>NC_140487.1:57296369-58496369 GCF_964271855.1 Acomys minous | reverse complement strand
CTTTCCAGGGGTTCCTACCTACAGTGGGCTGGGCCCTCCAACATCAATCATTAATCAAGAAAATACCCCCACATAATTTCTTACGGGCTACTGTGCTGTAGGTGCTTTCTCTGTTGACGTTCCTCTTTGAAGGTAACTAGTTTGTGTTGAGCTGACAAAAACTAAGCAGGACTGCTCCCCTTCCCTCTATATTACTGAATTTGGTTCAATAATACTACATGCAAGATTTTTATTTCAGTATCTGTGGTACAGGATGTACTGTGGGTTTTCTGACTTATCCTGCTCATACTAATATCTGTTGTTCTACATGTTACTTTATGTTTCCTTGTGTTATGTACGTTTAGATTATTTGGGTTAGTTCTGTTTTAAACTGTTATGAATTAGGCTGCTATCAATATATTTTCATGAGTCTTATTAATTCCTTTTTATTAAATACTCTGGATTTAATTATTAGGTTATAGAATAATATATGATCAATTTCATTTTTAAAAAATCCAGATGTTTCTTGAAGTAGTTGTAGTGTTTCCTTGTCTGTGAGTCAGTGATCTCCACACCTTCTCCAACATTCCGTGTAGGCAAATCTTTTTATTTGTTTGCAGTGATTTGTATTATGATTTTAATTTTCAATCACCTGATGACTAATAATTTTCAAAACTTTCACCATACTTATTTCCCATTGATGTATCTTATCTTGTGAAATGTCTGCTACTTTTTGTTCAAATATTTTTGTTATACAGCGTTTTTGTTAGAATATTTAAATTTGCATAATGAGAATAAAAATTAAAGTTGAAAAACATCAAAACCGTGTTATTTTGCCCATGTATAACTTGAAATCAGGTGGTGATTGCTTTTTGCTCACTGTTAACTATCTGCATTCCTTTGTGCTTCTGGGTGAATTTTAAGAGGGTTTCTGTGAAAACAATGTTAATATTTTGATATGTATTTCACTGAACCTGTAGATTGCTTTTGGTAAGTTGGCATTTTGAAATATTGATTCTTCTAAAAATCTACTAGCTGTTCTCTGCCAACTCCGTGATTTTCTTGCCTTGGACACAAAAAGAATTGGAAATGCCAAATATCTGCATGCAGCCATTGTAAAGAAGATAACTGTGCCTGTGAGCTTTTTGGATGGAAAAAGAAGTAACTGCCTCAGACCCACGGCTCGGGGCAAATACTTCCAGCTATTTTAGTTGCTTTCCTAGTTGAGCTCTAAATGAATGAGGCACCTTGAAAAGGAAAGGTGACAAGGACAAGGGAACTTATGATGCTCTTGGTGTGACCTTGACTACGTCTACAATTAGCCAAAGCCCAACTATCTGGGTATACTTGTGAGGAAATTTTCTTCATTAAATCATTTGAAGTTCAAAGACCCACTTGTTTGTTTGTTTGTTTGTTTGCTTGAGACAGAGTTTCTTTGTGTAACACTCTGACTGCCCTGGAGCTTGCTCTGTAGACCAGGCTGGCCTCGAACTCACAGAGATCCACCTGCCTCTGTCTCCCAAGTGCTGGGATTAAAGTCCTGTGCCGCCGCCACCCAGCCAAAGACCCACTTTTCCTTTGCATTTCTGAGGGGGGAGAATCCACCTTTAACCTGGACCACACCTCGGGTGGCAACCTATGAAATGGACACGGAGGAAGCAAGCCCTAGCTCCTTCCGTGGTTGCTCTTGCTGGCAAGTGCATTCCTTCGCTGGCACTAGAGCCTGCTGCCTCAGGATTCTGTGGAATACTGAAGACCAGCTGCGACACCCAACCTCCAGTGCTGACACCTTGTAGATTCTTGGACCCACCAACTGCTGGCCTGCTTGATCACACTCACTCAGCCCGACTCCTCCAGAGCACCCTGACTAATATGGAGCCCTTTATACTGCGGCCGCTGGTGTACATTGTACATACAGTAGAGAGGCTATGGAAATAGGCATGGACGTTACTCAAAAAGTGAGATAGCGCTATCACATGATGCACCAACATCATTCCTAAGTAGAAACTTGCAAAAAGACTACATTGGCATGCAGCAGAGACCCCTCCGTATCCATGTTTATTGGACCATTTTTCACAATAGTGAAGTTTGTCAGAATGAAACTAGAAATCCACCAGCAGATGAATAAATAAAATGTGGTATATATGCATAACAACATTTTACTAAATCACATGAAAATGTATCATTTGCAGGAAATTTATGAAACTAGAGACCACCATCATGCTAAAATAAGCCAGGTTCAGAAAAGCAAATGCCAAGTTTTTTTTATAGTTACAAATCATATATGGGTTTGTGTATGTGTGTGTATACACAAACATATATACATATGTATATATGTATATATTTTTACACACACAAATATGATATAATTCATATATATGTATATATGATGATTTTGCAGATATGAAAAACTGGTATTTATATGATATATATATATAGTGTGTGTGTGTGTGTGTGTGTGTGTGTGTGTGTGTGTGTGTGTGATGTATAGAAAGAATGCTATTTGGAAGAAGAAAGAGTCTCACAGTGAGGGGAAGATAGTGTTGTGAGGTAGGCCTACTAGAGACAATTGCACACACACCACCCAGAAACTCTTACAGCTGAAGAGAAACTCTTTATTGCTTCTCAGCAGCTGCAAGAGGAACTTGTCCAAATCATGCAGCCCCAAAGCTCACTAGTTCTTTGTCTTTTATGCATAAAATTTACATCCTGGTTGACACACTTCAGTTAGCAAGAATAGTTAGCAAGAAGCAACACTACAAGAAGCCAAAAAACAAGATTAGTACCTTTGGGGATTTTCTTGGATCGTGGAACTGTGGACTGGGTCTTGGATGGATCAGGTCTTCAAGTTTGGCAGGTTTTGGGGCTTACACACTGGGGTTTAATGTTAGCATGGTGCCTCTGACATGGGCTCAGCTATGCTATGGTTTGACAGCCAGTTCTAATGCTATGGGAGAGAGTGGTAGCACATGGATATGAACAAAGAATGTGATTGTGTCAGTTTTCTTTTAATTTTCTGTAATAAAATGCCTGACAAAAGCAACTTAAGAGAGAAAAGTGTTTATTTGGCTCATAATTTGACATTATAGTCCATCATCCTGGGGAAATCAAGGCTGTTGGAACTTGAGGCAATTGGTCACGTCACAACCATAGTCAAGAGCAGAGCATGGTGGATTAATGCAAGCAGGCTGGTGGTGCTGTTCTCTTTCTCCACTCTTGCATAGTTCAGAATTCCCTTCTAGGGAATGCTGCTACCCATAGTTGACCTTCTTATACCAATTAATACAATCAAAATAGTCATCCACAGACAAGACCTCAGCCCAACTTAAGCTAGACAACCCTTCATTGCAAGTCTCTTACTGGGGGATTCCAGGACTGTCAGATCGAAATTAAAACTAACGCAAGGGTGTAAAAACATAAAGTTGTTATAACGAAACCCATCAGGACAGGGGAGGTGCCTCAGTCAGAAAAGTGTTTGCCACACCAGCACGAGGACCTGTATGATAGTAACTGAAAGCTTAGATGAGATCCATACAAAATAGAAAGCTAATTAGGATCTTATACTTTCTCTTTCAAATGCCAATTTAAGATCAGTCAATCTGTAGACTTAAAGACACATGAGCCAGTGCTCCTGACTTTGTAGTGATGCAAACAGGAGATGTCTATTTATTTTCATTTTATACTTAAAATTTATAAAGAGGACGAACAGTTACTAGGCAGATAACTATTCAGAACATCAGTCATATAACATATAGATTTGACATATTAATAAGCTCACTGATCCTTTATCACTACCAACATTTTAGCCTATGTAATTAAAGTCTTCTGGACGTTGGGTTTTTTTTTTAAACATATTTTATTTTCTTCAAAGTATTTTGTTGCAGTTGTAGTTGTTCCGGGTTTTGTTGCACATATATGATCAGTCCCTCGGCTCCTCGGTGTGTTTATGGGTCACTCTCTGTTTGCTTTTTGACTTCTGCTCTAAATCTCCTCCCCCCCCTTTTTTTTGGTATCAAAATAAGAAAGTTATTCTGCAGGCTTGCTGGTTCTTCTGGGTTTTGTCACCAACTTTAGTTTTTCCAGTACTCTTCAGTAGATGCGCATACTTCGGGCGTACCTCAAACGCCAGATTCTGGAAGCTTCAACCTAGATTCCATTGTGTGAAGAACTTGTCTTGGAAAATCCTCCATAATAGTCCAGGGTTCCAGTCTTTGCAACCAACCACATCAACAACCACATGTTGAAGGACTGCTTGACTCAAGAGTGAGCTCTTCCGGAACAGTCCTCACCAAGTCTTTAAGCGGAAAGGCGTCTTTCCGTCATGCAGGTCCCCTTTTCCCCTGCACCCAGTCTCTGTGACATGATGTGAGTGGTGGACCTTCTCCCAGTGGGGCCTGCTAGGAGCTGGAGGCAAGGCTGGATAGGCTTGCCTGATTTGGTGCCACCAATCAGCCAGGAGCAGGACAGCCCAAATGGGCTAATATTTACTGTCACTATATTCTATTCTTCTGTCGAGACAAAGTTGTTTGTCTCTGAGCAAATTAAAGTCCAACTCCATCGAATGTCTCCTCTATCCTTGCTAAAGAATCATTCATCACAGCTGGACCTGTTGCATACATCCTCGTGCTGGGCCACATTGCCTAGACTTTCCCACAGGCTTCAGTGTATATCCCTCAATCTCAGGCCCCAGGGGCCCCCCAAGGCGCCACCAGACAGATAGTACACCCTAACTGACCACATCTAAATCATCTCCTAGCTTAGTCTCTGTTGCCAAATAGTGGCTTCAGGGGAAATGAGGCAAACCCTCTGCCGCTCCAGCCACCATGGCACAAAGCACTCTTGCCTCTTGCTCTTTTCTCTAACGGGTGTGCCTTTGCCTTCGTTCCGGGCCTCCGCTGCTCTTCCTTCTTGGTGCCAGCTTTTCCAGTTGTTATACAGAGAGACATGGCATGGACGCCCATTCTTATCGCTCTAGAAGGATTTATTATTCTGCTAAGTATTTTCTGTTTCTGCCTCTTGCAGTAGATAATTGAGTTTGCTTGGTCATTTTTATTCCCCTAAAATTCAACAGACCTTGTAACTGGGACAACTCTTGGATGGTTTCTCCAGCTAGGCTTGAACTTTCCTGGCATCTATAAAATCTCTCTCTCCCCTCCCCTCTCTCCCCCTCTCTCCCCCTCCCTCCCTCCCTCCCTCCCTCCCTCTCTCCCTCCCCCCCCCCTCTCTCTCTCTTTTAATTCTGTTTTGTGCTTTGGGCTCTTGCTTAGTTACTTTATTTTCTGGCACAATTAGTATCTTTCAGGTTACAAGGTATTAAGTTTGAGTACAGCAACCATTACCTTCAACTCTGATGTCCGGCTCCCACCACCGAGGGCCTCGTCACCTCAAACAGTCTCGGAGTCCGGCCTCTGATCTCTTGCAATAGTTACTCTTCCTCCCTATGTGACACCCCCCAACGTTGCTGTGCCTTACGGTCCTGCCACCAACAGTAGATCTGGATCACTGACTGGGGCCCTCTGTGTTCCCACTCCCCTCCAAGACAGCTTCAGAAGACAGATCTTCCCACGGGCTCATCTCTCAATGGTAAATGTAGAAACAAGCGTCAGAAAGAAAAACAAAATTTCCACCCTTTAAGAATCAGGCTATGATAGTTTGGAGCCTGACCCAGGCTGTCTTACACAAACATCTGGAGCCTGGTGCCTCATAAGGTTACAAATGGCCAGTCTCAAGAAAAACAAGGTAAATGGTAAAATATAACCCTTAGCAAGGCAACAAGAGGTCTGTCTGTCCTCTCAGATACATGTGAACGCAGCAGTCCTGTGATGACAAGGCATAGGTCCTTTTCTGGGAATTGGCTACTCTTCTTTGGCCTCACATTTCTTTTTCTTTTCCTTTTGGTTTTTTATTAAACATTATTCATTTTTTACATATAAATTTATATTATTACACACATATACAATAAACTACCTACATCAGGAAGAACCATGACACAATCAGAAATTATATAAATGTTACATTCTTAAGTGTTTTGGCTGTATTTAACAGCCTTGAAAAAAAAATCTTTCCTATCTTGGTGTGTCTAAAATTCAAAATGTAAATAAATATTTAACATACCTTGTCATTATCAATTTAAAACATCTACCTAGACCTAAAACCATCTTAACTCCTAAACAACTCAGCTTAATTGTGAAACTAAACTATCTGGTCTTCAACTCCATCAGAGACTTGAGAAGGAATAAACTTGATTACCAGAGTATACCGGGAGGGCAGGTTAGTAGCTTTCCAAATAAGAAGATGACAGAGACAATTTGCTACCTGAACAGTCACCCAAAACTATAACATTGGAGCATCCTCTTCAGCCTTCTGGCCCAATATATCTGACAGACATATTTGTGAGGCAGTAACTATTGAGGACTTGCTTACCCTGTCTTGGCAGAGTTTTACTTTCAACTCTGCCTGCATTCAAGCTTGCCCTTTTTAAGGCATAATTCTGCCTATGGTATGAAGGAAGACTTTTGCACATTGGCTTGTTTGCTACACTTGAAACCATCTCCATAGGGAGATTCTTTGATGCTCATCATCTTTGAGGTAGGATGGGTGTTGCCAGGAGTTAACCTGTCTCATTGTCAGTGAATCTTTAAAATAATAAAAACATTTTAAATGCCATATTATGTATGTCTCAGAGGCTTTTGAAAACCTTGTCTACTCTACCTTATCTTTCTATAGAATCATATCTATCTACTGTGCCTAAGATGAATATTCTTGTGATAAAAATAGACTAGTAATTGATATGACCATGATTTGATCAACTAACAATTAACTTATATAACTTATTTGTGCTAAGCAGCCTGCAATAGCACTTTCAAAGTTTTGGAAATAAACTTTGTATTATAATTGAGTTATATAAGTACAATACCTCATATTAGAATATATATAATATATATATAGTATGTGAAAAATAATCTTACACTTGAATTCTATACCACTGTATCTAAAATTAAACTTATTTTGTATCTATATTTAAAATTCTATACCAGTAAATTAATGTGTGACAATTAATGAGTGACAATTCAGGCATTAAGTTGAGGAGTAGATTCACTAATCTACTTTTTGTTCTATCTTCCCTGTATATTTCTCTATTTCCCCTTCTTTCTTTTCAACCCCTATCTCCAAACGTAAGAATGGGAGAAAATGGAAAAGAGAGACGTCCCTGAGCCCAACCTTGTTTTCTCTCTAAATAAGACCAATAATTACTTATAGCAATGGCCTCACATGGCCATAAATTCTGTTTGTCTGATTTGTGGGTTGGCAAATTCTTTATACCGCCGACATCACGGGCCTTCCCTACGTTGTTTTACACAAGGAGTAGCCAGGTCCCATCGGAGAGAGGGTGGGATACGAAGGTATCGCCACAGCCATCTCTGAAGACTCCACTAAAATGCTGAGCTCCCTTTACAGTGTCATCCACGTGACCTTCACGTCTCTTCGCATCTCTAACTTCCTCCTCCCACCCCTCTGGAACCACCTGGCTCCCCGCTCCTCCATCAGAGACAGAGCAGCTTGCAACTTACTCCTGTTGCCTTTGGCTCTGGGACCACTAGTCCTTTCACTTTCTCTGTTATTCCTTCCTTTTTTCCTTCTCCTCCTTTCAATTTCCCTGATTCCATTTATGAATGAAAGATGAAAACTCTCAGCTCTTACAACGACTGGTAACAATCCGGAGGGACCCGTGGGAGGGGAAAAGCAGGGTGTTTCCACATGTCCTTGGCTATACCGAGGAGCTCACTCACGCTGCAACGCCTTCGGGTGTTGAGGAGGCTTTTTATAGAATCTCGAAAATCCTTCTTCGCCTAAGCCAGACTCTCCTCCTTCAGAAGGAGAGCTTAAGAGAAATTAAAAACCCTATCTTATTTTATTTCAGTTACATTATAGCATAAATAAGTTTTGTGGTTTGGCCCAAGAATGGAGAAAGTATTCCAAGTTTTTAACTAGAGCCTGACAAACGGGCGTTTAAAAGCCTCAGGGCCTTGGGAGCTGGGAGTGGCCTGCACAAGGCTTCAGCAGGCTATGCCATGGATGGAAACTTACTACTGCTTTCAGCACGTTGGCCAGAGGAATCCAGGCCAAGGGAGGAAGTCCTCAGACCCAGGGAGCCATGTCCTTTGGCAGGGTGGCTACCACTAAGGTCTCAGTAATCTGACTGCAGCTTCTGTCACCCCGTTCCACTCAGGGCCTCAGGGTCAAGGTTACGCGGGGGAGCTGAGAAGGTAGCTGAACCCTGGAATCGGTCTAAGGAAGTTCTCTTTTCAAAGCCCACTGTGAAAGAAGCTTCACAGTCCATGTTCCTGTGAGACTTTGTGTTCTGATTAGCCCTTCAAGAGAGTAGGCCTCTGCTCTTACTCTCAGAGGCAGCTCTGAGGCCCCTCCAAGAGTCACACAGGGTGGACACTGAGTGGCTGGAGTAGATAGAAAGGGGGGGGCAGTAGCCCACCATAGGCTCTTGGCACTTTCAGTGTTAAACAGATCCCCTACCCCCCTCCCCCACCCCCACCCCATGACCCCACCCCTATCCCCCACCCCCACCCCATGACCCCACCCCTATCCCCCACCCCATGACTCCACCCGACCCCCATGACCTACACCCTACCCCCACCCCCAGAGCAATAAGAGCTCTGTTAGGATCACTAAATCATGCAGTGTGGCCTGGCTCTTGTGAAAATATAAGAAGACAATCATTGTTGAGAACTTACTGCTTCAGGAATCCGTCGCCAACTACCCAACCAAGTAAGCCAGTTTGTTTCTTCTTACACACACACACACACACACACACACACACACACACACACACACACAAAAGTAAACCGGAACCTTGAACGCGGTGCTATACATGAAAATAGGATGAGTATTAAAATGTTAAGCTTCTCTCGCCTAACGGTCATTTCTCGCCATCAGGTGAGAATCCACTCAGAGAAGCCACAATAGGGTCCATGGTGGGTCTCATCTTCACACCTCGCAGCAGGTTGGCAAGTGGCTCTCATTGGTTACTTCTTTAATGCATCACATCCGGTTCATCCCTTTCTTCCACATGCCAGCTGTATCCTCACAGACCTCCCAAGACCACAGCTCCTCCAGGGCAGAGCGGTGCAGCTGCTACCAAAACCAGCCTCCTAGAAGAGACCACGCTGACTACCGCTTTGCTCCCTGTCTTTCTAAAGCCTTTGGACAGGGGGGCAATTCTCTACTTGGGAAACAATAGGCACCGTTTACATTTTTTTTTTAAAAAAGTCAGCACTAAGGGGTTTCCTGCTGGATTATGTCCTGCAAGCTATTTGCAGACCCATTAATTGGGAAATAAGGGCACACACGCCTGTGTGATTAAACTGCCCATTTTGCCTCTTTGCTAGAGCAGTTTCTAGGGATGTTAATTGTTCGATTCTCTCTGAGCCTGGTAGATCTTGATAAGTTGTCTACCACAAAGAGCTATTCCCTTAAAAGTGCAGAGAATCTTTTTTTTTTTTTAATTTTTAATTTTTTGCCTCTTACCCTCTTTAAGCAGATTTAGCACTTGGAAGAGTTAATGGCAATAAAGGGAGTATTTCTGCTTGGCTGTCCTCTCTGCTTTTGGGGTACTAATGGCCCCTTCCTATCATTAAATGATAAAAATTCCCTATTGGATTTCCTGCTTTGCCTGAGGCTAGGGGGAGGGGCTTCTCCTGACAGCAGCCACCTGGTCTCTGCTTTGTTTGGGGCCAGCCATTCATTTCCTCGCTGTTTGGCTTCATAAGAAACTCTATTTGATTTCAGTGTCTGCAGTTTCCCTCCTGGGCCAGTGTCTGCCGTCCATCACCCTGCTGTCCTGCCGCCTCCGCAGATGCGTTGTCCTTTTTATGAAGGTTCTGGAATAAATGCCCATCGTGCCCTTGGCTCGTCTGTGTCTCTATCAGCCTTGTTCCATTTCTTCTGGTGGTTAATTGACCCCCTTTTCATTGACTTCCTGAGTGGGGAAAATACATATATGCTTTCCTTTAGGCCACATATAAGGCCAAATAAAAGAGAAGGACTGTTTTGCAGGCAGCGGCAGTGATCACTGGTGACAATCTTTTTAATAATTTTTACACTGACAGTTTGCAGCAATCATTTATTTGTCCCAGCTTTTCTGGGCTGGCCTTAATTTCAAATATTTCACCCCGCTGCTATGGCTTCACATAACTGCATTCACAAATGAGAGGGGAAGATTCTCTTTCAGTGATGAATATACCCTAGCGTTTAGGCTTAAGAAACATACTCAGCCAAGCGTGGTGGTGCACGCCTTTAGTCTAGGCACTGGGGAGGCAGAGGCAGGCAGATCATCGTGAGTTCGAGGCCAGCCTGGTCTACAGAGTGAGTCCAGGACAGCCAAGGCTACACAGAGAAACCCTGTCTCAAAACAAACAAACAAGCAAAAAGAAATATAATCAAATTGAGTATATTAGAAGCACTGATGAGGCAGAGTGTTGACTTAGCACAGAGGCAAACCTAGAATATTTCAAGGTGTGTGTGTGCGTGTGTGTATGTGTGTGTATGTGTGTATGTATGCGTGTGTATGTGTGTATGTGTATATGTGTGTTTGTATATGTATATATGTGTGTATGTGTGTTTGTGTGTATGTGTGTTTGTGTGTGTATGTGTGCGTATGTGTGTGTTTGTGTGTGTATATGTGTTTGTGTATGTGTGCATGTGTGTATGTGTGTATGTGTGTGTGTATGTTGAAAGGTAGGAGCAAATAATGAGCAGGTCAATAAATAAGTACAATTAAGCACATTGTCAAGTGAAAAAGAAAAAAAGTATAAGCATTAGAAAAAATGGGCCAGGCTGGGACCCTGACTCTACTGAGCATGAGTAAGTTCCAACTGATACACTGAGAATAATCATATTCAGTTTCTAGGCTGCTTGTCAGGCAAAGAGAATTAATACTTTTAAAACCTCTAGCATGTTAGAACCCAGAGAATTGCTTTTTCCCCCTCCTTAAAACATATGCTTAGCTGTATTTTTAGAAGCAGAAAACCATATTATAGTTAAAACAAGACTCCTTGTAGGAGCTGGGAGCAAATTGGGGAGGCCCAGGGGCAGCCTTCTACCGCCCTCAACTCAGAGGGGAGTCAGGGAGATGCTTCTCAGACTGAGTCAAGTGAGCTGAGACCCAGAGTCGGCCCAGGGCACAGACCTAGTGGGGAGCCCAGGAGTAGATGGCTAGGGGCCAAGTCACCCCAGGGCTCCTCCTGGATGCCCCCCTCATTACAGAGACCATGCTATCTGTGTCCTCTGTGGAAACATCCTATTCTAGAACATCTTAGCCAACCAGACCATATCTCCCTTACCTCACAGCCTCGGCTATGATAGTAACACTAGCCTCCAAAAAAGTATCTTCTTTCCTCTTTATCTGTGGGCCCCTCTGCAAGAGTAGGGAGCATCTTGCTGCACACAACCAGCCACACCTGCTGGGTACCGTGGTTGCCACCTTGGCTTTTGCCTGTACTAGGTGGCCTGGCAGCAGCAGTGACAACTGCTCTGCAGCATGGCTACTGGGGAAGGGTCTGGACAGCTGTGAGGAGGAGCTAAGTGACCAGTGACTCACAAACTTGGTGGCCTCAGCTTCGTCTTACAGTCTCATGAAAACTACAGACTTGGGAACCTTCCCTCTAAAATTCTGAGTTGGAAACTATTCCAATAACCTAAGGAGATGTGTTTCCCAGAGTATCTACAGTGTGCCACAGGCATCCTCAGTGCTACATGTCTGCGATCCTTTTGGGTTCACCTTCAGAGCTGTGACGCATCCCAGATTCTTAAAATGTGGGTCATGTTCTTTGGTGGTACTGTGTAACCAAATGTGTGTGTGGGGGTCCACCTCCACAAAGGGACAACAAAAAGGCTTCTCAATATGCAATAACCAAAATGAACTTAAAGTCAAATGCATAATGACCTCTGGGGCCCACCCACGTTGCATCACATGACCTCATGAAAGCCTTGGTCCTGAAAACGCTGCAACGGGAACACGGTGCACTGAGCCATGCTTTGCAACCAGAAACCGGCTATGCACATTGCCTGAAGCATCTCAGCCCAGACACAAGATGACTGTATACTGTGAATTGAAGTGGTTTTTTAGTTTTTTTACTTTATACTCTGTTTTCTCCTCTTAGAGAAACATAGTTGCTTATTTCAGAAAATAAAGGCTCTGAAAACCTCTTTATTGCTATTTCTCAGTGTGTATTAAATTAATATAACTTTAGACTGCATTATGCTAGCATGTTTCGCTTGGGGTTAGGACTGTTTCTGAAGTGGCCATAAACACGCCTCTGTCATTTTGTACTATATATTTATGCAAAGTGGATTTCTAAGCAATGGCGTCTATAAATCAAAAATATCAATCCACTCTGAAAAATATCGAAGATGCTCCATGTCCTGTAATATCAAATACTCCACCAAGATATAATCTTTGTTGTTGTTGTTGTTGTTGTTGTTGTTGTTGTTGTTGTTGTTGTTGTTTTTCGAGACAGGGTTTCTCTGTGTAGCCTTGGCTGTCCTGGACTCACTTTGTAGACCAGGCTGGCCTCGAACTCACAGCGATCCACCTGCCTCTGCCTCCCGAGTGCTGGGATTAAAGGTGTGCGCCACCACACCGGGCAAGATATAATCTTTTATGTGAAAAGAAACGCATCTCTCATTAGTATACAAACTTGCTCGCAGCTTTAATTAATGGTAAAGGTGTATGCATAGCCAATAGCTTTCTCTTTGGTTTATTACCACAAAATGCTTGACTATATGCTTATTTTTTTAATACTTAATACCTGGTTATATATACATGTTTAAGATAAAAGGCTTTTTAAAAAATTTTTTAAATTAATTTATTCATATTACATCTCAATTGTTAGCCCATCCCATGTATCCTCCCATTCCTCCCTTCCTCCCACTTCCCCCCTACTCCCCTCCCCTCCCCTAAGTCTGTGTCTGAGGGGGACCTCCTCCCCCTGTATATGCTCATACGGTATCAAGTCCCTCCTTGGTGACCTATTATCTTTCCTCTGAGTGCCACCAGGCATCTCCCCATCCAAGGGACATGTTCAAATATGGGGCACCAGAGTTTGTGTGAAAGTTAGATCTCCTTCTCCACTCAACAGTGGAGAATGTCCATCGGCTAGTCTGGGTAGGGGTTCAAGGTTTACTGCCTATTTTTTCCTTGGCTGTTGCCATAGTTTGCGGAGGACCCCAGGGCCCAGACTCGCCTGTAGTTTTCCAGGACCCACTGGATCCTTCCATTTCCTCTTTCTCCCAGGCTTCTCACACCTAAAGTCTCAATAGGATGTCCTCCCCTCTTACCCACTATCCTGGTAGGTACAGTTTTTCATGGGGACGTACACCTTGGACTAGTGTCTCGATATAAGTGAGTATATACCATTTAGCTCTTTTTGCTTCTGTGTGAACTCACTCATTATGACAATTTCTAGTTGTGGACAAAAAGGCATTTTATAAGTAGAAAAAAACTTAATAAGCATTGACCTAGATAGCTGGAGGAATTATAGCTTAGAGACCACGGACGGTGAGCTGGTGAGTGACCCCAGAAGCCTTTGCATCTCAGGCAATTCTTGCCTGGGTCGCACTTCTCACACTCACCAGCCTCTAACCTGCTTCACAGACTTTCCCTGCATGAACTGAGCTAAATGCTTTGCACCTGGATGGCCCAAGGGCATGCGTCTAACATTGGTTTTTAAAACAGACTCGATTTAAAGTGCCCTTTCTTATTCCTGAGCCATCCAGGGCCCTAAAACTTCTCATCTTGCTTGGGAAAAGAACCATTACTGGACATAAAAGACCCACTTTCCCCAAACTTTTTCTTACGTTCTAGTGAAAGGGTAATGGCAGGTGTCTTTCCACCTGTCCTGTCTTTGAAATAAACACGCAGCGCGCCATCCTTTCTGCAGGCCTCCGGCTCTCTCCTGCATGCCAATTCAAGTAATGTTTCTCCGGTATGCTATGCCTTTCCCTCTTGTTAGGGTAAAGTGGATGTAAAATGCTTGAAGTGGTTATCTGTATCATTACTCTGATGTCTCTATTGTTTTCTATTTAATAAAAAGCATAGCCAGAGGCTCGCCGTCTAGTCTTTGATTGCTAATTTCCCAGGAGTGTTACTATTAGGCTTTCAAATGGCACTCAATAGGACTAAGTATTATTTTATCAGCTCTTCTACCTAGCATGGGCTTGGGATATGAAGAGTGAGTCCAGAGGTGGAAATCTTTGTTGCTTTTATCAGTGACAAAACTGTCTGTGCATTGGATATAGCATAAATGGGAGGGCTCACAGCACAGAGAAGAAACTTCTGCTTTCACTTACAAAATGGCCACAGGAAAATGAGAATTTTGAGGAGTTGGTGGAAGAATCTTTCAGACAATGCTACTTTGTAAAATGAACTGCACATCTCCTTGTCTGGAAGATGTGTGTATAAAAATACACTTTTCAATTGAGAGGCAGCAGATGATGCTCTCTATTGAGTCTGGGTATAAGCCAGTCCTGACTATTATCTTTGTGAGGCAGAGGCTATCGCATTTTCTGCAATGTCTTTGTCATTTAAAACCTTCTAGAGCCTTCCCACCAACCTGGGTGGGTTGATGCCTCCTCTAACCTGTAGTCCCCACATGGAGCTAATATAGGACTGCGTCCACCCCCAGGGTCCCGACCAAAGCCAAGGACACATATGAGATTAACCATATTGATGGAATCTTGTTCTCTCTCTCCTGCTATTTGGCCCAATAAGCTATCTGTTTTAATAATGATAAAACAGAGAGTTGAAAACATTGATCAAGAAATGAATCAGCATATAATTTCTTATGGATGATAGCATTCAATATTAACTTATGCTCTTGACCTCTTTGGATATTCATGAATGAAAAACTTTACTTATAGAAATAATTCTTCATGATTCAAAACTGAATTTTAAACATCTAAATAATTAAATACAAGGAAGACAGGGGTATCCTTTCGAGAATGTAAAGCAGAAATCTTTGATTTTTGTTTTTAAATAAAAGAGATATGCTAAATTCCAAAAAAGAGAAAATAAAAAAGAATCAGTGGTAACTGACGAAAGAAAATGCACAGTGATGCTATTAAATGCTGCAGCAAAGCACAGACACTAGGAGAGAATGCTATGAAACACAGGTAAGAAGCTGCCCCGCAGACTCAGCAGCAGCACAAGCATCCCTGAGCATCCTCCACCTGGACCACTCAGTGCACAGGAAGACCCCTTCATTCAGCCATGTCTTTGCAGACTCTGCCTCTAGAAACCAGAGAAGCTTTGGTCCCCTCCCCTCCTAGATGACATTTGGTACTATCTGCGGACATCATTCTTTGTCCCAACGGGAGGATAGTAATGGCATCTAGTGGGTGGAGGCTAAGGATGATGCCCTGTAATGTGCCATACAGCCCCAACCCTCTGTAACAAGTAATTATCCTGCTTAGAATGTCAACGCCTGGAATGGGGCTGACGTCATCTGATAACTCAGCTGTACCAGGGCTGCATTCAGCTCTCAGCAGCAGGAAAAAAAAAAAAAAAAAGAAGTGTAGCCCCACAGCAACTTAAATAATTAAGAATTTTATTACTCTCATAAGCTGAGTGATAGGAAGGTTGCCAGGCCACGGGTTGTGCTGCAAACTAAAAGATGTCACTAAGTAGCAAGTTAGATGATGTCTTAGAAGATGGACATTTTAAGTGGGCAAATTATCAAAAGAGAGTTGGGCTTCCTAGCAAAGAGAGGGGTTACATGGATCTTAGACAGGCCAGTGGGCGGAGTTGGCTAAGAACACACCTTTCTGAGACACCTCTTCTGTTAGTCTGCTTTGAGTATTCAGGAAAACTCCTATCCACTCATCGCCCCTGTCCCCCCAGAATGTTCTGTGCTATTTCCAGGCAGCTCCCCCTAGGGCGAATATTTTAGTCTTTGGAGAAAGACTCCTCTCATAGTCAGAGAGGAGACCAACGGGAAACGGATCGCCTCGTTGGAGCAGTAGCTGATACCTTCTACAAAAAAAGGAAAATTCATAGTGAGAAGCCCTGGACATCTAGGAATAGATCAAGGAGATGCCAACAGGGTAAAATATGATAGTGAGGTTTTTCTTATTTTTTTTAATTGAAAAAAGTTGCTACTGATTTAATAGTGTGAAATTAAAGAGAACATCAATAGCAAATTCAAAAATGCAGGGTGAGATTTTCTGACAGATTCCCAACAGCTGGTGGGAAAGAAGACGGAGGCTGCCCACACAGTGTGCCCTTTACTGTGCCAGTGCGGTGCTGTGATGCTGTGATGGAGGAAACAAGCCAGGACCACTTGGAGGCTTCTCATGCTAAGCTCGCAGCCCACTGCAGCCCTTTGCGAAGAAGGCTGAGGGCTCCTCTGAGGTTGGTGGGGAGAAGGAGTGATTATTTGCTAATTAGTACGATGGTTAGTAAACTCTTCCATGGACATGAAAATGAAGTCATGTCTGAGGACACATGGATTCTTCACTGTGACCTGTCTGTAAGTCCAGACAAGTAGGGTGGCCACAGGGACATTAGTCTTGGGAGGAGCAAACCATCCAGTGGCCTCTGATGGCAGTGTCTAGACGTACCCTGAAGTTGCTTAAGAAGGTGCAGGCAAGTGGATGGAACTAGAAACGGTCATCCTGAGTGAGGTGACCCAGACCCAGAGAGAGACACATGCTATGCAATCACTTACAAGCAGATATTAGGCACACACTACAGGATCACCACACTACAATACACAGACCTAAAGAAGCTAAATAACAAGGGGGACCCTAGGGAGGACGCTTAATTCTCATTCAGAAGGGCAAATAGAGTAGGCACAGGAAGTGGCTGAAGAGAGGGAACAGGATGGGAGCCTACCATAGAAGTCCTCTGAAAGACTCCACACAGCAGGGGAATCAAAGCATCAAAGTAGATGCTTCAGCCAAACTTCAGGGTGGAGCACAGGGAGTCATATGGAAGAGTTGGGGCTAGAAAGACCTGGAGGGGAGGGGACAGGAGCTTCACAAGGAAAGCAATGGAGCCAAAAATCTGGGCAGAGGAGGGGATGCTACAGAGACTGATGCACCAGCCAAGGACCATGCTTGGTGAGGACCTAGACCCTCTGCTCAGATGTAGTAGATAGGCAGCACAGTCTCCTTGTGGGTCCCATAATATGGAGAGGAGGGGCTAATTCTGACACAGACTCCTCTGCCCACTTATTATTGATCACTTCCGCTTGGCGGGGCAGCCTTGCCAGGCCACAGAGGAAGAGGATGCAGGCCGACCAGATGAGACTTGATAGGCTGAGAGGTCAGATGTTAGGGGGGGAGTGTTGACTCCAATTCCTTAATGATTCTATTTTATTAGGGATTTATTAAAGGCTTATATCTCCCTTACAACCTACCCTAAACAAGAGGGAAAGGAGATTAAGGAGAAAAAGAATAAACCTTCTGGGTATCATTTCCAAAGGGCAATTCCCCTGGCATAATTCTCAGGAGTCTAGCAGATCCTCTATGCGCCAGAAGAAGCCGCACCATCCCTGGACTGAACCTGAAGGTCTCCACCGAGCTTGTTGCTGCTGCCTCCAAATCCCCCAACTCTTCACACTGTGAGAGCTGGAACCTCTGATTTCTCTCTCAGGTTCCCCAATGTCCTTCCCCACCCCCACCCCCACCCCCACCCTCCCTCTCTCTCTCTCTTTCTGTTTTTCTCTCTTCTTCCTCCTAATAGATGATCCTTTTAGCAATACACAACCCCGCCTGGAATCACTGGGCCCTGGTCTTTTGTCTTGGGCTCATCCTTCCTCTCTCTCTGAGTCTATCTAAGATCTTTATCAGTGGGGTCAAGTACCCCAAGACTGTTTTCACTTTGGACCCAGACTAAGACAAGATCACATTCTCTTCACAGAGGAGAGATCCCTCTTTCTGAGGACTAGGGGAGGGGCATATGGGAGGGAGGGCGAGACTGAGGGGAGGTGAGTGAGGGGGCTACAATCAGGATGTAAAGTGAACAAATTAAAAAAGAAAAGAAGTTTCCAATCCTCAGCTCTTACCCATGTTGCATCTGAGTAAAGCCAAAGTTGATGGGGTTTGTTTTAATCTGTACCTACATCATTCTTGAACTGACTGTTTGTGTGTTTGTTGATGGTCTCCGATGGCAGCTGCTGCTTTCCAAGGTCCTCGGATCGATCTTAAGGGGATGCATTGCACTGGTCTAATGACCCCTGACTTCAAAATGAGAAACCTTCAAATGGGCCACTTTAAAAATGGAAACTTGGCAGTCACAGAAGGATTCCACTGCTCTGTCCTTTAAAGACTGCTCGCTGAGGTGCGGATCTGGAGTTACCTGATAAAGTCTCCCTAATAACTTGGAATTTTAAATTTCTGTTTAAATTTCTGCTTGGGTTTCTGTTGAAACAATATTTATACCTCTCAGAAAATTCTTACAAACCTGTAAAATTTATATTACTTTTAAACATGTGGCCTCTTCTCTGGGCATTGCAGTCTGTTGGGAGAGAAAGCTGTTAAACTCCTTGTTCTGATGAGGACTTCAAATACATTGGAAGCTTCCGGCAAACACTTGGTCACCGATTTCAATGGCAATTGCATAGAGTGATCAAAATGGCATGGCTACACACACGCTGAGATTAAAGTGACATGTTTTAACTTAACTTCAGATCTATTTAAGGTTTCCTTAGCAGCATGCTTGACCTAACAGAGTTTTGAAAAGACTGAAAGAGAAACAAAACAAAATAAGACAAACAAACAAAAAAGCAAACAAACAAACAAAAAAAAACTCTACCTGTGATGGCTGCATGTGTGTCTTCCATTTGTATTTCCAAGCAAGAGGCTTAGGATGTCCTGGGAAGGTCAGCCTTTGGAAAAAGAAGAAAGTAATAGCCCATGGAGATTTGTCCATGTTATAAAACAAAACAAAATAAAACAAAGAAATGAAGTTTATCGACTATTTTCTCCAGCACGAAGCTTGCAAGTGCTCTGGGATGCAGAGTAATAGCATCCTACGGACGTGTTTGGCTGGTCTCTGAACAGAGCTGACCTGTCGACTGGGCATTTTTATTCTGCATTAAAGTGTAGATTCACCAAGCAAAACCTGGCACCAAACTGCACTGAACACGGAACAGACGCTGTTCTGAAGACAGTGGAGATAATCTGTGATTCTACATGTTTGTTTTAGAGTCAGGCATCTCCGTGTAGAAAGTTGGACCATTCTCTGATCACCTAGTCCTGAGGTGACAAAATCCAGGCTCCAGTTGGTCCCATCAGCTGCGTTTCTCCTTGTTGTGGTCAAGCACCTGAAAAGAAGCAACTGGAGGAAGGACTTGTTTCGGCTGCAGTTGGCGGGGATCCAGCCCCTGGTCACATAACCACAGTCAGAAACACAATAGCATGATGGTGCTACTCAACTCACTCTGTCCTTTTCATCCAGGCCAGGACAAGGACACCAGTCCGTGGGTGCTGTCACCCACTTTTAAGGTGGGTCCCCACCTCAGTTAACCCAGTTCGGAAATTCTCTCACAGGCATGGCCAGAGGCTTTTTTGTCTCCTAGATAGCTCTAAAATTCTGCCTAACTGGAAACAATGTTAACCATCACACTGTGTCATTCATGACCTGCCCTCTGTACCAGATAGTGTACACCTGAGCAGGCTGCTCTTTCTCAAAAAGTGAAGAGTGATATTGCTGCTTTGCAGGAGCCCTTTGGTGGCTCCCATCACACTCAGTAAAATTACTGCCCACCTCCAGAATCAGAGACCTGGCAACTCCCTAGTCCCTGTCCTGCCTTTCCTTTCTGACTCCCTTACTCCCAGCCACACACACTCTACCAACCGCCCTGGCCTCCCAGATGCTTATTAAGCACAGAGACCCAGTCTTGTGCTGGGTTGTTTCTGCTCTTAGATACTTGGGTGCCAGATGGCTCTCCAGCTATGTACGACAGTACGGATCACATGCCCTCCTTGCCTGCTTCGGGTTTATCTCCACCACTAATCAATTGCTCACATTATAACCTATGCTACATTTGCATACTTATTTGCATGACGAAGATAAGATAAAGGTTGTATTTGTTCCATTGCTATATTTCCTGACCCCACAAATGGGCCTTGGCACACAATAGGACCATCATTTGCTGAACACCTGAATGGACTTCCATCAGTACCAGTTTTATGTGTTTTGAAAATTCATTCCTCCTTGCTTGCACAAGGAAATAATGTACTTGGCACTTCCATCTTCTCCTTCCCTTTATCCCTGGGAAATGTGAGGACATCACTTGATATATTGGGCCTTGGGTTCTTTAACTTGAAAGTGAGTTGGGGAGGGGGTCACTCTTAAAGACAGGATTAGCTCTCCATGTGTGTTCTTGGGGAGCCGTTCTGCCTGGAGATGGAGCCGAGAGGCTATTTGACAGTTCTTCCCACCCCTTGTGCTTTAGAGGTTGGTTTTCCTCAGCCCCTTTCACTCCCATAAGGCCTGCCGTTTTTCAAGGCAATGGAACCTTGCCCATTTGTGGAGCTTTCCATTTATCCTGCAGCACAAACAGCCAGAGTCATACGAACTGTGGCTGTTATGTTTGCCAATAATGGTGGGCCTTTGCTGCAGCCCGCACCTGCTGTTTGCAGTCTCTCTGCATTGTGTGCCCTAAGTCTATCTGTCTCTGCCTGCTCTGAATCTTTTTGTGTAGACATGAGGTGTGTTGGGTTCTGAGGAAGAGCAAAACTCCCCTGACATGTGTGGAGTTGGCACAGTGGTACCTCTGCAGATCACCGGGTCTGTGTTCATCTTAGCATATTTCAAAGCACAATATGCCCTATTTAAAACCCATCTAGACCCAGGCCTGGTGGCTTGTGCTATTTGGGAGACTGAGCAGAGGGACTGCCATTAGTTCAAACCCAGCCTAGGCAACAACAGTGAGTTTCAGGCCACCCTGGATTAAAAACAAAAACAATTTGGAAAATAAAGCTATTTGTTTAGTTATAAATCTTCTTTACTCATTCAATCCTAATTGACCACTGTCATCGATAATTCGATGTTAGAGACCCACAGCAAAGTCTCAATGCATCCCACATCTTAAGAGAAAAGCCACTTTCTCCACAACAAGAAATGCGTTCACATAGAGTAAGCAGGCTGCACAGCACCAAATGCATACTGCATACTCTCCTGAGCTTACAGTCTGAGAGCAAACCTTTCTCCATAGAAAGAATTATTAGCCTCTCGTCTTGCTTTTGCAAGTCACAGGGAACATCTTGTGCCAGCGGGTCTCCCTATTCTGATGCGGCTTCGCACTGTAGCATTCACAGTATGCATCTGGAGCAGGCAGCCCAGGGTCAGCACTCTGCAGTGCAAGGAGTCAGTTCATGGGATTTTTTTTTTAAGGCGGGAAAGTCCTAGAGTCACAAACTCACCTGCTGTCAACTGTGACCAGACACGTGGAGGGACCACTGAACCGTGAGATGGCGTCTCTTCTTCTAACTTTTCTGGTGTTTTAAATCCCATGGCCTTTGAGTTTGAGACAACAGAAATCGTTTGCCAATGACTGGACGGTATAAATGATACACTAAAAACATCACCTTGTACTTTGCAAAGCAGCTAGTAGTTTCATGCGCTTGCAATCTCATTTGAGAGGCGTCATATGATGCCACCCAGCAGCAGCCTGCTGCTCTAGGGACATTCTTTGTGCTTACTTGCTTACGCCAGCATCATCAAGGACTTAAATCCCTAAGCTGTAACAAAAGACAGTGGTTCACTGTAGGTTTTCATTTGTAGACACATAGAAGGCACCTCAATATCTGTGGGGAATCTAGAGCCACCTGCAAATCTAGCAGTCGGGAAGAGAAAAAACGGCCCATCTTGCTAATGGATCATGAACGTGACCTTCAAACCCACAGATCCAAGGGAGAAGCACACACAGGGAAAGCTCCCACCAAGCCAGTCTGGGACTTCAGAAACTTTCCGCATTTCAGTTTAATATCGACATAAATGACTGTGAGTGACGCAAAACTTTGGAAGGAGTTGAAAGGGCAACCCTTAGTTAATGTCTACGCCACTCTATTTCTGGGCAGACAGCCAGGACTTAGGACGTGCAAGTGGAGCCTATTGCTAGTCTGATGACACCTGAGCTGAGCTCAGGCACAGGAGACTTTCCAAAGCCCAAGCCTCTGTTTCTGCACACGTGAGAGAAGGCAGCCATGCTTTGTAGTGGTAGAGCTAGGCCAGAGCGAGAGCAGCGCTCTGAGAGGCTCTGTCATGAACTCAAAGGCCAACCTTGTCTCTTTGATAGCTTGGCAGACATGTTCCTCAGTTGGTGCCACCACAAAGTTTAATAGCTCGGCTCTGTAGTAAATTAGGGTTAAGTTGTTACTATCTGTGATCTGTTTTTTTTTTTTAAAGCAGCCTTTCTCTAACTCCTGAACACAGGGCTATCCTTCTACCACTCACGTCTCCACTACAGCATCCCTCGGCTATGTGGCGCTCCCGGCCCGTACAAGCTTCTATTTTACCTCTATTCAAAGCTAGACCTTGGCAGCTTCTCTTTCCCACCCAGCTTTATAATCCTTTCCTCACTTTTCACAACACTCAGAGAACAAGCCAGTGTGGTGGAAGGCAGCCACGGTAGGTACATCAATAAAGGACACCAGCGTCCTGGTTCCAACTGTGAAAACCCCTTTTCAACGCCCAAACTTCTCGCCGCACTGAAACGTTCATTATGCCTTTCAAAAGTAGAAGGTCTAGTGTGACAATTTTCTGTAAAGTGCCTCCATGATTATAAAGAGAAAATCAGTCACTTATTCTGCTGGGATTGTTCATAAGACTGACAGGCATGCTCAGTGCGGAGCCGAGCGTTTGCACCTGGTCAGGAAACTGCAAGATGGAACAGAGGCGCTTCTGTTGCTAATAATTATGCCTTGGGTTTAATCACCAACTTCATGCCTGACAAAATGGAAGCCAAAGACTGGGGAAATGATGAAAGCAATAGGTATTTAAATCATGGGCCATTTTTTTTTCCATTCAATTAGTATGGTGATGAGGCGCTCCGTTTGTAAGGGATTCTAGCTGATGCCGACAGTCTTTTAAATTAAGGTTAGCTGAAATGACGGCAGCAGAGTTGGAGAAGTGACATACTACGATGAGTGTGTCAGTTCCCTATAAGCTGGAGATGGACTTTTGATGGCCTGAATCATCGCTATAAAGCTGGGAATGAAAGGGAGAAAATAATCTGCTGGCTAAACCTTGCTCATAATAGTTCTCTTCCAAAGAGGGGAGTGGGGCTCAGAAAAGACAGCGGGCCTTGGAGGAGAAGATGGGTGCGTCTCTGTAAATTCCTTCCACACAGCAGTAAGCATTTTCAGCAGATGTACAGTCCTGACTATTACTTAGAAGATGTTAGCCCATCCCACTTCGTGCAAGTCTGACCGCCCATTGTACAGAGAACACACAAGGAAACTATAGCTTTGTGGCTGACATTTTTAGATGATTCTTTTTTTTTCCTAATGAATTTCAGAGGTGCTCAATCACATCTTCCCTGGGGGTCCTGCTTCTTGGGCTCACACTCTGAGCTGCAACAGTTGTCAAGATAATCCTTTACCTCCTCTCATTGCCAAATACTGTGAAACCCACTTCCTCCCTCTGGAAAGAGGTCTCCGATGGCAGGTCCATCCTGTCATGAAGATCAGTGCTGTAATGGGCTTTTCCCCCCATCTAGCCAACCTCGGGAGGTGGCCCTATTGAGATACCCATGTTTATTGCCACAAAGTGTCGTCTGAAAAGAAATTTAATTAATTGACAACTGGGAATTCAGCTGTTTGTTTTATCATCTGGCAGCAGAAGAGAGCTAGAAAGAAGACAAGAGCACCTCTTGTTGGATGAGGACCACAGGGCCACCTGCGATCACTGCCTACTCAGCCACGTGCTTTGAAGCCGGCTGTGGAATCTTCTGAGCCACATTTTTAATTCCATGCTGTGTTCTTTCTAACCCGGAGTTGCAGAGATTTCCTCCTCTCATTACACGTCTGTTGGTGTGTGCCCTGAGAATACTAACGATTAGTTTAGCCCAAGGACTTGGCTGCTGTGGATGGTATATACATGCATTCTCGTCTCTCTTATGGTCTGTGGAATGAACCAGCAAAGAGCTGGCCTTCAGAAGACCAAGACTTGGCCATAAGGGAGTCTCTAGTGACTATCCCAATCCTGAGCAAACTGTTGAGTGCTTAGAATTCAGTATTCGTGGGCCCTTTAAAAAAAATGTATAGTAAGTTCTAGCTAACCAATACATGAGCCAAGAAAAGAATCAAACTCAAGGACACAGAACCTGTCTGGTAAAAAGACAAAGTAGCAATAAACTCACTTCCACCGAGAACACACTGGGGGTTTCAATTGAAGTATAGTCTGCAAATGCTAAGAATTGCACTCTGGGGTCTCTGGGATTCAGTTTTCTGCTGGATGAAATGGAAAGGATAAACGCTAGATGTTCCTTATTGTCCTAGCATTGCAGGGTGTTGCCTCCTTTTACGTCACTGTATACTGACCTGGTGACAGGCCAGCCGTGCTCTATGCCTAGCAGGCTTACTCCCATGGCTGCCCCAAGCAAATCCGAAGAGAGACAATTGACCCTATTTAGAGATGAGGACACTGAAGCCTAGAGTCATAAGCTGGCATTCACTCCTCGAGCTCTGGATCTCCTGACGTGGCTCGTCAATAGTGTACCTCCTCCCTTCCCTCTCTCGCTGCCCCCCTCAGTTCTTCCTTACCAATTATATCACTGTTCTCACAAAAATATTACTTCATCATTATGTAAAACTCAACCAATACATAAAACAGTGAATAAGACAAAATAATTCACAACTTCATCACCCAGAAAAAAATAAACATGGAGTGTGTATGTGTTCTTGTGTGGGGGTGCACTTCAATGGATGCACGTGCTGTGTGGGGCAGGAGTTGACACTAAGTCTTCCTCAATTGCTCTGAATAGAGTCTGTCAGCAAATCTGGGGCTCCCTGGTTGGCTAGACTGGCTGTCCAGCAAGCCTCTGGGGCTCACTGAGTGGCTAGACTGGCTGTCCAGCAAACCCCCAGGAGTCATCTTGTCTCTTCTTCCCAAGAGGCGCTTCTTGCCATGGGCTTTCTTGTCTGATGTCTTGTGTGGGTGCTGAGCGTCAGAACTCAGACACTCATGCTTGCACAGCACGTACTTTATCAACTGAGGTGCTAATCCCAGGTCCCAGAGGAAAAGAGCAGTGCTCTGCGCACAGTGTTATAAGTATCTCATATCTCACTATTTACACACACACTTAACAGGAGATGAAGAGACAATGGGTAGAAAAATATTGAGATTATTACTAGAAACATAATGTGTGAAATACATTTTTATTTTATTATAATGGTGGAAAAAAATGAAGCTAAAGGAATCACCGATGGGCAGTCTTCTGCAGTGTTCGTTTCTACAGAAGCTCCTGAATGGTAAAAACAAAATAGGATTAAGAAAAATATTGGCAGACTGGGGCCTTATCTATAACTTCGTAATTTCGTATTTTAATTTCAAACACTATTAAGTAATTCTGTGCTAACAAGGGTGAGTAACATAGCCCCTAGTCCCACCTTCTTTAGTCACCATTGTGCTTTCTCCTGCCACCATTTGCTCCATCAACATTTTTAGTGTTTGCACTCCGCTGTTCGCTCGCAGGACGTGAGAATTACCATGTGACTCTAGCATGTATGAGAACGCGCTCTAAGCCCAGTGGGATTTATTTCTCACTTGTCCACTCCCACTCCACTCTTTTAATGAGACTGTTACTTTGAGAGAACACTGATTATAGTAGTAACTTATGTAACGGCGTCATTTAGTCTTTTATATATAAGGCAAGCCCTGCTTGTCCAGTAGAAATCATCCTCTGCTAATTTGCTTATTATTAACTGTCATGGGTCCTTGTCCTGACTTATTTATGATCCTCATTAGAGAGCCCAGAATAGGCCAGTGGATGCCAGAAAGCAAAGAGACACACCTGAAGAAGGCTCGCCTCTTACAACGCCCAGCACTGCACCCCGCACCCACGGCCAACATCTTCTGCAAGAACAAACAGGGCACATGGTGCACTCAGGGGCTAGGATGTCTGCCCCCCCCCTCCCCGCACTCTGGGTTATTGTCATAGTAGTAAGCTAGCATCCTGTCAGGTGGCATCCCCTCTCCTATTGCTGCACCTGCTAGTGGAGCTGCAGGACTTTTGGGTTTTGTGTCATTAACAGTCTCCTTGGTGATGCCTAAATGTACCTCCACAAGGCACGTGACAGTCATCCCTTCAACATCAGGGTTGTGATGAACTCACAATAACTTACCCTCCCGGTAGGAACTGTTAACAACAACGTGAGCCAGAGTTTACCGTGGGTTAGCTCCTCAGGTAATAAATGAAATGGCCAGGGAGACAGCCCAGCCCCTGATGCTAAGACCTAAGGGGACGTCTTCTTAGTTAACGGAGGAGTTGGCTTAGTTAGGGAACACCTCTGCTGCATGCTGGTGGCTTGAAGCCATCTAAGAACAGAAGGCTTGGCTGTCAGCCTCTGTCTATAAGCGTGAGGAAGCAATGAGGAGTCTCAACTCCTTTTTCTCTCATCTAAAAGGGGCCTGCTGGGAGGGCCTCCTTTGGATCATTGTTTCATGAAATAGCTGTGCAAACAACATAATCCAGGGCCTGTCTCGTTACAGATACAGTGCTTGGTTGTTGTCATCGGGAGAGAACATGCACATATGGGAATGGCAGAGAACTCAGGATGGATAGCTGTTCCACTAAAATGTATTGGTTAGGCCTAAGGGCAAATAACTAACAGGGAGACTGAAACACACTTTAAGGCTGCCAGCACTACAAGCTGGGCAGAATCTAAACTGATTCTAATCTACTTATAAACCAACATAAACTACTCTAAACCTCACAACATACATATTTCCCAAGCACTTGCCACTATGATCCCACTATGATCCTTGGGCTGTTTGTCTCCTTGTCCTCCTCCACCATCAACTCCAGTCCCTCAACCACCAAACTTGCTCTTCCTCCCCCAGCTAGCCCCACCTTTGACTTCCTGTCCTTCTGCCCAGCTGATTGGCTAAACAGCGCTTTATTGACAGTTGATACATCCACTCAGCATTCCTCCACAGATAGCTAACACAAATAAAGAGGTAGGGGAAATTTTAGTCAGCAGACAGAGGGGGAAGACGGGAGAAAGAGAGAGCGTGCTCTATTTCCAACTGAGGGAGAATAACGAATTTTTAATTTTATGTATGTATGTATGTGTTTTTCTATTTTTATAATGCTGCGTTAAGAATCTGGAGGCATTACAAAGGGTTGAAGCCATTACTGGTTGCTCAGGAGAAAGCTGATCAGTGCATACTTACAAGTGTCTGAGGCACTGGGAGTAAAGTCCTCTCAGGGAATGACAGGGACTGAGGGAGGGATGACGCCGTAGTTTAAGAGCGCTGGCTGCTCTTGCAGAGAACCCTGTTTGATTCCCAGCACCCACATGGTGGCTCACAAGCAGCTGTAACTGGAGTTCCCATGGGATCTGACCCATTCTTTTGACGTCCTTAGGCAGAAGAAATGCATATGGTGTACAGAAATACATGCAGGGAAAACACGCTCACACATAAAACAAAATAAAATGTAAAAAGAATTTGAAGAATCGTATCCAGTCCCTACACTGACCAACAGTAATGCCACCAACTAGAATGCAAACCCTCACTGTTCCCTGGATGAGTGCTCAGAAGGCCCGTGCGACAGTTGTGCAAAACAAACAAACAAACAAACAACAAATAAATAAGCCCAGTACTAGGTACTAAATGTTGTCCCATTTAAAATACTTAAGAAGCAAGACTGGAAACGTCAAGCTGCTTCCAACTGCCTGAACTGCGTGCCAAGTTCAAGAGCGATGCCGAGACCCACAGCAGTCAGCACAGTAAATTCACAACAGTGACAAGCCATGCCAGTGTCAGGGACATGTGACCTATAATGAGCACCATCAACCAGAATGACCAGAACTGACACCGATGTTAGAATTAGCATGAAAAATAGTCATTAACGGTTATAGCAACGTTAAGTGGACACATGAAAATACGAGAAAAGCACGAATAAAACCTCTAGTAGGAAAGAAACCCTACAATATCTGAAATTAAAACTATTCTGGAGATTAATAGCAGATTAAGTATTTCAAATGAAATTAGGGAACTTGACACAACAATAAAAGCTATACAAAATGAACACACCAGCAATAAAAGATTTTTTTAAAAGATCTATTTCCTGTGTATATTTGTACCTGAGTGAGTGCCAGGAGAGAGCTCAATCCCTTGGAGGTGGAATTGGAGGAGCGTGTGATTCTGGGAACAGAGCTCCAGCCCTCCACAAGGGCAGCAAGCATTTTAAACACGCAACACAGGCCATCATCCAGGAAAGAAGCGACTGAAGACGGACGCCATTCAACTTAAAGCCGTTAGCATGTCCAAGGCCCCAGCACCACCAACTCACCAGTCAATTAATGTTGTTTAATCAAATTTTATTTTAAAATTGTGCTCTGCACAGAAACACTGCTGAAAGAAAAAAAAGACAGAGACAAGGGAAAAAATATTTATGAAGATAGAAACTTGATGGGGTTTGCGTGCGAAACATGCTAAGAAATCTTGAAATTCAACAATAAGGATGAGAACAGTTCGGTTAAAATGGGCAAAACACCTGTACAGAAAGAGCAAAGAAAATACACAGACAGCAAGTGAGAGCATGAAGGCTGGCTCGCAGACACACACCACGAGGAAGCCGAGGGGGTTGGCAGCCGTGTACTGTCGCTGCACACTGAAGGCCATGGCTAAATTTTAAAAGAAAACACTGACAGTAGGAGACACTACCGGTGTGGAGTGACAAGGACACTCACCCGCTGTTGGTGGGAGTGCAGGCTGGTACAACAAGTGTGCAACACCAAGAGTCAGCTCTTTACAAAGCTAAGTGCAGTCTTGTGTGTGGTCCAGCATCATAGTCTTTGCTCTTTGCCTAAATTAATTGAAAAGTTATCCCCCCTACACACACACAAAAGTACTGAGCACATTTGTCACGGCTCTGCCCATGACTGTCAAAACTGCAATGGAGGTGTTCCCCTCAGTAGGTGAGTGAATAGGAGGCAACGATGTCCACACAGTGGGACTTAATGAGGCAAGTGACAGAAAGACGTGAAGGAACCAAACCATTTAACGAGTCAGTCCACATATTGTATGATTCCAACTATAGAACTTCCTGTGAAAGGCAGAACCACAAAGGCAGAGAGGTTCGCGTGGTGGCTAGAGTTGGGGGAGGGGGTGAGTCAGTGCAGCCAGGACGCTTAGAGGCTCTGGAAACATTGTGTATTGTACCGCGATGCTGGCCTCCCGATGCTGCTCATTTGTCAAGGCCCACACAGCTGTACAGGACAAGCGGCCCTGACGTTAGTCAGTATGATGTACCAATCCTGGCTCATAAATGGCAACAAACACACCACATAATGCAATATGACAAAAATCTTGGCAGAGCAGAGAGGAGGGCTATCCATTATTATGCGTTTGATTTTCTGGAAACTATAAGACTTCTCTAAAAATAAAATTATGAATTTAGAAAACACACCTCCAAGTTCTAGGAATAAATCTGCCCATATTTACAAAGAAAAATAACTCGGTCATATACTGAAAAATGCTACTGTATGTTTTCCCATACAATAATTAATACATTGCTTCAAAGTGGAATATTTGACATGAAGTTAATATTGACTTGTCAGGACGTAATTTAAGCACGGCATTCAACAAAGGGAGAATTTGTGTATTTTCGGATCCTGAAAAAGTTATAGTTCACCTTCTAACTTTCCATGAAACAAGCTGCAAGCAATTTTAAGGAGATGGTAACTTTAGAGACATTTAAAGTTTGAAATAAAGGACCAAAGGTTATCCTAAAATGTCCATGTTCTTGGTTAACTTGAAAGCATACTTCTGAGTAACTCTTTGGTGAAAGAAGAAATAAAAATTGAAATTATGATAATGTCAAAAGTTGTAAAAAACTGAAGTGTCAGAAGATAAATTGGGCATTAAGTACTTATATTAGAAAGGAGGAAAGGTTGAAATTTAAAGAGCTGAGTACTCACCTTATAAAAAAAATTTTAAAGGGGAAGAAGAAGTATAGAAGCCAGAAAAAAAGGGAAGTAATAAAGATTAGAACAAAAGATGCTAAGTTGGAAAAGAAAGAAATAGGGATCCGCAAGGTCAAAGGAAGTGCTTCCTAAAACATAAAATCACTATGCCCTAGTGGGGCTCATTAACAAAGAAAAGATGAGGGAGGCGTGAGGAAATGAAGATGTTTACAGATACCTAATGTTTATGTGAGAAAATTATAATCAGATTTATGCCAATAATATTGAAAGCATAGATGATGCGGACACATTCCTAACTCAATTTGATGCAAGAAGAGACATCACTAAGCAACACCATGTTTGTTAAGATAGCTTAATCAATAGTTTGGACTCTTTCCATAAAATCATGGAGATGTCCTGAAACGAGGACTGGACTTGCCCCCCAGGTATGAGTCTCAGGGGCTTAGACAAATGAGGGCTGAGAGAGCAGTAAGAGGGCGTTTACAGGAATGGTGAATGGGTTCTCTCTTAGGCTGAGGGGGGATCTTAATTTTCTCCTCCTCCATCTTTATATGTTGACAATTATAAATATTACCTGTATTGCTTCATATCTCAGAAGTAGTACTTTAAAAGTGTCATCCTATGAGGCAAAATGTGTGTGTGTGTGTGTGTGTGTGTGTGTGTGTCTGTGTATTCTCCAATTAATCTCCTCAAAGCAGTTTCAAGGCCTAGAGGTACTTGAAGGGTCTCCTGTGAGTACATGGACAGACAAGGGGCCATGACTGGACATCAGCCACTTAGTCCAGCACATACACGTAGCATCCAGACCACATTTTAGGAGTGCCACACTTTGTCTTCGTGGAGTTTTAGGTAACACCATGAGCACAGCAGTCAAGAATGTGTGGTGTGGTCCCATCACATCTCAGTTAAATACAGCCTATATGGTAGACGCTAGCCTACTAACAACAACATTGAAAAGCACCACACTTTCAGCTTTCCTGGGCTCTGTATCCAGAAGTAGAATTGCAGAGCCAAGCGCAGTATAAGATTTCACCTTGATTAGATTTGTCAGATTGCTCTCTGTGATGCTTGGAACAATTTAAACCTCCCTAAGTATTTGTATCAGCCGTTCTATGTTCACATCTTTAAAATAGTTGGTCAGGCAAAATCTCCACAGTTGTGGAGGCACAGATAAAATCTTTTTAAAGTAAAAGCACTTGAAAATATGAAATCAACTAGTAATGAGAGATGGAACTGTGTATTTTACCAATTCATACCTTTCAGTACTGCTTGCTTATTTGCTCAGGTGATCATTGGAATTTTTTTTTTTTTGGTACTTTTCGAAGTTGTTTATTTTAAAGCCTAATCAATTTGGGTTAGGGTTGGATTCAATTGAACAATATCGGATAATCACACATATAAGCAGAGTTTCTCCTTGTTTTGCTCTGTGTTACTATCACTCAAGGTTTCCTGTAGTTCGGGGCTTTTGTTTGGTTTTGTGTCTTTCTTTTTTTCTCCTCTGCTGGCATACTACTAAAATCTATATTTGTTTTGGGTTCCTTATATCTCACTCTCCCATTTCCACCCCTAATCCCTTCAACACTCCCAACTCCAGGTTAGTGGGGAGAAAGGGCATAGTTTTCCTTAGCTGCTTCCTGCTGCTCAGGGTTGTCGGGTCCCTTGGGGGCAAGTCCAATCCTCGTTTCAGGACATCTCCAACTTCTTCTCATCAAACTGCATCAGCAGCCACCAGGAGCAGCAGGCGGAGGCACCAGCAGCCGCCCTCTTTCTCGGAGCGCCCAGTCTCTCTCTCTCTGAGTCTGTCTTTTATCCCCACTGGCAAAGACCACGCCCCACAAAGGTAGTCCACAGCTGACAAAGATCAAGCTCGCTCTCCTGAGGCAATTATCAGCTCTGGATGAACTGGAGCAACCCTCATACCCCACACCTGGGATTAAAACAATAGCACGTTTACATATAAACCAAGACTTCCACAACATTTCTCTCTCTTAAATTTTTGCCAAGTTCACTCGTGAAGTCATCTAGCCCTAAAGTTTTCTCAGTGGCCACTGGCTATTAAGTTGACCTGTCTCTTCCTAAAATGGTTCTGGTACTTAGAGTCTTTCAGAATATTTTTTTCCATTCCATCCATATTATCAAATTTATTAGCCTAGAACTACTCATAGCAACCTCATTTTAGTTTTTAAATAGTCATTGAACCCATATCTTTTGAGCACTAAATTGTGTCTTTTCTTTGTGGTTTGGCACAGTCGAAGGTTAACAAGGTTGCTGATCTAGGTGAGTTAGTTGCTCTATCTTCCCCAGTGTGGCAATTTCCATGCCCTAATTACTTCCTGTCTACTACTTATTACTTCCTGTCCACTACTTAATACTTCCTGTCTCCAACTTAGGTTGAGCTAAATCTTTCTAATCTAATTTCTTAACTTATTATATTTTATTCTTAATCTGTGGTGGTATATATGAACGGGCTATGGTACAAGACCTCTACATACCCATATAGTATTTGAAGATCAAACATAAATCTTCTTGTTTTCCTAGGATGGAAGCCAATGTTATGGATTCGAGACCTTCCTCCTTTTCTAATAAAGATGTCTGCTGCCTTGAATCTCACGCTTAACATGGTTCCCAAGCTATCCCATAGCTGCATCTGTTGTGCTTCCGTCCAGCTCAAACGCCAGCTAGTTCTCTTTTAAATGTGTTTGTTGACAAGAGGTTAATTTAGAATTATGTTATTTAATTTCCAAACATTTGCATATTTACAGACACCATACTTCCAAAACCACAATCTCTTTGACGGCTCGAGACTGTTTCAACACATTTGTAAATGCTTTATCTGTAACTGACGGAAATGTTAATGTAATTTTAAACATTTCTCCATGAAGCTTTTAAATTCTGTTGCTTAAATTTCCTATCTCCTTTTCATGTAGTATTCACTCATTTATTTCTGATATAGTGGGCTAAAGCTTTTGTTTTGACTGTGACTTTGTCCTCGTCTTCTTGAAATCCTTTGTATCAGCTCATGTATTGGACCCAGGCTGCCCTCTTTACTTTGGTCTTTATTAGTACATTTATTCTCATTTAAATTTCATTTCAAGTTTTTTTGTTTTAAAATTAGCTCTCTCTACCCACTACTTAATTCTTTTCTTTTATGGTTATTATTCCTTTTTATGTCTGAATAAATTAAGCATATTTATTTTAAAGTCATTTGGATATTCTAAGTTATTTTACTTTTCAGACATTAATTCTTCAATGGTTGCTGATTTACTGAGTCACTTTCTTAAAGTAAAATTATTGTTTTCTTTAAGAGGATGGCCGATTCCCCACGCCTTGTCATTTATCCTTTCCCTTCGGTGTTTTACAACTACATAACTTTCTTTAAAAACAAATAAACAAACTTCTTTATAATTACTAATATTACATTAGATACATACAGACTATAGATTATTAGATAGCTTTCCCCCAGCACCCATTCATGCAAAACAAAACCAAATCCTATCTCCACTTCTGCTGTGTCCCTGAGGGCCTGACTGCTCCGAACCTATGAACAGGTGTTCTTGGTCCCATCTACACCACAGCAGCCTGAGTCATGGCCAACTCAGAACTTCTAGGTTCAGAACTTCTGGGTGTGTATTTTCAGCCCCACTTATGGCTGGATGTGTTTATTTTTGTTTTTGTCTGAATACATAGTGGGTTTTGAGCACTGAATGTCTTTTGAGTGTTTATGGGGATAACTTAAAAAATGCAAATATGGGCCAAGCAAGATGGCTCTGTGAGTAAAGGTATTTGTTGTGCTATTCCTGAGCAAATCTGAGTTCAATGTCCAGGTACCACACAATGGAAGGAGAAAACCAATTTTCCAGTGTTGTCTTCTGACCTCCACATGTTCTCCATTCCATGCATACACCCAAAGACACACACACACACACACACACACACACACACAGAGAGAGAGAGAGAGAGAGAGAGAGAGAGAGAGAGAACAGAAAACAATTTAAATTTTTTAAACTTAAATCATGAGTTCATACCTTATATTCATAATTTCTTTTTCACTATTTGAAATTCCAAGACATAATAAGTACATCAGTTAATTTTGTGTATGTGTCTTCATTTGCAACTTCTTAATAATTAAATTTAAAATAAATGAGTAAATTCACTGATTGTTTTGATAGCGCTTGAATTCTTCCCATGAACTTTTTAAAAACCGCACACACCAGTCTCAGCTCACTCTCGCGCCCCCCTGTACTAGAAAGTAAACAGAGAGAGCGACTGCCTAACTTTGATGAGAAATGGCTAAAGCTGTGGGACCATCTTGAAAAATCACTGACGACCAGGACAAGGAAGTGGTGAGGAAGGACAATGGCTCTAATAGGATGAGCTCCCAAGGGCTGGAGAGATGCTTAGCTACTAAGCACACCTGAAGTCCTGTGAGAGAACCCAGATTTAGTTCCCAGCACCCAAATGATTGTAACTGGGTTTGTGGGGGATCTGGTGTCCTCTTCTGGCCTCCAGGGTCACCTGATGCCAATGGTGCACATAAGTATAGCCAGGTACTCACGCACACGTGTGACACAAAAACAAATCTTCTACAGGCAACTACGAAATGCTAAGAGCTGAAGAAACAGTCATCCCCAGGAAAGAGCACACCACTTCCTTCTCCAATATCAAATGGTCCGCCTGAAAACATACACACAAGCAACATCGTATAGACCGAACAGGTTGCATTTATGCATGCATGCGTGTGTGTGTGTGTGTGTGGTGTGTGTGTAAAACAATTGATGATGAAAAAAAAGGCCATGAATTTAAAGAGAGCAAGGAGAAGTATATGTGAAGGGGGTTGTGGGGAGCAGAGGGGAGAGGGAAAAGTTGTAATATATTATATTCTCAAAAATAAAATACTTTTTAAAAAGACAATATGAGTTTTCAAAAATCTTTTTAAGAAAATAAAAGACGGGCTTCAGAACACTGAAGTGAAAGAGTTAACAACTAGGGTCTGTGTGGTTCTTGATGGGCAGGAAGGCCACAACTGACCTGGTAGGAGAAACACTGTTCCCCAGCGCCCAGGAGAGGCAGCTGGGGGACACTGCTGTCTGTAACCGTTGCCTGCTCTGGTCAATTTGTTTTCAATTTCCACCCAGTACTTCCAGGGAAATAAGTGTTTTCATTTACAAACAGCTTCATGACATCACTTGCAGAAATCAAAGGGAACATGAGAGCCCCACTGGATAAACAAAGCATAGGACAAACAGTTCTCAAAACCGCATACACATATTGGCATAACGTACACAGACATGTTACCCCTCATACTAATCACAGAAGTCAGTGTGATGTGAGAAGTAACACACATGCACACACATGCATGCATACACACACAGGCACATACATTTTTATGTGTATGTGTTCTGTCCACTCTCACCTCTCACTTTATCTCCCTCCCAGCCCTGTCACCTCTCCCTCCTCCCTTTAAGTCCCTTTCCTACACTTGTGTCTTCTTGTTTTATCCTGTGACCCCACAGCCTTGAGCCAAGGCTGTCTGTATCCATGGGGTCCAAGTGGCTCATTGCTGGATGCACAACTAAGGAAGGTGATTGACCCTTCTCTGGGATCCATTCATAATGAGCTGGGAAGGGAAGAATATCTTTATCGTCTGTGCTTAGTAATACGAAAGCGTATGGTTGCTGTTACACTTGCGTGTCTAACTTGCTGCTTCTTCAGAAGTCAGCACAGCTCTTTGGGAAGACAATATAAGAGCTCTGTGTCGAAGGAGACACACAGAGAGAACACCCAGCATTTGGGAGGTCATGGGTATAGCTCACTAGGTGGAGTGCTCGCCGGCTGTGTAGGTAGCCTTGGGTTTGATCCGCCCTGGATCAAACAAGGCATGTGTGAACCAGGCATGTGTGAATCAGGAATGTGTGAACCAGGCATGTGTAAACCAGGCATGTATAAACCAGGCATGTGTGAACCAGGCATGTGTGAACCAGGCATGTGTGAACCAGGCATGTGTGAACCAGGCATGTGTGAACCAAGCATGTGTGAACCAGGCATGTGTGAACCAGGCATGTGTGAACCAGGCATGTGTGAACCAGGCATGTGTGAACCAGGCATGTATAAACCAGGCATGTGTGAACCAGGCATGTGTAAACCAGGCATGTATAAACCAGGCATGTGTAAACCAGGCATGTATAAACCAGGCATGTATAAACCAGGCATGTGTGAACCAGGCATGTATAAACCAGGCATGTGTAAACCAGGCATGTATAAACCAGGCATGTATAAACCAGGCATGTATAAACCAGGCATGTGTGAACCAGGCATGTATAAACCAGGCATGTGTGAACCAGGCATGTATAAACCAGGCATGTGTAAACCAGGCATGTATAAACCAGGCATGTATAAACCAGGCATGTATAAACCAGGCATGTGTGAACCAGGCATGTATAAACCAGGCATGTGTAAACCAGGCATGTATAAACCAGGCATGTGTAAACCAGGCATGTGTAAACCAGGCATGTATAAACCAGGCATGTATAAACCAGGCATGTGTAAACCAGGCATGATGGTGTGTCCTGAAATCCCAGCACCTGAGAAGTGGAGGCAGGAGAATAAAACACTTAAGAGCATCCTTGGTTACATGGTCAATTTGAGACAAGACTGGGACATATGAGCCTCCGCCTCAAAAAAAAAAAAAAGTGTACCTCATATCTTAACAGTTTTACTAATATTCAATAAATGGTACACAGGGAGCTTCACTTGGTGAGTTTTTAAATAAGTGTGCCTATCAGGAAGCCAAGAAAAAGAATGAAACCATCTCCAATATTTTCAGGTCAGCCCAGCCACTTCCTGAGACTGCCACATCCCCAGGCACCACCACAGGGAGTCTGGAGCCCCCGAGTGTGGAGTTCAAGCAGAAGAGGTGTTCTCTCTCTCTCTCTCTCTCTCTCTCTCTCTCTCTCTCTCTCTCTCTCTCTCTCTCTTTCTCTCCTCCTGTACAGTGTTCCTCATGGGACTCCAAAAACAAAAGAAAACAAAACGCACCTAGTGAGGGGTAATTATGCCTGCAACAAGAAGAGACCACACTCACTAGCAGAGTGGCTAAGGACCGAACTCTGGAACTCTGCAGGCCACGTGGAGGGTGGGTTGTAGGCTGCAAACAGCCAAGGGAAGGAGCTTGCTGCAGCAACCCATAGGGGCAGCACTTAATTATTAGAGGGGAACCGGTAGCTTTCCTAACTGATATAAAGGAGTTTAGGGGGAAAGAGAGAGACATGCTCCGTAGCCAAGACAGTGGGTTGGTGTGTGAGCCAATGGTGTGGCTTCAGAAAGGACATCACTGTCCTTTTCGGAAAGGGTCCTCAGTGGCAGACCTGAAACATGTGAGAGAATGACATCATCTGCAGGACCCACCAGCAGCTCAGAGACCGGGGCCGCTGTGCAGCAGTGACAGTATGGAGCACCGGCTCTCTCCTCTCACCACATCACCCCGTGAGCAAGAAAAAGGTGACAGTGTAAAACATATTCTCTCCAACTACGGGTTCCAGATGTCATGATTTGGGCATAGATGGATGGGAGAGGAAAGGGTGGGTGTGGGCCTGAAACTGGACCAGACAACTTTCAGTAATGAGAAACGAGCAAAGCTCCAGGATCAACCTGATCACAGGACAGGACTGATGGGGCAGGGCAGGGAGGCGGTGGCTGGACGGAAGGGGAAGATGGCTCACGCCTGCACCTCACTGAGCTTAAAGAATGCACCTTACAACACACGCTGGAGCGAAGATAGCCGAGAATATAGCTGATTCTTACAGTTTGAATATGAAATGTCTCCCCCAAAGATTCATGCATTTAAAGCCCAGCCCCCACGTGGCTGGTGCTACTGTAGGTGCTGGAAATTTTAATGGGGCGGGGAGCAAAAGGGGGCGCTTGCCAGAAGCAAGAAAATAAAATGAGGTATATAATTATTAAAACAAGGACATGTAGATAAAATATTAAAGGGAAGCATGAGAATTGCATTAATTTGTTAACGTGGAGTTATTGCTTTAAAAATCACACCATATTTCTTTCATAATATAGGGGGGGAAAAGCAGGCGGGGAGTGATTCCGTGTCAACCTGCCTTACTTGTGGGAAACAACAGTAGATGCATTTCCCACGCCCTTTCCCCAACAGTGATTTGATAAGTAGCTCTGAGCACTTTATCTGTACAATCGAGTCTGTAATAGATGTTAGGGGCACAGCCCAGAGCAGGCTGATGGCCTTGCTGCCCTTACACATGCGACTTGCCCACCCTGGGCTGTGTGACGCAAAGGAAACTGCATGGGAGCTCTGTGAGGGACCCTGGGAAATGTCAGGACACATGAAGGCAACTACAGGATAAGACTGAGAACAGGGCGTTCTGGACACAGGGCAGAGCCTCTAGGAGGAGCCCAGAGATGCAAGTGTTGCTTGTTCGTTCGTCTGTTTTCATTGCTGAGGGTGGGAGCCTGTGCCTTACACATACTAGCAGAGCGCTCTAATTTGTCCCAAATTCCAGCCCAGGCGTCGTATAAATTAAAGAAATGAGAGGCTCGAGAGATGTCTCGGAAATTAAGAGTATTTTTTGTTCTTGCAGAGGAGGAAGGTTTGAGGCCCGGCACCCACACTAGGAGGCTCACAATTCCCTATAACCCAGCAGCAGGGAATCTGATGCTCTCTTCTGGCCTCTACTGGTGCCCACATGTATCTGAGCAAATACACACACACACACACACACACACACACACACACACACACACACACACAGAGAGAGAGAGAGAGAGAGAGAGAGAGAGAGAGAGAGAGAGAGAGAGAGAGATACAAATAAAATACATCTTTAAGAAAGGAAGGACATCCTCAAGGAGTGGGGCACAACTGAGTGGCAGCGTTGGGAGAACAGATGTTAAGGATAAAGTGGGCTTGGGCCTTCCTGTTCTGTTTTGGGAAGAAATACTGATTTTTAAAATAAAACATTCCAAACTAGACATTTTTTTAGGATAAAATAAAACTATGGATTTTTATGATACTTTTTACCTTAAAAAAAGAAAAGAAATATAGATTTTTTTTAAAAGACTAAATGTTAGTTTGCACGTGCTTGTAATGCCTATTTAGTTGAGCGTCTTCATTGGATGCACTGAAGCTGGAGCTCTCCGACCTTCTGCAGGTTTTCAGTGCTGCATGTTTAGGATTGTGGAGTTTACATGTCCCTCCAAGTAAACATGTGGAAGATGTTGGGATTTGCCCGGGTCTCGGCACAGGCTTTGCTCCCGCCTGCCTGACTCCATCCTTGGTCTACTGCCCTCTAGCTAAGGGCTGGCCTTCCTTGGAGTCGTTCTCAGATGTCACACACAACCCTTCCTGACACTGAAGGGTAGCATCAGCACCTTCAGCATTGCTCCTATTCATTGAGCCTGGCTGGTGTCCACTGCTCAGTGTGAGCTTCAGGCTGCTGGGGTCATTTGGAGACCTAAGCTTCCCAGGCTTGCCACTGGAGAGGAAGTTGAAGAGATGTAGGTGTGATGGGGCATCACGCTGCTAACAGGTGGGCGTTTTGTGTGTGTGTCCGGCTAAGGAGTTGCTCGGAGCTTATGAGGCACACTGATGAGACAGCTAGGAAGTGATCGCTGACATCTGACAGGTTCATCCTGGAGAGCACCTATCTATCTACAGAGTTAGCTTCTCCGGCGCACCTACAAAAACCGTGCGACACGAGGTATCCAACTGCACCATGGCCGTGGAAAACCCAGCATGAAGCGAACTGTATGCCTGGAATGGTTCGCTACCCACAGCAGTGGGCTCACAGTCTCCTGGGTTCTCACAGAGAGCTCAAGGGGATAGCTTAATTAGGGGGAAGAAAAGCTTCTGAAGGAGAAGATTTCCCTTATAGTTTTGTATAAGTTGAAAATGCTTTGCAGAAGGTCGTTATTAATTAAGCTATTAATTAATCATTCGTAAGATACAGAAAACCTTCCATTTTAATGAGAGCTGGTTGCCATGCAGCAACTGCCATTCTCTGACACAATTGTGTTTGTCTTTTGCAATTTAGATAAGTAACCTATTCATAGAAACTTATATATACATTTTAAAGTATATATCTATATACACATACATACATGTTCATATACCTACAAATAAATGTGTGTATACATGTATATATGTATACATATAAATATATATATTCGTGAACATCTATAAAAACTTACTTCTACATATAATCTGAGGTTCATATGCAGAGTTCCGAGAGACTTGGCTTTATCCAGTGCCAGGCCTGACCAAGACCAGCTCTTGCCTCTGCATGAGAACAGACAAGGAAGTTGGCATCACCTTTTAACCCAGGTGAGGACTCTGCTTTGTCCCTCAGCCCTGGACCACCCCCAGCCCCCTAACAAACTCAGAGGCAGCAGTGCTTGGAGAGACCATTGCTTGGGGTGACAGACTCACCCTCATTTGCCAGGCAATCCCTGGCAGTAGTGTGCCCAGGTTCACACAGCCTGGGCCCCGGGAGAGCAGTCCACATCCATCCTACTCCCTGTACTCAGCCTATATACCCTGGGCAGGAAGAGCGGTTAAGGCTAAGTCAGAGGGGAAGCTCTGACCATCACAAAGGATAGAAACCGGACTTGGAACCTGATTGCGGTAGGACTAGTTATTAGCAGCTAGCTAGGTAAACATTTTAAATGACCAATAGCATCTTTATCTAGAGGCGATGATGGTGAGGATACAGAATTTAAGCTGGGTTTTAATTACATGCACCTATATCTACCCACATGTAAGATAATGTACCAGATGTACTGCCCAACACTTGCTCTCCTTACAGCTAATGTTCAGACTTTTATGAATTACAGTGTGTTCACATAATTGATAGTGTCCTGTCACTTAACGTCAGGTTGATCCTGTTAGAAATGCAGGACCCAAGGCCCACCTAGACCTGGTGATCTCAGTCTTCACCAATGAGATTGACCCACTAGCACAGTCAAGTGTGAGAAGCACAGATATGGGGCATCCTTTTGTGTGCATGAGTGTGTGCGTGCATGTGTACATAGTGTGTGTGTGTGTGTGTGTGTGTGTGTATGTGTGTGTGTTTGTGTGTGTGATAATTGCGAGTGTGCTTCTGGAGGCCAGAGGTCAACTTCAGGTATTGCTTCTCAGGAACTGCTCACCTTGGTTTTGACAAGGTCTCTCACCTGGAGCTCATTGAGTAGGTTAATTGGGCTGGCTGCCCAGTGAGCCCCAGGGATCTGCCTGTCTCTGCCTCCCCTGGACTGGGATCACAACCATGTGTCACTATACCCAGTGTTTTCTGTTGCTGCTCATGTCAAAACCAGGTCCTCATGCTTGCAAAGCAAGCACTTTAGCAACAGCCATCTTCTCTCCTGACAGGAAATTTTTTTTTTTCAAATAGATGATAGCAATTCCTGTCGGCAGCCATTTTTGGAGTGCTTACCAGAGCAGGCCAGAGGACTTACAGCCTTGGCTTGTAGACTCTCACACAGCCTTGAGGACTTGGCAAGATACTTGTGTTGGCTAATTTCTTAGAAAAGAAAGTTTGTAATTAATTCCAGGTCAGGATGTAGAGCTTGATGTACTTTTTTGGTCTAATCATATAGATAATTAAAGTAATTGTTAGCATTCCTTTCTGTTCCAAGACTCTTCTGGTTCACGTGGGTGAATATTGTATAAAAGATCTGAGAGAAATAAGCTCAAGGCTACAGTATTTACTGTTAGTCCTCCCAAATCCTTGTCTTTTTTTCCTTCCCTCTTTTGCTGTATCTTTTATATCTTTCCCTATATCTACCTTATTTCTCAATCCTCACGCCCCATAGCCAGGTACTGTTCAATTCTGCCAGCAAGCCACGGCAAATTCCGTCTTATACCGCATACTTAAAAAAAAAAGTGTTGACTCTTCCCTGGGGTCCTTAAGGCAACTAAAATCAGCACGAAGTCTGGCATCTCTGACTTCATTTGGTATCTCCTTTTATTTGAGAGTCACCTCCTTACCTCTGTACCTAGGCACAGCAGTCACTTAAGGAGGGTCTGTCTGAGCACTGGTAAGGCCCAACCTCAAAGCTAATGCTACAACAATTAGATGACTGTCAACTATGAAAAAAAAGTGTTGATAGGTAGGTAGGTAGGTAGGTAGGTAGGTAGGTAGGTAGGTAGACAGCTGATAGAAGGTAGACGGATGGATATGTGTGCACATGTCACAATATGCATATGAAAGACAGAGGACAACTTGCAAAAGTGAGTTCCTTTCCCCAACGTACAGCATCAGTTCAATCCCCTGTCTCTGTCTTGACCATTACACATATCTCTTTAACTGGCTTATTGAGGTGGGTGACTCAGCCTAGGTACACGGCTCTGGACCTGAAACTCCAATGATCTGAGGAGCCGCAGAATCTAGACTTTAATCATTTGACTCTAGCTGGTGTTAGAGTTTACCCACTAGATGGCCAGGAGCCATTTAGTAGAAGTCAATGTTAGCATTGATCCCACTGACCTTAGGCCATAGACTCAATTCTTGTTGGGATGTGGATGCAGCCAGAGCCAAGTCTTTGTCTAAGGCTACACTGCAGAAGCACTTTGTAAAAAGCTATTCTCAGATTTTATTTTAAATATTTACTATGATATGCTAACAGATGCTTCCAAACAAAGGGAACAGGAAGCTGAAGCATTCGTTCTCTGTCTGCCATTCAGAATCCTTTCCATTAAGTTTGCCTGCAAACTGCGCTGAAGAGCCCAGCAAGCAGCGATGAAAATTACAGAGCGGCTCCCAAGCACTTCAGTGGGTAATCAACAGAAATGGAGCTGTTTTCCATATTCTTTGCTGATAATGCAAATGGACCCTTTAAAGCAAACAGCTCCAAGTTACCACACATCCTACAAGCTGAAAGGCCCCATGTGGTCCACACAGATGCTCTATTGCATACCAAGGCCTGCCCAGAGCTTCCCAAGGCTTCCCATAGCTCTCAGTGGCAAGACTGACCAGATGCCTGCTCTTTAGCAAATGGCCAGGCTGAGGGAGGGCCTTACCGGTCCAGGCCAAACACCTGGATGGATGATCTGTCAAGAAGTGAAGTTGCCTTTAGGGAAATGACTGGATTTTTCCAGACTGCCCCCCCCCCCCCATGAATTTCTCTCCACCTGGCTCAGCTTCTGGCTTTAGGAGCCCTGAGTTCAGGCTGCCGGAAACAAAGGACTCTGGTTAATGTGCACACTGCAGGTCTCCTGGTGCAAACAGGCTTCTGTGATCCCTGAATTGCAATAGAAGCAGAAAACAGCTGAAGGGATCAGGGGTGCCTAGAAAAAATAATATGACTATTTCCTCTCAGATTTTCTTTGCTCTGGAGGAGACATGTAGGAGGGAAAGCTGGGGCAATGCTAAAAGTTCGAGAGAAGAAAAGAAAGGAGGGACAGCATGCTGCGCCTCGGAAACATGCGTGTGTTTGCCGTGTAAAGACAATAGTTCCTAAGATCTCTGACCCTTAATTTGTAGGAAATAGAATGATAAAACTCACATCGAAGGCACAATAGGCAGCATCACTCAGGACACAGTGTGCATTTGGTAAATGTCCTTTTCTCTCTTCCTCCTATGAGAATGAGCCAACTTCCCCCTGAGAGTGACCATGCTACCCTCCCCTCCCCCCTCCATATCAGAGAAGCATGAGACAATCCTAAAGCATGCAGGTCACCTCCAGAAAGTGATTACAGTTAAATGTCCCGTTAGCACAACTCTTAAAATAGCATTTTGCAAAATCAAACAACTCGGTTTAATTTTGATAGCATAACTGACTCCTATTATACATTTGAGAAAAACGTGGACAGAACACGAAAGTCCTATCCACTGAGATGCCGAGGGAAGGCGCGCTCCTGTACACCCCGGTGGGTGGGTGTGACATCATTCAAGAAACTATTTCCAGAGCGCCTTTTCCTGGCTTCTCCTGGGAGGGAGTGAAGAAACATCTGATCATCTCACAGAAGGAATGCGCTCACGGAGTCCATACCAGTCCAGTTCGGCGAGCAGGTGGGCTGACTGGTGTTACAGCAGCACAGGCAATTCACAGGCGGGTACACCACAGAGAAGCCCCGCCCCGATCAGTTGCTTACCCCTGACTCAGAGGTGATTGGACTCTCTAGGGTGGAGCAGGTTCATTGACTTTCTTTGAAGGCTTCTTGAGAGTTTCCTGAGTCTCAGGAGCCTCTAGAGTCTTGATCCTTCTCCATCCAAGAGGGAAGATCAATAGATCCGACCAACTGTATAAGGGTCTCTGAAGATCACGCAGCCTCTCTGCTTCCCTGCTACACAGTGAGGGGCCAGGCTAGCCCAGAGGAGAGAGCTGCCCTGCAAGAATGCTGTACATCAGTTTAGATATAAAACATCTATTTCTGAAAATGCAGAATAAATGTGAATACACATAAGTGAATAGTTTCCTATTGTACTTAAGAGGGACCCTTGTTTTTTATATAACATCTAAGTAATGTGTGAATTTATGTTAGTGTAAGTTTTTATGTTATTTGGAAATACTACATAAACTGTCAAAATTTCCTTTTATTCTCATTTTCCTACCCTTTCTTAAGTCCTCTAGTAATTCCATATTTATTTTTCCAGATATTGTGCTAAGTATTTGTGATATGCATGACATATGTGCACGTGTGTGTGTGTGTGTGTGTGTGTGTGTGTGTGCCCAATATCATCCATCCAACTGTTTTATCTCTCCCCTTGACTTGAAATGCCATTTAGGAATAACATCAGCTTCTTGATGTAATTAAATATGTTCAGACCGAGGGAGCTCTCCCTAAGATCACTATGACACGTAACTAAGCACAGAAAAGACTAGACCATGGAAGGTGTCTTGCTGTTTGTTTGACAAAAGATAATTCTATTTGTCTTTGCTTATATATTCAAGATTCAACATTAAAAAAAATAAACTAGAACATAACAACTACCTGGAAGAGCGAGAAAGTGGCAAAATGGGGTGCATGGGACAAAATTGGAAATAGTATTTCCTGGTAACTGGCAGAATGAATACTCGCAATATGGGAACGTTTCAGCCCCAATGCCTGCAGTTACACTAGCTTATGTGAGAAAGAGAAATTACAGCTACATATGGAATTACGAGGCTAACCAAATGAGCTAAGGTAGAGAAAATATCCTGGCTTGGCCAGGAGGGCATGTTAGCCCAAATCTTCAAAGCAGTCCTTAGTCTATTCACTGGTGTGGATTTCATCTTTTTCTTAATTAAATTGTCTTCTTGGTCTTTTCCACTTAAGGAAATTAAAATGAAAACTTAATTAAGGAAATTCCAAACTAAGGATCATTTCAGATCCATTTTTAAATATTATTTAAGTGTGGTTTTTATGTTTTATCTGCTGTCTTTAACCTGGAAAACATGTCATTTACCATCAGTTTTGTGTCTGACAAATAATTCTGCCTGTCAAAATTTAGTGTGGAATGACACTTTTGCCACAGGCCATCATTTGACATGCAGTGACATCAGTGTGGTTTCTTGTAAATGTCTATACTTTTAAGTCTTAGTCTTTATCAAAATCATAATGGGGTATGGGGGTAGAGGGAGAGGAATGAAGCAAACAGACAGGCAGCCAAGCAGACAGACAGACCCTGAGACCTGAACTCAGACCATGCTAGCCAAGTACTCTGAAACTGAGCTACGTCCCCAGCTCAAAGGCGGGCTCTTTTTAGGATTTTGTATTTGTGTATCAAGTGACATTATTTGTTACTTGGCAACTTATTTTGGGTTACTTTTAAGCAATATTCTCACAGCACAAGTCAGACAGTGAGCCTTTTTTTTCATGTCTGTGACTCTCACTCACCCTCAGGTTAAAACCTAAATTCTCCGGCACAGCATCTTCCTAGGCTCCCCAGGCTGTTGGCCTCGGTCCTGAATCCAGCATCCTTGTTGGCTATTTATTCCTGCTGGCTTTACCCTCTCGTTCCCTTCTCCCTTCCAGTCCTCACAGCCAGTCTCTTCCCATCCGTTGTTTACTCTGGCACTTAGACATTCACACCAGTGCCACAAGCAGCCTGTAGTGTGTCTTCTTTTCCACATCTTGGCACAGACGGCCTCCTCTGTCTGTCTCTCCTCTACTCCACCAGCTGTGATGTCCCTGTGTACCATCCCAGTCTCTCCAGATGGCCCAAACCAGGAGGACTGAAATACCTGCTTGCTCTGGGTTACCTCTCGGCCACATTGTTGTGGCCCGTTTCCCCGGTCTGCATATTTTACTAAAATCCTCAAGAGCAAGAAACTGAATCTGATCCCCCATAGGTCCTTTCCGTCCATATCAGAGTTCCTGGTACTAGTGACTATGTGTTAACTATTTACTCATTCCATACTTTCTTGCATATGATTAGGAAAATGCAAAGAAAAGTCAGATACAAAGTATTTGCAGCTGCTGTCGGCCCTCATTACCTTCTTCTAGGTACAATGCAGAGTGTCCGTGGCCTACAGTATAGTATAGTATAGTATAGTATGGCAGAGGATCAGGAGGCTGGACACCGCTGAAGCTGAAGGGAACACAGCATGTTCTGTGGCATCTCTGTGGCCCATCCCCCCAGGGCTGCATTCTGCAAAGAAGTCCAAAGGGCCCTGCTGGCTCAGCTCTTGGAACTTTTCTTGTTTGTTTCTCAAACCTAAAGCTGATCCAGAGTCTCCAACGAGAGTGCAGACGCTTCAGGCATTGATTGATGATCTTGCGTGCTCTCTAAATCCGTGAAGCAATCTCAGACTTGCCTGTGTGCTCGTGCCTATAACCAATGCAGTATCCCTGGGCATCACAGCATTCCTTCTGGGCCTGTTCACCTCTGTGAAGGCCCCACCATTCCGAAGAGACCACACACAGACCATAGCCCGTTAGCATTCTGGGTTTCTCCTCCCTACTCTCCAAAGCTTCATTTGGGGCCTTTTTGGTTAATACATGGTAGATGGAACAATAAAAGCTGATTTTTGAAAAATTCACAATGGAGCGTTATGCGAGCAAGTGCGTGTGCCTTTCATTCAAACACAAATAGCCCCACTTAGTTATGAATGAAATCAGCGTGTATTGTAGTAATGATTTACAAACATGAATCAACAATACCTAGAGATAAACAGGCTTCATCCTCCACCTTTAACGCCAGTGTCTCTCCCCTTCCCATCTTGTATTTCAAAAGGGAATAAGACATAAAAATGAACAATACAGTTTTGTTTTTATGACCTCAGTTAACATGAATAAAACGTCCCTGGACAGTAAACCCACGCAATGTCTTTTTTCATCTCATCATGCTTCCTTACAGGAAGCCCTGGCAAACGAATGCAGTCTCTGAGACTTTTGTTTTCTTTCCCGAAACCCTTGATCTTCCTGGTATAAAGGTCTCATCCCAGAGGTGGCTTGCTATGACTGACCTTCACAGTTTAAATGTTAGTATCCACTGTTTGGTAGGTGACCCCTGTGTGGAAACCCATTCATCCTCATCCTCAGGACATGACCACTTGTCAGCATGTGAAAGAAACAGAACCCAAGTCTTAAGCAGACAGAGGCCACATCTGCAGGCACAGCTACTGGGATGCCAGGTGGAGTCCAGGCTTTTGCTTCCAGCAAATGACCAGAGAGAGAAAAACCCAGCACCAGTATAGTCAGACAGTTGTTCTATTAGAATACATAAACACAAATGTCTTTCAACTTTCTTTTGTCTGGGTTTCCATGGCTAACTCTCTCTCTGGTAAAACACTCTAGCAAAAGCTGTCTGGGATAAAGATCCTCACCACCCTACTCAAGGCATGTGGTAAGGAACCAGAATCAGTAGGGAGGGGTGCTCTGGAATGGCTCACAAGGTAGAAATTTTAGAGAAATTCAAAAATTGGAACTTTGAGTGCAGTTTTAGGGGCAGAGTCAAAGAGAGACCAACGCTATCTCCCATCTGCCCCACAGTGACCTGGAACTTATAAAGCCTACAGAATACAGCAAAGTTTATCTTTCTTTTTCTAAAAGAAGACATTATTCTTAATTATGTAGCTGTGTGGGGTGAGGAGCATACAGGCTTGGCCTGAGTGCATGTCCCTGTGGAGGTCACAAGAGGATGTCGGAGCCCTCTGGAGCTGGATATATTAGGAGCTGTGCTGTGCAATCCTCTCTAAGGGGACTACATGCGGAGCCATCACTCTGGCTGGCCCCCTGTATAAATGCCCTCCTCATGTCTCATCAGTGGACGCCCTGGACCTGTAAAGGCACAGAGTCAGGGGTTGCCAAGGAGACCATGGCAGAGCCCGAGTCTCCACTGTAATGGATCTAATGACGGCAATGACCCAACCCTAATGATCTGCCTCCAGTGCAGGGGAGGTGAAGAGGGCCAGGGTGTGTGTTCGTCCTACGGCCTGGGTCGCCATCCGTCAGAGCAGAAGTCAGCTGGGTTTCCTTCTACCCAGCTAGTGGGGAGATGAGTCCTTGGCTCCAGCTGATGAGGAACCTCATTACCCCCCTCCCCAAAAATGGTAGTATTAACAACCAGAAGTAAGATGTCTTCTTGAATGAGTGAGTCAGCTACAAGCTGCTGAAATCAGGCATTGGGAGGGGGGTGGACCCTACAGACCTGAGCAGCTGGGGTTCAAGACCAAAAGGGCATGGTATGGGTCATCCTTAAAAATGGAGGCTGCGCCTTATGACCTTGAAATGCCAATAAGTTAATGGTGAAAGGAGAATGGATAATAAGGTTGTGAAGTCAATACTGGACAGGCCCAGGAGTCACCATTATGGGTAACTTCATGGCAGCTTTGTGGTAAAAGCTCCAAAAATGTCATCTCGTGTAGCCTCTCAGGACCTCAAAGGGGAAACTGATCAAACAGTCCTATTTTGAGGAACTCTGTTCCTACCTAAGGAGCCTCATGCCACCCTGAGTCCCAGCCATGTCCTTCTTAGGTAGGTGGCTCTGTGTATTCTGAGCAAAGGAAGTGACTAATTCGAGGCCCTCCTTCCGCCCCGCGCAGCAAATCGTCTTACAGATGCCTCGCTCTACAGAGGCGCCAGTGCTCTAATTGTTCCCGGGAAGAATGAGCAACGCCAGCTGCGAGCTGGAGGAATGCAAAGTCTCCGTGTGTGTCACCGAAGGCTCTGGTGAATCTCACTGGAAGTACGCTCAGGGTAATCTTTGTCTCGTGTCTAAAAATAAGAGCAAACCAGGAAGCATGGGAAGCGGTGGACTCCAGAGCCAAGAGGAGTATCTAGCTGTTGCAACAGCCTCAAAATACCTCCTCTTCTGGCACAAGGAGACAGGGAGGAATGACACAGGCACTCATCTATTCCGGGCACCCAACCACCCACGGAGCAAAGTTTCCCTGGTTAGAGTTTCTGTTTGTTTGTTTGTTTGTTTGTTTTCCCTCATTCCTCCACTGCTCTTTCTTACTATTCTTGTTCCCTTTACACTTAAGAACGTCTAGTGTTCACAAACTTGTTCCCCACCCCCACCCCCAGTTCCATGAAAGTGTCCGAGATGTGGCTTTCCATCTCAGTCCTGATGAACAAAGGAAAACTTCTAAATGTCATTGCCTTAGATTAGGTTTCCTAAGAGCAGAGCCTGGGACGAAGATTCTGGTAGATATGATTTCCCAGAGCAGGTCTCTCTGCAAATTGGATGCAACAAGCAGGTTGAGTCATATCGAAGGGCACTAAGAAACTTATGCAGCCTCAACGAGGTCTGGCAGTGGCCGGGACCTGAGGAAAACTGAATACAAAATGTGCCAGAGTGCCAGAACGTTGGTGGGTCTAGTGTTTGCTCTCACAGCAGCTTGCTCTTGGCTGTGCTCTGAGGGAGTACACGGGAGAGAGACAACTTGGGATTCAGCCCTCCCAAGAGAGGGAGCCCCCTGGATTGCCTGATTTTTTTTATTATTATAGTTGTATCTCTCCTGTATTCTTTCCTACGATAGAGCCACAGACATTATATCACAGAATTTACACTATTTTAAGGCAGCAAAAATACTTGCTTCAGTGGTATTTATCAAGTATCTACAAAACTTCGCTGGAGTTATATTTGTTTCCCCTCTTTTAAAAATTAGAGAGAGCTACCAAGTCTGTTCCTGACTCAAAAACATTTTTAACAAATTGCACAATACACTAAGTGTCTGCAATTCCCTCTGCATGGCCACCAACTCCATCCTCTTCGGAAGGTACCGCACTTTCTCATACAGTACAAATGAGGCCTGTTTGTGAAGAGGGCAGCCAGGAAAGCCCTGCTCTCCTCAGCTGGGGTAAGAAAGCAGCTCATTGCCCTGCAGGTCATGGGTGGCCTGTGTTTCAAGTTCATAGGATAAAGCCCCCCCCCCAAGAGTGTTTTGACCAAGTCTATTAAGGCGCAGAAAGAAAAAGGCAATGAGTTATCTGGGTCCAGACAAATATATCCTCATGAAATAGAACAATGGTTTAAGTGAGTTATTTGGATAGCTTGATTCATTGGTATAGTAGACAACATTTAAATATCCAGTGGGGCAGATTTGGCCTTTGAACTAATTGAGTATGTGGCAGTCAGCACAAAAGAATAGAGGTTTTAAAGTTAAAGAATTTGGGTTCAAATACTGACATTGCTACTTCTAAGGCTGTGTGTGATCTAGGCAAACCAGTCAAGCTCCGAAAAGCATTCCTTCTTTGGAGCATGGCAAAAGTGATCTGTAGTAGTTTCCGGATAAGGAAGATCTGTCTGTGATGCTTAGCAAAATGCCTGGAACTCTGTTCTTTGGGTTGCAAATATCAGAACGTAGGTTACGCATTAGCAGTGATGCTTTAATCTTAGGCTTGAGAGGAGGCCTGTAAAGCCAAAAGGAGTGATGTAAGTAGAGCTCAGAGGAAATCTAGGGGCTGTGTCTGTTCAGGTCCTTCAGAAGCTGACACTCAAGGTAGATTAGCTGCATAAGAGTTCAACAGGAATGAGTGGCCTAGGGTAGGGAGGAGCTGGGAGGGCAGGAGGAGCCTGTGGACCATAGTGGGAATCTAATGTCTGTGTAGGAGAGAGGAAGCAGGACTGGGCAAAGAGGAGCCTTGAGCTGAGCTGAGTTCTGAGAGCATCTCAAGAGTGTGCATCAAATGCTCCAGGCTAAGAGATTCCTGTCTTGCAGGAGTGGGCCTGTGTGGTTTCTAGGATCTTGGTCTTGGTCTTGGTCTTGGTCTTGGTCTTGGTCTTGGTCTTGGTCTTGGTCTTGGTCTTGGTCCTGGTCAGCCCATGGGAGAGTTGAAGCTAGCCATATCCGGAGGAGCAAGAAATCTCTGGGTAGGGGCTGATGTCATGGCCACTGAGACCAGGAGTCAAAGGCTGTTGAGGACTGAGGGTATCCTACTCTCCACGTCTCTCCTCTGCTTTCATCTGTTTTTTGTTCTTCTATTTCCCTCTAGACTGACCAGTCCTACTTCTCCATTCCTGAACTGTGAGTGCTGGGAGCTGGGATCCAGCTTCCCAGGAAGTAACCAATTCTTCTCTGAGTGCAGTCCCAGGTCCATTCGAGAAGAGGCTAAATGGTCATGCCTGGGTCAGGTCCACCCCCAAGCAGTGAGCCGTGTCCAAGGAGGGTAAGCTTGCAGACACTGTTTTCCATGGGTTTGAAGGAGAGGAACAATTTCCAGGGGAAAATAAGTAGGTGAGAGGGAAACTGCTGCTAAAAGGTCATTCAATGATAACATATTCAGTAACTGGTCCCACTATCATTCATGATGTCACCTTAGAATGTTCATCAACATAGGGAAGCTAATATTATGAATTGCTAACTAGCTTAAGTTTTCACTTCATAAATCTTCAATTGCCTGAACAGAGAGATCTTTCATTTTTGATGTGGCCAGCTCACCACATCCCAGAACTCCTCCTTCCAGGGCAGAACCTTTACTTTTTCATCCACGTCACAATCAGTGCCCTACACTGTACTAATTAGCAAAGTGAATGCCAGATATTGGCCTGATGATGAGACGGGGACCTGGTAGTTCGATGATGTTAGAAATGGGCTTTCACTGTCAGAAAGGGAACTTTGGGTATTTGGAATGTGTGGATCCGCAGAAACACTTTAGAGACTCGTCCCTTAATTCTGTCACCTGCACCCTCAGAATTGGTACCTGAGTTCCCATCCTTCAAGCATTCCAGCATCCAGGCACCAATTAGGACTCTGGTTCTCTCAGAGACTCAGGACTTCCTAGACCATAAGGAGCTGAGAGCCTGTTGTGTGTCAGATGGCTGGGTTTACTCTGAATCCCACTTCTGCTCACACAGTGGGCAGCCATGGGAAAGGTGCTCGCCCACACCACCTTGCCCTTCTTTGGTGCCTGCCTTTAGCACTCTAAAAAGAACACTAGTGATGGAAGGTCCCTAGACTGGTGTAGAGCAGGCTACAGTGGGCTGTTCATTCAGGGCTGTACCAATAAGATATTTTAATTAGAATTTTTTTTAGTAGCACCCGCCATTAGCACACAAATCATCACAATTCTTCAGAATCACGGGCTATCTAAGCACAAGTGACGGGGCTCCTTTAAGAAAATAAATGACTTGGCTGCTGGAGAGATGGCTCAGAGGTTAAGAGCACTAACTGTTCTGCTGTTCTTTCAAAGGTCCTGTGTTCAATTCCCAGCAACCACATGGTGGCTAACAACCATTAATAATGTGATATAATGCCTTCTTCTGGCTTTCAAGCACTGTATACATAATAAATGAATAAATTTTTTAAAAAAGAAAATAAATGACCAAGATCAGGGCTGGAGAGATAGTTCTGCAGTTAGGAGCACTAACTGCTCTTCTAGAGGGCAGAGCTTGGTACCTAAATGAATAAAGCAGGAAACGGTAGCCCCCTTTGCTTGAAAAGAGGGCAAGCCTGCAAAGCCTCTATGGGTTCACACTTCCCTTAGTTTTCTAGGGTCATAAGTTAACATTTGTTATAAAAACAAACAATAACAAAACCACAAAGCTGGGGTTGTGGCTTAGTAAAGTGCTTGCCTTGCAAGTAGGAGGGCTTGAACCCACATTTGAACAAAGCAGGCTGTAGAGGTAGGCGCTTGGAGCCCCAGCACTAGGGAGGTGGAGTCAGGCTGATCCCTGGGCCTTGTTGGCCAGCTAGCCTCACCTACTTGGTGAGCCCCAGACTAAAGAGACATGCCACCACAAAAAACAAACAAACAAACAATGTGAATGGTGGCTAAAGAATAACACGATTGTTTTCTGCCCTTCACTTAATATACATGCACAGAAAACAAGTGGACCTGCTTTTTCAAGGGTATAGTTGTGTCCCATCATGTGACTTAACAAGCATGAGTAGGGCCAGAACTTTCTTTCCCATCAGATTGTACATATCCAGAAAGAAAGAAAGAAAGAAAGAAAGAAAGAAAGAAAGAAAGAAAGAAAAGACAAAACCTTCTTTTCCCCCTTCAATGAGGTAGCGTCCTTTCCTTGAAGAACTCAGGCGCTGAGACCAGATGGTATGTTTTCAGTGTGAAATGTCCCACAGCGCATGTGTCTGCCTTCAGCTGTTGCTGGTGTTTTCAGGAGGCTTGTGGGACCTCCCATTCGGGAGACCATCAGGCACCTTGTAAGTTATCCTCATGTTTGGCTCCAGCCTGAGCCTTCTGTTTGCTGTTCTCATGACCACAGGGGCAAGTCTGCTACACTCTCCCGCTGCCACGGAGCCATTTCCACTCCGTCCCACCGGTGATGGGCAGGAACCTCTGGCATTGGGAGACGGAACGCAGAGCTCCTTCCTTGGGTGCTTTGTTAAAGGGAGTAACGAGTAAGCCCGGTGATATTTGTTAGACACAAGGCCTGTGAACCACAATGATAGAGCCTTCAGGGAAAAATGGCATTTGTTTCCTCATAAGAGAAGCCCAGAGAATTTGTTTCCCTTCTCTCTCGCTCATTTCCCTCCCTCTCCCCAACACCCCTCTGATACAACGTAGCTAAAAGTCAGGAAAAGAGGCTTCTCCAAGAATTGCTTTAGACAGCGCTTCCACCCTGTACTTGACCTTCTGTGGTCTAAAGCAGTCTTTGAGAGCTTATTCTAGTAGCCCGACCTCAGACACTGACTGAGCAGAAAGATAAGGAAGGCCAGGGGGAATCCATTCTCAAAGTTAGAAAGTAAACGAACCACCTATTTGAGACCAGTTGGGGTTATGTGCAAGTCACTCTACCTTCAGCAAGAAAAGATGAGGCACAGTGTGGCCCCAGCATGTCCCCTGAGTACCCGTGGCCCAGCTGGGTCAGCCACATGGTTGTCAGTGCTGTACTGAGGTGACAGGGGAGCTTCGAGTGCATCCACATCTCTCTTAGGACCCCGGCCTCAGCGAAGCATCATTAGTTGAGGTGAATTAGCTTGTGCTGCCGTTAAGAAACTACTCACATCAACAGCGTAAAGCAGTCTGTTCTCCTTTATACCACATTTCCATAGAAAAAAGCTGAGAGCTTCACTCAGATAGCCTATCGCGTGCCCACAGTGGCAGTCCCTGTATGGGGCAGTCTCCTCATTAGCTTCAGCTATCAGCACAGCCCAGAGCGGAGACACGGAGTCTAAATTGGGGTATTGCCTTGGTGAGATTGGCTTGTGGGCTTGTCTGTGGGGCTTTTTCTTGATTGCTAACTGGAGTAGGTGGGGCCACGCCACTGTGGGCAGTCCATCCCTAGCCAAGGAGTCCTGGGCTTGCTTGCTTATTTATTTATTTATTTATTTATTTATTTATTTATTTATTTATCTTGTAAGTACAAGGTATGACAGAGAATGATTTAGGTACAAAACTTTAGACTCACCTCGGTAGGATGGATAGTATTTTCCTCGAGGTTGACAAATACAAATGAGCTAAGCATTCTGAATGTAACTTTTACATATGGCTTTTCTGATTGTTTCATAGCTGTTCTTACTGCATGTAGTTTATATAAATAAATAAAGTCCATATGCAAAAAAAAGCCCCCCCCCCAAAAAAAAAGAAAAGAAAAGAAGAAAGAAAGCTGGCTGAGCAGAAGCTGGAGCCAGGCCGGAAAGCATCCTTTCTCTGTGGCTTCTGGCAATGAATTTTTTTTTCTGAGACACGCATTCTCTGTGTAGCCCTGGCTGTCCTGGACTCACTCTGTAGACCGGGCTGGCCTCAAACTCACAGAAACCCGCCTGTCTCTGCCTCCCAGAGTGCTGGGATTACAGGCCTGCGCCACTACACCTGGCTCGGTAATGGATTTAAGGTTAAACACAGCCTTTCTTCTTCTAAGGCATTTCTGATTGTGGTGCTTATTATAACATCTGAACAGCAAGGCAGGATCCACAGCAGTGAGAGAACCAAAAACTCGGCCAAGCTCTCCGAGCAAAGGCACATGGGAGTTCTATACCCATTTCATTAGAGGAAACAAGTCACAGCGCGGTACTAAAGCTCAGAGTTAGTGAAAGAAATTCTATCTTGCGCCTGGATAAAGCAGCTTAATGCTCACGACATGCTAGTTGAAAGTGGGGAGAACAGCAAAAGAGATATTTCTGATCTTCTTTTTCTTTGCTTTTAATCTTCATTTTCACAACTACTTCCTTCCGTTTTTGTTGTTGTTTGTTTGTTATTGTTGTTGTTGTTTTTGAGACAAGGTAGCCTTGACTACCTGGACACACTTTGTAGACCAGGCTGGCCTCTAACTCACAGTGACCCGCCTGCCTCTGCCTCCCAAATGCTGGGATTAAAGGCATGCGCCACCGCCGCTCGGCTCACAACTACTTTTTTATTGTGCCTTCCAAAAAGCCTCACCAGTCAGCATACCTTGTCCCCTAGAATTCGTAAAATTCTGACACTTCAAATGTCAACAGCCTTGTTTCCTTTAACACCCAAATGGCATTGGATCAAGCCTTTGTTTGATTGCATCTGGGAGCTGTCACATGTCCTCTGCCCATCCCCCGGTACGTCTCGCTGTCGCTTGACTCTGGAACTCTTGCTGGGTTCACGGTGCTCTATTCCAGACAGACATCCAGATGCTGACACCCCAAAGCCTTTGGAGGGAAGGGAGTACCTCAACATTTCAAAGTCCTACTGGTACCCGAGAGTGTTGTCTTTACATGGAAATAGGGTTGTATAGATGAGGTCAGACTAGAATAGAGTGACCCCTAATTCTGTATTAGATAAGAAATATTTTATTTTATATTAAAATAACTAGGGTCTTTGTAAAAGAGAAAGTCTGGACACGGAACACACATGCCCAGAGATGAGACGCGTTCAGTCTGTGGCACTGCCACATTACGTAGGCTCTGGACAGCCTCACTGTGGTTAATGAAGGAGTAAAAGAGGAAAGGGAACACAGGGCGTTAGATTAATATGAAAATACTTCAAACTCATCAAGTCACCTGAAAGTGTCCCTCAAGTCTTAGTGTGTGTGTGTGTGTGTGTGTACGTGTATTCCTGAGCAGATGAATGTAAAAGCCAGAGGGCAAAACCCCAGTATCATCCTCAGAAATGCCAAGCCCTCCTTTAAGACAGTGTCTTTCGTTGGCCTGGAGCTCACCAGTTAGCCTAGATTGGCTATCCAGCGAGCTCTGAGGAGTCTCTGTCTCTGCCTCTTCGGTGCTGGGACTACAAGCTTGTGCCACCATGCCTAGAAGTTCTGAACGCATGTCCTCATGTTGTAAGACAAACACTTTATCAACTGAGCGGTTTTCCACCCGCAGAACACATGTTAAGAATGTCTCCTTCTCTGTCACACAGCTCTGGCAGTAAGAGATTGCCCTGCAGCTAAACTCCTCCCTGTCTTCACTCACCCTGCCTACACACGAGGGGAACCTTGTGTCCTGGGTCCTCCGGATTTCCTATATACAGTGAAGAGCTCCTGGGAACATAATAACAGCTAGAAAATATTTAATTGTCCCAGGCATCCACAGCAATAAGAATTAAATACATCTTTCTTGGGAATAATAACATGTCAATCTCATTTTCAGCAAAGAACTTACATCACCATCCATAATGCATTTATTTATAAATACATTTATATGTTAATTAAAGAGGAGGATCCACTCGGATCATGCCCTCACTGGCATCTGTGGTTGGAGGAGTAGTTCTCAAACAATGCTGCCATAACCCACATGACAATGGGTTATACTTATGACATGGTTCAGCAGCTGGCTGAGCCCAGCATTGGGGATAGGTCGGGTACAACAACACTCCCACTCTTTAGCACTGAAGAAGGCAAATGGAAAATCACATAAATAATGTGACTGTAGAATAACCATGCACTTGCTTCAATTTTAGAAGAAAGAAAAAAAAAAACCTTTCCAAATGTTATTCTACCCAAATACAGATCATAATCGACAGCTACAAATGAAGCACAGCTTCAGAAAAATGATGGGTGTGTGGCAATGTGTGATAGAGATCAGCATTGCAGTGTGTCATGCTCAGCAGTGAGGGCTTGGAGTTAGACAGACCTAGATTTTGAATCCTGAGTCTGCCATTTGTGATTCCCCTGAGTTACTTAAACCCTCACAGCTTTAGTTGCCTGAACTGAAAACGGTGTAAAAGTGAGGGCAATAAGATAAGACACATAGCAGGAAGAATACAGAAGGCACTTAGCCAACTAACACATTGCAAAAGGTCTCTAGAACCAAAGATTTGTGGATGGCAGTTCTTGGTTGTCAACGTCATTACATGTAGAATTAATTAAAACCAGAGGTTGAACACACCTACGAGGAATTTTTCTTAACTCAATCACTTGAAGTGGGACAATCCACCTTTAATTTGAGCCACACTTTTTGGTGGCAGCCAAAATAAAAACCATGGAAGGAGGGAGTTTCTGCTCTTTGTCTGCTTGCCCTAGCTCTCACTGGCAAGTCTATACCTTCACTGGCATTAGAGCCATTTTCTTCGGGGTTCTGGAGTATTATGGAAGACCAGATGAGATATCCAACCTCATGGACTTCATGACTATTGGAGTTTTGGACTTTCTGTTGGTAGACACCCATTGTTGGACTAGCTGGACCACAGCCTGTAAGCCACTCTAATAAATCATCTATTTATATCTATATTTTATCTATATCTAATATATATGGAGAGAGAAGGGGATGAGGGGGTTGGGTGAAATTGGAGACAGAGGTTCATTTTATCAGTTCTATTCCTCTAGAGAACCCTGACTAGTTCCTTGACCATTTTTGGAAGAGAAATGGTCCGGTGACCTTCATCTTCTAGATCCACCATTGTCTTAGCAGTCTGCCCTGCAAGGTGCTGAACTGTCAGAATTGTGTGAAATCTCTCTGGAGGACAAGTGCTCCCTCTGGCTGGCACTGGACTTCAACTTTTCTCTTTCCCTAATATGAGATTCTTGGGGAAATTCCAATTCTTGAGGCCCATTAATTTAATATTCTATTGGTCAATGGTAAGGGCACTATAGTCTCATTAGAATATCTTTTTCCTGCCAGAAAGATTACAACATTATGAAATAAATAGCATCATCTAGGAGTTCAAGTCTGGTTTACCATGTAAAATTAAATACTATTCATAGAATTAATAGAGAAAGGACAAAGAGCTGTCAGATCAATAGATGCAAAAAAATTTGATAAAATGTTAGCATCCATCCTGACAAAGGTTCATTTTTTTATTTTTTAGATTTTTTTCCTGAGGCAAACTGGGAATACAAGAGAACTTCTCTTCATGAATATATGGGGCTGTGGGAAGGTATGGGACATGGGAAGTTACAGGCCAAGGGCAGGTACAGACCAGAGAAAGATATAAACCAGGGGAAGATACAGACCAGGGGAAGGTACAGGTCATGGGTAGGCACAGGCTATGGGCAGGTACAGGCCATGGGCAGGTTTAGGTCATGGGCAGGTATAGGTCATGGGCAAGTATAGATCATGGGCAGGTACAGGCCATGGGCAGGTTTTGGTCATGGGCAGGTTTTGGTCATGGGCAGGTATAGATCATGGGCAGGTATAGGTCATGGGCAGGGACAGGTCATGGGCAGGTATAGATCATGGGCAGGTATAGATCATGGGCAGGGACAGATCATTGGCAGGTATAGATCATGGGCAGGGACAGGTCATGGGCAGGTTTAGGTCATGGGCAGGGACAGGTCATGGGCAGGTATAGATCATAGGCAGGTATAGGTCATGGGCAGGTATAGATCATGGGCAGGGACAGGTCATGGGCAGGTATAGATCATGGGCAGGTATAGATCATGGGCAGGTATAGATCATGGGCAGGTATAGGTCATGGGCAGGTATAGATCATGGGCAGGTATAGGTCATGGGCAGGGACAGGTCATGGGCAGGTATAGATCATGGGCAAGTACAGGCCATTGGCAGGTATAGATAATGGGCAGGTATAGGTCATGGGCAGGTATAGATCATGGGTAGGTATAGATCATGGGCAGGTATAGATCATGGGCAGGTATGGGCCATGGGCAGATATGGGTCATGGGCAGGTATGGGCCATGGGCAGGTATGGGTCATGGGCAGGTACAGATCATGGGCAGATATGGGTCATGGGCAGGTATGGGCCATGGGCAGGTATGGGCCATGGGCAGGTATAGATCATGGGCAGGTATGGGCCATGGGCAGGTATGGGCCATGAGAATTCTCATTTATTTCTGGTAGAAACACAAGCGTACAGCTGCCCTAAGTTTCTTCTTGTTTTTAGATCCATTTATTTTATTTTATGTGTTTGGGTGTTTTGTCTGCATGTGTGACTGTGTCCCATGTGAGTACCAGGTGGCCACAGAGGCCTGAAGACGGTATCAGTTCCCCTGGAGCTGGAGGTACAGATAGTTGGGAGCCACCATATAGATGCTGGAAATTAAATCTGGGTCCTCTGCAAGAGCAGCAAGTACTCTTAGCCCTGGGCTACCTGTGCCCCTACCCTAAGTTTCTTAAGGTAAACATATTCTTGCTATCTCCAGTTCTATGTATTTATCTCAAGAAAAAATAAAAACTTGACCCCATGTTGAAACCTATACTCGAACAGTTACAGCTTTATTCATAATCCCTAGAAACAGGAAATGTCTCATGCCCTTTAAATAATATGCAGATAAACCAGCTGTTGTCCGTCCACACAATGGTGTGTCCTTCAGCAACAAAAGGAAGACCCTTAAGTACCTGCAGTAAGGGAACCAATCTCAGCTGTATCTATTAAACTGAGCAAAAGGAAGTAGACTAAAAGGCTAAATGCTGTTTGATTCTATTTATCCAGTGTTCTTGAGAGGAGGGAGAGAGAGAGAGAGAGAGAGAGAGAGAGAGAGAGAGAGAGAGAGAGAGAGAGAGAGAGAGAGAGAGATACAGAGACAGAGACACAGAGACACAGACAGAGACAGAGACAGAGACAGAGACAGACCAGGAGTTAAAGAAAGGGGCTGCAGGAGACAGAGAACTAGTCTGCTGTAATAAGTCTGTTCTGTGTTGACTGTGGAAGTCACTGTCTGGTCATACGTATCTGTGAAACCCATTACGTTGCTCTCTTGAACACGATTTCATCCCAGTGTATAGAATCATAGCCCAGCACTTGGGTTCAGTGCCATGGGATAAGATGCAGAGCAAGAGCATCTCTGAACTGTATGTACAGCCAGAGACAGAGAGACACGAGAGCTTTTTAGCAGGAGAGATGTTGGCACAAAAGCACGATGTCACCTTTAAGGGAGGATACAAGACACTTTACTCTACAGCCAAATGAGTGACCATGACCTGGTGGTAATGGTGCTGTGAAGTTTTCATAGAAAGAGCGCCAAGAGCATCATGCATCAAGGCACTTTCCAAATGCACCTGGTGGAGCCACAGGGTAGGTGGGTTATGCCAAAGCGGGGAGCCTCTGTGCAGAGCTCAGGTGCTGCCTAATGGATATCTTAGGCCTTAGATTCGTGGAAACTAGGGCTCTTTTAATACATCTCCACACATTTCAGCTCTTAGTCAAAAGAGTGTGAGGTTAGACACAGAGGTGAGCAAGAAATGGCTTTTAAGGGGGTAAGAAATAACCCAGCAGAAGTGGTCCATTGGCTCTGGGCCCACAACACTCCACCCTCACCACCATCATTGTGGCATTCTCCCCAGCATCACTGACAATCTCATCAGCCAATCAGCCCTGTTGAAGGCTTTGTGATGGGTGGTTCCTTCCAGAAACTTCTTCTTCACAGAGGCAGATTTATATACACGCATCTTCTTTCCTAAAGAGAGAATCCGTTGTTGTTCGAACCGCGTCTTCAGAACAGCAGCTGAGTGTTAGCTTTCCTTATACCGCCAGGGGCAGGCTGGCTTAGGAATACATGGCCCAAACTGGGTCCCACCAAAGCCTTTTTAATACTGACTTGTTGTTGGGGATACTATATCATCTCTTGACGTCATTTGTGACTAAGAGTTTAAGGATCAAGGCTTTTCTTGGGGAAATTATACAGCTGAGATAAAGGAGAAATCCACCCAAGTATAACAGTCGTTACCAGAAACCATCAACCAGGAAGTACGGTTTCAGTGGAAAATTAAGTCTATAAGGCATGACTTACACTGTCTTCCTGTTGAGTGCCAAGAAGATACCCAGGGATTTCCTTTGAAACCGGTGCTCTTTAACCAGGAAGCATTTCCGACTTGAAACTTTTTGAAGAAGAATTTTCCACTTGACTTTTACATGAGACGAGATTGCAGCAATTATTCCATTTGCTCCTGTGTGTGAAGTAGAAACCCTTTCTTTCGGGGGCAAAAGTAATGCCAAAGCTGGCAGCAGAGAGAGGAGTGGGTTCAGGCTCCCCCTGCATCTCAGGAGGGGTCCTTGTCACAGCGCTGCTCTGGGCTTCGGTACAAGTGCTGACTGAGACAGCGGCAGACTTCTTCAAGTTGGAAAAAAAAACCCTCAAAGTCTGTTGCATCATGAATATCGAGGTGGAAACAGAGCCTTCAAACCATGTTCCTTAATGCTCCAGAGGACTCCTCTTCAGGTGAATATAAGGCATATTTTCTTTCAACATGTATTTCAAAAGTTGGTCCTGACAGGAAAGCGAATTTGGATCTAGGTAAAATGAAATTATAGATGATGCTGAACAGTCAGGGGACTTTGAGATGCAAGCAGAACGTATGGCTGAGTCACTTGCCAGGCATGACAGACTGAACCCTCCCTCTTGACTCTGAAATTCTTGCAGTTCCACTGCGTTTCTTTTTGCCTCTGTGAATCACTACCAGTGTCCTTCCTGGAGCAGAAAGAATAGTTTTCTCTCACTCATCATCCAAGAGCTACATGGATAAGAACATCATGGCGCTCTGTTAATTTGCAGAGTATTAAAGCCAATCATTTGCAGACACCTAAGATGTCATTGTGCAAAACAGAGGTGGCCATGACAACTGAGCAGGGGGAGTTGAATGTCCCTTCTCTGATCTTAAGCCAAACTTTTCAATCTCTGCAACAGAGACCTCGTATCAGAGCACTTTCAACCTCCTTACCACTCAGGCTGACCTTTCGGGTAGCAGTGGGAGTCAGGGCCACTAAGCTGTTTGTTCTGCAAGGCCTGTGCAGGGCCACTGCCTAGGACTGGAGGGACAGCTGCTGAGGTGGGAGCTGCCTGCTTGAACGCTGACTCAGTCGCTATAATTTGGGGGGTACATTACATAAATTCTGCTTTCAGTTCCCAACATTTTAAAATGGGGCTAGTCAGCGCCTGCCTCAAAGGCATCATAGGGATGCTTCATGCTTCAGAGGTTGATGCTGGTCCAAGGCAGAGGGGCGGAGGCTTAGAAAAGCAAACAGTGTTTTCTGACCACTGCAGGGCTGCGGGATATTTGAACTCACAGATGTTGTGACAGCATACACAAGACTTGCACAACACAATCCAGACAAGATCCCAGCCTGGAGAAGGGAGGTGAGCACAGAGTCCCACCCTTAGCTGAAGAGCTAGTGGCATTGATGATAACCTCTGGGACAGGAGAGTCAATTCTCTTTAAGGGCGTAGCCTCTGGAGGCTTGACCGTGCCTCAGCGAATGGCTATATATTCAAGAGTATATGGGTAGCACACACTGGACTTGATGGCTTTAAGCCAAAAAAGAAAAAAGAAAATCAGTACTGGATGAATATGGAGGTGGGGGTGGGTCTCCGAGGAGGTGGGAGAGGAGGAGGGGAGGGAGAGAGGGGATGCATATAATCAAAACATTTTGTATGAAATTCTTGAAGAATAACAAATAGAGGGAAATCATAGCAGGACTATCTCAGGCCCACCAGCAGTATAAATAATGACACAGAGGCTTATTAATATTTCAAAGCTTAGACATTTTCGCTGGGCAGACTCTCAGCTACTCTAACCGTATCCCAGCTAATCCTGGCACTACATCCTGCCATGCGGCCAGCTATATCTCTCTGCTCCTGTTCACATTCGTCCACCCCCAAGTTCACGGACAAACCTCCCACGTCTGATTTCTTCTCCCAGAGTCCCTTTCTCTTCCCAGAAGTTCCACTTTGCCCCTCCAGCCCAGCTGTTGGCCAATCAGATACAATCCAGATTGCTCTAGGCAGGTGAGAGAGGAGCAGATATTTACAAAGTATGAGACCCGGTGATGGGCCATAGCTCTCTGCCAGTAACGAATGAACAACTGAATACACAGAGACACACCTTCACACAGTGAACCCCAACAAGAAATAGGCAAAGAAAGCATCGCACCTGGAGACAGGAATCTGAGTTTCTGTCAAAGCTGCTGACACTTTTATGATGCTCTCTGAGCCTCATGGTTTCATCTGTAAAGTGGATACACAACTGGTGCTTTTAGCCCATCCTCTGTAGAATCAAATAAGACATTGACACGTTTGACCACGTCCCCTGGATGGGGAGGCCTGGCGGCACTCAGAGGAAGGATAGCAGGCTACCAAGAAGAGACTTGATACCCTATGAGCATATACAGGGGGAGGAATTCCCCCTCAGGAACAGTCATAAAGGAGGGGAGTAAGGAAAAGCAGGAGGGAGGGAGGAATGGGAGGATACAAGGGATGGGATAACAGTTGAGATGTAATATGAATAAATTAATATATATATATGACATTGAATAAAAGAATCCTCCTCTCTTGCTTCTCTACTCCTCTGTCTCCAATTCTCTGCCCACTCCTTTTCCTTTTCTTCCATGTTCATATAATAAACCTCTCCATATCCAAAGAAAGAAAGAAAGAGTCCTGTACTTGAGGCTGTAGAGATGGATTTATGCATAATAGTACTTGCTCTGCAAGCGTGAAGACCTTAGAGTTAGGGAACAGAGATCCCGAGACCTTGCTGGGCAGTCGGCCTTGCTTAAACGTCTAGTTCAGTGACAGACTCTGTCTCAAGTCAGCAAGGCAATCGGTTATAAATGAAAACACTCCACATGTATGAGCTTGGGCATGTGTAGCTGCACAAGTGCTGAAACACACACACACACACACACACACATGAACACACACACATACACACACACACAGTAAACATACAAACAGGCAGTGTTATACAACTGAATTGATTGTATTTAGAAACATATGTATACATAGATGTATACACAGATGTATACAAAAGCAATTAGTGAGATAAGAGGCCATGGATTTAAAGAACCAGGGCGTGGGGAGGGGGGAGGCGGCATATGGAAGAATTTGGAGAGAGGAAATGAACAGAGAAATGTGTGATTCAATTGTAATGTCAAAAAATTATAATGAATCCCCAAAATAAAATTAAGCAGCTGGGCATGGTGGCACATGCCTTTAATCCCAGCACTCGGGAGGCAGAGGCAGGTGGATCTCTGTGAGTTTAAGGCCAGCCTGGTCTATAAAGAGAGTTCCAGGACAGAGAGTAAATCCTGTCTCAAAAAAACAAAAAAATAAATTAAATTAAGCTAAATATTTAAAAAATCATCTTGAAAAGTTGTCATGGCTTAATTATCAGAAAATTGAAAACATGATAAAAATATAAAATGAATGAGTGACACAGACTTTTTAATTAGTTAATGATGGAATCATTATTAGTAAGGCTGGTCCTAAGAGCACGCAAGCAGCTCTTTAATGACAGAATATCAGGATATTATTTCTAAGTCAGTTCCCAAAACTGGTAAACAGAATGATGGACTATGACCTTTGGAATAAAATTTACATGTCAACACAGTGTCTAAGAAGTACCCAAATAATAAAGTCAAACACTGGCTCACAGCCCTACACAAATGAACCTTGAACTGGGCCAATTAATAATGACACAAAAGAGACACACATTCATCTTTTTGGCCCATTTCTGAATGCTGGATGATAAATAACACTTACCAGAAGAAAATATCATTTTTCTGGTCCATGCACCCATCGGACAGGCTCTTGTATAGTGCATGGACATGGTGCATGGACATCCAGCATCATCTGGGCTTCAGGTCCTTAGTCTGTTCACTCTCTACGCTGTGACACAAATGACCAAAGGCTTGGTGACATTCTCAGGGTTCTCTGAATCAGTCGCTGCTGACTCAAAAATCCAGAGCTGGAGAGAGCCTCAAAACAGACTGACCTGGGTGTCAGTTCCACTCAGAATAATTTTTTAAAAATTCTCTCATACATTATATCCTGACAACAGTTTCCCTTTCCCTCCCTCCTCCCAGTCCTCTCCCTCCCTTTTTCCCAGATCCACTCCTGCTCTGTCTCCCTTACTAACTAACTAACTAACTAACTAACTAACTAACTAACTAACTAACAACCCAGGCCTCCTAGAGGTATCAACTGAGCACAGCATAAAAAGTTGCTATAAGACTAGAAACAAGCCATCGCATCAAGGCAGGATGAAGCAACCATGTAGGAGGAAAAGGGTCCCAACCTCTGGACTCCCCATTCCCCGCTCCCAGCATTAGGAGTCTCGCAAGAACACCAAGCTTACAAACATAACATACATCAGAGGACGCTCAGACCCACACAGGCTTTGTGCTTGTCACTTCAGTCTCTTGTGAGCCCTGGTTAGTTGATTCTGTGGGCTGTGCTCTCATGTGTCTTCAATCCTCCTGGCTCCTACAATCATACCCTCCCCCCATTTCTGCAGGGTTCCCCCTGGCTTTTCCTAGTGTTTAGCTGTGGGTCTCTGCATCAGCACCCATCAGTTGTTGGATGACACCTCTCTAACGGCAACTGGACTAGGCACCCATCTATGAATATAGAAAATATCATTAGATATCCTTTTACTGAGGTTTTTGTTTTGTTTTGATTGGTTGGTTGGTTTTTGCCAGTAGTGTTTGGTTCTATCCTAGGTCTTTGGGTTGCCCTGCCTCTGGTTCCTGGACCTCCAGGCAGCTCTCATGGTGTGGGCCTCAAGTTGGACCAGTTACTGATAGGCCCCTCCCACAAGTTCTGCACCGCCATCGCTCCAGACCTCTGCATATCAACCCCCTTCCCCCCCAATTCCGGTCATCTCTCCCAGTATTCTCTCCTTCTGTCCCTCCCACCCTCTTCCTGATCCCTCCTGTTCCCATCCCCACTCTCTTCCAATCTACCCACAAAACCTATTCTATTTCCCCTTCCCAGGGAGATCTATGTGCCCCGCACTCCCACCCATCCCCACCCCCATCCCAGAGCCCTCCTGTTACTGAGCCTCTCTGGATCTATGAGTTATAGCACAGATAATTCCTTGTTTACTAACCAACTGACTAGGGATCTCAGTTATATCTGCAGCAACCCTTGACCTTGTCTCCATGGGAATGACAGTCTTTGCTGTTTTCTGATGATTAGAGGCAGGTCAAAGTTTCCACACACACAGAGGGAGAGGACACCATGGGAAGTTACTCACGTGAGCTCCCCTAAGGTGTGGCCACCGAACCTGGGGAGCTTAGCAATGCCTCGTACCTGGCAGAAATTCTGATGTGATTGATTCAGGACAAGAACCCAGTTTGAGAGCTTCCTCAGATAATTGGCCTGAGACCCTCTCTGAACTACCTTTTGACTTGCAAGTCACAGACCACCACACCTGATGGCCTTGGCATTCATTCTGTGGCTTCAGACCAACAACTCTCACACATTTTCAGAGTCCCGAGGGGGATGCAAGTGGGGTCAGGCTCTCTGGTAAGAGCTCCGATGTGTAGAAATGGAACCACCAGCCATGGGCTGGGCCTAGCAATGTGTTCAGGGAGAGCCTGCAGTCCTTGGAGTTCAGAGGTCCCTTCCTGTCACCACACCCTCTCCACAGGCCAGCTGGTCTGTATGAGCCAATGAATGTTGATGAAGTGTCTGCCTGGAGCCGGGAAATGAGGTTTTACAAGAAAGAAAGATGTTTCTATTTGGGTACCAAGTGGATCTGTGGACTCTGTGTCAAGCTAAGAAAATGGAAAGACAGTCAGAGTCAACACAGCAAATGCTCCTCCACCGACTCTCATGTCTGGCCCACAGCCATGGCTTGCATTCATGTGAAGAAAATTTTGCAAAAAGGAAAGAAGAGAAAACAACACAGAGTGTCATCCTTTGTATCCAGCGCACAGGCTGCTGCTACGCTTCTCACAGCCATTATGGAGAGGCCGCTGCCAGCAGGCTGTTGACCACCCAGGAGACGCTTCTACCCTTCTCTGATGCATTGCCAAGAGCTGAGCCGGAAGGCGCTGTGCATCCTCCTTTTCCTGCAGAGGACGGATCTGCATTCATTCAGCATGGTTCAACTCCCACGCACACCTACTCAGAGGCTTGGCGTTTATCATTGGGAAGAACGTTCTGCAAAATACGGAGGTGTTAGTGCTCCTGGCCTTGGGTCTTAAGCTCCAAGTGCAGCATAGTGTGCTGTGATAACCAAAACTCCTCGTGTTCCCTCATGTCCCTGTGGGGCTGTGCTACTCACCTCAGTGCGAGAAGCACCAGCAGCCTCTCTTTAGGGTGGTGACTCCTTCATCAGGTTCTAACAAGGCCCTGCCTCTGATGGGCATCCACGATGAAACAAGACCAAGTTTAGGGTGATATGGCCACAGACGGGGCAGTGGTTCTCCCATAATTGGATATATTATGGAATCTCCTGGAGAGATTTCAAAACCTCCCACTCTCGGCAGTCACCTCCAGAGAGTCTGGTATGACTGGGCTCAATTGTCTCAGGATTCTGTGCTACAGAGGAAAACAGGTTCCCTTTTTGCAGAGTCTTAAGTCTTCTAGATAAAATAATATAAAGGCAGTCCCAGAAGGAAACTCAAGAAAAATTGTATTGGAGTTTGAGAGACAAACACGACAGGGCAGGCAAGCTGGAGATCACTGCAGCTGCAAGGAGAGGGGGACAGAGAAGAGGGAGAGAGAGGAAGTGAATGAGAGATCAAGAAAGCAGAAGAGTGGGGGAATGTGATGGATACCTTTAATCCCAGCACTTGGGAGGAAGACTGAAGGCTAGCCTGATCTACATAGCAGGTTGCAGGCCAGTCAGGGTTACATAGTATGACAAAAATATAATAATAATAATAATAATAATAATAATAATAATAATAATAATAATAATAATAATAGAAACTCAGCCAACATCTGTTCATGTTGAACAGAGAGCTAAGTGATGTTTCTGTGGTGAAGAACATTTGCTGCTTTTGCAGAGGATCCACGTTCATTTCCTAGCACCCACGGGGCATCTTACCACAGTCTGCAGCTCCTCTTCCAGGGAATCCGATGTCCTCTTCTGGCCTCCTCTGACACTCTACATACATGGTGCACATACATATAAAATAAAATGCTCATACACATAGAATAAAAATATATCTTTTAAAAGAGAAAGAAAGAAGCAAGCAAGGAAGGAATGAAGGAAAGAAAGAAAGAAAGAAAGAAAGAAAGAAAGAAAGGAGAGAGAGAGAGACAGAGAGAGAGACAGAGAGACAGAGAGCAGACAGGTTCAACACTGGAAGTCTGCGAGCAGCTGCATGAGGGAAAAGTAGAGAGGCGAGCATGCCAGTGTCAAGATAAACAGGCTTAGAATTCTGGCCAGTGCCTGGAAGGGAGAGAGGATCAGGGGAAAGTCATACAAACTCAAACTGTGAGCCTGCCCAGTTGGTACCCTTTAGGTGCTCCCTTTCTCTGAGAAGGAGAGGAGGAAATGGAGGAGGGGACATGCGGACAGGACTGGGAGGAGAGGGGACAGGGGGCTGGGATCAGGCTGTAAAGTGGTAAAAAACAAATAAACCTGTAAAAGATGAAAGTTCTGCTCTCAACATCTTCCTTCTTTCTTTCCATGTAGTATTTCAAATCTTGAGGGGCAACTGTGAAGTTTTCTCTTCCTTAAAATGAGCCAGATGCCAGAGGTCCAGGAGTTGGGGGCCAAAGCTGATGGATATGGCCTATCCTCAATGGGCTTCGAACCTTCTAATGTCTGACTGGATACTTAACATCAGGAGGGTCAAACCTGCCCCTAGCATGTCACCCTTACTAGGGCTGAATCCATGAGCCTGCAGTAGCACCATGGACAGCGTCAGTCTTGCTTGGGTATGTGGGCAAAAACAGGGAGGAGCCACAGAGGCTAGCTGCCTTCACAGGGGAACTGACAACCCACCCTGTTCACCACCACTCCAGCACTGGATCTGCCATCCACTTCTGATGCCTGCCTGCCTGGTGGTATGAGGGCCACTGGGAAGAAACTGTCATGAAACCCAGCTCCCAGAGCCTCTTCTCTGGGAGATCCTGTGTAAAAGCAGATGGAAAGCTACCAGTGAACCTTGGCCAGAGACACTTAGAAAAGAACCCTTGGTTCTCAGGCTTGAGGACAGTAGTCCTGTGGAGTGCCTGCTACTTCCTGGAGGGCATCATCACCAGCAGTGTGTTGGGCTCAAAACTGTCTTGTGCAGAAACCTGCTTAATAATCGTGGCATTGAGCTACCCCACACTGGGATCCTTAATGAGTAATTCCCCCTTGATGGGTCCCAGGGGACTGCTCTTGTGTTGTTCTCATTTATCTGGCTGAGTTGCCCGGGAAGCGGGTTTAGTAGGACAACAAAGATGAGTATTCGGCTGCTTGTACTGAAGCGTCACCAGCTAAAGGCCTTTTTGCTTTTGTTTTGGGGAATGGAACCGCTTTAGATTGTATGGCAGGGAGCCAGCCTTTCAAGACACCTGAGAAAGTGCATCCCTGGTTTGCCTCCAGCCTAGTCTTCCCCTTATTATTTGTAAGGCATGTCAGAAATGCCCAGTAGGGAGGAAGAGGGCTCTGCAAATTGCCAGGTGCCAGGCTGTGACTCTGCCCACCTGGGCTGATTTCAAGCTGCTAGCATTTCACAACTGGCTGTCTTAACGTCCTCATCCATCCTCTCAAGCATGCACACAATTGTTAGCTCTCTGCAAGTATCTATTTGTATTTCCCAAAGTCACAGGATTTAAATACCAGAAGTGCTCCCTCTGGTGCTGTGTCTGACAACAACCTAGGGAAACAGATGCTCAGAGACCCTGAGAAGAGAGAGCTAAAAAAAAAAAAAAAAAAAAAAAAAAAAAAAAAAAAAAAAAAAAAAAAGGCTGGAAGAGTGAGAAGAGAAAAAACACCACCCATAGACGTGCAGAGGAGAGACTTGGAGCCAGGTGTAGAGAGAACTAAAGACGCCATCCCATCCCACAGAGCCAGGCACTATGCTTTCAGAAGGTCTCCAGCTTAATTAGCCCTTTTCTTCTCCGTAAAAATCTAAGAGGAATGAATAACAACTTATTTTGAAATAACCCAGGGAAGGGAGCACAAAACTGAAGACAGAGTCTAGAAGAACTGGGATGGGGTTTGTTGAGTCCCCCACAAACATGGGGTCCCCTTGTTGAGCAGCAGAGGTACAGGAGCCCTCTGTCCATGAAGAGCTGAGCAGCCTGGGGAAGTCTGGCCTGTGTATGCTGATAGTCTCTCAATGCTATGTCTCAATAGAAGTATTCTACATTGGTATTCAGATAATCCTTTATAAAACAACACTGTCCCTCCACCCCAAAAAAGAGTAAGGTGTCTCTCATTGCTTTAAGCAGTGAATATGAATTTGATGACGTGAGAATTCACTCAAAGCCAACATTCACCGTGTGCTGGGCACAGTTAACATATTTTTATCTGTCAGTGCTTAATCCTCAGGACTACTCTAGAAACCAGACCCTCCTAAGCTCCCATCACAGATGAGGAAACTGAGGCACAAACTACTTATATAACTTGCCCAAATCTAAATGCTACTGACTAGCTGAGAGAGGGAAACCTGGCCGTGTTTCCGAGCTGTACTGGCTTCACTGTGGCCAAGTTAGGCCTTGGTTACCACCCAGCCTTGGTCACCGTACACTGTAAGCATTTGCAGATTTTTCCAAAGTTTTCTTTTGACTGACAGCTGTTCCAAGGCAGAGACCCAAGGATCTGGCTCCTTAGAGTACTCAAAGAAGCCCAGACAGTTGGGATGCTCTGGCTTTTATCCTAGAAAGGGAAGGAACCTTGACAACACTGAGTCTATGCAAGAGCAAAGCCTGCTATGTAAGACAGTCCCTGAAAAAAGTCTATAGTGCTATAAGGACCAAACTAATGCCATGTTCTATATGTCCTGTAACTAATGTCATGGTCCATGTATTTTCTGTGAGAGCTTGTCCTATAGGTGACCCTTCTCCATACATCCAGGAATGACCACATATTGCTGTAAACTGCACCTGCCTGCAGTCCCCCAGAAACTCCACCAGAGCATTTAGATATAATCAGCTCCAATGCTCATCTGAGAAGAAAAAAAACTTCCCCTCAAGGTTCAGCCTTCACTCAGTCCACCTGAAGGTCAACACTCCTGTGACCTACAACTTCCCCCTTGAGATCCAGCCTCCACCCAACCTACCTAAAGGTTGACATCCCTGTGACCCACAACCCCACTTATTGGTTTTTCCCCTTTATAAACCCATTGCCCTTGAAGCTTGATGCCACTCTCCTATCCTGTTGCATCAGGAAGGATTGTGGTCCAAGCTCAAGCCCGTAGCACAGGACCCTGTGTATGTTGCATCAGTATCGAGTCCTGGTGGTCATTTCGGGGGTCTCGCGATCTAGGCAATGTGGGTATCACAGTGCCAAACATAGAGGCTTCCAGATCAGCCCAGAGCCCAATTCATTCTGCCTACAAGAACAGAATATAAAGCTGCCTAGGGGCATCCAGGTGCACACGACCAAAGACAGCACAGCAAGTCATCAGCTCTGCTTTTCAGCAAATGAAATGGGTTCATACTGGGCAGGTAGTTGCCAAAGACAAGTTATAGGGACTAGATTTTCAACCTATATCAGCTGAGCCTCAAAACCCAAGTTTTTTTTTTCCTTTACTTTTTTTGGGTTGCCTTTCAGGCCTCCCAGTAATCATTGCTGAGAAAACTTAATACCCCACATGGACCTCTGGAGCCATAGGAAGCATTTGTTAGTAGAAGAAAGAGTGAGTGCTGAGTAGATGGACAGATGATGGGTGATGGATGAATGGACAGACAGATATTTCTCGGTTGCTTGGTACTGTTGGGGAAACATCATCCCCTTGACCCACACTGGGAAGCCAGATTCTCCGATTTGGCTTTCTTTAAGCCTTTGGTGACATCTTAGCCTGTCCAGTGGATCCTCAAGACTAAGCCTGAGTTGATCTTACTCTCTGTCCACTGCCCCTGTGTGTGAGGCAGAAGCAGCACAGAGGTTCCGCATGTGGCCGAGCCTGTAGGCTTCCCAGCCTTGAGTCATGGGGAAAGCAAGGGTGAGGTTCTCTCATCATAGTTCCTTGGTCTGATTTTCCACTCCAGCACGGGAGAGGAATTTGGCCTTTCGCACTCCTGTGCCTCCTTCAGTGAGGCCAGACGTGGCGCCGTTCAGACTTACCTTAGAGGACTCATTTTTCATGTGAGTTGTATTTCAGGCTATAATGATCTTCTTACTCCCTCCATAAGAGTCTGGTTTTTTTCTTCAAAAAGTTGTAAGCCTTTTTATAAATCCTAAAAAATAATGTGTTATTGCTGGATCTACTTTTATATTGCTGTGAAAAGACATCATGACAAGGCCACTTATAACACAAAGCATTTAATTGGGGGCTTGTTTAGAGTTTCAGAGAATAAGTCCGTGACCCCCACACCAGGGAACATGGAAGTAGAGCAGTAGCAGAGAGCTCACATCTGATTCATAAGCACATGGCAGAGAGAGAGCAAGAGAGGGGGCGGGGCTTTTGTCACTTGACGTCCAATGTGCTGCCCATTGTGCTGCAGAGCCACCTTGGCATGGGCTTTTGAAACCTCAAACCTCAAACGCCTCCTCCTACAAGGCCATACTTTCTAACCCTTCCCAAACAGTTCTACCAACTAGGAACCAAGCATTTAAGTGTGTGTGTGTGTGTGTGTGTGTGTGTGTACATGTATATATTTATATGTATGTGTGTGTACATGTATATATGTATGTGTGTGTGTGTATAGTTTAAATGCTTAGTCCTTAATTGGTAGGTGTGTGTGTCTGCCTGTCTCTGTGTGTGTCTGTGTATAATTTAAATGCTTGGTCCCTAATTGGTAGCAGTGTGTATATTTGTGTCTGTCTGTCTGTTTGTCTATCTGTCTGTCTGTCTGTCTGTCTGTTTGTCTGTCTGTCTGTCTATAGGGGGCATCATTATCATTCAAAACACAGCAACCATTTGTTATGATTAATAAAAAGAAAATAAGATGATAAGATAATAAGATTCCAGGCAACAGATATTATATGAGGTTTATTAAGTGAGCATGGATGGGGGAAAGGAAAAGGGAGAGAGGTACCCCAGAGAGAGAGATGAAAAGGGAGAGAGAGAGAGAGAAAGTAAGAGCATAGAGCAAGTAGAGAGAGAGAGAGAGAGAGAGAGAGAGAGAGAGAGAGAGAGAGAGAGAGAGAGAGAGAGAGAAGGGTGAGGGGTGGGCAGAGAGATAAGAGAGGAGAGAGAGAGGGCCACACCTCCGTGGCAGGTCAGCAGTGACATCACAAGTAGGCTGACTGAAGCAGAATACTAACACCACTGAGAGAGTTAAAGATTTCACAGACATATTTTTGAAGATCTAAAAAGCACATCATGAATCCCAAAATTTCCTTGGCATGCTGTAGCAGAGGAAGCCTGGGGACATGAGATGTAAAATAATCATGGTTGTGTACCTACAATGCAGCTGAACTCGTCCCTGCAGCTACACCAAAGAGTCCCGTCAGAGGCACTCCAAAGCTGTTCCAGTAAAGAGCAACACAGCCTAGGTCACAGTCTGCAGCTCACGTGCGTGGACCATCAGAGCCCAGCCCACTGTGGGCAAAAGCAAAGGATCCAAAGGAGCATTTCTCACGTGCCCAGTCAGAATGAGGTTATGAGTCGTGCTCAGAGGACTTTGTTCATTCTAGGGAAACCTTTTTAATTAAGGGAGAGATTTCCGAGAGCTCACGACATAGGAAGGTCCTCTGAGTTAGGAATGGAAAGTTCCTAGGCTGTCAAGGAGAAGTCCTTCTGCTTTAGGCTGAAGTCTTGTGTGTTCATAAAGCAGGAAAATATGCGAATCACTAGGGTTCATGGGGTGGCTTTGTCAAGGTCAAAGAAGGCTTGAGGTGTGGCAGCAAGGATTCTAACCAGGGGTTTGGCAACCAAGTGTCTGGCTCCTGTTCTGCTTGTGTCTGACCGATGACCCTGGGAGCTGTGGGGCATCTGTGGCTCAGCCTTCTCCCTTGTGATGTGATATAGATTTGCAGAGTACCCAGAATACCACAGGTGCTCAGTTAATGATGAAGAAAAGAAGAACTGTCCTCAGGCACATTACAGATTCAAAGTTTAAATCCAGCACACTCTGCTCCTCCACCTCACATAAGTCGGGGGGTTGTGCTCTAAGGTCCATGAGAATGCAGAGGCACTGTTCTGGAAATGTGACACTGGAGAGGGACGAACTCCTTGGCGCACAAACCAGGGAGAAGAAAAGTAAGGCATGTGTACATGGCTCTTCATCCAAGTCACTAAGATATAAATAGTTCTATTTTAAAGCAAAAGAAATTTTTTTATTCTTTTAATTTGTGATTGAACTCTTTAATCTTGTGATTGAACATTTTGCCACGAGCTTATTAGCTGTTGGCACTCCCTTTTATGTTGCTTGCTTGGTGTTTACTTAACCATTTCTAACTGATTATCTTTTCCTTGTGTTTTTTGTTGCTGTTGTTGTTCTTTCACAGTTTCATACATGTATATAATGAATTTTAGTCGCTTTCACTCCCTATCTCCACTTTCAGTCCCTTTCTTTTCCCACTGAAGCCTTTATTCTTTCCAGCAGATGCCTGGAAGCCCATATACTGAAATAGGGATGACAAAAGACAAACCATATCCAAACCCAGGGGCTTGCAAGCCCATTTCGTTTCATCTTAAGTTAGGCAACATTTCCCCAACACAAAGTGCCAGGTCTCTCTGTGCTTCCTGCCCTCTCTCCTATTCCCGTGTCATGACCAAAGTTACCCTTGGGCCACATGAATTACAATGTTGCTGCTTTCTGGTGCTTGGTGTAAAGAAGAGGATCTTGCAGCCAGATAGCAGCCCCCAGGAGCATCCGCCAGCTTGACGTCCTTCGGAAAGCACCCAATGAGAAAAGACTGCTTGGCACCTCTCTGTATTCCCCTTTGCTTGTCCTGCTGCTCTGAAGTGTTTTGGTCCCCATGGTTCCTTTGTGATTGGTTTGTACATCATCTTCTTAACGCGATGAGGGGAGGACAAAAATTGCCTTCATGCTCTCTTCCCACCAGCCCTCTCCTCAGTTACGGAAAAGGAGTTGTTGGTGGCCTAGCCTGGCATTGCTTTTTCTGCAGCCCTTCAGCACTGGCATCATGAGCAGGTAAAGCTGCCCATGACCAAAAACTCAAAAGAATTGTAAGTAAGTAAAACAGTGTCACATGGACACAGGAGAGTCCCACAAGTTTCAAGAAGTGTGGAATAATACATATGTGTCGTTTGGAGCTGCACATCCAACAGTCACTGACTCTCAGTAACACTGACAGGTTACGAGTCTCTGTATTAACTGTTTGCAATGCAAAAAGAAGCTTCTCTGACCTTGAGAACAGTGTTTATACATATTTATTTTTCATATTTATTAATTTTTCATATTTATTCATATTTAGATGCTTAATAGCACGCATGCCCCCTTAGCAAAATAAGAGTGGTAAACTCCTCACTATGTCCTTTGACCTCCGACAGCCATAGACCTTTGACCTGGTTTACAGTAGCACGCCTGGATTTATTTCTATGGAGCATGTATCGAATCCAATTGGAAACAATTGAGCCCCCTGTAACAGCTGTGCCACTATTGCGCCAGTGGCACATCTTGCCTGACAGGCTGGTAGTACAGCAGGCAGGGTCCACCTCTAGGTAATACCGCTGATGACTTGTCTTTCTTGATACCCTGCAAGGTGCCTTCTAGCCCCATGAAAGGTAGCCAGCAAGGAAAGAGTATTTTGGGTTAGTTTAAGCCTTACTTCTCTTACAACCTAAGTGTGTGCTGCCTTCAGCTCACACTCAAATTCTGATGGGAACCCAAGAGTGATGATAATCACCTAGATTGTTTTGGAGGCCTCTGGGACCTCCTTGACCAATAATGTATAAGGCGGTATCCCAAATCTGGCATTGATATTTTTTTTTAATAGCCTATAGCTCCTGGGAACAGCACCATCTCCATTTAAATGTCTCTGTTTATTAGATTTTTTTAAAAAAGCTTATTTAATTTATTTTATCTACATGAGTGTTTTTGCCTCTATTTCTGTGTGTACACTGTGTGCGTGCCTGGTACCCAAGGAGGCTAGAAGAGGGAGTTGGGGCTCCTGGAATTGGAGTTATCAATGATTGTGAGCCGCCATGTGGGGCTGGGAACGGAACTTGGGTCCTCTGGAAGAGCAGCATGTGCTCTTAACTGCTGAATCACTTTTCTATGCCCATTAATGATATTTTAAAATTAGTTTACAAAGTTGTAGCTCCCATAGGCTTTTTCACATACCCTTGGTTTGGATTAGCCATTTCCCTCTCTCCTTTCTTCTGTGTCCCTACCTCGATGCCCTCTTAAATCTCTCCATCCCAGAATGCCCTTCTCTACTTCCATATCCCTTGTATCCTACTATCCCTTCCCTCCTCTTAGGGTCTCTCCCCTCATCCTCCCTCAGGTCATCCCTACTCTGAGTTAGGTGAGGATCTTTTTCACTTGGGAAGACCGGCCTCCCTTTTGCTCACCTTCTCAAATCCTTTCCATCTCATTTGATCCCAACTTCTTACTCCAACAACCAGTCAGCCAGAGGAGAGCTCCTGGTAATGCATAGCACTTGGGTGAGTAAACCAGAAATTAGGGTGGGAATGGGAAGTGGTCAAATTGCCTGGGAAGACTCAGTCAGCATCCGCACCAGTATCCTTACATGAAAGCACTCAGCATCAGCACCAGTATCTTTACATGAAAACACTCAGAATCAGCACCAGTATCCTTACATGAAAGCACTCAGCATCAGCACCAGTATCCTTACATGAAAACACTCAGCATCAGCACCAGTATCCTTACATGAAAGCACTCACTATCAGCACCAGTATCCTTACATGAAAGCACTCAGCATCAGCACCAGTGTCCTTATGTGAAAGCATTTGAGATTAGCAAGAATGGGCACCATTCAGCAAGATGCCGGGATTCTGGAAGGCACAGAAGAAAGAGAGGTTTGGTGGGGGGGGTAGATCTGAGAATGTGCTGTGCCAAAAGTTCTCAAGTCCCATGTTTGAATACTTCCTCTCTGCACAGTGCTTGGCTCTTCCAATTCCTATTCATCACTGGGGACCAACTGGGTAACTTGAAGATGGCTGATATTGTGCAATGCCTATCAGAAGGTAACTCATTGCTTTCTAACAGAGGGATGGCCACTGGTAGTTAGAAAAGCAGTCTCATCCATCTTTAAAGATAATTTCTATGACTTGGTTGACATTTAATTTAACATGGGTCTCCCCAAAAGATGATGATTTAATGCCTCCGGTTCTTTAAAGTACCATTTCTCCTTCCAATAGGTTTTGTCTCAAACATTTTTTTTTAATTTGAGAAAAAGGTCTGCTTTTAAGACACAAAGTAATTCCAATTGTGGGGAGGGGTAGGACTCTAAGGTCAAACATTTGACGTTGAATCCCAGAGTTAAGCTTCCGTGCACTGTAGGAAGAAATGAGGGTAAATTTGTGCATGTGGAATGTGATGGTAGATTGCAGCTGTGCCTAGAAGATAAAGCCTGAGAAAATAAGCTTACATACTACAGCCACGGACCGGATGCTGCTTACACATCTCCCTGCATCTATCTCTCTATCTGTGTCTCTGCCTTGAACTGCATTGCACTTATGGAACAAGACAAGACAAGGAGGGAAGGAAGGTGATCCGGGAATCAGTTGGTCCGATGCAGAGCCTCTCGGACTATAGCTAGCACTGAGTCCACCCTTTGCTGGGATGAGCAAACCCACCTACTAAGCTGTGTGTGCCTGTAACTCTAGCCCTGTGGGGACGGAGGGCTTGCTGACTGTCAGCCTAGCTCCAAGCTCAGTGAGAGACCCTGTCTCGGAGGGAACAAGGTAGCGTGTGACAGAGCAGGGCCTCCAGCATATATATCCCTCCATGACTCTACATGTACACATCATCACATACATATATGCATACACACAAACATACATGTGTGCCCAGGCACATACACACAAATAAATAGATACAATAAAACTTTTTTTAAGAGAAAAAATTTAAAGGTCCCCCAAGTAAAGCCAACTACAGGAGTTAGGTATTATGTAGACCCTCCCAAACATGGCTGTGTAGTTGCATCACCCGGAGCTTTCAAACAGCCAGTACATCCAGCCTAGGTTAAAGCTTCTGATTTATATGTTTGTAAGTGGGGCTTCCAAAGTTCTTCAAACATTCAAGGATAAGGACCACTGTACAAAAGCCTCAGGGTCCCTGTGGTAAGCTCCACTCAGACGTGTCACATGTACCCTGCAGGAGAAGCTTCACTGTGACCACCTTCCTTAGGTGATCACTAAGGGGGTTTCCTTATATTTAAATCATATTTAAATATTGCATAAAACAGTAATTTGGCCTGACTGGAGCTGGGGGTGGGCTCTCTCCTACCGTTATATGAGCCACCTTTAACCACTATAGGGTGAGGTAGCAGGCACCTCACAGAAATTATCCACAGTAGCTAGTCTAGGCCTCTCCTGGGAGCCTCGGTAATGCTGGCTGCATGTTCCCTTTGGGTCCTTCACTCCTCAGGGTCCCTGTCCCTCCCTGTCCCCTCCTTGTCCCTGTCTCTGTCTGTGCCGCCTGATTCCAAGCACTCTCAGCTTGACATCTTTCATGAGTGTCCTCTCTGTTGTCTGTGTCAGGTCTGTCTCCATACTTGATGTTTTTTTTAAAATCCCATGAGCCCTTAAAAACGTCTGTCCTGTTCTTGTTCCAGCCCCTAACTGAACCAGGAAGGAAGACTGCACCGCCCCTCTGCCAGGTACCAACCTCAACCTCCACCTCAAGGGCAGCAACAGCGAGGCCTCCTGACAGAGTTAAGAGGATTGAGAAAGAGAAAGACTGAGGGAGGGGAGAAAGGAAATGCAGTCCGGATAGGCGGAAAGGCAATGGTCCAGCATTTACCAAGAGGCAAGGAGGAGGGAGAGGCAGCTCACACAGAAAAGCAAATGGTTTCCTTTTAATGTTGCTTTCTGTTTCCTCCTTCCGTCCTGATCATGGACTAGGAAAACATCCGTGCTGCCCCTTCCCCATGCCATCTTCAGCACCCCTGTCCTGCACACCACACACAGAAGCCCCGTCTCTCCAAAGGCCAGATGCTGAAAGACTTGACATCCCTGCCTTCCCACTCAGGCATGAGCTTCCGGCTGCCTCTGCTTTCCCACAGTACTCCACGCTAGAATTTCACTGTGTTGTGTTCACTGTCTGCGTTCACAAAGACGGCTCTCTCAAGGACCCTGGGCTATTAGCTAGAAGGAAGGTTTCTGATAAAAAAAAAAAACAACAAAACAAAACAAACAAAAAATACCTTCATTGAATCAATTCCTAAATACTGAAAGAAAGGCCAGCTAATTTTTCTTATGAAGCACACTGACTAGGGATCAGTTTCAAAATGCTCACAGAGCCCTTTCTAGACAGCCAAACAGAACTCACTCCCACAGAGGCCGAGTCCTGACAGGAAACTTCAGTCAAGAGTGAACATCTCCTAAAGCCATTTGCATCGCCAATGCAGAGATGAACAACCCTCAGCTGACCCTGGGTCTGCACGGCCCTCTCTTTACCAAGGGCAAAGCTGGGCCGCGGGAGGCCCAGAAAGCACAGGACAGCACGTTCACTGAGAAATCACTACAGCTACAGCCCTAATGGCCTTGCAGGTTGGCTCCTAAGTGCTAATCTTTAAGACTGATGCAGATCTTCAGGAAAGCCAATAAATTCCTATTAGTGCTCTGCTGCAGCCCGAAATGTAAATTAAAGTGTACAATTTGGATGTTAATTTACAGATTCGCTCTGCTTCCTGTGGTAGGTTCCTCCACCCCCCTGCCCTGGTTTTAATATGCATGCCGGCTGGCTTATGAGTCAAATTCATTTTATTTGAAAGGATCTTGGGAAAGAAGAGTTTGTGATTTAAAGGAATCCAATGGGCTTATTTTTTGATTGCTGGGAAGAGGATGATCACCTTTCAAAATCCAGTTATCTCTCGATTTATATACTATGTGAATTTCCAGGTTCCCACTTCAGATCTACTTAAAGTGGCAGACATACTTAGTTTATGAAGCAAGTAATTTATACTTCCTTAGTTAGATGGTGTTTCATTATTAAATGAATTAGTCAATAATTTCCAGAGCCACATCTGCCAGAGGGTTCTGACTGTCTTTTTTTTTTTTTTTTTTTTTTTTTTTTAGTTCCAGTTTTGATACCAACCATAGGTGAATTATTCAACTTGTCCTGGGCTGCTTGCCTCTTCAATAATAGAAGAGGGCCGAATCAAATTGTTCTCACTTCTCCAATTTCCTATGTGCACCCATTGCTTTAACTTCTGTGCTTACTTAGATCAAGCTACTTCTGTGGAGATAAATTCTCTAAGAATAATTTTTACATTCCTCCCCTCTGGCTTTAAAGCGATTACACTGGAGCCTGCCTTAATAACTTGCACCAGGCTGTGATTTTGCGAGATGTTTTATGTATTCAGCCTTGTTTACTTCCTGAGAAGCATGGGAGGCTGCTTGAGGTGGGGGAGGCGGGCCTGTAGAGCGCTATCCAGTGGGTGATCATTACCTTTATGACCTTGAATTCCAACTGGACTTCCCTCTCTATGTGTTTATGATCCCCGCAGTCAGCCAATCACCATACGTTCTCCTCAAGACAACTGCTATTACTGTCAGGGATATGCTTATAAGATTTATTTTTGTCATTATTTCTTTTTTTAAATCATATTAATACTCTGCCCCTATGTGAGAGAAGACCGATCCATCATTTCTCCATCGTTGGCAGCCAAACATATAAGAGAGCCCATATTTCTTTGCCTTGAAATCGGGAGTTCTAGAACGAGGGCTTCTGTGTAGGGTTGTCCAGTGTGTGAGTGCTGCACAGTGTTGCAGCTCAGGGCCATCGGTCATATGCCTTGTGCGGAGTACCACCCGCCAAACGCTGTTATCTTTCCTGGGATATTTACAGGACGTGGGCTGTAGGTTGTAGAATGCTTCTGCAGCTGAAGCGTGTATCACCCCATGGTTTGGACTACAACCGGAAAGAGGGTAAGCACACGGTGTCCATAGGGGCTACGCATTTCTCCTACGACAAGTCCAATACCGTGGGTCTCTGTTTTCTCATTACCTTCCAAACGCTTTTGGGCACAGGGCTTGTTGATCCAACTAACTGAGATTATGAACTGCCACACCACCAGTGGCGTTTTCTTTGTGTCCTTTCCAGCACTTAATTTTGGTAACTAGTTTCCTATGCCTTTTCTTGCTGAAATGTGTGGGGGTTTTTTTTTTTCCTTTAAATTTAGTGATTATTGGTATGTCTGTTCCAAGAGACACTCTGTTAGGATGAAACCTGCCTTTTAAAAGAAGAGTTCCAGTGCGTTCCAGGCAAGCGAAGAAGACCACCTTGTTGGAAGGACTCTCCTTTGCAAAGGCAGGAAAATGAACATCTAGGCCAGGGTAGGTGTGGGTCGCTAGGGAGGAGAAAGGGGTACTCTGCTAGCATCATTTTTTTTCCCTTCTCCAAGACCTTATCTCTGCCCAAGCCTGACTTCATGCACCAGGAGCCACATGCGTTGTTGATGAGAACAGCACAAGCAAGAGATGGTACCCATGCTGGCTGCTAGGCTCTTGGATGAGTGCAAGGTTATTGCTCCTCCTGTTCAGGATGCTTTTGGTAAAGTGATCATCTCAGCCCTGATCTTTTCCAGGCCTGGGAGACTACCATTCTGGTGCAGCAGTTGCATTCGCTCTGCCTGCTCTGAGACTGTGTCCTCCTCATCCCCTTGTTACGAGAAAAACTCCTCCATGATTCTTAGCTCTCTGGTTAGACACCTCTTTTCCTCAGAGAATCCTGTGTCACTCCAAGAATTGGTGAGACAGCCCTACCTGATGTTTGACATACCTTTTATTTATTAACATCATAATGCTGTACATGTTATTACTGAACATACCCCTGTGTGGTGCCTTGGGGAGTAAGCTCCTCATTGGCAGGAATTACCTTAAGCTTTTGCCTTCTTAAAAGTAGCAATGTCTTGCACAGCTAGAGCAATAATAACGTATCTTTGCACTTGTTTCTTTGAGACAAGGTATCTTAGAGCCAAGGATGACCTTGAACTTGCTATGTAGCCAAAGATGACCTTGAACTCCCTATTCTCCTGCCTCTACCTTCCAAATACTGGAGTTACAGGCGTGTGCCACTCCAGCATCTTTACAGAGGATAAGGGCTGGACCCAGGGCTTGAGCACACTATACAAGTGTTCTGAAATCCGAGGCACATCCCCTGCCGCAGGGTATTTTTCTGAGAAAAAAATGCAGTGTAGATCTAGTGTTACTTACAATGTACTGAGAGAACTTCCAGCTGGGCATAAAGACTTCAGCGATTAAGAATCAAAATAAACCGAAGGAAGCATATGGAATTTCTGCAGAGAGGAAAAAAACCAACCCTTCTAAATATTGAAAATATTGAAGTTGTCATCAGTGGAAAAGATGGATATTTGTATAAATATAATAGTGAAAACAAAATATGGCAGAGTCTATTTAAATAAGCGGAAGTGCAACTGAATAGAGTAAATGTGGCAAACATAACTAAAGTTTGATGCTCAACAAACATAAATAATTAATGGAAGATCTGACGTACTTATTTTGCTAGTGGAAAATAAAAATGCATGCTAAAAACTTGTACAACCACTTTGGAAATCTATCTGGCACAATCTCAGAAAAGTGAGAATAGGACTTCCTCAAGACCTAGCTATTCCACTCCTTGGAATATAACCAGAAGATGCTCCAGCACACAACAAGGCCATATACTCAGCCATGCTCATAGCAACCTTATTCATAATAGCCAGAACATAGAAACAGCCTAAGTGTCCCTCAGTAGAAGAATGGATAAAGAAACTGTGGTACATTTACACTACGGAATACTATTCAGGTATTAAAAACAAGGAATTCCTGAAATTTGTGGATAAATGGATTGAACTAGAAATTATCATAATGAGTGAGTTAACCCAGAAGCAGAAAGACTCAAATGGTATATACTCACTTATATCTGGACACTAGCCCAAGGGATATGTCCCATGAAAGTCTTCAGTTATCAGGAAAATGGGATGGGTGGGGGGGACATCCTATTGGGACTCTAGGTGAGAGAAGTATGGGAGAATGGGGAAATAGAAGAATCCAGAGGGTCCTAGAAACCTACAAGAAGAACATTATGATGGGCAGGTCTGGGCCCATGGGTTCTGCTCAAACTATGGCACCAACCAAGGACAATACGTGTAGTAAACATCGGACCCCTACCCAGATCTAGCCAATGGACAGGACATTCTCCACAATTGAGTGGAGAGCGGGGAGTCACTTTCACATGAACTCTGGTGCCCCATATTTGACTATGTCCCCTTGATGGGGAGGCCTGGTGGCACTCAGAGGAAGGATAGCAGGCTACCAAGAATAGACTTGATACCCTATGAGCATATACAGGGGGAGGAAGTCCCCCTCAGCCACAGTCATAGGGGAGGGGAGTAGAGAGAAAGCAAGAAGGAGGGAGGAATGGGAGGATACAAGGGATGGGATAACTATTGAGATGTAATATGAATGAATTAATAAAAATAAAAAATAAAAGAAGACAAAAATGCATGCTAAAAATAATACAAACTGCAAAATAATAACAATAATGTACCACCTCAGGAGTCAATTCAAGAAATGTAGATTTTAAAAAGCTTAGAGGAGGTAGTACCTATTAGAATAAATAAAATTAAGTCCCAATGTTCATAACTCAGTGTGCAAATTCAACTATTATGATTGACATGAGCCAGTTTATTATGGAGAGCAATCAGGGAATATAAAAAGGGAACTAGGATGTTTTTATGTACAAACAACTTCCTAATAAATTAAAATATGGTTAAATTGGAGTTGAATAGCAGGATATGCATAATATTAAGGGGAAAGTTGGAAAAGTAGGTGACTTGAATTGGAGAGAGAGGAGAGAGTTCAGAACAGAAGGGCAGGGAGGGAAGAGGGATTAATAACACAAAAGAAATCTGGAAAAGCCAGAGGGAATCATATTATGTGATATTTCTTTATAGCTACATATAACACATATAAATATGCTATATATACATATGCTTATAAAAATATGATCTATTACTGGTGGTGGTGGCTGCCTCCCTGAAATGGAAAATAAGTCCTTACTGCTGAAGACACCATATACTCCTGACACAGGACTCAAGGCTGACCTGAAAGCCTCCTTCCTCCCTGAGGAAGCTTTCAGAGTGCCGGAACTGTGCTGTGCACACTGCCAAGGGGAGGAGATGATTGCTAGTCTTACACAGCTGTGATGCTTAGGATGCTTAGGATGCTCAACAATGACCAACATGGCAGGCTATCACTGAAAGTGCAACAGTGGTGCTTATATTCCTGGCAGTAACCAATAACTCTTTAATCGTATTTAAGGCCCACTCAACAGAAGGGAAATGATAACTGGCAGCAGACATCTAGCTAACCACCCGGGGCTACTGAGATCATAGATCTTAGAGAAGAAACTACTACTGCCATTTTACTAAATCAATATAATTCTTAAGTGTATCCTAGACCTATCTTTATACCCACATATAAGTGTAGCTCCCATCTGTCACCAAAGAAGCCTCTCTTTACCACAGAAAGCTATATATATAGTCAAGACACAGAAAACAAATGACTGTAGGGTATCCAGCCTCAATTAATACATCTACCAAACAGGAGGTGCACCTGCGACTCAGGGAGTGTCATGGAAGAGGAGGCAGAAAGATCTTAAGAGGCCCAGGAAGTCGGCTGCGTGATTGTGTCTCCTAAAATGACAGGGAAGCCACAACCATGCTACCTTGACAATATGGCTGCCTAAACCAAACCTAAATTCCAGTGGACGTGCTAACATGGAAGGGAAATCTCACAGAGCTCCGTAACCAGATAAAGAGCTATAGGCAGCTAACAACTGCTGAGGAAGGAGAATTAGGCCTCCCAAGGGAGGTGCCCACTAAGTAGTTATCCAGTACCAAGTGGTAAGCCCAGAAATGGTACACACACAAGCAGCACTACACAGACACAGCAAGTTGGTTGTATTTATATATTTATAGAGATAAGTGTAATAACAAAAAGAGACCATAATATTTAAAGTACCAAGGGGGCAATATAGGAAGGCATAGAGGGAGCAGAGAAATAATGTAATTATATTTTAACCTTTAAAAATTATTTTTAAAAAACTTGGATGAGAAAAATAAATTCTAGCTGGAGATGTTAACACATTGTGACAACTGGAAACAAGGCAAGTGGCGCTTGATGGGAACAGCGGCTGTTGGGGCCATGCTGATCTGACAAGCTCATGGACTGTGCCTAACTGGAGAAACCTGATATGAAAGAAGGCAAAGAAAAAAATTCAAACCGTGCTCACTGTTTGCATCCTCACAAAAGTCAAAAGGGAAATCAGTCTCTACAGCCTGCTTAGCCTTTAATCTTCCCTGGCTCATTGAAAAGAGGAAGAAGAAGAAGAGGAGGAGGAGGAGGAAGAAGAGGAGGAGGAGGAGGAAATAAAAATCTGTTGATAAAATTCCCTTCATTGGGTGGAAAAACCCAACCAAACAAACAGGGATAGCTTTAAAAAGGAAGAGATGACTAAACATACATTTTAATTGCAGTGCACACAAAGCTTATCGCCGACTATTAGGACCACAGTCTTTTTTTTTTTTTTAATCAAACACATCAACGCTAGATTTGTTTTATTAAGTAAAAGGCAGCAATCAGAGGAAAGGCCAGGCGTTGGCTGTAGAAACACCCCAGCGAGACCACATGGCAGGCTCGTGTCCACCGCACAGCGCCTCCCACCTCTTCCCTCCTAGCCTCATCTCCGTTACTTCCGACTCATTCCTGCTATTGGTTTGTAGTTAGCAGAGTTGATCTAAGATTTGTGTTGATTATGGCTTGGTCCTCTTTTGGAGTAAAGATGTCTATAAGTCAGAAAAAGGGAGAAAGCAAAACCAAGAATAGCATGGAGTGAAAGTGAGAACTGTACCAATCCATTGAGGAGACCAGAGAGTGGTCAAGGCAAGATGGCTGACCTGGGACTAGCCCACCCCTAAAAGCCACTTCTGTCAGGCAGTGCTTCATGCCTCTGGGCTGTCACGGATATTTTTTAAATTTTTATTTTTTTAGTGTAGGGAAAGACTACATTTCTTCAGGGGTCCTTTCCTTCAGATGTATCCTTGGTATGATGGTATTCTGCCAGGTAGTTGACTTGTAGTCAAGGAATCATCCTTTCTTTAGACCTCAGTCCCCTCATTTTATCTACTTCTTATATTTTCCGGGGTGAGCTTTGGTTCATTGTCTCAGTTTCCTCCCATGTCTGTTGCCATGGTGTTCTTTCTTGCCATTGTATTTTCCTCCTTTATCACAGAGTCATCTGCCACAAACTTGGCTTTTAGAACATTTTTATATGTTCAGACACAGGAACTTTTTGACATGTGTTTAGGGTCTCTCTATGTGATAGAAAGCAATCATAATTTATGCCGAAACAGTCAATGCTGTCAATGTTAAAAATATTTCTGCATTTTTTTTTTTGCTAGAAACATGATGGAAATGGAAACAGCTGCTAATTAAGACTACACCATCCTGACTTCTAGCCAGTCCTCGGGTATAGTTAGGCAGATAAACTGTTTCTTTTTTCTAATAACAATTTTTCTCTTATGACACAGAAAAAGAGCATAAAATTAAGCTGTTAGAAATCTCATTAGTTATAAATTTAATGTCAGATATTTAAATAGAAACAAACATTAAAATATAAGTGGTATAATTAATTCCTTAAAAGCCTTAACATCTCTGGAAGAAGAGTCAATTATTCACCAGCCATATTTTTATTAGACGCTCTCAAAGGGTCTTGCTAGATTAAAAGGCTTTCCTGGAGCCTTTGCACAAGTGTCATTTCTTAGAACTATGCAAGGCTGGCTCCTGTAGAAATGGCTGGAGACTTAGGGACTAACCCATGACATCACAGCCATCTTTAGAAGACTGATTAAGTAGATGGAGATTTGTACATGAACATCACATGGTACAGTGACGATTCATCTGATTGCAGGTTGTAGCCTCAGGACAGCTGGCATTGGTCCCTGTGTACTCTCTCTCCATCAAGGAGAGTAAACGCTTCTGACATCCAACAGCAAAAAAAATTCACATCTGAGAAGTGAAAATAATTAAGATGGAAGTGACCTTATGGAATTTTTTCTGAGTAGTTTTTCTATTCTTGGTATTTGTTAAAGATGCACCAAATCAAAATGAGTTAACAGCACTTCACACACCTTGGTCAATAACTGGGCACTGCGTTGCTAATTTGCACATACTATTTCTCATTCACCAAAACCTTTTCACTTACTCTCCCTGGAGCTTCAGTGGATGTTGATGGATGCATTCTGCTTTGTTGTAGAAATCTGCACAACAATGAGTCTTATGACTCAGATCCTCTAAATCCTGCTTTGAGGAAATTGCCATGATCACGAAGGCCCAGAATAACCTGGATTATTCAATGGGAACAGTTTGGGATCATTTCTATCCAATGTCCATATTGAGTACCTCTCAGTTTAGTCTCGAGCAGAACATACTTAGCTTCACCTGCAGTGACTGATGCCAACTCGTCTACCATAATCCCGCACCCCATGTTCTTCAGCTCCCCTCTCCTCTGATGGCTGCTCCCCTCTCCTCTGATGACTGCTCCTTTCTCCTCTCCTCTGATGACTGTTCCCTCTTCTCTGATGACTGCTCCCCTCTCCTCTGATGACTGCTCCCTCTCCTTTGATGACTGTTCCCTCTCCTCTGATGGCTGCTCCCCTCTCTTCTGATGGCTGCTCCCCTCTCCTCTGATGGCTGCTCCCCTCTCCTTTGATGACTGCTCCCCTCTCCTTTGATGATTGCTCCCTCTCCTCTGATGACTGCTCCCTCTCCTTTGATGACTGTTCCCTCTCCTCTGATGACTGCTCTTCTCTCCTCTGATGACTGCTCCCCTCTCCTCTGATGGCTGCTCCCTCTCCTCTGATGACTGCTCCCCTCTCCTCTGATGACTGCTCCCCTCCAAGCCCCTTGCAGTTCTGTGATCTGCCTCTGTCTTCCTTGATTCTTCCATTGCTTCACCAAATTCATCTTCATCCCTCTTGATCATCTGCTTTTATCTCTTTCCAATTATTTCCAACAGGATAACACACACCTTGCCAGCTGCCCTGCCCCCTCTGACATTTCCTGGATGCCTTCTTACCTGTCTTAAGTAATTGGGCCTAACAGCCATTATGTGGGTCAAATAAGGATGGCATCCCTGTAAAGGGTAAGTTGTTGTCATTGCTGACAGATTTTGGGTCAGGAGGAAGTGCAGCAGTATTTATAATTTTGTTGTTGTTGTTATTTGTTTGTTTGTTGAAGACAAGTTCTCACTTTGAAGTCCGGGCCAGCCTGAAACTCAAAGATTGGCCTTTCTGTGCCTGCTGAGTATAGGATTAAAGGTTTAGGCTACCACACCCTGCAGGAACTCACAGCATAAACAGGGGTTCTTATACAGGCCAGCTGGCATGGGGTGACCCAGCTTTGGAGCCTGAGCTGGGACAGAAGGGAGGTCACGTGATGATGAGCAGGCAGGATGGGGGTAGAGGGGGTGGGGGAGTTAGAATATGAGAGAGGATCATATTTGCTTGCAGCAAAAATGGGAGAAGATTGATCATGTATGGGGAGGGTTGGTCTAATAACTAAACGTGTTCCAATAACTGTTAGGGGTAGTTGGAACCAGTTTTCTTGTGAATCAGAGAGTTAGACATGCGATAGGTTAGAATTGACAGTATTAGTCTCACTGTGCAGAAGTATAGAATAGGTGTGTGTGTGTGTGTGTAGGTAGCTATGAACAGAGCTGGTATTTGGGGCCTGGAACAGAAAAAGTAAAATACGTTTCCAAAGCATTGTATTATAACAAAGTAAGCAGGTTCCCTGAGGATAATGGGCATGTGTCAAAGGGATAGAGAAGCCAGCTTGAAGGGATTCCATGGGCCAAATCTGGGATTATTTTAGTGACACAATTAATAATTATCCTTAAATTATAACCCATTTTTAAAAACCAGAAATTTGCTGAACAAATACATGAAAAACGAGAAATTGGCCCTTCTAGTATATTGGCAAGTGATAAATAAATATAAAGATAACTCTTAGTTAGAAAAGTACCCTGTAATTAAATGAACTAAGAACTATCAACAGATGATAAAATTGGCAAATGAAAGTTTGATAAGAAATAAAATGCATCAGCTGCTGTTAATTTCTCAAAGTGTCAAGTTGCAATAGTCAAAGAAAGCTGAGGAGACTCGGCCAGCCTGAGGGAGGTTAGAGGTAGAGCAGACAGGATTAGACCGGGTTCTGCACTTGGGCGGTATTAGAGAAACTTCAAAACTAGATGGCAATGATGAACTGACATTGATGTCCTGATTTTGATGGTTGCATCCTGCCTATGGGGAGAGGGTTACTAGCTTCCCAAAGCCACCAACTGGGAACAGCTTCTGCCTTGGAAAACTGCTTTGTCTTTTGGGATGCCGCCATACCCTGCCCTGTGAGGATTCCTCCCTCGTCTCTAGCAAGAGTCTCATGGCATCTCCTACCAGCTCTAAGTCAGAAACGCTCGCCGTGTTACATGAAAAGTACTTGCTTATTTCGTTGTAAGGTCAAGGACACAGGCCCTTCTCCCGCCGTGTGCCTAGCACTGTGCCTGGAACACGTTAGAAGCGCTGTGAATACTGACATCCCATGCTCCCAAAGCAGCCCCCCTGCCCTCGGGCTAACCTCCCTGAGGTGCTTCTTATCCAGATTCTGGGCCCCAGAAGATTTTTAATTGGTTCCCTTTTAGGTAGGAGGTCCAGATTCTACAATTTGAGCAAACATCCCTGGTAATTTGGGGACACATTTTGAGAAGCATTATTCTTGAGTCTAGAGCATTGTGACGGGTCAGCCCGCTTCCCAGGAGATTACTCTGTGCTGTGCTGGTCCCTTCTTTAGGCTCTTTGGTCTCTGGGAGGCTAGGCTAGGCCTGCTTGCCCATTGGATTTGCTGAGCTGGTATTTTAATTGCTGTCTTCTTAGCTGCATTTCCATAAAGATTCGGGGCCTTTCCTGCTTATGCTGAAATCCACTTTTTATATATCCTGGGTGTACTCACACTGACGTCAACATTTAGTCGTCACCCTGAACACTTTCTACTCTCATGTCCCTGTTAGCCTCCTCTCTAAGGTCCCCATTCTGGTCTTAACCATAGTTTTCCAGAATTATTCAATCACACCTCCAGAGCCTTGCCTGCCTTTCTCTGCACAGGGTTGTCCTTACATTGCAGTCCTTCCTGAAACACAGGGACAAACAGGCAAGATGAATAGAAACTTTGATAAGGAAAATGTCACGTCTTTTCCAATTATAAAGTCAACTTTGATACTTCACTTGATGCTGCTTTAAGGGACTGAAACAGCTGAGTTCTCAGGCTTTGCTAACCAGTATCCCATTGAATAGAAAGTCAGGCGAAGAGAAAGGCCTAGGCTCTTTCACTCCCTGGGCTACGGCGTATTTATGTTTCACCCCCATATCCCCCATTTTATTATCTGCTTCCCTCACAAGCCTAAGCTAGATCTTGCCTCCAGCATCAAGATGGTCTCAGTCACACAGTGGTCCTAACATTTCTTCATTCTCAGGTTTCTGGTGATCTGGCCCATCTTCCACATCCAGGCTGTGGGATGCTAAAGAAACCATGCTTATCGACGATCATGGAAAATAAGTGGAAGTTTAAAAATGTTTATATAGTTTGTCCCCAAGATTCATAAACTCAAATGTGCCCAGGAGTCAGAGGAATAATATAAACTGTAAGTCGAACAGCTATAAGAGATCAAGGCTAGCTGTGGATGATTAGAAAGCGGGAGTGAGGCCGGCATGGTGGCGCACGCCTTTCATCCCAGCACTTGGGAGGCAGAGGCAGGCGGATTTCTGGGAGTTCGAGGCCAGCCTGGTCTACAAAGCAAGTCCAGAACAGCCAAGGCTACACAGAGAAACCCTGTCTTGAAAAAAGAAAAGAAAAGAAAAGAAAGCAGGGGTGAGGCTGGCACAGTGGCGCACACCTTTAATTTCAGCACTCAGGAGACAGAGGCAGGCAGATCTCTGTGAGTTCGAGGCCAGCCTGGACTACAAAGCGAGTCCAGAACAGGCAGGGCTACAAAGAGAAACTGTCTTGAAAAAAAAAAAAAAAACAAAGAAAGAAAGAAAAAAAAGAAAAGAAAGCAGGAGTGAAAGTCAGTAATAGGTCATTCAAGTTAGACTGTGAACTGCACTAAAAGTTAGTGCAAAATATGTAAAGCCTGCTAACCGTCTTCATTTATAGTCTAAAAAGATGCAGTTTTATCAGCTGCAATCAGATCTTAATTAAACCACTAACCAAAAAAACCCCACACATTCAATGGCTCAGATATAAATAAACATTCTTTTCGTGGCAGGCAGATGGAGGCAGACACAGCCAGGCTTCCTGAGCGCTGTCGTGTCCACAAGGTGAGGCAGGGCTTGACCACTGCCTCGTGCACCACTTCCCAAAGCCAAAGATACGTCAACGCATTATATACATGACTTCCGGCCAGTTTCTCTACTGGAGCAGCCACACACACTAAAACCCATCTGGGCAATGGTGACAGCAGAAGACAGAAAGAGGTAAAGCACCCTGGGGAGACAGCGCCGGCTTCTGCCACAATGGAAACGCAAGTGACTGTCCATAAGCCTACACCCATGCCCCATCCTTTAAAGCGCATTTACTGATAAATCAGCTCTGAACCAATCAGTTTTCACTCCTCTCTCTGACATTTAATTTCACACCAAATTCCCTCTCCAAGAAACGTGGAGAGCTGCGCACACATTCACTTGCGCACCAGAGTTGTAGAAAAGGCAAGAGTAATGCAGGGACGCCCGGGTGGTAATGAGCCGTAAGGGCCTCATGTAATGGGTGTAATGAAAGCAATCAACCTCACTTATTACTAATACATTAGACACCGTGGCAACAACCGCAGAAGGAGGAGCGCAGCGGGGAGGGTGTACATCAGAGGGAGTGCAGGGGCTTAAGCCTCACTCTTCGTTATCTAAGCTCTTACCGTTGCTGTTTTAAATGCATCTCTCTCAAGAAAAGAAAAAAAAAATGAAGGGAACCTAATAGGGATTCATAAAATAGAGACAGTGAGTGAGCTTAATCAAAAGTGTTGCTTAAGAAGAGGCAAAGAGCCACCTGGCATGACAGATCACACAGTTTAGTTGGTGGCAGGCAAGACCTCAGAAAAGGCTGATGATGTAGAAAACCCACAGCTTTCTAAGAGCCTCGTCATCTCATTCTACCCCCTGGCCGTGACTCCCTGTGTGGGCTTGTGTTTTCCAGCATTCATGGTTGTCCCTGAGGTTGCCTCTGCCTGTGGCGCCGCTGTTCTTCCATCTCCTCACTTTGTCTCCTGGCCTCAGACCAGGAAGGGACCTCCTCTGAGTCTTCCCACATTTTACTTTTCAGAGTTAAGGACATTTGTTCCCTTGCTCCCTCTGTCACAGCAGCCCTGCTGTGTATATAGGCTGACTCACCATTTGTTTTGTATTGGTATCTTCCCCAGTGAGCGGATATTCACTGAGGGCAGTAGCCACGCTTCCTCTTTTGCCTCCCTCGGCTTTTCCCTCTTCTTATAAAAGTACTCTGCATGTGGTAAGTGCTCAGTAAATGCCGCTGTGCCTCCAAACAGAACTTTGCATTTCTAGTTACCCACCCTAGTCATCTGTTAGTCCCCATCACCAGGTGAACTCAGAAACCACGTATAAGGATGTTCCTGTAAGAGTGTTGACTTCACAGCCGTGAAAAAGCTGCCACCATGCAGTTTGTCTATCAGGAAGATCATATGGATGTAAACTGCTAATTCACATACTAACATGTTACACAGCCGTAAAATGAGTTCATTGACTCACATTTAGAAATCAGTACTCAAAAAAGCACTAGAGAAATACAGAATGTAAGCCACAATATGATTTATGAAAATTGTTTATCATAATTTTCTTTTTTAATTTTTAATTGACTTATTTTATTTTATGCATGTTGGTGATTTGCCTGAACTTGTGTCAGTGTAAAGGTGTAAAGGTGTCAGATCTCTTGGAATTGGAGTTACAGTTGCCATGTGGTTACTGGGAATTGAACTTACGACCTCTGGAAGAGCAGCCAGTGCTCTTAACTGCTGAGCCATCTCTCCAGCCCCCTCCCCTTTTTTTTCTATTTGCTTTTGGGCTCCTCCCTCAGCCTTGCAAGTATCTGGGATTACAGGTGTGCCCAGCAGAGTCTGGCTTACATGTATTATTGTGTTGTTGTTTATTGCGTATGTGAATTGGGCAAATATTCATGCCACATCATGCATATGGAAATCAGGACAACTCATGGGTATGGGCTCTTCCCCTCTACCATGTAGGTTCTAGAGATTAGAACTAGGTCATCAGGCTTTGTGGAAAGAGCCTTTACCTGTGAGCCATCTTACCCAGCAGCATCTTATTGTGTGTATTTTCTTGTCAATTAGATTAGAGGACAATTTCTCTTGCTCTTGCTGCCTGCTAGCTGGTCTGTTAGCTTCAGGGCTTCCAGGTAACCCCTCTCACCCCCCTCTCACCGTGAGTGATAGGACTGCAAGCGTGAGTCAGGCATCCGCACCCTGCTTTCTAAACTTCTAGGATATGAACTCAGGCTTGCATGGCAACTACTTTTACTTGATGAGCCATTGCATCAGCCCCTACCCTTACTCTTTTTTTTTTTTTTTTTTTTTAGAAAAATAGAATTATAAATAAGAAATCCCTTCCTGGGGGCTCACTTTCCCTTCCGCTCTGTGTTTTATTTTTATAACCTGTGGCTAAATTCAGCTCTGGCCCTTAGAGTTTTCAAGTCTCTATTTCCTGGAGAAGCTCAAATCTTACACTCTACACTCCCCTGAAGACTCCGGAGAAATTCTTCTTTGGCTGAGTGTGAGATGAAAAAGAAAGGGGGGTTGGGGGAGCCTGAGAGAGTTGCTAATAGCCTTCACCCTCTAGGGAACTATTTAGAGTTCTCAGAGGAAATGGAATTTAAATGTATGGATTTAAAAGCCTAGGCAGTTAACTGTGGATTCATCCATCACTGGGTAGGAAAGTGCTGGCAAGGAAGGCTAGAAAATCTCAGATCCTAAAAGCGAGAGCTCACTGCCTTCTCCCTTGACACGGAACATTCTGGAATATCCACCTAGCCGAATTCCCAGAGAATCGGGAGTAACGACAAAGGAAAGAATATTAAGAGAGAAAGAAGGAAGCCTGGACGTCTAACACTGTCAGCTCAACACACCTCCAGATTCTTTTTCTGACCTTTCCTGGCCAGCTCCAAGTGGAGAGGGGCTGAACATCCTGGGCTACACCCACCAGGATCATCCTTGCTGAGAGTGGCTTCCAGCTGCCTTTGCTAGTGCATGCTAGAGGAGGGGAGGGAGAGAAACTTAGTGTTTCCATCATTTGCTTGCAGGTTTTGGTGCCACGGCTGTGGCTGTCATCAAGTCCCTGCACATGGAAGGGTCAGGTAGTGTCTCTGGGTGACTCTGAGCCTCCATGGATTAATCCAAGAGCAGCTGTTCCCCCAACAGCTGCAAGCCTTGCAGAGCTGACAGCTTCCTGCTGTTGGTACTCTCAGGATCTTTTCCTTCGGGGTTTCCTGTTCCTGCCCACACCTCCACAAATAGCAACCTCTTTTAAACCACTCCATTAAACTTTCAAATGCTGGGAACCTAGTGGGAGGAGCTTCAAGTAGAGACCAGATCTGTCCCTAAAGAATAGACAGAAGGAACTTCCTCAAAGTTGTTCCCACTGGGCCTCAACACACACTGAATGTGGAAGAAAATCGTATGACACGGAAAGTTAGCCCACATTGAGAGTCTACAATCCAACTGAGCCCGGGATGGGACGCAACCAGTCCCAAGTGAGACTTTGCAGCATCTTTCTTTAAACCTGAGCCTTTAGAGGGAAAGGCATAGGTGTTTGCCTTCCAATCGTCATTGCTCCCACACAGAACATTTCAAAAGAGTGGAGTTGTGTTGGGGCACGTTGTATGAAGGCGTGTCTCTCTGTAATCAGTTGTTGGTTGCTAAACTGGCAGAGAGCTAAGTACTAGCTGGATCTTGGTAGTGCTATTTCTATACCCATCACCAGTCTTATATTTTTTTAACTTATCTGTCCTCACTTGCCTATTGGCTATAATAAAGAGCGGATGGCCAACAGCTGGTCAGGGAGTAGAAAACGGATCTTCCAGGCAGAGAGAGGGACGCTGGGAGAAGAAATCAGAGCCAAGAGATTCAACAGTGGACGTGGTTGTGAATGGACAGGCACCAGAGTGCACCAGAGATGTAGACCTGGTCCCCTGGCAGGATGTAGTGCCAGGATCAGCAGGGACAAGGTTAGCGTAGTCAGGATACTACCCAGCAAAAGGCCTAAGCTTTAAAACAATTATAAGCCTCTGTGTCATTATTTATATCACCGGCGGGTCCGGTGCTATAAGCTGGTGTCAAACACAAGCTGTTCTGAGTTCTTCCTTCAGTTTCCTTTCCTCTCCCTGGCTTGGAGCATGTGCAAAGAGTGTTCTGTCTGGCACTAAACATCAATACAGGGAGAGGTGATACATTTCTGCCAAGATCTTCTAGCACCAGGGCTACCAAGCAGCTTCTAGGGGTTCTAGGCCATTTCCAAGTCTGCTTTCTAGACCTTCCTTCCTATCCAGTGTGTTCCCCCAGTTTCCCATACACATCACTTGCCTCTTTTTTTTTTTTCATTGTCCATTGTTTTTTTTTGGGGGGAGGTTGTTTTGATTTTTTTCCATTTTTATTAATTCATTCATATTACATCTCAATAGTTATCCCATCCCTTGTATCCTCCCATTCCTCCCTCCCTCCTGCTTTCCCCCTACTCCCCTCCCCTATGACTGTGACTGAGGGGGACCTTCTTCCCCTGTATATGCTCATAGGGTATCAAGTCTCTTCTTGGTAGCCTGCTATCCTTCCTCTGAGTGCCACCAGGCCTCCCCACCAAGGGGATATGGTCAAATATGGGGCACCAGAGTTCATGTGAAAGCGAGTCCCCACTCTCCACTCAACTGTGGAGATCTGGGTCCATTGGCTAGATCTGGGTCGGGGTTCAATGTTATCTACACGTATAGTCCTTAGCTGGTGCCATAGTTTCAGCAGGACCCTTGGGCCCAGAACTGCCCGTCATAATGTTCTTCTTGTAGGTTTCTAGGACCCTCTGGATTCTTCTATTTCCCCATTATCCCATGCTTTTCTCACCTAAAGTCCCAATAGGGGATACAAGGCACATACCTAAATATAATAAGGTTATATACAGCAAGCCAATAGCCAACATCAAATTAAATGGAGAGATACTCAAGAAAATTCCTCTAAAATCAGGGACCAGACAAGGCTGCCCACTATCTCCATATCTCTTCAAAAATAGTTCTTGAAGTTCTAGCCAGAGCAATAAGACAACACAAGGAGATCAAGGGGATCCAAATGGGAAAGGAAGAAGTCAAATTATCCCTATTTGCAGATGATATGATAGTGTACATAAGTGACCCCCAAAATTCCACCAGAGAACTCCTACAGATGCTAAACACATTCAGCATATTGGCTGGATACAAAATTAACTAAAAAAATCAGTAGCCTTCCTATATACAAATGACAATCATACAGAGGAAGAAATTAGGAAATCTGCACCCTTCACATTAGCCACAAGCAATATAAAATATCTAGGAGTTACTCTAACCAAACAAGTGAAGGACTTGTTTGAAAAAAAATTTTAAGTCCCTGAAGAAAGAGACTGAAGATGACTTGAGAAGATGGAGGGATCTCCCTTGTTCTTGGATTGGGAGAATTAACATAGTAAAAATGTCCATTTTACCAATTTACAGATTCAATACAATGCCTATCAAAATACCTACACAATTTTTAAAAGACATTGAAAGGTCAATTCTCAACTTTATATGGAAAGACAAAAAACCCAGAATAGCTAAAACAATTTTATACAATAAAAGATCCTCAAGAGAAATGTCCATTGTTTTTTAAGCACTACTTCTGAAGTCCATCATAGGGCCCTACAGGCCTACTAGTTTCTACGAGGAGCCCACCAGCTCTAGAGTAGATTGCTGATGCCTAAGCACAGTTCTTGGAACTCACTGGCCCTGTAGACTGTCAACGCATCTTTTGGAAGAAGACCCTCCCCCTTCCCCCGACACACACAGCATCCAAGCATGCCCTGTTGCAGGATATTTGATCCCATTGTGAACCCTGAGACTGTGAACTATAAAACCCCTGTTTCTTGTTTGGTGTGGTTCAGCCCTAACACATACCTTTAATGCAAGAACTTTCTGTTTATTGTACACAGGAGATTATGGTGTGGCTCAGACAGCCCTCGCACACACCTTTAGCCCAAGAGCTGTCTGCACACAGAATTTAATAAAGTTAACCCTAGGTTAAGTGGTGGAACAAGAAACCAGCTGATAGGGATTAAAGAGTAGGAGAGACATTGAGTTGGAGAATATTTAAGACAACTTGGATAAGAAGAAGGAGGCTTTTAGGCTTTTGAGCTTTGAGCTACCAAGCCTTGGTCCTTGTGTTTGGGCCCTTTTCCTCCTGGGCTGTCAGCTGAGCTAGTTAGCTTTTTGGGCTTTTTCCTCTGAGATGTGAGCTAAGTGGGAAGGTCAGCTGGGTGCTTTCTCTGCATCTCTGAGCTAGCAGTTTTTCACCTTGGCATCTGTCTCCCGAGTCTTCCTTGATAAAATCAAACAGTTGGGATGTTCATTTCCTTAAAACAACAGTGCCCGACACTGTCCACGTGGGGTGGATAAGCAGAGGCACAGAGGCCATCCAGAGTGTGTCTAGTTAGACATGAGGTACAGGTTGATGTAACTACCAGGAGCACCTAAATTCTTGCTTCATTTCTGAGTGCCCATTGGGGCTGCACAAAACTTGGTCCTGAGGCTGGAGAGATGGCTCCGAAGTTAAGAGCCCCTTCTGATTTTTCAGAGCAGCAGAGTTTAGTTCCCCATACCCAGGTTGGGAACCTCATAGGCTGTAACTCAATTCTGGGGGTTCTGATGCCTTCTTATGGCCTCCTCAGCCACCCTCAGGTGCACAAATACCACAACACACACACACACACACACACACACACACACACACACACACACACACACACACACACACACACCACCTTTCTTGGCACCAGAGAAATGCTCAGATGACCCCGCCTTCATAATTATCCAGGCTAGATGCTACCCATCCTCCAAATTCCTGTATCTTCTAAAAGTGTCTTGGGCACTTCTTGTCCCTGTGGATTTACAAAGACAAGTCACATTTAGTGTAGCAAGGAAAAAATGTGAAATATGTCAGTGTGGTCCAGTGGTGTAGTCTCAGGAACTATGACATTCACAGTGTGGCCTCCGGATGACATGCAGAGTGGCAGGCCACTTTAGCAAGCACCCAGTGCGTGCCAGGCTCTGAATTAGAGGCTGTGAATGCAGGGATGCCTTCTCCTGAGCACTAACGGTCTCTTGGAACAGACAGACCCATAAAAAATCATGCATCTTTTCACAGCCTTGGCAATGTATTAAAGTCAAGGACAGTATGATTGATGAGTCTGTCTTAAACATATTCATATTTATCTTTAAAATAAGCTTTGAGACCAATCGTCCAGATGGGTTAGACCTCTGACAGAGGTGAGTCCAGCAGCGCTGACAGGCTCCTGACTCCCGCACAGAAGGTTGTGGAAATCTCATAGAGAACTCGGCCTGTAAGGCGAGGCTTGATGGATGAACTGAGGCTTTTGGGTGAGCCGGAGGGGATAAGAAGTGGGAGGAGTCCCATACTGCAGAGCACATGGGAAGAAGGAAGCGAAGACAGAGATATGAGCAAAAGTCAGGGCATCGAGAGTCCGACCACACAGACAACTGTATTTGATGCTGCTGTGGATCCCCTAAAGAATCTGAAGAAATAAACGGTCACGTTTCACTTTAAGAAGTAATTCTGGGGAGAAATAGGAAGAAGCTGCAGGTCATGTGATAGGGAAAACAGGAAGACAACAGCAACAATCTAGGCGAGAGGCGACAAAGGTCAAGGAAGTGGAAGCAATCAGAGTGGGTGTGTGAGACGCAGATGTGAGAGTTATTTTGCTATTTCCTGTGTTCTAAGACCTCTAACTAACTTAAGCCATTCAAACCTTATAGAGACCATTTGTATCAAATATAATTAGTCTTCCTACTCTTTTTGTTTTTCTTTTTTGCTATTGTTTTAAAATATTTATTTCATTTTGCGTACGGGCGTCTTGCCTGCATGCATGTCTGTGTAACACCAGCATGCCTGCTGTCCTCAGAAGCTGGAAGATGTCAGATCCCCTGGAACTGGACTTACACACAGTTGTAAGCCAACATTGGGGTCCTGGGTGCAAAACTTGGGTCCTCTGCAACAGCAACAAGAACTGTTTAACTGCTGAGCTGTCTCTCAGCCATCTCTGTGTTCTTAAGATGAGCAAGCGCACTAGAGTTACTTGGGTAATAAACCTTCAGAACCAAGGTTCAGACTCAGACAAGTCTTACTCCAAACTCATAATCATTGCCATATGCGCTCAGATTTCCAGGGGTCCCCACACAGCCCATGGGGCTTTGATGGAGGGAGAAAAGATTTCCCTTGGCACTGGGGTAGCTGAATGAGCAGTGAAGAAGAATGTTTGCAGCGCAGCGTGGCGAGCTTCTCTGAGATACTGGACTTTCGCATGCCCACTGGGCACTGGCATAGGTGTTGGTGGCATGGGGTGGAGGGCACAGCTGGCTCTCAGCATAGCTTGGTGGCTGGTGCACAGTAGATATGCATTTAGGATTTGGAAATTCAGGCACCCTCAAGGGCAGCATCCAGAGCAGAAGTGACTGTGCAGGGAAGGAGCAATGTAGGCACAGGAGTGAGTTAGCTTTGGAGTCCTAGAATGCCTGCCATAACAAAATAGACAGAGGAAGGTCACCAGCAAGGTGTCACTTCAACACAGGTAAGTCCTGTGTGTAGAGAACACAGGAGGCAAGGCTTCTTTCTTATGTCATAATGTGGATAGCAGAGTGGGAAATAAAATATGGCCAAACCAATCACAATTGCCAACATATACTTATAATATGCATCGAAGTGATTTTAAGATTCCATAAAGAAACGCTGGCATTGACAAAGAGGAATGTGGAAGGGGAGATGTAGGCTCAATTTTCTTAACCAATATATTTAATTAACCACTTAGTGACCGAGCACACGTCACTTATAACCCGACTAACCAAAACAATAGGAAATGAGGATTAATGGACACAATAACAAAACTGTAAAGATATCAGTTCCGAGGAATGACTCTCTTGGCACAATCAGCAGAATTTCTTCTGCTGAACCTAGAGTAACCAGAACCCAGAACTTCAGCAGGAGCTGGAGCCCCAAAGCCTTCCCTCGAGCGGTTCTCTCTAGGAGCCTCTCTAAGTGTAGTGATGAACAGCCAAAACTTTCCCAAGTCTCCAAAAAGCCCCGCCTCCAGTTCTGGTCCCACAGATAAGAGGACAGGAAGTACCCCTGCCATGTGAGTGAGGTTTTCTAAGCTGCAGCAGCTGCAATGGTGGTAACTTTTACCCAGAAGACAAGGAGAACATTTACTCCTTTCGCTAGAGAAGAAAATGAATTATTCTCCATTTGTAGCCTTCACACACCCAACAGCCAAGCTGGGCCTCAGGCCAGCGAGTAACTCACTTGTTCAGTTAATGCTACAAGGAGAGGACCTTCTGGCAAAGAACGTGCACATTTTTGTCAGGACATCTTATAAGAGGATCATAGATCAGAAATGTCACAGGCAGCATAGTGGCCCTCTGGGTAATACTTAAAGGTGCTGGGTGGGCCCTGTGGTGACTCTCACACGTTCTCCTCAGAGGGACTAAGGAAGAGCCAGTGTGAACAGCACAGCGACCCTGCCTAGGCTGTGGCACCTTGCAGGTTGGGGTGTGTGTAACCAGAACTGAAGGAGAGGCAGGAGAGAAATCCCAGGCATAAAACCCACTTAGGCAGCAACTTCAAATTATTCTTTTCAGTCAGTCAGCCCGGCCTTCTTGAACCATTTGTCTTCCCAGTCGGTGCAAGCAAGGGTTTGAACCATGACACTGAGGTTCTCTGAGGACTAAATCCCATGTCGATCAACTTTCTGTTGCCCTGGGAACATTGGTTTAGAGGAAGAAAGATCTATGTTGGCCCTTGTCTTCAGCTGTCTCCTGTCATGGTAACTCTACCCTGTGTCTTTGGACCTGTATTTCCCCTCTGTGGGCCTGTGACTGGTACAACAATAAATATGGATGTGCAAGTGAGATTGCATCACCTACCTGCTCTGTTATAATGGCCGTCAGGGAAAGAACATGTGGCGACAACCATTCTCAATAGTTATAATTTATGTTTCTCTGAGGGTCAAGACTGTTGAATACCTTTTAAAGTGTGTATTAACTATTTGTATTTCTTCCATTGAGAACTATCTGTTGATTAGATCACTTATTTACTGAAGGATTTTGGGTATGCACATTTAAAATTTGCAGTTCTTATATAGTCTAAATATTAACAGCCCTATACATAGTTGGAATCTTCCTTTTTCCTCAATTCTAGGAATTGCCTCTTCACTTTGGTGATTATTTTGATGTACAAAAGTCTTTTCTTTGGGTTTTTTTTTTTGTCATTGTTTTTGTTTTTTTCTGCAATCCCTTTGTCAGTTAATGGGACTGGGTTGTTGTTTTTTTTTTTTTTTGGTTTTTTTTTTTTTTAGTGGTACATGCCTTTAATCTCAGCACTTGGGAAGCAGAGACAAACAGATCTCTGTGAGTTCAAGGCCAGCCTGGTCTACAAGGTGAGTTCTTTTTTTTTTCCTCCTTTATTAATTTATTCTTGTTACATCTCAATGGTTATCCCATCCCTTGTATCCTCCCATTCTTCCCTCCCTCCCAATTTCCCCTTATTCCCCTCCCCTATGACTGTTCCTGAGGGGGATTACCTCCCCCTCTATATGATCATAAGGTATCAAGTCTCTTCTTGGTAACCTGCTGTCCTTCCTCTGTGTGCCACCAGGTCTCCCCGTTCAGGGGACATGGTCAAAGGTGAGGCACCAGAGTATGTGAGAAAGTAATATCCCACTCTCCACTCTACTGTGGCAAGTGTTCTGTCTATTGGCTAGATCTGGGTAGGGGCTTAAGGTTTACCGCCTGTATTGTCCTTGGCTGGTGCCTTAGTTTGAGCAGGACTGGGTTGTTTCTTGTACTATACTGCAGTTATTTTCAGAAAGTCCTTGCCTATCCCTGATCTTGAAGTAGTTTTCCTATGCTTCTATCAGCGCTGTCAAAGATAGTGCCTTATATTAAAGTCTTGATTCATTTTCTGCAGGGTGAGAGATATGTATCTAGCACCATCCTTTTACAGGAAGATATCCCCCACTTCTTAACAGTCTTTTCCCCCAATGTATCTTTTTAATACCTTCATCAAAAATTAAGTGGTCATAGCACTGCAGGTTGATTTTGGATCCCCCATTCTATTCCGTCTCTCTACACGTCTGTTTCTATGACGGCACAATGATGCTTTTGTTAACTACAGCTCTACAGCACACTTTGGAATCAGATACTAGGATATCTCCAGCACTGCTCATTCTGCTCAAAATTGTTTTTGTCATGTGGGGGTCTTCACTGCTTCTAAGTGAATTTTGGCATTGTTTATTCCAGTTCTTGGACTTGAACTAATGCCAATCTTCCTGACACAGGTTCCCAAATAGTCCCAATTAGGACAAGGATGTTCAACTTTTGATAAAATTTAGCATCCTTAGCAAAATCCCCAATGAAGCTATGAAGAGAAGGAACATACCTCAACATAAACTGCAAGGCTGCAGGCTGGGCCACTATGCCCAGCTCTGTGATGTTTTAATGTAAACACTTGTAGCTATAAACACCATCTTATAACTGCCCTAGCTATACACTAGGGGCTCGATATTTTCCATTTGAGTCTAGAGATGTTTATGTCCGCCTTATTTCTTCAATGACCTACTATTCATTCACAAGTGTGTTGTTTATTCTCTATGTATTTCTGTAGTTTCTGTGGCTTTTCTCACTGTTGACTCGTAGGCTTAGTCCACCATGACCTGATAAGATGCAAGGAATTATTTCAATTCTTCGTAGTCTATACTATTATCAGTTTTCATGGGATTAAAGGCAAGCACCAACAAACCCAGTTGTCATCATTAAATAGTTTCAGGCCAAACAGAAAAAGAGTTAAGGTCTTACCTGCAAGTCTTTAGCTTTTTATAGCTGTTTTTCATAACTAATGAGAGATTTGTCTCTTGAGTCATTCAGCACAGGGTATCCAATTTTCCTCACACCACTTACTGGATAGGTCATCTGTCCCTCGGCTCCTCTGTTTAGCACCTTTGTGACGAAGCAGTTAGTTGCCTGCATATGCACAGGCGTTATTCTAGGATATCTCTTAAATACCATCAATATCTGTACCTCTTTTCACTCTGGTACTATGTACTTTCGATGCTATGACTTTGATGTATAGTTTAATGAGTAACATTATGATGCCTACAGCTTTGTTCTATTTTGTTCAAGTTTGATTAACTATAAACTTTCATGACTCTATATAATGTGGGATGTCTGTACTTTCCTCCCCTCCCCTTTGTGTGTGTGTGTGTGTGTGTGTGTGTGTGTGTGTGTGTGTGTGTGTGTGTATGTGTGTGGTATGTTGTGCCTGTGTGTGTCTGGTATGGTGTGTCTGTGCTCCACAAATTTATTTCATCAATGCTTTATAATTTTCACTATGGATATCATTTACCTCTTTGACTAAATTTATTCCTAAATGGATTTTCTGTAGCTATTGTAAATGGGATTGCTTTCTTGACTTCCATATCAAAATTTTCCCTATGGTACGTAATATGACTGTGGGTTTTTACATACTATTTATCATCCTACTTTGATGAATTTACTCAGTAGTTCTAACATGTTATTCTAATATGCTATAGTTCTAACATATATAGACTCTTTCGGGTTTTTTATTTAAATTTAATTTTTAAAAATTTATTCACATTAAATCCCAATTGTAGCCCTCTCCCTGCTGGTCCCATTCTCCCTCTTTCTTTCCCCTATCCTCCTCCTCTAGTCCTCAGAGAGGGGGAGCCCTCCTCTCCTACCAACAGACCCCAGCCCATCACGTCTCATCAGGACTACCTGCATCCTCTTCATCTGTAGCCTGGCAAGGCCAACTGGCCAGGGGGAAGTGATCGAAGAACAGGCAACAAAGTCCATGTCAGAGACAGCCTTTGCTCCCCTTATTAGGGGACCCTCATGGAGACTGAGTTGTCTGTTGGCTACATCTGAGCAGGGGGCCTAGGTCCTTTTCATGCATGGCCCTTAGTGCATCAGTCTCTGCAGGCCCCCCTGGGCCCAGATTTGTTAGCTCTGTTGGTCTTCTTGCGTAGCTCCTGCCCCCTCTGGGTCTTTCTAGCTTCCCCGTCTTCTGTAAGACTTCCTGCACTCTGCCCAAAGTTTGGCTGTGAGTCTCAGCATCTGCTTCAATCCCCTGCTGGGTGGAGTCTTTCAGAGGACATCTGTGGTAGCTCCTGTCCTGTTCCTTCTCTTCAAATGCTTCTGGGGTCTATTCTACTTGCCCTTCTGAGTGAGAATTAAGTATCCTCTGTAGGGTCCTCCTTGTTACTTAGCTTCTTTAGTCTGTGTACTGTAGTGTGGTTGTCCTATATTATATGGCTAATATCTGCTTATAAGTGAGTACATACCATGTGTGTCCTTCTGGGTCTGGGTTACCTCACTCAGGATGATCTTTTCCAGATCCATCCATTTGCTTGAAAATTTCATAATTTACTTGTTTTTAAGAGCTTAATGGTATTTCATTGTGTAGATGTATCACACAATGTTTTTTTAAAAAATCCATTCTTCAGTTGAAGGACATCTGGGTCATTTCCAGTTTCTGGCTATTTATTATTAGTTGAGCTAATATCTTTGTTGTATAATGGAACATCTTTTGGGTATATGCCCAGGAACATATAGCTAGGTCTTGAGGTAGAGCTGTTGCCTACCAGATTGATTTCCTCAAAGTGGTTGTACAAGTTTGCACTCCCATCATAAATGAAGGAGTGTTCCCCTTTCCCCACATCCTCTCCAGCATGTGCTGTCACTTGATTTTTTTTTTTAATCTTAGCCATTCTGATAGGTGTAAAATGGAATCTCAGAGTCGTTTTGATTTGCATCTCTCTGATGACTAAGGATGTTGAACATTTCTTTAAGTACTTCTCAGACATTTGAGACTCCTCTGGTGAGAAATCTCTGTTTAGCTCTGTACCCCATTTTTAATTGGATTATTTGGTTTACTGCTGTTTAATTTCTTGAGTTCTTCATATATATTGGATATTAGCCCTCTGTCAGGTAGGGTTGGTGAAGATCTTTTACCAACCTGTGGGCTGTCTTTTTGTTCTATTGACAGTGTCCCATTTATTAATTGTTGATCTTAGAGCCTGAGCTGTTGATGTTGTCTCCTGTGTCAAAAGTTCAGGGCTTTTCCCCACTTTCTCTTCTATTCAATTTAGTGTATTTGGTTTTATGTTGAGGTCTTTAATCCACTAGGGCTTGAGTTTTGTGCAAGGTGATAGATATGGATCTATTTGCTTTCTTCTGCATGCAGGTATCCAATTAGACAAGGAACATTTGTTGAAGATGCTTTCTTTTTACCATTGTATAGTTTTGCCTTCTTTGTCAAAAGTCAAGTGTCCGTAGGTATGTGGGTTTATTTCTGGATCTCCAGTTCAAGTCCATTGATCCATCAGTTTGTTTCTATGCCAGTGCCATGCAGTTTTTACTGTTGCTTTATAATACAGCTTCAGATCAGAGATGAGATACCTTCAGAAGTCCTTTTATTGTATAGGATTGTTTTGGCTATTCTGTTTTTTTTTTCCATATGAAGTTGAGAATTATTCTTTCAAGGTCTGTAAAGGATTGTACTGGTATTTTGATGGGAATTGCATTGAATTTGTGGATTCCTTTTGGTAAGAGAGCCACTTTTACTATGTTAATCCTACTGATCCATGAGCATGGGAGATCTTTTATCAACTGATATCTTCTTTAATTTCTTTCTTCAGAGACTTGAAGTTTTTTTCATACAAGTCTTTCATTTGTTTGGTTAGGGTTGCACCAAGATACTTTATTTTTTCGTGGCTATTGTAAAGGGTGTAGTTTCACTAATTTATTACTCAACCCATTTGTCTTTTGTATACAGGAGAGCTGCTATTTTTTAAGTTAATTTTGTATCTAGCCACTTCGATGAAGGTGCTTATCAGCTGTAGAAGTTCTCTGGTAGAATTTTAGTGGTCACTTGTGTATACTATCATGTCATCTGTGAATAGTAATCTTTGACTTCTTCTTTTCCCATTTGGTTTGAACTGAGGTTGTACCTACTTGTTTCCCTCACTGTGTGCTCTCTTCTCACCTGGGAGACACAGATGCTGGTGTTTGGGGATCCATATCCATAGCATGACCTATTGATCTGCAATCACTGCTGTTCTAATGTTCAGATACCATGCATGATTGGCACCACCATCTTGGATCCTCGTCTTTTGGGCTTTCAATGTAGAAGATCATGTCATCTCCAACAGTGATGATCTAACTTCTTCTTTCCCAGTTTGGGCATCTTGCATATCTTCATCTTGCCTCATTACTTTGACTAGGAATCCTGGACTGGAATGAGTACAAGTGGTGAAAGTATGTATCCTTAGCTTGCTCCAGAGCTTGAAAGCTTTCAGCTTTTTCCTACTCAATACAGTATTAATTCTTGGTTTGTTATATGTTCCTTATGCATATTCCTTCTAAATCCAATCTATTCAGAGTTTATATCATTAAAGGATGTTGAATTTTATCAAATTATATATCTAATGAGATGGTTGTATGGTTATTTTGTCTTATATTCTTTTAATTTCTATGTTACACTTCATGACTTGTATATACTAAACCATCCTTGGATATCTGAAGTGAATTCTACTTGACCATAGTGAATAACCTCACTGCACTGTTGTTGTTTTTTGTTTTTTGTTTTTTTGCTAGTGATTTGTTATTTTTGCAACTAATTTAATTAAAGTTGGTGGCATAAGCTTTTCTTTTTGTTCCTTTTTGACTATTTATTTATTGATTTTTCTGCCATGCCCTTGTCTGGCTTTGCTATCAAGAAGTCCATGAAGAGGCCACATTAAATGTGACTTACACCATCTAAGTTTGTGTGAGTACACTCTATGATATTCAGGCAATGAAAAGATTGCCCAGCCATATGCTTCTCAGAAAGTGTCCTTATCATTAAGCAATATACAACTATACATTATCAAGAACTACTATTAAAAATAAAAAGGAATGTATTATTCATACACACAACAACTTGTTTGGATGTTAATGTCATTTTCCAACGTTGAAAAACACCAATTTCAAAAGGTTGTACATTGTGTAATTGCAGAGAACACTTGAAATGACGGTTATAGAAACGGACAGAGAAACGAGACTGGTGGCTAAGGGTAAAAAGCAAGGAAGGAGATGGTAACACTCTGGAAATCTTTGTGTCCTATATATGTATAGTTTCATAAAGCTAGTTTTGTATCTCTGATGGGGCGTCGACCCAAATATACATGAGTCATACACTAACATAGAATTATATACACATGTGCCAATATCAATTTCTATGTATGATATTGTACTAGAATCACGTAACTTATGAACAAGTGAGGAGACCAGACAAATCATGGGACCTTTGTGGACTGTTTTTTGGTAAGTTCTTCTTACTCTATAATTATTTCAAAATAAAATCTTAAAAATGACCTGAGTCAGGACAAATTGTAGGTTGAAGGTTTTGGGACTGGGTTGGTGTCTCAATCCCTCCATCAGAAGTCTTGCCTGGTTATAGGAGATGGCCAGTTTGGCTCCATATGCCCCATTGCTAGGAGTCTTAGCTAGGGTCACCCTCATAGATTCCTGAGTTTCCATTGCCCTGGGTTTCCAGTTCATCCTAGAGATCCCCACCTTTCCATTCCAGTTGTCTCTGTTAGTACTGTCTCTCTCTGTTTTCCCCCAACCTGATCCCTCCCATTCTTATCCCTATTCCGTCCCCTCCCCCACCCACCCATGCTGTCTATTCTATTTCCCCTTCTCAGTGAGAGTCACACATCTTCCCTCAAGCCCTCCTTGTTACTTCGCTTCTTTGGTCTGTGGATTGTAACATGGTCATCCTCTACTTTACAGCTAATATCTACCTATGAGTAAATATATGCCGTGCTTGTCTTTCTGAAGCTGGGTTACCTCACTCCTTGTTTTTAATAGCTGAGCAATATTTCGTTGTATAAATGTACCACAGTTTGTTTATTCATTCTTCAGTTGAGAGACATCTAGGTTTCTTCCAGTTTCTGGCTATTACAAATAAAACTGCTTTGAACATAATTGAACAAATGTCCTTGTGGTATGATGGAGCACCCTTTGGGTATATGCCTAGGAATGGTATAGCTGGATCTTGAAGTAGGTCTATTCCTAATTTTCTGAGAAACCACCAAATTGATTTCCAAAATGGCAGCTAAGAGTTAGAAGCAAAGAAGAAGATGGGTATGGTTGGAACCCTGATCAGGAATGGAAGAGGGTTCCCTTTGCTCCACATCCTGGCCAATATGAGTTGTCACTTAAGTTTTTTTACCTTAAACATTCAGACTGGTGTATGGTGTAATTTCAAAGTTGTTTTTCTGCATTTCCCTAATGACTAAGTATATTGAACATTTCTTTAAGTGTTTCTTACCCACTAGAGATTTCCCTATAGAGAATTCTCTGTCTAAATCTTTACCCTGTTTTTAATTGGGTCATTTGGTTTGTTGACATCTAGTTTTATGAATTCCTTATATATTTTGGATATTAGCTCTCTATCAGATGTGTGAGATTAGTGAAGATATTTTCCCATTCTGTAGGCTGCCATTTTGTCCTATTGACAGTGTTCTTTGCCTTACAAAAGCTTTTCAGTTTCATGAGATCCCATTTATTAGTTGATCTTAGAGCCTGAACTGTTGGTGTTCTTTTCAGAAAGTTGTCTTCTGTGCCAATGAACTCAAGGATATTCCCTACTTTCTCTTTTATCACGTTCAGTGTATCTGGTTTTATGTTGAGGTCTTTGGTCCATTTGGACTTGAGTTTTGTATAGGGTGATAGATGTGGATCTAGTTGCATTATTCTACATGCAGACATTCAGTTAGAGCAGCAATATTTGTTGAAGATACTTTCTCTTTATTGTATAGTTTCGGCTTCTTTGTCAAAAATTAAGTATCCACAGGTGTGTGAATTTACTTCTGGGTCTTCAATTTGATTCCATTGATCAACCTGTCTATTTTTATGCCAATATCATGTGGTTTTTATTACTGCTGCTCTGAATTACAACTTAAAATCAGGAATGGTGATATCTCCAAAGGTTCTTTTATTATATATGATTTTTTAGATATCCTTTTTTTTTTCTCCATATGAAGTTCAGTATTGTTCTCTCAAGGTCTATAAAGAATTGTGTTGGAATTTTTATGGGAATTGCATTGAATCTGTAGGTTGTTTTTGATAAGATGGCCATTTTTACTATGTTAATCCTACTGATCCATGAGCATGGGAGATCATTTCATTTTCTGATATCTTCTTCAACTTTTTGCCTACAAGATGAGCAGAGGTAAAGATGGAGCAGAAATTGAGGGAGTGCCCAATCAATAACTGTTCCAGCTTGAGACTTATGTCAAGAAAGGGAGCCCACCCCTGACACTATTAATGATATTCTCCTGTACTTGCAGACAGGAGCCTAGCTTAACTGTCATCAGAGAGGCTTTACCTCAGAACTAATGGAAACTGATGCAAAGACCCACAGTGAAACATTAGGTGGAGCTTGGGGAATCCTCCAGAGGAGGAGAAAGGATTGTAGGAGCCAAAGGAGCCAAGGACACCACATGAAAACATATAGAATCAACTACCCTGGTCCCCTAGTGGCTCATGGAGACTGAATCACCAATCAGAAAGCAGGTGTGGGATGGTGGGACTGTCCTAGGTCCTCTGCCCATATGTTACAGTTGTATACCTTGGTCTTCATGTAGTACTATTAACAGTGGAAGCAGGGGCTGCCTCTGACTCTGTTGCCTGTCTTTGGGACCCTTTCCCCTAACTGGGATGCTTTGTCTAGCCTCAGTAGAAGAAGATGTGCCTAGTCCTACTGCAACTTGATATAGCAAGGCTGGTTGACATCCATGGGAGCCCTCCTCTTTTCTGAAGAGAAAGGGAGGAGAAATTGATTGAGAAAAGGAAGGACTATGAGGAGAGGAGGGAAGAGAAACTGGTTGGGATATTAATTAATTAACTAATTAATTAACTTTAAAAATTTAAAGACTTGAGTCACAAAATACTTCTCTGAAGGGTCTTCATAAAGTATCTTCAAGTTCTTTTATTCTAAAATTCTAAATTTGAATTCTAAATTTAGAATATTCCAATTCTAAAATTGGTTTTAACCTGTAATTGTTTTAGTGAGAAGAAATCACTGTCCTGTAAAAAGTAAAACTGATAAAACTGGTCTTCAACAAGATTAAAACTTTAGTTCTGCAAATAACCTGCTAAGAGAGTCAAAAGATACAGACTAGGGGACCAGCTGTGGAAACCACATATCCAACAAAGGACCGATATTTGTAGCATATAAAGGATTCTCAAACTTCAACAGTCAAGAAATGATCCAATTTGAAAATAGGTAAAAGATATGTATAAATATTTTTTCAGTGTTATATGCATGTCAAATACATGGAAATGTGGCAGACATCATTAACTCTGTCTTAGTTACCCTTCTATTGCATTGATAAAACATCATGATCTAGGCACTTTATAATGGAAGGCTTATGGATATAGAGGGCTAAGTGTCCATCACCATCATGGTGGGGAATTGTAACAGCAGGCAGGCATGACTACTGTAGCAGGAAGCTGAGAGCTGAGAGCTGAGGGCTCACATCTAGAACCATACACAGGAAGAAGAGACAGCAAACTTGGAATGGCATGTGGCATTTGAAATCTCAAAGTGATGTACTTCTTCCACCCAGGCCACACCTCCTAAGTATACCCCAATAGGACTACCAACTGAGAACAGAGTATTCAAATGCTCCCAGAATATGGGGCCATCTTATTTAATGCACCACACTATTAGAGATCTGCTGGCTTAAAACCACAGTGCCACATCACTGCACACTTATCAGAATGCCTCAGGGAAAAGCAACATTGAAAATGACACACCCTATTCTTTCTGTAGACAGAATGCTGTCCAAAATGGGTAAAACTTAGATCTAGTCAACATTGACTGCCAAGATCTGCCAACACTGGGTAAGCCACTCCTTCATAATTCCTGTCTCACTAATATGTCGGTCAGATATTCAGGGTCGGAAGGCAAAAAATTGATGCTCCAATGTTATAGAGAAATTTTGCATGACTGAACAGGCAGCCAACTATCTGTCAATTCTCTATTTTGAATGCTACACATCCTACATGCTAAGATAATATTTTTTTTCCTTCTCAAATCTCTGATGGGGTTGAAGAGTAGATAGTCATAGTCCTACAATGAAGTTTATGTTGTTTAGGATTTAAGATGTTTTTAGATATAGAAGATGTTTTTAGGTTGTTAAATACAAGCTATAATAAAGAATGATTTTGGTACAGAACTCTGAGCTCATCAACACAGAATAGACAATAGAATACTTTCTTCAAAATTGCCAACTATATATGGGTTGGACATTGTGAATACAAATCTTACCTTACAGGTTTTGTAATTATTTCATACCTGTTATTATTGTATTAGTTTATTATTGAAAGAAAAATCGTATTTTATTGGACATAAGTGGGGAAATACGGAAGAGATCTCTTGTGTCTGTATGGAAGACAATAAAAATTTGATGGGTTTTCATTGCCTGGCGCTTCCAGGGTTGCACATATAAGGCCTGTCCACTGTTGCAAGTATACTTTAGGTCACCTCTTACTTGCTGGCCGCCCTTGGGGTCAACTCCTCTCCTAGTGCCAAAGACATCAAGAAGATGTTAGACAGTGTTGGCATTAAGATGAACAATGATCAAGGTCCCCAGTGAGCTGGACGAAAAAAAACAGAGAATGTCATTGCTCAGGGTGTTGACAGGCTCACCAGTGTGCCTGCTGGCAGGGCGATGGCTGTTTCTGCTGCCCCTGGCTCTGCAGCTCCTGCCGCTGCTTCTGCCCCTGCTGCAGCAGAGAAGAAGAAAGATGAGAGGAAGGAGGAATCAAAAGAGGGAGATGATGACATGGGACCTGGTTTGTTTGATTCAATTCCTGCTCTCCTGAAAATGAAATGTAAAGATAAAATAAAAATATATAAATAAAAATCTGAATGGCCCATAGCTTAGGCAGGACATAGGATGTGGGACATTTGGCAGGCAGAAAGTACTCTGGGATGGTGTCAGGTGTGGGAGATTCAGCTGGCACAATGTGAGGAGGACAGGATGAATGGTACCTAATCAAAGGTAACCAGCCATGTGGCAAAAATGCAAATTAGTAAATGGGTGATTTTAAGTTATGAGCTAGTCACAGAAGAGCTTAGTTGTGTAGCCAACATATCTGTAAATATTTTGTGTCTCATGAGTTATTATTCTAAGAGCTTGGAGGAGGGGAGAAATGCCCTCAACACACTCCCCTAATCACATCATCTTTCTGATGCACAAAAAGAAATTAAAGGCAACTTCTGCATTTAGATTTCAAAGATCAAACCATACAAGCATGTATTTCCTTTCTTATAGACTTTGATTTGGATTAAATTATATACTTAATGAAAATAGCCTGTTAATATAGAAATGAGAGAGATAAATTAGGCCTATAAAATCATATTGCCCAAATTAAAATGCAAATAATTTACACAGCCAAAGAAATTCAACTGCGACATAAAACTGTTAGACAAATTAAAATTCCTAATAGTTTAAAGGAAAAAAAAAAACCTATTTCATGGCCATCAACTGCTTCATTGGTTCTGATACTGATACATTTTAAATGTTTGCATATCACTTCTCAGTCTAATTTGAGCTAATTGTCCACACTTCACATAGGCTTTCCTGGATTTCAGACTTGTCCAAACATAAAGCTGTTTTCCCTTCTGGATATATCAGGAAAGGTTTCTCCCTCCTTAGATCACAGAAGTTCAGAGTCCACCTGAATTCATCTCAAACTCAGATGACTTGGGAAGTGTGTCCTGGAGGACATATTATAGACAAAGCTTGGCGGAGCTTCAGAAAGAAAATCATCCAAGGAACACAGGGAACTCTTCATGAGTCCAAGCTACAAGACAGCTTATGACAACAGGACAGGGAAGACGTGTTAGGGTCCAAGCATAAGTTACAAAGAGCAATGCATCACTCCCTAGAAGATCTGTAAAAACAAAATTGGCAAAGCAAGATTGTTCAGGAGTGTGATCACCTGCAGAGGTCCCCTGAGTGTTTTAATCTCCATCATGGATAAAGCATAGATGTTCATAGATTAGTAGTGCTCTCTCACGTTTTACTTGGCACAATTAATTTCACCAATATTTTCATGCTGTCATTACTGATAAGTTTTGTTCTTCTCATCTATGTTTTCCATTTTGGTTCCTTAAAGCTGCAGTTTCAAATTAATATATTATATTCCTTGAGGCGAGACAGAAACATCTTGCTGGCTCTTAAACCTACCATAAACCTAACCATAGAGCCTTGTTTTGTATCAGGATTGAATTTAAGGCAGTGCTTCTCAACCTTCCTAATGCTGCAACCCTTTAGTATAGTTCCTCATGTTGTGGTGACCCTAAAATTATTTTTGTTACTACTTTGTAACTGTAAGTTTGCTACTGTTATGAATCATAATGTAAACATCTGATATACAGGACATCTCATATGTGACCCTGGGAGTTGTTGACTCCCCCCTGACGGGGTCACGACCCACAGATTGAGAACCTCTGATCTACAGAGTTGATGCTCAAGGAACCACATTTGGATTTATAGCCCTGCTCATGACAAAGTGGAAACATGAGATTAAAATGCACCCAAGTGTTTAGCCCTTAAAACTAAATGCAATGGCTACCTTTTCTCTCCAGAAACCCACTTCTCTCTACAGATTTCTCCTCTCAAAATTCTTTTTTGGAGAACCACTCTTAGCAAACACAAATGAAGTTTCTGTCCCTGCCTTCATGGAAACAGAGAAAAAGACAAAGGTTAATTCATGGGATCCCCACTCTGGTGAAGTTCCCTCAGTACATCCATGAGGTCCTTCATGTAAAAAAAATAAAAGTTCACAGTACAAACTTGCCAAATCCAATCAGTAGAGTGTCTCAATACATAATGAATAACAAAGGCATCAAGAATTGAACACGTCAGCACTCAGAGGAAAGATAGCAGGCTACCAAGAAGAAACTTGATACTCTATGAGCATATACAGGGGGAGGAGGTCCCCTTCATTCACAGTCATAGGGGAGGGGAGTAAGGGGAAAATGGGAGGGAGGGAGGAATGGGAGGATACAAGGGAGGGGATAACCATTGAGATGTAATATGAATAAATTAATAAAATATATTTTTAAAAAGAATATGTCTCTAGTGTAACTTATTAATTAGGAATTTTAAAATCCTTATTAAATTATTATTCATTCAATGTGAGGACTATTATTTACTTACTTAGCATCAACCAACACACACACATATATTAGTGGATCTCCTACAGTAGTGTCTCCGCCCCCCAGTCACCCCCTCCCTCTACTGCCGGTTCAGGTTGGAAATCACTCTTCTGAAGGATGTGCATGAAGCACTGTAGTAAGTGACTTGCTCTGGGATTTTTTTCTCTACCTGGCCATGGATAGCACATGATATTATATGATACTATTCCTTGGAATAGGTGAATAAATGTCTATTCATTGTAGATAGGGGAATAGCAACAGACTAAAGATGCCACCAAAGTCCAACTGGTCAACCAAGGGGTTTTATTGAGGTTGCATACAGGGATTTGGTTGAAGGGTTACTTACTGGAGCAGAAATGACAAATGACTAAAAAACAGCTTCATTGCCAAAGCCCTCCCAAGCATGGGTGACAGCTCACAAAAGCTGGGAACCTGGGACACACCAAACAGCCTACAGGCAGTGCAAAAGGATGGAGAGTGTCCCTTCTATTCAGTTGGTCTGAGCCTCTCCGACAGCTCAGCTAGTCCTTGCTTCTTCCACGGAGGTTGGCTGGAGTGAGAGAGCCTCTCAGCAGCCTTTCCTGATCATATAAGCCTGAGAAGGGAGGACCTTAACAAATCTGGTCAGGTTGAAGCATTTACTATTGTTTATTTCCTAAGCTTAAGGAGCTCCCCTGCAGGATGGAATGGTTCAAAGGAAACAGCTACACAACAATGGAAATCTTCAAAATATTATTTAAAAAAAAAAACAAGGAAAAAATAAGCAAAAGTGACTTAGAGGATTGGCCAAGATGCCCTGGGTACCATTCAGTCTTACATAGTCTGCACAGCTGGCCCAGATACCATACACATGAGCCTCATGTCCAGGAAAGCTTTGCCAGGTTCTGGAAGGAGTCTTGAACCATTTGTCTCACTGGTCTATCTAGTGTTTCTGCTTCTTTTGTGTGTGTTTTGTTTCTGAGCTAAGGTCTGATTCCAGTCACTTATTATGACTTTGTTTGGAAGGCAGGCTTTGATCATATAGCCCAACAGTGGGCCCTCTGGGGGGCTGTAGAAGACCTGGCCCAGACCCTGGGGTCTCTTTAAGATAAGATCACAAGAAATCTGGTTGTCTCTTTGTGTTCTGATGTCTTCAACTTCCCTGCGAGTGCGTCTAGTTTGTGTAGCATTTTGTTTAAAAACTTGTTCCCACTAGAACAGAGAGCCAATTTATCAATGCAAGAAATATATAGGTGTGGCTGTGAACTGCACTGTGTAGCCCCAGTCATTCTGTTCCTCAGCCACTACCAGTCAGTGGATTCTGATGACCCCTGTTGTATTTGTGGAATGGAGGCTGCTGGTTCTCTGTGTGTCTATGTATATGAAATGCCTGACTTTGATTTTTTTTTTTAACTTCCTTTTTGATAACTGTCCAGGGGCCATCTGATCCCCGTGGCCTCCAGAGCAAACGGGAGACTTCTTTCTGCCTTGCTTCCCCTCATTCCTTAAAAGAAACTAGATAATGACAGAGAGATGCACAAATGAGTCAAGATATAAAGAAAAGCAAGCCTTACTTTATGAGGTTTATGAGCCCTTAGTTTCACTCACCACCTGACGACAGAAACGCCACATGAAACAGCATTCAACAAAGTTAAGAGAAATCTTGCTGGAATGCCAGCTTGCCCAGGAATTGATGAGAGTCTTTAATTGTGTGAGTGTGAAATCTTTCAGAGCAAGCATGGTGGCATGCGATCCACCTCCACTGGAAATAAATAGATGAGAGAGTCCCTAAAGATGTATTTATTGTTAGCTATGTGTATGCGCCTGAGTGTATATAAGTGTAAGTGTGCCACATGGATGAAGATGCATGAGGAGGCAGGAAGAATGAATTGTAGATGGTTGTGAGCCACACCGCGTAGTGCTGGGAAATGACCCCAGTCCTCTGTGAGAGAAGCCAGTGCTCCTAACTGCTGAGCCATCTCTTCAGCCCTTCCAAATTTTATTCTTACTTTTAAAACTTATTTACTTGGTGTGTGTGTGTGTGTGTGTGTGTGTGTGTGTGTGTGTGCGCGCGTGCGCGTGCATGCGTGTCTGGTATAGTGTAAGTAGGCTACATGTATACATATCTATGTATATGTGGCATCAGAGAGAACTTTAGGGAGCTGGTGTTCCCCACACCCCTTTCTGTGGATGCTGGGAACCAAGCTTAGGTCACTAGGGGTGCAAATGCCTTTACTTAATGAGCCATCTTGCTTGCCCAAGTCTCTGGAATTTAATAGCACTTCTGTTGTGAATGTTTTTTAGAAGACCATATAATATATTTTTTTAAATGAAGAATTTCTAGAAAAGAAAGACGCATATTTTTGTTGTTTAAATGTTTCAGCCGTTTGAGAAACCTCGAGCACAGAACCTGGTACTGCAGGTAAAGAAAAGTAAGAGCACAAGGGCATGCGACTTGGACCTGAAGTGTCCTTCACGGGCTCATGTCATAAAGAATTCTTTCCAAATCTGTGCTATGGGAAGACAGAACTGCTGGAATTGAAGGAAGTCAGGTCACCAGAGCAAATCTTGGAGGAGATGTAGTGGGTGGTCATGTTCTCTCCTCCTTCCCTCCTCTTCCTCCTCCTCCTCCTCCTTTTTGTTGTTGTTCTTCTTGTTGTTGTTCTTGTTGTTGTTCTTCTTCTTTTCCTTCCTTCCTTCCTTCCTTTCTTCTTCTTCTTCTTCTTCTTCTTCTTCTTCTTCTTCTTTTCTCTCTCTCTCTCTCTCTCTCTCTCTCTCTCTCTCTCTCTCTCTCTCATTCTCTCTAGCTGCTTGCTTTATGAGCATTCCCATACATTTCCACAATGATGCAGCACCCAACACAGCCCCAAAACAACAGGTCAGCTGCCTCAGTTAGGGCTTCTAGTGCCGTATAAAACACCACGGCCAAAACCAAACCAGGAAGGAATGGGTTATTTCAACTTACAATTCCCAGGTCACAGTCCATCACTGAGGGAAGTCGAGGAAGGAATCGAACAGGACAGGAACCTGAAGGCAGGAACTGATGCAGAGGTCACGGAGGAGTGCTCTTTACAGGCTTGCTCCTCATGGCTTGCTTAATGTCTTTTTTCCCCAGGGGTGACACCCCCTCATGCCACCCCATCATGGGCTCACCTACATCAGTCTTTAATCAAGAAAAGCCCCACAGGCCATGGGCCAATCTGGTGAGGGCATTTTCTCAACTCAAGTTCCTTCTTTTCAAATGACTCTAACCCATGTCAAGTTGACATAAAGACTGCCCAGTGTGCCAAGCAACACAGAATTAAACCTCTAAAACTATGAGCCAAAATACACCTTTCTTCTTCTTAAGTTGATGCCTCAGACATTTCTGCTATCGTGACATAAAGCTGAGTAAGAGGCTCAACAGAAGAGTCCAACTTAAAAGTTGGTTGCTAATCCTAAGAGAAAGTGCAAAGAAAGGTAAGAGGTAGGGGCAAATTAATTCTAAAAAATATTTCCATATTAGACAAAGTTAAATATGTATATAAATATAAAGGGACCCTGGGATACTATTTCTAATCAAGAGTCTTCTTAAGAAAATAAACCTTTCCCAATTGCATAACACCATGAAAAATGTCAACACCGTATTTTATTTCAAACAAAACTTGGTTTTATTTTTTCCATTGAAAGTGGAAAGTTTTTTCAGCCTACCTTGTCCACAATGCATTTTTTTTCCTGTAGAGTCAATCACTGATTGGTTCATATAAAATTCCATACCCCAAGAAAAAGGTTTGCCCTCCTTTTCTGATACCAGTAAATGTTGTAATAAACAGGTCCAAGCCATTGAGTCTTATTTATTGACAGCATTTTCTGCTTTTCCTTCAAACATGCTACAAACTAAAGACCCAGGTACTATGAACCTGGGGGACAGGTTTTAGGGAAGAGATGGGAAAGGCACTAGAACACATGAGACATTAAGGTGGAAACGAGAATACTAAGGTTAAAGGGGCGCAGAGGGTAAAGGCAGGAGGTGTGGGCATAATGCTCTTGTGGGATGTGCACAGTTTTCCCTTGTTCATTCAAATGCTGATTTCTTCACCCCACTCTCTGGATCAACTCAGACACTGTATTGTGATGTTTATTCTAAGTATCTCCAGTTTCAAGTTTGTGTAAAAAACATCACCATTTGTTCTCTGTGTTGTCAATAAAAACAAACTAGCCAATGCAGAGCAGTAACAGAAAATAGGGTGGGACATCCTGAAGCAGTGAGGGGGAGGAGAAAGAGCAGGAAGGAGAGGATGGAGCCAGGAGGAGAGACTGGGAAACATCAAGAGGAATGAACCAGGCCTAGGAGGTGATTTAAAATCAAGTATAATGTGGGAAATCTGAATGGGGAGAAACTCTGCTAGATGGAGGTTTAAGATGGAGTAATTATTGTGCAGCATTGTGCTGTGGGCTAATTAAATAGATCCCGGTCTGTCTGTGTGGCTATTTGGGTATAAAGCTGGTTAAGGAGTGACTGCTGATTTCACTAAAATAATAATTCAATATTAAATAGCCATTCAACAGGCAGGAAGACAACGAAGAGGAGTTGAAAGAAGGATCAAAAATGGAATACGTATGAACATATCATAAGGAAACTTGTTACTTAGTACGGTAACTTTTGAAAATCGTTTTGAAAAAGAAAGTTGAATCATTTAGGAGAAGCATGGGCAGAGGCGCAGTGAGTCTTGGACTCAGGTTAGTGGTCACTGAGGTGACAGGCATGCAGGCCAGGGTGTGCTGGCATGGAAAACACCCACGTCTGTCATGTAGTATGAAGGGCTGAGCTCAGTGATTTCAAACTTACTCCAGAAGCAGAGGAATTCATAGAGCTGGTGCTCACCAGCCATTCATAAAGCTGGGGCTAGCTGACCTAATAATGAAGAACAAGCATTAGTTTCCTTGGAGCAAGTGAAACTGATTCAACTGTAGTTAGTGAGGTAGTTTTGTTTGGTTGGTTTGATTTTTGGGGTTTTTGAGTCAGGATTTCACCCTGTAGCCTTAGCTGGCCTAGAACTTGCTATGTAGACCAGGCTAGCCTCAAGCTCACAGATATAATCTTCCTGTTTCCTGGATGCTGATATTAAAGGCAGGTGCCACTACACCTAGCTAATGATGAGGTTTTGATGGGCATAGGAGAAATCCTTTTTTTATTTCTTCTTAATCCACTTCTGAAAGTCCACTGAATAAGCTGCCCATGTACTAAACTAGAACAAAACATTCCTCAAATGGTAGCCTCAAACTGAAAACTCAGAATTTAGGAAAATGTTCTTATAAGGATCATACACTTGTAAGCTAAAAGACGATTTTAAAATTCCAAGATTAAGAATAGAAATAAAATGATTGGCCTTTTCTGTGAAGTGATTCAAAACATGGATGATAATGGTTAAATATGATGCAACTTCCTGAAACTGCAGCACTTTCCAAGCTTATGCTACTGCATATATATTTAATGCATCCTTGTTTTCTTCAAATATAATTGGGACATCCAAATTTGTAAACAAAACCATGTCAGAAATGTCACACAGAAAAACACATTTAAATGGGTGTGATAAGCCTATCTGGAAGAAGTAGACACCATACATCATATGTGGACGTGATGCCTATAGATTTTTCTGCAGAGAAATTGGCCTGGCGCCTCTTTTATAGCTCTGAAATCCTAGAGGAATGGATGGTGAGAACACCACATTCTGTCTGGCCAGGAGCAACAAGGAGCTGTAGATTATAGATAATGCACCTGAAACATGGGGGAAAAGAATTGGACAAGCATTGGTTCCTGCTCTCAGTGGAAAAGCTAATAAAGACAATAAAAATACTTCTAGCACATAAAAGGAATAAAAGTCCATCCCTGGAGGCTCTATAAAGCTTTCAGACAGTAACAAACTCCCTGGTCTCTGTGTCTTATGGCCCTACTTTTATTACCACATCACAAAGGGGCATCTGTGTATTAATCAACATCCTTTGTGACACCTATGTGAGTCGAATCAACCGAATAAAAGAAAGCATCGAGTTAATGACGCGACTTGTAAAACTGCTAAGCAAACCTACAAGAGCAAATGGGAGCACTGTGGGAGTTAAGAAGGAAGCGAGTCTTGTGTGCCTTCTTCATGAGTAGCTGCTAAGCAGGTTTCATAGCCACAAAGCATGAGGCACCCACCTGAGATAGAAAATGACGAGGAAAAATAAAAGGAGAGAAAAGCAGCTAGGCTTACCTAGCAGTTTCCAAAATATATGAAACATTGAGCCGTAAGCCATAGACTACCTTTAAACATAGTGGGCTAGGGAAATGGTTTGGGTGAGTAAGAATCCTTCCTGTGCAAGCATGAGGATCTGAGTTCAAGTCTCCTACACACATGTAAAAACCTGGGCATATTTGTGTGTACCTGGGACACTCAGCATTGGCAGGTAGACCCTAGGAGTTTGCTAGTCAGCCTTGCTAAAATAGTGACCTTCAGATTCCATGAGAGACACTGTCTCAAGACCCTAGAGCAATGAAGGCAGGCACCCAGTGTGCTCTGTGTCCTCTGTTAGCCTCTGCATCTGTGCTCACGCAGGTTCATACCTCCTACACTCATGGATTTGTACCACACATATGTACAACATACACCACACGTTAAAAACTGTATTTCTAACTTCTGAAGTCATGATGTCTCTAGAAACATGAGCACCTTTGAGTAGAAACCAATCAAGTGAGAAGAAGGCCACAAAGATGCAACAGCAAGCTTGGGTATCTTGACTTCCTGTCTCTCAGTAACTAATTGTTTTGTTTGAGCTATCTTCACAAGCCTAGATGTCCTTGCAAGTTAGTTTTCTGTTCTAAGTTAGTTCTGTTTCTGTGGCTTCCTTCCACATTTTAAACCCCTCCACCTGAGAAATAACTCCCAAACAGTGGCTTGGCACTTGTGAACCTGCCCCTGATGCTCTGACCCTGGCTTAGTTCCGGTTACAGGTGCCTGGCAGGCACTGCTATACAGTCTATATCTCCAAGGGCTTAGCAGCCTTGAACAGCTCCGAGCCAGCCTCCACTGTTGGCCTCTGGCTGTGGCAGGCAGCCATGTGTCTGGCACCGCAAGGGTATGTCACCCCCTTTTCAGCCTTGTAGGATCTTTCAGCCTTAGCAATGGTCCTAAGAGGAGGCCAAAGGAAGGCGGTGAGAGGAGGTTTTTCGATGTGACGTGAGCCCAAGCGTGAAGAAAGCCCTGGATCTAATCTGTTTCCACCATGAGACTGTCTGTGTGAATGAAGGAGTCAGCCTGCCTCTCAGCCGCTATCTGCTTATTTTATTTTTTTCTCCTTTATTAATTTATTCTTGTTACATCTCAATGGTTATCCCATCCCTTGTATCCTCCCATTCTTCCCTCCTCCCATTTTCCCCTTATTCCCCTCCCCTATGACTGTTTCTGAGGGGGATTACCTCCCCCTGTATATGTTCATAGGATATCAAGTCTCTTCTTGGTAACCTGCTGTCCTTCCTCTGAGTGCCACCAGGTCTCCCCCTCCAGGGGACATGGTCAAAGGTGAGGCACCAGAAAGCCTTCACTTACCAGAACACTGAGACAGAGGGGAGGACATTCTATTGGGACTCTAGATGAGAGAAGCATGGGAGAATGGCAAAGTAGAAGGATCCAGAGGGTCCTAGAAACCTACAAGTAGAACATTATGATAGGCAGATTTGGGCCCAGGGGTCCCACTCAAACTAAAACTTTAAACCCTACCCAGATCTAGCCAATGGACAGAACACTCTCCACAGTAGAGTGGAGAGTGGGATATTACTTTCTCACATACTCTGGTGTATCTGCTTATTTTAAAAGTCGCCAGGCTTCCTATTAGATCTCACGTTCCTAACCTGTTAAACTTGGTCCTGAAAGCAGGCTGCCGCTCTTCCTCTGCTGTCAGCCCAGCGAGCCAAGTCTCAATTAGCCAGCTCTGCGCTGATTACCATCTTGTCGCTTCACTCTACAGACACTCCTGCACTTCCTGAAGCGGACCAGTCTCTTCGCTTCCTCTGAAGTGCTAGCTAAGACTGTGGCCCACAGGGCTCCAGCTGCCTCAGCTGCGCTGGGGGTGGGGTGGGGGTGGGGTGTGCGCTGTCTTGTTCACATCCGTGGATGCTTCCGGGGTCTGAAACTGTCCCAGCGACCAACGGAATTTACATGGGATCAGGAATGCCCCCGAACACTTCTGCAATGCCCTCATCTCGATAGCTAAGGAACCCATTTGATAAACCCATTTGTCATGAAATTGCACTTCAAAAGTTAAACTGGCGGACTGAGACCTGTTCCGTTCTGCCAGTGCCGGACACCACTGAGCTGGGCCATGTCACATTTCAATGCAATTTTCTTTCTAAACTAGAAGGCTTTCCACTGATCTTCTGGTTTAAAAAACAAATTATAGGTTTAGTCCAATCTGAAATTATAGTATAAGCAAGTGTATGGAAGAAGAGAGAAGAAATAGAAAAAAAGAAAAAGAAAAAGATAAGGCATATCTACAAAAATCTGGAAGCTGAGCTATGTACGGAGCCACAAATTAGAGGAAAGAGTGATCTTCTCAGCGCCGCGAGAGAAGCTGACAGTGAGGATCAAATCCTTTTGCATTGGAGACCCAGAAACAGATCCAGGAACCAAAGCCATAAAGAGCCAAGAGGCTGAAGAAGAAAGGCACCGGGCTGGAGGAAGGGCACTAGGAGTCGGCGGAAGATGAAACCCCAGGCTTTCTCCCGGGCCCCCACCCCCACCCCAGCTAGAGTCTAGCTGCTAGACTAACTACAGCCTTCACAGGGTGGTTCTGGATAATCCTAGGGGGATCCAGAGTGACCACAGACCCAGCACTCGGCTCGACAGAGGCTCCTAACTGAGAAGTGAGGGCAGGTGAGCCAGGAAGACCGCTCATCTGGAGATGAGGCCAGACAGAAGGGCAGGCGACACGCAGAGAGATCTCACTGTGGGGTCTAATAAAGGGGAGCTCAAGCCGAGAGGAGAAGGTAGCTACCGGAAGCTGGGCATAGAGGGACACCGTGGGAGCTCTTGATCCTAGGCACTGAGGGGCACTGAGCTCTGAGATCAATTGCTCCATGGAGTGCTACAGTCAATTTTAATGCACATTTCTGAATAGCTAGAAGCAAATTTCAAATGTCTCATTATAAAAATGATAGGTAAGCAGGTGACGGCTAAGTTAGTTGGCTTTAATTGATCCTTCTGCGTGGGAGTGGAGGAGGCCTGGAGTGTATGAAGCCCTGGGGAAATGTCTGTGGTTGACATGAGCCATCTGTGTCAAATTCCCTGGTCCCAGACCCTCCCTATCCCCCAAGCAGAGGGAGGCTCAGGAGGATGACACAGCCTTCCTCCCGTCCCTTTGCGGATACTGATAGTGCTGCAGAAAATGCTCATTGTAGTTCCTCCTCATGGATGCTTGCAGCCTTAGGTCTGCCCTCCTGTAGAAACAGCTCCTGTGGGGGTTATCCAGGCCCACCTCCTTGTTCAGCTGCACGCAGTAGCCCCGCCTCCCTGTTCAACTGTGTGTAGTAAATACACTGAGCTCTCGGGGTAATGAGGCTTCTCTGTCATACAGGCCAGGCCACCTGGCCCCAGTTTCTCTGCCCACCTGCCTGGTCTGTCCTTTGTTCACTCTAATCACCCCATCTCAGTGTGTCCCTGGAACACATGCTGGCCGTGGCAATCCCACATTGATTGCACCAGGATCAAGCTACCCATGGTGATTTGAATGAGCATGTGCCCCACAGGTTCATGTACTAGAAATGTAGCGTCCAGTTGATGGTGCTGTTGGGGAGACTATTGAACCTCCAGGAGGTGGAGCCTGCTGTAGGAGGTACAGGCTGCAGGTTTTATAGGCTGGTCCTGCCTGAGGCTCCTCCCTCCCTGCTTCCTCACAGCCAGGTTAGCCTCACCTGCTGCTACCGTGCCTTCCCCAGCAGGACTGACAGCATCCCCTCAGGAACTGAAGCTGAAGTCAACCTTTTCTTCCCTAACTTGCTTTTTGGTCATGGTCTTTTATCACAGCAACAGAAAGCAGCTAGCACACCGTTACACACTGGACCCTGTAGGTCAACGGGGTTTATAGGTTAATGCCAAAAATGTTAATAACTACTCTTACACAGTGACCTGTAAGGATTGAGTATCTGGGTCTCCAAAGAGATAGTTAGCCATACATTGTAAATTAAATATATCTATCAACACACACACACACACACACACACATGAGCTCGCACGCACATACATGCACATGAGCACACACACTGGCAGTGTATGCACCTTTAAATAATACTTCCTACTTTGTCCTAAGTGTAGAAACTTCCGGTACTTTGAAGAGAACCTGACATAAAAACCAAGACAGAGATGGGGAGGCAAACAGAAGAGAAAAATCCAATGAGAAAAGTCTCCAGAAAAACAAAATCCTGTGAAGTTTTAAATTTTCAAAAGAGGTGTTAGAGCGTGTATCTGGAATACATTGGCAGTACAGCTGCCTTGGTTCTGAGGTACAATCGTGGCTTCCCATGTTAGTTAGGAATCACAGCTGTAAAAACTAAGTTCAATTCATTACACTTCGCCATGATGTTGCCCCTCAGGTTTGCACAATATATTCTTGCATATTCATTACTTCAAATAAAATGATAAAAAAATTATCTCAGGAAAAAAAATAGACATAAAGAAAACCCAAAAAAGAAAATGTTTTTAAATTTTTTTAAAGGATTTTTCCATCCATGACCAAATCTGATTAATGACCCAGAAAGAGAAAGTAGAAAATACAAATAAATTATTGATAAATAGTATAAAAAAGAGCTTTACAACATGAATGCCAGTGGAGGTCCTGATAGCTCAGTGGGTTTCAGAAAAGCAAGCAAAGAACAAGCTTCTAAGACCAGTCAAGACAGCTGGGCCACAGACGTGCAACCATGTGTCCCAGTCAGGGTTACTACTGCTGTGACGAAACACCATGACCAAAAGCTGGGAGGAAAGAGTTTATTCAGCTTATACTTACGTATTCATTTGTTATTGAGGGAAGTCAGGACAGGAACTCAAGCAGGGCAGGAGCCTGGAGGCAGGAGCTGATGCAGAAGCCTTGAAGGGGTGCTGCTGACTGGCTCACTCATCCTGCTTTCCTATAGGACCAGGACCACCAGCCCAGGGGATGGCGCCACCCACAGTGAGCTTAGCCCTCCCACATCAGCCACTGATTAAGAAAATGTCCTACAGGCTTGCCTACTGGCTGATCTTCGGGAGGCATTTTCTTAATTGATGCTCCCTCCTCCCAGATGACACCAGCGTGTCAGTTGTCATGATAGCAGCCAGCACACTACGCCTGCAGGAAGTGATTTCTGCAGTCCTTTTTGTTCAAACCACCAGTCAGTTTTCCTGTGGGGAATGGAAACATTTCAGACGCACAGTATCTTCTGTATGCTACCATCATGTTTTCTTTCTTGCCAAGCAATTTTACCAGTAGGAAGTGTGTAGGTACAGAGCCAATTAAACGTGTAGGGATCTCTCTTGAGCCCTCCCCTCCCCCTACGCCCCATCTTTCCTCCCTCTCCTCTTCTCTTCTCATGTAAAAGTCTACAGGACATAACAGAACCACTATGTAACTTCAAGAATTCTTCAAGGATGTACTTTATTCTTTCTGACTGCTGCAGTTAATATCTTCATCCTCAATAACATTACATGCCTGCCCAGGGGTCCAGCCATCCGTATATGTGTCAGACAAATGAAAAAGAAAGAAAAGGAAAAAGCACACAGAGGAAAGAGCTCAGATATGTGACCCACTTACACCTCATCACTACATACATTCATTAAGGGGAACTGTCTCTGTGGGTGAGTACATTATTGGACACATAACAATTTCTACTAAATGGTAAGAAATAAATATTGGTTCAGCAACTAGAAAGGTAATAAAATAGATCCTCCACCCAAGATAGAAAGGGGTTAAAAGATGTAAAAATTGAGATGTGGTTGGAGAGATGGCTCAGCAGTTAAAAAGCACTTGCTGATCTTCCAGAGGACCCAAGTTCAATTCCCAGCACCCACATCAGGGACCTCACAAAATACCCTACTCCAGGGACATCCTCTTCTAGCCTTTATGGGTCCATGCACACAAATGCATGCATACACACACACACACACACACACACACACACACACACACATACACACACACTCATGCGCTCATGCACGCATGCACACACAAATAAATCTCAAAAGAAAATTTTGACACAGATTAGTTAAATTAGTGGTGGTGGGGGTCCAGAGAAGGAGATGAGCGAGATAGTGGAATCCTGCCTTAGAGCTAACCAGCAGCCCGAGGATCCTGCACCCTGCACAGAACCCTTGAGAGCTACAACTGGCGGGGGTGCCTGGTGTGTTAGGCCAGGCCCGAGGGTTGCAAGGTGGATTTCAATTCTGTTGTGTAACTTGACAGAATGGCAAGTGGAGAGAAGAAAGATGTGCAGGGAAGGAAATGCAGTCACAGCATATGCTGCCGTTCATCCGCAAACAGCCCACGAAATGAGTTCACACTTTTCATAAGAAAGTGAACGTTCAATTTATTTTCCCCAAAATCATATTTGTAGAATGGAGAGATGGATGGTAGAAGGGTTTGGAAGTGGAAAAGTCTAACTGTTCATTTTCTATAACAGAAACGCATTAGATATGTCTCAAAGTGATAAGTTAAGAAATTATATGAGTGTAAGCATAACGTTTAAAAGATAATTACCAAGAGCAACAGCTAAATGTTTCGGGGAGGGGGTCACACTGGGAGGACAGATGTTCATCATAAGCCTGGTATTACTTCATCTAAGCTTAATGTACTGTACTACTTAGATGGGAATTTTAAACAAGGCTTTACAATTTAATGACTAAGGAAAGTATTTACAACATAGAGTTCATGGGAAAAACCAGACTTAGCAAACAATGTGAAGAGTAGAAGAGTCTGGGTGGGAAAAGCACATTGCAGTAAGCGGGTGCCGTGCCACCCAAAGGAAGATGAGTTTACTGGCAGAAGGTTGCAAAGGCAACCACCCTCCCCTCTCGTACGCCCCCTCCCCCCACCTACACTCTCTCCCTCCCCCGACTTCCACCTGCACCCCAGCCCACATCAGTCAGGAGACTCACCTTCGCTGGGAGGAAACTTCATGCCGCTGACGGTAAATGTGGATTCATATTTTTAATTGTGTCTGAATTGTTATGAGAATTACGTTTTAAACAGACATTTTAGGGCCTGAAGAGTTGGCTTATCAGTTAAGAGCACTTGCAGCTCTTTCAGAGGACCCAGGTTCAATTTCTGGCATCCACACAGGCAGCAGGCATATACACGGTGCCCGGACCGTGTAAATTTTCTAATTTAAAAAAATAAAGTAAAATAGACAGTAAACCAGATTTTTAAAAGAAAGGACCATCTCTGCAGATTCCCCACTCTCTTTGTTGTTTTACTAACTTTGTTCCTTTTCCCTCAAGTACAAATCCCCAACAGAAAACATTCCCCTCCTCCTCCTCCTCCTCCTCCTCCTTCCCCGTTCTTCTTTCTCCTCTTCCTCCAGTTCTCATATCTGTGCTCACCTGTCAACTTTGTGTGTTCAGCCTGGGTGTGTGATCTCAACCAAGCAGAAAGCCCTCGCATCTAAATTCATCCAGTGTGCTGGACTGTGTGAGGCTTAGCGGTCATCTGACAGGCGAACCACATATGTAGCCACAGCAGGCACACAGCATTCCTCAGATTTTCAGCACTGCGGCCAAAGTTGTAAGGGAAGAGTTCATTTGGGATTCCTGTTGGCTGTTGCTTTAGGGCCTCTGGTCGAGAAAATACATCATGACCGTATGTGGCAGCAGAAACTTCCCACCATAAGTCTCTAAGGAAGAAAAAAAAAATTGAAGAGCCTGTCTCAAAATCCCCTCTGAGGGTAAGCCCTCAGAGACCTAAAACCTCCCACTAAACCCGACTCCTAAAGGCTCCTGCTGCCTTCTAATAATGGCAAGATTCAAGAACCGAGCTTCTGACACCTGGGCCTTCGGGAAACAATCTAATCCACTGTAGCACATACAGGTGTGTTTGCGGAGATGCTAGGTAGATAGATAGATAGATAGATAGATAGATAGATAGATAGATAGATAGAAAGACAAAAAACAGAAAGACAGAAAGATGCATGCATAGATGATAGACAGACAGATAATGGATGGATGGATGGATGCATAGATAACAAATAGACATACAGGGAGAGGCAGAGAAATATAAGGCTTCCAGAGCTACATATAAATTCAGTAGCTTGGGCTTCATTTCTCCTCTGAACTTTCTGTCTGTAGCAGGATGCTTCAGGGTTAACTCATCCACACATCTCACCAGGGACTAGATTTTCTCTCCTGCTCCCAGGTTGACTTGGATACCCTGCCGAACTCTGTAGCTGCAGTCAAATTTCTACTGGGAAACAGGTGTGTCCATCTCGTCTCTTTGCTGGCACCACACAGACAGCCTCTGCTGTGGGCTGTCGACATCCTTGGCACGACTCTGCTTTTGCCTGGGTGACCTCAGTGGCACAGGTGAAACTGCCAGTCTTGAAGGGCTCCATGAGGCGCAAGACGTCAGTGCTCGCTCACTCACTTTCAGCTTTCAGGCCCACATCTTCCCTACCCAATACCGACTCTGGGTTTGCCTCAAGCCCAAGCCCTTGCCTGGGTCCTAAGGAGGACAGGATAACTGGAGCAGGGGCAGAGCATGGCACCTTTCTTCCTCTTCCAGCCTCCTACAGCTCTTTCCCCCGTCTGTCCATACTGATGAGTGAATATATAATAAGCTACACCTAGTGCCAATGGCCTCGGGTTGTATTTAGCTTTAGTGTCAACTTGACAAAAACCTAGTGTTTCCTGGGACGAGGGCACTGCAATTGAGAAAACTTCTCCCTCAGTTTGGCCTGTGAGCACGTCTGCAAGAACGTTTTGTTGATTAGTAACGGATGGAAGAGGGTCCAACTCACTGTGTGCAGTGCTAGTTCAGCTGTGGGCAGGCAGCTGAACACGAACCTAGGAGCAATCCAGCATGTTCCTCTATGGCTCTACTGCATACAAGGTTCCTGCCTTGATTTCCCTCTATAATGGACCATAACTTGCAAGGTGAAGCAAACCCTTTCCTCTCCAATGTGCTTTTGACCATGGTGTTTATCAGAGCAACAGAAGGCAAAATAAGACAGCCTCCAGCAAAAGAATACCAAGGATGTATATCCATAATTGAATAAGTTATATTCATTGTTTTCTTTCGTGAAGGAAAAAAAGGCATTTTTAGGGGATCCTCCAGTGGATCCCAATGAAGAGGGCTTACCATGGTATTAGAGCTGGCAGGCAACACAGAGACAGTGCTAGTAGTGGGGTGCCCCCAACATCTCGATGAAGTGAAGTAGTAGTGGGGTAGTTCCGTATTTTGTACCTTAATACATTTCCCCTGATGTGAGGCAGGCAAGACCAAGCTAAGCTGTCCTTGGTGAAGAAAAACAGCCATCCACGGCAGCCAAAAGGGGGCCTGGTTGAGCACTTGTGGGAATGAGTTTATTTCTATTTCCACTCAACCCGAGCACAGCGGCACCGGATGTCGATGCTCAGTGGCACGGTTCATGCTCAGTAGACACGAGCTCGCAGCCCAACACGTAGAACCAGGCCAGCACCCAGTGCCTGGGAAGCGTCTTTATTTCTCACTCAGCAACTGCAGAATAAGAATGCTCTGCTCACGTTTGACCGCATCAAGCGCAGGTGGCACGCCCATGATGATCTGGAAGGGGCTGGCCGTGCCAGGCTGGGAGCTGGCTAGTCTTGTTGGCTCTGGTTGGTTGGTTTCTTGTATGATCTCAGACAAAGCGGAAAAGCAGGAAATGCTGGGATTGGCAGCCTAGAACCCAATATATGGATTAACCTTGCGAAAAACACTGATGGATCCCCACTCACAATTTTCCAACTCCCCTCCCCCCCCGCCATTTTTTTTTCAATTTTCTGACGACGCAGTTGTGCACTCACATGGTCATTCTGCTTTCACCTTGCAGGATACATCCACACACGTCAATGAATTACAAAACATATTATTTGAACAAACTTTATAGTATATAATTTCCCCTAGTGGTGGCCAATGTAAGTGTTCTGATCACCTTTAAGGCAAGTTATACCAAGCTACTGTGTTGCACACATCATCTGTATTCATGGATTTCTTAGGAAAAATTCAACTTAAGATGGTTTTGTAACCCCTACTGCAGGGCCAAGGGTCATTTGAAGTACTAAGCAAATGCAGTCGATACAGCAGCTGGCTGGAGGGCCTGTGGGCCTGTCCAGACGTGATTGCGGATACAGTGAGCTCACCCCCGAAACAGAGTTATCGATGCAGGTGTATGGAATAAATTTTTGCATCAAGGACTTGTTTGCTGTCTTTGAAATACGTCTTTTCCATGACTGCTGCCGGGAAGTGGAGAACACGCGGACCGGGGCTGTTCTCCATCAGCACCCAGCACACACCTTCTGCCTCTCAAATTGTTCCTCTTTATTTGACCTTTAGGAACTGGATGTGAACTGTGGAAAGTTGGTTCTGAGGAGCTAAGAGTCAGGTAGGTGCGCCTATTTCAAAAGTTAGCTGCACAAAGCCACCTCTACCAGGGGTCTTGAAGAGAGGGTCTCCACCCCTGCAGTGGCAAAGTCTATCAGTAAGTAAAACCAGAGAAATTGAGTGGCTGCCACGAGAGGGATGCGGTGGTTATCGCAGCACACATAAGACTTAGAACAAAAATCGGTGCACAGTGGGAGGGGGAGGGGAGAAGAGTGTTCATGGAATTTGTTTTAAACCCAGAATCTTAGAAGGGAATTAAAAAGACTTTAGCAGGAGCATGTGGTCGCTGCAAATTAGGTTTACTTGGTGAGTCAAGGGAGAATTGAATCAGCTTAAGAAACGAGTCTCAGTCTTTTCTGTCAGAGCACTGGCTACAGAAAAGAAAAGGGAAAGAGGAAAAAAAAAAGACATACTGATTAAACTCCAGAGAGGAAAGACTGTGCTGGGAGAAAACCCAGGAGCCTCTAAGAGATAAGAAAGGAAAGAAGGCGTAGGTGGGCCCTGCTGCGTTAAGCTGTGATCGGGCGAATGAGATCATGGTTACTAGCAGATCAGAGGGAGCTATGGGGGCCACGGTGATGTGTACAGGGACCGCACGGACTCAGTGAGTGAGATCCTGGGGGACACAGAGGCTCAGTGGGCTCTGAAGGTCCAGCCTTTCTGAGCGCCAGGTACCAAATTAACAAGAGCAAAGGAGGCGTGCCCTGGGATGACTGTACACTTACAGGAGAGAGACACATCACACTGATGTGGAGGGAGGAAGCCCAGGAAACCCAGTATGAGATATTCCAGGAATTAACAAATGACGTTCGACAGCAGGAGGCAGCCTGGGTTTATACCTAGAGAAAGCATGCCTGCGTTTCACGTAGGATCAGGTGCAGGAAGGAAGATGTGGGCTAATGGTTGGTAGGCTGATGGCAGACTGACCCAGGCCTGACTTAGCACCAGGGCCATTCAGGATCCCTCCCGGCTGGGTTACCTGAGGGAAGATGCTGGAGAACCTTACAGTTGCCCAGAAACAGAATCAATGAGGAAGAAACAAGTCCGTATGGTTAGAAACATTTGGGCTCCATTGTGATCCCTAAGCTGGACAAGCTTAGCTGGTACCTAAGGATCCTGCTGCTCCCACGGGTCACATAGGAGGAAGGTCCCTCGAAGAGGCTGAGACCTCCCTGGCATTGCCCAGGGACTACAGGCTTACAGAAGGGCCCTGCTCCCTACCTGCAGAGAGAACAAAACAGAACAGGAGATGCTGGCCACTTATCTTTGAGTTTCATCTAAAGCCAAAGCTTTGAAATCCAGACTCTCCTCAGACTCAGGAATGGGACAAAATTCATGATCAGACTGGAGACATTTGTGTACTCCTGGCATTGACAGTCTGGGCTGTGTTCAGAGTGTCATTTGAGTTCCTCAAGTCATAACTGACTTTAAGAGAAAAAGGTACGAGTTTGAGTACAACGATTGCCTTGAGGGGCTTCAAGTAAAGTCCCTCCCCTGCCCCATTTCAAGGTGCAATCAGGGTTGACCCTAGGTTTGTCAGGTAGTGGACTGAGAGGTCAGACCCTCCCATATGATGATTCTAAAAGGTGAGGCATTTCTACCACAGGACACAGGATGGAGTCTGCTAAGTATGCAGCATTCTGGAGAGTTAAGATGGCAGCTGCACCGTGACAATGCCATGTCGCAAATAGGGCAAATACCTGCTACCCAATCCAAGACCAGAAAGGGCAATGTGGCCAGGGATACTGATCCTTCAGATGGAGACCAGAACTTCACCAGTGGTTATGAAGCTGGGTCTGCTGGACATCCTGGTGATGGGGAATCTTAGGGTGATGGTAAAGGAGAGATCTGGGAAGTACAGCTGCAGTCTCAGGACCTGCCATGGAGGTCAGAGTGTAGCCTTCTCGCCAACAGTCATGCTACAGCTCTTCTCCTTTTAAATTCTGGGTACCAACCGCTGTGAAGTATCCACGAGAGAATAAGGTAAACTTAACGTGGGATACTAGGTGGAGGAAAGATGGGACAATTGCTGCTTCTGTCAGTACCTCAACCACATCTCTCAAGGACAGTGGCCCGACTGCCAACTGCTAGAACCTTCCTGTCTTTGCCAGAAACTCTGTGACCCACCCAGGGCCTGACACCAAGACAGAAGAAGCAGGGCATCACCAGGTAGCACAGCAGCATCCTTTACTAACCAGAGTCTTCAAAGCAGCTTCCAGAGCAATCACCCTCTGCCAACTTAACGTGTGCCTTCCTTGGGTTGCCTTCCTTCCCACGCCCCTCCTCTACGCCCCCTTGCTGGTATTTTCTGCACCGTCAAATTCTTGTTTCCAGGTCTGGTCTTAGCAAAAGATGACTTAAGATATCTACCGCCTTCGGAGGCTGCTAGAGAACCAGTTCGTTGATCTAAAAGTTGTAAACAAAGAGAAAGAAACAAATATTTATCCTCCCAAGAGATGAAGTTACCTTAATGACTTTTACCTAAGACAATACTTTTCTAGAAGCCCTCTGGCTAATAAGTGAGAGGAGAATGAATTAAAATATCATTGCAATCCCTAAGACCCACTTAATCTAGGCAAAGGTCATCGATTTCTAACCTTGAAGCAGACACTCAATCTTGATAACACGTGTCCTTCTGGAAGCACATGATGCCACCACCTGCAATGTATGATCTTGTATCTCCAAATAGGAGCAAAGCTGTAAGTCTGGTATAGAAGACCTGCAAAGAATGTGGGGGAAGAAGTGCAAAGTCCAAACTGAGAATCCCATACCACCATCAACTTTTCTATCAGCAATAGGCATAATTGTGAGAAAGAAAACAGGGATGGAGGGCCGGCTTTTCAGTGGATTTAAGTGATGACTTATCAGTAATGGTGGTCCTTGGGGACCATCTCTGAAGGCAAAGGCAAGAAGGAAGGTGCGGAGAAAGGACAAGAACAACAGAACACAGGAGAGAGAAAAGGCTGTTTCTTCAGTCAAATTTACATACTAATTGGGTACATGTCTGGCAAGACTGCTTTTCCCATCAGAGGAAGAATAGCTGAAAACTCTAAGCAGAGTTGGGGGTGACCTTGGAAATGAGAAGGCAACATGGAGGGCATTGGCTTTCTGCTTTAAAGGACACGTGCCTTTGGTGTCAGCACCCCTCAAGTTGACACCATGTGTGTGGGGGGGGGTGGGGGGCGGAGGTGCTAAGCCATTCCTATTAAAGCTTTCTGTGTCCGCCCTTTCTCCTGGTTTTCTCATTTCCTTCTCCCTTTCCACGTGAGCCGATCATCCATTCATCTCTGCAGAAACCCCCCCTGGGCCCTAACAGGCTTCACGAGTCAAGATGCAAAGAGCCCTTTTTGACATCATGAGGAACTTGAATGGAAAATGTTTGATGCACGCATTGAAGGGGCGGGTCCTCTGAGCTGCAAACTTGTTTTTGAGGACGGAAAAGGAGGCGAAGGTATTTGTTAGCATAAGTCCTTGCTTCAGCATTTCTCCCATTCATTCACCTGAGCAGGTGCAGAGTCCTTTAATCATAACTGTCAAGAAAGGAAAGCTTGCAATTTCTACCCTTTAAAAAGGAAAATGACAAACTGGGGGTGGGGGGGTGGGGGGAGGAAGGGGCAGAACACACACAAAATGGACATATACTGAAAGACAGGCGGGTGACAAGGTGGAGGGAGGGAGACAGGGCTGCGGGGTGGGGGTGGGGGGCTTGAACGAAGATGAGTTCGTCTTTTTCTCTGTGATTTGTGAATCATGAAAACTCCTTTTGAGTAGAGAAAGATATGAACATTTGATCTTACGATGGAATGGGAAGCTAAAGGCCTTCCAGAATATTCAACAATGTAGAAGATAGATATTTTGAAGGAAATGCTTAGATTATAGACTGTGTCCTCTCATTTGTTCCTCCTCCTGTCCTGAGGCAGGGAGGTACTAGGCAAACAGCTGGCTTGTCCACGTCTTTAGAAGGAGCATGCATATGTCTACATTTTGCATACCCCCAAGGACGGCTTAGTTAACTCTTTTCCTGGAAAAAGCAGAAGAGGAAGTTTAGAGAGGAGTACCCAAGGAAGGAAGAGCCTGGAGCGACAGCACATGGAACAATGCATGAAGGAAAGGCGAACAAATGGCAGACAGGGGCCACCTGCTCCCCTGGGGAAAGCATCCAGGAGGGGCCCTGTGCAGCATGGGCTATTCAAGTCTTTGTTCATCCCGTGATGCACCCAAACACACTCCTCCAAAGTCTTTGGTAAGATATTTCTCATTCACCTCAGCTTTTAGAGCAAGAGACCGAGCCTGAGAATGAGACAGAGCGAGAGTAAATGAAGGGGAGGCAGATGGAATGCAAGAGTCTGACAACTGCAGCCTGAAACCTCGGGGCAGACGTGGGTGAGACTGAGAAGAGATGGAAGAAGGGGAGTTTGCATTGACAGGAGGATGCCCGTGAGGAACCCCAGGGGAAGAACCAACAAGACCTCTGCAGCTTCACCTCCAGGGGGGAAATAAGACATGCCAAACTCCCTTGTCACCTCACACATGGAGTGAAGCAAACTCCAGCGGACAAGTCGGGAGGGGGCATATGGTGAGACATCGGCTCTGTTGGTGCAGGAGTGAGTGACGCGAGTGCTCCTTCAAGACTCGAGGCAGCTGACTGCCTGGTTTGTCAGCTTAGTTTACCAATGATCAACACCAAAATGACGAAGTCACAAATAGCCCATGAGTCACCAGGGGATTCTGCAGCTGCCTCTGTGCAATGGGTTCCAGTCTGTAACTCACTTCCTGTAGCATGACAGAGAAGTTTCCACCTGGTTCATCAAACACCTGAGCAATCAGAGCTGAACTAGGCAACTGATTGGGCAAGGCACAGCATCAAAATTGTGGACAAAACCAACACCTCGTTGTGTCATCTTTACTAGAAATGTATTCCACTGTTTAACCCCGACCCTGTTTATGTGGTTGTCAGGACAAGCAAGCTTTATTACAGCCTAGTTTCTTGACTCGACATGCCAAAACCTTCTCTGATGCCTTCCATGCCCACTAAAATGACATTAATATTATTTTCTGTAATTTATAATACTAAATCAAATGGAATGAGTTTTTTAAGTCCCCATGACTAATGGCCATATCAAATAATCTATGGGAAAACATAGTCACAAATAATTCAACTACTGCTTAGGAGGAGTCATGCATGTTACAGATAAGAGAACTCAGAGGAAGCAGATAGCAAGCACAACAAATTGGTAGTGGCCTGAAACATTTTAAAAAAGGAACCAAATCCCACAAAAAAAAAATCTCTGTAGAGGATGGAGATCTGAACACAATGTAGAGTTTACAAACAAAGAAAGAGAGGAGAGTGCATAAAAGTGGGGGTAGGGGACACACTGCATAGAAGACATAATCTACAAAGTGTGTACGTTGTTACCAAACCTCTCTGCTAATGTTACAAATGATGGCGCTGGAGACATGGCTCAGCGGTTGAGAGAACTGGCTGCTCTTCCAGAAGACCAGGGTTTGATTCCTAGCAGCCACATGAAAGGTCACAGTTGTCTGTAAGCCAATTCCAAGGGTCCCAACGCCTTCTTCAGGCCCCCAGTTAGCACCACACAGCACATGCTACAGAAATATACGTGCAAGTAAAACATTCATCCAGGTAAAGTTACAATTAAAACTATTAGAGTATTACAAGCAACACTTCCAGCAAAATCAAAGGACAAAATGAATTACTAGTTAGTTATTTCTTGTTATAAAAACATCAGATAACTGCTCAGATGAGGTCTTTACAGAAATAAAGGAAATCCCTCAGGAAAGGAGAGCCATTTCCTTCTAGAAGATTCTAGAAGATCTTAACCTCATAGTCCACATACAAGGAGGTATAAATAACATGGGATCTTCAGCATCAGAGCCATGAGGGGATGCTGCTTAACAATCTAAATGCCCACGTGGGCACCCAGACCTATGACCACTTCTGTTACATGGGCACTCTGACCTACGGCCACTTCTGTTACGTGCTCCTTTTGCTACAAGGGTTTCAAGAATATCTGATGTCAGTTCCTCCACTGAGGTTTCCCTCACTCTCCATGGGAGGATCCCAGTCAGGAGTGACGCGGCACACACATGGGTGGGGGAGGGCGAAAGGCAGAATCAGCAGGAAAGTTTAATGTTGTAAGTACTAAAATCCATGCCAGCAAAGAGAAAGACGAACTGAGCAAACTCATGGGAACTGTCGAATCTCAGAAAACCTGGGCTGTCCAAATAATGGGATCCGAGGCCTAGGACTCATTTTCTAAGAATTAGCTTTGGTCATGGACGTTCACTGATGGAGAGGCATGCCTTTCCTTTTTATTCAGATGCTGTTTGATTAGGTTTTAAAAAAACGCATTTATGGTCTCGATCATCTTTTAATTCGCCCACACAAACAGAGACAGTTGGGATTTGATTGTGGAAAGAATGATACGGTCATTTGAAAGAGCCCTCCCTTTATTTGCTCAGAACATGTTTTTGGCATCCTATTAACATTTCCAAATTGAATGAACCTGTCTCTTTGTGTTAGGCAATAACCTAAGAATAGGGAGAAGCCAGCGATCATTAACAATTTGTTGTCCTTGCTGACAAATTAGAAGCGGGACTGGCCAGAACATTAAGTTACAAAGGGGAGCAGGGAAGTCTGAAGGATCAGTGATGCAAATGAGTATACCACAGGCCATTTGGTTTCCTCCAAGGACGCCAGCAGATGAGGGCTTTCCTGCCTCTCACTGGACGATGCTGAAGTGAACAAGCGCATGCATTACCCGGGCTTTCCCATATCTGAGCCTTACACCATCCACACGAAGGAAGGAAGGAAAACACAGATGTCGAGAAGAAAGAGCAGCGGCACTTCCTCACGGGCATGCACAACGCTCCGCCATGTACCAGCAAACACCTCCGCCTTCAGGGAAGGGGGAAATCTCACTCCTTAGAGACTTACAGCACAACAGTTATTCTCTAAGCCACATCCTCACGGGCATGCACAACGCTCCGCCATGTACCAGCAAACACCTCCGCCTTCAGGGAAGGGGGAAATCTCACTCCTTAGAGACTTACAGCACAACAGTTATTCTCTAAGCCACATCCAGCATCTGCTCTAGAACATGGTCCAGAAGTGGGGCATCAGTTATCCTTCAAAGCTGCTGCAACGTCAAAACGCCAGTGAGTTGGAAAGAGTCTGTGGGACACCGCCACAGAGTCCCTGTACAGTCTGTTCATTCACTTGCCTGGGTACCATTTATAGATGTAACTCGCTCTGTCTCAGAGAAGGAAGAAAGGCAGCCTGGGACTATCCTGGTGTTTTTTTTTTCTTTTTATTTGTTTACTTTCCCTCACATCAGCTTCTCCACCAGTCAGTCTGCAGAGGCCTTCGTACCTCTCTTTAAAGAGTTCCTTTAAAAAGCAAAGCATGCAAACAAACAAATAAACAAAAATGCCACTCCACTGACTTCAGTTTACAGCTATAAAGGAAAACAAGCAAAGAAAAATTGAGGTTACAAGCCTGTAACCTCAGCTCAAGACCTGGGGGGTACGGGGTGCGGAGGGGTGTGGTGCCAGGGGGATGTTAAAAGTCAGCTTTAATACCCTGTCTCAAAGCTCAATGATGATGATGATGGTGGTGGTGGTGGTGGTGGTGGTGATGGTGATGATGATGATGATGATGATGATGATGATGATGATGATAATGATGATGATGAAGTGAGGGGGCAGGCCAGATAGCTCAGTGAGGTCAACACATGACTGTTGGCCTGACTTTGATACCTGGAACATAACATTAAAAAGGAAGATGGGGTTGTGCACACCTAGAAGCCCAGCAACTCCTGCGGACAGAGGGGGAGAGAAAGGTGACTTGGCTGTTAGCTCATGGGTCAGCTCATTCAGAATACGCAGGATGACGGACACAACATGACAGACTTGCTTCAACAGGGTAGAGGGCAAGAACTGAGTCCTAAAGAGTGTCCTCCGACCACATGAGCCTCTTGAGCACCCCCTCTCCCTCTCACATACAATAAGAATTGCTTTAGGCGAAGCCTTTCTTTCTTTCTTATTTTTTTTTAGGTATTTTTAATTAATTTATTCATATTACATCTCAAATTATTATCCCATCCCTTGTATCCTCCCATTTCTCCCTCCCTCCCATTTTCCCCCTACTCCCCTCCCCTATGACTGTGACTGAGGTGGACCTCCTCCCCCTGTATATGCTCATAGCGTATCAAGTCTCTTCTTGGTAGCCTGCTATCCTTCCTCTGAGAGCCACTGGGCCTCCCCATCAAGGGGACATGGTCAAATATGGGGCACCAGAGTTCGTGTGAAAGTCTGTCCTCACTCTCCACTCAACTGTGGAGAATGTCCTGTCCATTGGCTAGATCTGGGTAGGGGTTCGATGTTTACTGCACTTATTATCCTTGGTTGGTGCCATAGTTTGAGCAGAATTCCTGGGCCCAGATCTGCCCGTCATAATGTTCTTCTTGTAGGTTTCTAAGACCCTCTGGATCCTTCTATTTCCCCATTCTCCCATACTCCTCCCAGGCCTTTCAAATCCACAAACGCCTACCTAGGCACCAAGGAGGCCTGGTGTCTCCCCTCAAGGTTCACGCATGTAAAAATATCTAGAAAGCAACAAGCAGAGACCATGGCCGAGGATGGGAAGCCCATAAGGGACTGGCAGCGTGTCAGCCAGTCCTAGAGACATGCCCAGCATTCTGAACAGCTCTCCTGTTCACCTGTTTGGGAAAATTGTTTGTCACCAAGTGATATAAACAGTGAGTTTTTCATCTGCTCTGGGCAACACGTTATGTCCTTCTTCCTAAGAAGATTTCTTACAAAGGACTTGCCTATCAGAGCTGTAAAACATGCCTGCCACTACCGACTCCTCTCGACAGTCTGTTCACTTAGGTGCACTGCAACCAAAGTGACATGCAGCCACTTGCTGTAAGTGTCCCTGGACCGGTTCTGCAGTCGGGACAATGAGTGAAATCCACTCAAAACTTCACAAGCCTGTCCTCGTAGCAACAGGAGAATGAGGAATCTGGGAAGAGGCATGGTAGGCAGTGACCCGGAGGCCTCCTGACATCAAACAACATCCATTGATATCCACGTGGAAAGCGTTGGGTTTAAGAAATGAAATGTCCCTGGAACCCTTACTGTGTGACCTGGGACACATTTTTGATGTGTCAGAGTCCGGGGTTAGGAGATTGGGTCAGTTTCACAATTGTTTGGCCTTGTAAACATTTTTAGAAATTTAATATTTTTTCCAAAGCAAACACTTTGCTAGATATGCATTTCAATGAGGTGACAGTGACAGGTGTGCCTGTTGCCTATTGCAGTACAGCAAAACTACCTCAGTATTAGAGCCTTAAAACAATTCACTGTTATATTCTATGGTTTGACCGTCCCCTCCAAAGCACTACTGAAATGCAATTGCCATTGTAACAGAACCCAAAGGTGGGACCTTAGGAAGAGATTGGGGGAGGGGGAGGGGCTGCCGCAGCAGGAGTGACTTGCTGCAAGAACATGTCGACTAGCTGATCTTCTCTTGCTCCCATCCTCTCTGTTGAGCACACACACTCTCTGGCCCCGTGACACCAAGTGAAAATGCAGCAAGAAGGAAGAACCACAGATTCAGTCCTGTGATCCTGGACTTTTTGGCTTCCGGGACTCTTAAGACTTCAGTTCCATCTCTCTCCCTCCCCCCCCATCTCTCTCTCTCTCTCTCTCTCTCTCTCTCTCTCTCAATTACCTACATTCCATAACAACAGAATGCAGGCTGGGACATGATATTCCATAGCTCTGAGAGTTCATTGGGCTCTGTTGAGCATTTCTTTATTGGGGATCTTGAGTAGTCAGGATTCTCTAGTCCAATAGAACATGTGTGCAGATGTATGTTACCTTTAGGAGTCCTGTGATAGTTCATGTTACGGATCAACTTGGATGAGTCATAGTGCCCAGATTGCAAAATCAAACTGTCAGCAAAGCCTCTTGTTCCCTACAGAGGCGGGACTTTGTGGTAGCTGCTGGCACTCTGTGGAGTGTGGTCACCTGTCCCCATGGTCACATCACTGTCTCTTCAGCATGAGATATATATATATCCCTTATGAAAACATAAGCCCAGGAGTATCATCCCATATTAAAACACTTATTCCATTACTGTCTTAGCTAGGTTTCCATTGCTGTGATAAAGACCATGACCAAAACAGCTTCAGAAGAAAAGGGTGTGCTTCAGCTTACATGTTTTGGTCACAGTCCTTCATGAAGGAAAGTCAGGATATGAACATGGATATTGGAACCGAAGCAGAGCTTGCTTACTGGTTTGCTCTCCGTGGCTTAGCCAGGACCTGACATCCAGAGGTGACATGACCCACAATGGGCTAGACCCTCTCCCATCAGTCAGTAATTAAGAAAATATCCTACAAGCTTGCCAACAGCCCCAGATAATGAAAGCATTTTCTCAAATGAGGCTTCCTCCACTTGGATGTCTGTAACTGTGTCAAGGTGACATAAAACTAGCACAATTGTACCTGCGGGGGACTAGAACTTACCTTGGGGAAATACACTTAGCCAAATACACTAAGTGTAACATGCATTATTTATTCTAACTACCATCATATTAAGACAGTTAGGCTATCTCCGTTGATGATTCTCATTTTCTGTTTTTTTTTCCCTAGTATATTTAGTACACTAGTATATTTTTATAATTTCTCTTTACTGCTTCGCTGCTTTCTATTGGTGAGATCAAGTTTTCTTTTGCTCATGCAATGTTTACTAATTCTATCTGCAGTTTTATGTGCTTACCATTCGGCCTCTTATCTTTAGAGCTACTAAGAACTCACAGCCTCAGGAGCAGGCTCCCCCTGAGCACATGACAGCTCACAGTTGGCAGCAGCCCTGCCTGTCAGAATCCCCAGCCACCTTCCTACACTCTTTCCTCCTAGAATAAATTCCATTTGAGCTGTGCCATGCCACAGGTACCATGTGAGACTTTAACCTCATAAGTCATATGCATAGATGTCAGCGCCCCATGTCTTTAAATGAGGAAATTAAGGATTCAAAGAGGTTGAAGAGGGGCTGGAGAGATGGCTCAGAGGTTAAGAGCACTGACTGCTTTTCCAGAGGTCATGAGTTCAATTCCCAGCAACCACATGGTGACTCACAACCACCTATAATGTGATCTGGTGCCTTCCTCTGACCTGCAGATGTATATGCAGGCAGAGCACTGTATACACAATAAATAAATGAATAACTCTTTAAAAGCAACAACAATAGCTAAGAGATTGAAGCACTTGGCCCAGATTACAGAGTTCTTAAATTGCAGGGCTGGATTTCCAGCTGCTGAACAGTCCTCTGTTTCTTTCAGTTTTGTCTTGTGCCAGCATGAGATGGGATTGTGCACAAAGCTACTCTGAGAGTTATTTCTTTCACTCATATAACTTGTCTTAAAATAACAGTCTAATTGACATTTCTAAACCTACAAGTACAATAGTATATTAGCCATGGTTCTCTAGAGGAACAGAGCTGAAAGAATAAATGTGTGTGTGTGTGTGTAGTATTAGAGTAACTTACAATCTATGGTCTGTCTAATCTAACAATGGCTGTCTCCCAACATAAAGGCCATGAATGTGATAGTCGCAGTCCACAAGGATGGATGTCTCAGCTGGTTCTCAGGCTGTGTTGGAATCTCAATGAAATAGGCTCTAAGATTAGGGAAGCAATGCCTCAGCATCAGGGTAGATGAACTTGTCAGTCATAGTGAAGGCAAGTAGAAGGCAAAGGCTTCCTTCTTCCATATCCTTCATGTAGGCAGCAACCAGAAGATGCAGCCCAGATTTAGGGTGGCCTAAATGATCCTACCTTAATGATCCAGATTTATAGTGGGTTTTCCCACCTCCAGTGATCTGATCAAGAAAATTCCCCAGCATGTGTGCCCAGCTGCTTGGGTTTTAGTTGATTCCAGATATGGTCAAGTTGACAATCAAGATCAGCCATCACAAACAGAGATGTGATATAATTCATATTCAAATACCTAAATTTAATTTTAGCTCTACCACTTCCTGGAGAACGAATTCATACTAGTCACATGATTGTCCTAGGCCACCACCACCTTCTTTCTCCTCCTCCTCCTCCTTCTCCTTCTCCTCCTCCTCCTCCTCCTCCTTCTTCTTCTTCTTCTTCTTCTTCTTCTTCTTCTTCTTCTTCTTCTTCTTCTTCTTCTTCTTCTTCAAGACTGGGTTTCTCCTTGTAACAGAACCTCTGGCTTTCCTTGAACTCTCAGAGATCTGCCTGCCTCTGTCTCCCAAGTGCAGGGATTAAGGGCGTGTACCACAACACCTGGCCTCTTATTTTCTAGTCTGTAAAATGAGGACAGTCAGAACATATCAGTTACTTTGTGTCACCATGGTAACAACTTAATAGAGGGAGGATTTATTTTACTCACCACTTTGGAGAGTCCAGTAGATAGTGTCAAGCACATGGGCATGACATCATGGTGGCAGGGAAGGGGGAAGTGTTTACTTTCTGGCTAAGCAGAAAAGGACTGCAAAACCAGAAGTGACTAGAGATGTGTCTTACTTAGGGTTTCATTGCTGTGAAGAGACACCATGACCATGGCAACTCTTATAAAAGAAAACACTTAACTGGCTTACAGTTTCAGAGGTCTAGTTCATTATCATCATGGTGGGAAGCATGGTGGCACGCAGACAGACGTGGTGCTGGGGATGAAGCTGAGAGTTCTACACCTGGGTCTGCAGGCAGCAGAAGGGGACTGTGTGCCACACTGGGTGTAGCTTGAGCCTAGGAGACCTCAAAGCCTACCCTACAGTGACACATTTCCTCCAAAAAGGCCACATTTACTCCAAGAAGGCCACACCTCCTAATGGTGCTACTCCTTATGGGACAAGCATTCAAACACATGAGTCTACTGGGGGGGGGGGGGCATTCTTATTCAAACCACCATAGGTTAGTGCATCCCAAAGCGCTGCTTTCATGACCCGCCTTCTCCAACTGGAACCAAACATTTAAAATTGAAGCCTAGGGTGGACATTTCAAACTTAAAATAGTTTCTACCATACAGAGTTTTAATGGAACATATTTATGCTTATGCTTTCAAAACTGGCTATATGTATGTAAATCTTGATTGTCCATTAATAAGCACAATGAAGCATCGCACATACACAATGAAGTATACATGGTAGCCCTGGGAATACTGACAGACGGGCAATTAGGGAAATGTGCCATTTAGCCATGGTTTCCACGTCACTCAAAGGGGAGCAGTTTGGAAATGATTTCTAACGACCCCTTGCTTGCTCTGCTGTGTGTTCACATGGATCACCTTGAACTAGGGCCAGCATTGGAGGCTCCATTTTGCTTTAGTGCTGCCAAAGAGAGAATATTTATGAAGATGAATAAAAAGAGTGATAGACTGTGTTTTCTCGAGTGTGTGTGTGTGTGTGTGTGTGTGTGTGTGTGTGTGTGTGTGTTCTTGATATTGGTGTAATGCCCAGAGTGAGATTTTATATTAAGCTTTTTATTGCCCATTGATCAGAAAGCAGCTCCCAGGGACAGCCCTGAGCCTGGGTCTATTGAAACATTAGCTGTATCTCAGCCAAACAAGGCAAGCAGAAACAGCTTATTAAGCTTTCACTGGAGTGGACTGTGTGTGCGCCCCTGTTCACGCAGCTGCAATGAGACCCATAGTCAAGGGCCTAAATCATAATCTTTGGAACTGGGTCAAGAAGCCCATTCAATATTTCAACATGATTTAAGTCTAACAAAATGGTTTCTGTGCTTGTGGTACGAAAACTTCTGTGTGACAGTGGTAAACGGTGGTTCATATGTCATTCAGGGATGTGGGAAGAAGCGAGTTTTATGATTATTAAAGGGAACACAAATGTAAAAGGCTGAGAAATATCGATTCTAGAGAAATAGAATAAGCTATTCATTAAGTGTTTTGATTTGCTTAGGTTTCAACCAACCACAGATCCAAAACAACAACAACAAAAAAAAGTGTTTACTGAATGTACACAGTATTCACATGCGGGGCACTTCAAGCCAGAAACATACCTCAAAAACTTAGGCGAATATGAATCAAAGAACTTCATCACTAATAATAGCTACCTGTCCAGAACCGAGATTGCCACCATATTTGTGATTTCCTGGGTGGGCAACTTATTTTCAACATTTCCCATCCTCTTGGTAGTCTGAAAAACATTGCCTAGAACCAGGCACTCATAAGCATTACATTTCTGCCCATCTTGGCTGCGTGCAGCAGAGCACTGCAGAGCCTGAAGCCATCTAGTATCTACATACCACTCACGTGACCTCCTAACCACGCTCACACAGCAGGACTAGGGAGCTGAGCATCCCCCTGTCTGCTTACAGTGAGTGACTGCTGTCGGAGGTGAGGGCAACAGCTCGAGGAGTGGTGCTTACATATCCTGTTTTGGGTCACAGGCAGCTAGTTTACTTCTCTTAGAAAAGGGGGCAAGTGACCCTGTTCTGTTTCCACTCCGTGTGAGGTGACGGACGCTGAGCAGAGCCCACAGGTGGCACAGTGTTTTTGACTATCTGTCTAGGACCAGAGTCTGAGGCTTTCCTGTTGGCCCCTGTTGAGGGCAGACATTCAACATATCCACTCACAGCAGACGATCAGAATGAGGTCACTCACGTGTCTTCACCAAGCTCCCACTATCCTCCTGCCCACTCTCACAATCAAGTGTCCATAGATCGGCAGGGTGTCTAGTGATCAGTTTAGTGGAGGTGGTCAGATCCAGACCCCATAAGTAAGTGGAACCTCATTGCAATGTGTTGGTTCCTGTGCCTTTAAGCCTACGCGATGACAGGTAACATGGAATAACTGACAAAAATGAGTGTGGGGGGCAGGGGGGAGGGACTGAGGAAAGCTGCCTGAGTTTCTCTGCATTACTTTCAGCCTGCAGCTGCACATGGATTATCCTAGAGCAAACTTCCAACAAGAGCAGCATTTCTCCTGTGGTTATTAATATGGCAACTACTGAGTCGCATTTGCCAATACACATAGGGAGGAATGGCCTCTTCTGAGGCTCTGGCTCTCCCATTGCTCCTTAATTCCTACTCCTATGTCTTAGCACCAGCCCACTTCCTTGGCTGCAAACCGGGGGCATCCTGAATGACATCTATCCATGGATGTAAGCACCAGCTGGGATAACTGCTACATAATGAGTAAAACGCCTGACACTAATTCTTCTTCTTTTGTTGGTCCTTCTGCCGTTTTAAATTCTGTACGTGGCATTGCTGCTTTTTCTCAGCTGTTCGTATCTATGGTTTGCCCGTCATCCTTTATCACTTACATAATTACTTCAGTGCATTATCTATATTTTATGTAGCCCATTTAGCTATACCATTTATTAACTATTTATCACTTAAGGCATACATCCTAATTGCACCTGTGACTTTCCTCTCTTTTCTGTCCTGAATTTTATTCTGAATCATGCTGTCATCCACTCTGTGGCTATTTTCTAGCATCTGTCTTATGATTACATTTTTAAACACAAATTTATTGAAGAGTAGACCTACGGTTATCACAGTAACAAGTTATTGATTGGCTAGTTTTCTGAATTTGCTCAGGGCACTGTTTGACTTCCCTGTGATATTTAGGCTGGCAAGGAAAGAGAAAAAAGACGCTGCCTGAATCCATGTTGCATGCCCAGTCGCATGCACAAAGGGCCGAGGCTGTGCACACCCTGTGCTGGATCGGTGTCTGTGAGCTTTAGGGGAATGCTCCATCACTTGCAAAGGGGCAAGAGAGGAAACACTTTCTCTGCTCGCACACTTCTACGCAAAGTGTATGTTTCCATAGCAATGGAGTATCCTGCAGACACACAAATGTAATTCACTTCTGATGCTGACTCTCCAGAGTTAGAGCATACCCCTCAGGTTAAGAGTTCAATCCTACAAGATCTCCCAACTTAAAATATCAGTTGTAAGTGTTAGGTACCCAAGACACACACTGCTGTTGAACTTGGCTACTGATTGGTTGTTCCCATAGCCTCTTCCTTAGGTTTGACAACTTCCTGTGGTGGATCATCGAAGTCAAAGAATTTTTTTTATTTATATTTGCCACCTTATTGTAAAACATATTAAAGATGCCAGGAGCGGTGGCACATGCCTATAATCCCAGAACTTGGGGAGGCAGAGGCAGGCAGATCACAGTGAGTTTGAGGCCAGGCTGGTCTACAAAGTGAGTCCAAGACAACAAAGGCTACACAGAGAAACTGCGTCTCAATAAACAAGCAAACAAAAAGTATATATATATATATATATATATATATATATATATATATATATGATATTGATAATGAAATAAAATAGCCAGATGAGAGGTACATATTGTCAGCTTTGCAGGGGCTCCCATTATATAGAAGTGCCCTTCAAACTAAAACACTCCTTCCAGGAGTGAGTGAGAGGCACGTGGGACTCAAGAGGTAAGCAAAATGTCACATTGATGGGGAAATTGAAATTTAGAAGATTTATAGAGCTCTCTTCCCAGCTTTGTAGAAGGAGCACACAGTTGTTGGGAGAGGAAACTGGCTAGCTGGATTGCCTAGAAAAAGCTAAGAAGACTTGGGACAGGGTGCCTGGGTTGCACGGTCCCTGAGTCTTTACCATCTCTGCGTGGTGCATGTGTTACTATGATCCATTGTAGGTTCCTATCTGCAAGTGCATGCTGTCTTTTCAGGAAATCCCTCTCACACAACAGGCCCTTCTGTTCCCATGGGCTTTCAGTGTGTCATCTTACCAGCATGTGGATTTGCCCACCAACCTAAAAAGCTCTCAGGACCCCCCAAGAAGTCCTCCTGACGTAGGCATGGTGGGTTAAGAATGGAGTTAGGACTTAAAGTTCCATTTTTAGGAAAAAATCATGCCTCAGTCTTCCTAGTGACCAGGCCCGTTCTGAAGCCAGCCAAGAGTCAGCCATTAAAACAAAAGATGCTCCTGGCATTCAGAAAACCGCCAATGATTCAAGGACATTGGGCAGATGCTCATACCTGTCACTCAGGAAATTGCAGAAGTCTTGAGAGCTCTGTTTTGGGAATGGGGTGAACAGGGACAAAACCCATATCTCTCACTATGTTACAGCATGGTCCATAATATAGCTCTACTCTGGGGCTAACTTGTCTGGACATGACACAGCCATTGCATTCAGCAGCTATCGTTCCTTGTTTCTGCCAACAATCAATCATGAATAGAGGAGGGGAGGGGCTCATGGGGACCACCCCTCCCTGCTGAGCTATTGGCTACTGAAAGAGTCTGGGGAAGGAGGGGGTCATTGTCATCAGTTGCGTACCCACTGGGATGTCCACCAAACCCCAGTGGACAGTTCCAAACCCGTGGCCACACAGATTGTTTTACTGCCTTGAATTTCATGAGACTCTCACTCCTTCCTGGAGGGAGTGTTTTAGTTTGAAGGAAACTTCTACATAGCAAGGGCCCCTAAGAACTCTACTAAATTCAATGGGCCAGAAAAATATAAGGAAAAAAAAAGGTGTGAATGGGAAGGAGACCAGGAAGGAAGAAGAGGGCTGAACAGGAGTGGATGGAATAAAAGAGACAGTGGGACATAAGAGTAATTGGAATTCATTATGTTCATCAATCAAATTACTACCAAGGTCCAGCTGTCAAAGTGTTAAAGTCCAGCAATCAAAAGCCCCCTTTGGCTCACCTAATTAACATCACGATCAAAATGGAATGCCTCATCCTCATGCAGTGTTTCCCCTTTTCCCTTTATAAACTACCATTTGCTGATGGGCCATGTCTGTCTCCTCTCTATCCAGAGGCTGTCCCGGGTCCCCCTCTGGCACAAACACCCCCCTCCCTCTCTCTTGTTCTCTTCCCCTTCTCCCACATCCTCTAGTTCCTGTTTTTGCCTCTTACTCCCCACCCTTTATCCCTCTGGGGCAAATATGTCTCCTTTGTGGTTAGGACTTGGTCTTAGGGTGTCTTGTGCAGATCCTGGCCCTTTGACGCAGAGTCTTTAGTTGAACACTGGGCTGTCCCACATGGCCTATCAGTTCCTCAGGGGGCGGATCATACCTGCTTATTCATTGTTGTCTAATGCCTGCCACAATGCTGAGCCCTCAGTAACTGTCTGTGGGATGAATGGATGAGCTAGGGATACAGAGGCTGCTGCGTTTGTAATGAGCTTTGGTCCAGAAGTCACAAAACCCCAATTTTAGGTACCCAATCTGCATAAAGTAGGTCAAACAGCAAACTTTTTATCCAAGGATCTGGATTCAGACTAACTGAATGTGGCCAACAACTTATGTCATCTTAGTTTCATGTGCAACTGTAAGGAACAATGCAGTCTGTTTGAATCTTCCTTGCAAGAAAAAAATAAAATTAAATTAATAAAGGCCTGGTACTACTTGAAATAGCAAAAGCTATTTTTCTATCTTATTCTGAAATCTTATGTCCAGATCAGGCCAGCTGACAGTATTTTCCTGGAGTGCTATCTCAAGGATGGTGAGTCCTATTAAGGTTCATTGAAAGCTTGTCATGTTTGATTAGTAATGCCTGCCAAGGGCAAAGACAAGAAAAAGGGGAGAACCGTGTTCTGTATATAAGGACTGGGAACAAACAAATGACAGACATTTAATGATTGCTGGTTGTTTTTCTTCACTGCTATAAATTTTAAGTAAACCTGAAATATTTCAAAATCTAAAGCAAAGAAAAAAGTATTTGAGTATTATGATGATGATGATGATGATGATGATGATGTTTATTATTATTATGTTTATTATTATTTAGGTAAAGTGAAAACATGCCCTGTGGAAGACAAAACTGATTGTGAATTTGAACAACATGAATCTGTAGAAGTACAGGTACAATTCAGCCCAAGATGCTTTGAGTCCCCGTGCGCCACCCTCCCTCACACTGGTACAAATGACTCACAAGCGTTGGCACCCTCACTGTAAACAGCATCAATCTGGGCAGACGTCTTGTGACAAATAGAGCACAAAATCCCAAGGCTTTTAAGGGATTCAGTTTCCATGAAGATAAGTGGTGGGTTTTCCCAAGCAGGTTTGTAAGCAGCGCATTTGCTCATGGCCCGGCTGTTCTCATGCAAGGGTGGCGAGAGCAGATGGGTGAGGTCAAGGGGGTACATATCGTTAGACACACGTACTCAGCCTCTTCAACGAAGAGCAGCTTAACACTAAGATGGCATGAAGAGTAAAAGCAGCTCACCAGGAGCCACAACGCTACAGCTTCTGAGGTATTCCAGAGGGTTCTCAAAGGTCGCTGAACCGTACCAAGTTTCAGTGTGTTAAAACACTGAAGCATGCACTTCTAAAAATTCGTCTTGAAAGCAGAGGATTTTTTGTCTCCCCCGAATCTTTCTGTGTGGAAAGCTGTGTGGTGACTGTGTGGGAACAATCATCGGGTTGTTTTCTTCTGCAGGGAGGGCAGTGCACAGCCACCCCGTCATCTTCAGGCAGCCCTGCGACCCTGACTCTGCCCAACACCACGCTCTGGGAAGGCGCCCTGGTGCCTGTGCCCTGTCCTTGATAACAGCGTCAGCATGGCGATTCAGTGTGATTGGCAACGCTCTTACAGTGGCAAATGCAAGACATGATCTGAGGGAAAGATGGTGGATAGCACTCCTGTGATAAGCTGCTGGTCTCTACCTGGTGAACACATGAGGTCCCCAGGCAGAAAATCCAACAGAGTTTTTCTCCAAACTGAAGGTCTGGCTAGCCGTGACTGGGTTTCTTGTTGCCTGCACTTTACCTGGGCAGACGTGAACAAGCATTTGTATACCTGACAGACAGCACCGACGGCAGACCAAGGAGTGGTCCCACCAGTTTGGCTTGGTGGACAATGCATTTATTGCTGTTAATTACAGGAAGGGGCTACCTTATCAGAGCCACAAATGGACAGCTACACCATGCAAGAGCGTGTTTCCTTCCAGGAACGGTGACAGCTTGTACATCTTTGGGATGGAATGGTCTGACATGATGTATTGTGACCCTGTTCCACAAGAGGATGTTAATGGGCCATTCTCGTGAGGATGTTCTTGGTGGTATACAGAGCCACTATTATTCCAAGACAGCACTAGCCATGTCATGCCAGAGGGGCAGAGTTCCACAGCAGACCTCAGTGCAAGCTATGCCCCCTATGCTCCCCTCCTCCTGCCACAGTTGAGTAGGAGGAACAAGAAGCCTGGGGCTCCAAAGGAGCCACCAGCATTTCCAGTCCCAGTATTGCCACTGTCTAGACTGTGCCGCACAGGTCACTTCATCTCTCTGGTTAATGAAAAGGTTAGGACAAGTTGATGTCCTAATGTCCCCTTGAAATAAGATACTCTCTATTCTATGAAGATTGATACAGGTCTTCTGTTTCTTCCTTAACCTTTGAGGAGATCCCCAACTTCCAGGAATGCAAGTTCTCTGCTATTTGTGTTCCTTAACAGGCCACCCTTGACATGCCCCTAACTTGGCCTCTTGGAAGACATAAGTCTTGTGTTGTTGTTGTTTGTTTGTTTGTTTGTTTGGGGGGAGGGGCTTAGATTCACATCACTATAAACATATCAGTTTCTTCTAGAGCCTTAGGGATCCAGTCAGTAAAACATGGAGAGTACTTCACAGTGCCTGCTTTGGAGCATACTCCCCAGGGGCCTTGGCTTTGTACCTGTACAGTGTGCAGTCATCACACTGGAAGAGCCCTTTAAGTTCCTAACCATGCAGGGTTGCTGTCTTGTTGAATCATGTCACTTAAAGGTCTTCCTTGTTTAGGGATGTTTTCCCTTTGGGTTCAGGACACTCTGTAGACTTTATGAAGATTCCTACATTACATCACTGACCCACGATAGAGCAATTTCAGTCCCAAACAGAGCTGGTCTTAATAAGTGTGTGGGCCACAATACTATACATTAACCAAGGTCTCTGTCAATGGAAAACCACAGGAAGAAATCTTTGCGTGCTGTGTCCGGGTCGTAAGCGGCATCATGTTCATACAGTGTGTGTCAGGTATACTTGGATACAACCTTGCACTATACAATACACACAAAGCAGAGTGGAGAACAATTCAGTTCCAAGATGGACAGAATTGGTAATTAGCAGATTTCACTTGCAGCTGTCGCTGGCATGGTGGGCTGCTTAAAATGTGAAGCCATTCGTATTCCCAGAAAGGTGGCGCTCTAAAACATCCCTTCTCAGCCTATCCCCAAATGTCCAAAGGCACATGAACACTGAATCACCACAGCTGACTCAGCGCACAGGAAGCACAACACAGCCCCGAGCCAGAAGGAAGCCGAGGCTCCCAGCAGCTGTGAGCACAGTAGTGGGACCACCACCTCGGAGGCTGAAAGACGATGGCCAATCAGTATTACTTTCACAAAAGTCATTCCTCAGATGTGGCCAAGTGACAGCATGCTGTGTACATTATGATGGATGTCCTCATTCGGTGAGAGCTAAAGATGTTCTCTATTGCTGAAGGGCTGTGCTGGCCTCATCTTGGCCTTTGTTGGGTGTGCGCACAGGATGGTATCTGGCTTGTGCTCTTCATAGTCTTGGCTGAACACCCTGTTTTCGGGGTCACTAGGAAGAGAAGCAGTGGTTGGTGGGAACGGAGATGCTTGAGCCATTGAGCCCAACCACCATGGTGATCTGCTGATGACAGCTGTCACCTAGCCTGTGGGTTGATCTCCCTTTACTCCGGTGACTCCTAAATCTTTGTCATATCCACCTTTGCTGCGTCTTAGGTCATTGTCCCCACTCCCACTGTTTACTGGGCTGGGCCATATATCCTATAGTCACACTGAAGCAGGGTCCTCTCTCCGAACCTGGCTCTACCCTCAGTGCCAGTCATCTTGGACCGTGGCATCATGACTAGACAACTCATTCGGCTGCTCCTCTCTCCTGCTGTCATGGCTGGTGAGTCACTGAACCTGCAATCTGTCCCCAGTGTCTCATCCTGCCACTCTGCCCAGCCATCCCTTCGGCGGCCACGCTCAGCCAAATCATGTTCTGGCTTCTGATATCATCTTCCTACTCCTCAGCTCGTCTCTATTCCAGGATGACCTTTCCAAAATGCAGGTCTAATTCAGCACTGCCTTGCTGGAAAATCCTCCTTGGTGATCAGTGTTGGATTAGCTCAACACTATTGATCCTGTCCATTACTGACTCCTTGTGCCATCCCCTCCGCCCACAAACTCTGTTGGCCTAGACAGTGAGCAGCTTCACTTGATACATCCCTCACACACAAGTGGAAGAATTGATCCAGGGTTGCAATGCTACAGTGAACCTAAGAGGCTGCTGGCAGCCCAGGATGGGGTTTTTAAAACTTTTCTCCTACCCTCTGCCACTGACCAGAGATGCTCAGTCTTTAGCTGTGAGCCAGGGTCATTCTGTCCTGTCCCTGAAGAAATTTCCAGCTGAGGGAGAGCAGAACCACAGAGCTGGGCTTGGAGGTCCCAGGATGGTAGGGTACCTGCCCCAGAAGGGTAGGAAGTTCTGTTTACTGTGTGTGATCACCCAAACTGCAAATGCTACCGCCTCAGATAACAGCAGCTGGGCGGGCTTGTTCAAAGTTTATTCCTTTTTAAAAATGTATTTGTTTACTCACTTTACATCCCAAATGCACCCCTCCCTCCCCTCCTCTGGGTTCCAGCCTCCCACCTTCTTTCCTTTTCCCCCATCCCCTTCTCCCCAGAAAAGGGGAGCCCCCTCCACCTTATCAGCCACCTCAGAATACCCCATTGCATCAGGACTAAGTGAACCCTCTTCCACTGAGGCCAGACAAGGCAGCCCAGCTAGGGACAAGTGATCAAAAAGCAGGCAACCGAGTCCGTGTCAGAGACAGCCCCACACCACTTGCTAGGGGACCCGCAAGAAGACCGAGCTGCCCATCATTACCCATGAGTAAGTCGCCCATGAGTTGAGAGTTTAGGTTCAGTCCATGCCTGCTCTTTGGTTGGCACTTCCGTCTGCAAGGCCCCATCGGCCTATGCTAATTGACTCTGCTGGTCCTCTTGTGGAGCTTCTGTCCCCACTGGGTCCTTCTATCCATCCCCCGACTCTTCTACAAGGCTCCCTGAGCTCCGCCTTATGTTTGTTTGGCTGTGGGTCTCAGCATTTGTTTTGATCCGATGCCGGGTGAAGCCTCTTAGAGGACAGTTATTCAAGGCTCCATTTTCCAAGAATAGCAGATTACCATTAATAGTGTCAGGAGTTGGCTTTCTCTTATGGCTTGGGTGTCAAGTTGGAACAGTCATTGTTTGGCCACTCTCTCCATCTCTGCTCCATCTTTATCCCTGCATTTCTTACAGGTAGGGTAAATTTTGGGTCAAAAGTTTTATAGGTAGGTTGGTGTCCCCCTCCCTCCACTGAAATGTCTGCCTGGCTATAAGAGGTGGCTACTTCTGTCTCCACATTCCTCCCCGCTGCTAAGAGTCTCAGTTAGAGTGCCATATGCTCCCGGGGCATATCCTGTCTTAGATTTCCAGCTTGTCCCAGAGATACCGCCCTCCTCGGCTTCTTTCCTCTTTCCCAGCTCTCTCACATCTCACACCTGCTCTCTCAACATCTGATCTCCACCCTCGTTCATCTCCACACACCTTCTCCCTTCCAGTTCCCATACTTCATCTAATTCTGATGTCTATTCTATTTCTCCTTCTGAGTGAGATTCAGACATCCTCCCTTGGACCATCTTTGTTACTTAGCTGCTTTGGGTCTATGACTTGTAGTATGATTATTCTGTACTATGTAACTTAAACAACTTATAAGTGAATATATATATATACCAAGTATGTCTTTGTGAGTCTTGGTTACTTCATTCAGGATATTTTCTAGTTCCATCCATTTCCTGATTTTCTTGTTCTTAATAGCTGAGTAGTATTCCATTGTGTAAATGCACTACATTTTCCTTATGCATTCTTCACTTGAAGGACATCTAGGTTGTTTCTAACTTCTGGCTATTATGAGTAAGGCTCCTTATATCTTTTTAAATTTCTTTTTTCAGAGACTTGAAGTTCTTGTTATACAGGGCTTTCACTGCCTTGGTTAAAGTTACTCCAAGATATTTTATATTATTTGTGGCTATTGCAAAACGTGTTGTTTCCCTAATTTCTTTCTGGAACCATTTATTGTTTATATAAAGGAGGGGATACTGATTTTTTTTAGTTAATTTTGTATCCAGCCACTTTACTGAAGATGTTTATCATCTGTAGGAGTTCTCTTGTAGAATTTTTGGGGTCATTCATGTACATTATCATATCTGTGAATAGAGATACTTTGACTTTTTCCTTTCCAATTTGTGTCATCTTGATCTCCTTTAGTTGTCTTACTATGTTGAATATATATGGAAAGAGTGAACAGCCTTGTCTTGACCCTGACTACAGTGGTCTCCATTTAGTTTTTCTGTTTAGTTTCTCTCCAAGCTATTGGCTTGCTGTACATTGCCTTTAATGTGTTTCGGTATGCAACTTGTCCCTAATCTCTCCAAGACTTTTATCATTCAGCAGCTAATGAGATGATCATGTGATTTTTCTTTCAGTTTGTTTATATGGCAGATTACATTGGTGAATTTTTGTATGTTGGGCCACCCCTTCACCCCTGGGATGTAGCCTACTTGATCATGGTGGATGATGTTTTTGATGTGTTCTTTGGTTCAGTTTGTGAGTATTTTATTGAGTATTTTTTCAACCATATTCATGAGGAATATTGGTTTGAAACTTTCTTTCTTGACTGAATGTTTGTATAATTTAGGTGTCAGGTTGACTGTGGCCTCATAATTCCCTCTGGTTCTATTTTGTGGAATAGTTTGACGAATACTGGTACTAGCTCTTCTTTGAAAGTCTGGTAGAATTCTGCACTGAAACCACCATCTTGGAAGATTTTTTCCTTTGATGAGTATGAAGTGTTCTTCCCCATCTCTTTTGCTTATTTTTGTTTGAAAGTCTATTTTCTTATATATTAGAATAGCAGCTCCTGCTTGTTTCTTGGGTCTGTTTTCTCTGGAAAACTTTTTCCAGCCCTTTACTCTGAGGTAATGTCTATCTTTGTTGCTGAGGTATGTTTCTTGTATGCACCAGAATAATGGATCCTGTCTTTGCATCCACTCTGTTAGCCTGTGTCTTTTTATTGGATAATTTATTTCATTGATGATGAGAGATATTAATGACCATTGAATGTTGATTCTTACAATTTTGATATTGGGGGTGGTAATGTGTGTCCACTTGTCTTCTTTTGGTTTTGCTGGTGTGAAATCATTGATTACTTTGTTTTGTTGAGTGTAGTTACCCTAGTTGTGATGGGGTTTCCCTGCTTGTATACTCTGTAAGGCTGGGTTAGTAGAAAGCTTTTGCTTAAATTTGGTTTTGTCATGGAATATCTTGTTTTCTCTATCTATAGTGATTGAAAAATTTGCTGGACAAAATAGTCTGGGTTGGAATCTGTGGTCTCTTGGCATCTGCAAGACATCTGCCCAGGCCCTTCTGTCTTTTAAAGTCTCTTATGAGAAGGTGGGTATAATTCTAATAGGTCTGCCTTTATATGTTACTTGGTCCTTACCTCCTGAAGTTTTTAATATTCTTTTTTTATTCTGTACATTTAGTGTTTTAATGATTATGTGGCAGGAGAATTTTCTTTTTTGGTTCAATCTATTTGATGATCTGAAGGCTTCTTGTACATTTATAGACATGTCTTTCTTTAGGCTAGGGAAATTTTCTCCTATGATTTTATTGGAGATATTTTCTGGGCCTTTAAGCTGGGAGTCTTCTCCTTCCTATATTCCTATTATTCTTAGGTTTGATCTTTTCATGGTCCCAAATTTCCTGCATGCTTTGAGTTAGGAACTTTTTAGATTTAGCATTTTCTTCCAACGATGTATTAATTTCTTCTATGCCTGAGATTCTTTCTCCCACATCTTGTATTCTGTTGGTGATGCTTATGTTTGTAGTTCCTGTTCTCTTTCCTATGTTTTCCATCTCCAGGATTGCCTTAGTTTGAGTTTTCCTTATTGCTTGTATTTCCTTTTTCACATCTTAAACAGTTTTGTTTCCTTCTCTTGTTTGCTTGTATTTTCCTATATTTTTAAGGGACTTAATCATTTCTATCATCTGTTTGAATGTAGTTTCCTGCATTTCTCTAAGGGAATGCATTTACTCATTTCCTATTTAAAGGCCTCTATTATCTTCATAAGTTATATCTAAGGTCATTTTCCTGTGCTTCAGGATATCCAGGGCTTGCTATAGTAGGATAGCTGGGTTCTAGTGGGGCCATATTGCCCTTGGTTTTGTAGAGTATGTTATTATTCTATCCTTTAGCCATCAGGTTGTCTCTGGTATTGGCAGGCTTGGTGGTCCTAGTAGTCCCTGATGGCTGCAACCTCTGGGATTTCAGGCCAAGCTGGGACCTGTGAACCAACCTGCAGAGGAGTACATGATGCAGACCTCGCTGCTGCCGGCAGTCCCCAATGACTGCTGCCTCTGGAACTGCAGGCAGGACTGGGGTCCAGGAACTGGCAGACAGAGGTCACAAGGCAGGTCTCACTGCAGCTGGTTTTCTCCAAGGGCTGCCACTTCTAGGATTGCAGGCAGAGCTGGGAACTGGGAACTGAAACACAGGGGGTCTAAGCTTATTCTTTAAAGCTAATCTTTGCTGATTTCACACCCCACTTGCCTCTTTCTTACCATGCATTTCCTGATTCTCGACTGTGTTCTCCAAAAAGTATATCTAGAATCTTCCAGGTTTGCCATCAACCCACACAATTAAATTAAGAATTGTTCATGCATTGACATTGGGATAAGTGGTTATAGAAAAGAAGGATGTACGTTGCAGGGGACCGGACGGGTCACTCTGAGCCCTTGGTACTCATACATTCTCTTCTGTGGGAGAAGTGTAGGGTACATGCTGTAGGCTAGCAAAGTCTTTTAGTGACCATTCTGAATCTGAAACTCTTTCAACTGTTGGTTAGAAGTGGGGCTTAGGAAGATAAGAGTAGCCTGTCAGTCCTTCCCCAGTAATGATCATACTTATTATTCAATTCTTTTAAAGGTTTACAAATGGATGCTAGGCTCAGGGTCAGCCACGCACATGGCCAGACATGACAGGGTCTGTTCACTAACACCGCACCTTACTACTTTGTTGCACCAGAGTTTGAACTCGAGCATCAAAAGCCAAGCCATTAGTCATCTGAGAATATAAATGGAATTTCATGTTCCTATGACTGATTGGTCTTAATTTATGAAAAACTAAGGACTGTATAAGGACAAACAACAAGAATCAAATATATACCCTTGCCAGGGCTCATAAAATGGGCTGTAATTGGTCTGGGCCTCTGCTCTTTCAGTGCTCCGAGCAATCTTAATATCTTTAAGAAACTAAAAGCTTCTTTTCTAACCTATTTGGGTTTAATTGATGATCTCAAGGTCAAAGACAATGTATTTATGTTTCATTTCCCCCTCTGCAGACCACAGAGCAGTGCAAGCTCAAGTGCTCACACATATATCAAATTCCAGATATAAAAACCAGCATGTAACCAGGCAGAAGCTGAGCCCTTTGACATCCACGTCTTCAGCAAGATTGGTCTAGGGCATTCACGTATAGAAACATGCACTTTCAACATATGCATTATTAGAAGTGTCTTTAAACAAATGCATCATAGAAATATAGTGTATCTTCACCAATTCAGTAAAGTATATTTTCAAAATATAAAATTAATATTAGCACTAGGCAACACTACATGTACCAGAAAGACTATGTATGTAAAAATAATCAACCTCCAGAAAAGTACAGTTTCTTTCTACTGACCAAGTGGCCCCTCTTTATTACTTAGAAAATCATTACTGAGTAACATTATACATGAAGCGTCAGCTAGGCAGGCCAGTAGACAAAACAGTTATGGTCACTATTGTCTCTGGTGCTTCCATTCAAGTGAATACAATTATCAAAAAACTTTGAAGAAGCAAACAGTCTCATTAGGGCAGGTACCTCAAAGAAAGGAGTAATGGCCGAGAAATCAGAAACAGCTTAAGCATCACTGAGCTTTTCCCACATATCCTACAGATAAAGAAACAGATCTCTACTGGTGAAATGACTCTCCCAGGGACGCACAGTGACCATCAGTCTTCTTGTTTAGCACAAAGGGAAATGTGTCAAAGCTACATCCCACCCAAGTGCAGAAATTCAGCACAAACCAAGTTACTCCTAGTCTCAATGTCCACACTTTACACTGACATTCTGAAATGAGTGTGTGACTACAGGGGCAGAAGAGCAGTAAGAGGCCTGGGCAAATTGACACTGTCTGCCTTTTTAGACTAATAGGTAGTTGCAGGATTCTGATCCTAGAGTAAGAGTTAAAAATCTGGTCTCCATAGAGACCATCAAAGGTGTCAGCCCTGACCATGTGTGATGGTCCATATTTGTAATCCCAGCACTTAAAAGAAGTGGCAAGTTCAGGGCCAATTTGGGCTATAAAGGGATTCTGAAAAATAAACAACAAAAAGATCCTGGAATCGATCTCATTGGTATGTGCCAGCACAGGCAGACCACTACTCTTGTTGGGGCTTTGAAAGAACCATTTTCAACCCTAGCATATCGAGTACATACCTACTATTTATATATTTCTTTATAGCTCTTATGCTACTTTTATACATCACTTCATTTAGACATCATTATTATCCCTGCTTTACAGATGAGGAAAGATGTGCTCAGAAAACCAAGTCAGTGAATAAGTAAGAGCCATGGCCAGGATCAGAACCAAGAACTTTAGACTCTAAGATCTTTGCTTTCTCAGTACAAGTTACCCCTCAACAGTGGTTGTCTGGGGAACTGCCTATAACGTGGGCTTAAATGATAAAATTGTCATTAACTAGAGCTTGGGCTTTAACACATACTAACTATCTTGAAGACTGACAGAGTGGGTGACTGATAAGAATCAACGTGAGATGTAGCAGCTGGAAGGAGAAATAGCAGCTAGAAGCAACCTTTACTACATGTCCAATATGGTGACCGCATGGCGATAGGGACAGAATGCATCCAGGATGAATATCCATAATAATGTAACAACAAAATGTATCTTTTTGTTAGGCTGCCTTCATTTCACATATATTAACTCAAAATGAGGAAAGAGAAGGATGGACAGTTATCGGGTACTTGGATTCAGATACTGAAACTGGGCTTTCTGTTTCCAGGGTCCTGGTCTCAGTGGCTCTCCTACACTACAGAGGCACCAGGGGACCTCTTAGCCTCAGTTCTCTGCAGCCCTCCATCTTTTGAGAATGGCATCACTTTGAGAAAAGTTGCCTCTCTCGTAGGGGATATAGTCTTGATGAGACACCTATCAAATTGTCCTTTAAAACTTAGTCTGCTCCTTTCTCCCAAGGATTGAGTGAGGGAAAATAACGAGAATAAATGATTCACTTGGCCCCAGCAGGACCCTGAGGGCAGTGCTCCCGCCACTAGGATCCTAGGAACCAACTTTCTTAGCTTGATACTTCAGATTATCCTTGCCTCCAAGACTCTACCACCTAGTACGCTCTCTGAGTTGAAGTGAGTCAGTCAGAGACCATTTCTGTTGCTCACCACCAAACTCTAGCATAGTTTTATCAGTCCCTGATCTGCTGCCAACTTCTGAATGACTCTGCTCTGCCGCCTCAGAGTGCCAACTGCCAGAACTAAGTCACTAAACTAGAAATGGCTCTACTTTATAATAGTTCGAACAGTCTTTACTTTTATTCTGTAGTGCATGGGTCTCCCTGATTCTCACATGTCTAGAATGCACATTGACACATGTGGGCAAGAACTTCTCAGCTTTCTCATTCATATCTGCCTTTCCATGCATATCTGCTCCAGCTGTGCTCATCTCTCTAGCCCCAGGCCCACTCTCTGCAATAGCTGCTCAGACTTTCATCTTTCTCTCCTATTCTTTGCCCAAGGCATGTTCTAATTTCCTGCTTTAGTAGGAATATGGAGATGATGCATCATTCAGCCTGCAGCCCATTGTGTATTTTCATTCTTTCAACCTTGTTTTCCTTTCAGTGCTTCTATTGGTCCCTGCCTCTTACTGAGATGAAGTGCTCTGGCCAAGGCAACTTACAGAAAGATGAGTTTATGTGGGCTTACAGAGGTGTAGAGTTCCTCGAGTGAAAGCGTGGTAGTGGGAACAGAAAGCTGAGGGCTCACCTCTTGAACAATCACCATATACATATGGGAGTGAATTGGGAAGGGTGCATGGCTGTGAAACCTCAAAGCTTGCCTGCAGTGGCATAACTCCTCCAGCAAGGCTCCACTCCTAAGCCTACCCAAGCAAGGAAGAACCAAGTATTTAAATGCCCCAGACTACAGGGAACATCTCACTCAAACCACCACACTGGTTTACTTTTCCCCTGTAAAGCATACCTCTTCCTGAGGATGCAAAGCATGATTCAACAAACCAGTGGCTTTCTTCTAGAACAAACTTAGCATCCTTTAGTAAGGCATAATTGACAAAGAATCACAGATTTGGTGGCTACAGTTTTATTTGAACATATGTAGACACTTGTATAACAATCAAGGTAACATACATATTCAATAGCTTCCTAAGTTATCTTGTACCAGTTTGATTTTTAGTTTTTAATCAGCCTCTCCCTCTCCCCCTCCCCCTTCCCCCCCCTCTCTCTCTTTGTGTGTATGTGTGTGTGTGTAAGTACATAGTATATGTGTCTACACGGTATATGTACATACATGTGTGTGGAAGTGGGGTACATGCACTTCTTCAACCTGAAGGTAGAAGAGGGAGAAAGGGGACCAGCAAGAGGAGTCAAGGGAGATGGGAGAGGGGAGTGGGGCAGAAGGAGAAATACAAAGTATGTTGGCATATATGTGTGAAAATGTCATAAGGCCATCTTATGAACTCATCTCTGTTTTGTGAGAATGAAACCATAAAAGCCATCACTGGTACTAGAATCATGTTGACTTAGAGTTTTTCTTTATACTTTATGTGTGACATAAGTATTTGTAGTCAATATTTTTACCTTTAGTATTTGTTCAGGAGTTATCTTCATTTCTTACAGAACAGAAATATCTCTTAAGCATATAGTCAAAGGTGTGCAAGTCTTATCACAGAAGGATTTGCACATCTTTGCAAGCAGGAAGTGGGGTCATGCTACGTCGACTGGTAAAGGTGGAAACTCAAAACACGTGGTGACAAGAACTATGTTTCACACTACGCAGGCCCTCAGGCCACTAGACTTTAGCATCACAGAAACTGCGCCCCAGTCTTAGCCCTCGTGTATCGGTCCAGTGACCGTAGACATTTCATCTTCTTAGCCTCGGTTTTAAACACTTTCTGTTCCCTACCTAGACTCCCAAGAATATGTGAAACAGTGTGAAGGGACCATTGCACACATTTACAGCAATGAGCGCCTAATGTGACACTAATTTATTGGGACCTCTGCAGTGCTGTCAAGCTCTTCCTGCCCTCCTCTAACATGGGGTGCTGCTCTGTTTCTGCCTTGGGTCTCTTCCCACACTGAGCAGCGTTATGCCTCCTCTGTATAGTGCACCCTCCAAGGAAACTCCCCCAGGAGCTAATGACTTTCTCCCCACCTCTGCTACCTCCTAATCATGCCACAGGCTGGCAAGCAAGCCTTCAGCACATGGGCCATCAGGGAAATTTTATCCACGCCATACCAGTACCGAACACACCTTTTTACCTTCCGAGTTCTTCCCCCCTGTAATGGTTCTTGGCCACCACAGTCCCTGCTGGGAAGTTGATTCTTTTCCCTTTGATACCTGAATTGAGGCTTTTTTTTTTTTACTTCCTTCCAGATCACTACACACATGACTAATTTGTATCTCCAATCATTTTGATAGCAATTTCTAGCACGTCCTATTCCTAAAGGCTGCCTTAGTTTCCTTTCAGATGGAGGCTGACTAAAAAGATTTACGCACAGTCTGAGAAGATGAAGAATTATGTCAGTCGCTGAGCACAAACGGAAAAACTATCCAGGGGACCAGGCTGCTCACCCTACAGGCAAGAACACTTCAAGCATCACATGTCACATCCTGACACTTAACAGCCACATCAGACGAGTCATCTTGGAAATTCAAGGGGAAAGGCAGCTACTTCACTGGGTGCCAATACCATTTCTGCTTCCACCGTTGCTCTCAAAGGTCAGGACTGTGAAGAATAGCTGATCCTCACATTTCAAAGTTAGGCTGAAGGGGTTGTACATGTGGCCTAGTGGTGGAGCATGTACAACACATATAAAGACCCATGTTCAACCCCCTAAATAAATAAGTAAACATGATGATCAAGCACTTGCTTTCATGTCCAAGCCCAGCGTGACCACAAACTACTGGGGAACGTCCGTGACTGCAGCAGTGATGTGTGCCTAAAGAAGAGAGAACCGTTCTCATCACAGCTGGACCATGTTCGAAAGGAAGACAGCCATCACTGAGCACTGCAGAGAAAGACAGATCATGCCCGGGGCTGAAGCCCCTAATGTGATCTGCTCAGCTGGAGAAGGCACAAAGAACCGGTGTGACGCACATCATAACATAACAAACACCCAGAATGCTGGAGGCACCAAGAGTGAGCATCTGGACCTTGCGAAGGAAGCATTTGACGTCAACTTTAGAGGCATTGCATCCTCCATCAGGTGCCTATGTGGTGTAGAAGCTCATTCCATTTAAGAGAAAAGGAGAAATGCACTTGTGATGCCTGGTTATGCACAGATCTCCCTTTGCTCCTTCCTACCTAATTCTCACTTACCATCTGTGAGGATCTCATGTGTCAGACAGGATAAGGGTGCGGCACCAGCTGTGTGCCTCCTGGGTTGACAGCCTCATCAGGAACCAGGCACACAGACACCTTCCCAACAGCTGCCTCCTCAGCTCCAGGGAACCTGGATCAATCAAAATTTTACAATCATGTTTTTGTTGTGTTTGGGAACATATTAGCAACTTAAGTTTTATTAAATTATAATTGCTATAGGATAATTTTACTTTAGAAGGATTCCAATTGAGAGAAACTGACACCCTTTCTCTCCCCCAGAAAAGCCCACACACATTTCCCTTTCATGATAGTCTTCATTATTTGTTTGTCACCATCATTGCTGTCTTGATGCCTGTACTTGAATCTTCTTTTAACTTTTGATGTGCTGAAGTGAATTATGAGCTGTACATAAATCAGTTAGCAAAAATGTTCCGCACTGTGCTTGGTGGCTCACTAAAGAGGAATCATCAGAGAACAGAATGGGGGAAAAAAACCCTCACACTTTCAGTTTTTAATTTTTCTTAAAATAAAGGTTTTAAAACAGAATCACAAAGAGCTTTTTGTTTGTTTGTTTCATGACTCCATCTTTCAGGTTCTGGTCTTCCAGGTCTTTCCTTCTTATCTTGTCAGAGTTTCCATTGCGGTGAGGAAACACCAGGGGCCAAAAGTAAGTTGGTGGTGAGGAAGGAGTGTGTTTGGCTTACACTTTCATAAAACTGTTCATCATTGAAAGAAGTCAGGACATAAACTCCTCAAACAAGGCAGGAACCTAGAGGCAGGAGCTGGTACAGAGGCCATTAAGGGATGCTGCTTACTTATTGGCTTGCTCCTCGTGGCTTGCTCAGCCTGTTTTCTTTCTTTTTAAAAAAATTTTTATTAATTTATTCTCGTTACATCTCAATGGTTAGCCCATCCCTTGTATCCTCCCATTCTTCCCTCCCTCCCATTTTCCCCTTATTCCCCTCCCCTATGACTGTTCCTGAGGGGGATTTCCTCCCCCTGTATATGCTCATAGGGTATCAAGTCTCTTCTTGGTAGAACCCAGGACAACCAGACCAGGGGTAGCCCCTCCCACAATGACCTGGGCTCTCCCCAACCAAACATCAGTTGAGAAAAATGCTGGGCATGGTGGCACACACCTTTAATCCCAGCACTAGGGAGGCAGAGGCAGGAGGATCTCTGTAAAGTTGAGGCCAGCCTGGTCTACAAAGTGAGTCCAGGACAGGGCTCTGTTACACAGAGAAACCCTGTCTCAAAAAACAAACAAACAAAAACAAAAAGATGCTTTAAGGAGCTTGCCTCTCTTCTTCAGATGACTCTAGCTTGGGTCAAGTTGACATAAAACTATCAAGCACACCATTTCAACTTAAACACCAGATACATTTGGCAATGACAATCTCTTACTTATGTGCATTTTGGAAAGACATTTATAGCTAATGACTGGGCCTCTATCTCATGAGCCACAGAAACGCATCCGACACGTACACTCCCAGGAAGACCCTCAACACTGAGGTGCTGGCTAAAAGGCAAAGACATTTTAGAAACAGCCCACCCAGATTCCACTCTGAGCTTTTAGCACTAACAGCCGGTGGCACAGGTAGCATTCCAACACCGTGAATCTTCTTAATGAAACTAAAATTTTACAGGAGAAATGTTAAAACTTAATGAGATGGCGAACAATTACATTAGGAACTGCATGTTTGTAATGCTACCCCAGGTTCCAAAAACAAACAAGCCAACAAAACACAAGGTATGGATTTTTAAGTTAGCAGGGGAAACTTAAGACTTTCTGCCACAGAATCAAAGAATCTCACCTACAGACATGCTCAAGAGGCGGAGACCGGGAAGGCAGCCTAGCTCTTGCAGAATGGACAGAAGACATCAGTCAAACAAGGAGAGCACAGAATTTGGAAGCCTCAGAGTCAGAGGCTGTCTTAAAAAAGAATGATTTTCTTAGTGTCTTGTGGACACCATTTTAACATCTTTAAAAAAAAAAAAAAGAAAGAAAGAAAGAGAAAGAGTCCTGATTGTTGATACTTAAAGCACATGAGTATAAAAACTGTGAAGTCTCTACGCCAAATTAGAAATGTTAGCCAAGCAGGGCTGCAGCTCTAGCTATCTGTATCTTCAGGGAAGGCAAACCTTACAGATGCACATGAAAGCATCTAGGATGGTCTAAAACAGACACCTGCATCCTTTGTCAACTGTCAGGCCTGCAGAGCTGTCTAGGAGGAAAAGCCCCGGGAGACTTCTGCTCTCTCCTGATTGGCTATCAGACTCCAGGAGGTGGGCTTCTGCTTAGGACTATAGCTGAAGAGGCTGGCAGGAGCAAGAGGTGGGCACAGGAGGAGGGGCTTAAAATAAGTTCTTCCCACCGCAAAAGCAGTTATGTTCTTGCCTGGAGTTGCCCAAGGCCCTGAGAACAGGGGTTCCATTTAGTCAGGTGCCCCAGAGAGATGCAAATTCAGACCCTCCTAGCCTAAGTCCAGGCAACGATGATGGGAGGCCTGGAGTACCAAGAACATTCAGCCCTCTAGACGGGGCTCCACCGTCACAGAGTGCTTGTTCATGCTCTGAGGGGGACCCTACAGGTGTCAGTGCAGGCAGTGATCTGTGAAGAGACCAAAAAGAAAATCCAGTTCAGATTGACTTCGTCACCCTAGGTGTCTAATGCCAGGCGGTTCATTGTTGGCGTGTTTAAAACACAGTACAGCTTGGGGGAAAGTTTCCAGGCAACAGTCATCCCAATTCCAGGTGCACAATAAAGCTTAAGGTGTGGTCACATGCAAACTCCTTTGCAAAGTACATATGACCCTGAAGATGGCTGTAGAGCTGAAGAGTCTAGAATCTAGTGCCATCTCTGACTAGGATAGCACAGAGGTCAGCAGGCTATAAAGTACATGTGACACCACTCCCCACCCTACCCCCACCGCCAAGGTTAGGTTCTATTAACTCTGGGAGCTAAAGGTGATGATCTAAGAAAGAGGAGCCTGAGATAATAATTCTAGGGAATTTGGGTGATGTCTGCCTCTAAAACAAAAGACGGATGAAGTCTGCCACTACAAAGAGCAAAAAAGGTCACCAGGTCATTAACAAAATTCACTCCGAGCCTTCTGGGTGTGTAAACAATATTTTATCTCCTCCACTGAGAAGAGGCTTATGTGTGTTTAATTAACATTCCTGGTTTCCCTGGTGATTTGTGAGCACAAGGACCTCTGTGCCCCCACCATACTCTGTTGTTTGTCCTTGATACGGTCGTCTGTGGCTCAGCCTGGCCTCAAACTCCTAATCCTCCTTTCTGCATCTCCGAAGTTCTGAGAACGCAGACATGTATCGCTTCCCCTCCCTTTCAGAGCAGGAAGCTGGCTGATGACATTTTTTTCTGCACACAGGAAGCAGAGAGCAGCGGCAGGAAGTACAATAAGACAGTAAACCCTCAAAGCCCGCCTACAGTGACGTACTTCCTCCAGCAAGGCTCCACCTCCTGAAAGGCTCCATCACCACCCCAAACAGTGCCACCTACTGGGGAACAAGTGCTCAAACACAGGAGCCTGTGGGAGACACTTCTCATTCAAACCATCACAGATGGTTCCGCTGAGTCAAAATTAGCAACCCAAAAAGGAATTGCTGAAGGGAAGTAGAGGCTTCAATACCCCAAATAAAATAGAGTTAAAACCAAGCATCAGCATCTACTAGTTAGAATATGCCTGGCATATCATGCACCCTACTACCCTAAACTTCTCCAGCCCAGAGCCTGGCCAGCTCCTCCCCAGTTGCCCTCCCCTGTATAATCGGGCCATTTGGGTGACCTGGTCCTCTCACCTACCGTTTACTCTCCTGGCTCTTCCCTTCACCCCCTTCCCCCTCTTCCCCCCCCCCCTCTTCTTTCTTCCCTTCTCTCCTGACACGGCTCAGATCAGGGTCATGTCCACTCTGGCCTCTCCCAGATTTCCCTGCCTCTGGCTACACTTTCCCTTTTATCTACAATAAACCTTCTGCTCCCCATATATACAAGAAGTCAAGTCCTATCCTTATTTGGTTTTTTCATTCACCAGTGAGTTTTTTATTAGAGTTGCCAACAGAAGTATGACTGAGGGGGGTTACTGACAGAGGTGACTCAACATCAGCTGTATCACCCAGCCCCACTCGAACAATGGCGACCATTCACAAAGCTGCATCCCTGGGACCCTCTGGACAACTTTCAGGCAGCTAGGCAGGCCTGAGTAACCTTCCTTTCAGCTGCTTGGTCTCCCCCCAGCTCCATCTCTCACCCCTGCAGTTGTTTCCTGTGTCCATAACCCTGGGGAGGAATCTTCCCAGACTCTTGGAAGTTTCAGCTTCCCCAGATTTGTAAAGTTTTTTTTTCCTGAGTCTCAGGAACTTGGCCCCTCCTGGTGCCTGGGATGCTTCACTTGGGAGGAAACTGCTAAGCAATGCCTGGTGCACCACTGTTCATAAGAATCAGGTTGCGGCCTATCTGCAGATTCTGACTTTTCACTCATGCTAATATATGCTGGTTCTTTCTGGGCTCATTTCACCTGGGAGCTAAGAGAAAAATCTCATGCAGTACACTTTTCCATAACTTAGAAGAAATATATTTCAGCTTTTAAAAGCTGATTTTTACTTTGAAACAATAAAATAGCTAACTACTGTGTTTGTATCATGAACTTACATTATAGGTATTGCACCAAGTATTTCATATAACTATCTCATCTAATTCCCATTAACAGTCCTCTGGTATGAGCATCAAAGGTCCCTGTTTCACAAATAATGACACAGAGCTTTAGAGAGGTTAGTTCACTCAATGACACATATAGAGAACCAAATAACAGAGACTCAGATCAGCCATTCAGACGTCAAACTCCGTATTAGCAGCCACTTCATAAAACTGCTTTTTAGCTGTAGCTTGGTCCTTCCCTCTTGCTGATGAACTCTCCATCTCCTAAGAGCCATGGAAGTTTGTAGAATCTCACTTCTGTCACCTATGCTCTCTCTCATCCAGTGAGCTGGGAATCAAGAATTTTTCAGTAGGTCGTGCTCAGGTACAGACCTCCTTATTTATGATCTCTTCAACTGAAGCCACTTGAAGGTGGTGGCATCTCAAGAGACTCTCAGCTGCTGCCTGCTTCCGTGTGTGTGTGTGTGTGTGTGTGTGTGTGTGTGTGTGTGTGTGTGTGTGTACTGAGTGATCTTATTGACACATGAGAAGAGGATGGTCTCTAAGGAAAAGGATGAGGAAGAGCAAGAGACCTCAGTAAACCATTCCTGTCTGAGGCAGGTTTAACTCAGAACATTGCTCAGTTCCACAGCTCACAGCTGACTATGTAGCCAATGAAAGCTGTTATGAGCCTGCCAAGCAATTTCAGCCTCCTGTAGTTTGTTGGTTTGGTTTGGTCTGGTTTGGTATCATCATAGGACCTCAGAGGCCGTGTGTACAGGCACTTTATGAGGCTGAGAAGAAAGATAAAAAGTGAGCTCAGAAATACTGCTGGAGGAAAGTTCGGAAGCTGATGTCCATGAACCATCTCCTGCTAGTTCTGTAATTTCATACATCTTCCCTCAACCTCATGACTCCATGGCTTTGTTAGACCTCCGTGTTGTCTTTATTTAGGTAGAATTTCTTCTATCCTCCTAACAAACAGCTGCCTCATTGGGAAACATCTTAAGGGCATTCATTGCTTATAGACACACCCACCCGAGTTTATGGAATGCACAAAAACTACAAACAAAGTGGGGATGACTTGCATTTTGGGGGGGAACAAAACCAAATCATCTGGCGTTCGACTGGCAAATACCCAGAAGAACCATTTCCAGAGCCACTGATCTGTCTCCCAGTGCCTCCTGCTGGCACCGGGAAGTCCTGCTGCTGACATCAGAGGTGCAGCAGGATAGCAAGGTGCCAACCTCTGTGTCTGTGCGCCCACAAATTGGACGTTACCCTGGGAGCTGCCCACCTCTCAAGGACAGAGCAAAGGGTAATCAGGCACTCTCAGGAAGTTGGTCTCCTCATCTGAAAGGACAACAAATGAAGAGAGAAGAAAACCTTTAAAAACTCTTCCATGAGTCTAAGTCCTAAACTAATTAAATATTGAACAGTCGGGGCTGAGAGAGCTGCACGCCTGAGCAGTTATCTAAAACCCCATGGCTGGTTTCATCCCCCTGATGGTGACACTGTTACATCTGTGTTCCATCTCTTTGTGTCTCTTCCTTATTAGATGGGCCCAAGATAATTCACTACAATGTGTTGTACTGTAGAGATCTTACATTGCTTGGGTCAGTACTTTGACCATGACCTTGCAAGCATCCTAGCTGCGTTTCCCCCCTGATGTCATCACTTAACCCCGCTGTAAATGTGACAACGCAGATGTAGCCAGACGACATCATATTAAGCAAAATACCAGCACCAGGGTAGGTGCTGCTTGACTCTACTCACATGAGGTATCTGTGAGAGTCAAACTCACAGATGCAGAGAGCACAGTGAGGGAATACCAGAAGAGGATGAGGGGAGGGGGTATACAATTCCAGGAATGCTAAAGGTTGACAGCATTGTGCCTGTAACTACAATATGGGTTCATAATTTAAGAATTTTGTGTATTCCCACCAGCCTGCTTCTAGGTTGCCTAGCAACCTCTGACATCATCACCTCCCCCTGCCAGGTGCCAGAGGAGATAAAAGACATGCTGTTCAATGTTTCTCATAGGCATAATAACTGAGTAGGACTGTTAGCTGCTTCTCTGCTTTGGATGCTTACATTTGCCTTTGGGATACTGTGAAAGCTAGTTCTCAAGAGAGGTAGCTTTTGAGTCGAATCTGCCTCAGGTGTATGTGATTTCTATGTCTTCAGAAAGATGTTCTATTTAACGTTGGTGGGACAATCAAGACTCCTCTCTCACCTCCACTCTGAAGCTGCCTGTCTGCCTCCATCCTTTCCTGTGATTGAGTTCCCTCTATGACGGCTCAGCCTTACTGCTACTAAAGGTCTAGTACCAGGTCCCAAGTTTTGACCCCTATGTTAGCTGGTTAATGAACCGCTTAACAGGTGTGGCCATGCTCTGGGCCCCCAAGTCCTGGGGACACCCAGGCTGCAGGTACCCCACCTCCCTTTCCCATTTCTCATCCACAGGAATGATGTCTTCATATTTTTCTCATTCCCCTTTCTGAAACCTCCAGCCTCTACACCTAAAATCCAACCCAAAGAGCTTTAAATGCATTTGTCTTTCTACTCAAAAATTTAACATTATTCAGGAACACTAAGAGCAACTCCCTACTCCCCATCTCTCTTTTCTTAAAGTCCTGTCTCTTTCTTTCTGCTGACTGTGTCACGCCGTATGTATAGCAGGTCAGAGCCAACTGGAAACAGCAGCTACAACACACACCCGCTCCTGCCATCACCTACTCTGCAGCAACCAGCTTTCTCAAGACCACTCCTGAGGTATGTGTGAACATTTGTCTGTGAATTTGTTTCTAAAGTCTACTTAGAGGCCAGTTCTTCCATGTGGCTCTGGCTTTCAGCCTCTCCACGTGGACCTGCTCACTGCTTGCCATGCCAGCCCCTGTCCCTGCCCCCGCAATAGGCCTGCAGGAGCCCCACCAGTGGGCTCTCTCTTTCCCTCCTCCTCCCTCCCTTTATTACAAAAACCTAGCCTCACAAAGAGCCCAAAACAATCCCAGACAAATGATTCCCAGATAGACTCTGCCCTACGCTCCCAAAGTCTCTTCTCTCTAAGGATATGTGTCCCAACTTCTAAGAATCTTTTCTCTTTGATTTCTTTACACTCTGATCTCAGAAAATAATATCATAAGATTATGCTGTAAACTCTTACCTAAGAATTTGTATAATTTGCTCATTGGGCATCATGCCTAAAAACTAAGTTCAACTCTAGTTTAGAATATATGTATGTGTGCTTGTGTTTGTGACATCTATAGAAACACAGATGTTTGTAAATAACAACCACAGTGACCACATGGTTTGCAGCCTGTCATGTGACTCCACCATCTTAAGGTGGCCACATGGTATAAAACAATTATAAAATTTCTTAGTCCTAATAAACTCTCTGTTTCATATCCTATCTCCTTTAGATTAAGAAAGCAACAAGTCCCATTTTAAATTGTAGTGGACATTTATAGAAATTCAGTTATATTTTTACAACATTATATATATATATATGTTTCAACCCTGGTTCATATGAACTTTCAAGGTTTTTAAGCTAATTTAATATGTATGTCTAACTACTTATTGTTGATGCTTGTTTTTAAACTCTATTTTATTTGGGGTATTGCAGCCTTTCCTTCCCTTCCACCAACCCCTTAAGCCTGGGTAAGAGAGACAAAGGGTTAGTGCAGAGAGGGGGCACCAACCCCTTTAGTTCTCCTAGATGTTTAGGGCCAATGGGTTTTTGTTTGTTTGTTTGTTTGTTTGTTTGTTTGTTTTTGGAGCAATACCAATCTCAGTCAACAGCAAATGCAGCGAGCAGTCTCCTCGGACCTGCTACTCTGAAATGTTTCTTTCCATCTGCCACAACGTCCGTCTCTGGTCTCTCCAAACTGCTCCATGCCCCTCGCTCCCACCACACGTCATACCTTCTCTCTCCACACTCCCCTGTATTGGTCCTCCTCCGAGTCCTAGATGACACCCCTCTCTGTGCCGCAGGAGGCAGGCCATTACCAGCTGCCAAACACCACACCCTGCACAAGACAGGTGTCAGCTGTGGACAAACTAAAGCCCAAACTAAAATCCCACACTTGGGAAATTAAGATTAAAACAAACATAATATAACATAACTGAGCTTACAAAGGAACCAGAGCTTCCATTACAACTCCTGTCTTTACGAGTTCTTGGATGCAATGGTGAATGAATGCTGTTTCTCCTGCCACCAGCTGCCTGTGCTCGGTGTTCAGCTCCAGGCTTCCTGGCCAGTGGATGTGATTTAATAAATTAAAATGTAATTTAAAATTTATTTTATAATGTTCTACTGTATTGTTGAATCTGAAGATAAGTGATGCCAATGGTACTTTTAAATTGGGATATATTAATTCTAGAGACATTCATTCATCTACAATGTTATCTACTTGGTTATTATGCTCTACTTTCACTCTCAAAGGGTTAAAAATCACTGCCTTAAAATATGCTTAGCCTTGTTTTTGCTAATGTTACTAATCTATAATATGGCTTTAGATGCCTTTAAGCTATATACTTTTTATAAACTAAGCCATACAGGAAACTGCTATCCTCTCTCTTTATGGGCTAGTTTTTATGAGTTTTTTAGGCTACAAATTAACAAGGATGAAACCTATAATCCTAGTTTTTAATGCTTAAGAAATGCAAGTAATAGTCACTCATCTTATAAATAAAAAAAGTCCTTTAAAGTGTCCAGAAATATATTTGTAGTCATGTTAAGAACCAATGTGATTGGTTGAAATATTAAGCTTTATTTAGATTCCTATACAGGTTTTCAAAGTTAAACAGAAAGTAACTAAAAACAAGCAAAATTTGCCCATTTAGATCTACTTGAGATAGATGTGTCCTCAAATACTTATCTGCAGAATAGGACATGATTATAGATCATATCATTCTGGTTTATGTTTACAAAGTATAGTTTAGAGCAGATAACTAAAGACAGGCAAAGACTAATTGAGATATACTAACCCACAAGCTTGTCAGAGATCTCCTGACTATTGGTATTAAATATATTTAAGCTTATTATGACATACAGAGATTTCCAAATCCAAACAGTAACTCCCCAAAGTCTCCAAGAAGATTTGTGCATGATAGATGAATTCTACCTTGGATTATGGTATGCTAACCGCTAGGTGAGACTGTCCCCAATGCTAGGGTCCAGCATGAACTGTGGACAAATTGGACACCCAGAGACTTATTGTCCCATGTTGCTGAAAACAAGGTGAAGCCAGTCTCTTCCATGTTCTTCCTCCACAACAAAGTAAAGGAAAACAAAACAAACCCCTCTCATCCTCTGTGTCTGATGGCCAGACTGTCTCTGCTCACATTGCCATGGAGACACCAAGAGCCTGGGACAACTATCTAGGTAGTGGACTATGGACTGACTAGTCATCTCTGTCACTTTGATTGATACATAGATTCATTGAGATTACAGCTTATCTTTCTCAGGTCTCTGATCACATTGATGGCTAAGCTAATGATAGCTTCTCAGCTAGAGAACGGGCAAGGATCTGCTAACCCAAGGCAGTCCACAATGTTAGTTCATTAGCCAAGTCATTAGCTAGTTAAAACTAATAACTACTAGATCTCTTATTTAAGAGACAAACAGGTTTGCCTTACTCACAGACCTCATGCTAAAGACAAACAAGCTCAGACGCCTTCTCAGTCCTCTTTATGTTTAAAAATCATGCTGTAAGCCTCATTCTCCTAGAAATGCTACCACTAGGTCTGGACACAATCTACCCTGTTACCAGACTCAAAAAAAAAAAGTCACACACACAAAAAAAACTTTTACCATTCCTTTAGCTAAAGGATAGTGACTGCGCCCAGCAGTCTCACCTATATCTCATGGTAAATAGTAAAAAGACCTAAGGATACAGAGGCTTAAGTTGTGAGGACCTAAGAAAATATTTCAGGGTCTAAGGATGTGTTTTGAGGTTAACAAGTACAAGTGAAAGCCTAGGTAGTTATAAAAGGGCAATGCTTTATATTTCTTCCTGTTGCTGTGCTATTGTGCTGTTAAGACTGTTCAGGGCTTTAGCATTAATCGGTGGAGCTCTGATTTATTAATCTAACTCTGGTTAAAACAAACAAACAAACTAAACATTCCACCATGCGATTCACTATCACAGTTCCAAGCTCAAGAGTTTAGATTTCCTCTAGTTTGCTTTGTTAAGTATACACTTAAAGTTGTTCCTTGCTGTGTTAAGTGTATATGCATCCAGTGTTCTGGACAAATGGGCAATGCCCTTCTTCCATGATGTGTAATCCTATTGCAAGTGAAGGTCAAGCTTCTGCCCCTTCTACTTCATGGAAGGTTCTGCCTCCCCTGAGCTCACCTTAAAGAGTGTTTGTGCTGGAGACACAAAGACGTGTGTCTACTGCCTTCTCCTACAATGTATACTTCAGTGAAGATTGCAAACAATGGTGATGCTAACATGTCTGAAGTTTACCTCCTTTGTATACTTAAAAGAGATTCTTGTAAGCTCCCGGAAATCCACTCAAATCCACCTCTCAGGTCAAGTGGACTCCAGATAAGTATAGCCCAAGTTTCCCACCTATGGCCTATTTCAGAGGGTGGGTGGGTCCTCCCCCTTTCCATAGTTTTTGGGACTCCCTTCCCCAAACTACCATAGCTATGAGTCCAAAAGTTTCAAAAATACACCTAAAAAAGAATGTTTTCCTTAACCTATTGAACTCTGTCTTCTGTGCATATGTGTGTTCCAGAGTCCTGTGAGGTCCAGGTGCTTTCTACATTCAGGACAGTGCCAAAGCAGCAGTCCACGGGTGCCCCAGTCTAACCTGGCACATTTGCAGTCAGCTGGACCTGCGCTTTCCTTCCTAGCTGCATATCTTTTCACAGATCCTGGACAGCCACAGAACAGCTGGGTCTCCCAGGACTTCACCAGCCCACCCTGCCCTCGTTCTCTTTGGATCCCCAAAGATTTCATTGCCCCCAAGTCAACAGGATGCAGCCATTTTCGAATACAGCATCCTTACTCCCATCTTGCCACTCTTTCCTACTTCCTCATTTTTTTTTAATTGAACGAAAAGAGAAGAATGCTATGCATTCCTATCAGCCTGGTTCTAGGTTGCCTAGCAACCTCTAAAGTCATCACCTGCTGCTGCCAGGTGCTGGACATGATAAAAGACCCACCCACCCTCTGTGTGTTCTCTCTCTCTCTCTCTGTCTCTCTCTGTCTCTCTCTGTCTCTCTCTCTCTCCCCTCTCTCTGTCTCTCTCTCTCTCTCTCTCTCTCTCTCTCTCTCTCTCTCTCTCTGTCTCTCTCTCTGTGTCTCTCTCTCTGTCTCTGTGTGTGTGTGTGTGTGTGTGTGTGTGTGTGTGTGTGTATGTCTGTGTGTCTGTTGTCTCTGTCTCTCTCTCCTCTCTCTCTCTCTCTCTCTCTCTCTCTCTCTCTCTCTCTCTCTTTCCCTTTGTCTGTCTTTCTCTCTCTGTCATGGGTGCCTTTCTTTTCTCTCCTCTTTCCCCTTCCCACAATAAATCTCCTTTCATACCAGATCTGCTGCATGGCCTTTCTTTATATATTATAACACAGGGTAGATCTCATATCATTTTTTTCTTATCACAATCATTTTTAAAATGCCCCAAGCACGAAGCTATACTTATTCTAGTCCCTTTCCTCTCTGTAACTGTGGATAAACTGTCTATATTCCCATTTGGGGTGGTCCTTCCCTCTGTGCCTTGCTCCCATCACTTCCAGACATTGTCATCACTTTCTTTTAGCTGGCCAGCTGCTTCTTCTCCGCTGCTTCTCTGACGCCAGTGTGTGCAGATGTGCTGCTATGGTATATATGCCTGTGGTCTGAGTGTGTCCCCTGAAGGTTCAGATGCTGGAACCGCTGTGTGGTGACATGAAGCCAGTGAGACCTCTGAGAAGCAGAGCTCAGTATGATGTTGTTATGTCACTAGGGTGTCACCTCTGAACAGAATTAGGGTCCTGCTGAACCCCAATTAAGAATACAAAAGGTGAAGTCCTAGCTTCAATCCAGCCATGTGATCTCTTCCACACAGGTCAAACTGATGAAGTCACTCCGCCTCTGGCTCTGAAACCGGGAACTACATGACCTCTTTGTGATGTAACATCATTGGCTATTTTTTGAGGAGAAGGAAACAGACTAAAACACTTCCCTTCTGCCATCCATTCTGTACAACATGAGAAAGCCCTTCCCTGACTCCACATTCTCCAACTGTGACCCTGGGGCCCTGTAGTTTTCACAGCAGATGTTTACACGGGTCCTCTTTTCTTGTCTTTGCTTCCATGGCACACTTCAGTTTGTGTTGGTTTTCTGCACTGATTTAAGTACAGTGTGGTTTAAGCCCTAGTAGGGTTATATACACCCCTTTCACATTCTCTGCTCTGGAGGCAAAAAAACCTGGGGCCTTTCTGCTCTGTGTCCTTCATGACACCCAGGTCTCCATTAATTCAATCTGCGGTGCTGTCGCCATTCTTTAATATCCTTCTTCTATAATTTTTAAGTTGTTATGCTCAACTTTGCAGTGCAATGCCCCTAGTTCCCACATCTGTGTCTGTGTCGTTGCTCTCTGGCATGATCTACTTTTTGCTTTTGTTTTGTTTTGTTTTGTTTTTTCCATTAACGTTTGCAATTAAATCAGGTTCTGCTTTCAGTGAGCAGATGGATGTGTACAAATGCATTTCCCAAGAAGATTGCACAGGTGGCGTGCCCAGTGATCACCTTCACACACAAACCTGAGCAGGCATGAAGTTTGTGTGATCTTCTCCTTTATTCCTGGTAAGCTCTGTGGAAGAGCAGATCTCCACGGAGGCCACGTTATTCTGCTTTCTGTTTTGATGAGTCAAGGATGACACTCCTTCCTCTCAACAAGTGACTCTGGGGTGAGGACAGTGGTAAGAGGCATTGTTATAGGTAGGCCACTTTCCTGGTGTTCTGGGTGAGTCAGAGTCTAAGAACAGCCCAGAGATGTTTCCTTTTCAGATAGTGTCTCTTCTTGTCTGACTCGCCTGGGTTTAAATTTAAGCCCTGTCACTCAGTGTTGCATTTGTGGGAAGTGGATGAAGAACAAGAGGGCTTACTTGTAGCCTTAGTTACTGTTCCACTTCTGTGAAGAGACACCATGACCAAGACAACTTATAAAAGAAAGTGTTTATTTGGGGCTTACAGTTTCAGAGGGTTAGAGTCCATGGCTATTGTGGTGGGAAGCATAGCCCCAGGCAGGCAGGCATAGTGCTAGAACAGTAGCTCAGTGCTTACATCTTGATCCACAAGCTTGCAGCAGCGAGCCAACTGGGAATGGTGTGGGCTTTTGAGTTCTCAAAGCCCATCCCCAGTGACTCACCTCCTCCAACAAGGCCATGCCTCCTTTTCCTTCCCAAACAGTTCCCCAATTAGAGACCAAGCAGATGAGCTTATGCGAACTGTTTTCATTCAAATCACCACACTTCTGTCCTATTCTATTGTAGAGAATGGCCATGTTTAGTGTGTAGCAGAGGAAAAGATGAATAATTCTTATGCTGCACAGATTTCAACCAGATATGCCCAACCATAGTTCTCTTAATCTTGCCTGGAGTATTGTAGTTTTTTTTATTTTGTTTTTGTCTTTAAGACAAGGTCTCACTCCATCGCATAGGCTGGCCTCAAATCTACTGGCTCCCAAGTGCTGAGATTACAAGCATGAACAGCACAGTCAATTTCACTCTTTATATTTAATTTGGTTTTTGTAAATAAGGAGCTTTCTTCTGTTACATCTTACATCCCAATTTATTCTGTTTTATTTAATCAGGTGTTACTCTATCCAGTGTGTCATTCGTAGCCTAGGCCTTGTGCGGCTCATCCATACTCTCGCCTTCTCAGTCTGTCCACATGCATCGCTCATAGGTTCTGTCTTTGTGGAGGCTCATCTATCTTTCTCACCTTCCTTCATTTTGAAGTATCTCTATTCTGTGGGGGGCCGGGGGGGGGGGGGGGGGGAAGGCGCAGTGTTTCCTCAGTGTTGGCTTCTACTCAGTGGTTTACAGAACTCTAAAGAGACAGAGACAACAGCGGAAGTTCTAGAGAAACCCCATGGGATCCACCAGGGCCGGGCATGAAAGTGCAGTAGACAGGGGATTTGCCAGCTTTCCAAAAGAAGCCATTGTCTTGTCTTTGGGGCATTTCACTGCTATGTCTTGTTTACCTGACGCCCTCTGCTGGTGACCTTGTTGTGTTCTGCCTGTCACACACAGTGATGGCAACCTCTTCCTAAGACTTCCCGTATACTAATGGCAACCATCAAATAGATGTGTCCTAAATTTTTCTTCTAATTGTTTCAGTACATCTAATTTGTGTCTCCTTTTCTCACCTTGTCTTTAAAACATCACTTACCTTTTTTTTTTTTAATTCTGTAAGGACTCCCCGCCACCCACCGCCCTCAGTTATTTATTTACTTACTTATCTTTACCCAGGATCCAGCCTGGCCACAAATTGGAGGATGCACTGTTAGCTGCACTCACCACAACCTGTTTATTGTCCCTTCTAGAACTGGGAGACTTAGACATCAGATAGCAAAGCAAAGCAAGGGAGTGACCACAGCTCTTAGCTGTCGGCCTGGGCGCTCTACCAAAGCAAGCATGATTCTTAGTCATCGCTCCCTAGTCACAAGGAGAACGTGAAATCCCAAAAGAACTTGAACCAGCTGTGGACCTGTATGCTCAATTTTCTTAACCAATATATTTTACTAACAACTTAGTGACCGAGCATACGTCACTTATAACCCGACTAACCAAAACAATAGGAAATGAGGATTAATGGACACAATAACAAAACCGTAAGGATATCAGTTCCGAGGAACGATTGTCCTGGCGCAATCTGCAGGATTTCTTCTGCTGGAACCTGTGGTAACCAGAACCCAGAACCTCAGCAGGAGCCGGAGCCCCGAAGCCTTCCCTTGAGCAGTTCTCTCTAGCAGCGTCGCGAAGTGTAGAGATGAACAGCCAAATCTATCCCAAGTCTCAAAAAAAGCCCCGCCTCCAGTTCTGGGCTCATTTATATATCTCCTCCCAGAGTCCGTTCACGGGATCTTTTCAGCTGGCAACAATTAAGCTCCTGCACGAGGTGGTTGCTCTTCTAGTGAATTAACCTCACCTGTTCTCTCACGAGACCATTCCGATCCTGCACTTGGAATCCTAAAAAGCAGGTTTATCTCTCCTTCGTGGACCAGTTGCTCTTTGGAGAGGAAGTCGTGAAAGAAAAGGCTATATACTTTTAAGCATCTCCACTCCCGAGAGGTCTCAATGGCGCTTCTGTTCTCCTTCGCCACATTCCACATGGAAACTCCTGCCTTAAATGAAAAGCTGCTGATACCCAGAGTGCAGACAGCACACCCTGGTGTGCCTTTACATTTTGTTTTCTTTTTATTTGTTTGTTTTGGCTCTGTTTTTTGCCTGTGCTGAGTATGCAGTCTGGACCACCTGCCACACATGGCCACCTACTAAACTCCACGGTAGCCTCTACATTTCTGCAGGGCGGTTTTCTTCTTTAAGAAGACTCCCTTGTTCAGACAGGATGATCTCGGCTATCTCTTTCCATGTGTGTACACCTCTACTTAGCTTATTGGTTTAAAAGCCTGTCTCTGGGGCTAGGCTGTCCCTTGAAACCAAGAGACACAGTTCCCTCTTCAACCAGAGATTGGTGCGTTAAACCAGAGGGCTGTGGAGCAAAGACACATTGTAGCTACTACAGAAGCAGCTTTTGTTCATACAGAAGCCCTTGCCTGACTCTTTGGTTTCTAGAACTTTCATAGGAAAGACCCAGGCAGGATAAGGTAAGGAGTTACCTTTAATAATGCTGTGTTGGTAAGCCATTGGGAGTGTCACACACATCGTGGCCAGAGTTCCTTAACCCAGTCCCACAGTCAAGGAACAGTCAGCATTCCCCATGAACAAGGGAATATAGTCAACCCTTGGTCCCACTGCTTAGAGCAATTACAAAAGAAAAGGCTGTGCTGAATGCACACGTTCCTAAAAACAGAACCAGTTAGCCCACAACTCAGTTATTTATCCATGTGTGCTTATAGGTGTTTAACAAGCATTTGTCGGAATCCAGTCAGAATGAGTCAGATTACAATGATTTTGCTTAAAACTGTCATTCAAATAAGAAGGCTAGTGTAAGTAAAAGCCAAGAAGCATAGAAAACTGCCTTCATTAAGTAGCCATTTGAAACTTTTTAGCACTACCCCAAGAACTGCTTAAAGCCAGAATTTAAAAAAAAATACAGTGTTTCCCATTGTTGTTGTCATTGTACTTAAAAATACTTCATCCATTCATAAACCAAATCTCCTTGGCAGGGATTCTTGGCTATCTAGTTAATGTTTTTGCTCTAGTTTCATTTCATTCTGTGGTTAAAAAAAAAAAAAAAAAAATCCTGATATAAGCAACCTCAGGAGAAAGGAGTTTATTCCACTGCACAATTCCAGGTTACAGTCCTTTGTAGCAGGGGAGTCAAGGCAGGAAGTAGCTAGTCACATCAGATCCACAGTCAAGGGCAGAGATAAGTGACTGCATGCGTGCCTGGCTGCCTGGCTGCTCATGCTCAGCTCAGTTCCTCCACTCTTAAAGACCTCTGCTCCCCCCTCCCCTCCGTAGGGAATGACACCACCCCCAGCTGGCTGCATCTTTCCACATAAATTAACTTAGTTAAGACAATCTCTCTAGAGACATGTCCACAAATCAATCCAGTGTAGACAATTCCTCCTTGAGACTCTTTTCCCAGGTAAATCTAATTTGTATCAATTTGCCAATTAAAGCTAGCTGCCACAATTTCCCACCCAAAGCCTCTAGATACATTCTGGAACCCTTGCATAAAGCCACTGCTGCTCATCTGAACTTTCTTAACTCACACTCTGTCTCAAAAAGACCAGTTTTACTATGTGTGTGAGACCAATTTCATAGACATCAAAAAGAAAATTCTCTATGCTATTCATTTTGAGAACTTATGAATTTGTGGGGTCAAATTGGGGTAAATGCTCATCATCCATACAGGAAAAGCAGCAGGAAATACTTTATGATATTTCTAGTACCTCTGATGCGGCTAATGCAGCTCGATTCAGGAGGACTATGATAGCAAGAGCTCCTTCCCCCTTCTCCACCCAGCAAGCCCAGCGAAGCCAGATGTCTAGGAGAAGGTGACCACTTGCTGAGCAATGGTGGGGACCCAAGTTCAGATTCTAGGACCCACCTAACAAGCCAGGCTTCTCACAAGTGCCTTACCTCCAACCCCAGGGGATCCAACACCCTCTTCTGGCAGGTACATCTGCAGACACACATGTGCATGCTCACACAGAAACACACACACACACACACACACACACACACACACACACACACACATGAATGAATGAATAAATAAATAAATAAATAAATAAATAAAAGTTTTTCAAAAAAGCTACTGGCAACACTCCTTTCATCTCCTCTTGACAACTGTGTCTCTCAGGTTGATTAAACCCACAGGGCAGGACGGCTTGTAAAACTAACAAATACCCCCCAAGCTAGCTCCTGTAACCTTTTTGATATATACCTTTTCAAAATTTTGTGGTCCTTCCCTTGTTCTGTCTTAAGAATTCAAAGGGGGAAAGTCTGCTTTATTCATTTTTCATCTATTTAAAAATGTCTCCTGTCCTCCACAGCCCTGTTTAAATCCAGCTACATGCCTTCTGAAACCGTGGTGAGAATAACAGACATGTGGACACTGAGGTGACTTCAGTGGCACCCCGCCACCACCACCCTGATGTCCCAAGTGCAGCCAGACATACTGGCTTCCAGTTTGCAACTTTTTGCACTAAAACCAAACAGGCACCATAAAATATCTCTTTGGCTTCCGGCAGTGAATACATTTTTACTTCCCTGCAGTGCATTTAAAAAGACCTCAGAAGACTAAAGTAACACAATTAAAATGCTTCTATTTAATATTCTTATCGAAAGTCTTAATCCGAATCTATCAGGCAGGCCTTCAGGCTGAACTTCCCATTTTCGGGAAATAAAAGGGGTTGAGGGAGCAAGTTAAATGTTCCAGGAGGAAAACAGTCAGGTCTGAAATCTACAGGGTAATCAAGCTGGACTCTTCAAAGAGCAGAGAGGAGCTTCTGAAAAATTGATGAAAAATAACAACCAAATGTAGTGTGAAGTTAGCCTGGAACCTAATTTGAAGTAAAAAATATGGAGGCAGCAAGGGAAGAAGAAATGGGGGAGCTGGAGAGGGAAGAAACAGTGACTTCCGTAGCTCTAGTTCTCCTTAGCCTCATTCTTAGGAGAAGCACACAGAGCCGCTAGGGGAAAGCGTTGCAAAGGTTGCAAAGAACACTCAAAAGCTACACGCGACAGCTCGGATCAGATCCGGGAACACAGCCCAAGCAAATGCAGTGGTGACCTGTATTAGCCACCATTCTTTGACTCCTCAGGCAGGGGGTATGGACATCCGCAACAGTTTTTCTAAGTTCTGTATGTTAAAATATTTCCTAATAAGTTGTCCACAAAATATTTCAGGGTCTAATTTTTTTTTTTGTCTGAATGTCTGATCACCAGCATAGTGCATTAAAACAGAGCCTAGCTCAGCAGTGAGCAGTGCCTGTCCAGATCTGTGGCGCCTAAAGAGTTCACAGCATGGTGCCTCAGCCTCCTTCTCAGTTCTGGGGACCCTGCCTCACGTACCTACCGGGAGCTGTTTCTCTGTCTCTGTAACTTTCTTGTAAGTGAAGACAGGCTTCTTCATCTCTGATGTTCTTATAGCTTTCTTAGTGGTCAGAAGCACTTAATAAATCTCTGGGACATGAGTCAGCGGTGTGTCTCTTTTCTTCAAATATCTTTAAATGCCAATTTGGAAGGAGAACAGTGGCTCGTTATAACTTGGTAATATAATTTAGCCCATTTCTAAGACATTTAAAAATTAAATTTATGAAGAGCATCCTCATTCACAACCAGCCCAGAGTTCTACTCAGACGATTGCCATCACCACGCTGGTGTTTACGTGGTCACCTAGGGAGCAGAGAGAACAGAACACGGTGCTGCTGAGAAATAGCATCCTGCATGTATTACTCCCCGGCTCTCCCAACTGGACGCTTATACCCACAAACTGACCTCAGAGTAGTCTTCCAAAGCAGGATCTCACTGTAAACGCTGGGCTTCTCAGTCCCTTACTCAGTGGGGTCTGAAAATGTATTTCTGCTCACTTCTCCTGCTGATTCTGGTGACAGGGGAACCAGGGCCCCACTCAGCCACACACACACACACACACACACACACACACACACACTTGCACACTTGCACACTCTCACACACATGCACGCACACGCACATGCACACATGCCCATACACACACACTCACTCACACACTTGCACACACATACACTCACATGCGCGCGTACACATGTATGGACACACTCACAGGCACATGCACACACACATGCACGCATGCCCATACACACACACACACACACACACACACACACATACACACACACTACAGAGGAGTTTGTCTCTGGCTTGATAGTGCTCATATCCCCGCTACATCCCCACATTCCCTTCATGCCTCAATTTTGATCCCCACTTTAATCCAGTGAGTCCACATCAACCCTTCTTCCTACTCTCTGGTTTGTGGAACTTGGCCACACCTAGCTGTTGGGCGACATTTCCCGTGCCTTCACCTTTTCCCCTCCAGAACTGTAGCGCGCAGTCCAGCCTTCCTAGCTCCTTAAAGCAAGGCAAGTCCCAATCGCCATTTCTCCACCCCAGGAGAAGCGGGACTTTTAGGTAAAGGACCATCAATAGCCTCCTTACCAAAACTCCAACCCAATACTGAGGGCCACAAGCAATCCACGGGAACACCATTTCTATGAACTGGAGGGGCCCCCTTCCCAGTTAAACAGTCATACATTCATTTTCCTTTCATTACACAGGTAACAAATGAAGGTGACCTCGTTATAAAATAATTTTAAATAATTCAGGTGAATGAAAGCCACCTGTCTCATTCGCAGCCTCCCTCTCAGAAGGAATGAGCAGCAAGTATCTGCACTTTACAGTGTCTTCTTGTACTGATGTAAATCAAGACAAGATAAATGCTCTGTACGCTATAAGATAGGATTTTTATCCCAATCAGGTACAATGGGTGACGACTTGAGACAATTTTGGATGCGACAACTTTAGACGACCCTAGCACTGAGTGTATAGAAGCCAGAGACATCCTAAGGGCACAGGACACCACACACCTGCACCCAAACAAAGGCTAATCAGGGTCACATGCCAGGAGTCCCAAGGTTGAGAAGCCCTGAGTTCAACTACACAGCATCATCAATGACCAGGCAGTCTCGAAATTTAATAAGGCAGTTTCTAGCAGCACAAGTGCATATATTTGTGTAAATATGGAAACACACCATTTTGTCTGTGGTTGTTTTACATCGATGTGTTATACCAGCCCGTGACTTGTGAGAAGATTCTTCATATCTGGGCCTAGGGGTGCGGTTGGGCAACGTTCCACATGGGTTTTCTAACTGTTCTACAATACCCTTGCTGAGACGCTCCGTGGGGCCCTTTATCTACTCCTTCCGGGGGAGATGTTAAAGAAGTCTCGTCTGTCGAGGGGATGAATCAATTGCAGTGACCATCTGGACCCTTTTCCACTCGCAGGGAAGGCCTTGGGTGCGCCAAAGGATGCTGGGAGCGGAGACTCACAGAAAGCGGGTCTGCGCTTTGAGGGAAGCAAGGGTCCTCAGTTCAGACTGGCGCGCCCTTGGCCCTCCTCAAGCAGGGACTGCCTCTAGGTTGCATTACTGCCTGTTACCTTGCATGGCAGAGGCCCCCTCCCGCCACAGACATTAACTGTGCGCTCTGAAACGCACTTCTTATGGTACTAACTCTTATATTTCTCCCAGCGTGTTCTTTCTCCAGGAGTAATTGCCTTCCGTGTAGGCCTCTCCAGGAGATGCTGCGAGTTCTGGCACAATTCTTTGTACCTTATTCAAACACTGACACATCATCACTTGGCAAAACAAACCCCCACATATTCTTAGCAATCAGTATTGTTACAGTCAAAGGCACAGAGTGACAGGAAGCTTAGCTTTCCACAAATGGCTTCAGGGTTTTAATTATCCCGGAACGTGGCACGTAGACTAACCCGAGACAAAGGCACCCCTCCCCACATGCTCTGGGACATTGGCATGTTGTCATCCGAGAGAGTAATTTACTTTCACATAATTGACTCTATAAAGGGCGTCTTCGCTGTCTAATTCCCCAAATAACTTGGGCCCACTGTTGCCAGCGCTGACCCCACGAGAGGAAAGAGAGCCGTAATTAATTGAGTCATTTATGATTAATGCGTTCCTGTTTTCCTGTGCTGCCAGTCTCCAAAGAGAGAGCTGCCTAGCCCTCTGACTCCACTTCCAAGGAACTAATTCATTTAAAATAAAGAAAGAAATCTGGTTGACAAGCAAGGAGTCCGTTGCTCATAGAATCTCCTTCCTTGAGGCTGCACCTCTCCTGTGAGCCCAGCTGCCTCAGGAGCTCATCTGAGGAAGGAATGCATGGAGCTCTCAGCTATAGGCCCTTAGTACACACCAGGAAAGCCTTGCTTTTTAAGTCATTTTGTTTTGATTTTAGTTTCCCTGGTTTGGTTTTTTATTTTTATTATTTTTATTTATTTATTTATTTATTTATTTATTTACCCGTTAGGTACCTAAGGAGGTACGTGAATAAACAATGGGGGAGCAAAGGAAAATTGGAAGAAAAAACCCACAAAAGCCCTCCTTCTCTACAGCAACAATGTTCTCTTGGGTCTGGTCTGGTCTGCTTTTATGTGAACTGCTCCATGGGAATGCTGGAGTCTGAACTCAGGTGTGCCTGGCAGACCAGAAAATGCTTTGAATTTAACTGCCCCAGCCCCAACTCTGTTTTTAATGCAAAAGACCATAATGGGACACAACTTCCCAACACCTTTTCTTTTTTCTTTTCTGCCCATTCCTGGTGTTTTGAGAATATTCCATTGTGCTTTTTAAAGTGATATTATTTGAATATAAAGTCATGGCAAGGAGTGACTTCAGAACTCGGAACCCAAATAGTTCTCCCTACACCCAGAGCCATTCCATAAAACAGACGCTTACACAAAGCAATTTCTCATTCCCTTTTATGTTTCTTTATCAAGTCCTCCTGGAAGGGTCTGAAAGCCACTGAAGACCCTAGACTCAGATAGCATGTAAAAACAAAAAGTGTTTATTCTGCAGAAACAGCCTGCATGCAGGGGTCAACCATCCATTCAAAATAGGAGTGACCCCTTTCAAAGGGTGCAGGCCTTTTTATAGAGAATTAGGGAACTTCTAAGAGGGAGTGCTATCTTCTAATTTGATTGGGTGGGCTAAGGAGCGATCACAGGAGGCGTAAGCTGATAGGCTGGGGTCACCTGAGTTACAACCCAGAGGCATTAGGCCATATATGGTCACATTAGCTGCTGATTGGCTCAGACCTTCCCACACAGTCTTTCCAGGACCAGGAACATTCTGTTCCGTGACTCCAACTGGGATTGACAGGTGCCAGCCAGTGCCCATGTGGGCTATGTGACTTCCTGACTTCTTCTGTGGCGCCATGGGTCCTGGGCTTGGCAACTCTGGGCACCAGCCTTTTAGCAATGTCTGACTGTCTCAGTCCGGTGTCCCTATTCCTCTCTGTCTGACTGGGTAATAGAATCCATGTATAAAGAGCTGTGTTGCCCACACCTCCCAGACACAATCTGTATCCGCCACTTGCAAGTTGTTATATTATTACAAAGATGTAATGTTTGGGTGTCTTTAACAGGGAATTGTAACAAATCCCTCAGCACTTGCTGTTCTACTCCCCAAAGCCTTTCCGTTTCTTTCCCAACCCTGTCCTTTCCAGGCCTCTGATGCCTGTGTTGAACTCCTTGCTCCTTTGACTTCTTTATACATCCTGGACCACTTCATCACTGCCACAGGATCCTAGAAGCAGCTGATGCTAGTTATAGTTAGAGGCTTTCAGAATCCCTTATAGTAACGACAAACTCTAAGTCAATCCTGGCTCATGTCTCAATTTATTTTTGTTTTTGTTTTTGTTTTGTTTTGTTTTGTTTTGTTTGAGACAGGGTTTCTCTGTGTAACCTTGGCTGTCCTAGACTCACTTTGTAGACCAGGATGGCCTTGAACTCACAGCGATCCGCCTGCCTCTGCCTCCCGAGTGCTGGGATTAAAGGCGTGCGTCACCACCGCCCGGCCCAATTTACAACTACAATAGCCAATGAGGATGATGTCAGTGGAGAAGTCACCTATGATCTCTTTCAAGAAATCTGTTAACCCGTAGGAGCTGTGTTCATATGAAACTCTGTCAGTGCCATAGACTCGGTGTTCAATAATTATAAAATCTTGAATTCTATTTTGTAAATAGTGGTTCTGTTCTAAAAATTCAAACTGGTGCTAGGTGTAAGTGGCACACACCAGCAATCCTAGCCCTCCAGGAAATAGAGGCAGGCAGATGTCTATGAGTTCGAGGCCAGCCTGGTCTACAAAGTGAGTCCAGGACAGCCAAGACTACACAGAGAAACCCTGTCTGGGAAAAAAAAAATTCAAATAGGTATCTTTCAACTCAAGGATAGAGTCAACCAGAGATGAGCCATATCCCAAAGTGATGGCTTCTAAACCGATGATGCCGTAAGAAACCTCTTACCTGGGTTGCAAGGGTAATCTAGAACCCCCATGAGTAAACTAACACTCTAGTAGTCCCGGTTTTAAAGACCCAGACTCCCAGTAGAAGCCACAAATCACCGGTAAAGCCGTTGTCATCTTTCCACAGAAAAAAAACAAAAACAAAAACAAAAACCCTCAAAAATCTGGGCTCACATAGTAGAACCATCAGGGGAGCGTTAGTACATACAAATGTCCAGGTCCCAAGAGATTCCAATTTAGTCTTGGGTAGGACCAGGCATCCAGAAATGGTCAAAGCCTCCTGGCAGTTCTCATGGTTACCAGGGTAGAGGCCTCCGTGGCTCACAGGTCTCATTAATGGCCAGGGATGCGGTTTATTCTCTCTCTTATGCCTCTCCCCAGGGCTTGTCCTCTCAAGCTCCTTTTGGGCAGTTCTATAAAAGCCTTCCAGACTCACCTTCTCAATCAATCAACCTGAGCTTTGGGACACAGTATAAAGAGGATTATAGACAAAAGGAGGTTTTGCATAACAATTGATCATTGATAGGTTTTTTTTGTTTTTTGGGGTTTTTGTTTTGGTTTGTTTTTTTGTTTTTAGCATGTGCAATGTCCTGAAATAAAGGATTTTGAGATTGCCTTATCTGGCTTTCGCCTGCTATGAACACCGTTAGCCATGTGGTTTTGATGTGCTCCTGTTTAACTGTCTGTGAAGTTAATAGGGAGATGCAGTGCTGGTTCAACTCTGAACTCAATATACAGCTTCTAAAGAAAAGAGCAATTGTCACCTCAAAGATTGCGAAAATCCAATTAAGTATCACTTTCCCCCGCTGCTAGAGAGACTTAGACCCTGGAAGTAATGTTAATGGCGCTGCATGAACACCCGGGACAAGCACCAGACCCCTTTGATGGAAATCATACCCTAGCCGGCAATTAAAAAGAAAGCACAAGAATTTTAATACAGCCCCCCTGGCTTTTGGTTGTCAAACAAAAATACTATGAAAAGCCAGGGATGATGAGACCCAGAGAATAACGTTTTTATTAAAGAAATATGTACCATTGTTCGGGGGGTTTTTTTTTCTCCCTCAAAGAGGAGGTATTCAAGGTCAGTGAAACCGATTACACCGAGATTTTCCCCCAAAGATGTATCATTTTGGATTCACTGCCCTGGTCCCTGCACCCCTCCATGTGTTCTCCAATGTAATTAAGATATATGCGCATCTCTGGGCCTCGGGGGCTGCTGACAGACAGCTCCGCTGCCAACAAAGTGCAAGTTGCCAAAGGCAGATGCTCAATGTTAGATGGTGCCCCGGGCAATGCTGAGCTTGGCTGTTCTCTCCCCCTCCCACCACCCGACCCTCCACCTGGGACTTGTGCAGACTACAAAGCGGGGTGTTAAATTAAACAGCTTCCAGACACACAAGCACTGCCCGTTTGATTTAGACTGCTACCTTTCCTTTAAAAGACGAGGGTGAATAGGGACTCTGTCAAGATGCAGCGACTTCATCTCATTCCTGCCCCCTGTGCCAGGAAACTGGTCCATCCCACACTGAGGTAGAATATACGGTTTCTTTTCCACTCCGAACTCCTCACACTGTGAGACAAACAAAGCAAGGTGCCTGTGTTGAACTGAAATCCATTCAGTACCTCAGACTGTGACGATTTGGAGACAAAGCCTTCAAAGAGACGACTGTCATGAGGCTATCTAGGTTGGCCTAACCCATCGGATGGGCGGCATCCTTAGAAGAGGAGGCCATGTGAATACACAAACAAGACCTAAAAGACGGGTGGCCCATAGAGAGATGGATAAGAACCACTCAGAAAGCAGCCTCCAGCAAGCCAAGGAGAGAGGCTGTGAGAGAAACCAAAGCTCAGGCTCCTGCAGGTCTCCTGGACTGTGATGAGCCACCAAGTATGTGACGTTGTTATGACAGCCTTAGCTGTACTGCTATGAGTGAATGTTCTATTCAAATGCCAAGCTGCCCTCCCTCCTGCTAGAACAATCGGCCCTCGGCATCAGGGTTCTGCATGAGCATATTTAGCCAAACCTGCATTGAAAATAACCCTCCCCCGCCCCTGACACGCACACACAAAACCCTGTGTCTATAATAAACACATACAGAGGGTATTTTTCTTGCCATTATTCCCTGAGCAATTATAATCATCAGTTATGCCGCACCTATGTTTAGTGGCACATGTCCTCTAGAGATGATTTAAAGTACATAAAAATATGTTGTCCAGTTCATATGCAATGGCTCCATTTCGTGTAAGAGACTTGAGAACGAAGCATGTGCAGATCTTGGTATCCTCAGGGGTCCCTGGAACAAATCATCTATCCATACGGTAGAGTGACTTCCATATGCAAACGCCAGGCTAAGTTCAGGAGAGGCTTCTAAAGAGCAATGGCTCTGAGGAGAGACGGCTTACCCTCTTGTGTAGAGAATCTCACTTGGAATGTGATCCTGGGAGTGTGTCAGGACCCAGCCTTAATTTTAAAATAAAAAGTGACAATAAAAAGTGCCACACAGAGCAGGGTAACACTGCATTTGACCTGGTGTGGGGCTAAGAAGGTAGCCCATAATCCTCACCTCACTCGTGGTGAAAATGAGATGATCTGAGGGTCTCTGAGAGCATTGCGGTGAGCTACTATCAGAAGAGTCTGCTGTGGTCCTGTCCTCAAGGGCAGCCTTGAAGGTGTGAGTCACTGCACTTACAAAGCCAGCATCACAGGATTATCATGGCATAGAGGGCTGGAGGAGGCACCCGCCAGATACCTGCACCCCACATGCCTGCCCACTCCTGCCAGAGGGTCTGTTTCCTTAGACGCTAATGTCACGTCTGCAATACCGGAAGTTTCTCAGGAGACATTGGCCATAGGAAGCAGAATCTGCTTGAAATGTGTTGATTTTACCAACAAGAAAATCCACGCCAGTCAAATGTATAATCTAGAGACCAATCTCTACCTTGGTGTCAGAGGGCGATGAGGTAGGCAGAGGAGAAAGTCATTACCATGTTGGAGCTCCCAAAATGGTGCCTGGTACAATTTGCATAAGGAGTCCCAAGAACCAAGACCTAGACCAGGTTCCCAGCTAAACAAGGTGTTAGCATACTGTTCCCAGTCTGCCTAGCAACCTATGACATCCTGACCTGCCTGCCACTAGGTGGGCCTCTGCCCAGGATTATAAAAAGGGCAAACCCACCTCTTCTCTCTCTCCTGTTCCTGGTTCTCTCTCTTCCTCTCTCTTATGCCTCTTGCTTTCTCTACCTCTCTCTTGCGCTCTCTCTCTCTCTCTCTCTCTCTCTCTCTCTCTCTCTCTCTCTCTCTCTGTCTGTCTCTCTGTCTGTCTCTGTCTCTGTCTCTGTCTCTGTCTCTCTCTCTCTCTCTCTCATGCCCCTCCCATTTCCCTGCTCTCCCATGCTCATATAATAAACTTTTTCATATCATATCCATTGCCTGGCATCTTATATTTCACACTTAAAGCCAGCATCCTGCCGGGTACAGTGGTGCAGGCCTGTGGCTTTAGTACTTGGAAGACTGAGGCAGGGGAATCTCAAGTTCGAGGTGTGCCCAGGCTACACAGTGAGCCCTATGTCAGAAAGCTTACGGAGGGAGCATAAGATGTGTCACGTGTAAATAACATACATGAACTAGTCCCTAGTTCTGGAGGCTATGGAGTGCAAAGGGGAGGCACTGGTGGATTCAGCGTCTAGCAGGTGTGCTTCCTGCTCCATCAGTGCCTGCTGTCGGCTCCCTTGGGCCTCTCATAAGGGCCTGTCTTCTCAATTTAAACAACTAGGGATAAACGGCTCCTATTGTTTAGTTACTTGCTTAAGTTGAATTAAAATATAAGCTGAGCTAACTTTTTTTTCAATAACTTTTCTCTCCTTTCCCCTTAGGTTCTAACTATAATTTTAAACACTATTACACATGGGTCAGCGAGATGGCTCAGTGGCTAAAGGCAGTTGCTGCCAAGTCTGACAACCCGAGCTTGATCCCCAAGGCCTACCTGATGAAAAGAGATAATCAACTCCTGCAAGTTACTTTCTGACCTCCACACATGCCATGGCACATGTGTGCATGTGTGTGCACACACATATATAAACAAATACATTTAAATATATATATTTAAAATGCCACTAACTTTAGTTTTGTTCTATGTCCTTTTCTCACTTCTAAATTTCGGTTTTCAGATTCTAAATTCCACAATACTACCAAGCCTTAAATAAGAAGAAAACAAGCCTTTGGATAAAGCAAAGAGGTGCTATTTGAAGGGTCCTTATAACTTACATTAAATGGCATCTTGGCTGGGGAGACATCTCAATGGAAAAAGGACTTCCATGGAAGTTGAGGATCTGAGTTCAAGTCCCCTGAATACACATAAAACCTGATGAAGAAGTATGAGCCTCAAGCCAAGTGGAAGATGAGGACAGACACCCAAGGTTGGTCAAATGCACACTGTGGCACACACAAGAATACATACAAACACATACACACACATACAAACACATCACACACACACACACACACACACACACACACACACACACTGAAAAAAAAGGTTTGAAAACATGTTTCAAGCAATTTAATACCAAGCCTGTTTGCACACATCCTGAATTGTATGTGCCGTTTGCTGAAGAAAAAGCTGAGCTCTCTGTATCCAAGATGAGGTAGTTATTCACTCTGGCCCTGAACAACTTGCAATGACATCACACACACACCTCTGGGTATGTTTATGACAGCATTTCTGGAGAGGGAAGACTCACTCCAAACATGATCCACACCACCCCATGCCCTGAGGTCCCAGACAGAAGAATAGAAAAGGAGAGGTTGGCTGAGCACCGACAGGGTCCTGCTTCCTGGCTATGGATGGAATGTGACCAGCTTCGTCATCCAGTCACCACAGCTAGAGTCACTTTCATCTTCCTGCCTGTCCTGTTAGGATGGACTGTGACCCAAAGAGACGCCCTATTCCTTTGATTGCTTTTGCTGGATATTTAGTTGGAACAATGAGAAAAGTAACACACCAGGCCCTTTTCCTGTGAGAACCAAACTGTCTCTTTTCAGCCTTTTCAGAAAATCCACTCTTCGAGGGACATTCCATTCGGAGGATGGGCATGACGACGGTTTAGAACTAAATGAGACACCCGTGCCTAGAGCTTGGTCACCAGCATATGGTGTTATTAGTTGGTGGCAAACTTAGAGGGTAAGGCCCGCTAGGAAGGAGGAAACTGTGTCATTGAGTATTGCCCTGGAAGGTGATGTGGAGACTTCAAGTGTGGCCTCTCCCTGGTTTTGCACTACCATAGGTGAGCAGATTTTCTCCGCCATGATAAAGCACTTCCCCACAGCCAGAGCCAATAGAGTCACTGGCCATGGACTTACACCTCTCAGTCCATAAGCCAACTAGATTGTCTCTCTGTTGCTGCTGCTGCTGCCACCACCGCGGCTGCCTGAGATAGAGTCTCTCCATTCTGGAACTGCCTACGTAAATCAGGTTGGCCTCAACCTCTCTTAGATCCTCCTGCTTCTGCCTTCCCGGTGCTGCCATGAAAGGCGTGCCTCACCTGGCCCGTCACTCTTTCCTTTCGAGTTAACTGTCTCAGATATTGTGTTATATCGATAGAAAGCCAACTACCATGGACAGGGGGCACCTACGTTCTTTGAGAAACTTTGGACAGGTTTATTATTTATCATTTGAGTTCTATTTGGTTTCTGGTGGGACACCACCGTGTGACACCTGCTCCCTGGCGCTTCCTGGCTTTATCACTACTGACATGAGGTCAGGTGGCAAAGAGAGAAACTGCAAGTGTCACATAGCAGTATTCACCACTTGATCTGACTTATTCTTTTCCCACTTAGCAAGAATCCTAGCAAGTACTCCTCAAAGCCAGACGGCTTTTCTTACCAGACTTGTCATCAGTTTCTAAAAGTCTATCCTTGATCTCCTGATGCTCCATTGTTCCATCCAGACAAAGCTGTATCAACAGCCAGAACATACCTTGCACTTTATGGTGCTTAAATTTACATTGGTTTAACTTTTAATTTCCTGAAATTTATTATGTAGTGCTGAGGCACACTAAGGACCCCCCCCTCTCTCTCACACACACACACACAGAGAGAGAGAGAGAGAGAGAGAGAGAGAGAGAGAGAGAGAGAGAGAGAGAGTCAGAGTCATGTGGCTGGGAATTAGTCCCTGGTACCTCCTGTCAAGAATGCTAACGTTCAGCCAGGCCTGGTGGTACTCACCTGCAATCCAGAATTAGGAAGCTGAGGTAAGAAGACAATGACCTTGCTGTCACCCTGTGCTGCACAGCGAGTTCTGAGCTAACATTTAAAAAAAAATTAATGTTAATAACTGCTCTTTATTTTTAAATTTCTTTAGGAAATATTGTATGTTTTAGGTATGTGGATAGTTTTACCTACATGTAGGTATGTGCTTGAGGAGGCCAGAAGAAGACATCGGAATCTCTGGGACTGGAGTTAGGGACAGTTGGAAGTCACCATAAAGTGCTGGCATCCAAGCCCAGGTCTGCAAGTGCTCTTAACCACTGAGCCATCGCAGCAGCTTCAGCTTTTAGTTTTTCAGGAGCCTCTACACTGATTTGCACAGCAGTTAGAATATTCTGTACCCACCAACAGGGTATGAGGGTTGCTTTCCAGCTACATTCTTGGTAGCAGTTGTTGTTGTGGTTGTGGTTGTGGTTGTTTTGGTGTATTTTCTGGTAACTATTCTGACTGGATTGAGATGAAATCTCAATGCAGTTTTGATGGTGAGGGATGCTGGATACTTTTTTATGTATTTATATTCCATTTCTATTTCTTTTTATGTACTAATTTCCCATTTGATAATTCCATTGCCTGTATTATGCTGACATATGATTCCTAGTTTCTTCATGAAGTCATCATGAATTTTATTAGACTTGTTTACATCTAATAAGATGTCCTGTGATTTGGGGGCTTAATTTTAAATATGTGATATATTGTATTTATTAGCCTATAAACATTGAACAATCTTTGAATTTCTAAAATTAAACCAACTTGATTATGGTGCATTTTTTAGTGTGTTGCTGATTTCGGTTTCCAGGCATCTTATTGAGAGTAGCTTCATTTTGGCCCTTCCAGACTATAGTTTCCTTGTTTGCTATATCCCTATCTAATTTAGATATCAAGTTACTAGTGGATTCATAAAATGAATTGCTCCTTTCAATGACTCTTTGACTGACAGCTATCAGATCCATCTCTTGTGACCAGTCATGGTATTCAACTGAGCAAAGCAGTTTCCACTTTTATTAACCAACTAGACTGTCACCACAGTATCCTGGCTGTTTTGAACACCACAAAGACACTTTGGGAAAGCCACACTTCAACTGTAAAACAACTGCATCCACAGATGCTGTTGGGCCCCAAACCCCTGCACAGGAGACCATGCTACAGTCATACTTACTCTAGTCAAGACTATGTCAGTTCATCTACAACCTCCTCAAGGTTGACAAGGAGGAGGAGCACCACCTCTGTGTCTCAGCAAAAGCCCATGATTGACAGAAAGGGGGTTGTATCTGTGAGAGGCTTATGTATGACTGATCTTACGTGATGATTGTGACTGGTGAAACTGGAAGCCATACAAGGCTGTGATTGGTGAAATTACAGTCCAAGCAAAAGTGTGTCAGTCCCTTCTATATAACTACATAAGCAGGTTGCTTGGCACTCCTTCAGAGCTAGTCTGGGAGGCCTCGCTACCATCCAACACCACCGATGCCCCGTTAGGAACAATAAAGTCTTTTCTTGAATGGTTTGTCAGCGTGTCCTCGCTATCACTGGCTGGACTGGTTGAGCAAAGAGTAAACAGGAAACTAGAGTTTCTAGCCCTGGGAAAAACCCAGGGGTGAGAGCAGTGACCAGGGGCCAGCTAAGACTTACAGAGACACAGAAGAGCTAGGCACCCTGAGTCCCCAACACCAAGAAGCAAGGAAGAGTTTCAGAAAGCCACTCTGAGCGAAAGCTCCCGCTAGCTGAAGGGCTAAGCTACCACAGTAGGAGGTACCCGAAGAACCCAAGAGAATATCCAATGATAGGCGACTTCAAGAAGCTAAGCCTGTGAAGAACACTGGAAAGCTGAGCCTGTGGGAGCTGGGAGTAAGCAAAGGCGAGAGCCAAGGATGTGAGAGCTTCATGCTTCACTGCCGAGAAGAGTGTGAGAGAAAAGCCAAGGGTTAAGGAAACGAGAGTACCAAAAACCAAAGCTCAGAGGCCGTTAAGTGTCAGAGCTCCAATGCCAGAGCAGTAAGCCTCTAGTTTTGAAGTGTGGAGCCATAAGCCTCTAACCCTTGAGATATGGTGCTCTAAGCCTCCATATTTAGAAAGCTTGTTTGTAAGCACAGCACCAGAAACCCAGAAGCTGCCCTTGGTCTGTGTGTGATTCCTATGCAGACAGAACAAGAGGATCCCCAGCCAGCCATTTGTGGCAATAACAACAGATTTCTTATGTATCTGAGATATAGAATCTTTATTCTTCTTTTCCTAAATATTTCTCAGCCATGATAACTCAGATAAATCATTTAAAATTAAATAAAACAGGCAAAATACTATTAGAATGAATCCCAATGGAGCAATCCAAGGCTCAAAAAGTGAAATTGAAGTCAGAATTCAAATCCAGGTAGAGGTGGCAAAGACTGAACTGCAAACCACTACGCCAGGACCACAATTAGGGGAGCCAGGAACATTTAAATGACACTCGATGTGAGCCTGGGGATTTCTTAAGCATGTAAGGCACCATCCAGTCAAGGGGACCCAAGGGAGGCATGGCAGGACAGTAACTAGACAAAGAAAGTGACAGTCAGTGATTAGATTGGGCTTTGTGAAGAAAGGATGGGCAGACAAAATGGAGGCTGTTGTATCAGTGCTTCTATAGCAAGAAGTCTAAAAGAAAAGCACAGTCTGTGTGTAGCCAGGGCTGTCAGTAAGAGACACGCAGGTCCAGATCCAGGAGTGTCTAGAACGTGAGTGCAGTAGGCATGTGCAATTGAAGAAAAGAATGCGTGATGGCCAGGAAACACTTCACACCAGGCCCAAATACTACACCACTGGCCCAGAAATGGTCAGGGCTGCTGTGAAAGCCCTCACATCTAAAGCCAGGCGTGGTTGGATGAATACATCAGCTATACGTTATTTTAGTTTGCCATACTCCTTCCTAGAGCAGTCACTTAGTCATGTCATACTATCTCTGAAGTATGACTATCTCCAAATTAATATAGAATTACCTAGCTCATACAGGCAGAGAAAGCAGAAATGTCCATAGCCCCATGGTTTAGTTGAGTTGTGCGTGTGTGCATGTGTGTGTGTGTGTGTGTGTGTGTGTGTATGTGTGTGTGTTTGTGTGTTGCTGCTGCTGCTATTGTTGATTGTTTTGATTTGGTTTTTACACAAGGCTATATGTTGCTTTTGCTAAAATTAAAATGTAAAAATGATGCTTTATTGTTAAGTTTTGTTTTTGGACTCTGAGCTGGGTATGGTGGTGCATGCATATATAAGCACTTGGGAGGTAGAGGCAGGATAATCAACAGAGAATTCAAGGTCATCCTCAGCTACACAGTGATCACAGGTTTAGGCCAGCCTGGACTACATAAGACTCTGCCTCAGAAAACTAGGAGAAGGCAAACAAAGACAGCATCCTGTATCTCTGACATGACTGATAAACTCCCATGTTTCCCACCTCTGGAGTTTCGCCTTCTTGGGTTCATAGGTCATGTACAGCCTGCCCTGACTACATATTGACTCCCTGCAGAAGGATGGAGCATCTCAGCTGTGTTTTCTCAGACTCTGTGGAATTCTCTCAAAGCAGGTCTGAAAGGACGGGATCCTCCATGTCTTTGGTGCAGATTCGCATCTAAAAACCATGTCATCGGGTGTCATGGTGACCTGTCAGGAGGACCTGACCATCTTGAAACCGACGTTGTTCACTAAGAGCTTGGACTCTGGGGTCAAATGTCCAATAGGAAACCACTTGGTGAAGACGCCATTCCGGGATCCCTAAAGTGTGAAAAAGGAGAAGAAAAGCCAGAGAGGCAGGGTTGAATCTCAGCCTCTTGGAGCTACACACACACACACACACACACACACACACACACACACACACACCCGACCCACAGCTGATAATCAGAAACCTGCCCTCGCCATTCTGAGTGTTTGGTACACGGACACTCCGAGGGCTGTGCAAATGTCAGTTGTTATTTTTACAGCACTTTCTATTTTGTTCCATCAGGCCAAGAGCAGGGCTACGCTGCCTCATTTTTAGGAAAGCCAAGAGGCCCGGAGCCTCCAACTACTCTTGTCACTGTCAAAACAAAAGAGTGGCTTTGGCAGCATTTCAGCCCCATGGTGTGTACTGAGCCTAGGAACTTGGCAAGGCACAGCCATCTGAGCTTGCACCCGTGCTGACTGCTGAACTCCGTGGCTTTTAAATAGAAAGCCACCACAGTTCTGCCCAGATGACCCAGCTGCAACTGTAGGCATAGATGCAACTTTTAAATGTCATATTTGTACAGTTCCGAATCAAATAGAAATTGCTCTGTGCATTCACCCACCAGGTGTTAGCTGAAAAAAAAAATGCCACCTCTGTGACCACAGCGACACCCTGCTTCCCTCCACGGGTCTCACAAGATTCCCCCGCTGGTGGAGCACCATACATAGGTCACCTGCCTCTGTCCAAAGTAGCTGCTGCTCCCTGTTGCAGCCATTAAGGCCTTGGACTCAGGACTATAAACAAACTTCACTTTCTAAACTAGCTGTGCAGGAAGACAGGGAAATAGGAGCCTTAGTAGAATGAAGTTCAGAAAGTTACCATGCAGACTTCCCCCAATGGGCACCACAGGAGCCATCTGCCTATATCCCAGTGGAAACAGGCAATGTTTAATTAAGACCAAAAATGTAAATAAACTCTCATGGACCGTACAAAGATAGCAAAGAAATGAATAGTAAGCAGGTGCCTGCACATGTGATGAATACCGTACAAGGCCTGCAGTCAGGTGCCGAGGTGGTCAGCCTGGGTTTGGATGTAAGCCCAGTGATGGGATACTTCCGTTTGGAGAGAGGCAGCTGTATCCTCACAGGGAGCCCACCTTGTTAGATCCAGAGGCAGCAGGCAGGCAGGCAGGCAGGGCTCTGTCTGTTAGGGAAAAGATTTGAGAGGCCATCCTAGGTGTAGTGGGAAGATTCTAGAAGGGTTTCACAGAGAAGGGTGCCTTTAAAAGACCACCCACCAGCGATGGAGAAAGAGAACAGGATTGGAGCCGCATGGGGGCCAGCAGGGAAGAGGTTAAGGTGATGTTCCAGAGAAGCCAGCCCTGGACCAGGGTCACAGGAATGCATGGAGAGAAGAGGGAGATCCATAAGAACTGCAGGAAAAAGAATGCACGGGGCTCGATGATTGGCAGGCCAAAGGAAACAAAGGGACAAAGGCAGCTTGAGTTATTTTTTCCCTGTCCAAAACAATAGATCTTGTTATTGACTGGGGACAGATACTTGAACCAGCTTGAAGGAGCATATGGTGAACTCTGTGTGGGCTGGGTTTATAACCCATCTAGTAGAGGAGCCGGCCACGGAACTGATAAGCAAGGCTGGAGCTCGCAGTAAAGGTCTGGGCTCTGCTGTTGCCCGGATGGTAAAGATAATAGATCCCAGAGGAATCTAAGATGTTAACTGAACAGTCAGCATTGGCTTTTAACCCAAGGAGAGAGAAACGAAAGGCAAAGAGACGTCAAAGCACGAATAGGCCATCCCACGTGCCTAGCGGCAGCCAGACAACACCTGTCTAACCTGGCATCTCGAACAGAAAACGCCCAGTAAAACCAAATGTCATTGATTCGTTTGGAGAATTGAATTGTGCCAGTCCCCCTTTGTTTCGGTCTCTCTTTTCAGTTACCTAAGTGATCGACTACGAACTAAAAATATTGAATAGAAAACTCCAGAAATAAACAATTCATATGTTAAATTACAAGCTATTCTGAGTGGTGCATTGAAAGCTCATGTCATCCCACTGACTCTCATCGGGATGTGAATAGCCGTTGGGCCACCGTTACCACGCTCTACTCACTACCCCCCCCCCTTAGTTACATAACAGCCATCTTAGCATCACTAACTACCGAAGTACCTCAGTGTTTGTGTTCAAGTAACCTTGACGTATCATGGCCCCAAGAGCACAAGAACAGTGATGTTGGCGAGTGTAATATGTCACAGAGAAGCTGAACGAGGATTTCCTTTAAGGGAGGAGATAAAGGGTCATGACTTAATAAGGAAAGAAAGCGACAATGTGATGAATTTATAAATAATATGCCAAGAACAAATCCACCCATGGAACTGTAAAGGAAAAACAAATCTAGTTTCCCTGTAGCACTTTAAATTGCAAACACAGCAGAGCAGGTGAGTGGCTTTAAGGCATGTGGCATGTGGACATATGTTCCTGGGAGTCAGTGACCGCCAGGGGTTCAGGAATCCACTGGGGTCTTACAAAATGCCTGCCATGGGAAATGGAAGGATAGCACGCAACAGCACCTACATATTGAAGCCATCATATATAAAAGCCCTATGCAAATTACTGGCTATATCAGGACCTCCACTGTTAGTAGCTGCTGATTAGTTTGCAGTTCAGATTACTTATTATCTGTTGTTATTATTATTGCTACACATGACCTCACTCAGTCCCCCCAAACAACCTACAAAGAAACTAAGCCTCAGAAATGTGAAACACTAGGCTGAGTGTGGTGGTACATGACTTAAACGCCAGCACTTGAGGGACAGAGGTAGGTGGATCTCTGTGAGTCTGAGGCCAGCCTGGGCTACAATAGCAAGTTCCAGACTGGCCAAGGCTCAAAGGGGGTGGGGCAGAAACATGAAACACTGTCCCAAGATCAATCCAGCAAACCCAGGCCAGTCTGGTTCCAAAAATCCCAATCCAAGCTCTAGGCAATGAGTTTCTGGGAGGTCACCCCAGCATATGCGCCTTTTCTTTAGGTTTAGGAAATAGGTTGCAAGGCAAAACAACTAGTCACTCTGGCATGTGCCCCATCCTCCTGCCAACACCGTCAGCTCCTGCTAAGACATGGGCCTAGGGAGATGCTATTCACAGACAAGGATCGGCTTTACAGCCAGAGGGTAAAGTGGATGCAATATTGGACTTCTCTAGCCCACTCTAGCATACGGTCCTGTGGAGCCCAGGCCCAAAGACAAGTCCATATGGTGTCATTTTCAAGCATGCCCACCTAGGAGCGACATGAAACAACAGACAATAGTCTCAGTTACCTTAGTGCAGGAGTGGGAAGGTGTCCCTTTTTTTTTGGTATGTGACCTGAGACAGATGACGTTAAATTTTTGGGTTTTGCCATTTGGCCCAAGAGTCAATAGTTCTGTCACTCTGTCTAAAAAATGGTGGTTGAGGGCCGTACCTTAAACTGGACGTAGCAGTGAGAGTGCTACAGAAAGCAATTCACTTCCCCTCCTCGTGGTGCCTTGGATGGTCTGAGTATGAACTGTGAGAAGCCCTGCTTTAGAGAACATTTACTGTTGAGTTACTTGCCCAAGGTCAAACAGCTGGCAATGTCAGAACGAAGACTCAAATCCAAAACATCTGAGAATAACTCACCCCGCCAAACCTCGCAGCTTCCTTGTGGGATGCGGATTAAGTGGTGATGTATGCAGAGTCTGCCAGCACAGTAAGTGTTTGGTTAATGCTATGCCATTAGTTTTATTATTGGTACCATTATCTGAACACTGAAGAAGATGATGGCATTTAAAACCAAAGCAGAACAGCACAACTTCTGACCTTTAGAAGTGTCTTGTGAAAAAAAGAAATGCTATTTACAAGACAGGATCTTACAACTCATCCAGGAGGGATGGTGCCTCTTAAAGCATCTATTGACGCAAACGGTTCTGCAAATACAAAGAGAGCTGACAGGCATGTAGACCAACTGCTGAGGGAATTCCCCATAAAGCTCCCCCCACCCCCTCTCCAAACACACACCTTCTCTGCCTCCAGGCTCATTGGTGCACTAATCCAAGCGGACTCTGCTTTCTTGCAGATGAACTTTTTATTTTTAATGCTATAACATTTTGTAAACCAGAAGAAAATAAAACTAATTTTTAAACTTTACATTATGATGTGAGTCCTATTTTTACTGTTAGGATCAGTCTGAAAAGGAAGGTACGACAGAAAGACTGTGGGTGGGGATTTGAATGTTTTGTCCATATCAGACATTCCTCAAAACACCACGCGCGCGCGCGCGCACACACACACACACACACACACACACACACACACACACACACAAACATACATGGACACACATGAACCCATACTCATGCCTGCCCATAAGGTCCAGAAGATGGCAAGCTGGATGCTTCCTCTGCTTTGGGAAGAAAAAGGGGTCTCCAATGTTCAGAAGGACTCCCTGGGCATGAGGACTCCCTGAGCATGAGGACTCCCTGGGCATGAGGACTCCCTGGGCATGAGGACTCCCTGGGCATGAGGACTCCCTGGGCATGAGGACTCCCTGGGTATGAGGACTCCCTGGGCATGAGGACTCCCTGGGTATGAGGACTCCCTGGGCATGAGGACTCCCTGGGCATGAGGACTCCCTGGGCATGAGGACTCCCTGGGCATGAGGACTCCCTGAGTATGAGGACTCCCTGGGTATGAGGACTCCCTGGGCATGAGGACTCCCTGGGCATGAGGACTCCCTGGGTATGAGGACTCCCTGGGTATGAGGACTCCCTGGGCATGAGGACTCCCTGGGCATGAGGACTCCCTGGGTATGTGGCTTTCTTGAGCAGTTCTAAAACCCAAGTGTGGTTTTGTAGGATTTCTTAAATTGTTTCCATGTTGATGTGAAATATAAACAGAGGTTGGTCCTCAAAACTATGCCTGTCCTCCAACACACAGCCATCACTGCCAAAGGCCCTCCTGCACAAGAGACAGCGCATCCTGGGGATGAGTGTGGGCTTGGAATCAGCTAGCGCAGTCACTTGCCACAGGAGCGGACTTCAACAGGTGCCCCTTTCTTTGAGCCTCAATCTTGAACATTGGTAAAACGGAATTCTAACTGGGGGACTCTAAGAGCTAGACACCCATTTGCTCAAGCACCCGGCACACAGGAGGGCTCTGGTCAAACAAACAAACCGAACATATTATTATTTCCTGTGGGCCACAAAGTTGAAAGGAGGGAACACTGTCTGAAGAGGAAGGAACTAAGAAAAATGAAGGGCCGGGGAGGAGGAATCCAACTTGGCAGTCCTGATTGGCAGAGGGATCACACAGCCTGTGCATCCACTGTGAGGTGGGTGGTGATGAAGGATTATTAGAAGGTGGATTTATAAAATACAAAAACAACAGCTCTGTTTTTACAGAGTAGGAGACTTATGGAGCTGACTCGAACTGGAGACCAATTATAGTCTGCACCCCAACTGCCCAGCAGCAGCCTCTCCTCAGTCTCAGGGCACCCTGACACTCCAACAAGCCTCCCTTGGAGAGAGCGTGGCACGGGGTGTGGGGTGGGGGTGTGGGGGGGAGTCCCCTCACGGATGAAGGCAATAATTAAAATGTCCAGAAAAGGCGACATTTCGTTGGGTTATCAAGTTATTTTTAATTCCTCAAGTCCTCTTCCTCAACCTTTGCAACCAAAACAGCCCATAATTCTCAGCACAAGTGGAATCATTCATTGTTCTTATCTGACCCATTTATAAGTTCAATTTCCCACAGACATGTAAATAGGAGGCTAGCACCTGGCTTAGTCTCCCGCTGTACTCAGAGCTCTGGGAGGCTCTTCTCCCTGATTATGATAACAATAATCAATTGCTCTTCTGCCCACTCACACTTGTTTCCTCTCCCCACACAGCCAAGGTGCCTCCCGGAGCTCTGAGGAAAGGCAGACCTGGTGTCTCTAGAAACAATGGAAGGAAGATATAAAAGTGAACCCAGTCTAGCTGCCTCGGGAAAGGACGTGGCCCTTTGCTAATGCCCTTCCCCTCATCCGCAGGGAAGCCCGGTGTCCTTGCTGAACTCCAGGCTCACCGTGGGCCCCAGGCTCATCGCTTGCGTCTTCTGCTCCACCGCTCAGAGCCGCACCACGAAGCTTCTCCTGTAGATTTGTGCTACATCTGAAAACACAGGGAAAGCAGAGGTCAGAGGTCAAGTCATCACCGCCTGCTACGGCTGCTGTGTGTGACTGGGGACTTTCTCTTTATTGTCTTCTCTGGGACGTAGCGTCCTTGATAAGAAAATGTGGCTAAACCTTTAGGGGACTCACAGGAAGAGGAGATGACAATGACAAATGCCCCGGATCCCAATACCTGCCACCTAAATGAGGATGCCCACACTGCCCACTAACAAGGACGGAGGGAAGGCACCTCCCGCTTCAAAACAATTTCCTCCCATGTTAATATGATCCAGTAAAAAGATCCGCTGTGCCAACAAGCTCTTATTACGGATGCAAATCACCCTAGTGGTGAGCTTAAGCAATTCCCACCTTAGTATGAATGATTTACGTTGCATCAGCTCCTTTAGAGCTTGGGTTTTCCGGCTTGTGGTTATGACGCATAGGAAGGTTATTCAACACCCTCTCTCTCGGAAGGAGCAGTTCGCAAGAGGAACACACTGAGCATCCAGAGCCTGGCAACTACTACTGTAGCAGGCTAGAAGTCAGTCCTGGGCTGGGGGGGGGGGGGGACGGGACAGGAGGGGAGAGGCAGGGTGAGGGCCCCGGGAGGTAAAGCAGAAGGACAGGCACTCTGTCCCTCTCTGTCATCGTGCCCTTGGCTTTGGTGGCAGATAAAATGCCACTGACAACCACCAGGCCTGCTGCCTTTGGCACATTAGCTGTGGACCGAGACATCAAAGCACATTTGTCAGGCTGGCCTGTCAAACTTGCCCCCCGGACGTCTCAGGACAGCCTCTCTCTGTTCCCATCCAGACAAGGTACCTAACTGCCATGCAGAATTCTCTGTCCCCTGCTGAGGTGACATTTAAAGAAAAGAAAAAAAAAAGAATGAAAAGGAAGCAAGAGGAAGGATCTAGCGAGATGAACGCATGTCGAAGTAGGTCAGACGCCCATTCCCTCCCACTCAGCATCCTGCATCACGTCACCCGGACAGGATTTCCACAGCAAGGGATGGGAGAGTCACCCACCATTGCTTTGTTCTCCTCAGCATCCTGCTTGGATGTGGCATTTCCTCTGTCTTCAAGCCACAGACTCTAAAATAACAGACGTGTGGTCAGATTTTAAGCAGAGTGTGTAGGACCAACCCCAACTAGTACAATGAAGAAACTGGTCCAAAAGGTTTTCCCCTTCCATACGTCCCAGTGGCTAGCTAGGACCTAAGTGCCTAAGGAGCAAATCTCCTGATGCTTCATGCCTAGGTGGCGTGTTAGAAGTCAAAGCCTTCTGAATGATGCTTGCTTCTTTATTCACTTAGTGAATCCTACTATATAGGCCAGGACTGCTCAAATTCACCCATCTCCCACCTCTGCTATGTAGATGCAGGGACAACAGGAATGAGCCATCAAAGGACTCAGATCTTACAAGAACCCTTGAAGCTGCAGGCAAGGATGCAGGAAATGGCTGGCGCTTGCAGCTCTGCCGCGGCCAGACACTCATCGGGACACTGAAAACCAATGTTTCTTCACTGTCAAATAGGGGAAGTGTGATAATCTTCTAACACTGAAGCATATGTGTGCACGCGTGTGTGGGATGGAGGAAAGTGAGTGGGGAGGGGTGCTGGAGGTGGGGGATCCTCTACAATTGCTGGCGTCCACTGGAAACATCCCGTCCTATGCTCTGAGTCTCTGCAGGACCCAAGTATCCTCAGCTGTGAGCGTCACTGCTAGAAACCCTCAGTGAGGCCCCTTCCTTCCGCATCCCCTTCAGTGCATGAGGGTCAATTTGTCCACTCTGAGAGGGCAAGCAAGTATCCCTTGGTCACCATGGTAGCAAACAAGCAGATACCTTGGTGATAGGCTCAGGACCCTCTTGCTAGTGGCAAGAATCTGGGGGCTCAGACTCCACAGCAAGCCTCGGAAGAAGTGTGCGTTCTAGGCGGGGACAAAGGAGGAAGACCTGCAGGAGGTCTGGAGTGGACCTTGAGAGCAGGGGCCCAGGGCTGCAGCTCAGGACTCGATTGCAAAGGGTGTTTCACCCAATATTCTTCACCCTTCTCCTTCTCCAAGCATCTGCCCTCTGTTCCTAGTGCTGACCAAGTCCGTTCATTAAGACCTCTTCACATAAAGTCCAACCGCCCCCCTCAAAAACAAACAAACAAACAAAAAAAAAGGTGCGCATCATGTGTGCTGTGATAATGCTTCTCAAGCTGGGTTTCGTCGGGCTGTCTTCCGTTGCCTTAGAAGAAAAGGCACGTGAGTCTCAAGCTTCATTTTTACCAAACTTCAATCACAATTTAAGAGATAGCACACTTGTTTGCAGCACACTGAAGTTGGGAGCAACCCGAATGCAACCGATGGATGAACGGATGAGCAAAAACGTGCTATTGATACCCAAGGGGATGATCAAGTGTGGAAAAGGAATGTAACTCGGGTGGCTGTCGAACCTTGACACGATTATGCTAAGTGAGATAAAGGAGACAGAAGAGGAGCACAGTGGGATACTACTCAGATGAGTGGCCTGCAACAGGAAAACTCTGGTGGGGGGGGAGTTGGGGGGTGGCAGGGGGGGGATGGAGGTGGGGGGTAATGGGGGGGAGTGGCCTACAACAGGCAAACTCGGGGGAGGGGGCTCTTCAGGGAGGGAGAGTGCAGAAGCAGTGTTCAACAATATGTTTTCTGCTCACAACAATGGGAAAAATTCTAGAATTGGATAGGCATGGCAACACAATGGTGTGACTCTACCTAACGTAACTGAATGCTCGCTTAAATAATGAAAATGGTGAACACTATGCTGTATACATGTTTTATGACTGTAAAAAAAAAAAGGCTAAAATGCCTGCCAGCATTCCCAGGGCTATGCAACAGAGTGATGAAGAAGAGACATAAGCACCTGAAATCAAATCCCCAGAAACGGAGACATCCCAAAGACTAGGAGCACCTCCTAATGGGAGCTGGACAGCATCTCAGGGCTGCCCAGAGTCACGATGGCTCGCTGCTCTCCTCGTCTGTACCATGCTATTTCCAAAGGAGTCTGCATTTTAAATAAATCCCTGAGTTCTTCCTTTATTGATCTGCACCCACAATACCTCCAGTAGAAGACAGATGCCAAGTTAACCATCACCTCAAAATCAAGATTAAACTCAAGATTGTTTCTAAGTCAGTCCTGGACCACTGACACTCTTGGCCAACAAATTAGCACTAGAATTGATCCCTGGGGGAGGCTCCTTTTAATTTTCAGGTTTCATCTCTTTTGAAATGAACCCAGGGCACCCATGCTCATTGGCAGGAGGTGCAGACTTTCCTAGTGATGCTTAGAAAATCATGACCCACTACAGATGTGACTGTGAAAGCAGTTGGCCCTTTGTTGCTTTAAAATAGTCTCACATCATTTTTATCCAGGTTTAACAGCCACAGCAGGGAACTGAGCATATCATCTAATTAATTTTTATCTCAGTGTCTAGGCAGCTTCCTGAATTCTAATCTTCCCCTTTGTCCGGGGAGATATGACGTGATTGGAGAAATCAGACAAGACAAGAATTGGCTGCAAAAACTTTCATAAATTATCCAATTCTCTCTTCAGTAAACATCTTGTACCATCTCCATGTTTGACTCTTTTTATTAATAATTTATTTTTATTTTATGTGCATTGGTGTTCTGCCTGCATGCATGTGTGTCCATGTTAGGTCATCAGATCCCCTGGAACTGGAGTTTCAGATGCTTGCGAGATACCTTCTGGGTGCTGGGAATTGAACCCAGGTCCTCTGAAAGAGCAGTCACCACTCTTAACCTCTGAGCCATTTTCCCAGCCCCCATATTTGACTCTTATATTTGCTCCTCAGAGCATGGTCTTCAGGCCTACCAGACAGTGTCACTCAGGAAGTCAGCTTGTAAGGCATAATACATTGTTTGAGACATAGTCCAGCCCCAGTGAGTGAAAGTATCTCAATTGCACTCTTTCCTTGAGGATGTAAACGGCTTTCCACCAATTTGGTAGACAGCTTGGATGTCCAAAATCTGCCTCCCTGAATCAAAATCAACATTGGCTGAGCTGTGCACCTGGCTTTGACTCAAAGGGAAGAGGTGACTGTCCTCTGGAGTCTCATGGCTCTGGCTATCCTCTCTCTCTCTCCTCCCTCCCTCCCTCCCTTCCTCCCTCCCTCTCTCCCTCCCTCCTCGCTCCTCTTATTCCCTCACCTTCCTCATAAGCATTTAGGACCTAGCCAGTTCATCTAAAATAATAATCTCCTCAAGAAGGCTTTGATTTAACTCAAGTCAGCAAAGCCTTCTAAACAGTAGCTGCTCCGGTTTCAGGGACTTGGAGAGTGGTTCTCAACCCTCCTAACGCTGTGGCCCTTTAATACAGTTCTTCACGCTGTGGTGACCCCAACCATAAAATCACTTCGTTGCTACTTCATAACTGTTACTTTGCTACTGTTATGTAGCAATGTATATACCTGATATGGGACCCTGTGAAAGGGTTTTCTGAATACACACACACACACACACACACACACACACACACACACACACACACACACGGATCTCTACCTGTACGTTGAGAACCACTGGATTAGGATTCGGCTTCTTCCAGGCAACCATAAGCCCATCTACCACAGCCCCGTCTCTTAAAGGGAAGGAAGCTTGTTTTCACACACTGACCAAATGATCTGTATAGATACTATCTCCAAACAGGAGTGGATAAACTGAACAAAATAAAACTGCTCTTCAAGACCTATTTTCATGAGGTTTCAAACTGCTCTGTGAGCCAGTATCTGTGGACAGAAACATAATCCTTTCCCCAAAAATGCCTGTCACACATTCCCAGGCCTGTGCCCTACCGGACACCTGTGCGGGTGTCACCGAGGGTGTGTTTGCATTCTTGCCTTTAAAAGGCAGCTCCCCTGAGTCTAACTATCACTACGTTGCAGAGGTCCCACTGAGGCTAATTCTTGCCCTCTATATACTATATACTGCAGTCGTTCAAAGCCGTTTGTAAAAAGTACTCAGGCACAGATCCACCCAGACCCGTTCCGTCTGATCCTCTAAGTGGCCAGGCTCCATTGAGTTCGGCTGGTTTTACTTTCTTGTGCCCAGTGAAGTCAGCTAGCGAGGACTCCACGGAGGCAGGTGAGCCATCCCTTAAACTGTGCTATCTACCGCCTCATCTACACCCCGTGAAGGGCCCAGCTTCACAAGATGGACTGCCCCTGCAAAAGCCCTGGGGAGTTACGAAAGCGTTGGGGAAAATCCGTCTCAAAGGAGTTCCCATCCCCAACTGTGAGCGCCCACGCACAAACCACGGTCTCTCGTCCACGAGCATCTACCGCAGAGAACAAAGCCGTGCTCCGGCTATCCCGTCACCCACCACAAATCACATCCTGCCTCCTGGTTGTGATTTCCTTTTCTTCTCCACCTTCAGCTGTTAGTACCCACCACACGTTTCCTTTAAGACCTATGACTTCAAAGTAATAAAGTAGAAGGGGGAAAATCTAATGTATTTAATAATTGGAAAATACTCGCTATTTCCGTGGCTTTAACTATTGAAAGGTTTGCACCGCTCCCTCTGTGGCCCTTTCCCACGGCGATTGAGTTTTAGCTCAGAAGCCTAGAGGTGAAGTGGAAAGAAATCAACAGCTCCGCGGGGCCCCAGGAGGAGAGAGGGGCTGTTCTTCGCCTCAAGGAAATTACAATGTCTGTAACTCATCCTGTACCTATCAGATTCTGGAACCAGGCAAAGCCATTTCTCAGCTCTGCAAATCACAGCTAACCGACAGCGGCACAACACAAACTAGCCCTTGTCTATGGACAGACAAATTCTGTCCTAGCCATGGAAGACTCAAACGACTTTCCTCCCCACTCAGTAGAAACTGAAGGTTGCCTTTGTGTGCATATTTTTCAACTTTACTCCATATAAATTTGTCCTTTTTAATTTTTTTCTTCTAAACCAGTTATAACATCATCATAAAATATGAAACATATGCTCACTCCTACAATGGTTTGAAATGTGGTGATTTTGTTCTTCCTTGGAAATTACCTTTCAAAGGAAGGCAAGACCCAAGGTGACTGTTCTAATGGCTACAACACCTAGGTGTGAAGGGCAGGACAGAGTCTTCTGAAGCGTCCCACCCACGCGCCCCTGACTTTTCCTCTCCCAAGGAAGCAGAAGCTCACTCCCTAAAGCCCTAACTACCCTATGTCTACAAAGCTGAATCCAAGTGCAGGATGTATTAAGAGGGACGAATTCTTCTCTCTGGAACACTGACTGGGAAGAAATCTGAGTCTCCAAGTCAATCTCTTCCATAGGGCCCGTGGAGCAATACCTAAGTGCCCACTCCACTTGTGGGGTTTAGGAAGAAATGGCTGCCAGGGACATCGCCAGGGGCGCTTCTCTCGGGACCCCCAAAGACAACGAAAGAGGAAGGCTTCCCCAAACAGAAAGACCCGTGAACTGTGGAAGAATTACAGATGAGCCTAAGCACTGAGCAATCACCTAGGTGATTAAAGCTTTGTGCTACCAACCTTCTAATCAGCAAAACTGTAAGTAATTCAAGATAAAAGTGTTAAACCATCATTACCTTATCGAAATGATCAGTGCCCCCCTCGTGCACACTCGTGTTTTACTTCTGTTTGTACAGTTGCTTTGCCCTCAACGCTCCCACCCTCTCTGAAGTTTACTCTTACCGCTCTCATGATGTGAGTTCTGCCACAGCCTGGTCATCACCAACGAAGCCGCAGCATCAGCTGGCTGGTCCCGCAGCCATCATCTCTCTCTCTCTCTCTCTCTCTCTCTCTCTCTCTCTCTCTCTCTCTCTCTGTCTCGTTTAAGTAACACCACAGCACCCCCTTGGAATATCTCTGCCCTCTTCCCATTTTTTCATGTTACAGTTGTTTTATAAGATGCTTCTTATCTTAATGGTGCTTTGGCTGGAATCCAGGCCCTTGTACATGATAAGCACATGCATTACATAGAGACAGTGCCGCCACACCCTAATTTTTTTTATCTCTCTGTGTTACATGCATGTGTGTGCAGAGGCTCTTGCTAGGTGTCTTCCTCTATCTCCGCCAGTTTTTCAAACAGTCTCCACCTGGGCACCGGAGCTCACCGACTCAGCTGGATTGCCTGGCCAACAACTCGTCAGGAGCTGCCTGCCTCAGTTTCCCTCCCTGGTAGTAGAATGGCAAACACACTCACCTTTAGCAGCTTCTGAAGTGAATCCTATCAGCCAAACTCAGGTCCCTATGCTTGCACAGCCAGCACCTCACCCATCGAGCCACCTGAGCCACCTCCCCACCCCATTAGCATGATGTTAAAAAGTAGTTTTTAAAACTAGCCAATGGTCCCTGCTCCCCTGTCTCTAAATCCCAATTATCTGTCAAAATCCACAAGCCAGATAAGCCTCCTTAGCAGCACTTTCCGCCAGACTTCACCATGGCTGATGGGAAAACCCCAGGCACAGATGGACCAATTGGTACCAGTAAACATTGGTCAAAGCCAGGCTCAGTGAGATCCTCAGCTTGAGAGTTTTGTCAGCTGTAAGATACCTAGACTCAATGAAGAAACAAGCCTCTGGACTTGTCTGTCTAGAATTATCTAGAATAGGTTGGTGGAGGGGGGGGACACCTCTCTTCGTGTGGGTGATGCCCTTCCATGGGCTCAAGAAAATCTGGACCAACACTCTCTTCCATTGCCTTCCTCCAGATTTCCAGTATACTATATCAACCTTCCTTCTGGGCCCATGTAGCTCCTCATCCTTCTCCTCTCAGTTTTTATCTGCAGAATGTTCTCTGGGCTTCATCTCAAGCGATCTCCTTTTCTGCTCTCGCTCCTTTGCCCACATCCTTGACTCTGGGATTCATCTACCTGCACACTCATGACTCTGTAGTTTAGGCCTCCAGCCCTGACCACCACAAAGCTCTACTCTGAACTCCAACCTTGGATCTCCCCCTTAAAATATTTCAGCGTCTGCTGGGAGGTAGCTCAGTGGTAGGACACTTGCCTAGCATGCTCACGGACTTAGGTTCAGTTCCCAGCACCACACACAGACACAATAAAGGTGGATTTTCGGTTCCCCATCTTAGTGGCTGTCACAATCAATCTAGTTAAACAAAATAGAAAGTTTTTGTTTTCTTTGGCACTTCCCTTTCTTCAATCTGTGTATTCATTTCATCCCCTTTTTCTTCCTCTTTACATGTCAAATTAGCCCACATAATTTTATATTTATTGCCTCTCCTAGTCAAAACTACTAGCATGCCTGGCCTCAACTCTTACTGAATGTCCAATGATGACGTACCAATGTAAACAGCTCATGTACAGACACTGGTACATGGCAAATCATTCACATAGGAAAGTGAGGTGAGACCTCCTGGATTTGCACTGTAAAGAGTCCGTTCCCTCAACAAATACTTCTTTGGCTGAATATGTCTCTGCTCTGGCTTACACCGTGCACTAAATATGGGGAAGATATCAAAGAATCCTTATCAAAACCCCACAGTCTAGAAGGTGCTCACTCAGTCTACAACTAGAACACACAGCAGGAGGCAGAGCCCTGTGAGCCACACCCACTCTCTGCCTGTGGCCGGGTAGTACTATGTACGGCTCGGGACTCAGCCAGCAAAGCGGTTATCACACTTTATCTTCTTGTCGGTGCATCTACAAAACTGGGAGTTAAAAATAAATTCACTTTGCTTTATAAATCTCGCTTGCCGGAAGCATTTCAATATAGCACCAAAAAATGGAGCGACACAGTGACTTACTTAGAATGAGAGGAACTTCAGGTCTACTGATTTGGGGATACACAGAAGAAAGGCCATTGTGATGGGTCAAATAGTAACGACCCCCAGAGGCTCATAGATGTGAGTGCTTGGCCTGTAGGAAGCAGCACTACTTGACAGGGGTTAGGAATGGTTTTGTTGGAGGAAGTGTGTCACAGAGGGTGGGCTTTGGGGGTTTCAGCAGCTCAAGCCAAGCCCAGTGGCCTGCCTCTCTCCCTTTCTGTCTCTCACTCTGTCTCTCTCTCCGTCTCTGTCTGTCTGTCTGTCTGTCTGTCTCTCTCTCTCTCTCTCTGTCTCTGTCTCTCTCTCTCTCTCTCTCACCCTCCTTTTCTCCTTCCCTCCCTCCCTCCCTCTACTCCCTATCACCTGCCAATCCAGTTGTAGAACTCTCCAGCGCCATGTCTGTCTGTGTGCTGCCATGCTCCGGGCCATGATGATAATGGACTAAACCTCTGAAAATATAAGTAAGCCCCAATTAAATGATTTCTTTTATAAAAGTTGCCATAGCCATGTGTCTTTTACAGCAATAGAACAGTGACCAGAATGCCCATGTCGTTGGCATCTATGCAATCGGCTCCTGTAGTCCTATGGTTTCTCATAGTGCACTTAAAGCTACGCCTGCAGTGACTACACTTGCAGCAGATTTACACACTGTGCAGTCTGGCCCTACGGTTCCATTTGTAATACCTAGCAGGCCAGCATTGCCTTTACATAAATAACTATAACTGGTTTCTGCTATTGCTCTTCCTAGAAGGGAAGAAAACATTAAACTTCTCCATTAAAAATGGCACATGGACACACTCCTGTGGAGCTGTCTGTGTTATTGTAATTACAGCAGAAGAGATACACACAACAAGATCAAGACAGGAAAACACTAAGCCTCACAGGCAGAATTGCTTATGAGCTTAATCTCCCTTTCCAACAGAGACTGCAAAGACTGGGAGAGGGGGCATGGTATGGAACTAACTTACCACGTGAACTTTCTTGGAGAGACATAAAAAGTGACTGCTCACCCCAGGCAGGGCATTAATGGCAGGGAAAGCAATTCCATCCAAAGCTAGCTTGGTAAACTCATAAGTTTCCTGGGGTCACTTTACGGGAAGGAGTATGCTTGATGCAAGGGCAACTGCATCTCTGAAAAGGTCACCCAGCATCTGTGGTAACTTGCCACAGTCTCCTCTTCCCCTGCAATTGTCCACTGCTTCTGTAACTTCAATTGGGCGGAGGCCTATGGGTCTCTTCAATTTCATGAGTTTCCTGTGCCTTGGGTGTTTTGTTAGCTTCCTGGGTTTTATGAGTCTCTTCTTTTCCAGGAGGGAATGTTTCATTTGGAGGAAGTAGTTACACATGACTGAAAGTGCTGTGTCACCGCACATACTCCTGTGTTAGTGACGGCATTCTTTCCTAAAGAGCTCAATAGCAGTCTCAGACCAGGTCTCGACATACTACTGCAAGCCCTAATGTTAACCGATCAAAACTGGTCCATGAGAAAAATTATATTTCTATTCCAGAAGAGTGATTTAAAACAAGCAACAACAAACAAACAAACAAACAAAAAACTCTAGTCTATAGACCTGGGTTTGAGCTACAGAGCCATTAACTAGCCTCCTCAACTGTTGCCACAACTTCCCAAGGCTTTGACTGGAGAGAACTACTCCTCCAACCACCGCCAGGGTCATACCCAGATGTGACAATCTGTAGAAGACTTCTTTGAAAACAGTAAAACTCTGTTGAGGTTGGGGGAACCTCTCTGAGTGGGAGAAGAACGCCATGGGCCCTGACCAGATGTTCCCTGGCAAGGGCTTAGCTGCCTAGGGCATCGCATGGAAAAAGAAGGCTGCAGAAGGGGCGCAGCCACTCTCACCCCGTGTTCTTTCTCATCTGCCCTTCTCCATCCGAAGCAGAGAGCTTGTGCCCCAGCTAGCCTGCTGCCTTTAGCACAGTCCCCTGGCAAACTTGAAATGGCCTGAATCCAATCCTGTGTTTAAGGAGCTGATGCCAGTGGCTGCCTGGCTGAATGAAGCCTGTTACTCCTTAGAGGCTTATGACACAAACACAAAACGCAACCTCAGCTATAGAGAAAGAAAGCAGTTTGTAGCATCTTCAACAACTAGCTTCTGAATGGTGCTTTTATATGCTTTTCTTTTGTCTTTTGTAATAGTACAGGAGCAAAGGGTGTTCTGGGCAGATAGGACCCAGGGATCATCTTAAAAGGACAGTTTGGCTTGAAGTGCTGAGGTTTTCCTTAGGAACCTAGAGTTTGAGGCAAATGCTTGGACAATGTGTAGAGAGCAGCATTAGGGAGGTCACTGCCAAAAGCATCCAAGGAGCTGCACCTGGAAGGCAAGGCCTGATCCTGGGATGTGGAGAATGAATTACAAGGGACTGAGGAGAGGATTAGACTAGGAAGCGATTTGAATTATCCCAATACATGGAAATGGTAGCTTCCACGGGGACAGCAAAGATCAGGGATGATTCTGGAAGCAGAAGTAACCACACTTAATGAAGGGAGGTCCGCTGCAGGAGGTGACTAGGAGACGGAATTAAGAACAGCTCTAAGGCTTTTTGGGGGGCATGGCTAGCTGGGTCCAGATGCATGGAGCATGTAGAACATGACTGAGGAGTCACAGTGTGACCTCAGTGTTGACACCAAGGACTCAGGTTCCCCAGATGGCTCAGATTCAAGAGGCTGAGCTCACATCAGATGTCATCACCTGTTGGGGATAGTAGGCCATATGGCCGGTATTCAGCCATCTTGTCAGAGCCTGCACCTTTAGGCTTCTATTTCTCCAGAGTCTGCTGTTTACCAGAAACCAGCTGACCCTGTCGTGGTTCAGCAGTTAGACTAAAGATAAGATTAAGATGGAGCCACCCTGTTGTGGTTTATCAGTTAGACTAGATAAAGATAGAGCAAAATACTCGGTGTGGCAGAACATTATGACCTGCTTGGAATTCCCCGTGTCTTGAGATAGCTTGCTGCTGGGTTGCTATAGCAATAGGCTTCCCTATCTCCTGCCTTATAAAAGCAGTTGCTTGAAAAATAAAGCTTGAGAGCTTGATCAACTATTTAGACTTGCTCTCCTTCTTCATTTCTTTCTGTCTCTTCATACAGGTGAATTTCCTCCCGAGCTTTAGTCTAAGCCCCCGCAAGGCTAGGGCAATCACCAGTGACAGTCAGGTCACCAGTGCTTCTGACAAATGGGCAGTGGCTTCCTAGCACTGCTCCCAGGTTCCACAATTTCCTTACATTTTCCACATTTTATCAAGGATACAAATGCATGATAGACAGTCCTCAGCCAGCAGTGCAGTTAGGGTGTGCCAACCCCTGGCAAACAGACACTTTCACCCTCTCGGAAGCTCTCTGAACTGTCATTCAGGGGATTTAATGCAAGACTCCTTAGGTAGCCATGACTGATTAAATCATTGCCTGTTGGGTCTGGCTCAGCGGTTAAAAGCACTTGCTGCTCTTCCAGAGGATCTGAGTTCAGGTCCCAGCAACCATGGGGCTTCCTCATACAGCCTGTAACTGCTCCATCTCTCAGGAATCTGATGCTCTTTTCTGGTTTCCACAGGTATATTCGTCCACCCTCCTCCTCTCAAACAAAATAGAGCAAAAAATAAATTTCACAAAAGCATTTGCCCATAAATAATTAACCAGTCTCTCGCTCCTCCCGGCTCCCTGTAAATTAGGAGCACAGATGCATGCTCTAAGTTTCTAATCAAGGTGTGGTCTTTCTGGTGACTGACCCCATCCTGAGGCTGCCTAGGAACTTCCCAACAGTCAGTTGCCCGATTAGAACAAAGACAGTCTAAAACCATTGTTGCTCAGGAAATTCCAAGGGTTTAGAGGAGCTATGTGCCGGGAGTCAGAGACAAGGCTCAGGAACCTTTCCAGGATCCCATGGCTGTGTGCCCCAGAAACCACCTGCACATCCCACCAGGCAGGCCTTCCCACAGGAAACCAGGGCTCAGGGTGACACCAGGGGTCTGGTTCACGTGCTGTCTCTATCATTACCTAGCTTCTGTTCATCCCCCTCCAAATGCAAATGTGAAATGGATTGCTTTGCAGGACTCTATAAAACTAAGAATAACTAAAGTTACCACTCAGTGGAGTGGACAGATCTCTACTGTGGCCCTACTATGTTCCTAACATGGAGACCAAAGCTCCAGACAAAGGAAACAAAACTGCAGCCTGTGAAAATCAACACGCGGCTGGAGAAGATGGCACTCAACAAATAAATGAGGGAAAGACACGTCAGTGGCTGATGGGAAAGGCTATAGAACAATCTATCAGGAAAGAAAAATGGCATTGTTGTCAATCCTGTATAAAATGGTCAGAGAAAGCCTCTCTAAATAAAAACCATGCAAGATCTTAGCAGGATCAGGGATCTTGACCTCTGGTCAAGAGCAATACAGGCAGCAGAATAACAAGTTCAAAGACCCCCTCCACCACCACTCCCCGGAAAAGTGCCCTGGCTTGTATGAAAGGAGATCAGGATGCCCAGGGAGGAACTGCTATACTGCAGAGGTGTGAACAGATGCTTCTTCACCCTAGATAGGTCACTGACTGTGGTGGTTTGAATAAGAATGGCCCCCACAGGCTCATAGATTTGAAGGCTTGGTTACTAGGGAGCAGACTACTTGACAAGGATTAGGAGGTGTGGCTTTGTTGGAGTGGGTGTAGCCTTGTTGGAGAAAGTAGATCACTCTGGGTAGAGAGAGTGACAGGCCCAGTCACTCGCTCCCCTTCTCCCTCCCCAACCCTCTCCCCATCTCTCTTTCCCTCTCTCTCCCTGCTGCCTAAGAATCCAGATGTATAACTTTCCAGTTCTTTCCCCAGCACCATGTTTGCTGCCATGCTTCCCACCATGATGGAAACAGATTAAACCTCTGAAAACTGTGAGCCAGCGCCAATTAAATGCTTCACTTATAAGAGTTGCCATGGTCATGGTGCCTCTTCACAGCAATAGAACACAGACTAACATACTGACAGAAGGCCAAAGAAACCATTGCACCCATCTCTAGCCTTGTGGAGTTTGTTGGGATGACTGTGCAGGAACGTGGGTGACATTGGGGCAGATAGGTCACCAAGAAGCCCACCTAAAGATACAGGACAGCTCCCCAAAACTGCATTGCAGGAGCCTCTTGCCCACCTTGCAGACAGCTTATCAAAGAGTCTCCTCTCCCTCGGCAACTGTTTAATACATATATAACCTCAGTGAGGGGTCTCTTGAGTCCTCAAAGTTCTATGAACTTCCTTGTGAGCCTCCTTCCCCCTAGAAGAAAATGTTTAGAATCTGAGCAAGTAGGTACCCAACACCCGCTGAGAACCCAGGCCCCTGCTCAGACTCCAGCTGTGCTACTTGTCAGGATGGCCCAATTGGCAGCACCCAATGCTCCTACTTTTCAGATGTAGAAAGTTTAAGCTCCATATCTTTTCCTACATTAATCTACACTTGTTTTTCTACAAATAGCTCATTATGATAAAACTCTGAAATACTTTCATATTAATATTTCTGGCTTCTAGCCAAGTTCTTCAGATGTGGAAAAACAATTATCAGCTAGAACTTACACACACACACACACACACACACACACAGAGAGAGAGAGAGAGAGAGAGAGAGAGAGAGAGAGAGAGAACGATCAAATAATCAATTCATCCAGTTTGCTGAAATATTTGTCTTTTCAGAAGTTTCCTCATCTCTTACTAGATTAAATCATTTTAATTTATTTTTATTGAAGACTTCTTAAGAAGGATTTTTTACTATCTATCTATCTATCTACCTATCTATCTATCATCTATCTATTTTGGAGTTTTTCAAGTTCAGCTTTCTCTGTGTAGCCTTGGCTATCCTGGACTCACTTTGTAGACCAGGCCGGCCTTGAACTCACAGAGATCTACCTGCCTCTGCCTCCCTGAGTGCTAGGATTACAGGCGTGCACCACTGCACCTGGCTTACTGCAGAAATCTTGAAGAAGCCCGGCCTTTCTGAAACCCTTTCAGTGCAGATTCTGTTTGTCTGAAATTCTTTCAGTGCAGATTCTGTTTGTTTATGCTGCATCAGTGGCTGACATAATCCTAATCAAGATAAACCAAAGTCTCAGATACCTGAAGGCATTAACAGTATTTCCTCTAGATCATAAACAACCGCTGCCCCGGGGACTCCAACTAGAGGAGCAAATTCCTACAGGGCCAGAGATGCATGTGGAGAAGCAGAAATCCGTCTTCACGAGTGCTTGCTGTATCAGCAAGAGCAGGCACTCCCAGTAAAACCATCACTGCTGTCCGCTGCACACTCCTTCTGGGCCACGTGCTGACCTAAAAGCTTTATGTGCCTTAGACAATCTGTAAGGCAGGTATCTATTCCATATTAGCAATAAAGAAATGCTGCCTGGGAGGGGTTAAATCATTATCAAATATTATACTGCTACTGCAGGGGAGAACTCAGATCAGCCAGTAAGCAGTGAAAGCAGCGCATGGAATATACAAGCAACAAGGGCTCTCGTTCTGCCTGCAGAAGTAGAAGGCTTAGCCTTAAAGGTGGCCGTGCAAAGCTGCTGGGACTGCAGGACACCCAGTTTAAATAACACACACATACAGGTCAGTTACGCAGCTACCTAGAGCCCACTAAAGCTGTGGTACAAAGAGGCCAGGCAGCATCCCAGTCTGTTCACTTCGTATCATGTATGATGAAGGCTCTGTGTGTGTGTGTGTGTGTGTGTGTGTGTGTGTGTATGTGTGTGTGTGTGTATGTATACATAGGATATATGCATATATGTTCATGTGATGGTGGAGACCAGAGGTAAATGTTGGGCGTCTCCCTCTGCTAAGCCCCACCTTATTTTTTTAGGACCAGGTCTCTCACTAAACCTGGATCTCACCAACGGGCTGGGCAGCTGGGCATGAGTTCTAAGATTCTCACCGTCTCTATCCCACCTCCCCACCCCAGCTCTTGATTTACAGACACGCACAACTACATGCATGTCAAGTTGACAGAGGTGGAATCACGTGAGAGGAGGGAACCTCAATTGGAAAAAATGCCTCCAGTAAGTGCTGTAGGCAAGCCTTATCTGGCATTTTCTTAATTAGTGGTTGATGATGGCAGAGGGCCCAACCTATTGTAGGTGGGGTCACTGCTGGGCTGGCGGTCCTGGCCTCTATAAGAAAGCAGGCTGAGCAAGCCAGGAGGAGCCAGCCAGTAAGCAGCACCCCTCCATGGCCTCTGCATCAGCTCTCCTGTTTGAGTTCCTGCCCTGACTTCCTCCAATGATGAACGGCAATTTGAAAAGGTATAAGCCAAATAAATCCTTTTCTTTTTAAGTTACACTGGTCACAGTATTTAATCACAGCAATAGTGGCCCTGACTAGGACAGCCCAGCTTTTATGTGGGTGCTGCAAGCTCAAATTCAGTTCCTTGTGCTTCTGTGGCAGGCCCTTCCATAGTGGGCCAGCTCTCCAGCCCACGAGGGAAGTTTTACAGAATGCAGAATGTAAGGATCCATGGAAGTTTGCACCATGATCCAAGAGAAAAGCCAAGGCCACGTGAAGCAGGCTGGAGTCCCTGCGTGGAGCTCCCGAGAGAGCTGTGCATGAGGCTGTGCCAGTGAATCCTAAGTTCCTGTGGAGACCCAGAATTTAGGAGGTGCCAGGAAGATGAGATGTCTTCTGAGGAAAAGGTAGGCATTAGGTAGAGTCAGGCCAAGAGCAAGCATGCTGCAGGTAACTGGGCTATAAGCAATGGGCTAACCAAGCCCTCTGGAGCCCAGATGGTGTTGCTCCAACCCCCAAGTGAGCAAAACCAAACCACTGTACTTCATACCAACCAAAATGATAACCATTCTATTGCACCCAACCAAAGACAACCTTTACAGTTGACCAATGACACTCACTTCAGGCAGAAGCGTTTGGCTTCCGGTTACATGGAACCTTCCTGCTTGCTTGAGAATAGTGCCCTGCCTTCATCCTTGCACAGGCGTAAGACCTACTGAAGGCTCGTGTCTGTTGTTAAAGCAGCAATCTGTCCTGAAATGTCAAGCTTAGCTTATCTCTGAGGAAGCAGATGAGCTGCCGGCAGTTTTAGACACCCATTACCCACTGCCACTCCAGCCTGTGCCTTGGAGTTCCCCTGCATAAATCCTGCTCCTGTCTCAAAGCAGGGGACAGACACAGCAGATTTATGTGCCCTTCTCACACTAAGTGAGTCTTTCTCTTTCAAGGCTCTGATGAGACCGTCTCCCCAGCACACCCAAGAAAGGTACCAGGTTATGTTAGTAAACATATCTTACAGATTCACCAGAGAGCTTAATTCTGGAGAACATAGAAGACGCAGAGAACACAGAATCTATAGACGCATGGCCATCTTTTTTTAAAAGATTTATTTATTATTTATACCATATTTGCCCACATGTGTGCCTGCCCACCACAAGAAGGCACCAGATTTCATTACAGGTGGTTGAAGCCACAGTGTGGTTGCTGGGAATTGAACTCGGGACCTTCGGAAGAGCAGAGGGTGCTTTTAACCTCTGAGCCATCTCTCCAGCACCCCCCCTTTCTTATTCATTCAGCTGTATATGTTTGTTCCTAACTCCAGTCCTTATGTTATATTAATATCTGCATCTATTTTCCCATTTTCTCTCTGCATTTGGCTACCTGTTCAGTTTGAGAGGAGCCATACAAAGCAGCCGAGCGCTCATTTCGTTGGCTGAATTAAAGAGCAGAAACACCGCCTTAAGCCACAGTGCTCTCCAGTTCCTGATGGTTCTCCTTTGCTCTGTGCATAGTTCGGGGTCAAGCCCTATGGCACAAAGTGAGTCATCGCTGCAATATACAGAAAATCCCTCCCCACAAACTCACTAACCCTTCTGTGATGGTTAGCTTAGCTTACTTTTGTTTCATTTTCTTAATCAACTTGACACAAGCTGGAGGAAGGAACAACCTCAACAGAAAAAACGCCTCCGTCGGCAAGCCTAAGGGGCATTTTCTTGACCGGTGGTGTGTGTTCATCCTTTCTACCGCATCTGTTCCTCTAGAGAACCCTGGCTAGCACACCCCCCAGGTTGACCACAGCAGTAGAAAGGAAACCAAGACTCCTTCCCTATGGAGTCTATATGTTTATGCACATAGGTATCATATGCGTGCATAATTCAATATAGAGAGTCTGTGAAAACTGTGGGGGCAGATGCAGTGGCGCGCACCTTTCATCTCAGTACTGGGGCGGGTGCGGGTGCAGGTGTGGCAGAGGCAGGCGGACCTCTGAGTTCAATGCTTGGTGCCTGGTCTACAGCGTGAGGTCTAGGACAGCTAGGGCTATACAGGAAAACCCTATCTAGGAAAAAAAAGAAAGAAAAGAAAAGAAAAGAGAGAAGGAAAAAGAAAGAAAGAGAAAAAGAAAGGAAGGAAGGGAGGAAGGACAAAAAGTGTGCAGATATGTGCATATATACAGCAGTGTGCAGTTTCTGGCTATAATTTTGATACTTGCTGCAACAAAAATCTCAGTTTTTTCTGTATTATGCTAGGAAAGACCGAGCTGAGGGGCAGTAGCCGTTGTCCAAGGTGGTAGAGCGCCTGCCTAGCATGCACAAGGCCGTGGGCTCAGTCCTCAACACTGCATAAACTGTATAAACCTGGCATAGTTTATATATACACACACCTATAATCCTAGCGCTCAAGAGAGGAAGTTTAAGATCATTCTCAGCTACATGAGGAATCTGAGGCCGGTCTGGGATGTATGAGACCCTGTCTCAAAACAGTGGGGGTTACACTTATGTTGAGTGTACAGTTGAGTTACAATTCAAATCATCAGAATAAATACTTTTAAGCATCTAACTTGGGAGGTGATGCGTTAAACATGTCTGGTACCAACAAGCCTTGTACCCTAAGGGAAGTCTCCCTCCCAGAGAAGTAGCGAGATAGAGTCAGATGCAGGGGGGCTAAGGAAACCATTCCCCAGCCCTGAAGTCAGGCAAGTCACTTGGTTTGCACTTGTGTTCTCTTTTGACAAGACTGACAGACAAACATTTGGGGGAAAGTGCGTAGGGAAAAGAAATTGCCATTTGGCATTTTTCATGCCTGGCACCCTCTAGGAGGAAAAAAAAAAAGCCCCTCCGCATTCCGCGTGCGCGCACACACTCCCTGCGGCTGCGGGTCTCTTTATTTAGTTCTCTCTAAAGTTCAGCAGCATTCTAATTCATTCTCAGATTCGCCAACATTCTGAACCACTCCATACGTGACAGATTTTTGAATTAATCCCTCAAGTTCTCAAAATATAAATAAACTGCCCAGCCATAGCAGGAAACCCGGCAGCTTCGCTGGGTGCCCTTTCTCTTCACTGTTTCATCAAAGTCAGATAGCCAGAGAGTGTTGTGCCACTGGGGGCGGTGGCGCACGCCTCTCATGAAGCCAGGGTGTGAATGCTAGGGCAGCAGGGGTGACAAAGGAAGACACTGCTTCAGAATAAGTAAGGGAGGGAGGGAGGGAGCTTGTGAATGAGTGAATGAACGAACGAGTGGATAAATAATAAACGAACCGAAGAAGCCTTCTATTTACAAAAACTCCATCAAATCTATTTCCCTGCGTCAGATACGATGATGCAAAACTCTAACAAATGTCATCTCTTCAAATTATTTACATTTATTAATGAGTTACTGGGTCTCCCCAACTCCTGCAGTGGCAGAGCCTTCAGCTAGGCACCAGCTCCAAAAGCAGGTCTCTCACTGCAGAGTTGACAGAGCCTTTCTCCTGGGCAGCTGTGGGGATGGCTCAGTTGACAAAGCACTTGCCTCACAAGCCTGAGGATCTGAGTTCAATGCCCGAGACCCATGTTTAAAAAGCCAGGCAGAGACAGGTAGATCCCTGCAGTTCACTGGCCAGGTGGTCTATTCTACATGGTGAGTTGTGAGCCAGTGAGAGAGACTGTCATAGACAGACAGACAGATAAATGTACGTGGATAGTGCCTAGGTCGACCTCTGGCTTCCACATCCACATGCATGTACACACATGTACACACACACACACACACACACACACACACACACACACTATAAAGAAATACTTTCTCCAGAGGCTTGGTCCTAGAGAGGGCAAGCATGTGTTGTGGAAAAAAAAATCAGAAAAAACAAAACAAAACAAAAAAATAAACAAAAAACCCAGCAGCAAACACCAAATGCTTCAAGCTCTCATGCATAAGGAAATTAAGCAACCCAAAGCTATTTATTCAGGCCATGGGGTTTGTTATTGTTGTTGTTGTCACTTGACTTTTGGAATTTTTTCAAAGATTTGTTAATTTATTTATATGTGTATGTGTGAGAATCTAAGTTCACATGTGTGGAGTACATGTGTCTTTTTGGGTGAACACCAAAGAGGGCATAAAAATCCCCCAGAACTAGAATCAGGTAGAGTAGTAAGTACTGTAAATATTTACTGTAAATTCTCTAAATACTGCTAAGCAATGGATCCTGCTCCAAGGCGTAATTTTATACGTAAACAGATTATTCTAATCTTGATATGATTGAGAATGCTTCCGAAATAGACGCCTTGGAGCCCACCCCTCGGCTAGAGCCTGTCTATGGCTCTCCCGGCAGGATGCGATGCTTGCACTGCACATACCTGCTCTTGCAGGCTGTCAAGGGAAGGTGCCAGTGCGACCCGCACTCCATGCATGGCAAGCCCCATCCTTGCTGTACAACTTCCTCCTTTTAAAGAGAGATGTGCACACACGACCGTTACATCCTGACCAAGAGAATGATTTACGGAGACAAAAGGACTCTCTCACACAACTTCTCATTCAAGCTGTTTCTTGTCCATTCTTTTCTTTCCTGGTGGCACCAAGGCTGTTGCATTGGTCAGGGGTCTCTATGGGAACAGAACCAGTAGAATGAATACACATTGAAAGAGGACTTATTATATTGGCTTCAAGGATGCATCCGAGGAGTCCAACGTGGCTGCTGCCTCCTACTGGACAGGCTGAGAATTCCACAGTTGCCCCATACACAAGGCTGAATTCCATTCCAGGTCTAAAGACTTCCTGGAAAGCTGCTGGTCCTCGACAGGAGGCCTAGGCCAAGGTACAAACAGGGTGCATCTTCTCACAGCCCATTGTACTCAGAGCATAGATGGTAAAATTATGTTACGGCTTCCTCTGTCTGAAACCAAAGTCAAGCAGCCCAGCGTCTTGGCGGAGTGAGCGCATGCTTGTAAGTGTTTAGCGCTGGTGATGGGGTGTGAACTTGATCACATGCTCGGCTGGGTGACAGAATGCGTGCTAAGGATCATGGGGGGGGGGCATGGCTGATTGATCCCTGCCACTGCTACCTGGAAAATGGAAGCTGACAGTCAGCTGGTATGCGAACCCAGCCACAGCCTTAAATGAGCTGATGCATGCCTTCCCTGCTTCTCCTTCTCATGACTACATTGACAGAGTTTGATATCTTTATACTTAAATGTGTTACTTGACAAGTCCCTACATGTGGATAACGCACGCTGGTTGCTGGCTAATTGACTTCCATAAAAAAGTTGTCAGGAAACAAGTCCATAACGTCCCCAAACTAACACGCTTTTTATTTAACGGTTAACATGTAACCCAGAATCCTATTAGGACACTAAGGTTAAAGATTTGCTTGAGGCTACCCCCAATTCTGGAGTGTCCCCATCATCAACTCACCCTCCACCCCAGGCACCTGCTAGCAGCTTGGCTTATCTACTTTGGATAACTAGATTTTTTTTGTTTGTTTTTTATTTTGCACTAGCACCCGCTTTGTGTGTAGCATGCTCTGAACAAGGATATGAGTCGTTGGACTATGAACCTTCATGGCTGACACCAAATTTCTCATCACCTGACCTAAAGACACACCAGGCTTTCTTTCTGTTGTTTTTTGTTTGTTTGTTTTATTTGAAAGTCTTTACCTATGCGGCCTGCATTTGAAACTTATGCCAACCCCCATCCCCACCCCCACCACCTCCGTCTCTCTCTCTCTTGTTGTTAAATTCTAGGCTATGTCCACTCATTAACACTTTTGCTTTTATTTATACTGCTGTTTATTTGGAGCAAGTGAGAAAGAGACTGCTCAAATATCCTGAAAAAAATGTAACAAATCAAACTGCCAAACTGAAACATACAAAACTAAGGGAAGGAGGGCTGGAGAGATGGCTCAGTGGTTAAGAGCCCTAGCTGCCCCACGCCTTTAATCCCAGCACTCGGGAGGCAAAGGTGGGCGGATCGCTGTGAGTTCGAGGCCAGCCCGGTCTACAAAGTGAGTCCAGGACAGCCAAGGCTAACACAGAGAGATCCTGTCTCGAAAAACCAAAAAAAAAAAAAAGAAAAAAAAAAGAGCCCTAGCAGCCTGTATGCTCAGTTTTCTTAACCAATATATTTTATTAACAACTTAGTGACCTTAGTGACCGAGCATACGTCACTTATAACCCGACTAACCAAAACAATAGGAAATGAAGATTAATGGACACAATAACAAAACCGTAAGGATATCAGTTCTGAGGAGCGATTCTCCTGGCACAATCAGCAGGATTTCTTCTGCTGGAACCTGGAGGAACCAGAACCCAGAACCTCAGCAGGAGCAGGAGCCCCGAAGCCTTCCCTCAAGCGGTTCTCTCTAGGAATGTCTCGAAGTACCGTGATGAACAGCCAAAACTATCCCAAGTCTCCAAAAAGCCCCACCTCCAGTTCTGGGCTCATTTATATAACTCCTCCCAGAGTCTGTTCATGAAATCTTTTCAGCTAGCAACAATTAAGCTCCTGCAGGAAGTGGTTGCTCTTCTAGTGGATTAACCTCACCTGTTCTCTCACGAGACCTTTCTGACACCACACTTGGAATCCTAAAAAACGGGTTTATCTCTCCTTCAGCTGCCCTTCAAAAGGACCAGAGTTCAATTCCCAGCTCCCACATGGAGTCTTACAGCTAGCCTTTAACTCCAGTTCCGGGGGCTCTGGCGCCCTCTTCTGGCCTCTGTGGCAGCAAGCACACTCATGGTACATACACATGCAGGCAAAAGTTTGTTGTTTGTTTTAACTAACAGGTTTTATATGATCTGTTCTTAATATTAAAAAAGACTTAAGATGATGTAAAAAAATAAAGTTGAATACATGATGTTTAGTGACATGTTTTTAAATTATATTTTTTAAAACTTCAGCACTTGAGGCTGAGGCAGGAGGACTGCTGTCAAGTTTGAGGCTAGCCTGGGCTCCATAGAGAATTTAAGACCCTTCCTTTCTCAAAAAGGCAAACGAAAAAATTAAATGAAGACCTCTTTAAGAATGTGGATTTATCTCTCTAGCTGGCGGTTTCATGGTCTGACTCACTGCCCCCACTGCCTTGAGAAACTTTGCAGTGGAAACTTCCAAGAAGTATTGAGTCCCTTAGCTCTTCAGAGATGCCGGACGACAACGTAAACAAAGAGGACCTTTGTGCATTGTATTAAATAGATTAAAAAAAAACAAACTCCAGCTCATCAATGCAGCAACTCCAACCTATAGTCTGTGCCTGCAGTTTTCCCCAACACAGGCCTGCAAAAGGAAGCCCACATGCATGTTCCCACTGAGGCACGCATTCAGAGTCAGCACACCTTGGTGTGAACTGACACTAAAGTGTGTCGTCCACAGAGGATGCATCTGCCCTGCCTCTACACCGAGCACCTCCGAGGATATGAAGATGACTGTAACGTTATCCTACCCTAGAGAGATCTGCAGGGCAAAAGGCTTCACACACCAATTCCAGATGACTTTAAAATGTGATAGATGCATTAGTCATGCCACAGGAACACAGACAGATGTGAGTTCCTGCTCCTCCAGAGGACACCCGGGGAGACATCTCCAGGAAGCAGCACCCTGCTTTCCACTCTCGGGATCTTTGCAGCAGAAAGTGTCCTTCTAGGAGGAACACAGACGTGTTCTCCATCATTCCTCCGCTGAGCTGGTTCCTTCTTCATGTCTCTCCTCTGCCTGGACCCATGTGCGTACGTGTGTGCGTGCATGCGTGCATATGTGTGTGCCTGCATGCGTGCACATGCATGTATATGTGTACACGTGCACAAGCATTATTGAACCAAGCTTTTATTGAACATCTACTTTGCAAAAGCTTTCCCTTGCACAGCTCTTAGCAAAAAAAATATATTTTTGCTAGTCCTACCCCATGATGTAGGCATGGATACAGTCCAAGGCGGCAAGTTCTTGGCCCAAGTCACAGCCAGGATGTGGTTGTGCTCAGTTTCCAACCCACATCCCTTTCCACTGTACCCACCCTTCCCTCGTACACAGCTGGCCCGCCTGCAAATATCTGTCATGCCCATTTTTGTGCATAAAATGTCAATCTCTGGTCTGGCTAGTAAGATGACCGAGGAGAAGGTCATCTCTTGATGATAGAATTATAGATTTTTTAAAAATCCATTTCTATTTCCACTTTCACATGTTTAAAATTGTCTTAATCCGAACATGAATTACTTATGGAATGGGAATTATAAATTACTAATTTATTTCTACTGAAAAATCACACATAAGAATATGCACACCTGAGCAGTCAGTTCCGCGACTCATAACTGGCCAAAGTGTGAGACGTAGTGACTGAGGAATGCTTAGACATAAGTGGGAAATTTGTATTAACTCTTCACCCTCATGACTCAGGGAGCATCCTGCGGGGGATGGAGGAGATGAGGCAGAAAGAATGTAAGAGCTGGGAAATTGGTAGGAGAGGTGTGAAGTGCTGCCTTCTAGACACAATATGGCCCCCGCACTGATGAACAGCAGTGTAGCGATCTGCACAGGATCAAGACCTTCAACATTCTATCACCGATGGTTGAGGGGAGGGGTTGACGGGGCTCCACCCCCACCTGGCAAGGGTTAGGAATGCAGTTAAATTTCTTCTGAGGTACGGCCCTGTTCCAATATTCCAGTATAGGTTTTGCCTACGCCAGTGGATGGCGCCTGTAGTGGTTTGAATGAAAATGCTGCCTATAGGCTCAGAGGGAGTGACATTATTAGGAGGTGTGGCTTTGTCGGAGGAAGTGTGTCACAGAGGGTGGGCTTTGAGGTTTCAAAGGCTCAAGCCAGAGCCAGTGTCTCTCTTTCTGCTGCCTGTCGATCTGGATGTAGAACTCCTGGCTCCTACTTTAGCCTGACACCTCCTGCATGCCACTTCCTGCGTGCCACCTCCTGCGTGCCATTTCCTGCGTGCCACCTCCTGTGTGCCACCTCCTGCGTGCCACCTGCTTCGTGCCATCTCCTGCGTGCCACTTCCTGCGTGCCACTTCCTGCATGCCGCCATGCTTTGAGATGATGAAAATGGACTACACTCCTGTAAGCCTGCCCCAATTAAATGCTCCCTTGTGAAGGGTTGCCATTGTTACAACCATACCCACATGCACGCAAGCAGCATTGTTTGGACTCTGTGAGTTATAAAAGGGGAGGAGGAAGAGAGTTGACCAGTACCATATGTACACCCAATGCCCCACATGTTCCAAGAGGCCCCACGTGAGATGAGGCCTGATTTGTAGACCTGGGATACAACTTTAGGCCAGAAGCCAAGAGCCAGGAGGCAAATATAAAAGCACTCTCCCCTGGTCAGACCCTTGCTCTGTCCCATGTGCCTAGAGGATGACAAGAGACAGCACTCCCTGCCACTGTATCAAGGGGGCACTTCTCAGGGAGAGGTTCTCAGACTTTTCTGCAGAGTGCCTCTCCTCTGACCGGGAAGCTGTCAGAAGGCATTTCAAGCTACAGGAAACTCTAGTTGACATTTTCAACTCCCTTTTCTGATTTCCACTCTATTTCTAAGAGGTCCTTTTCCAAATCTATGTGAGTTCATTAAATGCTCCCAGGACTATTCGAATTTGAAGAGGAAAGGAAAACCAGTAACCTGAGCGACAGTCTAGTTGTGGCTGTGGCACTCCTTTCCTGTGCAACTGCCACTTCACAGGGCTGAGGGTTGGCCTTCCTGATCACTTCCCAGAGGCTGGCTGTCACACGGGAGAAGGATCTTATTTAAGGTGAAAACACAATTTATGTTCCTAAGAAGCAGCAAACGCCAGGGGTCGGGTGCAGATAAGATTATCTGACAGTGAGCAGGGGAGCCTGTCTCCTGGGCTACTTGTAATAGCGCCTATCTGCTGTGAGAGAAGACCTCAACCTTGTACATGTGCAAAAGGGAGTCAGTCTTCGACTGACACACAGGTGAGAGAGTACCTCAACATTCCAGGAAACAACTATAGAGAAAAAGCAGGTGCTGCATCCACAAATAAGGGTGCTGCAGGTGGTGTCCTAGGCAGCCCTGGGGCAGGGAGAAGCTCTCTGCTAAGAGGAATAACATTCTGAGCCTCACGGTCTTGCAAGCCCAACCCCGATGATACAGGCAACACACCTCAGGAAGGAAGCCTCAAACACAAGGCAGCTTGGCTTCCTCTTTGGTGACAGAGTTGTGTCCATATTTCTAGGAACATATGTGGGGCACTCTAGGGTGGGCAGTGTATGTACGATTTCATGGGCTGCATGGATATGTGCATGTGGAGGCCAGTAGGAGACAGCAAGTGTCTTCTGCATTCTCCATCTTATTATTATTATTTTTGAGACACTGATTGGCTACACTTGCAGTCCAATAAGCTCCAGCAGTCTGTCTATCCAGGCACCAACCATAGCTGGGGTTACCGACTTTTACTGCTATGCCCAGTTTTTTATGTGGGTTCTGTGGGTTAGAACTCGGGTCCTCATACTCGTACAGCAAGCACCTTACTGAGTGATCTGTCTCCCCAACCCAATAGGAATGCTGAAGGTACTCGAAATGCACTCCTCATGGGGAGCTCATGGGGACTGCCTGTGTGCTGTCACGGTCGGCTCCAAGGCCCCACACAGGAACAGTGAGTCTTTCCCCTCATTCCCAGCTCCCTGGGAACAACCTCTTGTCCTCTTTGTTTTCTGATATCTCCTACCTCGCAGGGTGGATATGCTGTAGAAAGGTGACCATATCTGCAAATCTTACTAAGAAGCTGCCTTTGTCTCAGGAAGCAGGGTCTCCCCGCTCTCCCTCACAGAAGGAGGGTCAACATTTATGTGTTGACTCAAAATGGCACAGGGTGTGAAATCGGCCGTTAGTGATGTTTTCTGCAGTGGTGCACCATTCCAGAAGTAGAGAACAGGTCACACGGTTAGTAGAGTGGCCAAGGCACTGTCTAGGCCGAGCTTGATGACTGTGTGGGGGTCGGGCAGAGAGGGAAGCAAGAAAAGCCTAGGACTTCTACCCCATCCCAGGAGACCTGAGGTCCATCTAGTTCCTCCCAGGTGACCGCTGCCCATGTTCAGAGATCCTCGATATAGAGCTGAAAAAATCCTTATAGGCAACACCGACTGTGGGTCTTATGGTTCAGTATAAAATCAAACCCTCTTCCCCCTTGCCTGCCCATGGGCCCTCATTTCTGGCCTTGGTGCCTAGCCTTCCTTGAAAACTTAATTCTTCTCCCAGCTGCTCCCTCCACCCATCCCTTCTTCTCTTTAGGATCTAGTCTCCCCTTTAGCAGACGTGGGATGAGGTGCTATTTGTATCTTTATATTTATATATGTATTTGCATCACACGGTGTCATCTCAAGTGGATTTCAAGTGAATTATGCAAATCTTATAGGGATGGAAGATGAGTCGGTGGGTAAAGGACAGGCCATACAAGTGATAAGGGCATGAGTTCAAATCCCCAGATGATATTTAAAAGCCCAAACCCAGTAATTAACACCTGTCATCTCAATGCTCTTACGGTGAGATGAGGGTGGAGAGGAGATGGGGGAATTCATGGAAGCTCAGGGGCCAGCTAGCCTGGAATAGACAGGAGCAGACAACAAAGAGACCTCCCATCAAATGCGGTCCCCTGACTGCCATACGCCATCCTGTGGCTTGCGTTACCGTCTCGCCAGCAAGAACGACGCTGCACACACACACAGGATCCTTCTGCAGTAAAGCTTTAATGCATCTTGAGAGGGAGAGCATAAGCTTACAGCAAGTAAAATGGAGACCCCAAACAGCAGAAACCCATCTCTTATATAGGAACTTTCCCAACTGTCAACTGTCCAGCTACCTGCTCTTCCAACCCCCTCGGAAGCTCCGCCTAGGATGTGTCAGTCCCTGATTGGCTGTTGCTCATTGGGCGAGATGACGCCACGGGAGAGGCAGAGCCCAGCGAGTGGAAAATCCCTTCGCACATGCTCGGATTAGTTGTTTATCAGCATGGGACACAGGATGTCAGCGCCATCTTGTAATGGCGAATGTGAGCGCGGCCTCTCACACCATCCTGGAGAGATACAAGCCCAAAGAGGAAGAAAAACTGGTAGATAGCATTTGATTGTTTCCAGCCGGTTCATTGAAGCCCGGTGTGGAAACACGGTAGAGAGCAAGACTATAGCAGCCACCCAGCTTAAAGACTCGCTGCTCCCTCCGCAGTGACACTTCCATCCTGACAAGGTGTTTGGTCTTCCCCAGCTTCATTCTCTCATCTTTTAAACGGGAATAATGACAAGTACTTCAGAGTTACAAATAAACATAAAGGAATGTTTAGCTAAAATGTTCCCTTTCTAACTTCTCTCTCTCTTCCTCCTGATCAAAGTAGCAGTAGTTCTCCTGACTTGGAAAGCAGAGAGATCCGTCTTTCATTTGGTATCAAGGGTCCTAGGACTATGCTCGTCCGTGTGACTTACCGCGTGGGACAGCGAGAGGACATGGTGTTTATGGAGAACAGCTGGCCAGGTGGAAATGCCCACTCAGGGGCCATTCACCTCTTGCTGTCTTTACTTATAGAAAGCTTAAAATCACTTCGTCTCTGAGGTCGGACATGGTCTTCTCCTCTCCTCTGGTTCATTCATTTAAAAACAGCAATTAAGTGGCCTATTAGAGGCAAGGATAAAATGGTGGGAGAGCGGATCTGATGCCACCCTCCAGGAATGCTTATATCTCACTAGACACCTGAGCCATCTCAAACTCAGCTAGGATGGATGAGTGAATGAATGAATGAATGAATGAATGAATGAATGGCCAATTTCAGCCCTATGTAGACTTTCTGTTTTCCTAAAAGAGAAATCCCATCTGGCTTAACTTTATTTTAGCTTTAAAAAAAAACGACATGTCTATTGCTCTTACATCTTGCTGACAGACTCTTGTCTCGTGCATTCGGGGTGCCATAACAAATACCACAGGCTGGATGGCTGTTAACAGCCCGACCTTCTTTCCCACTGTTCTTGTGGTCATGAAATCTAAATTCAATGCTCTGGGTTGATGTGGTTTCCCATGAAGGTTGTCATCCTGGTTTGCAGACAGCGCCTTCCCAATGTCCCCGTCACCGTGGAGGACAGGTGAGCACTGGCCACTTCCCCATCTCAGAACTCTAATCTCATTCCATCATCTCATAAGCTTAATTATCTTCCAATTATCCCACTGGAAGTTAGGGCGCAAACGTATGTATGAATTTGGGGGGCTTAACACAATAGCTCATTACTCAGTAAAGGACAAATTAAACACTTCCAGAGGAGTTTTTCCCCCTAATGATTACATCACCTAAAATACTTTAGAAAATAACATCTCTCAAAGGTAAACACTAAAATAAAATAAAGCTTCATGGAGAATTAGGAGCCAGGAATGGCAGACCCTAATATCAACTTGGAAATTAGCTCTCTTGGTCTTCAGCATAAACAAGAGGTCCTCACACTCTCAGGTCACCCTCGTCTCCGCCATGCTGGTCTCCTCAAGGCTATCATGTGCTCTAGCTAGAGGCTCTGTACTGTCACCTCTTCTCACAGTCTCCAGCTCTGTCTGAATAGAATCACACTCTATTCAGTGGGACCAGCAGTTGTTTTCACTCAAGGCTGTCCTAGCCATGAGGGAAGTCACCGTCTGCCTTCTGCCTCACCCCTGCCATCTTAGTGTATGAGTCCAGGATTCTGACTGAAGCCTGCAGGGTTCTATGGTCAGCGACCTACACTCGCCTCATGTGACGAAAAGGACAGATATCAAATTCAAACAATTTCAGAAGGTGCTTTTGAGCCTGAGAAAAAGATTGCCTGGTTACAGTCCTGTAGAGGACGCTCTTAATCGGCACAGACTTGAGCTGAAGTGCTCAGCAGTTAAGAGCACTAGCTGCTCTTCCTGAAGACCTGAGTTCAATTCCCAGCACCTGCATGATGGCTCACAACTGGCTGCAACTCCAGTTCCAGGTAATTGGCTCCCTTTCTGCACCTCTGTGGGCACTGCATGCATGAGGCACTGACATAGGAGCAGGCAAAAAAAAAAAACAACCAAAAAAACCCAGGAGGGAGGCAGAGACTGATGCACCAACCAAGAACCATGCATGGAGAAGACCTAGGTTCCCTGTTCAGATGTAGCCAATAGGCAGCTCAGTCTCCACAGGAGGTTTCCTAGTAAGAGGAGCAGGGTCAGTCCCTGCCATAGATTCTGTTGCCTGCACTTTGATCACTTTCTCCTGGCCGGGTGCCTTAACATGCTACAGAGGAAGAGGATGCAGGCAGTCCTGATGAGACTTCACAGGCTGGGCTCAGTAGGTAGGGGAAAAGAGCTCCCTCTCCCTGAGACTAGGGGAGGGGAATACCGGGAGGAGGGGGGAAAAGAGGGAGGAAGGAGGTTAGGACCAGGAAGAAATGAGGGAGGGGGCTACAATTGGGGTGTAAAGTGAATACATTTTTAAAAATAAATTTAATCTTAATTTTGAAAAAGAAATGTCAAGGTAAATCTTCATGGTTTGAACAGTTGGTGGCATACCACAGCTAGAACCATGGATTTGTAGGTTTATCATTAATATTCTGATTGATCAAAACAAATGAATAGGTTTTGCTTCAAGAAAGATAAAAAATAAGTAAAACTAAAAAGAAACTGAAAAAAAAGATAAGATAGATGATAACTTTTAGAGACTTATATTCAAGCCCAGAATGCAAAAGCGTTGTCCTCACAATCCAAACGCTACAACTTCTCACTGTTTAACAAAACGGGCTGCTGTAGTGCTGCTCTCGACACGGTCTGGAGTTTCTATCTGGATTCTGCAACAGAGAGACTTCAGTCAGAAGGATGCATACACAGACTCCAAAGGACTAAAAGCCTTAGCTGGAGAGTGTCTTTGTGGGGTGTGCCGTGGCTGGCGCTGGCTCCTCTGTGCTTGGTGCTGATAACCTTGATCTCAGTTGGGGTTTTAATGGAGGTAGGCTGGAAATGAAGGAGAAAATAACTTCTCTCCCTCCCCCTGCTGTTTCCTATTAGCTGTGCATGAGGTTGTGTTCTTTCCCGATGTTTACTTAAAAGAGATCATAAATGTTATCTGGAGACCAAAGCTAGCAAGAACGGCAGCCACAAAATAATGAAGAGCCGAGATTAGACATCTGAGGAAAACAGTTTACCTGTGCCATATGTAAGTGCACTCAGCAGCCTGCACTATCCACTGCAGTGCATGCTGGGAAAGTACCTGGAGGAGGGATGGTTTCTTCCTTCCTGTGAACACTACTTATGCTTCCTTTTCGCTGGTGTGTGACGAACCTGTGAGTAGAAGCTGGATGCAAAAGCAAACTTAGAAGTTGTTAGTGCACAGGGAATCCACTAGCCACCTCTAGGGTCCTAGCAACCTCTGACATCATCATCTGCTGCCACTTCCAGGTGCATGCCAGATGTGCGCCAGATAAAAGGGACCCTGCCAGCCTCTCCAGCTTGCTGGTGCGCTCTGTCTCTCTGTCTCTGTCTCTGTCTCTCTCTGTCTCTCTCTCTCTGTCTCTCTCTCTCTCTCTGTCTCTCTCTTTCTCTCTCTCTCTCTCTCTCTCTCTCTCTCTCTCTCTCTGTGTGTGTGTGTGTGTGTGTGTGTGTGTGTGTGTGTGTGTCTGTCTGTCTCCTTCTGTCTTTTTCTCTTGCTCTCTTTGTCTCTCTCAGTCTGTCTCTTGGTTTTTCTCTGTCTCTCTTTCTCCGCCCTCATGGCTCACTCAGGCTCTAACTCCTCTCACTTCCCCTCCCCCCAAATGAACTTCCTTAAACTCACCAGATATGTTGCATGGCATATTCATTCTTATAACACAAGTAGTTTGTTTAATGCAAACCTATAAAGTTGTCTGTTTTCAGAATCTCCCACCTGACAGGCAGGGCCAGAGGCTCTGCACCCACTGTCACACACAATTCTCACCGTACCTTCAAAGTCAGGCTTACCTCCAGTTTACAGGCAAGAGAGCTCAGAGAAAGTAGGCTGTCTATCCCAAATCACTCAGTCGGTCTGTGACAACCACCCCATGTTTGTCTGTCTACCAATAGGCAGGGAGCATAGGTACTGGCGCAGATGCTGAAGAAGTAGGAAGGCGGCCTCCATCAGGTTCTGGGTTGCATACCTCTGCCCGGCTCCACGCATTGATGGTGCAGGCTGCTGAGTGCACTTACATATGGCATAGGTAAACTGTTCTCCTCAGATGTCTAATCTCGGCTCTTCATTATTTTGTGGCCGCCGTTCTTGCTAGCGTTGGTCTCCAGATAACATTTATGATCTCTTTTAAGTAAACATCCCACCTCACTCCACTCCTTTCTTCGGTTCTTACATCCTTTCCACCCCCTGTTCAGTGATGTCTGCTGAGCCTTGGTGGGATGATGTACATATCCAAAGAGTTCCCCACGCTAGACATGGCTGAGGTCATCTCAGCCCAGACAAGGCAGGCAGCGTTTTCTGTGGTGGCTTGAGCACCATGCGGTGCTGGTGTGCTGTTACCAGGTTGGGGTGCCAAGACCATTCCCAGGGGTGGACCCTGGTGCAGTGGTTGGAGGCCCCTTCAGTAAGAACTCCAGTGATGCTGGGGTTCTGTGGGGAGAGTCCTTTCAGTCTTTGAAGTCAGACAAGATTTTGTCACTGTTGTATTTAAAACTTTTCAATGTCTCCCTGCCACACTGAGAATAAAATTTAAACCTCTTTATGTAACCGCGGGGGCTGCTCCTTCATCTACGCACTTGCTACACAAAGTATAGTAAGGACAGCGTTGTAGGGAGCTGCTTAGAAGGACATCCTCTCAGGCGGCACCACACATTTAGTGAGTCAGAATCTGCGTCTTAGCAAGAACTCAAGATGATGCACACAAGGAAGCTGAAAAGCATCCGTACAAGCCTCCTCTGTCTTCCTCCCCAGGCTTGTCCCCGGTTGTCTCACGTCAGGTGTGCGCCATCTTAGCTGGGCCGTGACGTGGTCAAGCAGTTACCACTCTGTGTTCCTCCTACTTAGAACACTGTCCCTCCAAGACCTTCACGTGTTTGCTCCTTGTCCTGATTTAGGTCTTTTCTCTTTTGTTAACCCTCAAGACTTCTCTAGGTGCCCGGAAATGGCTCCCAACTCTCCCACTAAGACAAACATTATCCTCCTTTCCTGCTTTATTCTCTTAATGGTATATGTAAATTTCGGGTTTAAAATTATGCATGTATTGCCTACTTCCCAAGTAGAATATAAGCTCTGTGTGACCAGGAAATGTTTTTGTTCACTTTTCCAGTCCTTGTGCTTTAGAGGGTGTTGTGGGGATGATAGCCTCTTGATATTCTCCGAGTGAATCAAGGAGTAAAAAGATGGGAGTAGAAGCGCTGTCCGCCTCCTTACTACTGAACTGAACCTGCTTCATCAGAAGCCAGAAACTTTGCAGAGACAACTTCATCTTACTCTACAAACATAGACTGAGGCGCCTGGGCCATGATGGCTCTCAGTGTGACAGGAGTGTGTACCCAACAGGCTGTGACTGTACAGAGCCTGAGGGGAAAGCCTGAGCAAACATTTACATATTGATCGTCTACACTGCTCCACAAAATCCCACCTTCTCATTCAGCCGAGATATTGATCTCTGCCCACAGCTTAAGTTCTTTCATCTTTTCCAGATTTCTCAATAATCTTTTTTACTATTTGAGCGGCCACAGAGAGGAAATAATAAGGATATAAAAGGCATATAAAGGAAAAAATATCTCCTCCTGTTCTTCCCCTCCCAGCTCCCCTCCCTGACTACGAGCAGTACTGCCTGGTTCTTGGGGAGAGCTTCCTCCAACAAAGCCACACCTACTCCAACAATTAGGGCCACAGCCCTTAAATAGCCCACTCCCTACTGACCGAGCATTCAAATATATGAGCCTATGAGGCCATTCAAAGTACCATGCTATCTTATCACTAACCCTGTAGACTCCCATGTTGGGTAGATCCTTACCAATACAGGCGTCTTTGTCAATTGTGTTATATGAAATGGACGAGCGCGTTTTCTTCCACTGCTCTTGGCAGAAGCTTCTGCTGCAGGACAGGGCCAGACACACAGGAAATACCAAAACGTGGCAAGAAACAAACGTGTAAATTAGTGAATGTAGAATGTACAAAAAGAGGCACTCAACTTTGGCAAACCTATTTGCTGAGGGAATCAGAAACTGGAAATGAAGATTTTCTTTAAAAAGTGGTTTGACTCCATGATCAATTTGCCAATGTTAGGATGAACTGAAACAAACTGGTGAATTTGGTAAAAGGATGTGAGCGAACTGGTTATTAGCAAATTGGTCACATTGTTTTGAAAGCCTCCTTGAGTGACAGCTGAAACTTGATTGGACTCCCTCTGTGCCTGAATCCCTCAAATCAGGATGTGTCAAAGTCCATCTATTTACGATGCCCTCGTGCCCACCAAGGTGGCCCTTCTCTTTCCTCCCTGCCCCTCGCCCCCTCCAGCTATGGTCTCCTGTCTGAACAAATCTCCTCTCCCTCAGCTCTGGTATCTGTCTCCATCACTCCTGTCAAGTCTATGGCTAAGGGCACAAATACTGAATATTCATGAGCCTCTGCTGTGCCTGCTTCTCACCCTGGCTCTGTCCTAACCTGCTTCTATGCTGTGAGCTATTTAGGACAAATAATTGCATAGAGGGAAACTGTATATTCAATATAACACTGTGCTGTCTAGAGGATACCCCAACGCCATCTGATTCCTGCCTTTCCTGGCTAAGCACTATCTGCATATGGCACACTCTCTATTTCCAGCTCTGATCATTATCCTTGAATTGATGCAGAACATGTGTTAGTATGTCTACTCTTCGAATTCTTAGAACATCTGCCGATTTCCCTCCCTGTGTATGTTAAATACCATCTTCACTACATACTCATTATAGCTGCATGAGAATCATGATTTACTCTTTTGAAAATTTGTCTTTTAACACATTCTCTTCCCAGCATGCCTTGCTCATTACTGTCTTTGACCAACTACCCCTAGCACTCAGGGTCTTTCTTCTTTCTTCCTTTCTTTCTTTCCTTCTTCTTCTTCTTTTCTGTTATTTGTTTTTTGAGACATGGTTTCTCTGTGTAGCCTTGGCTGTCCTGTCCTCACTTTATAGACCAGGCTGACCTCAAACTCACAGCGATCCACCTGCCTCTGCCTCCTGAGTGCTGGGATTATAGGAGTGTACCACCACACCTGGCTATGGTTTTTCTTTGTAAGCACTTTTTATCATAGTGAAAACACATGTCTTTGTAAATTGTTGAACCATTAGTTATTTTAATAATTTTATATGTAATTTAATACATGAATTCACAAAGCTTATCCATTAAAGTGGTGACTTACTGGTTTGCAGCATATTCAGAGTCATGGAGCCACCACCTCAACCAGGTCTAGAAGATTCTCTTCCACCCCAAAAGAAAGTCCCTTCTACACCACCCCTCTGAGACACACTGAGCTCCTGGAAAGCACTAATCTACTCCCTGTCCCTGTAGATCTCCGTATCATAGATATGTCATGTAAAGTGAATTATTCAGTTCTTTCAGTTAACATAGTTTCGAAAATAGTCCATGTTGTTGTAAGCATGGGCCTTTAATTTCTTTTTATAGCCAAGTTAAATCTTATTTATAGATATGCTACATTTATTTATTTGTTAATCAATTGGTGAATACTTGGGGATTTCCACTGTTTACCGACTGTGATTTATGCTGATGTGAACATTAATATACCTTTCCCCCTATGGCTATTTAATTTCTCTTGGACATGTAGCTTCACTGCCAGACTATTTTCCAATACTGTTTATCTTCATTTTCACCACAAAACCAAAACAAAACAAAACCATGAGGGTTCTAACTTATCTGTTTCTTTTCAACACCTGCCTTTTTTATTATAGCCATTTTAGAGGTTTGTTATGCCTGGTGTTTTACAGTTCACATGATCAATTTAGTTTTCTTCCAACCATCACTTTACTTCTAAGTACAATTTTTTGGATGTCTTCTGAAACATTCTGGGAAGGAAGGTGAAGGTGTTTTGGGGCAATCTCTTGTAACGATTCAGGCTGGCATCTTTCTACTTTATTCTTGGCTTTTCAAGAGGATGCCACCCTTCACCCTTCACCAGGACCACCATTATTTGTAGGGGCACATGTCAGATTCCCTACCTTCATGTGAGATGCTGAGGGAAGGGAGTCAGCCTTGTGATAATTTTAAACATAATTTTAGAACCACATATTTGATGTGGGTCTGATTTCTTGATCTGTTTAAGCTAGACTTGGGTCATCCAGGTTAAAAAAAAAAATGGCTTAATCCAGGTATGACCTCACAGCTTCATACCCAGGACAGACTTTATTCAGTGGGTTGGAAGTGGATGGATTGTCATGGATATAGGAGAAAATTAGAGGAAGAAGTAGGGATGGTTATGATCAAAATACATTGTATGCATTTATGAAATTCTCAAGAAAGTAATAAAATTAATATTTTTCAGAAGAACTCAATCTCACTCTCAAAATAAAAACATGTACGTGTTCTTTCTTCCTCCTTTTCTCAGCTGTGACCATCGGGTCACTAAGCATCATGCAATGCACAGGTAAGCACAGCCCACAAATGACTGAGAAGCCTGAGCTAACCTGAAGACCTGACACCAGGAACGTCTCTGCAGCTCTAAATGATATTCACAATCAGATTGTCATGTGAGAATGGAAACTTTCGTTTTAGCTCTGAGTTTTATACCTTATGGTAGCCAACCCCAATCCCAACACACACACACACACACACACACACACACACACACACACACACACACACATGCTTCCTGGCTCATTTTTGAACTTCCTGAGTGAAGTATGCCCATCATATCATCCCAACCTTTATAAATATATTAATGATCACACAGACTAGACTCTCCTTACATTCCATCTTAGCTTTTCACTCTTTTCCTATTATTTAATGCAACAACTTTTACCAAGGCAAATTTATATTTCATGGATATTTATCTTCTTGCGGATTTCCTTCAAACGTGTTTTCCTATCTTCCAAAGTGACTAATAAACAAAAAGACAGTACGTATGACACTGAGTGACCTAGTGCGTATGTATTTGTTCAGTTGGTTCTCTTGAGCCATGGTCTTGCCGTGGATGACCTGGTGATAGCTCTGCAGAGCAGACATCACTTAGGCATCTTGATAAATGAGGTAAGAATCCTATTGCCTTAGTCTCCTGAGTGCTCAGTTTTCTGATACACACACACACACATTATACACATACACATACACACAAACACTATACACACATACTATATACACAATACTACACACATAAACACTACACACACATACTACACACAATACTACACAATACTACATATAGTACTACATGTAGTACGCAATACTACATATACATACACACTACACATAGAGTACAAACACACTACACATCTATATACATACTACACACATACACACATACACAACTACACATAGTAAAAACCCATTACAAACACACATACATTCATATATGAAAAACCAACAAGGAAATCTGTCTAGCATAACTTAATACCTCTTGTTTGTCAATTTTAATGCAATATATAAATTATCAGATCTTCCTTTGTTGACTGTCAGAAGCCTAACATTACCAAAGTTCACTCTCTACTTCTAGCCTATGATGGTCTCCAAAGGCTCAGCTTCTGGCATCATGGAGGGTCAGTTGTCCCTGGTTTTCTTTCTCAATACCAACAAGGCTCTTCGCTCTCATGATGCTAGATTGTTTTTAACAAAGGGCACAAATCATTAGTGCCCCAAATCGTCTCATAGCTGAGCAGACATACATACAAATTTATTTTCCCTACAGGTACATATGAATACGATGTTAGAATAAGACATTAGACTGGTGACTTCTTTGAAAAATGAATTCAAAAAAGATACAGCTTGCTATAAATATGATGTGGAAAAAGTGATGAAGTGGCTTCCCAGTGACAAAAGTAGAGGCCCTTAATTTCCTAGGCTACATGATGACAGCGTTTTCATGTATGCAGACATAAATACATGTAATGTAGACAAACTCATCAACAGTCCCAATGGTATCGGTGAGGACTATGGTAACTATGGTACACATTGTGTGTGTGTGTGTGTGTGTGTGTGTGTGTGTGTGTGTGTGTCTGTGTCTGTGTCTGTGTAAGTGCATATGCCAACATAGACCAGAAGAGAGCATGAGGTCCCCAGAAACAGGATTTACAGGAAGTTGTGAGCTGCTCAAAATAGGTGCTGGGGACTGAACTCTGATCCTCTGAAAGAACAGCCGTGCGCTTAGCCACCAAGCCCATCTCTCCAGGACCATATTTGAAAACTTGTACTAAAAAAAATTACATCCGTCAGTCCCTCAAATGTGGTCATTTTTTTTCTCTTTTCAAAAGTTTATAACAAACATGAAGAAGTGGTTAACAAAGGGTGAGAACCTTGCATTGTAATGATGCTTCTGCCCTTCCCTTTCACTCAACTCTGATAACAGAGAGTGAAAGAGAAAACTAATGAACATAATTGCAGTCCCTACTTTCTGTTAAATTAGTGCAAGAGTTAATTGGCTCACTTCAGTCTCTTACTCAAGCCAAAACTGGAAATTCTGTATTCCACATTAAATTTACTTACTAGCTCTATAGAAATGTGCCTAGCAATGGCTTTGGTCTGAAAAACTAGCTTCAATTAGAAACTACTCTCATTAAAAGGACCATATCTCCTAAATGCACTATTTTAATTTTATGAAAATTAAACATGCACAGAATTAGCATTTATATTCTCGAATGTATGGTGAATATGCCAGTGACTCAAGAAAACCATCTTCACAACTAAAAATAGCAAGTGTCTCATTTGCCAACACAGCTGAATGTCTGAGAGCTGAAATAGGGACAATCTGTGTGGCATACAGAGCCTTCCAGACCACTTCAAAACTTGGGGAAACTCTATATTTTCTTCCTAATAGTAAACAGCCTTACACAAAAATAGTGCAGTTGCACTTCACTGTGCACTTGTTTCTCAACAAAGAAAGCTTAAAGGAGGTTTGCTCACTCTAAACCACTCATGTCTTCTGAGAGATGCTGCTTGAACACAAACAGCACCTAGAAAGCAATTCTGGTCTTGTTTCTCCTACAGATGAGCCTCGCCTAACATCATATGGAAGGCTTTCCAGGAGGAAGATCTGCGAAGTCTAGGATCTTAAACATCCATTCTTACTCTATAAGTTATCTTTTAAAATATTTTTTAATCTTTAAGCGGGGTGTTGCAGGATATTTGATCCCATTGTGACCCCTGTGATTGTGAACTGTAAAAGCCCGTTTCTTGGTGTGGCGCAGCCCTAACACACACCTTTAACACAAGAGATTTTTGTTAATAGAATTATATAAAGTTGACCAAAGGTTAAGAGGCAGAGCAGGCAACCATCTGACCAAGATTAAACAGAAGGGAGAAAACATTGAGTTGAACTGTATTTAAGACAGCATAGAGAAGGAGCTTTTGTATTTTTCTTTCTGGGATGAGATGTGAGTGGAAAGGCAGCTGAATAGGAAGATCATCTGGGTGCTTTCTCTGCCTCTCTAAGCTAGTAGGTTTTCACCCCATTGCTAAAATCAGCCATTGGGATTTTGTGTTTAAAACAACATTTTGGCGCCCAATGAGGGGCACAACCCCACAGACAGAGAGATCACTGTAGCTGTGGATAAACTGAGAAGCCATCATATTTGGTTAAGTCGTATGAAAAGTCCTCAAGGAGAGAGTTAGTGATGATGAGAAATACCATAAAAGAAGGCATTAGGACCCTGTACAGTGCTATTCTAGATGGCTTGCAAAAAGAATCAGAAAACAGAAAGCTAAATAACTTAACTGAAATGGGCTCAAATACTGATTATGACTATTATCATTTTGGTATTCTATCCTTGATAGGCATAAAGGCTTTCTGTACCCTCTCAAAGAAGAAATTTCTATAGACACAGGACTAAGAAAAAATATGAAAAGTGGATTGATAAGATACAAGTCTTAGAAGGAAAATAAAAATGAGAAAAATACACAGAGGAATTTAGACAAGCCTTAGAAAGACCTACAAATGAGAATAAAGAAAATTCTCAGACATAGAGGATTTTAGACAAAAGCCTATCATGGCACTATATAATTAAACTAAAAGGAGGAGGCGTAAGGTTGTTAGAAAACCAACTTCAGTTTATCCGGTTACTATACAAGACATATCAGGAGACAGTAAGTAACTCCAAGATTACAGAGAAGCTAAATGGAATCTTATAGACATATTTGAAGAAAGTTAAGGAAGCAATCATTTCCTATGATATGCATCTATCCTAGTGCAGCAGATTATAAATTCATGGGCAACTCAGAACAGAATTATCTCTCAAGACTGGAAAGAATTGGCAATACGAATATTAGAAGCTGGTCCTCACTTACATTGACAAACATGGTGGAAAGAGTAAGCTATGGCCACAGAACAATGAAATCAGGCGAGAGGTATTGATATTTCCCAGGATCAGTCACTAGGTGAAGGTTTACTTGCTGATTTACAAAGGCAGCTTGAATTGATGATCACGCCTTGGCACTATGTCATTTAGCAGCTTTCAATGCTTGGGATAAGGTTGAAGAATCAAACAAGAGGTCTGAATCATTTACTAACATTATACAAGCACCCCTCCCCCAAAAAAAGCCTTCATTGATTTTCTTTTTCTTTTTTCTTTTTTTTTTTTTCAAAAACTGACTTCAGCTGTAAATAGAGTAACATGAGATTCACACATCAGAAAAATACTAATAGAAATTTTGGCCTTTGAAAATGCTAGGTCATAACGCAAAAGAATGGGTAGATCTTCAAAGGTAAGATCAGCACCAATAGAAGAATTGGTTAGAGATATGGTTCATATTGGGTCCAAAAGTTATGATGCTAATCTCAGGAGAAGTAATTTCTAAAACTCTTAGGAACAACAAAAATGGCAGATATTTTAATTGTGGTAAGCAAGGTCTGAGAAGAGTATGCCTGTGTGTGTGTGTGTGTGTGTGTGTGTGTGCAAGTGCCCATGAAGAAAGTCAGATCCCCTGGAACTAGATTTACAATTATAAGCCACCTACTGAGGATTTCTTATATATACATTGAATTATGTGCATAATTTCTAACATAACAAATGCAATCTCTGCCAAGATTTTCATATCTCAGGGCTGGAAAAATGGCTCTGCAGTTAAGGTCACTTCCTGCTCTTGCAGAGGACCCCAGTTTCTAGCATCTACATGGTGGTTCACAACCATCTCTAACTCCAGTTCTAGAGGATTTGATGCCCTCTTGCCTGATGTATGCGCTGCACACACATCCAATGAGACAAAGCACTTATACATAGAAAAAATAAATAAATCATGAATCTTGTATCTCATGCCTCACTCTTCTTTCTCCATGTAAAAGATGAATAACAGTCACAGCTTTCTGAGTTTTTGTGAAAATTAGATGACACTGCAAGGAAAGCGTGGTATCCATCCCATCTTGTATACTGTGACACTCAATTCTACGTAGCCTTCACTGGAAAACGGAGAGCATTTATGGACTTCATGACACTCTCATGTGGAAGGCAGGAGACTAGGTAGAGACATCTGAACAGAGTGCCCTGTCCTTGACTCTGCCACAGACAGAAAGCAGAGCATCAAAGCAAAGCTGACCTCCAGCAAGAGTGCTAGGAGGAGTGCTGCCAACCAGCCCGTGAAGGGAGACAGCATGGAGAAGCAGAAAGGCAGCCTAGAGAGGGGATGTCTGCCGGCCCCCTCAGCCATCCATCCTGTCAGGAAAAGCAAAGAGAAGAGGCCACCAGGAACCCCCATGCAAGTAGCAGTACCCAGGCAAATTCCTCACAGGCCTTACCTCCACTCTGGGAAACTCTCTGCTCTAAGAATGACGCTCTGCAGCCAAAAAGAATTCTCACTGTACCACTCCCAAAGCCAAGAATCTAAACTGCAACAACAGCCACGGATAGAAGTTATGTCTCTAGGGCCTGGTAGCTTGTGTCACCAGAAGCCTTTGGGCCAGCATTGCCTCACCATGCAGAAGCTACCCGTACCCTTCAGCTTCTGGAACAAAGGCTCCCACCGCCATAAGCCTGAGTCATGCCTGTCCTTGTTCATTAGAAACTAAGTAGCATCCACAAGCCACAGCTGGAACTGTGGCTCCTAGTACAACTACCAGTTTCACTCATACATGTGCATCAGGAGAAGAGAAAGTCCCAATTGCATCCTTCAGCTCTAAGACTGTGACCATCCACACTGCAAGCTTCAGCACCATCAGCACTTTCTTCCCTGCACATTCCCATCCACATCTTAAAATCTCAAGGTCGGGTACCAAAGACACAAGACACAGCACCACCCAATGCAAAGACCCTTCCCACGTCTGCATGTCCTCCACCTCCTGGAGTGGTCATTTCAGCTCCATAATTGCAGGTCTCACCTGCACGTGTCATGAGGGACACGGGGAAGGTTCCTCCACGATCCAACAGCTACTGATGCCAAAGCCTTGCTCCACTTGTTTGAACCACTGGAGACTGGGAAGGTACCATCTGGAGCCCACAGATCTGGGAGAGGGGTTTCCAGGGGTCAACAAAAGCCAAAGTCTAGAACCATCTCTGTGTTTGTTCCTACATTATGCAATCTTGAGAGTTCATAATTAATGACATCACAGATTGAGTGTCACCTGTGCTCATCCATGGGCTCATGAAAAGGTCTGAATCCACCCTGTGGCTGCTGAACTATGGTGCCATTGGTGCAGGGGTCTGCAGATCCATCCTGGGGGTTCCGGTGAAGGTTTTCTCACACTCTGTAACTCAGAGAGTCTGACTGCTTGTACCTCAATACTTGACGTCAACTATGTATGACTCAAAAGACCTGGAAACACTATCTTCTACCAATGTGATGGCACCTGCTGTCATAGCCCCATTGCCACCAGTCCAGAACGCTGTGGACCCTGAGTGCATGTATCTTTGAAAGTTCATAGACCATCGTCAAGAACCCCAACAGTCTAGATTCTTTTTTTTTTTTTTTTTTTTTGGTTTGGTTTGGTTTGGTTCAGTTTTTTGTTTTCTGTTTTTAGAGACAGGGTTTCTCTGTGTAGCCTTGGCTGTCCTGGAATCCCTTTGTAGACCAGGCTGGCCTTGAACTCACAGAGATCTGCCTATATCTGCCTCTCGAGTGCTGGGATTAAAGGCATGTGCCACCACACTCAGCACAGTCTAGACTCTTGAGATACTCATAAACACTGCTGACATGAGTGAAAGGTTTTTTGAAAGCCACAAAGGCTACACACTTGAATTTCCCTATAACCAAAACCAAAGCACCTATGTAAATGACACTATATCTTATGTAAACAATGACAAAACTTGTTCCTACCAAAGCTATTGCCCCAAATTGTAAAAGCAAATGTTACACAGACTATGTAGACATCAATATAGGGACACAAGACATACGAATGATGGCACTCCCAAAGGAAAACAATGATTTTCTCTGAAGATATAAACTTGAAGGAAATCTATGAAATTCATGAAATAGAATAAAAAATAGTGGCCCTACAAACACAAGAGAATACAGAAATTCAATACAAAGAAAGGATGAAAACAATTCAAAAGATGAGTAGGAAACCCACCCCAAAAATCATTTTTTTAAAAAATTAATCAGAACCCTTATAGCTAAACTACAATGAATGAAATAGGAAGTATAAAGGAACATCTCCAAAATAGACTACAGCAAAAAGAGAAAAAAAATCTGAACCTAAAGTTGAGCCTTTTCCGTCATCAGTGCATGAGACTAAAGGAAGAGAAGAGGAAAGATGGAGGAAGCCAGAGACTTATGAACCATCATGGACCAAACTGATACTTTCACTGCAGAAATTCCAGAGGAGACACAAAAGTGAAAAGGCACTGAGAGACTACCTTCATGCACTAACACCAGAATGTTCTAGAACTCCAAATACACATGCACATTAGATGTAAGATGCTTAAAGGACCAACTAGATTCAACCAAAATGGACCAAAAGATATTACAGTAAAAATGTCAATGCTACAAAAAAAAAAGTCTTAAAAGTAACAAGAGAGGGTTATAGATGAGGGTGTTCCATCAGACTTTCAACAACAGAAAACTATCAGGAGAGAAAGGGATGATATATCAAAAGTCCTGGAAAAAGTGGGGGGATCTCCAGCAAGATGATTGAAGTTATCATCCAAGCATAAAGGAATGGGCCAGGCATGGTGGTGCACGCCTTTAGTCCCAGCACTCAGGAGGCAGAAGCAGGAGCATCACTGAGTTTGAGGCCAGCCTGGTCTACAGAGCAAGTTCCAGGACAGCCAGGGCTACACAGAGAAACGCTGTCTGGAAAAAAAAAAGAAGATAAAAGATGAATAACGATTTTTTTCATGCAATATCTTAGTCAGGGTTTCGTTGCTGTGAAGATACATATGACCAGGGCAACTATCATAAAGAAAAACATTTAGCTGGAGCTGGCCCACAGTTCAGAAGTTTACTCTGTTATCATCATGGCGGGAAGCATGATGAGCAGGCGGACATGGTGCTGGAGAAGGACCTAGATATCTACATCCTGATCTGCAGGCAGCAGAGGGGACTGGGTGCCACACAGGGTGTAGTTGAGCATCTGAGACCTCAACGCCCACCCCATAGTGACACACTTCCTCCAACAAGGCCACACCCACTCCAACAAGGCCACACCTCCTAATAGTGCCACTCCCTGTGGGCCAAGCATTCAAACACATGAGTCTATGGAGGAAAAACTTATTCAAACCATCACATGTAGTTATAATTTTCTTTTTGCTTTTTTTATAGGTTAGCAAACAAAGAATGGGTATCATTGTGGCCTTTTCATACATATGTGTCATTATGCTTTGTTGTCATTGTTTCTTTTGACACACATTCATACACACACACATACACACACACACACACACACACACACACACACACACACACACACACACACACACGGAATAAGAGATAGTCTATTCTATAATCAAACATGAGTGGCCACAGAGCAGGAGCACAGACTCAGGGTTCCTACACATCTGTTTACAGTGACAGAACAAAGAAAGCCATAACTCAAAGCAATTTTCAGTACCTCAATAGCAGACTCCAGCAAAGGAGGGAAGCCTCTGCAGAGGCCTCCGAAGCTGTCCAGCATGCTCAGCCTTTGCTTGGTGGAAGCCAGGGCCCAGGTAAGTTAATACATCCCAAAAGGTTTTGCTCAGCAGTCCCTGGGAACATTACTCAGACAGAGGTGGGCAGGAATGCTGTTAAGGGGGCTGAAGAGAACCCAGATACATTGTAACTGGGCTGTGAATCTGCAGCTTTCCAAACCCCTCTACCACCATTACAGTTCTAATGTGTCCAATAGCCTTGTCGAAGGTTCAGTGTAAGTAAGGTCAATGTCTTCATAGAAGTCCCAGTCACATCCGCCACCCAGTGCCCCGCCCCCTCTGGCTGGTTATCTTCTTTTTCTTCGTGTGTGTGTGTGTGTGTGTGTGTGTGTGTGTGTGTGTGTGTGTGTGTGTTGTATGTGTGTGGGGTGTATCAGCCTCTTTTCCACTATGCCTTAAGATCACTTTCTCCCCTGATTTCATGGCTTATATACTTGTATAAGTAGTTATTTATAGGCACACGTACACGTGTACATAGCTCTGGCCCTATATAGAAGAGAAAGCATCCCATACTTGCCTGTGTCTGGCTTAACGTGACAAAACTGCTGCTGGCTCTATTTGATTATTATGGACTGCATACATGTATCAGATTACCATAATGTAACCCTCAACTGTGTGGATGGATACCATGTTCCAATTTTAAGAGTCTTTAAGTGGATAAGCTAAGAGCAGAGGTACGTTTGCTTTTACTTTGCTTATTGCTGGGCTTTCAGGTATGTGGACCAAACCCAGTTCTTTGAACATCCTGGGCCAACATTCTACCACTGAGCATATCCTGAGCCCTTGGATGTGCTTTGAAATCAATGATTACACCAGGGCCAGGTGCCACTTGATGGGTTAAAGCTACATGTAGCCACTCAGGTCAGATCCCCATGCTATAAACCACACCCTTCCCGACTTGTACTTAATAATCAATTTGATAAACCCTCTAAGCATACCTTTAAACAAGCTATAAAACAGGACAAATGCTGATTTTATCATTGCAGATAAAGATTATTGTTTAAAGTTTTCAGAACATTTCGTAGCGGCTTACAGGAAGTTACCTAGGGTTTCTACTAAACCCAAGTGCCATTCCATATTTGTCACCACGACCAAAGCTTAGGCAGGGTTAGGAAAGATGCAGTGGAAATAAGATTGTGAATCACAAACCGGATTGTAGCTGATGATGCAAGCTGTGACTCAGGCAAGTTCCAGCACCGTGACCATGACTGTGCCCATACCTCTCCTAGGTGGCTTGTCACAGCAATTGTGATATGAAGTCACCTGATGACTGCCATAAAGGGAGCCAGTAGCAGATGAAAATGAATCAGGATGCTTAAGGCTGGAAAAGCAAATAAATATCAAAACATTAATGTGCATAATATCTGGGAAGATCCGAAAGCACGCTGGTAGCAATGAAACTTATATCTCAATATAACGTTTTTCCAGAAGGAGTTGTTGTTCCCAGAATACCTGGTGTAACCAAAGTATAAATCACCAAGAGTTTTCTCTAGATGTGGCAGCAAGTGAGATGGAGGAGGGAGGGGTGAGATTCACGAGGGACTTGTGCAAAACGCCTGTCTCTGAACGGAAGGAAGTCTTCCCAGCCAGTGTCTCTAGGAACAGGGTAACCACAGAAGAGCCGGGCAGAGATCGTGTGGGTCGCTCACCCTCTGTGTGACCCTGAGCTCGCTGTGCAGACTTCTCTGTAGAGCATCGGAGACCCCTTGTGTGTCCTTGTCCCATCCCTCTTCCTCTCCAACTCCAAACCCCTTGGGGAAAGATACTTCTTCAGCTTGTGCACAAATACCAAGAACTTTCACCGTGGCCCACTCTACCTCATGGGAAGTCCATTTTCATTTACACCCTATCAAACATTTCTCCTTTAAAAATACTTTGAAGTAGATGTTTTCCTCTCATTTAGTCTAGTAGACAGTCTTTCTAACTGACCATACTGTTGGACTGTTCTTTTTAATAAGGGGGGAAAATGAGACATGGTAATATTCTAATATAAACTTCCTTTATAAAGAAATTATTTTTATTAAGATAGATTTTAAATGGGTAGGTTCTACCTCCTTTAAACACAGCTTTTTAAAAAAACATCCTGTTTGCACTTGCCCAGTTGGTGAGCCTCACCTACTCCACGCTCAGCCCCAGCCTAGCCCACATTACAGATCTCCTGCTCTGTCCAGCACTAAGTATAACTCTCATTCCTCATCATGGAAACGTCTTTTTGCAGAAGATGGAGACTATTACAAAAAGCCACAATTGGTGAAAACACAGAGAAGTGCTGGCTGTGGTATACCCAACACAGCGCCTGGGGCTCAGGGAACACAGCCCATGAGGGAGTGAAGACATTGCAAGGGGCAGAGACCAGGACATCTGTGAGAGTGTGCTTTCTACACGTGACAGAGAATCTGCACCCAGGAAACCCCAGCAATACAGTTGCCTAAACGAGGACACCACCAGTTGACAGGTTGACATGACAAGACAGATGGGGAATCCCCATCCCTAGATGAAGCGCTTCAGGCAGTTAATGACTGGCCAGAGAGAAAGAATTTGTCTTCTTCAGGGATGAGCACCCTAACTTGTTATCCAATACCTAGTGGTCAGCAGACAACACTGAAAAACCTCAGCAGATTGTGTTTATGTCTCTATGTATATATTTATATATGAATTTGTTTGTGTATAAACAAATAACAATAATTAAAGAGGCCACGACTTTTATGGGGAAGGGGGAGTGATGTCAATACAATGCACATATATGAAAAATTAAAAATAAATCCAAAATAAAGCAACTATTTTTCACAAGCAAAATTTAAAAAAATAAGTCTAAGGCCTATTTAAAAACATTTGATGGTATAATTATTAAAAGAATAAAGATGGGAATAATGCTGTTCTCAGGGGGATTTACAGCTATTACAAAACAGCCTTTAGCCGGAGTCTCAAATGGTTTTTCTCATTTATTCGCTCAGACTACACTTACTGAGTGTGTTCTTACACATGGGCCCAAGGTCTTAACAGGGTTTGCACTTACAGAAACGGGGTTAGTAATATAATCACACACACACACACACACACACACACACACACACACTAGTTGTAATGAGTTTGGAGTGCACAAAAAAGTCTGAAACCTGCACATCCACAACTCATCTGCGCCTTCCTGAAAATTCCGAAGATCATTTCAGCTACTAGTGTACACGCATTGTTACATACCTTTCTAACCTGGTTACCATCGCGTAAGAAAGTAATGTTCAAGGCAAGACTATGTGGGGTAGAATTTTGGACAAAAAAGAAAATAGATAACCAATACATAAGTCCTCAGAGATCCTTCCCCGACACAGTGTTTGATTCTGTAGCCCTTAGATCTTAATGATCTAACAAACAAATTCTCCAACAAACAAATCAACTTTGCTTCCACTCAAAAACAAACTGCCTAAGCATTCCCTAGCCAGACCAACACAGACACCACGGGTCTAGAGCGACACCTGGTGGCCATATGCAAACCCACAGGAACCTATTCTAACCCTCAAAACCAACAAAATCTCTTAAATTAGCACATTAGAACTGAAGCAACACTGAAGAATGGACAGCTAGTCTCCAGGGAATCATCTGGAGAAAGCTGAGAAGAGCTCCAAGAAGAGCAATGGGCAGCCCAAAACAGTTGGTGGGGACGGCACAGGGGGAGCGGGGATGATGACGGACACACAGGGCAGCACTGGCAATAGCTGGAGCTGAAGAACCCTCCCTACTTGGTCCTGGGTGCTCAGCACTGGCAAGCCACAGCACAGATGCAAGTCAGCATTTCAGAAAGATTTCTGTACGGCGACATCTTGGCAGCCTGAGACCTCAGTGTGCACTTCTGGGAAAGGCAGACCAAATTCACGGATTATAGGCCCTGGAGCCTAACAGATCTTGTGAGACTGCAGGAAAGAAATTCTGAGTCCTGACTGCATAGCATTCAGCAGCTTGAAATCCTGGTGGGAATCATAGTATGGTAGGCAGCTTTAATGCGGACTGCACACAGCAAGCAAGACATTGGCAAGATCTGCCCAGGGCCAGGACCAGCAGCAACTCAACCCTCGAAAGACATCACAGAGGTGTGACCAGACCTGAGACTGCCTGTGCAACACTGCCCATCCTTCAGAACAGCACTGGTTATTTGAACTACGGAAGACACCAAGGGAGAATGGGACTCCAAGGGAGAGACAGGATTCTAGGAATGATGGAAATGTGAGTCTGAAAGGAATCCAGTCAGTTTCCGTATCAAGAAAATCATCCATTTCCTTGAGACTTTCCAATTTTGTGAGATACAGGCCTTTGAAGTAAGACCTAATGATTCTTTCAATTTTCCTCAGTGTTGTTATGTCCCCATTTTTATTTCTGATTTTGTTGATTTGGATACTGTCTCTCTACCTTTTAGTTAGTTTGGCTAAGGGTTTGTCTACCTTGTTTATTTTCTCTTGGTTTTGTTCTTTGAATTGTTTTCTTTGTTTCTAACTTAGTGACTTCAATCCTGAGTTTGATGTGGTCTACTCCTGTTGGGTATGTTTGCATTTTTTTCCTCCCTAACTTTTAGGTGAGCTGTTAAGTTGTTAGTGTCGTATCACTCTATTTTTTTTATGAAGGCATGAACTGTCCTCTTAGCACTGCTTTCATGGTGTCCCATAAGTTTAGGTACGTTGTGCCTTCATTTTCATTGAATTTTAGGAAGTCTTTAATTTTTTCTTATTTCTTTCCTCACCCAGTAGTCATTGATCAGGGAGTTGTTCAGTTTCCATGAGGTTGTAGGCTTTTTGTTATTTCTGTTGTGGTGGTCTAGCTTTAGTCCATGAGGATCTGATAAAGAACAATAGGTCAGCTTAATCTTCTTGTATTTGTTTGAGGTTTGCTTTGTGACTGAATCAATAAAGATGTAAGATCATTCTAAGACAGAAAGAAGGTAAAGCTAAGGCAAGTCATGAGTACTAGGCCAGAATTACAGAACGTACTTTAGAAACCCAACACAAACAGGAGGAAGAAAGTCACAAACACAAGAGATCAGGAACGATTAAATTTCATGAGAGGAATAGATGAACAAACTGAGAAATAGGAAACGATCAGATATGTTGAATTCAGTAAGGGAAAGGATCTAATTCTTAAAATGCATAAAGATGAAAAAGGACAGATGCTATTGAAAATAACCATGAGAAAACACAAGAAAATTGTAGTAATCAGAACCATAAGTAACTGAAAGGACACCATAAATGCTAATGGTTTCTCCACTCCTGTTACCAGTACAGACAGCAAAAGAGTGAAAAGCAAGATCCAACTGTTCACTGTCTGCAGGAAACCACCTTGTGACAAAGTCGCACACTGATGGAGAGGCAGTAAGTGAGGGAGGTGAAAGCTGAAGTAATCAGAAGCAGAGGCTCCTCTCCCACAATGGAGACATCAACTCAGAATTAGTCCAAAGAGATAAAGAATGCCACTGCACAGTGATAAAAGGAGCAATTCACATATATTTATAATTGTTAAATATTCTTGATGAAAAAACACATAAATAAACCCACAGTGCTTTATCTATTTTATTCTTTTATTTTCTATGTCAAATTTATTATTATTATTTTTTACATTTACTGTGTGTATGAGGACACATGCATGACATCATGCAAATCTGGAAGCCGGAGGACAACTTTGAACAGTCAGTTTTTCCTTCCACTATTAGAGTCACAGGGATGAAAGTCAGGTGGCCTGGCCTTACCCCCTGAGCTACCTCATCAACCTCCCTGGACTTATTTATGGTAAAGGTCAGTTTGGAAGGGGCTGGGCTTGTCTCACACTCTTAATTCCAGCACTGTTGAGTCCTCCCTATTCTTGAGAAAGAAACCAAAAAAACATACACTGGAGAAAAGACAACCTCTTGGCAAATAATACAGATTAAACTAGATGTCCACGTGTGTAGAATAATGAAATTGTATCCCTGCCTCTCACCCTGTGTAAATGTCAATTCAAAGGCGATCAAAGTACTTGAGGCCAGAAACTTCGAAACTACTACAGGAGAGCATAAGAAAAACACCTTAAATCTATACACAGGGAATGGCTTTCTGATTAGGGCTTTGATTGCTCAGGATGTGCTAGCGAGAATTGGCAAATGGGCTGTAACCAATTAAAAAGCACAGCCCAGGAAATAATTACCAGAATCAAGGGTCAGCCTGAAGAATGAGAGAAAATCTTTGGCAGCTATTCCCCTGAGAAAGGATCAATACCCACAGTACATAAAGAACTCAAAAATAAACAACAGAACAAACAACTGAGCCAACAAATGAACAAATGGATTAAACAGACATCTCTCAGAAGAATTACAAATGAGACTGTGTGATTGAAATACCAGTACCAAGGCAGCTTACAGAAGGAAGCATCCACTGGGTCCTCTGCTCCACGGGGATAAAATACATCATAGCACAAAGGCACGCAGCCTGCAGGCATGGCGGCTAGAGCAGGAAGCTGGGAGATTGCATCTTCAACTGCAGACACCAAGTATGGAACTTGGGGGAAGCTATGGACTCTCAAAGCCCAGCCGCAGTGGTGCGCTTCCTCCAGCAGGACCACACATCCTAAATGTCCCCAAAGAGCACCACCAACTGTGGGCCAAAGGATTAAGTACGTGAGTCTGTGTGGGACCTTTCTCATCTGAACCGCCCATCAGTCAAGTGCCTGCTGCGCAAGTGGGAGGATGTGAGTTTGAATTGTCAGCACCTGCATTAAAAACCCAGGAGTAGACATCATTTGTAACCGCTGCACAGGGGAATTGGGAGGGCAGATCCCTCGAGCTCACTGGGGAGTCAGGCGACCCAAATCAGTGAGCGCCAGGTTCAGTGGGTAGCCCTGCCTCAAAAATAAGTAAATAAAGAAATATTTACTCTGTGGACCTCAGAGTCTCCACACCTATAAGTAAGGGACTCTCTCTCTCTCTCTCTCTCTCTCTCTCTCTCTCTCTCTCTCTCTCTCTCTCTCTCTCACACACACACACACACACACACACACACACACACACACACACACACGGACCCCAGACTAGTTTAAAATATTTAGCCATAAGGCATATGTAACCCACTGAAATTCCATCTCACCTCAGTCAGTATGGACATCAGGAAGTACTTACTCCACATTCTGGCCCGGATACTGGAGGAGCATCCGTACACTATAGCAGAGAGGTGAGTGCACTCGCTGTGGAAATCAGTATGGAGCTCCTTTGAAGCAAAATCAGAACTACCACATGTTCTATCTGCACCATCGCTGAGTGCATATGCTAAGGACTCAGCGTGAGTTTTGGGGAAGGTCAAGAAATCAATTAGCTGGGGCTGGGGAGGCGGCTCATCTGCACGAGCATGAGGACGCAAACTGGACTTGCCAGAACACAAGGAAGAAGCAGCCTGTTGTACTCTGCAAGCTCAGCGTGGGGGAAGTTAGAGGATTACTGGATTCTAGAGCAATCTTTTTAAAAAAAAATAGTACAAGAAACTCCAAACTAAAAACAAAAACAAAAGCAAAAAAACAAAAACAGAAAACAGAAGCCCTCCTTCTTAGCAGTTCTGCACACACACGTACAAACCAACCTAATCAGGAAAACTGCCATTTCTCTTCACCTCCCGGACAGCATCACATGCCCACAAGCATCAAGAGCATCCAAAAACCATGTCTTTGCCCAACAATTCAAACTAGGGTTCTAGACACTGAACAAGTAGGACCCCATATGGAAGCGCTCTCATGGAATTTAACACAGCAGCTCAGAGTTGTTGATGCTTCCTGGATGGCAGAGACCTTACCTAACAGCTTTGGAATCTCCAGGCTCGATCCCCAATATTAATGGTCTGGGATTTCATACATGCTAGGACTCCAAAAATGGCAACAATGCATACTTACATAAATCAGTTCTTTTCAGGAAATTCAATGAGCCTGGAAGAAAAACGGGAAAATGTTTCAGCAGCTTATTAGATTGCTATAAAGAGAGAAACAACTTTTTCCCCCCGACATCTTAGTGAGGCTGCAGTGGTCATCAGTCTCTGAGCTTCGCCGTGCTGCCCAAGGATGACAAGAAGAGGAAACATGCCGAAAAGTCAGCCAAAAAAGACAAAGACCCAGTAAATAAGTCTGGAGGCAAGGCCAAGAAGAAGAAGTGATCCAAAGGCAAAGTTCAGGACAAGCTCAACCTTCTAGTCCTGTTTGACAAAGCCACATTTGACAAACTCCGTAAGGAAGTTCCCAGCTATAAGCTTATTACCACAGCTGTGGCCTCTGAGGGACTGAAGATGCGCAGCTCCTTGGCCAGGGCGGCCCTTCAGGAGCTACTTAGTGAAGAACTTGTGGAGCTGGATTCAAAGCACAGAGCCCAAGTAATTTACACCGGAAACACAAAGGGTGAAGACACTCAGCTGCTGGTGACGATGCACGAGCAGGTTCAATCAGCTGTACATTTGGGAAAATAAAACTTTATTAAATCAAATTAATGGGCGCTTCTGCTTCCTTAAATGGCAACTGGAGAGCACTGGGTATTAGGAACAATAGTTGGAAAGCGTTTGTTGCCTGAGATCAGAAGATCAGGCTGCAACCTTCAGCTTTTTCCTTGATGTGACAGCTCGCTTCTTGTTGCTGCTTCAGTTTTGTATTGATGCCTGAAAGGAAATAAAGACTTAGCAATATTAATAGGACAGAGACAGAGACAGAGAGACAGAGACAGAGACAGACAGAGAGACAGAGAGAAATTTTATAAGCAGAGATTCTTTTATGCCTCCCCTTTTTTCTTATTGAAAACAAATCCAATAGGATTAGTCACAGTCCCTCATACCAAAGATGAACAAGGCATTACAGCAGGATGGCAGGAGTCCCAGGAGCAGGCAAAAGAGTCAAAGACACACCTGCTCCCACAGTTAGGAGCCCCACAAAACCCCAAGCAAAGAGCCACAACATATACACAGAGGACCTAGTGCAGACCCCGAGGCCTCGTGCTTGCCACATTAGTCTCTGGGAGCGCACATGTGTCCTGCTTGGGTGACTCAGTGAGCAGTGTTCTTCTGGTAGCCTCCAGCTGCTCTGACTGCTACAATCTTTCCTCCCTCTCTTCTGTGATGGTCCATGAGCCAAAGGGTAGGAATTTGATGGTGGCCTCCAATTTAGATGCTCTCTGCTGCTAATGTCTGGCTGTGTGTCTCTGCATCCACTCTCATCTAATGCTAGAGGAAGCCTCTATGATGACAACGGGACAAGGCACTGACCTATGAGTAAGGCAGAATACCATTAGGAGTAATTTCATTGATTTATTTACTCCAGATTCATTCAACCCTAGGTGTTTGGACTATCCAGTCTCTGGTTTGTGGCCATCAAAGCAGTATCAGGCCTGGGCTCCCTCTTTTGGAGTGGCCCTTAAGGTAAATCAGTTATTGGCTGGACGCTCCTACAAGTTCTAAGCCACCAGCCACCATTACCCAGCACATCTTCCAGGCAGGACAGGTTGTATATCAAAGGTTTCCTGGCTGGGTTGGTGCCCACGGTTCTTTCTCAGCAGCCATCAAAGTACCTTCCCACACCAGAGACTGGAACATAAGAGTGAAGGCCCCACGCAGGCACCAGCTTGACCTCTCCACATTCAAGGAGATGTGTGGATGTTGTAATCTACAAGGAAGCCCCACTGTCACTTTGTAGAGAGCAAATCCATGGAAAACCCTTAGCCAAAATCTAAACCAAATACAGCCCAGTCAGACCACTGGGAGTCTTGCCTTGTTACAAGAGCTGTCCAGTTCAGACTCTGTGTCCTCCATTACTAGGAGTGCACATTAGGATGACCTTCACAGTGAGTGATGGGGGAAATGGCCCCAAACATTAAAACACAATAGAAAACAATGAGACAAGAGAGAGTGAGTTCAGAGCTGCCTATTTGGCCATGCATAGCTGGAACAGAAAGATGGATGAGATGAGGAAAGCTTCCTGGGCCTTTGGTTAATATTAGCAGATCAAATATTCAGACCATATGGACTTGAGAATCACAAAGGGACAGAGAGATTGTTCAGAGTAAAGAAAACAGAAAACTTCCCACGTGTGGAGAAGAATAGACACATCTAGCTATAGGAAGTGGAGGAGTCACCATTAACTCTATGCCAAGACACTTTCTACACAGCTCTCAAAGGTGAAAGAGAAAAGGTTCCCTGGACCCACAGTAAAAGCAAAATAAACCCAGCATATAAGAATGTGCCAATTTGTCAACAAAATACTTCCCAGCAGAGACTATGCAGAAAAGAGCAAATAGCATGAGATTTTCACAGTTTTAAAGGACAGAAATTACATGAAGGGGATGCACATAGGAAATGAGGAAGTCAAAGTATCGCTACTCACAGATGATATAATAGTGTACATAAATGACCTCCAAAATTCCCCCAGAGAACTCCTACAGCTGATAAACATCTTCAGCAAAGTGGCCAGATACAAGATTAACTTAAAAAAAATCAGTAGCCCTGCTGTATACAAATGACAAATGGGCTGAAAAAGAAATTAGGGAAACTACACCCTTCACAGTAGCGAAAAATAATATAAAGTATCTTGGTGTAACTCTGAGCAATCAAATGAAAGACTTGTATGAAAAAAACTTCAGTTCTCTGAAGAAAGAAATTGAAGAAGGTGTCAGAAGATGGAAAGATCTCCCATGCTCGTGGCTCAGGAGGATCAACATAGTAAAAATGGTCATCTTACCAAAAGCAATCTACAGATTCAATGCAATTCCTATCAAAATACTTACACAATTCTTTGTGGACCTTGAAAGATCAATTCTCAACTTCATATGAAAAAACAAAAAACCCAGAGTAGCTAAAACAAACCTGTAAAACAAAAGATCTTCTGGAGGAATCTACATCCCTAATCTCAAACTGTACTATAGATCCACAGTAATAAAACCAGCATGGTACTGGCATAGAAACAGGCTGGTTGATCACAGGAATTGAATTGAAGACCCAGACACCCATGGACACTTGATTTTGACAAAGGAGCCAAAAAGAGAGCATCTTCAACTAATGGTGCTGGTCTAACTGGATGTCCACATGTAGGAAAATGCCAGTAGATCCATATTTATCACCCTGCACAAAACTCATGTCCAAGAGGATTAAAGACTTCAACATAAAACTAAACACACTAAATTTGTTAGAATAAAAAGTAAGGAAGAGCCTTGAACTTATTGACACAGGAGACAACTTATTGAACAGAACACCAATAGCTCAAAGATCAACAGTTAATCAGTGGGACTTTATGAAATTGAGAAGCTTCTGTAAAGCAAAGGACACTGTCAACAGAACAAAGCGACAGCCTACAGACTGGGAGAAGATCTTCACCAACCCTACATGTGACAAAGGATTAATATCCAAAATATATAAAGAACTCAGAAAATTAAACACCACCAAACAAAATTATCCAATTAAAAAATGGGGTACAGAGGTGAACAGAAAACTCTCAACAGAGAAATATTGAATGGCTGAAAACACACACACACACACACACACACACACACACACACACACACACACTCACACAAATCTCAACATCCTTAGTTATCAGGAAAATGCAAATCAAAACCACTCTGAGATTTCGTCTTACACCTACAAGAATGGCTAAGATCAAAAATTCAAGTGACAGCACATGATGGCAAGGATGTGGAGAAAGGGAACATTCCTTGATGGCTGGTGGGAGTACAAACTTGTACAACCACTTTGGAAATCAATCTGGTGCTTTCTCAAGAATCTGGGAATAGAGCTACCAAAAGACCCAGCCATACTACTCTTGGCCCTATACCCAAAAGATGCTCCACCACACAACAAGGACATTTGCTCAACTATGCTCATAGCAGCTTTATTCATAATAGCCAGAATCTGGAAACAAGCTAAATGTCCCTCAACCAAAGAATGGGTAAAGAAATTAAAATTTACACAATGGAATATTATTCAGCTATTAAAAATAAGGAAAACTTGAAATTTGCAGGTAAATGGATGGCACTAGAAATTATCATCCTGAGTGAGGTAACCCAAATGCAGAAATAAGGAATGCTATATACTCACTTATAAGTAGATATTAGCCCACCATAGGCGTCCTCTGAGAGACTCCATTGGGGGGATCAGGACAGATGCTGGGACTCACTGATGGACTCTGGGTGCAGTGTTCAGAGGGATATGGAAGAATGGGGGGATGGAAGGACACAGAGGACTCAGGAGTCCCACAAGGAGGCCATCAAGGCAGGCGGACCCAGTGGGGCCTGCACAAACTGTAGCACCAACCAAGGACAATGCATGCAGTAAACCTAGATCCCCTGTTCAGATCTACCCCATGGACAGCTCATTCTCAACGGTTGTGGGAAGAGCGGGGACTGCCTCTGACATGAACTCTGGTGCCCCTGACTTGATCACTTCCCCTTAGTGGGGGGAAGAAGCAGCTGCTATCTGGATGAGACCTGATAGGCTATGGTCAACAGGTGGGGGAGGAGGTCCCCTTCTGTCAGAGGTCTAGAGGAGGGGAATAGGGCAGGGAGGGAGGGTGAGAACAGGAAGATACAAGCAAGGCGATAAGAATAGTGATGTCATCTGAGTAAATTATTATAATAAATTAAAATTTTTTTAATGACAAATTGTCATGAACATTTTTTAAAAGGACAAAAAATTGCTTCAATTTAGAATTCTATACCCAATAAAGCCATCCTTTAGAAATGAAGGTGAGAGAAAGACATTCCCAGACCAGGAAAAGCTGGAAGAATGAATTTCCACAAGATATATTCTACATGAGGCATGATAGGGAACCTCAGCAGCCACACTGGACACAGGCACAGGCAGGCTAACTGAGGTCCTCGCCTCTCTCTCCTCTTCTCCAAACTCAGTCCCTGAGTCTCACGCTCACATCTGTAGCAGACCAACACATGGGGCCTCCTTTCCTCTCTGGCCCCATCTCCAGGGGATCAAGCAGATCTTCTCCACCAATGTTCTTCTGCACTTAGCCCAACTGACGCAGCACCTAACTCCAGCAGGCATTGCCTGGAGCTGCCAGCCAAGCCTGCCAGAGCAGCAAGTTGGCCCATAGAGCAGGTAGGCCAGCGCCAGACCTTCATGCTCCCTCCTCTCCTCCAAGACCAATTCTCCCATCTCAGGCCAGCTCTGTAACAGACTACCAGCTGTGGCCACCATTTCCAGAGGACAAGGTTGATCCTGGTGAACACCCTGCTTTCCTACCTCCTGTGGACACCCCATATCCCCTTGGCCTTAGGCCCACCCCGTTCCTAAGTGTCAGCTCCTGAATACCTGGAAGCTCATCCTGGTCAGACTCTGCAGTAGTGCTGTCTGGCAGGATCCCAGAACAATCACCTACCTGGATAAACAGTCCCCACATCCTCCAGAGAAGACAGCATGTAAAACACCTGCACTATAAAGACAAAAGTAGATAACAGCACCGAGAAGTGTACGCATCCAACACCCAGATGCCAGGGTAAAGCACATTCAATAGCAGACAGAGCGATCTTCCTCCAATAGAGCCCAGGACCCCACTACAGTAGACCCTAAGAAATGTAACGCAGATGAAGCACAAGACAAGGGCTTTAATATAGCCTGTATGAACATGACAGAGGGCCCTAGCAGAGGAAATGAATTAATCCCTCAAAGAAATCTATGACAACACAATTGGTGGAAGGAAATTAATCAACTAGTTTAAGACCAGAAGGAGGAATAGAATCAATAAGGAAAACTCAAACTAAGGGAAAACTGGAAATGAAAATTTTAGGAACTGAAACAGGACCTGCATTGGCAAGCCTCAACACAACACACGAGATGAAAGAGAGAAGCTCAGATGCTGAAGATAAGACAGAAAAAATAGATATCTTGGTCAAAGAAAATGTTAAATCTAAGGTATATCTGGGCATAAAATGTCCAGAACATCTGCCATACTCTGAGAAGATCAAATAAAAAAATACCAGGAATCAAGAAAGGACCAGAAATCAGATAGCCCAGTGACTTAGAATTAAATGAAATACTACTGGAAAGAGAGGGAGAGGGAGAGAGAGAGAGAGAGAGAGAGAGAGAGAGAGAGAGAGAGAGAGAGAGAGAGATGCATGACGGGGTATACTTTTAATTATAGCACAAGGGAGGCAGAGGCAGGAGAATATCTGAGTTTGGGGCCAGCCTGCTCTACAGAGTGAGCCTGAGGACAGCCATGTCTACACAGAGAAACCGTGTCTCAAACAAATAGACAAAAAGTAACAATAAAATGACTCCTAATGATATTCTGCTATACTTAGAGATGAGGGCTCATTCAGTCCTCAGGCAAGCTTCCTTCTTCAAAAGATGGGAACAGATGCACAGACCCACAGTCAGACATTATGCAGTCAGTCCTTGGAGCACACAGCTCTAAAATGCATGTCTTCATCCAATCCCTCCCCTCAGAGCTCAGTGGAGCTCCTTGGAGGAAGAATCAGAAGACTGTAAGAGCCAACAGGGGACAGATGACACCAGGAGAACAAGGCCTTCTTAACCAACTGAGCAAGGCTCATGTGACCTCACAGGGACTGAAGCAGCAAGCAGAGAGGCTGACACACTTCTGCACTAGGTCTCAGTATGTGTCATAGACTCCTGGGTGTGTGAACAGTGGGTCTGAGATTCTTGTGCCTGCACTTGGGACTCTTTTCCACCTCTTGAACTGCCTTGTATTTTATTTTGTCATGTTTGGCTGTTATCTTTTAGAAACCTGTCACTTTCTAAGAGAGAAAAAAAATGGACCAGAAGAAATAAAAGGTGGGCAGCAACTGGGAGCAGGAGAAAAAGAGAAAACTAAAATTAGGATATGAAAAGAATAAATGTTCAATAAATGGAAAAGGGCATTCTCTAAAATGATCTTCTTTGTGCCAACATTTTCAGTAAGTATACTGCTCCTACAAGGAAATCTCAGGAGCCAGAGTATATGTTTAGAATGTCAGAACAGTATGGCGTTGGCTTGCTGGTATCATCGTGATAAGGATATTTCCTGAGAAAAACTACAGGTGGGACAGCAGACATGAGTGCTGGGATGTAATGCTCTGTCCTGTAAGAACCAGACGGTTACAGACGCGAGAAAGAACCTTCTTGAAATTAAGAAACTGATTCGCATGACCTCCATTATTTCACATTTCTGTAAGGTTGCAAGATACTTTGCAGTCAGTGTATTTACTCTCCTATGCAGAAAAAAATCAAATGGTAATTAAGAGTACATTTTCCACAAAAAATGATATTAAAAAAGCATTTCTCAAAAGCATTCTTACCATCACAAGGCAGTCAGAGGCATAAGGTTATTGTGCAGTTTAAATACTGATTTCTCTCTCAATGTTGTGTAAACCTCATGTTGTAAAGCTTAAACTTCACACTTTAAACGAATATAAGAGTCTCAATTATTTGTTTGATAGCCAGGTTAAGAAATAAGCTAAGAGAAACAAACACAGTTATATATATAATGTGCAGGCAGGATTGCACATTTTGTGAAGAATAATGAAAATGGTTGAAAAGCGTAAGTGAATGAACGAGCCCCACCCATCACCTGGCCCTGCAGCTCCTTCTACTCCACTGCACACGGAGCTCAACTGCAGTAACAGTGATGTCCAGTGTACACAGAGAAGTTGGTGACAGTGACTTTCTCACACTTCCTTTAAAAGATAAAAGTTTCCATAAGAATTTTAACTGCATTACAAAGTGAATTTCTAAGTAATGCTTTTTCTCAAAAATCCTCCTTGAATTAACACTCAATGGAACAACTCGGTGTGTTGTCTTTTTCTTTCTTTAATGACCTACCTAGGCCAGCATTTCATGCCTATATTCGCAATATATAGAACCGTCCACTAAGTTTGGTTCAGCTTACTTAGCATCAGCACCACAAGGAAAATGGACTCTTCTTCCTGTAGAGACATCAACTGTCAACAGCATCTCATTCAGGGGTGGGGTCTATGAGCCCCTGTCCCTTCCAGGCTAGAACACTGAGTGGCCTGATCTCAGAGTCCCTGTGTGCAGCAGGACTGTCGTGTCCATGACACACTGTTCTATTTCAGTCCTCCTGACCTCTGACCCTTAACATCTTTCCACCTTCTTCCAGAATGGTCTCTGAGACACAGAGAAAGGTTTAGTGTAAATACTCTGTATTTGCCTAAGGACTCCATGGATACTTGGTCTCTGAACATGGACAATTTCATCGTGTGTTCATCACAACTCGCTGCATTAAGAAACCTCTCTGATGAGATCTGAGAGCTCACTAACCCATGAGGATAGAGATGTGAAATCAGAGGGCAGGTGCATGTGACATTTTACATAGTAATTGAGGTAGGTTCACCCTGGAGCCCGTGAGTTTGGCAGCCACAGGTTCTTTTCCAGATCCACAGGAAGCATGCTTTTCCCTCTACCGATAGGAACCTAATTCCAGTCAGAAAGTGATTGACACTGCAGTGTTTTTCATGAGAAGGGAAACATAAGCTCATATGGTTGAACCATTAGGTCATCACTGGGACAATAGCATCTTTCCATCAATTTTAGTGTGCTGTCAAGATCAGTGGCAATACTCTGAAGCAATGAACTTTTTAAAGTCACCAGCTGCAGTACTAACATTGCAGGTAGGTAGTACATCAAATTAATATCAGCTTAAGTTTAAAAAATGAAGTATCAACTTAGAAAAAGTTGGAGGAAAGGGTGATATTATTTTTGATGCCCGTACCATGTCAGAAGTTCAGAATAAAGTTATGAAACTATATATGATGAGTATGTTTTCCAATAGAGTGTTACAGATTAAATAATTGACAAGAAAGAAAGAAAGAAAGAAAGAAAGAAAGAAAGAAAGAAAGAAAGAAAAGAAAAGAAAAGAAAGAAAAAGAAGAAATGCCCATTCTCAGTTCACAGGTGGGAAGACAAAGAGCAAGTTGCCAGCACCTGGAACCTGGTTTCTCAGATACCCTGCTGACATCCTCTCACATGGTTAGGGTGGCACAAAGATGACTGATAAACACAGTGTTCTTACATGGCAGAAGGGGGCAAATTCACCCTAACAGACACTTACTGTGGTGACATCAGTCCTCCATGAAGTTGAGAACATGAACATCTTCCCAAATCTCCTAACGATGTTACTACTGTCCTGGCAATCAAATCACAAACTCCTGCCTAACTGTGGCTACATGGAGGCCAGGGCACACATGGGTCTATAACTTACTTTAAAAATGTGAAAGTTTTATACAGCATCTCCTGCCTCCTCCATTTACAGAGTCAACTGTTCCCAAAAGGGATTCAAGCACACTGACAGTCACCCCCAAACCCCATGGATGTGGGGCACACAAGCTGGGCACTTTTTGCTTGGGCAGCTGTTGGGGTGGTGTTTTGCTTCTGTGTTATTTCCCTGAAACTCACCACTGTCTCCACTGATCCTCACCCCCTGGGACTGTCTGAGCCCATGTGGGCTGCCTTAACAAGATAAACCAGGCCAGTGGCTCCTCATGGGCAGAAATTGTTTTCTCACAGATCTGAAGGCTAGAAATCCAAGTTCAAGATCCTCAGTTTCATTGGTTGCTTACAGCTGTTTTGTGGCTCACGAAGGGAAACATCCCGAGGTGCTCTTTTGTCACATCATTTATCCTGTTCTTGAAGGTGACATCCTCATAGTGTAAAAGCCCCCAAAGACCCCACTTCATCATCTCTGAAGTCACCACATAACACAATGTGAACAGAGCCCACCTGTCCTCAAATAGAACAGACATTTATTGTCTTATGAACCAGGAAATCGGCTTTTCTTTCATGCACTCTCTTTTTACTCTCTTCAGCAAACCTCAAGTTGTAGGAACAGGGTCTTGTGCGCCTTTCTGGATGGAGGGCAAATGGGCCTCCTCAAACCACAGAGATCTTAAGGGAGCTGCAGCCACCACCACCTCACTCTGAGGGACAAAAAGGAAGCACTGCATGCAACAACCTCCAGGATGCCTCACATTTGCCTGACTTTTGTCTCACACAAATGAAGGAAAACATGAAGGAGCCAAATCCTGGTTATAAAACCCTGTCGCAGAAGTTCTCTGGAAAACACTTGCACGCATAGACACACAGGTGGACCTTCAGCTCACAGAGGCTTCATTAGATGAAACAAAATCCCCAAGAACCAAGGAAAACTTGCTGGGAAGGTAGCAGCTAGCTGATTTCATCAGTCAACACTGAAGGATTTGTGCCTGAGAAATGAGTGTGACCCAGATGAATGGCCAGAGGTCTCCTATATCAGAAAACTCCAAGGTTCCATCGGGCTGGTCGACACAGAACTTACACTTCTGTGGGTAAGGTCAGTGTTGCCAAACATGTGTTAAAAGAACCAACAACCAAGCCAGGCATAATGGCACATGCCTATAATCCAGGCACTCAGGGAAGCAGAGGCAGGTGGATCTCTGTGAGATTGAGGTCAGCCTGGTCAACAAAGCTCGTCCAGGACAGCCAAGGCTACACAGAGAAACCCTGTCTTGAAACAAAACAAAACCCACCACCACCACCACCCCCAAATAAAGAATGAACAACCTAAACCTAACAGAGTCTGAGCAAGGATTTTCTCACAAACTGAGTGACCTTCAGGGCTGGTCCTGGGTCCTGGCCTGCAGTGAGCAGGAACAGCAGCTGGGCACGGAGAGGGAAGTGGGAATGGAAGCAAGCTCCCTGGTCACTGGGGCCCCAGCTGGACTAGCTGCAGTCCAGTCAGCTGATTACCTCAGCTTGTCCTAGGGGCTTCTGTCAGCCTCTGGGTGATGAGCTGTGGTTCACACCTGAAGTCTGCAGATGCAGAAACAGCTGCACATGAGTTGGATGCACTCACCAGGAGTAATTCATCTAAGCATGCCTCTTTTTCAATTTTCAGTTTAAGTAAACTGATTTTTAAAAATATTATTATGAACTGAGATTTCCTTAAATGTATTTTGATTATATTTACCCAAAACTCCATCCCCAACTCTTCCACATGACCCATTAACTACATACCTCCCAGCTTTGTTTCCTCCAAAACAAAAAAACAAAAACATTCAGTATATTGGAGCTGTCCACCGGCTCTGATGGACCATGGACAGGTGTGATCCTGTGCAGGTCTCATGTAGGGAACCAGACGCTGTGAGTCCAAGCATGCAGCAGGCTGGTCATGTCCAGGAGGTGCTGTTTGGCCTTGCTCCTCTCTGACCTCTGCTCTTACACTCTCATGCTCCTCATTACTGGTGGTCCTCATCACTAGGAAGGGGGGTGGGATACAGATGTTCCACTAGAGGCTGAGCAACCACAGGTTCTGTGCATTTTGTGCATTGTGAGTTCCTGTGTTAACCATCATTCACTGCACAATCAATCAACAAATGAGTTCAGAGATCCGCACTAATTTGTGAGTATAAAAATAGGAATTTAAAGGTAGTTACAAACTCTATCCACTTAGCACAACTGTGGTAGGTTTAGACATGAGTCCAGTGAGCTACCCAAATGGCTCATGGCAACAGTTACACAATTTTTTTTAAGTTGAACGAATTTTCATGGATAAATAGGAACAGAAATTATACACATGAATATCCTGATATTTTGGAAAAATAGAAATTTATGAAAAATGACTTAGCCTCCATGAGATGCAGGACTCACTCACACTCCAGAGTCAGATGCAAGGACACAGAGCGAGTGTGTCAGAGGTCGGCTCCCATGCTCACTGCAGAGCCGTTCACAACAGCCAAGAGATGGGAACCTGCAAGTGCCTGTCACTGGGGAATAGGAGGGCCATGGAGCAGCCACACAGTGGGAAACTGCTCGGCCACCTCAACCTTCAGCTACAAATCGAGATGCAGTGATGGTGTCAGCGACTACAGCACATGGTCTATGCAGGCAGAGCAGTGACTTGTGCTTCTCTTGTGTGTCCTAGTGACGTCCCTATTGTTCCTGTTCAAGTTCTGATGGCCACGATGCTTCCTGGGGCAGTTTGAATGCAGGGCGCAGGGTACCAAGGCCTCTCCTAGAAATTCAACTAAGACAACACTAGGTTCTACCAAGAGAGGATGGTAGTTAGGGTAGGGTGGACATTTTCTCACAGTAATGGAGAATACAAGTATGTGTGCCCAAATATTGCAATATACAACCCGTGTTCCATCCTGGATAGCCAGCTAGAGCCAGAGTGAACCTGTGCAGGAGACAGCACATGCCGAGGCTCCTGACACAAAAGCATCAACCCTTCACCTGCTGTAAAACCTGCCCTTCCACCAGGCACTCTAACTTCCCACAGTCTCTAAATTACACCAACAGAATCCTCATGCTCATGAGTCATGTTACAAGGGAGGCTCTCTGAATGCAAATACACATACACACACACACACACACACACACACACACACACACACACACACACACTGTGACTATGTAAAATATTATTTTGCCTGGAGCTGGATTTCTGTCTCCAAAGACAGAACCAGACTAATTCAAATTGAGGTTTAAAGCTTTTGACAATTCAACACGAAACTTTACAACATTCTGGGCCACTACATAGAATGCATGGTGGCACCACAGGCTGGGTGTCCAGCAATCCCCAGTGTTGGGTGTCTGTCATGTTTTACATCTGCAGCCCCTTCATGAGAAAGAATGGAAACCTGGTGCTTGAGAGAATGCAGCTCCAGCACGGGGGAAGCTTGGACTTGACAGAGTCTCTGGTCAGAGTAGGGCTAAGAAAGCTAGCCCAGCACTGCAAGACCTGCAAGCACATGGAGACAGAGGCTCTGAGCAAATCTGGGCAGCATGGCCATTCACTCACACAGTTACTCTGGTGAACAGTCCCCTGAGGATGGACAAAAGAGCAGATGCTCCCAGGAGTCTCTGCACCTAACACACTGGGCTCTGCTTTCAAAGAGATATATTGGGACTTATCCACACTCTTCACCTAAACTTTTTGAACTGTTGCCTCCAAAACCAAGGGTCACAGACATTGAAGGCAAGTATTCAGCTAATAACACAAGATACCAACCCAAGCTAAAGGATTCATGGTGCACAGAGGTGAGATAGGAAACAAGGTACAGTTACTGTTGGAGCAGGCACAAGAGGCCAAGGATGGCAAGCTGCCCATTGTTATTCAGTGAGTGAAGTGAGGCCAGGCCTCTGTGACATCACAGGGTAAAGTGCTGCTCCAGGAAGTACAGTGGTCTTAGACAGAGGACAACTCAGAGTCCACCAAGGAGGCTTGGGATGCACAGCAGTCCCATGGGCCTTCCTACCTTTGGACTTCAGGGATGAACTCTGAAGAGGCCTGGGCCCTAAGAAGAGGAAGTATGGGCCTGGGCCAATCCCCAACCCTGAAGAGGCCTGGGATCTTAGAACAAGAGGTGTGGGCCTGGGCCTATCCCCAACCCTGAAGAGGCCTGGGCCCAAAAAGAAGATGTGTGGGCCTGGGCCTATCCCCAACCCTGAAGAGGCCTGGGCCCTAAGAAGAGGATGTATGGGCCTGGGCCTATCCCCAAGCCTGAAGAGGCCCGGACCCTATGAAGAGGATGTATGGGCCTGGGCCTATCCCCAACCTAAAAAGTCCTGAGCCCTAAGAAGAGGTATGGGCCTTTGCCTAGCCCCAACCCTGAAGAGGCCTGGGCCCTAAGAAAAGGAGGTGTGGGCCTGGGCCTGTCCCCAACCCTGAAGAGGCCTGGGCCCTTAGAAGAAGAGGTATGGGCCTGGGCCTATCCCCAACTCTGAAGAGGCCTGGGCCCTAAGAAAAGGAGGTGTTGGTCTCGGCCTCTCCCCAACCCAGAAGAAGCCTGGGCCATAAGAAGAGGATGTGTGGGCCTGGACTTATCTCCAACACTGAAGAAGCCCCAGACCATAAAAGAGGATTGGTCCTGGGCCTATCCTCAACCCAGAAGGCCTGGGCCCTAAGAATAAGAGAAGTTGTGGGTCTGGGCCTATCCTCAACCCTTAAGAGGCCTTGGGCCTAAGAAGAAGAATTGTGGGCCTGGGCCTATACCCAACCCTGAAGAGGCCTTGGGCCTACGAAGAATTGTGGGCCTGGGCCTATCCCTAACCATGAAGAGGCCTGGGCCCTAAGGAGAGGAGGTATGGGGTCCAGGCCTATCCCCAACCCTGAATAGGCCTCAGCCCTAAGAAATGGGATGTTGGCCTGGGCCTAACCCCATCCCTGAAAAGGCCTAGGCTCAACGAACATGAAGTGTTGGCCTGGGCTTAATACCAACTCTGAAGAGGCCTGGGTCCCAAGACATGGTGTGATCATTGGTCTATTGTGATCCAGTAAGTGGCCTAGGCTGGAGGAAGAATAATGGGCCTGTAGCTATTTCTAATTATGATGAAGCCTGGGCCCAAACAAGAAAATGTGTTGTCCTGGCTGTATCCCCAACCCTGAAGGGGCATATGTCCAAAGAAGAAGATTTGAAATCTTAGTCTACCCTTAATTCTGAAGAGGCATCAGCCCAAAGAAGAGGTGTGGGTCTCGGCCTGTTGAAAATCAGGAAGAGGCCTGGACCTTAAGAAAAAGAGCTGTTGGTCTGTGCTAATCCATTCCCTAAAGGGGCCTGAAGCAAAGAGTACAAATGTGAGCCTGAACCATTCCTGCAAAAGAAAGGGGCCTTAGACAATCAAAATGGTGTCTTCTGGAAAGCCTGGCCCTGAAGTGTTGATCTTAAACATCCGTGTGTGTGTGTGTGTGTGTGTGTGTGTGTGTGTGTGTGTGTGTGTGTGTATATATGTGTGTGTGTGCGTTTGAGTTTGTGTGTGTATCTGTCTGTGTCCATGCCCACTGACTAGACATCGATGCCTCGGATTCCTTCTGTCCTTGCCAGAACCTGCCGAGAAGGATCCCAGAACGTAACAGCTTTTCTACACAACTCTTAGAAGTCCTGAAGTTTATCATCTTTCATTATCTTTCTGGTACACGGCTTGTCCTAGCTCTGTATATAATTTTAAATAAATAACATTTTACTGGCTAACAGGATTATCCTGAAATGCTTAATTTAACCCTTTCCCTCTATTTCTCAGTGATCTCTTCACTCTCTGATTGAAGTCCTTAGGAACAGGCTGACATGGTCACACACAACCAGCAAGTGTAGGAGGCTCAATGTGCAGACCAAGATCTGTGCTCAGAGCTCATCCTCCAGAGCAGTGTGTCTCTGTCCATGGGTTGTATCTTTGCCCTTTGTTACAGTCTTAGAAATCAGACCAGATCAAATGACCCAAGTCCCCACAGAAGACAAGGATGTATCCTGAAATCAAAGGTGCCCAAGAGAAACCTTCAAACACAAGGACCCTGACATGAGACACCAGCCTTTGAGTTGCCAGTCATCGAGGTACAAAAGACCCCCAAACAATAGAGATTCATGCTGCCTCCTTTGGTCACTTCCAAGATTTCACCAACAAGGCCCTATTACTGAAATCAAGCACATGGGACATGGGACTCAGAGATGTGGGCTGGATGGGACACTAAAGCCTCCTCCGTGAGGCCTAGCTTTCAGAATCCTGACAGGTGCCATACTGTCTACCAAGGGAGAGAACCAATCGTGCTACTGTCAACCACACCTGGCAGGGTGTCCCAAAGGCTGCAACAGTGGCACTCTTACCTGGTGATAGATGGTCTATGTCATGGGACTTCTTTACAGCTTGTCCAACATGAGTGAAATCCTGCCTGGTGCTAGAATCCTAACCAAATACCCATGGCCCCTGATTCCTGGACCTTATGGCAGAACCTACTACTGACAATTTACAAGTAAACCCACCTTCTCCATATTTATCCTAATAGTCACAGGGCAACTGTCTCCTACAAATAACATGGAAAGTGACTCAACCACAACAAGATGGCTGTCTAAAGGAGACAAGTACAACACCAAGGGAAATGCTAGTGTGGGTGGAAAACCTCATGGGGACTCATCCTAAGACACTGGACAATCTTGTGTAGATGGGGAACCTCACAGGGACTCATACTGGGACAAAGACCTATAAGCAACTAAGCACTGCTGAGAGAGGGAGAGTTCATTGTCTTTTCAGATGATTTCCTACCTCGTTATCCAATACCTACAATACAGATCTGAAAACCTAGACCTGCAAGCATAACATCACATATAGAAATTTATGAGGTTATCTATAAATGTGTATCAATAACCAAAAACATGCATAGATTTGGAGGGTACAGACAAGTGAGAAAATCTAGAGCCAAAAAGAGGAGAGTGAAAATGGTCTGATTTTATTTTCATTTAAAAAATTGTAAACAAAATAAGTAAGCAGTATTCCTCCATAGTCTCAGGTTCAATTCATACCTCCAGATTCCTGCCTTGAACTCCTATCCTGACAGCCTTCAAAGATGGACTGTGATGTGGAACTGCAAGCTGAAATAAAGCCTTTCCTCCCCCACCCCCAAAATTGTAAACAAAATTTTAGAGACTATTTAATGAAAGTCTTTGGCTGGGTCAGATACTCAAGACTGATACTGATATAGGAAACTTTCCTGTTTTTATATTTGGCATGCTTGCCTCCACCCCTACATCTCTCTTCTCACAAGGAGTCATGATAAAAACATCATATCATCATGCTGTACCTGACAGTTCTCTGGTGACAGGCAAAGCTACCTTCAAACTAAATCAGCTGACATCCCAGGGTTTACTGCTCTATCCTCTCTACAACCCCCATGCCACCCACACATTTCCTCAACCCCATCCCTATTCTAAACTACACCCCACTGTGCTGCCTTCACAGAAGAGCAGATGACAGGCACGCTCAGCCTCTTCCTGGATCCACAGAACCCATGTCTGCCTTTGTTTCACATACAGGGACCTGAGTCTGTCAGACTCCAGAAAGCCAGAGATTATCCTATACATATGTTTTAAATTTCCCATTTCAATGACCTAAGAAAAATAGAGTCAGATATGCCATCCAACCATTTTCCCACACCTCAAATGCGTTTTCAACAATTTTGCACTATCTAAAGCATATTAAACCATTTTCAATTTTTATGAAATCATGGTTAATTGGTCTGTAATGGAAGTTTTGATTTCTTTGTAAACTCTGTTATATAAATATGGTTTTGTTTTAATCCCAAGTGTGGGGTTCTAGTTTGTCCATAGCTGATAATTGTCTTGTGTGGGGCGATATCTTTGCCATCTGGAGTTAGTTAAATTCTTAGGACTCTGAGGGACGGGGATAAAAAAGAAAGCACAAATGGAGGTGGCAGTTTGGAGGAGACTGACTGTGGACCACCCTCTGTGTTTGCTGTTGACAGCTGAGATTGGCATTACCCCAAAAGGAACCTCACGACCCCCACTCCCAAGCCGCAAGGAGTAGAAAGGTCTACGTCCTGTTTTCCTCCTAACCTTCTTTCTCTCCTACCAAGGATTGGGGGTTTGGAAGGAAGGTAAAGGTGTTTAAGAATCCTAAATAAAGTAGGTTTGTGAAAAATCTAAGCCTACATTGGTCCACGTCAGGAAGAAAACTTTTGAAATGCACGTCATTCACTGAGGAGAAACCAATAAAATGAGCAGCGCTGGCTTCATCAAGAAATCGTCTATACTGCTTCATGATGCTATGCCAACGAGATCCTGGTGGGCAGAAGCAGAGGCGACTTCTTAACATGGGGCTTCACTGTGCAACAGTTCCAATTCCTCACTCATTATTTTGTCCATTTCTAATATCTGCTTTGGGTTTGGGACCTGGTATTGCTAGACATGCAGTCCTGGCCTTAAGCTCACATCAATCCTTTTGTCTCTGTACCCCAAGTGATGAGATTCAGGGACTGCCTTGCCTAGCTCTGTTCCTAAAACCTACGATAAGAGCTACTTCTACAGGTGGAAGCACATTCACACTTGGCTTGAATTCTGGACACATGAGCTCAGTGTGGAGGCTGCTAAAAGCTTCTACAATGACAAGCAGTATCAAGAATAAGTGGAGTGACGTCATCAGTACATCATGAGCCAAGGTTACATTTGTGAGTGTTATTTGTGTTGGACACTGAGGAAGAGAAGAGTCAAACAAGAATATTCACTAAAATTACACATAACAGCCAGTGTAAATTAATAACTTACAAAGTTCTGTCTTTAGGAATTTGTTCTTAAAATCACTCTGTGCAAGTGATTTTTAATCTATATTTTTCAAACACCATACTGATTCAATACAAGGGGAGGCTTCTATTTGTAATTTTGCAAATGGAAGGGTTATTAGAACAGTGTGAAGGAGACTCAAGTCTCACTCTGCCAATGATGCTTCACCTGAAATAGAAAAGGTGTCACCATCACACGTTAGTGCTGAAATAGAGTGCTCTGTCCTTTAAGACCCACAGGGAACAAACAAGCAATAACGAATCTTTTTATAATTAAGTAAAATTAAATGACTTTTGATTTTTTTCACTGATCATTTATGTACCAGAGTACTTCAAGTTTAAGATGTTTACTCCCAACATAGAAAGAAAATTAAATGGTTATTAAGATCACCTTTTCCACGAATATAATAAAAACATTTTTATCAAAAGCCTCCTTATTAGTGGCATTTCCTGGAGAATAAAAGTGGGGAAGGAAATGGTTGAAAAGCATAAGTGAATTACCTGAGCCCCGGCCACCGTCTGGGTCTGCAACAAAAGTCTTCTAAGTCAGTGCACACAGAGCTGAATTCAGTGGCAGTTACTTTCTAGTAAAAGAAAACAATTTCCACAGGAATTTTAACAGCATTAATCAGTGAACATTTTTGTTTTGTTTGTTTTGTTTTGTTTTGTTAAGACAGGGTTTCTCTGTGTAGCCTTAACTATCCTGGACTCGCTTTGTAGACCAGCCTGGCCTCAAACTCACAGCCATCTGCCTGCCTCTGCCTCTCAAGTGCTGCCTCTTAAAGGCATGCACCACCACGACCTGGCTAATCAGTGAACTTTTAAATTATATATATTTACTTATTTTTTAAAGAATTTCAGCAATAAATATATTGATAATATTCCCATTTATTTCTTCCAAATGCTCACTGATCTCACACACAACTGACACATTGTAGTCTCCTATTTTTTTTAATCACCTACCTCGCAAACATTTCATGTCCAAATTCTCATGTGTGTGGAGCCATCCACCAAGTTTTACTCAATCTGCCAGGCATGAGAGCCATAAGGAAAACCGAATCCTCCTCCTCCTCTAGAGCCTCCAACTGCCAACAGCCTCTCAGATGGGGTGGGGGCAGGGAGCCTCTGTCCCTTCCAGGCCAGAACACTCACTGCCTCACTCTCTCTGAGTGAGACTAGGTGCAGCAGGGCAGGCATGTCCAGGAGACACTTTATTCCAAACTCCCTGACCCTTGGATCTTAAAACCTTTCCACCCTCTTCCACATGGTCCCTGAGACTGGCTGGAAGGTGTAATATAATCTCACGCATATCCCCGGGAACTCCATAGGCGCTCACTCACTTCCTGCATTTTGACAGTTTCCAATCTTAGGCATAGCTCACTGCACTAAGAAACTTCTCTGATGAGGTCTGAGAGATCACTAACCTATGGGTACAGACTTGTCTAGCCAGGGGTCAGTTTGATATGACCTCGTAAGATAGTAAAGGTGAAAGGTTCATGTTGGGGGCCTGTGGGTTTGCCAGCCTAACAATACTTGTCTAGTTGTAATTATATCAAGGCCAAGATATCACAGTCTGGAACATACGCATTGATCTATACAATATTTGAAAAACATAGTATTTGCCACCTGGCCTCCTGTAGTCCCGCTGCTGCCATTGCAGGGATCAATCAAAGCTATCTCCTCCTTCCTGCCCCAGGCTGCTGCTACAGGAGCAGTCAAAATGGAAGCTCCTGTCAGAGCAGAAAGGCTTCCTCATTAGGAGCTGACACTGCCATCTCTGGAGCTGCCCATGATGGCAGCAACTCCTCTCCAGTCTCTGCAGGCTATTCAGGCTGCAGGGAGAGGCTTCTCTGTGTGGTCTCCCTCAAAGCAAAATAGTGGCCAGGCCCCTTGCCTGAGGAGCTCCAGCAGCCTTCCCCTCCCCCTCCCCCAGACCTCTCTGTCATAACAGCATTTCCAGCCTCTGTACCTCAAAAAGGTCATCTCCAGCCCCTCAATAAGACCCATCCCAGATTGTGCTAGTTTTAGGTGAAATGCCCACCAATCCTTGAGCAGGAAATCCCACCAATCCTCACTCCTGAAAACTCTGCCCTGAAAGGCTCCACTCCCTAAAATACCCTATATAAAGGCTTTGCCTGTTTGGTACCCTGCTGTCCTCTCCTGGGAGTAGAGGCAGCCTGTCCTGGATTCTCACTCCAAAAAAAAAATCTCTTTTAAGAGAATTCCTGCCTGATGTGACTCATCAGAAGCAGAGAAGAAAAGCAGCAATGAAGAGAAGTGGTAGAGCAGGGCTGAGGCTCCTAAGCTCCCCTGGCAGCTGCGATGCCTCTGCTGAGGGGGCCTCCTCTCAGAGCTGTGTGGTCCCTGGGCTCCTGAGTGTTAGTAACTAGGCAGCGGTACAAGCCATCCTAAAGGCCCTGAGGACCATGGGAGACAGGAAAACGTCAGGACCACCCATCAGAAGCACCTCACCACCACCAGAAGCACCTCACCGTCAGGATCCAAGTCCCCCAAAGTTACCTGTGCACTTTCTGCGCATGCGCCAGGTCTTTTATAAAAGGGGGCTCACCTCACCCTTGCTTGCTCTCTTCCTCTCGTCTCCCCAGAGACCACCTCTGTATACGCCCTCCCAATAAAGCCTCCTACGTGGGTCCGCCGCGTAGTGTGATTTGTATATCTATTACATAGTTACGCTGTGCAACTCTAACATTTGGAGCCATGACTCGGATAGACTCTTCTGGTGGCTATACTGTACTCAGATCCTGAGACACCCCCCCAAAAAAAAACCACCAGGACTTGATACCGATGCACTAAACATGAGGACCTTCAATGGACTCAGGGCCGGGCTCTGACTGGACACCAACACAGTAATATCCAGAAGGAACATTGATCTCTGGGCTGAGGGTAAATTTATAGGTTCCTATCCCTCCCAGCGCCCCAAAGCAGGGGAGTTCCAACCTGGCAAGCATCTATTGGTTGAGTAACATAAAGAGGTCTAATGGCTATAAAGGTGACATGCTACAGAAAAAGGCTCCAAGACCACCCGTGGCTTAGCGTTCTTTGTTCTCTTTGCTCACTACCTTGTCCAGGGAAGTGTCTGGTTTCTTATTAACCCTGTCTCCAGTGGGCAGGAAGCAATGTGGGCATAAAACTGGGTCTCTTATCAACTCTATCTCAGGTGGGACTCTGCAGGTCAGACACTAGGCAACGCTATCTCTAGTGGAGGCTGCTCTTTGCAGCTGGCCAGATTATCTCCTGTAGGCCTATTTCTTAACCTTTGCCCCAGTAACCCAGAAATCCAATTTTATTTCTTCTGGTATCTCACTCCCCCCTCTGACAGGTTCCAGTCAAGTGTCCTCCTGAAACTTATTCCTCTGAGTTGGCCTGTTGTAGGGCCAGGTACTGCAACCTCATGACCATTAGGATGGCACCCAATCTTTGCTTGATAAGGGGGCACAAAGCATGACTGGTTTAAGCAGAACTAAGAGCCTACTTTCTTGTGACCATTTGTCCCTCGCGCCAGAGAGGTGCCCTTGACTTAGCATTTCAGCCTATAAAGTGGGAAAATGGGTGAGGTTATTTTCTTCTGTAACTTCTTCCTGCTGACGTTAGGGGCGCTGTTATCAGAGCCTAGAAAGGCTGAAAAGCTAGTCAAAGGCTAATGGGGCACTTATCAAAAGCATCTGTTATCCTGTTGAAGAGACAGGGAGTGGTCATATCTGCTGGACTGGTATACATCAGCTTTCAGAGGTTCAGATCTCAGCAGAGCAGCTCTGGATGGAGTCTGTTAGCCAGGTAAAAATCTGCTGAGACAAATACAGACTATGGACAGAAGTTAAATTAAGACAGCTCGAGTAGGCTTATGCCTTTGAAACCCATAGTCCAGTAAAAGCATGAACTTGATATACAGACTGGACAGACTCATTTTTAGCATAAGAAGCACACTTAAGTCTACATTCAGAATACAATCAAAGGGAAATTAATATCTTGGTCTTGGGACTGATTAATAAGCAACCAGTACTCTACCAGCTTATTATAACCATTGATCTCATTTTAAATCTGCAACTTGCACTTTTGCACCTCAAACCTTCTCTTAAGATCTTTTAACTTTTATAACTTGCACTTACCAACATTTAAACACTTTCTTAGACCCTCAAATATTAAATGCTTTCACAGACCCTCAAATACTTGCATTTATCAACTTGAAACACTTTCTTATAGACAACCTAAGACACCTTATTGGAACAGTTTCTTAGACCTTTTAACATTATTATCTTACATGTATCAACCTTTAAACACTTTCTCAAACGCTCAAATACTTTAGACTCGTATAACTTAAACTTTCATATCCTCAGACCTTGTATAAACCACACCTTTGTTTTAAGTCCAGTTATTCACCAAGAGACATGGGCAGTTGAATTACACTAAAAACTGTTTGCTGCTTAACATGAAGCTTGTGAGCAAGGCAAGCCTGTTTGTCTTTTTAAATAAGAAAAGAGACCCACTACCTAGCAGTTTTAACTAGCTAATGAATTGACTAGTGTTCTAACAGTAGATCTACTTGTCCTCTGGCTCTCAAGCTACCATCAATGTAATCAGAGACCTAAGAAAGATACATTGCAACCTAGACAATATCATGTACCAACCAAAATGAGAGATGACTAACCATATCCTGGTACCTAGACAGTTGTCTCAGCTGTCTCTTGTGTTAAGATGGCACCATGGGCAGATACCAGTATTGTATACAAGTCATTTCACACATGTCTGAATAATATAACTTCTGAATCCATTCCCAGAAGTGGATTAGTACGTCAGAGGGTTTATGTGTTTGTGATCCTGCTTAGGTGGCATGGGGCTTTTCATAGGGTGGGCCTTTCTCCAGAAGTAAGGAATATACTGCTAGTTCTGTAACTACTCACACAATCTCTTCTCTGCCTCGTGTCAAATGTCTGCGGCTTTTTTGCTTGTATCATTTATAATTTACAGGTATTATAACCTGTGAACAATTAATTAGAGAGGAAGTTGTTTGACCAATGAGTGAAATAATAAAGTGAGCCAGTAGCTTACTTATAGTTGTTAAGTTATCAATTAAAAGTCTGGCTTTATTTATGCAATTGAAAAATATATTTTTAGAGTTACGTCAATGTGGAGAGGCATCCAGCCCACGTCCGTCAGGTATGATATCATGTGAAAACATTCTCTGGTGTTCCTGCTGTTCTGTCTCAGCAGTCAACTAAATTTACCTTGATTAAACTTTATCATCTTGAGTTGTTCATTGCCAGAGCCTTGAGCTGCATGCCAAACTCAAGTTAGCCACCCGTCACAGTTTAGCCGTCTTAATATTGTGTGCATGCCTGCTTATTAGATACTTCTAAAATTATGCCTGAGGAAAAAGTGGCTTCCTGGTTAGGTTAGCCATCGATTCCCAGGCTTTGAGAAGTTGTTCCAAATGGCCTAGATCTTTCTATCAAGACCACACGCACCCAGTGTTTACAAATATCTTCCTAGACATCTTTCACACTGGGTGGTTTTTTAAGCACACTAATAATACAGTGTATGTACTTGTACTATTTGCAATTTTTATTTGTTTCTAGTTGTAAAAGTATGATGCATATAGAAAAATAACATTGTTAATTTGACTAATGGTATGGTTTTCTGCTTATTAAAGTTTATCTGCTGATTAATGCTAAGGCTTTTTGGAAGAAGGTAAAATTTGAATTTCCATAAATATGTATGAAGCATGTCTATTTTAAGAAAATAGTTGATCTAAACTTGGCCATCAAATATTAAAGATGATTAATTAGAATTCAAATTAAAGTAAATAAGCAGTATGCTGCAAGCGCTGAAGATCTTAAGTAACAGTGTAACTGGCATGTTTTTATTAGTAAAGCAAATTTAAGAGAAACGGGTATGTTTGAATTTATATTGGAAAATAGTTAAGACCTTTCTAGTACTTTGTCTCATAAATAATTTAATACTGATTTAAATTTAAACATATAAACCACAGTAAGATGATCAAGAAATTATTTTCCTTACTAGTTTTACCCAGTGTAACTGTCTGATTAAAATATAATACTAAAGATAAAATTGTGTTTTAAGGTTACTAAATATATTTCAGGTCTCACTTCAAGATGACCTTTGTTGTTTAATTTTGCTTTCAAGGTGTGTGTACACTGTCAGTCCTGATACACTGGAAATATATACCTCAAACTAACTTCATACTTTATTTCAGGATTTTAACTGCAAAATCACATTTACTTAAATTAAAAGTGTGCAGTGTTCGTTGGGAAATCAAGTGAAAAAATTGAAGATGGGAGAAGAGTGGAGTGGAGTGATTGTTACACACTTGCTGACTGAAGACTAGGTGTTAGGAAAAGGATAAGATACAGCTCAGTGGTAGAACACTCACCCTGATGCAAAGCCCTGAGTTTAAACCCCCACATCCCAAAAAAAGAAACAGGAGTTTTAAAATGAACAAAATTTTGATCTAGCACAAATGTTTGTTTTCTGTAATACCAGATCATTATATGAGCAGTCTGATAATCCTTTTTTAAATTAGGAGAATAAGTTTCTTATCTGATTTACTTAGTGTCGATTACAATTTAGTATCAGTGGTTTGGTTTCAATATTCCAGTGCTTAATGATACAATTACAGTCTTTTTCACTGTGCTGTGTTTTTAGGTCTTTGTCAAGTGTCATTTTGATTATAATCCTTTCAATGACAATCTGATACCCTGCAAAGAAGCAGGACTGAAGTTTTCCAAAGGAGAAATTCTTCAGATTGTAAACAGAGAAGACCCCAACTGGTGGCAGGTTAGTGTGAGTCTCAGAAATCTCGCAGCTGCTGTTCTGTTTAATCTGGGATCTGGCCAGTATCTAAACGTGCAGGAAGCGTTCGTTCCCGTGATATCCTGCATGAATAGTTCCTGCCTTAAGTCGACTACCTTTGTGGGCAGAAGACCAATGAGAGAGAAATTGTGAGCAGCTGTCAGTAAGGCAGACAGGACCTGCCTGCATCACCGTCACCTGGTCTGGATTAGGTGCAGCAGTTCTTTCACAGGGGCTGTCACTTGGACTGTGTTGTAGGCCAGGACGAAACTTGGAGTCACTGTTTGTCAGTACTTTTTAGATTTGACATGCTATTCGAAGTTAAAGGAAATGACAAATAAGAAACCTAGAATCTTCCCACCTCTCAGAGCTGATCGTGGCCTCATTGGCAGGCAGGGAGACAGGAGGAAGGCTCCAGGGCCCAGTACCAAACATAAAGGTGCAGTTACTAGTAACAGGTGTTAAAAGCGACAAATCAAATGACTGCCATGGAGATCATCTACAGAGCAAGAACAGCCTGGGGACAGTGTGCTACACATGTAAATGGCGACATTTGTATCAATAAGTGCACCATGCTGAGGAAACTAAGAAATGGGTTCAGTAAACAGTTCATGATTTCAAGAGGTCCTCGCTGAAATACTTCGAAGGTTTACAAACGGCTGCTCACTCACTTCCTGTGGCTGACCACAGACCTCCCAGGCTCACTATGTTTTACTTTCTGTGAATCTTCTCACTATTATTTGAGTCTTTTTCTTCATTTTGGTAGTTTTACTTTAATTCCAATTGTCAGAATTACTAAAATCTGATAAGCAGATTTTGTGTCCCAGTAATAAGGAAGAATGCACTAACACTGTGATGTGAATCATTGCCATATCACTTGGTCTTGGGCCCAAGAGATGGCTGAGCTTGCTAAGAGCCTTGGTCACCTTGAGGAGGACCCAGATTCCCTGTGCCCACGTTGGCTACCCAGGGCCTCCTGGATGTGCAGCTCCAGGAGCTCCAGTCTCCTCTCTGGCCTCTGGTACCTTTGCTCATGTACCACTTGCACAAGACACAAAACACATAAATATCTTAAATTGCTTGCTTTGACTTGAAGAGTTTTTTTTTGGTACTAGTTTTATCTATTTTAAACTTATTATGTTGGGATATTCAGATTCTTGCTAGCATAAATTAAAGTTTATGCTCTGTATTCTCCATATTGGAAAGTCTATTGATTTAGACCCAAGAAATAATATTCTAAGATTGAGGTCATTAGAAATGGCTTTTATAAAGGACACTAGATGAGATGTCCCTTAACACTTCTTTAGATAGATAGCATTCCTCTTTCCTTTCTTTGATTTTTTTCTCTCTGGCCTCTCTCTCTTCCCCGTCTCTTACACACACACACACACACACACACACACACACACACACACACACACTGTAGTATTTGAGGAGCCTGTACATTGTTGTTAATGGGAGGTTCAGAACGTCATTACCAGTTGGCAAACATGCCTGAGTCTTAGCTACAAGCTGGTCCCTTACTATGGCGGTATCTAAGTGCTTTAGCGCAGTTCCATGCATTGAAAGTTGTTTTCCATAGCAAACTAACTTTAACTGACCAACATTTGTCCTTCTTACTAAAACTTTAGTCACTAAGATATTACTTTGATTCTGGGCTAGCCATGTGAAGGAAGGAGGAAGTGCTTGTCTGATTCCAAGCCAATTCCTGGAAGAGAAGATAAAGGCATTTGTTAGCAGAGACTGGGACAATTCAGGTGAAGAGCTTCACACAAGTGACAGGCAGGGAGGGGCTGGGCTCACCTTCCTTTGCCTCTTTTTTCTGAATATGCAAATAAGTTTATTTGAAATCCATGGAGAATTAGCTTTTCCTGCACATCTGCTTTTTCCTCACTAAAGTGATTTTTGATTATTTTCTGCCACCTACTGGTAGAGTACCAAATATCAGTGACAGATTCAGCCCTTCCCTCAGGAAGGCAATTCTCCTACTTCCTCATAAAACATGACTGGGCAACTTACGGTCATTTCCTGATGTATCATCTAAGTTATGCTGGTCTTGTCATCCTCCAGGATCCTTTTGTGGAACTATAAGCAACAACAACAACAAAAATAAGAACAAAGAAAAGAAAAGAAAAGAAAAGAAAAGAAAGAGAAGAAAAAGGTGATGTACCTCATAACCAGGAATGCAGGTACATTTCATATCCCTTTGAAAGATCTAAGTACATAGCTTTAATGTTAACATGTTTTAATCTCTAAATATGTAATTTAAAATGAATATAGTTCGTATTAGTGCCAACTGCAGTGCCTGGCATGTAAACATGTTATAAATTATAAAGAAATTGGTTAAATCTCAATTTGTGAACATAATTTGCAGCAAGATGAAGTTGTTAGGATTTGTATTTGAACTTATGCAGGAGCAATGTTACTGACAATACTTACTTAGGGATTCTGACATAGAAACGTATCATTTCTAAGAGGCAGAGCACCTTCATAACAGTGTTAGCATTAGGATGGAAAGCTGTATGCCATAACATTATCAGATGCATTGTGGGAAAATGACACTGGGCTAGATAGCTCAGCTGGTCTAGTGGGAGCCTTCTAATGGTATTTTTCAGATCTCTTAGGGTTTGATTTTTTTTTTTAATTTTACTTTTCATGGCGAGGGAGAGAGAGGGGATCTTTCTATATGTTTAGGTTGGCATGGAACTCAATAGTTATTACAGGCTGGCCTCAAACACTACATTATCCTATTATCCTATACTTTAATTAGTAGCCGGGCTGGTCTCAAAGTAAATCCTTCTGCCTTTCCCTAAATCTTTTAACTTAAAGAAAGAATTTTTTTAAAGAAAACATAGTGGTAATCATGAGAAGTAGTAGATTTATTAGCTTCATGATATGATCATTTTACAGTTAAACCCATCAAATCACCAAGATGTATACTTTAAGAATATACCAGCCAGGCATGGTGATGCATGTCTTTAATCCCAGCACAATGGAGGCAGAGGCAGGTGGATTTCTGTGAGTTTGAGGCCAGCATGGCCTACAAAAGTGAGTCCAGCATAGTCAAGGCTAGGCAGAGAAACCCCGTCTGGGGGGGGGGGAAGGTAATTCTTATTTGTCACTTATGCCTCAAAAGACCAAAAAAAAAAAAAAGTGAAAAAAATCCTCAAGTCAAAGGCCTGGGGTAACCATTGCCTAGCACGTAAAAGGTCCTGAGTTTAACCCCCAGAGGTCAAAAGGAAAATTAAATGAATCACCCTCAAAAGGAAAATGAAATAAATGCACCAATTTGGGGCATTACAGGTTTAAACTAAAAAACTTCCACCTCACTAGCCATGAGAGAAATGCAGATTAAAGCTACATAGAGATTCTATCTCAGCCTGTATAGACAGGCATTCATTAAGAAAAAATTACAGAGACTCCAAGATGGCAATGAGCAGCGTGGACCGTGTTTACAAGCTCCAGTGAACGATTCAGGGAATTGCACAGAATTCTTATCCAGGAACACCAAGGTCCCCACTCCACTAAAGTGGGAGTACTCCACAGTTCGAAAGGACCAAAATACAGAAAACCTGCATACCCCTGCACAAGGAAGGATGTTCTCGGACTAGAGCGGCAGTGGTGGCGGCTGAGGTTGGCAGCTGGGAACCCTCCAGTGGAGGTGACTGGCATGGTGACCGGTGGGAATTGCTGCAGGAGAGGGGATTCAGTGCAAGATTTGGACCCTGAGACCCAAGCTGAACTCAGTGCTCGGTTTGGGCCCTGAGACCTAAACTGGACTCAGTGTGCAGTTTGGGCCATGAGACCCCAGCTGAGCTTGGCACGCAGTTCGGGCCCTGAGACCCAAATGGGATTTGGCACATGGTTTGGGCCCTGAGGCCCTGAGACCCTGACTGAGCTCAGAGTGCGGTTTGGGCCCGAGATCCCGGTTCAACTCAGCGCTAACTGGATTAAGTGCATGGATTGGTTTCCAAAACCTGTTTGGGTCCAGAGACATGAACTGGACTCAACGCTCAGGTTGGGTCCACAGACGCTAACTGGATTCAGTGTGTGTGCAGTTTGGGCTCCGTGACACTGACCTGGACTCTGCAAACAGTCTTGGTCCCAAAACACTACCAGAAACCACAGATCAACAGAGCATCAGAGCTCCAGGACTAAGGAAATCTCAGGGAGACAGAAAGTAGAGTGGCCATCAGACCCCCTCCGTCCAACCTCCTTCAGTTCCCGGAGAGCTCCGGTGCCACAAGGGGACCCAGAAGGCTGTGGACACTTTGGCATGACCCAGAGCGCATTCTGAGACCCAGGACAATTACAGGACCCACAGTACAAGGGAGCTGGGGATCACTGGCTGTGAGAGACTCAAACTATGGGGCTAGCCTCCTGCCATCCAGACCAGTGAAGTATCAGAGCTTCTGACCTATGGAAATTGTGAGAAAACGGGTGAATCTATCCCCAGACTCCCTCCACCCAACTCCAGAAGCTACCTCCAAAAAACAGGCTAAATCACTAAATGACTAAAGGACAGCGTAAAATCATACACAAAAATAACCAAAACAATATGGCATCTCCAGATCCCAGCTATGCCAAAGAAAGCAACCCTGAGAGCTCAAACACAATGGGAATACAAGAAGATGAACTCAAATCCTTAGTAACAAGGATGATAATGGAGGAAACAAATAAAATTCATAATCAAATGCAGGAAGATGCAGCCAAACAAGCAGAAGACATAAAAGAGGCCTATAGAAAGGCACTGGAAAAATTTCAGGAAAATACAAACAACCATATGAAGGAAATCAAACTGTGCAAGCTCTGAAGGCCTATAAAGAGGAAATGGAAGAAACTCAGGAATATACAAACAATCAGATGAAAGAAACCAATAAAACAGTTCAAGATCTGAAGATGGATCTTCACACAGAGAGAAGAAAAATGGGAACATGAGAGCTCAGAGAGGAAGGTGAGCAATACACAGGCAAGTCTTTCTAACAGAATCCAAGAGATGGGGGAAGGAATCTCAGGTCTAGAAGATACAATCGTAGATCTTGAAGCAACCATTAGAGAAAACGCTAAATCTGGAAAAATCCTGACACAAAACATCCAAGAAATCAAGGACACCATGAAAAGAAGAGATCTGAGGATAATAGGCATTGAGGAAAGAGAAGATGCCAGACTCCAAGGCCCAGAAAATATTCTCAACAAAATCATAGAAGAAAATTTCCCCAACTTAAAGAAGGAGATGCTTATAAACATACAAGAGGCCTACAGAACACCAAATAGAATAGACCAGAAAAGAAAAACTTCCCGTGACATAATAATCAAAACACAAAATATACAGAACAAAGAAAAACATTAAAAGCTGCAAGGGAAAAGGGTCAAATACCATATAATGGCAAACTTATCAAAACTAAACCCAACTTCTCAGCAGAGACCATATACTATATATACTAGAGAGTTTTCTGAACATTCTAGACTGTGCTTATATCTCAAAGTATATTCATTATATTTTCCTCAGCAATTTCACCATTTCTTATTTTAAATAAGGTATTTGATCCACTTTTATTTCTTTTTCATTCTTCTGCAGATAGGTACTCATTTTTGCAAGCACCATTTACTTAACTGTCTTTTTTCTAATGTATGTTTTGACACCTTTATCAAAACTTAGTTGTTTATAGCTATGTGGGTTTATTTCTGGTACATTGATCTATTCTTTTGCCTATTTTTATGCCAGTACCATGCTGTCTCTGTCACAATGGCTCTGCAGTATAGTTTAAAGTCAAGTGATTTGGTCTCTCCAGCTTTTCACTTAGAATTGTTTTGGATTTCCAGAGTTTTTTTTTTTTTTCTGTCTTTGTTTGAGGATTGTGTTTTCTAGATCCCTGGGATTTTTATGGGGTGACACTGAACCTGTGGATTACTTTTGGTGTGTCACCATTTTTTCAAGTGTTGCTTCTGCCTGTGCAGGAGCAAGGATTCCCACTGTCCAGCACCTGCCATTCTTTTTTCATTTTTGTTTTAATGGATTTTTCTCCTTGAACTATTTAATCTTTTTAAAGTTGATATGTGTGTCCTATTAACAAGCTGTCTCAGCAACAATAAATACACTCTCAGAAAGCAGAGTGGCACCAACGTGCTTCCACTCACACTGCTGTCCAGAGGGGGTGAACGCTCCTTAAATGTCGTTATCCTCTACTCCGTATCTTTATCTCCTTTTACTGTTTTAATTATTGCTTTCCAAAGTTCTCAGTTTATTTATTTTTTTCTTAACATCTTCATTCAGATAAAATTCACATACCATTCTCTTTATCCAGTATATTTGCTTTGAATGGCTTTTACTACATTCACATAATTGTTCAAGTATTTCTATTTTTGCATGATTTCTACAGAGTTCTTGGTAACATCCCTCCTATCGTTCCTGAATTAGAGACTTTTTCCTTAGTCTTCCTAAATATTTCTCAGTTTTTCTCTTTACAAAAATATTTCTGTATTGTGTTAATTTTCTGCTCTTTTCTGTCATGTATTTTATCCATTTCAATTTAATCTTACTTTCTCTTTTCTGTTTTTGCTCCTTGGAATTAAGGCACTCTTTTCTCCAGTTATCCTAGGCAGAAAATTAAGTTATTCACTGGACATTTCCTTTTAACAAACACATTTATGTTAGAAATTTCTCACTAGGTGTTGCTTTATTACAGCTTGTAACTTTGGATTTTTCTGTTTTTGTTTGCATTCCTCTCAGATTTGTTTTTAGTTCTAGAAACAGATGAATGCAATGAAACAATGAAACAGTTTTTTTTCTTCACACTGGTGCTCCAGTTATACAACACAGGTCAATTAGCCAGATCTAAAACTGTCTTCTTACTACAGCTGCCTGCTTGCAGCCGTCTTCCTTCCTGATCATACATGAAATCAGTCTCTGGACTGAGCTAGAAACAACCTTTTTGGATTAAAGTGAAAGTGAAAGGAGAAAGAGCAAAAGCAGTCCACAAGGTTGGGTGCCTTCTCTCTGCCGCTTCCTCAGCTCAGTTTTGTTAAGAAGTCTTTCCATGGAAGCTATTAGTAGGCTTCAGGCACCATCTTTACCTCTGAAAGCTTACCACGGTGCTGATAGTTTTTCTCTACTGAGACACTTTTCTAAGGGGGATTCGGAGTCCTCCACAACTATGATGGCAGGGACAAGAATATTCTGTCCCGGCACCGAGCTCCCAGCTCCACCAGTGACTGTTACTCTCCAGCGGCTCCATCTTCACTTCAAAGTATTTGCTGACCTTACATGTGGCTTATTTGACCTATATTATATAATTTCATGCTTTTTTTTGCTTTCCTAGGTTTCCCTGTTAGTGATCATAATTCCGTTCACTGTGTCCAGAGAACATGCATCACTTTTACTCCCCATAAACTCCTTGGGATTTCCTGTGGCCTGAGATATAATCTGTCCTGGAGAGTGTCCCTTGCTCTTGTACTCCCTTGGTGACTGGGGCGCTATGTCGATATGTTCTGTGCAGCTGTTCAGGTCTCCGTTTCCTCTATGACCTTCTGCTCGTTTTCACCATCACTGAAGCCCTGACGCCTCCTGCTCTTTCGCTAACTTGTCTGTTTCTCTTTTGCATCATTTCTGTTTTTCTTCGTGTATTTGGAGAGTCTACTGTCTGGTGCTTCTATGCTTATAAACGTCTTACTTCTGGATGAGTTGACCCTTTGGTCATTGTAAGTGTTCTTCATTGTCTGCAGCAGTGCCTTTGTCTCCGTGTTTGTTTTGTCTGGTGTGAATGTGTCTCTGGGTCGCATTTCCATCCTTGACTTCCAACATACCTGTGTCTTCAAGAATAAAATGTCTTTCATAAACGGCATATAGTTCGATCACCTTTTTAAATCTATTGTGCTAATCTCTTCCTTTTAGTTAGAGTTTTATTCACTTAATATAATTACTAATACTATAAATGTCTCTCTGTGAATTTCCTGATTGCTTCCTCCCAAGTTCAGGTCTGCATTATTGGAAATAAATAAATCAGTTTCTTGTCCTTCAGGCATCCATCAGGAAAGATGCATCTTGTTGTCTTTGTATCCTGTTGTTGATGCTAATGTTGGTCGTTGATTTAGTTACTGTGGCATTTAGTAGATGTTTCTACTGCAAATCAGTAGTTTACACTTGAGCAACCTGTTGAGAGTTCCTTTTAAACAGTGCAGCTGCTCTCAGCAAACTTTCATCCATGTTTTAAGCTTCTGTCGCTAATTAAACACTTTATGAGCATTGCCTCAGTTTGGAGGAACATCTGACTGCTCTCACCTTGTTTGAGTACACAGCTAAGCTTTATTTCCTAGTGTCCTGACTCACGTTATTTCTGCAAGCTGATAAAAACTGCTTTATTGAATGACTGAGCTCAGAAAGAAAAGAACTAGGTTTTTATCAAGCCTCCGGGGCTCTGTGTTCCTTTTCCCTTCTTAGCTTTCGGGCGTCTCAGAGAGTCCATAACTTTCTAGTTACTTCCAGTTTCATATTTGTGTCATCTTGCTAAACAAATCTCATTTTTAGGTATTAAAAAGGGCTAGTCCCCATCAAAACTGAAGCCATGACTCTAGTTCACAACTCCCACCTTTCTCACAACTCTCTTGAGCTGCACTGGGAAAGTTGAGGTGTGGCTTGTTTTATTACTTGGTTTATGTCCTCCTCTGCTGCTTTAGTGCCTTGTGGGCTGTATTGTTAGAAGTGAGTGCCAGAAGGAAAGAGAAAGTAGTGTTGCATACGATCTTGCTTGCTGGAGTTCTTTGTCTTGATTGGTCAAATAGTGAATCTTCAGAGAACTTTCTAGAGTTGCTGGAGATTTCCATATACAAATTGTTCTGGCCAAGGGCACTTGAGTTTCTAATTATTCCCTTGGAGCCTTGCCCCGAACTTTTATACCATAGCTTCTGCAATCATCCCTGAACTGGTTCCAGGAGACCACGCACACACCCCACTCTACTCCCAAAAATACTAAAACCCATAAATATGGCAAGTTCCATAGAACTTTGCATATAACCCACACAAAGCCTTCTAAGGATGTTTAAGTCATATGAATTATTATGATTCCTATATATAATGTTAAGTGGTTTATAAATAGCCGTTAAGCTATATTGCTTAAGGAACAGTGACAGGGATAAAAATTTGTTTATAGTCAATACAGATGAGTTTTGTTTTTCCTGAGTTTCCCCATCTGTGGTTAGCTGACTCTACAGGTATAGAGCTCATGATACAGAGGGGCAGCTAGTGTGCTTCCTCTTACTGTCTTTCTGTGCAGAGCACCTTCAGAACAACTCAGGAAGGTGGGCTTTCTTTTGGACATGCATATATAAACACGCATTAGCCTAGCATATAGATCACCTGACTGCTGTGACATGTCACCATAGGCCTTGAGCATTCTTCTGAGAAAATAATTTTACTGTGTGGGAAGAAAAGAGAAAACAATGCATTTCTCCTTAAACCTATGATTGATGACTCATTGACTCTTTTTGGATATACAGAAGACAGTAGTGTTTAGTAGATGACCCCAAGACCAGGATGACTATGTTTTGGCAAACTGCAAAAGATAGACTACATCCTTAGTATGTTAGCATCTCTTTAGGTTTCAAATGAAGTCTGAGACTCAAGTTAAAATTCCATTCAGTGCTCTATTTACATCCTTAAGAAAAGCATTCAAAGTTCCTAATACTGACTGTGTGCTTACAGCATCCCAGATCACTCTGCGTGCCACTTCCCGCTTAGTGCACTAGTCCTTTCTTCACGATCCTCCAATTCACTGTTCATGCCTTTGGCCCTTCACTTATCCAGCTGCTAGAATACCCACCTTTCGAATTTTCACGTGTTTGAAGTGGACTTTTTATTCACGGAAACCCGCAGATGCCCCACCTGACCATCCAGCTTACCGTAGCTCCTCCAGTTACCTAGTGGCTGTGGCACGACACCTGAGTTGTTGCTTCTCAGTTCTCACTGTCTGCTTCTTGAAGTGTACGTCACAAGGAACCAGGTCTTGTTTGTCTTCTGTTCTCTGACCTACTACCTAGAACAGGTTTCTGTAGTAACAGGATGCCCAATAAACATGTAACGATGAATGAATCCCCATCATGAGCCTTTTCCTGCAGATCATTAGAGTTTCTGCATAAACATAATCTTATAGTTAAACAAAGTCCCAATTCAAAAATGGACAGAGGGCTTCCAAAATTACAAACAAGCACATGAAAACATGCTCAACATCATTAATCACTGGAGAAACCTAAAACCACAATGTACCAGTTCATAACCATTTGGGGGGGGGTGCTATAATGGGGAGGAGGAATTATTTAAGGAACATGGAATTTGGGATGATGGGGAAACTCTGGAAGTGGATAGTGTGCTGAGTTACTGGTTGCAGTGTGGGTGCACTTCATGCTATTGAGTGATACACTTCAACATGTCTAAATGATAACTTTTGTGAGGAGTTTCCCATGGTGAAAAATTCAATGTGATCAGTAGTTTCTATTTATATAGATAGAATGTAAATATATTAAAGTTCCATATTTTTTAAAATCTGTTGCTCAGTGATGGGCACTTGAAGCTCTGTCCCTACCTTGGGGACTTTGGGGAAGGCTGCAGTGAACCTGGCAGTAAAAGTAGCTCTTGGCCACAGAGTGGGATTGCATAGTTGTTCCTGGGCACTACTATAGTGCACACTGTCAGGTGAGGTTGACGGCATTGTAGTGATTTATTATAATTTTTAAGTATATTATAGAAACAAGATAGGAAAACTGTTGTCAGGAAGATAAACTATAAATCCTGTTTTACTTTGTTTTGTTTTGCTTTATTTTGCTTTTAGTATCGAGACCTTTGACTTGGTTAACACATGAAGTGTTTCTTTGTTGACTCTTTACTGCTGAAAATTAGAATTTTGTCAGTCTTAAAATTCCGTTTGTGCCAGGCACGGTGGTACACACCTTTACTCCCAGCACTTGGGAGACAGAGGCAGGTAGAGTTCTGTGAGTTCAAGGCCAGCCATGTCTACAAAGCGAGTCCAGGACAGCCAGGTCTATAAAAGAAGCCCTGTCTCGGAAAAAAAAAAAAAAAAGGAAGAAAGAAAAAGATTCACTTGTAAGAAGTCACAGGCAGTGTGAGAAGTCACAGGCGGTGTCACGGGCAGTGTGAGAAGTCACGGGCAGTGTGAGAAGTCACGGGCAGTGTGAGAAGTCACGGGCAGTGCAGCTGCGCTGTAAGAAGCCTGGAGAGTTAGTGCAGCTGTTCTGCTCGCTTTCTCCTGAAAAGGAAACAAGAGTTGAACCGCGTGGGGGCGTGGGTGGCAGTGGCTCTAGGTTTTCTAGTCCTCCCTGCCGCTTTCCCTCTTTCCTTTTTGGCATGTCCAGTAGAGGGTGGAGTTATAGTAAAAAATCACTTGGAAGCATCTTGCTATGAACTGGGATTCTCTGACTGAACTGGGAAGTGGTGTGTGTGTACGTGCGTCTACATACTCATTTCAATCAACAGATTGATGGTTTCGAAACAGGGCTTCACCAGAAGACATGGCTTTTAAATCGGAGTTACATACTTAACCAGGTCCTTGTATGTGCATACCTGGGAGATTTAAAATTCTTTGGAGCTTTTGTCATAAGAGATCGATCTTTGGTGAAATTCCAGAAACATGATTTTTTTGTTTTTAATGTGGAAAGTCATCAAACCATCTGGAAGATTCTTGAAATTAGTTAAACCAGCAGAAGACAACATGTACATAATGGCCTCAGTGGAAATTAGATCTTTACCTTGAGTTTAAAGTTTGTTTCGTTTTCTTCTAAAAGTTGTTTTGGTGTCTTATGCTTGTTATCCATAATTTAAAAGTCTGTCATTTTTATTTATGTCACTCATTGTTATTTTAGATAGTTAATGATTTCTCAGGTATTCTCCATTTACTTAACAAAGGTAGACTTCAGTCAAGCTTCGATTCAGGGTAGCCTGAAATACTGCAAAAATTATTTCTCTTCCTCAAAGCATCTGTTCAGTTTGGCAGAGTGACTTTGTAGAGACGTGAAAGGTAGAATTCATGCCCAGCACAGACAGAGTTGTCAGCATGGCGTGCATGAAAGCATCCATAGATCTGAGGGCACATAAAAGGGCCACCCACCGCTGGATTTGGAATTGGTGTTTTCACTCTGATTTAGAAACCATAGGTCAGAGTAGATCCCTAATGTTGCTTATAAAATCAAATATTTGGCATCTGGGAATATCAGAAAGCAAGAAGCCAAAAGAAAGCTTAATTCTTGAGGAAAAACAAAGAATAGATATCCTAATTTGTGGGTGGAATTGCTCCAGAAAATAGTTATTAGTAACTAAGAATGGGTGAACTTTGCTCACCTTTGGGTAATCAATTAAGAACTATTTAGCTGGCCAGACAGTGGTAGTGCACACCTTTACTCCCAGCACTCAGGAGGCAGAGGCAGGCAGATCTCTGAGTTCAAGGTTAGCCTGGTCTACAGAGTGAGTTCCGGGACAGCCAGAGCAACTCAGAGAAACCCTGTCTCTAAAAAACAAAAACAGAAAAGAAAGAAAGAAATGTTTAGCTGGAAAGGCTATAATGGAATCTTCAAGAAAAAGGAGTGTGCCATTCATAAATGGCAACACAAGAACTTCTAAAGGAGTATGTTTTATGTTTCCAGATGAATTAAAAATCACACCTTTGATACAAAGTTTATGTTGGGAACCACCCCTTTAAACATTCTTCTAAATTAGAAATGTGCTCAAGGGCCATGCAGTCTGTGTCATAGCTACTATTTTAATGGAAAGGAAACATGGACAGTGGATAAACAAATACACATGGCTGTGGCCCAAAGCCAGGATGAGTGAACCATGCAAACTCATCCCTGTGTCTTTGAGTCTATTTTTTTTTTTTTACAATTTACTATTTCTTTGTGCAAGGTAGGTAGGTTGGTTGGTTGGTTGGTTTTGAAACAAGGTTTCTCTCTGTGTAGCCTTGGCTGTCCTGGACTCGCTTTGCAGACCAGGTTGGCCTCAAACTCACAGCGATCTGCCTGCCTCTGCCTCCCAAGTGCTGGGATTAAGGCATGTGCCACCACGCCCCTTTGTGCAAGTTTTCAACCTTATTTCATTCTAGTTACTTCTCGGAAGCCACGAGAAGATGAAAAGGATGGACAGGCATATAAATTTGTGTCCCGATCAGAGATGGAAGCAGATATTAAGGCTGGAAAGTATCTGGAGCATGGGGAGTATGAAGGAAATCTCTATGGAACGAAGATCGGCTCTATTCTTGAACTTCCTAGGGAGTTTTTAATCTGTGTACATAAGATAATGATGATGATGATGATGATGATTATCCCAATAGTAGCCTCTTCCCTCCTTTCCTCCTGGTCCCACCCTCCCTCCCTCTTCCCCTCCTCAGAAAAGGGGAGCCCACCCCCCAACAGCCCATCCCTGCACATCAGTTCGCATCAGGACTGAGGGCATCCTCTTCCACTGAGGCTGGGAAAGGCAGCTCCACCAGAGGAAGTGATCGAAAAGTGGGCAACAGAGTCCATGTCAGAGATAACGCCCTGCCCAGCTTACTGGGGGACCCACATGGAGACTAAGCTGTCCGTCGGCTGCATCTGTGTAGAGGGCCTATGTCCAGTCCATGCATGGACCTTGACCGGTGCTTCAGCCCTATGCACACTACCCCCACCACCCCAGTCCTGCTTAGTCCACTCTTTTGGTCTCCTTGTGGAGTTCTTGTCCTCCCTGGGTCTTTCTGTCCTTACCCCTATTTTCCCACAAGGCTCCCTGTGCTCCTCCTAATGGTTAGCTGTGCAGCTCAGCATCTGTTTCAGCCTACTGATGGGTGAAGCCTCTCAGAGGACAACCATGTTAGGCTCCTGTCTGCAAGCATAGCAGAGTATCGTTAATAGTGTCAGGGGTTGGCTCTCTGCCATGGGGTGGGTCTCAGGTTGGGCCAGGCATTGGTTGCATATTTCCTCAATCTCTGCTCTAACTTTATCCCTGCACATCTTACAGACAGAGTAAATTTTGGGTTGAAATTATTGTGGGTAGGTTGGTGTTCCCCTGCCTCCACTAGCAGTTCTGTCTGGCTAGAAGGTGGCCTCTCCAGTCTCCATGACGCCCCCTACAGGAGTCTTGAAATCTTGCCAGGAGCCTACCCTGTCTAGGTCTCCAGCTTGTCTCTGTGATGCTGCCCTACTCTCCAGCCCATTTCTCTTCTCTCTCCAAGACCTTGAGCCTCCCTCCCACTCTCCCCCCACATCTGATCCCCACGCTCATTTCCTCAGCTCTCCCTCTCTACCCTGTTCCATCTCCTCGCTTCTACTGTCTGTTCTGTTTCCCCTTCTGAGTGGGATTCGAGCATCCTCTCTTGTTACATCACTTCTTGGAGATGTGTGAATTGTTGTATGGTCACACTGTGCTATACAACTAACATCCGCTTACAAGTGAGTGCATACCATGTGTGTCTTTCTGGGTCTGGGAAATCGTCTTTATTGTAATTAAGCCAAAGGTAAACCATGAATAGGCTGTGTGTGTGTGTGTGTGTGTGTGTGTGTGTGTGTGTGTGTGTGTGTGTGTGTGTGTTAGCCCATACCTCAAATCTGGCTTACCTCCTCTACTAGCCAAGGTAGCCTGAGCATGAGGACTGAGGAAACCTAAAAGTAAGAGGAAAAGATGAGGACAGCATTGGAAACTGATCAGGTGGGGAAGGCAGGACTTCGCTGTAAAATGCTCTGCAAGCTTAGTGTACACATGGCCCTGGGCACCTGCCAACTCCCCAGAAACAAAGATTGTTCTCAGGAGCCATCATCAGTTAGGCTGTGGTTACAGCGTATGTCAGAGAGCCGGTTAGTGATAACACTGCTAGTAAGCATGGTCCAAGTGCGCAATGCCGCAGTGTTTCAGGAAGAGCCCGTTTGGTGCTGTCCTGTTACAGACAAACATGACTTCCCAATGAGAAGTCACTCTGAGAGCATCAAGACTGGTAGAGGAAAAGCTGTGATGAAAGCATGTGCCTGGTTCTGGCTAATGCACCAAGGGGAAGCAATTTCAAATAAAATGTTACCAATATACAGAGGCCTTAGGCTTATGCATTCCACATATGCATCTCTTTCAGGTCCTGGCCTCAGATGACACTTTACGCTGACCGATGTGGACAGGTGAGATTTACACAGCAACGACACACCTGTGTTGTTTTTGTTTTGTTTTGGTTTTGGTTTGGTTTGGTTTAGTTGTTGTTGTTGTTTGGTCTGCCAGGGGCATCTTGCCTACTTGGCAGAATTATGCTTTCCCTGATAAAAAGACAGAGCCTTAACAGCAGATCAGGACTTAATGGCTGTCACCCTTCACCCTGGCTCGAGCTGCCTTAGAGACTGTGTTCTGACACAGGAATGGGCTTAACAGCTTCTCCGTCTTGGTAAACAGTCTCAACAGTCCTGAACTTCAGTTATGTTTGAGGAACAAACTTTTCCCTGCTGTTTCTGGGCAGCCTGGTTGGCACACTGCTTATCTTCCTGTTCCTGTGGAGGGGAATCCCCCTTAGCTAAGTCCTACTGTGTGTAACTCAGCACCGACTGAGCATGTTTATTAGTGAATCCTTCATAACCTGATGTTGTTGCTCCATGGTAACACATACACATCTGATCGTGAAGCACAAATTTCACTGTAGGTCATCTTAAAGCTGATGATGCTTCCTGTTTCTTCCAGAACCTGATTTTTTTTTTCCCCTTAAGGGATGCCTTGCAAAAGAATGAGCAACAGTGTTGTCTGACTTACAGTTGCCATTGCTGTGAGGAAATACGGTGACTTGGTGGCCGGTTTATTTAACTCATGTGTCCGCTTCACAGTTCATCACCAAAGGAAGTCAGGACAAGAATTCACACAGGGCAGGAACCCAAGGCAAGAGCTGATGAAGAGGCCATGGAAGGTGCTGCTTACTGGCTTGCTCAGCCTGCTTTCTTATAAAACCCAGGACCACCAGCTCAGAGATGGCACCTCCCACTATGGGCTGGGTCCTCCCACATCAGCCACTACTGCCCAGTGTTACAGAAACGTTTTCTTAATCAGGGTTCCCTCCTCTCAGATAGATGACTAACCTGTGTCAAGTTGACTTAGCACAAGTATTCAGCAATAAATGAAGATTTACGCAAGTTACGTTGAGTTGTCAGATCCCACAAGGAGCGTTTGATGTAAATGACTTGCTGTGGGGGTTTTAAACCCCCAACTCCGCTCATTTTTGCTTAGCTTTCCTCCTGTTAGGACCTAAAAGAAGCATGTGCTTTTTAAATCACCACCTCTGAAGACCCATGGGAGTTTTCAGAAGAAGACAACATGCTATGACAGCCAAAGCTGGCCAAGCTGCTCATGTAACTTTCTGACAAAAAGGTTTAGAAGTAAAAATTAAATAGTCCTGCTTTCCAAGTCTCTGCGCTACTAGGTTCTGCCAGGAGGAACATCATTGTTGCCCTGGTGGATATTAACTTCCTGTAATACAGGAAGGACTGGTTTTTCAAAAACTATAAATCTTCCAACATTTCCATGTATAGTTAAAACATTTCAATGTTCAGTTTGTGAAATTGCATGTTCCTGGTAAAATATGTTTTGCATATAATGAAATTTTTGCTATTGAGTACTAAGAGAGATAAAACTACAGGACATCACATTAGCTTTGATTTAAATTATTTTTTAAATCCCAGACATAATTTTTTTCCCACAAAAATTTTCACCTGCCACCGCTCTTCAGCAAGGATTCACTTTGCTTTTGTTTCTGTCCTGGCTGATGCATGTTGGTGACTTTCACAGAAAAGGTTTTCAGGGCTGGAGAGATGGCTCAGAAGTTAAGAGCACTGACTGCTCTTCCAGAGGTCCTGAGTTCAATTCCCAGCAACCACGTGGTGGCTCACAACCATCTATGGTGTGATCTGATATCCTCTTCTGGCCTGTAGGCGTACATGCAGGCAGAGCACTGTGTACATAATAATAAATAAATCTTTAAAAGAAAGAAAGAAAAGATTTTCAGAGTTGGGAAGATTAAAGTTCAGGATTAAGAAATAAAGACACTGTTTAGACAGTATGAGTCACTTATGGCTACTTCCCATCTGTCCAGGAAAGAAAAAACACATATTTCATCGAGCCCCTGTTGTGGGTTGCATTTTACACGGGCCTGGAGGGACTCATCAAGATGGTGGCTTTGTGCACAGGAAGCCTTTCCAGCAGGGCCCTCTGCAGCTCTTCCATGCTGCTAGCTAGCTAGGATTCCAAAACGCTACTCCAGAGTGTTTCTGATGCCTCCCGAAGAATGGTTTACTTTTATTGTGCACACGTGTGTTCACATGCTCACATGTGTTCACATGTGCACATAGAGGCTAGATAAATCTCTATTGCTTCCTGAGTTTTTTATTTTCTTTTGTTTTGTTAGTTTTTTTTCCCCCAGACAGGTTTTCTGATTGAAACTGAAGCTCTCTGGTTGGCTAGTCTGTCAAGCTCAGACATCTTCCTGTGTGTGCCTTCTAGTGCAGTGGTACAGACGTGATCACAGTGCCTGGCCTTCCGCACAGGTGCTAGAGACTCAGGCTGTCAGGCTCACACAAGCATCATCCTACTGAACAGTCTCCCAGTCCCTTTTATATTTGTTTTCTATCTTATATGACCCATCTTATTTTCAGAGTGGTTTTTTTTTCTTAATTAGAAAGATAATACAAAATTTAACTAGAATGCAAAGGTGAAGACATAATATTTTTGTTTTTGTCTTTTGTACCAATCTCAAAGTCCCTGATTTGTGATGAGCCACAGCTGGGCTTCTCCTGAACTCTTCACATGCATTCCCATGCACATATGTTTTATCTCCTAGAGATTCATATGTGTTCATAGCTTGCTCTTCTTGTGTGATGTCAGAAATAGACAAACAAGGCACCATCAGCTCTACATGTTTGTGCTTTGCTTCCAAACTTATGGTCAGTTTACTTCTGAGCAGCACTGCTGGTATGTAACTTTACAGCCCCTATAATAAATAGGCAGCTGCGTAAGGTTGAATCTCACTTTAATAGAAATTGTTTCTTTTGTCTTTGTTACTCTTCCTTATAATCTGAAGGGGGCACGTGGGTGAAATAGAGATGAAATGTACATGCTAACATGCATCTCACTGTTGCTGCTGCTGCTGGTGCTGCTGCCCAGAGGCATCAGGTATGATCAATAGTAACAGATGCTGTCAGTGGAATCAGAAGGCTTGGGGAGATTGTCCAAGCCCGCTGAAGCAGAATGACATCAAAACTGAACAAATATCAACCATACATAGTTCAGAATTGCCTTTTATAGACATTACAACATGTGGCAAACTTCCCAGAATGCACTGGAATTCTTCCAGACATGGTATGTTCATCAAAACCTAACAAAGTCAAATAAGAGGAATATATCTAAATCCTCACATCGAGATGGGTGAAATTAGATATTCTTAATCTAATTTTGTTTCATATAGTCAAGCAGCATTTATAGTTTCACAGTCGGTAAGTCATGTGCAATCTTTCTGAAAGACATGAACAACAGTAGCTTTCCTATAGCACTCACAGCTTAAGATGAGTTTTGAAGTCACCCTCAAGCTCTTCTTGTTTTGTGTATCAGAAGTGAGTGGAAAATGAAGTGACAGGTGGGTCCAGGACAGAGCATGTGACCCTCCTCTCAGTACCTCAGGTGTTGGAATCTGCCATGGTTACCATGGTCCCCTGTCTACTGGCGCGCGGGCCCCTGATGAACATAAACCATTTACAGTGCTTGCAGGCATTCACAGCAGGAAAAGTCTCTGCTCTTACTGGGCTTTGGGGTTCACCAGCAGGCTTTTAGCCTGCTTGGGCTCCAAACCCCAAAGTATTTTCTCAGTTCTGAAAAGTACATAGTCCTGGCCCAGTAGCATGTGCTGCTGACTGGCAGACATTAGTCGTGTTCTCTGCTCAGGGTGCAGAGCCCACTGAGAGTGATATGAAGAATCAGTGGGGAGATGCAAGAGTCCTTCGGCATGGTGGCCTTCGCAGAGCACTGCATCCTCTCCAGGGCGATGTCAGCAGAGGCAAACAAACGCTGCACGATCCCAAACCTCTCTGTGTCCCTCAGGGGTGCCAGGGTGGGGTCTTCAAAATCACACGCTCTGCCGTCAGACAGAGCATGGAGCTGAAATGACAAATTTAAACAAACTCGCTTCAAACTGTCCCAGAAAATCCCAGCTTAAATACCTTTTTAAAGAAATCCTCCCAAATAGAACAGGAAACCCATTCAATAAAACAAGATACGTGTTTTCCCTCCTCCTTGCCTGTATCCCTGTCTAAATCCTAGCTCTGTTACAGCCAGCTCCTCTAGCCCAGTAGTTAGATCAGCGTCTGTGCTTCCTTCCTGTGCCACCTGTAAGGGCTGATCTGGCTCTACTGATGGCATGAACAGTTTTTATGGGACACGTTATGGTAATTTAGTACGTATATAGAATTTATAATAATAAATCAGGGCAAGAAGCCTTTTTCCCCCTTCACACACTACTTTACGTGAATGCTTGGCACTCTTAGTTATTTTGAAATACAATGGTTTAACTATTACCTGAAGATCCCCTAGTGCCCTCCCATCTGTCCTTTGAAGCCCGTTACTGATCTTCATCCACCCTCCCCCCTGCTCGTCAAGAGACTGACTTAGTATTTCCACGAATGCACGAGAGAATCTGTGCTGTGTTTGGCCTGTTTCACTCAACAGTGACCGCTAGTTCCAGCCATGTTGCTGCCATTAAATAACAGGGTTTTCCTTTCTTGCAAGTGAGTAATATTCCACTGTGCGCTGACTTGCATGTTCTTTGACCCTCAGCCACTAGGGGGCATCTGGGCAGTTCTCACATTCTAGCTGTGACACAGCTCAACAACACGGGGTGCACATCTACTCTTCATATGATGATTTCACCTCCTTAAGGTAGATGTGGTGTTTTCAGCAGTTTCACCAGTTTTTAATGCGTGGAGTTAGTTCTGTTTTCTATACTGGCTATACTAATTACCTCCTCACCAATAGCGTGTAAGTTTTCTTGCATCCACCCTAGCATTTCCTGCATCTTTTTGATGATAGTCGCCCCAGTGACGACATGCTATCTCATTGCAACTTTGATCTGTGTTCCCATGCTGATCAGAGAGGCAGCATTTTTTTTTTTCATGTACATATTTGCCATTCATGTCTTAAGAAGTATCCATTTTGGTTTTAGCTCACTTTTTAATTGGATTGTTTTTAATGGCATGTGGCTTTTTTAGGTTTCTAATATTTTCCAGATGAATCCCTTGTCAGAAGACTACTTGGAAAAACTTCCTTGTGGTGTATTATATTTTGATGTTATCAAGTTCAACTGGTACAATTTTATTGAGAATTTTTGTATGTGATTCTGCAGTCGTCTTTTGCTGCCTCTTGGTGGGGTTCCTTCTGCTCAAACTTCTAAATAACGAAGCAGCACTTGGAATTATCTCTGGGTTCATCACCAAATCCTGGGCTAGCTTTAGATTGGAAATTTTAGTTACTGTTCTCATCTCATTATTGGCCTATTTCAATTTTATATTTCTCTTGATTCAGTTAGCTGAGTAAAGGTACCTGCTGCAGGTTTTCAAGTTTTGTAGCACTGTGGTTGCTGCAGTCACTCCTTATGATCTTGTTTCTGCCTTTGTATATAATGTCTTCTTTCATTTCTGTTTTAAGTCTTTATTCAACCACCAACACACACACACACACACACACACACACACACACACACACACACATATACATACACACACACACACACACACTACCCTGAGGCTTATTTGTTTGGAAATTTTTGTTTTTCTTTCAAAACACCAATTGTTTCATTGGTCTTTTGTGAGGGTTTTGTTTTGTTAAGAAAGGGTCTCTAGGCCGAGCGTGGTGGCGCACGCCTTTAATCCCAGCACTCAGGAGGCAGAGGCAGGCGGATCTCTGTGAGTTCGAGGCCAGCCTGCTCTATAAAGTGAGTCCAGGACAGCCAGGGTTACACAGAGAAACCCTGTCTCGAAAACCCAAAACAAACAAACAAGAAAGGGTCTCTCATTACGCATCCCTGTCTGTCCTGAAGCTCAGTGTGTAGACAGACTGGCCTGGGAAGCACAGAGACCATGCTGCCTCTGCCTCCCAGGTGTGCATCACTGCACCCAGCCTTTGTGTTTACTAAGTTCGGTTTTCTGCTGTGATCCTTTCTCTGTGTCCTTGAGTTGCCACGGTCCGTTGTCTGAGATCGCTCTGTGGTCTGATGTGTGCGTTTGCTGCTCTAACCTCCTCTCAGTGCTCTGTTCGCTGTACTGCAGGCTCCACCATGCTCCTTTCCAGCTTTGCTCCAGTTACCTACTAGTCACTAGGAACGTGATTTTTGTAATTTCTCTGGTTTCTTAAGTTTTACTCCCTTATGGTCTACAAATACACAGAATGTTCATGCTTCCTGTGCTAAGATGGACTTCGGGGTCATGTGTAGAAATACCATGAGGTCATGGGCTAAATGGTAAAGTGACAGGGTGAGAGCATGCGTGAATAGTTGAATTTAGCAAAGAAGTAAAAATGAGCATAATTATCCCTTTTTTTTTAATAAAAGGGAGATTACTAGAGTGTGGGTGTCTTCAGGAGTAATAATGGTTTCCAAAGAGTATTTTTTTAAATTAACAAAATAAGCATGGATTAATTCTTCAATAGAAGCAATAAAGTAATAGCTGTGGATTATAGTGGCAACAGCCAGCACCTCCATCATTTTCAAGGTTTTACAAGAGACCAAAAAAAAATTTCTTTTCTTCCAAACTAAACTGCTTTAAAAAAATTTTTTTTAAAGAAAAAGTCTCAGTTAAGGAACATCCATTCCTTTTTTTTTTTTTTTAATTTATAAATTAAGTATTTTGACCCTTTGATTTAGTATAGTGCAAAACTGAAGTATAAAAGTTTTATTTAGTACTTTGGTGTTCAAAAAGATTCAGTTATCATTTGTAGTCATTGACTTTAAGGCCTTTACTCAGAAATTAACCCATGGAGCTAGGAAGATAGCTCCAGAGCTAAGCTCACTTGGTTCTTGAGGAAGAGTAGATTTGGTTCCCAGTACCCACATGATGGCTTCTGATCCAGAAAGCCTGACCCCTGAGGGAATCAGGCATGCAGACAACACACTCATGACATGCAAAACAGCTTTTAAAAAAACTAGAAGGTTTACCCTTGAATTATTTTGGGGGGATCACCGACACAGACTTTATAACAGTAACGAGGCTCTACTGGAATTCAAAACTTAGCGGACGGGTGGTGCAACAGCAGCTGACGCACAGACGGCAAGGCCACTGAGGAGCACCTGTACCTCACCCTCGTGCCACAGGGTAAAAGACCATCGACTGGCTTGGAGGTGGGTGGGACAGAGAATGGATTATGAGGAACTGCTGGGGCCTTGACAGAACTTACATAAACGTCCTTCCTGCAAGAAAGTTCCTAAAAGCTCATCCACAAAATAAGAACATCTTATTTGTCCCTCAACTATATGGCAATGTCGGACAGTGCCTTGGCTTCATCAGATCCTTCCACCCCACCCTCCCCCCATTGCAAGAGACCTGAGCAGCCTTTCCCTGGATTTGACTCACAGCTTCTACGTAGTCTGTCTTACACCCTTTCTTCTTCTTGATGTGACAGAGCGTTATAGTGTGTCTTGGCCAGAGTAGACCAAGTGTGGATACGTGGTTATTCTTGATTTCTCTTTACAGCAAATCAACTTTTACAATCTTCAAATTAAAACAAAATAAACATGAAAGCTTATTTGTGACATAACATGTTTCAATAAGAGTGAGTTTGCTGCTGCTGCTGCTGCTGCTGCTGCTGCTGCCGGTGGTGGTGGTCCAGTTGCCTTGTAACTGATACACGCAAATGTTGCGATTCGGGTGTTCATAGTGGAGAAAAAAGGGAAGTCCCTGACTGTTACTTGTAGTCACCTCTCTGCTGTCATGTCTACAGTTGTTTGGGCTATGGGAATAGCAATGTTAAATTTATATATATATGCTCACTTCTGTATCTGGTTGCTGAACTGATCTATTTATGAATATATACTGGTCGCATTCCCTCTGCAGATTTATTTATAATCCACTTTTCCCAATGAGTATGACTCCTTGTTTCTAGTTTCCATCTGGGTGCCCCCCCAACTTTCACTTTTAATATGCATACATCAGTAAATGGCTTTCTTGTATCTGTGGGCAGCATATAGTTGACTATAGTGGGCGACTGGCTGTTTTTTGGACAGGGTCTCATGCAGCCCAGACTGCCCGTAAGCTCTCTCTGAGCTGAAGATGCCCCCACTTCCCAGTCTCTAGGATTACAAGCATCCACCACCATGCCAGACACTTTCTTACTGCTTTTTTTTTCCTTTTTGTTTTTTTCAATCTGTTCAGCCAATCTGTCGGTTGGTTGGTGAATTAAATCCAGTTATATTCCAGGTCATTATGTAGCTGTGTTTTCCCTGTTCTGTCCAGTCTTTGTTCACTCATCACTCTATTGGTGATTTGGTAATGCCCTGTCATGCTGAGGTCTCAGTGTTATTCCTTCCTTCCGTGTCTCTGTCTTGCTAGCAGGGCTTATGTATTCGCATGCTTAGATAATGGCAGCTGATCCACTCATTAGTATTTTGTAAAGGGCTGGTCCAGTGGCCATGAGTTCCCTCCATTTCTGTTCCTGTGAGACCACCTTGGTCCTCCTCACATTTAAAGGCTGACACTTCCTTCAGTGTGTTGGGAGCCACGTAGTCTTCAGCTATTTCATGAAACTAGCTTTTAAATGCCTTTTTTTTCCTCTTCCCCTTCACGAATTCCTATAGCACAAATATTTGTGCACATAACTCTGTCCCGGATGTCTTGCAGATTTTCCCCTGACCCATACCAGCCCCCTCGTCTACTGAAGTAATTGGAAGCATTATCCTTAAGTTCTGATGTGTCTCCTTGGGCTGCTTCTAGCTTCTTGTGGGGCCTTTGTGTGTGCTATTTCCTTGCCTGGATATCTTAGCTCCAGAATTTGAGGTTTTGTTATTTTTTTAATTAATATTCCTAACTCTGAAATTTTCATTTATATCCTGAATTGCTTGTCCTTGCTTCTTTGTATTGTTTTGTTTCTATTCTCTTGGATCTCATTACGTTTCCTTGGGATCATTACTGTGAACTCTCTTCAGACTTCCTTCTCGGAGATTATTTTTAGAGAACAGCTATTCTCTTTGGAGCTGGCTTGTTCTCCGTATCCTGTACATCTGCAGAGCATCAAATATTTTGAGGCACTCTCTGTAGGAAATTTTGTTTGTTTAAATGTCAATTGGATAGAGGCATGAGCTTTAGTTATGTGAGCTCAAAGGTGTAGCCGCCATGTGATTGACACCTTATCTGGCTCCTATCATCAGGGTCTAGAGGGTCATCAGTCACACTGATGACAGCAGTTCCTTGAGGTAGGCACAGAGCTTTGCAGTGAGAACAGGCTTCCCAAGGGTGTATTCAGCTGCTATGGACTCAGGATGAGATTCAGAAAGAGCTATCCCCAGGTCCATCGACGTCAACAAAGATCACACCAAGAGCTGTGGGGGACGATGCTTGGGTCTGTGGCACCAGAGCCTACAGTTCTAGAACCACAGGATGGAACCAGCCCCACACCCCAGGTCTTGCCAGATAAACACCTCTGGTAACCATGGGATTTAAGGTACTGCAACATAAACGAGCCCTCCGCTAGTCCCATAGGGGTGATTAAAGTTGCTGGGCTTTGCAGCACTGATAGCCACTTTCGTGGGGGTGTGGCGATCTAGACGGTACCTACTCCAGGGCCCAGGAGATAAGCACAAGTTTTACCCAGTACCAACAGCCCTAACCCAAAGTCTATGGACTATGGAAGACACGTTCCTTGGGTTATCCCAACAGTTCTGGTTTCTATGGTTGGAGGGTGCAGGGCACAGAGAATTCCCCTTTGTGGAGTATTATGTAGGCTTGGCCCTTGTGGTCAGTGGCTAAGCTATACCTAGGTCACGTAAAGCGTAAGCAATGCAGAAGCCAAGACTTAGGACACGGTTTGCCTTGAAGCTGAAGATTATAGATATGACCCCAACTACAGGCCCGAGTGATGCGGAGGCTTTTTTGCACCCACAGCTGGAATTCGAAAACTGTAGACAAGAAAACATCCCTAGTGCCCACTGTGGATGGATGCAGGCATCACCTGGCAGTTGGAGCCCTGATTGCTGGATTCCTGGAGTTGCGAGGCCAGGCTGGGGACTTGGCCAGCACCTGATAGACAGGTGTGTGTGAGGCTTGGGCTTTAGAGTGCAGCTACAGCCCCACAGCCTCAAGGTGGGAAGGTGAGGAGGAGCCCTGCTCCCATCTCTATGGCTGTGCTACTTGAGCCTGAAGTGGCAGGATTCAGATGGCACTGCATTCCACCCGGTGTGGGTACAGGACCCGGGGCTCCTGCCAAGTTAAGAGCCCTGCCGATTATGGGAGGCCCAACTCAGGTGACCGCCTGTTTACACAAGCTGGTTCTTCAGCCCGTTACATAAAGCTTTGAGTACTCAGGCTTCTGCAGTTACAGCTGCAGGCTTGCAAGATGATGAGGTTTGCTGTGCTTCTCCATTGTCTTTCCCTAGGCAAGTTTGTTGAAGGGCCGGGTACATACGGCAGGCACTGCCCTCACTGTTTACAGTTACAGGCACTTTTTTTTTTCTGATTTCCAGAGTTCTGTGAAATAGTTTTTCGCACATACCACCACCACTTGGCAATCCTCTGGTGGTTTTATTTATCAATATAAACAGCAATATTAGAAGTTCTAGGATATTTGAAGGAACTCGTGTAGGTGCTGTCATTGTTATTTGTGTTTCCTGCTCCCAGAACCTTTGCCTGCAATTCCTTTGACTTGGAATGTTTTCTCTACTGACTCAAATATATCCTCTTACTGGTTCACAGTATATGGTTTACATATTTGACACTTTGCCTAAAACCCACCAGGAAGACTCTTCAGAGTTACCTGGGCTTTCAAAAAAGGAGTGCCGGTAGACTGGGCGCCCTCTTTTAAGTCAGTCACTCCAAGTACAAGTATGTAATGCACCACTCGTGCAGGAGCCTGGCTCTTTTAAAGAACAGCAGGATGTCTGTAGACACTACCTGGATTACCTAAGGGTACCTAGGAAGATCTTTTAAAAGAAACAGGATATGTCTTTGTTGAACAGCATCCAAAGCAAGCCAGCGCACCTGGAGGTAGCCGGTGAAAAGGCAGCAGTCTGTCTGTTCTGGAACTCCAAGGCTAGGTCCTGGCTAGTCATAGAACAGCAGCCAAGGTCAGAACCAGAGCTGACTATAGTATGAGTTCATTAAGGCCTGGCTCCCTTAGCACAAGCTTCTTCTTTGTATACTTCCTGAATGGTTTTAATTGGTCCCCTAAATACTCAAAGCAACAGACTTTGGAAGTGCTGAGCACTCACTGCTGCTCACCATCACACACAATTAAGACAATTACATCATTTCTATAATCAAACCACACTAGCAGCCATCACCCCCAGCTGGTCTGAGATGTGCTGGCATGCTTCCAAGTAGCTGAGTGTACCCTGGGGCATGGGAACTGTGGTCAGTTTGTTTGATGGCATCTGGCCAGCTGTGTGATCAATACCTAGTGGTCTTGGTTTCTGACACCACATAGAGCAACATCCAAGACAACCTATGTGGTTTGGTATTCCCGGAGGACATACAGAACACAGGTCGGTCCTGTCTAGGCAGTCTGCATTGCCAGCTTAGCTCCGTGGGGTAGCGGTAAGCCCTGGCTCTATACCAGACCTTAAAATAAGTGACCCCGGCATGCCTTCCCCCAACACAGCCTGTGTGAGAGCAGCTGTCTCTGGGCAAGCTGGGGCAGCCTGTTGCTGGTTCCTGTGCTAACTGCACTCTTGGTAACTTGAGAGCCTAGCTCCACTCTGAGGCTAAACTCATTACTAGTCACTTGCCCTCTCAGTGACATTTCCAGAGAGCACCAAGCTACTGATACTCTAAGAAGATAGAAGAAGCTGTCTCCTCCAGACAGCACCTCTGAGCTCATCCTGGCAAAGACGACAACAAAGTAGCTTCAATTCATTCCACACAACTGCCGTGGCCAACAACAGGTTGTCAGGGCCAGGCAGCACCAAGCTATGGCCAAAACCTCCAAACTGGGAAAACTACATGATTTAGAATCTGCAGATGGAACCACTTTGCAGTTTCTTGAGCAAACACTGGTCTGGACCTCAGACCTCCCATAGCACCCATGTGTTACTGATGACACCTGTTTATACTGTCTCAAGCTGACAAACTACAGGTGGTTTCCAGCTGGGCAGTGTCTGTTCTCATCCCCGTTCCCTCCTACCCCACTGTCCCACCCGAAGGCTCCTTACCAAGTGGCACAGCGTAGGAATAATGTGGAGTTTACAGCAAGTCCCCAGGAGAACTGTGGCGTTATCTGGCATTTCTGTAGAAAACATGAATTGTGGTCATGGTCAAAAAAAAAAAAAACAAACAAACAAGTTCTTGGAAGCCAGGCATGGTGATGGATACGTGTAATCTCATCGTTTGAGAGGTTAGACAGAAGGACCCGCCTGAGCTATGCAGTGAGCCCTGTGTTTCAAGGAAAGAGCAGCCAGCCCTAAGTGGTACCTAATTTGTATTTCTTTACCTTGTTCCCACCAGTTAGAGAAAGTAAATGTGTGGCCAAGCCAGGTGCAGTGGCACCCCTTAATCCCAGCACTTGGGAGGCAGAAACAGGCTATCTCAGTGGGTTCTAGGTCAGCCAGAGCCACACGGACCATCTCAAAAGCAGGAACGTGGTCACATTTGAAGGCGGTGCTGGTTCTCTGTGGGGTCTCCCTGGGACTCCATTCACTAGAGGATGCTCTTTGACACTGAATTTGCTAGTCAGAAAGAAGGCCATGGGCTCTGCGAAAGGATAATTGGCTCAAAAGAGCTAAGGTAGAGTGGCTGGAGCCCTTCCAGGCAGCCAGGCTGGAGCTTCTGTTTTGTCTCTGGTTTGCTGGGGTGTATTCTTGCTATATAAGCCAGAATAGCCTCAAGTTTGCCATCATCCTGCCTCTGCCCCAAGTACTGGGATTTACAGGCATGAGTGACAACACCCAAAAGACCCTGGGGGTACCTCTAGGGGCGCATGGCAGGACACTGCTCAAACATGAAGGGCTCCATCACGCCACCAGTCTTTCTGGGAGAGAAAGCTTTGAGAGGACTAATCAAGCTATACCAGAGACCCCTGCCGGCTCCCCACCCTGCTGAAAGGAATCCAAATCAGTGCCATTCCCGCCTGCCTTAAGTGCCTCCCCGATCCAAAGCAGAGATCCTAAAACGATCCTTCATCATGACCTTGGAGCTGCTAGGTCACCTAGAATAGTGACCACTCATGAACTTATGACCACCCGTATCAGCTATATTGAAGATGACATGTCACCGAGGCTGTGACCCAGAGACAACAAAAGGGCAGGCGGGAAGGGGCAGCGCTGTAGGTGATCCCACCTGAAAAGCACAACACAACCGTCCAACGGAGTCATGCCTCTGACAAGGAGGCCCCCACCCCAGGCACAGCAGACATTGCCCGGCTCCTTTTTGTCTTGGTTTCCATACCTGCTAGCGCACTGACCAGGAAGTAGGCTGTTGCGAAGAGCTTCTGGTTGTAGACCTCATCCTGTGGGCCAGGACGCTCCCCTTGTACCCTGCACCCCACCAGCTGCAGGAAGCCTGTGAGGTCCTGCTGCTGCCTGCCTGTCAGTTCCTCCGTCGCCAATTTAGCCTGTGAGGACCAGAGGCCGTCAGCCATATCATCACACTACAGGGAGAAAGGGAAGAAGAAAGGCTATGATGAAGCCGGAACCCATTGAAGTACCACCCGAGTGATCCCCTGCTTCACTTCCCATCACTCCATGCACTTAACCCTCTCCAGGAAAAGCCAGAACCGAGCCCCTTTCTATACTTTGATGCTCTCTATGGGCCTAACTTTCCTCCTAAGGACACAGTAAGGCAAGCCGTGCCGAGTACTCTCTTTCCACAAGGAAAGGGAAAGAGTCATGCAAGAAATACTGGACAGAAAGAACCTTCCAGACCATGACAGGGTATTGAGTTTTACCAGACACCAGGAATAAGTGACTGCATATCAGACTGATGAACAGGACATAAAAGCAACATCCCTTCCTGGTTCTCACACTCTAAAAACAGCTAGCTAAACCTAGTATGCCCCCAGCTCTCGGTGGGAAGGCACTGCCCATGAGCCGGTTCTGAGCCCCTGGACTTCATAGACCCCCCCTGTGCCCTCTCTGACACCCACCAGCAGGCAGCTGCTGTGCCAAGCAGGGGTCCAGCCTGACATCTCCTTTCAGAAGGAGCTGTTTAGGAAGTAAAAGTCATGGGATTCTGAAACAGTTGTGTTGTTCCTAGGGTTAAGCCCTGCATCCTCCAGAAGGCAAACTGAACCCTTTGGGCAACTGCAACTCTGTCTCTGGTTGCATACTAGGCTCTCCAGCACAGTCTCATTCCAAGTGGGAGAATAATAGTGTTCTTCTGGACACGTAAGCATTTGAACAGTACAGAAAGAATAAAAGTGGAAAACAAAGTCACAATGAAAAGAAAAAAAATTTCAAAGCCTCAGCCTCATTAAGTACAAAAAATAAATAAATAAAACAAAAGGCTGTAGAGAGGCCTGGTGACACTCAGAGGAAGGATAGCAGGCTACCAAGAAGAGACTTGATACCCTATGAGCATATACAGGGGGAGGAGATCCCCCTCAGTCACAGTCTTAGGGGAGGGGAGTAAGGGGAAAATGGGAGGGAGGGAGGAATGGGAGGATACAAGGGATGGGATAACAATTGAGAAGTAATATGAATAAATTAATAAAATATATTTAAAAACAAAAGGCTGGGCTGACAGAGGGTGGGCAGCTGGTGTGTCCCTCAAAATTTGGCAGTTGCAAAACAAAGTGAGAGACACCTACTTGTCTGTGCTCTAAGTGGGGCAGGCTGACAGGCTCTGCCATGCAGCCCCTTGGCTATGAGCCGAGTGCATGTCCACCTGCAGTCTCAGAACAGGGCCTCATTTCGAATGAGTCCTTGCAGGTGTAATCAAGGTGAGAGTCAAAGGAAAAAAAGCACCCCGCATCCAATTATGGCCGTCCTTAATGAGTTTTGTGTCTAGAGAAGATCCCAACACAAAAGGGAAGACACGGCAAAGATAAGGGTGATGCAGCCAGCAGCCAAGGAATGTCAGGAGCCACCCAAAAGTCACCAGTCCCTCTCTGCCTGATGTCAGCTTCAAGTTTTAGGGTTAAAAGGATGTGCTGACACTTAAATTCAAATTCTCCCCAAAACCCATCCTGAGGGGTCTAGCCTGTGCACATTTTCAGGGCAACCCTCCTCCCACCCCAACCTCACCACTTGCTCCAGGGCCATGAGGAGCTCCTCATCAAACAGGACAGTCTGCAGGAGACAGAACAGCGCCATCTGCTGCTGCCCAGGCAACACCGCAAAGGGACGGAAGCTCCTTTCCAGATGCAGGGTTGCTGGGGAAGAGGAGAGGGAAACACAGGGTCAGACCTAGCTCACAACCTGTCTCTCCGTCACCAGTTCCTTCCAAAGGGCTCCACGTTCAGAACTAGCTGTGGGGCTTGGAGATACGCAGCACCCCAAGTGATTCTTAACAACCAGGGGGGACTACAGGAAAGGGGGACGGGGAAGCCCACTTTGACATCCCCAGCCTCACCCTTCTCTGCCTGTGCAGTGCTAAGCTTGACCCGGAAGCCACCAGGGCTCTTCTCTGACGTGGTATCTGCAGAAGTGCATCCTCAAGGCTGAACCACTAAGTGTAAGCCATCCTGGCTTCCAAATACATCCTTCCCGGTGCTGACTAGAAAGGCAGTTTGGCATGGTTTTGTTTTCAATGTGTGTGCATGTAAGGGCAAACATGGCTTCCACTTTCCCTCCTGGTGCCTTTCACTTCTGTTCAAGATAAGCTCAGAGTGCACTTTGCTATGCTGCTCACATCCTCTTCAGGGACCCTGTCCACTGAAATCCTCTTCTCTCTCCTAATGACAGAAGTTCCTAGTTAAATTAAACCAAAAAACAAAACAAAACAAAACAAAACAAAAACAACCCACGGGCTGAGGTGGTGCTTTCCCACTGAAGGCTTCATGCTGGTATTAAACACACTGTCTTGCTGATGGAACGCTAGGAAAACAACTGCTGAAAGCCCTACAGGTTGGACTCAGAACTCCTGAGCCACATCTCTAAAAACTTCTGTGGAATACAATTCAGTCTTCCCCAGTCCCTGCCTAAAGAGCTGTTCTGGTTAAGCCTGGGGGTGGGGAGGGGCTCAAAGACCAGCCCAAGCCGCCTCTGCTACACCTGTCATCATCCCCAGCAGCCCAGGGAACTCCAGCCAACCAGGGTGGCTGACTCCCCGTGGAGCAGTGGGAAAGAAGAGCCAACCTCACACTGTCCTACAGCCCGGCTCCTGCTGCAGCCACACCACCTTGCAAGTAGAGGCTCTAAGTTAAGTTAACTCTTGTCCCAGGAAAGATCTACCTTAACCCTGGGTCTCCATCACCCTGTCCTCTGACACTGGCTTTTCGTGCCAGGAACAGCATCCTCCAGTTAGGGATTTACTGAAGGCCAGGGAGGGATCTCTCTTCTTGCTTTGCAAGGCAGAGCATATCCTGAGCCAGCACTGGTTTCTGCTAAGCCCTTAGCTCATCACATGCTTCTCCTTTTCCTCACCCAGTTCCCCTCAACTGCACACTGTTCTCCCTGCACCCAGCAAAGCAAAGCAACCCTAAAGTTGACAAGCTCCTGGGAACAGAAAGAATTGCATGGGCAGTTTGGGGGTACAGCCCCTCTGCCACATGGGTGAGGAGCCTCCATGGCTTTTACCATGCTGACAAAGAGCAGCCCGCCATGCAGTGAAGCCTGGGGTGTTAGAAAGCTGGTTCGGGTCCTAGGGGCTCCAGTTCTGCTCGTGACCGGCCATTCTCAGTAGTCAGCCAGACTCCGTGGTTACAGGCAAAGACAACTGTCAGGCCCCGGCCTCTCACTCTGACCCACCTAGGATTCCATTCTCTCCAAAATCACAGCCCCCGAGATCTGGCCCTCTCTAAGATTCAAGGGGATCTTAAAGGCCACATCCCCTCTTGAGAAAGAGGGTCCACGTCTCCATCCGGATTATAACCACAAGCGATACCTTGTTTTAAAACATGTAGTGGTCCATCCGGTGAAGAGACCTCCTGACCCGCATCCAGCATGTCCAGGAACGCAAACTCTCGGTAGGCCAGGGGGTCCAGGTACACAGAGTCAATTTTCCTCTCGTGTTCAAAGCCACCCTGCTTCCCTTGGAGGAGGCAGAGTTCTGTAGTGGGGAGAAAGGCCAAGCCAGGCACAGGTCAACACAGCTCACATGCAGCTCACACTCACCTTTGCCTGTCTCAGGCTGTGGTAGGAGAGACACACACAAAAAAAGGCTTTTTGCTTCTGAGATGGAGCCTGACGGCTTGAATGTGAAATGTCTCCCATGGGCTCGTCATAGGAGTGTTGGGTTGCCAGTCGGTGCTGTTTGAGAGGTGCAGCCCTGCTGGAGGAAGTGTGTCACTGGGGGGCGGGCCTCGAGCTGTAACTGTCATCCAATGTGATCACAGCTTCCTGCTCCCGCTGACACGCCTCTGTCCCTCTGTGATGGACTCTTCTCTCCCTGGCACTGTAAGCCATGTTAAACTCTCTCTTCCTTGACTCGCCTTTGGTCACAGGGTTTCATCACAGCAACAGAAAAAGTAACTAATAAAGAGTTGTACTATAGCCCAGGCTGACCAGATCCACCTGCCTCTGCCTCCCAAGTGTGGGGTTACAGACCACCACGTCTGCTCACCTGAGGACTTTCACACTAGGTCTGACGAAGTGTAAAGTGACTGAAGGAATTGTCCTGTACTACAGCAAGTTTAGGAGACCCTGTTGGGTCCTTCTGTGTCCTTGTCCTCTTAGATGAGGAGGCACTTGTCATTGATCACAGAGAAGGCGCCTCTCCCTGAGTGTGTGTTACCCCTTCGGAGGTGGGTCAGGAAACCCTAGATTTTGTCCTCCACCATTTCCTCAAATTCCTTCACTGTAAAATATTTTGGGGTTTCATGCCCTAATGTCATCATGGTGAGAGAGAACCAGAGATGGATTCTTGGCTGAAGCAGATCCCAAGCAGTCACCTTAGCACAGAAGTTCTCTGGGCCGGGAGTTAGACACCCTAGCCAAGAGGGGCAGCGGGGCACAGGGCTCAGGGATGGCAGCAGTGTTTCCAGACAATTGATTACCTTAGGGAGACCAGGTGACAATGGTATAGGTGATGAGAAAGCAAGCAGGGGCTATTTGCAGGGCAAAGCTCATCAAACACACCAGTGTGGAAAGTATTTGAGCAGGTGAATAAAATGGTCTGATTGCAGCTTATAAGCCTCACTACTGGGCTGGAGAGATGGCTCAGTGGTTAAGAGCACTGACTGTTCTTCCAAATGGACCCGGGTTCAGTTCTCAGCACCCACATGGCAGCTCACAACTGTCTGTAACTCCAAGATCTGACACCCTCACACAGACATACGTACAGGCAAAACACCGATGCACATACAATAAAAATAAATAAATAATTTTTTTAAAAAGCCTCACTACTAACTACACTGCTGGGTGGAAGAATACAGCGGACTTCTGAACATGGCGTATGGAAAGCAGGGAGGCACTACAGCCACACCTCAGACCCCGAGAGTGCCTTGCGATTACGGGACATGCTGAGGAGCTATGTCACTGCTGGGGGCATCAGATCCAATCCACACTGAAGGATAAACAAACGGCCACTGCACAAGTGCAAGCTCAGTTTCAGAATGATGAAGGGTGCCTCTGATTACACCTGTCAGGGCTTTCATGGCAGCTGAAGACACAGAAGTGGGGGGACAGGGGTTGGGGTTGACTTCTCAGTCACAGAACAGCTCAAGTGGCTGTCCAGGGTAACTCCGCCATAGGCAGCAAACACAAACAGGCACCTCCTAAGGGTCCTTCCAGCTCCAGCAGGTTTGTTGATGAGACTTGTGTCAGAATGTTCTATGTGGAAAGTGACAGGAAAAGAGAGAGAAGTGGACTGTTAGTGGTTATGGACCCAGCCACAACAGGCAAAGGTGGGTGCCCAACAGAGGACAAAAGTTGTGGAGCTGCCTCTAAGGCCAGGGCATGAGAGATGAACCAAAGGCAGGGATGGGGCCTGAGGGAGACAGCAGAACTCAGAAAGCGTAAAAGGAGAAAGAAGGAAAAAACAGGCTACCCCAAATGAGCTGTAGGAGGCCTGACAGGAAAGTGCTTTTTTTTTTCCTGGCCTACAGCCAGCAAGGACCTCCCAGAGTTCATGGCTATATCTTTACATGGGCCCCATTTGCAAAAGACCTTTGAGGAATGACACACATTCACAGTAGTTAGAAATGGAAATAATGTGTGCTAGAAATGAATCGATAAAAACAATTGCAGTTATATGTACACAATGGAATACTACTCATCCATGAAAAAGAAACTATCATGGACCCAAAGAACATTAAGCCCAGACACAGAACGACAAGAACTGTGTGATCACATTCATTTGTAGAATCCAGAATAGTGAAACTCGCTGAAGCAGAGACAAATAGTGACCTCCAGGGCCTAGGATGCAGAGGAAATGGAAGCACACTGGCAAAATGACCCAAAGTTCCAATTATGAGGAAGGTTCGAGATCCAGTATACCAAACTGTGACAAGCGTTAACAATGCTGTTACCGTGGAAACAAATGTGTGGGTTTAAAACAAGGGTGATAAGAGCCCTGGGGAGGAGCACCCGTGTGGTGGCTCTCAACCACCCCGAACTCTAGCTCCAGGGCATCTGATGCTCTCTCCTCTGACCTCAGGTGCCAGGCACACGTGTGGTTGCATGTACACTCACGCAGGCCAAACATGGATGTACATAAAATAAAGTAATCTAAAAACAACAACAATGACAAAAGAAACCACGAGACCTCCACTGCAGCAGCAGCACCATGTTGATATCTGACCTAGAATCTACCTACGTGCTCAACAACACCTGAACAGGTCGAGAAAACATAGCACGTTTGCATAAAGGAATGTTACTTAGCCATTGAACAAAGTCCTATCCTGCAGGACAGCACGGATGAAACCAGGAGAACATAGGTCAGACACAGAAAGGCAAACACCATGTTCCTTTGCTCACGCCGAGTCTAAAGGATGCTGCCCTTCCACAAGGAACTCAAGGCAGCCATTCTGTTCTCTAAGACTGAGAAAGGGACGGGGCCAGACAGACAATCTTGGCTGGGTAGTAGGAATTGGACTTGGCTATAGCCAACAGTTATTGAGTGTTCTTCTCGAAAAGAAATGATAAATGTCGGGCAGCAAGTGACTCAATAGGTAAAGCGACTGCCACCAAGCCTAACAATGTGAGGTGGATCCCTAGGACACACATGGTAGAAGGAGAAAGTTGACTCCTATGGGTTGTCCTCTGATCTCTACACACAGGCTGTGGCACACACACACACACACACACACACACACACACACACACACACACACACACAATGCCAATTGTATGAAGTGTTGGCTGGGTTTGCCAAATGATCCTGAAGAAAGTAACAGAGTACCCAACCCTTCAGTGGGATCTGCCTGGAAGGCCCCCTTGGAGCATCTGCACTGGACTGAACCATTCAAGTGCACACTGACACTGCTTATCATATGCTGACACGGGAAACAATCTGGTCACCTTTAGTTAGGTGTGTCGGGGCAAACAAACAGAAGAGGAAGAGGATAAAGAAAAGAAAGAAAAGGAGGAAGGAAGCAAGGAGGAAAAGAAGGAAGAGAAGAATCTAACAGTGTCTGCGTGTGGTGGCATAAGCCTGTGAGTCCAGTGTTTGCGGTGGAGGCAGGGAGATAAGGAGTTAGTTCAAGAATCCTCAGCAACAAGGCTAGTACAGTGCCAGCTTAGGCTACATAAGATTCTCTCTGTCTCTGTCTGTCTGTCTGTCTGTCTGTCTGTCTCTGTCTCTCTCTCTCTCTCTCTCTGTCTCTCTCTCTGTCTCTCTCTCTGTTTCTGTTTCTCTCTGTCTCTCTGTGTCTGTGTCTGTGTCTGTCTGTCTGTCTGTCTGTCTGTCTGTCTGTCTCTCTCTCTCTCTCTCTCTCTCTCTCTCTCTGTGTGTGTGTGTGTGTGTGTGTGTGTGTGTGTGTGTCTGTCTGTCTGTCTGTCTGTCTGTCTGTCGTTCTCTGTTTCTGTTTCTTTCTGTGTCTCTCTGTCTCTGTCTCTGTCTCTGTCTCTGTCTCTCTCTCTCTCTCTCTCTCTCTCTCTGTGTGTGTGTGTGTGTGTGTGTGTGTGTGTGTGTGTGTGTGTGTGTACTAGATGCACTGGGGATGTGGTCACCACCCCTGTGTTCTGAGCAGCCCAGATTTGTCTTACCTAGCATTCTTGATCAGTTTCTTAAAATTGACACTGTCTCTTAATGTCACCTCAGGCGAATCATGTCCACCCCCCAAAACACAGGCTTCCCTTTGGCCGGATGAGCAGGCCAGTGAGGGAGGCTCAGTGTTCTGTTTCATGCCCATTCAGACCCTCAAATGTGCTTTAGTTGGATGACGTTAGTGATCCGCTTCCCACCTTTGCAGCACAGGGGTGTGGCAATGTCTCATGGGCTACATGAGGGGCAGCATGTTCTCACAGGAGACCAGCTCACCTTAGCCCCTTCACCAAGATCAATGGGAGAGTGGCAAACAGACACGCTGGTAGTCTATTCTCTAGGGCAAAGGTCACACTTAACAAGAGTGCACAGTTACAGTGACCATAGCTGCTCATCTGCCAGCCTCAGCAACTGTCACACCCAGGCCTTCGTCCCTTACCTCCACCCCAACACCACACCCCCTTATGCCATTTTCAAAGCAAATCATAGACAGATAATTTGTCTGTGACATTCCAGAAGAAACTTCCAGCAGATAACTTTTTTTTTTTTTGGTTTTTTGAGACAGGGTTTCTCTGTGTTAGCTTTGACTGTTCTGGACTCACTTTGTAGACCAGGCTGGCCTTGAACTCACAGCGATCCACCTGCCTCTGCCTCCTGAGTGAAGGGGTTAAAGGTATGTGACACCACACCCAGCCAGATAACATTTTTTAATAGATAAAGCCATAATATCACTATCCTACCCAGAAAGACTGATAACAGTTTGTGGTGTGACATTTACCCACCCTTGCTCCCAAAAATCAGTCATGCAGCATTCTCACTGGGAAGAGGGAAGGAGCCTTAGGCATCCAGAGCAGTGGCTCTCAACCTTCCTGATGCTACGACCCTTTAATACAGCTCCTCATGTTGTGGTGAGCCCCAACCATAAAATTATTTTCATTCCTACTTCATAACAGTAATTTTGCTACTGTTATGAATCTTAATGTAAACATCCGTGTTTTCTGATGATCTTAGATGACCCCTTGAAAGGGTCCTTTAACCCCTAAAGGGGTCTTGACCCACAGATTGAGAACCACTGATCTAGAGTAAGCAAAAGGTAAGAGAGGACAGCCTTATTTTCTTCTACCAGTTGCAATGACACTTGTGATCCCCAGAGCGAGGTCAAGTTGCAGTACGGGCTTCATGCTGGGAGGGACAGTGGGATCACCACAATGAGGATAATATTAAAAGGTAAGTCAGGGCGGTCGGCGAGTTACCACTGCCTTGGGTAGTGCCTAGTCCCAGCTAGCTTAACTTCACCCAGGACCCACCAGGAACTCTCACTGACTTTCTGAGCAGGTAGCCTGTAGTGGTTTAAATGAGAAATGTCCCCCATCGTCTTGGGTGTCTGAACATTTGGTCCTCAGTTGGTGGCGCTGCTTGGGAAGGTTTAAAAGGTGTGGCCTTGTTGGAGGAAGTATGTCACTAGTGGTGGGATGTGAGGGGTTAAAGGCTTACATCACTATCAGCTCCCTCTACTTCCTGCTTCCAGTAAAGGATGTAAGCCCTGAGCATCCTGTTCCTGCCTTCCTGGTCCTGTCCACTGCTTCCCCCAACATGATGGGCAGCTAGCCCTCTAGAACAGTAAGCTCAAACAAATCCTTTCTTCTGTAAGTTGCCTTATCATGGCAACAGAAAAGCAACTCCATGGGGCCTTAACCTGGGGAAGACAACTCAACAGCTTTACAGAAGGTCTGGCCAGATGTAGAGCCCAGGTTCCCCCCCACACAGATGCAGTGACACCTGAGGAGTGGAGTGGGGGTGGGGTGCATGCAGCCAGCTTCCCTCACCCAAATCCCCAGTACCTCCCCCGCCACTGCCCAGAGTCCAGACCCTATGACACTCTCACACTCCTCTGCCATCCACAGCCTCTCTCCTTCTACCAGGGCGTATCTCATGAGGACTCACCGAACTGGCCGTCCTGTTTCACGTACAGCTCCATGATGCCACAGGCAATGGTGGTGGCGGCGGGGATCTCAAGCACCACGTTGGTGTCCTTGATGATGCTCCCATCCTCCATTGCTGACACCTGTGGGCAAGAACATGCACCCACTTATATCCTCAGGCACTGTTGGCTTCTTCCTGTCACCCCTATATTCGGCCTCCTAAGAATTCTGGGAAATATCCACAGAGCCAAGGAAGAAGGAGACAGCTGGCTCATGGGTAACCGGTGGCATTGGCAAGAGTGCCAGAACGTGGGGTAGGGATCCACTCCACAGACTTATGTTTTGGCAACTACCTACCATGTTGCACCATTGTGGTCCCACAACACTGTGATTAACGGAACCAAAAACTCCCTATCTGCCTGTGCCATCATGGGCACTGTAACGTCTCTGCAGAATGCATCACTCGTGTCTGTGGTGACACTGCTAAGAGCTCCCTGTGCACCTACAGTCTCTGCCTGGAACACCTGGTAATATAAATGACTATGCCACTGGCTCGTGTACAGTAGACTAGGTCTTTAACTTTACACTTTACAGCATTTTAGAGTATAGTTTTGACAGGAAGCAAGGAAACTTTAGGCTGTGTGCTGAGCTAGGCTGGCAGTAGTCTTGTGCATCTCAGGGGCCACTGCATCCCTCAGGTACACCATGGAGCCCTGCAGACATCTAGGCCTGTCTAAGTGATTCTGTGGTGTGATGTCACCACCAACAAAATCACCCGGTAATATGTAACTCGGAGCGTAGCTAAGTGCTGTATGACTGCAGACAAGATAAATACGATCCGTTTCCAATGCCTTCTCAGGTTTCAAAACACAACTTTGAAACCCCAGTGAAAATCCCAACAGGACTGAAGCTGGGCTTGGAAACGCTCTCTGAGCTGTGCGCACACCCATGGATGGTGCTATGTGCACAGACAAACCCAGGGTGACAAGACCATACAAAAGGCTGAAAGAGAAACATCGAGGAAACAGAAGTAAGATGGACGGGCAGGGCTGGGCTGCCAAGCAAGGAAGAGCCCTTCCCACTGTACCCAAGGAACAGGAACCTGGAGATCTATTTGTTGGAGACAGACAACGCAGTTTAGCGATCTGCCCCCTCCTTTGAGTATTTGCTTTGAGTCAAGAAACAGCAGCATCTGGGCTTCTAACTCACAGGGCCGGAGCCTCAGCAGGGGTGACAATAAACAGAAGTGTCAGCAGGGCAAAGCTGAAGCCACCCCCATCAGGTCCCTCTTTACCCTGTGCTGCCTGCTCACTGGTCTACCCAGCAGTCCTAGCTCTAAAGTTATAGCCACACCTCTCTCAGCCCACTGCCAAATACAGCTCTCCTACCTCTTCTAGAAAAAAACCAGTGCTACCAAAAAGGAAAAGTACCAAGAAGATTATACCAAGAGGGGAAGCAAGCAATTTAAGGCGAAAGATGGCTGCCCATTTTACTCATTTTAGAACCAGCTTCAGGGTTCCAGCTTGGAATCTGGAAGAAACGGTAAATAATAGACAGACAAATTCTCTTGTTCCTGGCCTGGCTAGTGCCTGGCTAAATAATTTCCTTAGGGGAAGCACTTTACTTCCATATAGGGCAGTACCTGGCCCAGGCCCAGCTAGCCACTAGAGTTGAGTTCTGTGGCCACAGCTTTAAAAATGAATACAACCCACATCATCTGGGGAAACCCAGACCTGAAACACTTTTTCCCTGCATTGTAACAAATTTGAAGAAAGCCTGGAGCCACCAGCTCTGTGAGGAACAAGCCTCAACTTTCTGGGAAGGCGGGTGGCTCACAGCATCTTCAAGTCCTGGGTCCCACAGTGACCAAGGCCAGATGCCTCAAAGAGCATAGTTTTGTGAGCTAGGGAGGTCGTGCTTACTAGAGCCAGCTTGAGTACCATTTCTAACTCTCTACAGGAAGAGCTCTGACTGAAGAAGATGCCAGAAAAGGCCTCCATGCTGGCATGGGATACCTGCACAATCTTGGTCTGGATTCCCACCATGCCTCCACACTTCTCCTCCATCTGCACATGCTCAGAAATCACACACTTCTGCGTGGTCACGATCTTCTGCGTCAGCACACACAGGACCTCATTCCTCCTCTCTAGCACCTGCTGGAGCACCGGGTTGTCCAGATCGACTTTTCTGGAAAAGAAGAACGGTCATGAGTAACCCTGTGCCTCCAGGGACACTTGAGGCAGGCACCAGAATCTCCTCTTGCAGCTAGAAGAGGGAACAGGGGACAGAAGAGTTCATTAATTTCCTGGCGGTGAACAAGGAGGCAGGCTACCTAGAACAGCTTAAGGCACACTCTCCTGAGGCCACTCGGACCAGCTGAGAGACAGACTGGACACTGGAGGATGTGCCAAGGAATTATTCTCTTAATAACAAACAAAAAAGTCCCCGTGGACGGGGACTGAGAACATATTGAAAATGGAGATGGAGAAGGCAGATTCAGGTGTTTGGTTTGGCGGATGGGGCACAGGATGGTAGACTCTCCCCCTTTGCAGATACTGGGTTGTCAGCTTGAAGTCCAGTCCCTTCATGACTTCTGACTGAAGCAAGGGCTGGAAAAGGCATTTTTCAATCCCTTCCCACATTTGCAGGAAGGTTATGCCTTCTTTCCCAAGGGCTGAGAGAAGTTCAAGGTTCCAGCCACGCCTGTCTGAAGGATGATGAAGCCCAGGTTGTTTTCGGATCCTAGCAAAGTGAGTAAGTTGGCAAGGCAGCACAGACTTACAGGTGCCACCTACACTGACCAGATGCACGGCAAAGGCCCATGGCACAGTTGTCCCCGTGGACACCCACTATTACTGGGTTAGAGGTGGACAAAGTCTGTGAAAAGATGCTTATGCAGCCAGATGTTGCCAAGTATGACAGGAAAGAGAGATTAAACAACTGAGAAGATGGAGAAATGAAATCAACTCAAGGAGCTCGTTAAACTGAGAAAGGAAGAGCTAGGGAGATGGCTCCGTATTGAGGAGCACTGGCTGCTCTTACAGAAGACCTGGGTTCAGTTCCCAGCAGCACCCACATACATGGTGCCTCACAACCACCTGGGCTCCAGTTTTGGGGAATTCAATGCCCACTAGTGGCCTTTGCAAGCATCCACACATGTGTTGCACATGAGCTCAGACCCGCTTGCACACATACGCACACATTTAAAAAAAGAAATCCTTTTCAAATATAAAAGGGACAATGCACTTTGAGGGGAAGCCATGAGGCAAAGCTCTGGAGACCATGAAGAAGCAATAGGGATACAAATAGCACTGGGGTAACTGCCAGTGCGGGGACAAATGCCTGTGGTCCCAGCACTGGGGAAACTGAGGCAGAAGGATTACTCTAAGTTTAAGGCCAGCCTGGGCTCATATTGAGTTCCAGGCCAGCCTCGGCTATAGAGTAAGATAAGGAGAAAAAAGGCTAAAGAGGAAGAGGAGGAGGCAGAGGAGGGGAGAGGAAGAGAGGAGGAAGGAGGAAGGAAGAGAGAAAGGAGGAGGAAGATGGTGGGGAAAGAGGGGGAGCACAGAAAAGGAGGATGGGAGAGAGGAGAATAGAGCAGTTTGTAACCTCACCCTTGACTCCCTAGCCAGGTCAGGGGAGCAACAGTGCTCTGTGAGGGTAAGTAACAGCAGCCTCCATAGTGCCGTGGCCCCCAGGCCAGGCCAGAGGAGATGCTAAGCTCACAGCACTTCACTAGCTTTTTATCCACTGGGATGTCTAAGAATAAAGGAACCTACTGTGTGCTTCCACAACCTTCAGAACCGAAGTTGCAATTATCATGCTAAACCCTTTGGCAGCTTGGGGCCAGCCTCCTGGAAGTCCAAGGCCAGTGTGTACTTACTGCACCAGGCACTGGACACCCCACCCAGATCCTTGGGAGCAGCAGCTGCCATAGCAACAAACTGACACCCACTTCTAGTTCCTACACAGGAACTACATCTAAGTGGCCCCACCACCACATGGTACAACCTTGGGGCTGCACCTCCTGTCCACTGGGGGCTAAGAAAGGTCCCGGCTGTTTCCCACAGCTCCAGGACTAGTGACCCTAAAACTGACCACACCTGCACTTGCCTGGTGGGGATTAGGGAAGGTACTTGCCATGAGGCAGCATCCACTGGAATACAAAGCTCTGACTCTTTGTGGGGGACAGCCTATCTGCACTGGAAATCTCCACAGCCTCTCCCAGTACGATAAGCTGTGTGTCCACCAGAGCTTGCTCTCTGTGACCTAAGGACATGCTAAACAGCCTTCAAGTACCAAATGAGACACCACGCCAAAGGCACGAGCTCCAGGACCATGCCTGCTCAACCCAAGGAGCCCAGGGAAGGTCTTACCACACCACGAGCTCACAGATTAACTGCACACGGCCCAACACAGCTAAGGACATCCCTGGCCTTCTGATAAAACAATCTGGGACAACAAGCCCCATTGCCACTGCTGGGATCTGGGGAGCGAAAAATGCATCTAGACCCTAAACCCCATGAGTGTGGCTACCAGTGCCACAAGCACAAGTACAACTGCGGTCACCCCAATGGCCCTTGGGAAGGCCCCCCATTGTGTTCCAAAACCTCAAAGCATAGTGGCCACTGTAACAGACCACAGTGTCACTTTATCTACCCTGCAGAGCTGAGGGTGTTCCCACACTACCCTGCGACTGCCAGCACCCCAGGCTGAGGCATTTCCCAGGTCTGTCCTGAGGATCCCAGGTAGGTCACCTACAGGGGTCATGGCTACATGTATCACACCATTGGCCTCATCTGCACTTACTCTGAGAGACCTACGGTGAACCCAACCCCATCTCATACCTCCAAGATGGCAAGAGTCATCCCAAGCCCTAGTGCCATCTGGGTGTGGCTCTGTGGAGCCTGAGGACACAGACCTTTGGAAACGTATATTCTCCACAGTGACACAAGAGGACCGTCATGAACTTCTACAGTCTCTACTTCTAGGACCCCCCCCCCATAAACATGCTGACATCAGTTAAAAAAAAAACAGCAAAGTCACACAGGCACCACAGCCAGTGCAAAAACATGAACCCAGCAGAACTGTCCTTCCCCATCAGAAAAAATAAAGCTGCCCCTACAAGAGCTACTTCTACAGCCCTCGTGCAAAGAAAGACTCCCCACAGACTGGGTGTGGACGGAGCGCACCTCAAGACAGTAGAGGCAGAAGGGGAAAAGCCCACAGCCAAACCACACACTGGGGGCTCCCTGTGTTTTCTCTGAGATCAGGAGCAAGGCAAGGATGTCTAAGCCGCACTCCTGTTTGACGTGGTATTGACGTCTTAGCAGGAGCAGCTGCACAAGACGAAGAAAGGACAAGTTAAATTAGGCACATGCGCAGATGATGTGATTTTATGTGGAGGTAAACCTAAGTGCCAAAAAGCTGCCAGATGAAGCCTATCAACTTTGTGTGTTGAACTAAAAATATCAAGCAAGATATAAAAAGTTGGAACCACAAACAAATCTAGGAAAGTGACAAGACAGAAAATTCAATACACAACCCCTAGCACCATTTTTTTTTATGCCACAATAATGAGCATTCTGAGACAGAAATTAAGAAAGCAGTCCCATCAAGCCAAGGGTGATGGCTCACACCTGCAATCCCAGATCTTGGGAATCTGGGATAGAAAAAATAATAATAATACCACAAATACAAGGACAGCCTGGGCTTAGCAGTGAGTTCCAACTCAGCATAGCCTGCAGAGAGAGACCCTTCTTCACAGAAATAGGGAAGAAAAGGTTTGTGTGAGTCCAAGAATAATCAAGGTGATCTTGAAGAAAACAGCTCCCTCCAAAACACACTAAATAGAGGGCAGGGGCGGGGGTGTGCACCTGCAAACTCATCACTTGGAAAGCTGAGGTAGGAGGATTCTGAGTTCGAGGCCCACCAGGGCTACACAATACATTTTTGTCTTGCCTGGCCTATGAGACCCAGGATGGGTAGATGCAGGAACTAGCTGTCTAACTCGCTAACTGTAAATCTATAGTAATTCTAACAGTGTGGTATATGCTGAAAACTCAGCACAAAGACCAGTGGCATAGACCAGAGCGCTGAGAAGATTAACCTATGATCAAACAGCCACCTGATTTCCAACAAGGGTGCCAAGAATATATGATGGACAGAAAACTGTCTGATAACCTGCTGGCAGAGTTTGTTATGCATATGCAAAAAATTTTTGATTCCCTCCTCTCTCCTGTGTAAGTCAACTGAAAATGGACCAAGTTCTGATGGTCAGCCTGGAACCATAACAATAAGAAGACAGCAAAACCTCTCGACATTAGCCCAGTGAAGGCGATGGCTGCCTTCAGACAGGACTCCAAAACACAGACCAAAGGAAAAGCAGACACACGGGGCTCTGTCAGACTGATAGGCATCTATAAAGCCAAGAAGACAAGCAGGAGTTGACAGAGAGCCTAGCATGTGAGGAGTGTCTGTCAGCTGTTCTTCCAACGCATATGAGCTCAAAGAAACTAAATACCACAAAAACAATGTAGTTTGAAAACAGGCTGTAGAGCCAAACACAGAACAGAAAGTCAAGAAACCTATGAAAAATAGATGGTCTCCCTCAGCCAGGGAAACATCAGTCAAACCACCATGGGATATCATTTCACCCCCACTAATATGGCCATTGTCAGACAAAAAATAGCCAGTGCTGTTGAGATGGGGAGGAAGGGGGCCTCATGTGCAGCTGAGGGGATACAAGTTATTACAGCCATTATGGGAAACTACAAATAACACTATCATGGCTCCCAACGGCTCTGCTGGTATCAAAGACAGATGAAGCGGTTTCCCAAGGAAGGAGGAAGATACTTGCACCTCTGTACTTCCTGTGGTAGCATTCACAACTAAAGCAAAACCATCCCAGCAGCTTACCTGTAGCAGATGAGGATTTAAAGCTTGTGATATGTATGTATGTATGTATGTATGTATGTATGTATGTATGTATGTACATAGACATGGAATATTATTTGGCTATAAATGTGAAACTATGTCATCTGTAGCAACATAGATGTTCACTAAGCAAACAAGGATTGAGGTGTTTTAATAGTCAACCATGTGTTGCCTGCTTTTCAATCGCTTCCCCCTGGTGTGGCTACCTTGCCAGGCCACAGAGGAAGAGGACATGCTCAGTCCTGATGTGATTTGATGAGCTGGGGTGGGTTGGTGTTCCCCTCCCTCCATTAGGAGTCATGTCTAGTTAGAGGGTAGCCTCTTCAGTCTTCACCTATTATCTTTCTGTTTGGCTCCCTGGGAGAACTCCTATCATACTGGCAAGCAAGTCTGCCTGAAGCAGCCATCCACCAGACACTGATAGTCTCAACTGAAACCAAGGAAAGGCGCCTTGCGTCAGTTAGCTTTCCTCTTCTGTGACAGAATGCCTGCAATAAATCCACTTCTGCAAGGGGGCAGGGAAGAATGGTTCATTTTGACACAAGGGTAGTATTTTGGCTCAGAACATCAGATGTCCCACTCTATGGCTGGTTGGTCCCACCACTGGTGTAGTCTAACTCGGAGCCAGTACGTGGTAGAAATTCCTCTTCTGAGAGCCAGGAAGTCAGGTGACAAAGGAAGGAGCAGAGGTCCCCAGCAGTGCCCCCCAATAACCTCTCTTCCACTACCTCCCAGTAGCTTAAAAGTCTGGGTACCTGGCCTTTAACACATGAACTCTGGGGGGACACTAAGATCCAAACCACAACAACTTGGAACAAAGGACAGAAGATTCTGGAAAGCTCAAGCACTGTGATGTGCCACCTGGAGCAAGGGACAGAAAATTCTAGAAATCTCAGCTACTGTGACCTGGCATGCTCATATCCAATATACAGTCATTTCCTCACTGTTTCCATTAGTTCAGTTACCTGAAGTCAACCACAATCCAAAACTACTAAATCCTCACTGTTCCGAGGAATGTGACGGGCTATCCTGCAGTCACACCTGGGCTACGAGCCATCCTTTGTACAGTGTATCCACAATGTAGATGCTACTCACTCAGGAATCACCTAGGAGCAACCTCAGTTACCACACTGACTTTTGATGTCCCAGTAACTTCCACTTTAATTAATAACGACCTTCAGAAGGGGACTGACGATGACAGTTTGGATATAACAAAAAGATGCCCTCGTACGTTTCCTCTGATGGGAAAGTGGAAGTTCTCAACTTAATAAGGAGAGCAAAGAGAACATGCGCTGAGACCAACAGTAAGGCAAATCCACCTGGAAACTGAAGGGGAAACGGCGCTACTGTTGCTGCCAGTATCTAACCGCAGAGCTATGGTCATGGTGAGCGTAAGTCCTCAGCTGTTCATCTTGTTCCCTCTGATGACACAGGTGAATATCACCAGGGACATCGCCCTACGAAGGATGGGTGTGGCACAGTAAGATAGCCATTTGCATAACTTGACAGTGAGTCACAATTTAATCGCAGTACGTTACTAAGCACTGTTGTAATAATTACAGTATATTGTTCTACTTTATTAGTTTACTTTTTACTATGCCCGGGGTTTATAGATCAAGCTTCCACAGTACACACGTGGACATAACAAAAACATAGTCAACATAGGATTGGTACCGTGCTGTCTTATCATACGCTGGAGACCTTGGACCATGTCCCCCGAAGGTAAAGGAGGACGGCAGTGAACATCACCTCCTCCCCACCCCCACCCCCAGTTCTCCCTTTTACTCACTTGTGAAGATGAAGATGGCTTCATGTTTGTAAACTGCAAGAACTTTTAAGGCTGGAGCATGATGCTAACCGCACATGATTCCCCCAAGGGACTGCCCTGCCCCTCCCCCCCCCATGCACGTACCACACCAGCCCCTAATGCATCCATCTCCGGCACCTTATCTTTGTCACACAGAACAATCCAGAGAGACTGAAAGGGAAAAAATGACCAAGCAATTACAGATGCTCAACCTTTTAGGCTACGTAATTAAGTAACTGCCACCAGGTGACTCGGAAGAGCAAGCCAGGAAGATGGAGAAGCCGGATGAAGCCGAGCAAAGAGGTGAGTGCCTGCATCAGCCCTTGGGAATTTTATTCCTTTCCAAGCTCTGGGCATAGCAGCTGGACTGGAAAAAAAAAATCACATGGTTTGTGCATCTGGCCTTAACTCCTGCATCCAGGCCAACTAATTAATTTCTGAATTCAACTCCTCATATGTGAAATGGAGATAAATCCATTATCCTTTCGACCGAGTAATGCTCAGTAAGCTGCCAGGGCCCACGTGAACGAGAGGTGCATGCCAGGAGGGACACGTGGAGGACGAGGAACTCACAGCAGATGACCCCTCAGCATGCTCAGTACCCCAACAGGAGGGTGGGATGTAGTTTTTAAGGGGGGGGGGCTACCAGGTCTAGGCTGAGGCATGAAGAATAATTAGGAACTCACTGGCTGGGTGTGCCAGGAAGGGAAGGCTGTGTGGATGGAAGACGTAAAGGAGCCGTCAGATAGGACCTAGACAGAAGAGAGCCTAGAGTGTGACTCTGGGGAAATGAAGGCAGGGGCCTGGGCTGACGGTTAAGGGGGACATGGAGAGCAATGGTGGTGCTGCAAGAGGAAATGTGGACCACTTCCTGTGGCAGCGAGGGCACGCGGGAGCACGAGCTGGCAGTGGCTGGTGACACGATCTGACGGGCTGTCTGTGGAGAAGCCAGAGATGGAAAGGGCAGACAAGAGAGAGCGAGAAAGAAAGAGTGGGATGCTGGGATGCTGAGAACAGGTAAAACCCAGGTCCTTAAGCGTGTGAAGCAGCTGGTGAGAACCACATGGAAAAGAGGAGGTGAGGAGGGAACCACATCCCATCCCAGCCTTCGGCGGAAGCACCTGAACACTACGCAGCACGAAGCTCCATGGAGAGACCGGAGAGAAAGACGGGAAATTCAAAGGTGGTGTTGTCATCGGAGAGCCCCCCCCCCCCCCGGGGAACACACACCTGCTACCTGAATTCCAGCTCCTTCACCCAGCCAACTCAGCTATGGACACTTGCACATCACCTGGCACGGTCCCCCAGAGAAACAAGAACTGCGAGAGGGCGCTTCAGAAATGCCACATCAGCAACTCTGAGGCCAGCACCTCCCCCTCGCTTCTAAGCTCCACTGCTCCTACCCCATATCAGCACCCAGGTCTCTCCAGGAGCACTGGCCTCCCCCAGGCTTAGTCACCAGGCTCTACTGTGTGAGAAAGGAGCCTACTCACAAGCACGGCGAAGGGATAACGGGACTTGCCATGTGCCAGGCGCAGCTGGACGGCTCTGCTGACGTTCTCATCTGATTCTCACAGAAGCACAAAGCCCACTTTGCTAATAGAGGCAGAAGAAAGTGGCTCTTAGGTATTGGTTCTGAGTAAAATGTTTTAGGCCAGACGTGGTAGCACACGCTTTTAATGCTAGCAGATCTCTGTATTTGAACCCAGCCTAGTCTACAAAGCAAGTTCTAGAACAGCCAGGGCTTCACAGAAACAGAAGGAAGGAAGGAAGGAAGGAAGGAAGGAAGGAAGGAAGGAAGGAAAAAGGAAGGGAAAGAAGAAACGATGTTTATTGAGCACCTTCCACCACAGTGAGCACTCGTAAGGAAGGATGAAGCTATCAGTTGGGAACTAGGTCATTTTCACTAAGTTTAATGGAACAAGTCATATTTAGCAATAGGGGTCTTACAACCAGGTTGCTGAGAGTGACCAACAGCCTAGGTGATAATCTGAAATGTTTGGCCAATGACTCTGGAAGATGTTACTCAATACTGGCTCCTGAGATTTTACTTGGTCTCATAAGACCCATAAGTGGCATATATTTATTACACTATCCCTTAATTTCCATTATTCCATAATTTCCAAGATTATATTTTTCATTTTAAAAAATAAGCCTTCCAGATGTGATGGTGCACATCTGGAATCTGAGCACTCGGGAGGAAGATGGCTAAGCTACATAGTAAAATCCTAACACACACACACACACACACACACACACACACACACACACACACATGAACCTAGTTAACCACCCAAGCACGGGTCTAAAAATAGCCACTAACACTAAGAAATGAGCATAAAAGCTGGGCGTAGTGGCTCACGCCTTTAATCCCAGCATTTGGGAGGCAGAGGCAGGTGGATCACTGTGAGTTCGAGGCCAGCCTGGTCTACAAAGTGAGTCTAGGACAGTCAAGGCTACAAAGAGAAACCTTGTAGAAAGAAAGAAAGAAAGAAAGAAAGAAAGAAAGAAAGAAAGAAAGAAAGAAAGAAAAAAAGAAAGAAGGAAAGAAAGACAGACAGAAATGAGCATAAGGTGCCTCTGCTGGCCACACCCACCCTAGGCCTCACAGCACCTTCTCTTACCTCATTCTCATCTTGCCCATGCTGCCCCTGAAGGAGAAGCAAGGAAAAGGAGACTAAAGGGACAGAGTGGGAGGGAGCTGAGGAGTGCATGGAATGAAGGCATGGCTGCCGAGTGCTCTGCCAGCCACAGCGGCATGAACACGGTAGAAAAGAAGGCGCTCCCAACTTTGCACGCACATTCCTTCTTTAAAGCAAGACGTGTTTGAGAATGACACTGAACCAGTTCTCCTGAGAGTCCTTCACCTCCCTAGGAAGATCAAAGAACCAGAACAGGGTCCCGTTGTTATTAATGTGTACAAAGTTTGTAACTAGGCTGGCTTGGTATCATTTTAGAACAGTGCAAATAATTGTGAAAATGTATCATTGTCACACCATTGCATTCACAATATATCAATGTATATAATTAATGGAGAGTTCTTTGTCAAGGACCAATTTTCCAGTTGCCAGGTACACACAGAGAAACGTAATCACTTTTACCAGAACTTAAATGCTGGGTGTGCCCTTACGGTAACAATCAATTCAAACCTCAAGTAGCCAAAGAAATAAAACAAACACACAAACAACAAAAATCAGAAAACAGCAGCAAAACCCTCCGTGCCGCCACAGCTAGAAGCAAGGCCCAGTCTCAAAGGGAAAGATCTGGTGTGTGTCCACTGTCATCTGACACCGCAGAGGGAGCCGGGGAGACTGAGGCCAGAGGCTGGTATGGCAGTAAGTGCATCCGGGTTATTTACCAGGAGTGTAGTTCTCTGGATTCTGGGAGGTTTGAGGCAGTAAAGAGCATGGCGGCAGAGGAGGGGAGAGGTATGGCTGTCAGGATAAGACAGTGACGAGGAAGGCAATACAAAACCTTTGTAAGGAGTTATTATAAAATGCTACTGGATATAAAGACTAACACACACAAATCTGAGTTGTGATGAGAATTCTCAATAACGTTTGTTAGTCTCCATTTAAAGAAACAGAAGGCACGGACATATCTTAGGATACTCTCCATTGAGAATGGTTAAGCTAAATCTAGGGCCCATTAAAACCAATCAGCTCCCAGTACTTATAAGCACGAGTCCCAAAATTCCAAATGAATCTATATTCCTGAGTATAGTTTCAAAGAGGCAATGGGGTTTGAGATGTGGAGGGTTTTTTGTTGCTGTTGTTGTTTTGGGTTTTTTGTTTGTTTGTTTGTTTTGTTTTGTTGTTTTTTTCTTTCTTCTGGTGCCACCTAGGTCAATCCCGGGACCTCAAGCTCAGCAAGCGAACTACAGCAGCAAACTACACGCCAGCTCTGGAGACTCTGGGTTCGCAGAGCCTACAAAACATGTATCCAGATGATAGCTTATCTAAACAACTGAGATAAAAAATGAGTGGCTGCAGACACACCCTTGAGAGGATGCCTGAAGGAGGCCTCCTCCTCACGGTGCCCAAGGTCACAGCTGCATCCGCAGCGCCTTATCAATCCTGGTGGTGTTCCAGGAGTCCAAAGACAGGCAGACCACAAGATAAGGATTTATTACTCGAGTACGAAGTCACACGATGCCAGTTCTGAGACTGAGAGAGTGCCTCCCCTCCGCCCCACGTAGCCCGCCCTTAGCTCTCAACGCCTCACGTTGAGCTCTCAGCAAAACGTAACAAGGGACGTGATGATAAGGCACCTCCGGGTTTCCAGGTACTTCATGAATCTCTTTTCCCCACCCCCCCACCCCCCGTTTTGCAGTTGGGGATGAGAAGAAGGACCCACACATCTAATTCCGTATTCTGCCCTGGCCACATCCTCACTCATATTCTCTAAGAAGCACCTGTGTCTCACCTCCTGCTCCCCCAGACCGTGCCTCCCCATCACAACGGGTGAACTCAACCTATCCAGGTGTGTCCAGGGGAGCAGGCCTGACTCTTCTTCGTAGGCACCCGCTGAAGACACGACCCAATCCCAGTGCTTCCTCCAGCAATACCCTCAGGGGCTACTCCGCACCCACCAATTCAAGCAAGATTTTGAGGGAAGAACAGGAGCCTCGAAGCCAAGGAGTCCTGACTTGATTCCCAGCTGCTGCAGGTTGAGCACTGTGACTGAGAACAAAAACGATTTCACTTTCCTAGGCCTCAATTCTCCATTCACTAAAGCAGTCGGCTGTGCGGGGAGACCAGGGTGAGAAATGATCAGTGTCTGGCGCATAGCAGGCGCCTGCTGACCCTCCCCCTGCCCCCTCCCCTTCGGTTCCCATCACAACTTTTTCTCCCACAGCTGTCCACAGGTGCCCCATCCCCCACCCCACCCCCAGCAGCTGCTGCGGTACTGCCTGTTGGCGGTAGCTTTTACACCGGAGTCAGGAAGACTTGATTCGAAATCCTCCATCGGGAGATGTGATCGCAGAGCGTTGCCCAACTCTGCTGCCTGAAATAGCAATGACAAAACTGCACACTGAAGCCAGAACGAGATGGGTAAAGAGTGAGGGAGGAAAGAGGACCAGGACTTTCCCAGCCTCGTTCCTGACCTCCTTCCACCATGAACAGTGTCACCTGATTGCAGATAAACACACACTCCCTCCCCACTCCCCCCCATGTCCATTGCAGTGGGAAGGAAGGTCCCCCTGTTGCAAAGAGGGCAATGGAGGAAGTAAGATCAGCCAGGGAGTGACTGTGCCCCCCACCCACCCAGCAGCACCAAAGGGACCCACAAGTATCTTGCCAATAGCAAACCCCTCTGGGGGTGGGGGGAGGGGGGCTCCCAGGAAGAGCCAGGGCAGTTAGTACCCAGACTATACTCAACCTGCCCACCAAATGCTTGACACGTGTGTCCCATGGGATGCTTTCACTAATTTAAAACATAGTTTTGCTCCATAAGCACGTCATTCATATAATTCTAAGAACGAGGACTTACTATCTTTTAGATTGTTGCTTGTTGCATTGCCAGGCCTAGAACCCAGAACCTTGCATGTGCTAGGCAAGCACTCTACCACGGACCCACATCCTCAGCCCTAGGAATGTTAGACAAGACAAGCACCTAAACATGAAAGACTTTCCCCTCAACACATCTGCGTTTGAATTTTCTGTCTTCAGTGGAAAAGGGTGATAAGAATGCCACGTGGAGAGGCACACGTGGCACAGCATGTCCTGCCATGCCATACCCATTGGATCATCGCACTAACTTCTCAGGTGGGCCCCTGGCTTGCGCCCGTCCATTCTCTTCCAAATCCAGTTGCCAAGAGGATCCATCAAAAGAATAAGTCAATGTGTCAAATCCCTGCTCAGCATCTCCAGGGACGCGCCATCTTAGTCTGCGTGAGGGGCAAAGGATTTCCAGTGGTCTCTAGGTCCTGAGGGACTGGGCTCTCCTTTGGCCTCACTGGGTCACCACGTCCTGGTCACAGCACACGGCATCCGTGGGTGGACGGCCCTGCTTGTTTTCCCCTCCTTCAAAGCTTTGTATTAAGACCAATTTCCCCACTGCCTTGTCTAGCCTCACTGTAAAACCCCACCGCCTTCTGCTGTATTGCTCCTGTGCCTCCAAGCCCATCAGTCCACTGCAAGTTTACTTTAACTCCATATTTTGGAATGTCTTCCACTAGGATTTGGGCAGAAATCACAGCATTTTCTCACTGCAGCATCCTCAGTGTAGAGAATACAGTGTTATTCAGTCAGTAGAATCACTTATTGAACGTTGACTTGACACAAGGCAGAAATAACGATGAGTTATCCTGGGATAAAGTGAATAAAGCATGGGATTTTCCCGCAAGATGCTGCAGTTGTGAGCCAGCTGTTTCCCAATGAAGCCCCCCCCCCCCTGCTCTCTTCCCCAGGAGAACAATACAGACACAAAGTAGACTTGTGAGCTTCCTGTTCCTGATATTAATACTCACGAATACAGACGCTAGTGATGTGTAGGCAGGTCCTGCATTCAACCCCCAGCATTGGGATAAAACAAACAAAACCACTGCTAATTCTCTGACCATAGTCCTGTAACCCCATTCTCAGAAGGCTGAAGTAGGGACAGCCTGGGCTACACAGGGGGACTGTCTCAAACAAATCAACAAACAAAAACACAAACCCCACAAACAAACAAATCACGGACTGGAAAGATGGCTTAGTGGTAAAGTCACTGGCATGACCTCCAAGATGACTGAGGGCCACGTGGTAGAGAAGTGACTCCAGCAAGCTGTCCTCTGACCCTCGTGTGTCTGCCATGGCACGCTCATACGCGCACACAGGTTTTCCAAGCAGGACACAACCTTTCTACTATCGGTATTTTATCAGGTCATACCATCAAAGAGCGGACACACGTTATCTTGAAATAAATCTGCTGCTTCTCAGGTCTCCACTCTCAGATAAAAAAAACAGTCAGTGAATTCTAGAATAAAGAATGTGCTTCAATACAGGCCGTTTAGTAAAGTCCACATCCACCAGCCATTTGGCAGAGGAACCGTCAAATGGCCTTTAGCCACAAGATGCGCAAAGGCCCAGCGTGCAAAGCAGAATTCCTCTTACCTCCCAAGTGCATCCTGGATGAGCTGCTGCACGTCTACCTCTTGCTTCCTCAGGGTGCCGAACGAAGAGCAACTCTCCACAAGGCCTTTGCCTCCAACGTTCAGCTTGACCTTCCCCACGACTGTCCCGATGGTCCCGCTCTTATGGTTCTCAGACTTGCTCTCGTATTTCACAAAGTCTGACTCCACAACCACTGGAAAGAGAAGAACAGAAAGATCTGAGGGCAATAAGGCTGCCTCAGTGTCCTGGGCTGCCCAGCTTCCCCACAGCCTCTCGGAAAACCCACACCAGCATATAATTGGCCTTGCGGGTGTTTAGTAAAATGTGATCAGCAGTCCTACATGCTGACTGAACACAGCCCTGGACTGGCCCAGAGTCTAGGGGTGCTCAGCACCTCGTTAGCCACTGTGGTGGTTTACATTGATTGACAAGTTGAAAGGGTCTAGCATCAGTCATGAGACAAACCCCTGGACATGCCTAGGAGAGAGTTTCTGGATTGAGTGAGGTAGGAAAGCCCAATAAATATGGGAGGTGCCCTTCTGTGGGGTGCCGTCCCAGACCACATGAGCAGGACATAGTAAGCCGACTGTGGACATGATGTGACCAGCTCCCAATTCCAGGCCTTTCCTGCCATGAACTGTAACCTCACAGTGTGAGCCAAAATGAACCCTGGCTTAAGTTGGTGTGGTCAGGAATTTCACTGCTACAAGGATCAAAAGTAACCAAGATGGCTGCCTTGAGGTCAAGACTGAAAGGGGACTAATGGAGGACAACGGGTGATACCTGTGCCCACACCGTTGCCACAAAGCCCAAGGGAGAGACAGCATGGTAGATCCTCCTGGACAGTCCTTGGAGATCCCCCCTTCCCACCACCAGTCATGAAGAATAACTGTCTGGCCCTCCTTAACACCTCCAGGCAAACATCATGTTAACATTATATCTGACCTCTAGCCAGAGGTTCAACTCTTTAACCAAGTCTCTCTGCTAAAGTAACCAGACATGTCCCCCCCCCCCACATTCCCTTCCCAATGAACGAGAACTTCCAGACTGTCTGGCTTTCCATTCTGGTTTCCCAGACCCTAAGGAACACGGCAGCCCAGCCTGGTATTCCAGTGTCAACCAAGTCAGCTGGGAATTGCCTTGTTCCTCACCCACACTCTGTTCTACCCCTGAGCTAGCCTCTCCATCTCCATCTGATCACATGCGAGTGAGGGCTCTCAGGGTGCCATCAGGTCCCACCCTCTGCTCCGAACCCTTCAGAGTAACACCTGATGGGGCTGGAGACATGGCTCAGAGGTTAAGAGCACTGTCTGCTCTACCAGAGTCCCTGAGTTCAGTTCCCAGAACCCACATGATGGCTCACAACCATCTATAATGTGATCTAATGCCCTCTTCTGTCATGCAGGCATATATGCAGGCAGAGCACTGTATACACAATAAATAAATAAATAAATAAATCTTAAAAAAAAAAAAAAGTAAAACCGGATGAGCTCACATGTGACCTACCAGCCTTGGTTTCTTCTTTCATTCATTCATTCTTTCTTTCTTTCCTCCTCTCCCTCCCTTTCTCTTTTCTCTGGTGTTCAGTACTGAATCTGGGGTTTTGTATATATAGTCAAATAGTCTACTACAAATACATGCCCCCAGGCCACTGTCCCCATTTTATATATAGTCTCAATCACCACCATTTAGTCAGGGTGCAGGAAGAGCACATGTTGGTATCACAATCCCGCTTTCACGTCCTTCGCCCAAGGCTTCTCCAAGGTCCCGCCTGAGCTTCAGAAGGGACTCCACACCTCCTGGAGCCTGACAGGCTTCCTCCTACTCACCCTCTCCCAGGAGCAGGGGCTGTGTGACATAGTGACCTACTTCTGCCAGCTAGCCCCGAATCCTGTGGGTTCACTGCCCTCGTCATAGCACCATAAGCTAGGGGCTAAGCACTCAAAGCATCGGACTATGGGGGAACGTGTCTAGATTCAACACACATAACAGTCTCTGAGACTAGTCACACAGTGAACAGGGAGAAATCAAGATTGTATTCCTGAAAAGTCACGCCCAAACCTGCTGAAGTAGATCACTTATACATAGTTCTTTATCGTCATCACCTGATGAAAGGGGAGCATTGGGCTGTCAGTGAACCACCAACAATCCAATCACCCCCCTTCCGCCTTCTTATCCCTGGCAACACTCATACTGGTGTGGTGCTGAGGCAAGTGGGAAAAGGCAACAATGAGGGAGCCTCTTAAGTCTGTTCTTCCAGGCCACAACTCCAGCAGGACTCAGGGCTCAGCGTGAGCTCTGATCTCAGAAGATGGGCCTATTCAGGAAACCCTTATCTGTGGTGACAAGTGGCATCAGCAGTCCAACTTAAGTCAGCACAATCTTTCAAGATACCACCAAGTTATCATCTCAGCATCACAGAGAAATTCCAATTACCCAGCAGCTCTTGGTGTATGTTTTGTTTTCCCTCTTGTTCCAAATTATACCTAGTTATTTTACTGCTCAAAGGGGGTTTTAACCATCAAATGCAGAAACCTGGGGTGGTGGCTGATGCTGTTAACTTGAGAGGCTCTAGAGTCACCTAGGAGGCAAGCCTTCAAGCACACGTGAGAGGGGTGGTCTAGAGTAGGTCAACTGAGGGGAGAGAGAGAGGAGAGAGGGAGAAAGAGAGGCAGGGGAGAGACAGACATATGGGCACACAGACAGACAGACAATAGAAACAGCTCAGGTGCCCCTTCAACTAGGGTTAATAAAAAGTAAGCCACAAGTGCACCATTTATAGACAGGGCATTTCATCCAACTGCCACCATAAATGCCAGGCCAGTCTCTTCAGCAAGCCCCTCTACAGCCAGTTTTGGATCAACTTGAGGGACTGCCCTGCTCCCCTCAGAAAGAAACAGAACTCTGCACACCCTTCTGATCAGCTCACAGGAATTTTAGCCTCAACACCAAACCAAATTTTGTACAGGGGAGCCATCCATGCCACTTATGCTGAGTGGCTCTAGCATTTATGATGAGTACAGTGAACTTTTATACCCGCGCTGACTATCGCTTCTAAAGCACTAAGGTACAGCCTTTCACTTCAGGCGTGCATAACTGTGATCAGTGGGAGACAAAGGAAAAGACTTCAGGGTAAGGCACACCTCCATTCCAGATGCCTAGAGGAGCCACTCTTTGTTTGGGGACTAGTCACTGAACTTCACCAGGAAACGTACCTGGACTGAGACTGTGCCCTTCTGTGAGAACATCACCCAGGGTGACAGATAAAAATTGGTACTTGGGTCTCTGCCAGCACCAGTATCTCTTCTTCTTGGTCACCAGACTTAGAAGCTGCAGCTTGTCAGAGTCATTCAAGTGAGAGACTGAAATCAGGTCTCCTCCAGCGTCAACTTCTTTAAGAAAATTCCGAGTTGCTTTGGCAAACATTGTGTTGGGTTGCGATTACCTGAAAAGATAAGGTTACCATAAAGTCAAACGGGGAGTTTTTTGTGTTTCTATTTTCTACAGTCATTACAGTTAGCATGAAAGAATGTGTCCTATCCAAGAAACCCACTAATGTGAGTTTAGTTGATGACAATGAAATCAAATTGAAAAAGGGGAAAAGATCAAATTGAGACATTGAAAGATAATATGTTTCAGACAGGATAGGCTAGGTGGGACTTCAAAAGCAAGCAACCCTGAAATCCCAGTGGCTTACAGCAATAAAAGTTTATTTGTTGAGCTGGGCTTGATGGTATACATCTGTAATCCCATGAAGCAGAAGCAATAGAGTTAACACAAATTCAAGGACAGCCTGGTCTACATAGTGGGTTCCACTTGGTCTTGACTCAGATGAAAATTATTGGTTGCTTACACTGCACATCAACACAGATGGAACAGGAACTGGTCTGGTTTTTCTTTTCTTTTTTGGAAGTGTTTTTTTTGTTTTTTGGTTTTTTTTTTTTGGTTTGGTTTGGTTTGGTTTTGACAGGATTGCCTGGGACTCATTGTTATATATAGCTCCCAAACATTCAATCAACAGCAAATTAGAGATATTAAAAAATAATTGCATAGCCAGGCAGTAGCGGCACATGCCTTTGATCCCAGCCCTCAGGTGGCAGAGGCAAATGGATCTCTATGAGTTTGAGGCCAGCCTGATCTACAGAGCAAGTTCCAGGATAGCCAGGACTACACAGAGAAACCCTGTCTCAAAAAACCAAAATAACAACAACAATAATAAATGTATCTGTATTGAACATTGCAGGCTCCCCTTAAAACAATGTTACAATAAGCAAAAGATAAATTCCATAAACAATGTGCAGGTGATTTAAATATACCAGATGCTGGGTGTAGGATGTCTGAAAACTTTACAGCATTTTGTAAGAAGAGGGCTGGCTAAGGGAGGTGCTCCATGCTGTCAAGTCCAGTCTGGCTTCATTCTGGAAAGCCACCTCACTCAATGAGGGGATGAAGGAGGACAGACACACAGACACGACGTGCACTAGGAGCAGGCTATGCTCATTCCGGTAAATCAGCTCCTACCGCAACATGGAACCTCAGAGCGTTCATTTCGTACACCCAGAATCTGAATCGAGGAATAGCATGTGGCTGGACAAGAAGGTGGGTTTAGCCAATCATGACAGGAGGGCTCTGTAGGGAATCAGTCTGGGGCCATAGTCATCTGGAGGAGGATAGCTTTTGCACACATTTGCACTTGGCAAAGGAGGGCATTGCCATTTCCCTCGGAGGCAGTCCCTCCCCATAGGTCTGAGGCATCAGGGTCCTTCACATGGCCATTCCCAAGCCAACAATACACATCCCCTCTGGGCTTTATCCACTCCCCACACTTTTGCCCAGGGCCTCCTCCACTTCCCACAGCATCCAACCCTTGGTTGGTATCTAGGGACCACTGCAGTCCTGTGAAGGTTCAAAGACAGATTTCTTCTACCCTATGTGATCTCTCCTACTCAGAAATGAATACTAGCTAGCTATAAAATTTTTAGCCCAAAAGCAAAATTATTGAGTTGGAAGGAAAAAGGAAGTCAGGAAGATGTAAAGGGAAAATAGTACATTTAATGGGAGAAGTATAGGCCAATAAGTGTGCTGACTTTCCAAAGCCTCACACCAGCACAAGTGAAAGTCAGCAGTAAATCATGATTTCTCCGAAGAAAATAAAAACCATAAAAATGGTAGGGAATGCCCAGAGAAGTATTTTTGCAATCATAGGGGAAAGGGACATTTATAAAGACAGATGGCAACCTGAGTAAGTATTTCAATATTTATGACAAGAGTAGTTATTTAAGAACAGTGCTTAGAAGCTGAAGAGATGGTGCAGTGACTAAAAGCACTTGTTTTGTTTCGAGCACCCACATGGAAGCTTACACCTGCCCAAAACTCCGGATCGATGGGATCTGATGCCCTCTTCTGGCCACTACAAGCACTACATATATCTGGCGCACAGACAGCAAGCAGCCAAAACACCCTTACATAAAATAAAATTAATAAATGCTAAAGCAAGCTTTTACAAATCAAATACATGAGTATCAATAAAATATTATAATTTATATCACATAAATTGAACATAGTTAAATATATACATATCTAACAGATTTCAAGTCACATATTTAATAAACATTACACAAAAAGCACTTTCATCTGTTTGGGATTTTATTTTTGTTTCTTTGCTTTTGTTTAGGCTTTTGTTTTTTAAAGATGTGCATGTAACAACCTACGCTAGCCTCAAAACTTGTAATCCTCTTGCCTTACCTCTCCCTAATATTGAGATTATAACTGTGTGTCGCCATGCCTGGCTGAAATGGCTTTTAAAGACTATCTACGGTCAGGTAAAAAATGTCTAGTACACAAGAGCTAGCACTTGCATTCTTGACCCGGAACTTGGCTGATCACGTGGCCACATGCCACTCCAGGAGTTTAGGAGCCAAGAGCAGTCTCGGACTTTACCCTGGTTGATTCATCTTCTCTGGGGTTTCAGAAACATCTGCCTTCCCTATTTCTGCCAAGTACCTTTTCCTCAGTTACTGTGAGGCAGTAGCTGCTTCAGCCCACTCTCGTACACTCAGCATTAAAAAAAATGACATTTGAGGAGAAGCAAAGTTCCTGTCTGAAATAACGGGCCGCAAACTGTGACTAAGGATTTTGCCTTCATTGAACATTCCTTTATTCATTTGCCAAGCTGTCAGTTGAGTCACTCATTAAGAATTCTTGCAAATGCACTAGGTTCTGAGTTGAAGCACTTAAAAACCCACTAGCTTTAGGCTGGGCTTGGTGGCTCATGCCTGTGATGCAAGCATGCAAGGAAGCCAGGAAGATAGTGGTGAGTTCTAAACCACTAGGCTGCACCAGTGGGAGTGTCAGATGAGCAAGATCTGTGGAAGGGTGTGACTAGTGAGCAAAAGTGATCAGCACTGTCACTTAGATCTTCTTTAAAAACAAAACAAAACAAAAAAAAAACAAAGTGATATGGGAGCAGGAAAAGGCACTTGCTGCCAAGTCTGATGTTCAGAGTTCAATCCCAAGACCCACACAGAAGAAGGAAGGAACTGACACCTGCAAGCTTTCTTCTTATCTCCATAGCTGCAGGCACACACACACACACACACACACACACACACACACACACACACACACACACACCTGTAAGCAGGGAGCAGGTAGGTAGGAAAGAAACAGACTAGACATGGACAGGAAACTATGATGCTCTAAACAGTGTCAGTATCCTAAGGAGGAAGATACAGATTTCGTGGATTCACTAGAGTTCTGATTGGGTGACCAGTGATGACACAAGCTAGGAGGACCACCAGGATGTCCTCCAGACAGTCCAGATAGGTGGTAAGTAACAAAATAGCTTGGCTAGTCGCCAAGAGGCGGATTCAGGAGACTGTGGGTGGCAACTGCCATGACAATCTGAGGGACATGGTGCAGGATTTGTTGTGTCACAAAGAACTTTAAACAAAACTGGGTTTCCCCTCTAGCGTGTGATAAGTCATCCGGCAGGCAGAATAGTCTGTTTCTCTTTGCCCTTGGTGCTGGGGTCATTATTTTTATAGTTTCTAGATTCTTTTCTGAGACAAGCTGAATGGGAGTGTCCACAAACCTATTTTCACATCAAAGGGATCTCCATGATGGTGACATCAGGCTTGCTATTAAAAGCGAACTGAACCCAGATGTTGTGAAGACACACCTGTGGTAACGGCACCGACTCTCCTGGAGAGGTCAGTGCCTTAAGAAGGGGCACTTCAAATCAGTTTGTAATGGGACTTTCCCCATCTAACATCAAACCTGGCCAAATGCCTTCTTGACAGAGTAGGTTACCTTGGGTGGTTACTGAGAGCCCCCCACACTTGTTGCTCCTATATTGTGATATAACCTATAGATTACATATTTACAGTTCCATTCTACTCTTTCCCTGGATGTATTACGGCTTAATGACCCTGTTGTATGTAGCTCATCACTTGATTTATTTTTTTTAATTTCTGCTATTTAAAAAAAAAAAGTCTCCATCCAGATGTGGTGGCTTAACCTCATGATCCTTGTACTACGAAAGGCTGAAATGGGAGGGTTGACATGAGTTTGAGGCTAGCCTGGGCTAACTGTGAGTTCCAGGCCAATCTAGACTATAGAGAAACCATATTAAAAAAACTAACAACCAAACAAAATGCCACTAAATATTCCTTCATAGATGGGCAGCGGGATCTGGAGGCTGGAGCCCTAGAGAAGAGACTGCAAGTCAAGGGGTAGGCACACTTGTAACTTCTTCCATTCTTTGGTCCAAGAACAATGTATCTGCTATTACAGATGTTCCTGAAAATGAACAGCATCTGTATTAGCAATGATGGGCCTCAGACATTAAGAATCTTTGCTAGTCTCACAGGTGAGACATTGAGTCTCTCTTATTCTGCATTATCTGAATACAAATAAAGCAAACATCTGTTATTTTGTTACAAGCCTTTAAAAAAAAAAGCATTTCTCTGTCTTTAAAAAAAAAGTTGTTGGTTTTGCTATTGTTTTCTTTGCTAGTTAATGTTTATGGGTGGTTTTCTTGCATCTCTGACTGTGCACCATGTTTGTACCCAGAAAGGCTAGGAGAGGGCACTAGGTCCTCTAGAACTGTAGTTACCAAAGCTGTGAGCAGCTATATAGGTACTAGGAATTGAACCCGGGTCCTTTGGAAGTGCAACCAGTGCTGTTATCCACCGAGCCATCTCTCCAGCCCCTGTTGTTTTCTATATGTCTAGCTTTCTTTTGTTTTTTAAAATGTTATTTTCTTTTTAGATTGTGTGTGTGTGTGTGTGTGTGTGTGTGTGTGTGTGTGTGTGTGTGTGTGTGTGAACACTGTGAGAACAGGAGTCCTTGGAGGCCATGGGAAGCCGTCAGCCCCACTGGAGCTGGAGCCTCAGGCAGCTGTGAGGCACCTGATGTGGGCCTTGGAACCAAACCCAGGTCTTCTGAAAGAGCACTAGGCGCTCAAGCACTGAGCCACCTCTCCTGCCTGCTCATCTTGTGAAACCGGGCCTCACATTGTAGCCCAAGTTAGCTTGGAACATGCCTCAAACTCAAAGCAATATTCCTGCCTCTGCCTCTCCAGTGCTAACTTTAGGCATGAGCTGCCATGCCCAGCCATGGAAGTTTTGGTTTTGTTCTTAAAGGTTTAGAGACAGGGTCTCCATTTGTTCAGAATGGCCTCAAATTCACCATCCTCCCATCTCAGCCTCCCAAAAGTTAAAATATAGTTATGTGTCACCGTGCCTGGAAACTTTTGCTAAAAAACAGAAGGATTAGCCAAAATACAGGCTAGAAATTTGACCTAATCAAGTTTTATCTCGTGACATTAGGAGGCACCACATTGCCACCATCACCCACTCTCCCAAGACAACTGACTACACGCTCAGGTGTGCAACATGAACAAAGGAGCTAGAACAGTGGCTCTCAATCTATGGGTCCCCCACCCCTTTGGGGGGCCACATGTATATCAGCTATTTACATTACTATTCCTAACAGCAGTCAAATTAGTTATGAAGCAGCAATAAAATGATGCTATGGTTGGGAGTCGCCACATCATTAGGAGCTATATGAAAGGGTCGCAGCATTAGGAAGGTTGAGAATCGCCGCTCTAGAACCTGATAGAAAGACCTGGAGCCCACCATGCCCCATAACACGGAAACACAGTTACATCGCCACTAACCAGAAATCAGAATTTAAATTCAAACTTCCATAATGCTCCAGCTCAGAAGTTCACAACAGTGGCCTCAGGGCTGTGCATGTGAAAAGCCACCGAGCTTCATAGCTGGAGCAGGCCCTACATGTTCACCCGGAGCTTACGAATTACACTGACAAGCTTTAATTCACCTGCCTGGCTGGCTGGCTTCAGACAAAGCAGATTCGTGCATAAGAAGTCTATGTGAATGTGGCAAAGGCAGAGGCAGACTCCTCTCCTCTCCTCCTCCCCGTCCTCTTCCTCCTCCTCCTCCTCCTCCTCCTCCTCCTTCTTCTTCTTCTTCCTCTCTCCTCTCTCTCTCTCTCTCTCTCTCTCTCTCTCTCTCTCTCTCTCTCTCTCTCATAGCAGCTTGAGACCGGCATTGAACTCCACAGCCTTCAGTCTCTGCTTAAGGTAGGATAGGCTTCTTCTTCAGATCTCTGGCCTTGCCACAGCCATCCCTGGATTCTAGGGAAGAGACCACGACACCAAATACACCACACAAAGTGCAGAACCAACACACGTTGGGTTCCTGCTCTCTGCCAGGCAATGAGCGGGATGCTTTTGTGTCTTCCCTCGTTTGCTCTGCATAACAACCCTGAAGCAAACACTTTCAACATACTGCAGATGTGGAAACTGAAGGTCAGATATGTCAAGTAATTTTCCCAAGTTCTTGAGAAAGAGCCCACATCTGAGGTAAGCCTGATGCTGCCGAGAGCTGGACTTGCTTTCCCCTGTTCAACATGAACAGGGCCACACAGCATCCATATAGCGTGAGAGCACTGTCACAAACCATGGCAAAAACAAGACCACTCTGTCACCCTGGTCAACTATAGACCAAGCACAAATGTTCTCCGAACCACACCTTCCTCCCAGTCTGGCCTGTGACTCATGGCTGCTATTGACCAGCCCAGCTACAGCCTCACCCTGCCAGGATTTCCACTTAGCAATGATGGGTGAAGAGAGGCAATCAGAAGTGTACCCCACTTACAGTTAGCCTCCAATCCAGAGCAAAGACATCCCTCTAAGTCACTGACAAGCCACACTCACCCTTGCTGCAAGGAACAATAAAATCCAACAGGTTCAAACCCCAGTAGCTTTCACTAAGGGACCCTGAATACCCACCAAGAGAATTAGTACTGAACCAAGAAGATCCCTAGACCCCATAGCAGCTGCTTCTGAGCATCCTGCTCTGATGGCCCCTGGTAAATATTTTTTTTCTTTAATTTGGCAGCATATGATTCATTTGGTAAAGATAGCGTGTGTCTGGAAAGGCCAACTTCAGTTATGGTGGAGACAAGGCTATTGCCTTGGGAGGGAAAAGTATCTTTTCTTGCCAATAGTGTGTGAAACAAAACAAAACAAGACCAAATGGTGGTCAGAGGATTGAGCCTGAAAAAAAAAAAAAAAGCAGCCTGAAGCCGGCAGCAAAGGCTTTTAGGAGTCCGAGCGGAGAAGAATAGAACAGAGTTTAGAGAGAGACAGAGGCAGCCGCTGGGTACTCAGAGCTAGAAAGGCTGAGGCAGGAGAATTACAAATCCAAGAGCATCCTGGCCCTCATAGTAAGATATCTCTTTTAAATGTCTTAATTTTCTACGGCAAAGCAGATATGGCGGTAGGCCAAGCACACCTGTAATCCCACCGACTGGCTACGGGAGAAGCCAGAAGCCCCGGGAATCAGAGTTCAGAGTGCTCAAGGGCAGGCCAGGCTACAGGACTCCATCTCAAAAAAAAGAAAAGAAAAGAAAAGTCAGACACAAAAAGGAGGGAGCGCTCCAGCGTCCCCAGAGTTCAAAAAGAAGAAGAATACTCTGTGGTCAGTACACAGCTTCCTCTTGAAGCCAGCCTCCCTGGATGGAGTCCAGGCACTCTGTGTCACTCTTCCCTCTCGGATCAAATCAGAGGTCCAGGCCCAGCGTCTTCCGGAAGCTATTCTTTGTAAGCGCTTGCAGGTGATGGATGTTGAAGAGGATTCATTTTATTATTGTACATCCAGGTGCTGTGCTATTCTTTGTAAGCGCTTGCAGGTGATGGATGTTGAAGAGGATTCATTTTATTATTGTACATCCAGGTGCTGTTCCTCCAACCTCTCCGATCTTTTCTTTCTACTCCCAACTCTGCCTGGGGATTTGACTGTTTTCCCTGGCTCCCCCTGTCGCAACACATCCTTCCCCACGGTCTCTCCAAGTTCCATCCAGACTCCCTGTGAAGGGGTGACTGGCTGGCCATTTTGTTCAGGCTCCAGCAAAGGCTGGGAGCGGCCCACTTCAGTCTTTCCCTGTGGAGTGGAAGTGAGAAGAGCTCCTCCCCAAACCCCCCACTCCTGCTTGAGGCAAAGGGCCTTTCAAGGCAGAGATTCAGTCGGTTACCCGGGTTAGGCTGGACCCACACCTGCCTCAGCCTGTCTTTGGCCTTTCTTCCCGCATTACACACGCCGGGATCCTTCCAGACTCCGGAGAGAGATTAGAAGACAAAGGATGGATGCGCGGGATTTGGTGGGGGACCTGATGAGGTAGGGGTGTCAGAGAGCACCAGCTGCAGTTGGCCACGTTCCAGGACCGCAGGAGTGGCCATGAGCACGCAGGGAGGGGGCAAGGATAGGATAGAGATCAGGGTGGAAATGGGACTATGGGTAAGAAGGAGCAGCTGTCGCTGCTGAAGGGCGGGGGCAGAAAAAGGGGACTACTTTCACAATCACCGGCCTCGGGAAGGAGCAAGGGAGTCCCCCAGAGTGATGGAACGCCCGACAATTTGCCCCAGGCCGGGACATCACAGCAGGAGGAGGGGAGAGAAACACAAGCAGAACCCGCAGCTCGCGCCCGCCGCCACTTACCCGCGCGCCACCGCCGCCGCCGCCGGGTCCTGCGTGTGTGGTTCCGGCACGCGCACGCTCCCGGGACACACAGGGAAAGGATCAGGGCGGGCCTGGACCTTTGCTCGGTCCTACCCCTAGGAGCCTCAGCCAGGCCACAAGCTGAGGGACTGAGCGGGAGGCGGGGACCTGGGAATCCTGGCAGCAAAAGCAAGGGCTCCAGGCAGTGAGAGAGGCTGCTGCTGACCGGACCCAGCTTTTACCGGGGACTCCAAGGTTACCAACCGCACGGATGAGCTTGTGGCTTACTGGCCACAGATGCCTCATCCCTCCCAAGCTCCCCCTTCCCCACACCCCTGGATTTGAACTTGGAGGGTGGCTTTTCAGTTCCTCGGGGAAACTCCCACCTTGGCCTTGGGAACACTTGCACTTGCTTGGTGCTGTGAGTAGCTAAACCAGAGGGTAAGCTCTCTGAAGGCAGAACCAAGTCTCTCTCACCTGCAGCTGCTTGGTAAATCGAGGGAGGGGATTGGAGCAGAATGTTGTATCCCCGCCCCCCGCCCCAGTCAATCTTTATAGGATGTTCTTTCCTGTGCAATAAACAGCAGAAAAAGAAAATCCTCCCTCTCCCCCCCCCCCCACCTGATTTACACTCATGGAGAGCTGAGCATTTTGTGGCTGCCCCAGCGGGGAGAAGCCTGGCTGGCTGCTACAGAGGTGGACTCTCCTTTGGACAATTCTCCTCAAACCTCTCTTAACTGCCCACACTACTAGGGCCCACGGGGATCCTCGGTAGCACCTTCCTTACTTCAGGAAGCTCCTTTGCTCCATCAGCAATCGCTATACTATAATACCCATTTCCTCCCTAAATGTTCATCTCATAGAGAACAGTAACTTTCGTCTGCTTTGTTCACGGTGTCCAGCTCCAAACCTGAAGCCCATTGCATAGTAGATGCTCAGTAAACTACACTTGGATTTTTAAAAACGACTGGTGAGACGGCCCCCATGTAAAGGGGCCCGTCTCCAAGTCTGACTGCTTGAGTTCAGTCCCAGAACCCACACAATGGAAGAACTGACTCCTACAAGTTACCCTCTGACCGCCACGTGTGCGCTGGCACATACACAGGTGCCCACACATGTATGTATGTAATAAAAAAATTTTTTTAGAGAAATTAAATATCTTTTTTTGTTCCTTGGACGGGGCAGGTAGGGATGGTGGGGTGGTCTTCCTAAGTTACCCAGTTTCAAGATATCTTTTCTAGCAACATTAATTAAGCCCTGTAAGAGGATGAAGACTGTTTTTAGTGTCCATTGCCTTCTAACCTGGCCAGTTAGCGTAAGGTCATCCTCAGAACCGGTCCTCGCAGTGCTCATCCTGCAGGCCCCAGTTCTGTCCAGCCAGCTCTCCACTCGCCAGAGTTGTTCCTCTGGTCCCCTGCATCGCCCATGTGACTAGGTGCTGGAAAGGAAAGAAAAATCTAATCTATTCTAGCCTGATCAAACGAATTCTAAGGTCTATTTTGTTGGCCCGTCGGCTGATGGTATGGTGTGAACATGCTCCCCAGAATCCAAGTCCATGAACAGCACTGAGAGGGGCACTGTTAAGAGGTGGTTAGGATATGAAGGCTCTGCGTCCCGGGCTACTGTTGATAAAGGGGGAGGGTTGGTTGTCATGGAATCTGGTTCTGATCAAAGGGGCTTGGCACCCCTTCTCCGTCCCAACTGCCCCTCTCTTCCCTTCCCTTCTACCTCCTGTCTTGGGATGCCTGGGAAGGAGGGTTATCTAACACAACTTGACCATGGACTAATCAGCCTTAAGAGCTGCAGGAACTAAAACCTCTGTTCTTTAAAACTTACCCCAGCCTCAGGAATTCTGTTCTAGTCTCACAAGTCAAGTGAGGGAAGTGCCCACTTGATTGTTATCAGAGCATATCATCTAATCATCACGATCAGTTTTGGATTCAAGCTGAATAAACAAGGGGTGTGAGACACAAACTGGGAGGGACATGATGGTGACAAGTTTAACTGGGACACGGAGCATAGCATAGATAACGTGGGGTCCTGGGAACCGAGCTCTGGTCCTCTGCAAGAACGGGTTGCACTCTTAACCTCAGAGCCATCTCCTGTCAGTTGCCAGCCTGGATCTGCTTCTGCCCTCAGGGTGTCCAGACACCATTGCACAGCTGGCTGGACTGAAAGGAAAAATGCTTAACCAGGCATGTGGGTCACATAAGGCCTTGGTCGGCGGTGAATGCGGGAGAAACAGCCTTCTCTGAGACGGTTTTAAGTGCAGCACCTCTCTTTATTGGGGGTGAATAAGGATGATATAAACTTTGGGTAGGGGTTTTTCTGGGTGAATGTACATCATTGGCTGGGGCCAAGGTGCTTGCTGGATATGGCCTTATAAGCTGAGAGGAAGTTTTAACCTGAACTCTGGCCACTAGGCTACATGACTACCTCAAGAGTGGCGGGGATAGGGGTCGTATAGGCTATGTGCACCAGGACACACGGGCCCAGAACAAGAAGGGAGTGGTCCTTATTCCTAGCAGTCGCAAGAAGAGATTTTTCAGGATTTGGACACATCCTGACCTCACTCTAACTCCAAGCTGCCCTTCTCCTCCTTCCCTGGCCCCGCCCTGCCCCACCCTGCATAGCTCCCCTGTTCCCACATTTTAATTTTTACATTAGACTTGTGCTTGCTGCTATCATTAAATAGCATATTTGAAGAGTTCAGATGCAATAGTCAAAACAAAATATAGGATTCTAATCTTAGACCAGCATTGGTATGTTCCATTAGGAAGAAAAGGTGTGGGAACACTCTCATTTCCGACAAGTTGGGGTGCTTGTGTTGTTAGCAAGTATTTGCTTCTCAGAAGATTCAAGGCATAAGCTGTTTCAAGTTACAGACCTTGCTCAACACTGCTATTCACCGGCTATTCCCCGTTCTACCCCAGAGTATGCTGATGTCCCAGTTATCAATGGCTTCCTGACAAGCTGGTCCCAAACTTTGTAGCTTGAAATGTTGTTTTCTTATACCTCCCAGTTTGCAGGCTGCGACTTTGGCTGGGCAGCTACACAATCTTTAAGTTCCATATGGCAGTAACTGAGGTTCCTCCAAGGACTTTTGCTGCTAACGGCTGATGGCCTGGTCTGAAAGGTATAGGATAGCTTCACCAGTATCTAATCCCCTCAGGATGCTATAGCAATGTACTACGGATGGCATGGCCTGTAAACAGCAGAAGTTTGTGTTTCACAGTTTACAGTAGTCTACAAGCAAGGGGCTGGCAGATTGCGTGCCTGTTAAGACCATTTCCTGATCCTTAGGTTGTGACAACTCCTGAGTTGTTTTGTCACATGGCAGAAAGTGCCACTCATGGATATACTCCCTGCTTAGACCCCCCCACACACACACACCTGCTCATGCTATCACATGGCTAATTAATCTGCAGCATATTCTTTTTTCTTTCTTTCTTTCTTTCTTTCTTTCTTTCTTTCTTTCTTTTTTCTCAAGACAGGGTTTCTCTGTGTAGCCTTTGCTGTCCTGAACTCGCTTTGTAGATCAGGCTGACCTCGAACTCACATCGATCCACCTGCCTCTGCCTCCCTAAGTGCTGGGATTACAGGCATGTACCACCTCACCCAGCTCATATGAATTTTGAAAAAAAAAATACAAACACTCAGAAGAATTGCATTCTGCCTCTCCATTAAAGAAATCACAATGATTTTCCTTAATAGTTCAACTCAGTTCTTGTTTTCGTTAAACACACAGTGGAAATTCCGAGTCTTGTCTATTGTTCATGTACAAACAAATATCGGCACTGAAGTAACTTATAATGCAACCAATAGCCATGCACCAGACGTTAGATTTATACAACTCAGATCCATGCAGACTTCCCTAATCCTGCTGATATTAGAAGTCATTACATTCAGTGCTCAAGTTGTCTATATCCAGCATCTATGACTCGGGAAGGCCAAGTCCACCTGCCCACCATCTTGCTAAGGCTGTACCATGGGCTGTAGGGGAGATGAAAGGTCCCTCCACCACCTCAGTTCCCGGTTAGAATCCTTACAACTAAAAGCAGATTAACAGGAGATGAAAAACACAAATAATTTAGTGTGCAGCATACTAAATATACAATTTAAATATTAAAAAAATGTGTGTGCCATCTATATGATGCGTGTGCAAGAACGTGAAGGTGCACATACTCATATAGAAACACGAAGAGATCAGAGCGGGACAAAGGACGGCTTCCTATGTCACTTCTCTCATCACTTGGAGGCAGAGTCTCTCACTGAACCAGAAGCTTGGTGCTTTGGCTGGCTGGCCCTCGAGCTCCTGGGATCTGGTCACCTCTGTTCTCTGATGCTGGGCTTACCCTCACACAACGCTACAGCTGTCCTTTTATGTGGGTGCGTGGGATTCAAACTCAGGTCCTCACTCTTGATCAACAAGCGCTCTTACCTGTTGAGCCATCTCCTTAGCCTCTCGGATAGCATCTTAATTTATTTTTAAGTTATTATTCTTTGTTCGTTTGTTTTTTGAGACCGGGTCTCTGTGTTAGCCTTGGCTGTCCTGGACTAGCCTTGTAGACCAGGCTGGCCTTGAACTCACAGCAATCCACCTGCCTCTGCCTCCTGAGTGCTGGGGTTACAGGCATGCGCCACCAAGCTGGCTTCGAATAGCATCTTCAACAAAGAATAATCAAATCTGTAGAGAGAGAGAGAGAGAGAAGAACCAAAAAAAAGGTCTCGGTGGGTTTCCAGCGGTGGCAAACTGTGGGGAAGGTAAGTACGTGGAGAAAACCAAGTATGCGGGGTTTGCTTGCAGGCTGCCGTGTGCCACCACTCTGGGCTTATGATTCTAGGACAGTCACCACTGGAGGACAATTCCTATCTTCCATTACTCAGAAAAGCAGAACAGAAGAGCCATTTCTTTGCTGCTGCTTGATTGCCATTAACAAAAGGAACTAGTATGGCAAATAGGCATATTTTGGGGTGATGTCTCTGGATCCCCTTTAGTAACAAGCAATATACTAGGCTACTGAGGACAGGAAGGTGAGCATGAGAAGTGCAGCTCTTCCACCAGCACCCCAGTTCCCCAATAATGACTCAAAGGTGTATTTATTTGTGAAAAAACGTCTAGGCTATAAGCTTTGGCTTTTTCCCCCGATGAGCTCCTAACTTATATGTCCTGTTTAAACTATTCTGTGCCCTCTATGGCTAGCTACCACTCCTCAGTTTCATGTGTCCAAATTCTTCAGAGTCCAGGGCAAACTTCCCACCTCTGACTATCTCCCAGAGTTCCAATCTCTCTACCGGAACTTTTCCCCCTTCTATTTCTTGACCTTTGCTAACAGGCCATCAGATTTTTATTGACAAATGATGCTTCTGCGCAGTACACAAGAGATAATCCCCACAGCCCTCCATGTCCACAGAGCTTTGCCATTTTCCTGCTTCCGCAGAGGCAGAAGTGATGGAGGGCAGTGGTGGGGAACTGCAGGCTGGGGTGTGTAGCTTAGTAGATGAATAAAGGTAATCCAGTCATGAAAAGTAAGTTAGGATATGGTGACATCAAAATAAACCCCTACATCATAAAGACTCAAGTGCATTATTTGTGAGTGAATGCCTAAGCCATAGCTCATGATTTACTCAGGGAATAACTGAAGGTGGTTTTAGATGCAGGAGGTAGAAGTCAGGGAGGACAGGTTCTCTGGGGACTGGGCTGGTGATGGGAGGCTCTGATATAGTGTACTGACTGCTTTTGTGTCAACTTGACACAAGCTAGAGCCATTAAATAGATTATCAAAGCGGCATATACACAATCAGGCCAGAGCTGCCTTCTGTGAAGGCAGAGAAGCAAGTCAGTAAGCAGCTCCCCTCCGCGGCCTCTGCATCAGCTCCTGCCTCCAGGTTCCTGCCTTGTTTGAGTTCCTGCCCTGACTTCCTCTGGTGGTGAACAGCAATGTGGGAAGTGTAAGCTGAATAAACCCTTTCCTCCCCAACTTGTTTTTTGGTCGTGGTGTTTCACTGCAGCAATAGGAAGCCTGACCCAGACACATGGTAACTTGCAATGAGCAGCAGGAGGGATACCTGTTGGCTCCTTGCCCCGCCATGAGAGGGTTATTTTCAGAGGCCAGCAGCCAGGCCCAGAAGGCTGGAAAGACCACGTGTAGACATACCCCTTTAACTCCAGCATTCAGGATGAGAAGGGCAGGTGGGTCTCTGAGGATTAGTGGCCAGCCTGGCCTACATAATGAGTTCCACCTTGCCTCAAAAGTATTTGTCTGTCTGTTGTTTACTCACTTACTTACTTATTAGTCTGCAAACCCAATACAAAGACAGTAGCAAACTCAGCTACAAAATGCCTTAGAGGGCAAAGAAGCCTTAGCTGCCTTGGCTTCCATGGGCATCTGGGACATCCCAGACAGCTGGGCTGATTTCAGATAAATAATATTACTTCAGTTTGTATGAACAGTCTGTTTCCTACAAAGCAGTCTTTTCGTGCTCCTCCGCCTGGCTAAAGGAAAGTGGGGAATACAGAGGACACCGCAGCTATGCTAGGCAATGAAGTGGTGTTTTCATCTAGAACAGTTTATTACCAATAAAGCTTTTTAGTGAGGATGTAATTGGAGGGTGACAGAGGGAGTTGTGGACATAGTCGCTGTGTGGCAAGGTCCCTAAAAGGCTAATTGCCATGGAAAAAGCAATTTGGCAAGAAAACATTGTCTTGGCATCTGACTCCCGCCTGATTGCTCTTTAAGCACACCAGCCAGATCTGTCTGTTAGTGTGGCCAACGGAAGAGGATACAGAAACACTCTGGGAGCTGATTACCTTCTGCCTGCGCACCTTGGGGCGCACGGAGGGGGTTGTTGTTGTTTGTTTGTCTTTCTTCACTGCTTGTAGACTGGGAACAGTTTTTCCTATATCACACTTTGAAACCTTCACTCTTCTCTTTTTCTCCTCAAAGGACTGCACATGTAAGTTCACAGGGAGCCTGGCTTCTCTGGAGAATTTAGGCAGCCAGCAGGAAGTGGGCGCTCGGGACTTCCTGTTTCAAGCAGCTTTGCTCTTCACCTTCCATGGCCAACTTCCTCACACTAGAGACATGAAAAACCCCAGTGCCTTCGAAATCATGCCAGTGCCAGCAGCTGACTGAGATGAGGCGACAGATAGTGTGGCCTTTGAAATGGCACGAGTGTTTAGTCTGACTCTCATCTCTGCCTGCTGTCCCACTGTCTCCACTCCTACAAGCCTCAGTTTCCTTATTGTAAAGTAATGATGACGCCACCCAACTTCCAGGTCACTGGGCTCCATTGCTGGCCGCTCACTGGTGTCTTGATATAGTAACTATGCTTACTAATGTCTGTGCCCTGGATCTTCATTAAGTTTTGCAAACAGAATTGAGGACTTTTCAGGCACTTGAACAAAGCCAGGTCCCCAGCCCAAACACGCCTACCGAGGCTACAGGCTTGGCTTGCAGCAAGGGTGGCTTCCCTTCACCTGAAAGGGATCAGCTGTGGATAAACACACTCCAGCCTTCCACAAAGAGCAGGACCTTGAGGAGAAGGAGCCGCGCAAAGCAAGAAGGCAGGCTTAAGAACTCATGAGGTTCTGTTTCTCATCTCTCTCTTCTCAAGCCAAAGCCCCACACCTCAGGAACTAGAACCAGGCGAGACCTAAAGAGCCCCTAGAGAGGTCGCGTGCAACACTCACAGTAAGACATCAGCGTTGGGCTAGGGATGTAGCTCAGCTGGGACAGCGCTTGGCTGCCATGCACAAACCCTTGGGCTCCGTCCCCCATCCATCCAAACTGGGTGGTAATGCAGGCCTATAATTCCAGCACTTAGGAGGTGGCAGCAAAAGGATTAGGAGGAGTTCAAGGCCAGCCATATTAAATTAGAGGCTACACTGGGCTACATGAAACCCTGCCTCAAATAAAAGGGCCTGGGGAGATGACTCAGTGGATATAGTACTTGACATGTGAGTGTAAGGACTAGAGTTCAGACCCACAACAGCCACAAGAAAGCAGAACAGAGATACAGTAGCCAGCTGAGCCCAGCTCTTGGGAGGTGGAGACAGATGCCTAGGGCAAACTAGCAGGTAGACATGGCAAAGCAGCAAGCTCCAGGTTCAGCAGGAGAAACTTCCCAAATAAATGAAGTGGGGCGTGATGGAAGAAGACACTTCAAGTCAGCCTCTGACGCCCCCCCCCAGACGCGTGCACACAGGCAAGAGTGCATCTGCATACAAACAGAAGGCCAGCCTGAGCTACATAGCAAGTTCTAAGGGTTTATGGGCTAAAGAGGAGACCCTGTCTGAAAAGAACAAAACAGAACCACAACACAAAGGCAACAGTGGAATCTGGCTAGGACTTGAGGATTTGGACTCAGGCTGCAGCCCATATTTGAACTTTAGACTTCTGCCTGATATGTAGATTGGGGATGGATCAAACATCTAACTATAGCCCTCGGTCTCCAGCCTTTGCCTTTTCAGCTGATTAAGATTTATTTATTCTGCCAGGTAGTGGTGGCACACGCCTTTAATCCCAGCACTTGGGAGGCAGAGGCAGGCAGATTGCTGTGAGTTTGAGGCCAGCCTGGTCTACAAAGTGAGTCCACGACAGTCAAGGCTACACAGAGAAATCCTGTCTCGAAACCACTCCCCAAAAGGGTTTATTTATTCAACACAGGTTATTCCTTCTTTTTGGTTTTTGTGCACAATTTTTTGTTGTTGTTGGTTTGGTTTGAAGACTGAATATTCCTGTGGTGCCCAGTGTGGACCCCACCTCTCTATATGGCCAAGGCTAGCCCCAAACTCTCAGTCTTCCTCCCTCAGGATTCTGAGCAGTGGGGCCACAAGCCTGCGATGCCTTGTCCAGCTCTTCAGTTCTTCAGAGTTTTCCCACAGTGGCTCCTAAGTAGCCCATGTGGTTCAGCCAAGTGGTCTATTGTATCCCATCTTGATATTAAAGTACATCATTTTTGAGTGAAGAGTGGGGACTGACTTTCACATGAACTCTGGTGCCCCATATTTGACCACGTCTCCTTCATGGGGAGGCCTAGTGGCACTCAGAGGAAGGATAGCAGGCTTTATTCCCTATGAGCATATACAGGGGGAAGAGGTCCCCCTCAGTCACAGTCATAGGGGAGGAGAATAGGGTGAAAATGGGAGGGAGGGAGGAGTGGGAGGATAGAAGGGAGGGGATAACAATTGAGATGTAATATGAATAAATTAATAAATAAATTTTAAAAAATAATAAAGTACATCATTTTGATTGGGCTGATAGTCCATGCTTATGACCATAGTAGCCAGGAGGATCAATAGGTCCAGGGTAGCCTGCACTCTAGCAGAACTCTCCCCAAACAAACAAAACAACAAATTCAAAACAAAATACTAGCCAACCAGCAGACAGACAGGCAGACAGACAAAAACAAACAAGGATGGCCAACTGAGAAAGGAAGAACAAATTGTTTGTGAATTCTAGACACTGGGTTTTCTGTAACAGTAGGAAGAAAGGTATAGTGTAGCTTTAGAGTGAATTTAAGGAGAGGAAGGTGTTCTTAGAACTTTCTTGTATGTTTAGTAAGGGCTCTGTCATGTCATATAAATTGTTCTAAACAACAACCATGCTAGAGTTAAAAAAAAAATCTGGGATAAAATTACATTTAAAATCTTTTATTATCCAGTATCTGCAACAACCAAAAACATTTTCCTACCTCACGGTTTAGAGCCAATTCCCTCTTTTTATAACTCGTCTGACAATTAATTCCCTGTTATTAGGTAGTCTAGAAAAAATGCTTCCTATGGCCCCCAGACAGGCTTATATGGACCCTTAGTAAATGCCATCTGCTTTTGCTTTATTAACGTTTTATTGAGGACCATCTGGCTGTTGCTACTGATCATATAGACTCTCGATGAGTCGGGTATCACCATCAATAAATTATAAGTTTTGTTATTAGCAGGAGAAATGAAGCTGAGTAGTGGAATAAACAGAGAACCAAGACCCGCATGTGTGCGACCTCCTGCTAGTGGTCTTTGGCCAGCAGAACCCTGTCTTGGCTATAGGGTTTTTTCACTTCAAAATTGAAGGTTGAATCCCAGTTATAGCAAGTGCAATGCTATACCGTCAACTCACGAGAGGAGTGCTGCTGGGAAGGACGCTGGGCTGCTGGGAACCGGTGGCTAGAACACTGGTTGTAGGATGTAGGGGAGGGAAACAGCACCAAGTGGAAGAGAAGATACTGGGAGCCCATAGCAGGGAAGAGAGGGATTTGCATGAAAATAGGATGGTATGGACTATGGCTTAGGGTTTGTTTTAACCATTTCTTTCTTTCTTTCTTTCTTTCTTTCTTTCTTTCTTTTTTTCTTTTTTAACTTCTCCTTTCTTATAACCCAGTCTGCCTTCACATTTGCTGTGTAAGCCAACTCTGGCCTTGAACTTCTGATATTCCTGCTTCTATCTCCTAAGAGCTAATATTATAGCTATAGCCTTGGCCACCATGCCCAGGTTAGACCGTTTCTCTACAGCATAGAATTTTGATCATCTTCCCTCTCCTTCTTGGTCTTAGCTTTGCAGGCGTTGGAGACCACTCAAATCAGGCTGGCTAATGCATTGGTCTCTTCAGTAGGTCAAACACACACTCTCCCTCCCTGCCTCTTTCCCATCCCCTTCCCCTTCCCTCTCCCCCCACCCCATCAAAGTGTGTGATGCATGCATATACACACACATGTGGAGGTCAGAGGACAACTTACAACTTTTAGGAGTCAGTTCTTTCCTTCTACCATGTGGGTTCTGGGGATCAAACTCAAGTCACGAGGCCTGGACGCAGATACCGTTACTCCACAGAGCCACCTCACTGGCCTGAATATCAATCAAAGTATATTTGGTGCAGCACACAGGAAGCAATTGAGGCTAGGCATCAAGGCTTTGGGTCTTGGAGATGAGAGATTTTAGTTGGTTATTGAATGAATGTATTTTAGTTTCTATCTGTGCTGTGGGGCCATGGAGATTGAAAGCCCTGCTTTGGAGCAGTCTAGTCCTCCAAACTAATTTACTTTATTAAATGGCTTCTATCACCAGCTCAAACATAGGTAGGCTTATATTAAATTACATAATATTATGTTGTACTGGATGATATTTTATTTTGTTAGCTCCATGGATGAATGAAGAGAAGGAAGGAAAACCCACTCAGCACATTCACTAGGTCTCTGGTAGGTGCAGGCTGGACCCTGGGCACTGGGGAGCAGCTCAAGGCCCATGTTCTAGTTGGTAAAATGACGTCACGCAGGATAAATAAAGAAAATATGCTGACGGTGAGCTGGGGTAAGGAGCTTGAAGACATTGCTTAAGATTTAACAAGCAAGTCAAGAACAGTAAAAAACATCCCAGCACTCCAGAGGTATGGCAGGAGGGTGAGGAGTTCAAGGTCATCTTTGGCCACATAGATGAGGACAGTCTGGGCACAAGATACCGTGCATCAAGAAAACAACAACAACAACCAAACAAAAACTCTACTCCACTAACTGTCCAGTGAAAAGCTGAATGAGGAGCAGGGAGCGAGGCTCCATTGGTAGAATGGACCCATAAACTGGCACTTGGTGGGAGCAGAAAGGTCAGAAGTTCAAAGTCATGGTTGGCTACATAATGACTTTGGAGGACAGCCTTTACTATGTGTGAGCTTGTCTCAAACAAGGAGAAGGAAAAGAAAAGAAAGGACAGAATAAACTGGACAAAGTAAAAAAAAAAAAATCAGATGTTTTCCTTGGGTCTATTAGAAAGGAGGGGTCAGAAGGCAAACCTTTCTCCCAGAAGGACAGACAGATACAGAAAAAGTAAGCTGTTAGAGCAGATACACCCCAGTGGAAAGCAATGTCCATCAGCCGGAACGGCTGGCAGGTAACCACTGGCAGAGGTGATTGGCGTTGGTCCGGTAACAATTGCTACAGGAAGTGGCAATTGACAGGGGCTGCAAGCGGTGGTGGGTGACAGAGTGGAGACCAACACCCTGCCTCAGTGGCGGCCTGTAAACAGCAGGGAGAAAGTTTAGACTGCTCGACAGCTCAGAGCAGGAAAAAAGTGCCAGCCAAGTGGTGGAGAGGAAGCAGACCAGAGTCCACTGTGTGCTGGAGAGCAGCTCCGCGGAGCCCACCACGCTGCACCGCAGCTCAGCCCAGGAGCAGAGGAGAGGCAGAGAGAAAGCTGACCAGACTCCACTGACGCCTGAGAGCAGCTCCAAAGAGCCCACAGCACCCACTGCTGCACAGCTGAGAAGTGGAGGAGAGTCGGAGAGGAAGCCAAGCAGAGTCAGATCCGCGCCAGAGAGCAGCTCCACGGAACAGAGCCTGCTGCCCACCCTGCCCTGCTCCCATCATTGCCCAGCCCAGAGCCCCGCAGCAACCAGGACACTGAGACTCACCCCTCTGACAAAGACCAGGAATTCCAAGATGGCAGCGACGAGGTCACGTGGTGTCTGATCTGCAGAAAAGAGACCGCAGAAACTACTGGGAGCACCGCAGGAGCTGGAGATCGCTGGGTCAGAGAGACCTCCTGCCATCCAGAGGCACACAAAGGAGGGCAGACCAGTCGCCACAGCCTGGTCCAGAGCCTGCCTGAGAGCTGGGAGCCGTGGAATTGCTCAGCAGATGAACTCGGTTAACCGGACTGAAATCATCCCAACGGTGAAGCATCAGAATGCCTGGCCTGGGGAAATCTTGGGGAAATGGGTGGATTTGCCCTCAGACTCCCTCCACCCAACACCAGAAGCTACCTTCCAATATAAGAGACAGCAAAATGACTAAAGGCCAGCATCAAAAAACATAAACAACAAAACCCAAAACAATATGGGGTCTTCAGATCCCAGCTATCCCAAAGAAAGTAACCCGGAGAAACTCAAACACAATCAAAATACAAGAAAATGACCTCAAATCTTTAGTAATAAAGATGATAATGGAGGAAACGAATAAAATCCATAATCAAATGCAGGAAGACGCAGCCAAACAGGTGGAAGACATAAAAGAGGCCCGTAGCAAGGCACTGGAAGAAATTCAGGAAAATACAAACAACCGGATGAAGGAAATAAAAAATACAATTCAAGCAATGGAAGAAACTCAGGAATACACAATCAGATGAAAAAAATCAATAAAACAGTTCAAGATCTGAAGATAAAAATGTATACAATGATAAAGACACAGACAGAAGAAAAACAAGAGAGCCTAGAGAGGAAGCAAGCAACACAGAGGTGAGCTTCTCTAACAGAATCAAAGAGATGGAGGAACGAATCTTGGGGCTAGAAGATACAATCGTAGATCTAGAAGCAACCATTAAAGAAAAGTCTAAATCTCAAAAAATTCCTGACACAAAGCATCCAAGAAATCAAGGACACCATGAAAAGAAGAAACCTGAGGATAATAAGCATTGAGGAAAGAGAAGATGCCAGACTCCAAGGTTCAGAAAATATTTTCAACAAAATCATGGAAGAAAATTTCCCCAATTTAAAGAAGGAGATGCTTATAAACATACAAGAGGCCTACAGAACAACAAATAGAATAGTCCAGAAAAGAAAATTTTCCTGTCACATAATAATCAAAACACAAAATATACAGAACAAAGAAAAAAATATTAAAAGTGGCAAGGGAAAAGGGCCAAGTAACATATAATGGCAAACCTATCAGAATTACACTCAACTTCTCAGCAGAGACCATAAAAGCCAGAAGGGCCTGGACAGAGGTCCTGCAAACCCTAAGAGACCACAGATGCCTGGTCAGACTGCTATACCCAGTGAAACTATCAATAACCTTTGATGGAGAAAATAAAATATTCCATGACAAAAACAAATTCAAACAGTACCTATCCACAAATCCGGCTTTAGAGAAGTTACTAGAAGGAAAACTCCATCCCAAAGGGACAAGCTACAAACAAAACTACACAGGAAATAGATAACCACACCATCATAAAAACACAACCACACAAACTCTCTATAGTAACCAACATCAAAATTAAGAGATTAACAGTCATTGGTCATTAATATCTTTCAATATTAATGGTCTCAATTCTTCAGTAAAAAGACACAGACTAACTGAATGGATGAATAAACAAGATCCAACATTCTTCTGAATTCAAGAAACACATCTCAGACACAAGGACAGACATTACCTCAGGGTAAAAACCTGGAAAAAATATTCCAAGCAAACGGTCACAAGAAGCAAGCTCGTGTAGCCATTTTAATATCTAATAAAATAGACTTTAAACCAAAATTAATCAAAAGGGATGAGGAAGGACACTTCATGCTCATCAAAGGTAAAGTCAAGAAAGATGACATCACAATTCTGAACATCTACACTCCCAATACAAGGGCACCCACATTTGTAAAAGTCCTATTAACAAAGCTTAAACCACACATCAATCCCCACATATTAATAGTGGGAGATTTCAATACCCCACTTTCACTGAAGGACAAGTCATTGAAACAGAAACTAAGCCGAGAAATAACGGCATTAACCAACATCATGAATCAAATGGATCTAACAGATATCTACAAAACTTTTCACCCAAACACAAAGGATTATACCTTCTTCTCAGCACTCCATAGAACCTTCTCCAAAATTGATCACATGGTAGGTCACAAAGCAAGCCTCAACAGATTCAAGAAGATTGAAATAATACCATGTATCCTATCATGTCACCATGGTCTAAGGCTGGACTTCAACAGCAACAAAAATAACAAAAAGCCTACACACACATGGAAACTAAACAACTCTCTACTTAACAATACCTGGGTCAGGAATGAAATAAAGAAAGAAATTGAGGACTTCGTGAAATTCAATAAAAATGAAGGAATAACATTCCCAAATTTGTGAGACACACTGAAAGTGGTGCTAAGAGGAAAATTCATAGCACTAAGTGCCTTTATAAAGAAATTGGAAACATTCCACATAAGCAACCTAACAACACAGCTGGAAGACCTAGGGGAAAAAAAGAAGCAGTAACACCTAAGAGAAGTAGACGTCTGGAAATAATAAAACTTAGGGCTGAAATCAATCAATTAGAAACAAAGAGAACAATTCAAAGAACCAACAAAACCAGGAGCTGGTTCTTTGAGAAAACCAACAAGACAGACAAATCGTTAGCCAAACTAACTAAAACGCAGAGAGACACTATCCAAATCAACAAAATCAGAAATGAAAAGGGAGACATAACAACAGACACTGAAGAAATACAAAGCCTGGCCAAAATCAAATTAAATGGAGAGATACTCAAGGAAATTCCTCTAAAATCGGGGACCAGGCAAGGCTGCCCACTCTCTCCATATCTCTTCAATACAGTACTTGAAGTTCTATCTAGAGCAATAAGACAACACAAGGAGATCAAGGGGATCCAAATGGGAAAGGAGGAAGTCAAATTCTCTCAATTTGCAGATGATATGATAGTATACATAAGTGACTCCCCAAAATTCCACCAGAGAACTCCTACAGCTGATAAAGACCTTCAGCAGAATGGCTGGATACAAAATTAACTCAAAAAAGTCAGTAGCCTTCCGATATACAAAGGACAATTGTTCAGAGGAAGAAATCATGGAAACTACACCCTTCACAATAGCCATAAGCAATATAAAGTATCTAGGAGTAACTCTAACCAAACAAGTAAAGGACTTGTTTGAAAAAAACTTCAAATCTCTGAAGAAAGAGATTGAAGCTGACATTAGAAAATGGAATGATCTCCCTTGTTTATGGATCAGGAGAATTAACATAGTAAAAATGGCCATCTTACCAAAAGAAATTTACAGATTCAATGCAATCCCTATCAAAATACCTAAACAATTTTTTAAAAGACATTGAAAGATCAATTCTCAACTTCATATGGAAAAACAAAAAACCCGGAATAGCTAAAACAATCCTGTACAATAAATGATCTTCCGGAGGAATCTCCATACCTGATCTCAAGCTGCAGCAGTAATTAAAACAGCATGGTACTGGCACAGCAATAAGCTGTTGATCAGTGGAATTGAATCAAAGATCCAGAAATGAATCCACACACATATGGTCACTTGATTTTTGTACTTGCAGAGAGTTGACACAGAGTAGCCAGCGTCTAATAACTGACCTCCTCCAGTGATGTTCAACCTCCTAAAAGCTCTACAGTTTCCCAAGATAGCACCACCAGCTGGGGACCAAGTGTTCAAACACACAAGTCTATGAGGACACTTTACATCTAAACCACAGTGTAAGCACGGGTGAGTGTGAGGGCTCTAGATGGCAGGTGGGGCAAGAGGACAAGTGACTATGACACAGTTGGGTTCAGTAGCAGGTGAATGCTAAGAATAGAAATGGCTGTGTCAACTCTCTGTAAGTACAATGTCCAACTTGTCTCACACACCTGTCACTATGCATCCCTCCACATAAGAGGGCTGTATCCTCAAACTGTAAAACCAGCTCTTCTTCCATTTGGTTGCCAAGTACTGGGCCACAGCAACGAAATTGTAACTAATACATCTGCCTAGTTTCCTTGGGGCAATTCCAGGTGTAGAACACATTCCCTGGTCGTCACATGTACAAACACCACAAAGGCATTATGTGTGGAAGGTGACACTAAACCATTGGGGAAACAAGAAACCAAAGCCAACAGCTAAGTCCTGCATCATCAGTGACCCCGGGAGTCCCATCTCTCGGGTTTCTTTTTCTTTTGAGCCGCGTACTTGGGATGTCACAGTTCATCAATGATGTCATAGTTCATCAATGATGTCACAGTTCATCAATGATGTCACAGTTCATCAGTGATGTCACAGTTCATCAGTGATGTCACAGTTCATCAGGGATGTCACTGTTCATCAATGGAGACAGGCCCTTTCCTAAGCACTTCCATGCCAAGCTTTATGGCCACTTTTTTCTCTGGTTACAAAATAGTATGTGGCCACCACATCTAGTTCTAAGAGGCCAGATAAATTACTTTAAGTTCACAACTTAGGGACATGGAAGAAGATACATGTCAACTACCCACTATATGTCCAGGATATAGTTAGACTACTTTTGTTGTTGTTTTGAAAAAGGGTCTCACTGTGTAGACCAGGCTGGCCTCTAACTCACCAAGATCTTCCTGCCTCTGCCTCCTCAGTGCTAGAATTAAAGGTATGTGCCACCATGCCTGGCCTGCTAGATAACTTTTGATATGTATTTTTTGATTGATTTCTATGTCCTAAATGAAGATGGTTATATAATAGAATTATGGTCCACTTAATTAATTTGAAAAACGAGACTCAGACAATAATTTTCCTAGTAATCATACTGTTTGGAATGCAAAATCCACAAAAAGATGTAAAATTATTACAAGTCTATGGTATTTCAAGATTGCTCTGCCAGGCACATTAGCACATGCTTGTCATCTCAGTACTTGGGAAATGGGAGAAGAAGATGGCAAGTTCAAAACCAGCCTGGCCTACATAATGAATCATAAGCCAGCCTGGGCTACATGGGACCTATCTTACAAACTTGTTTTTAAAAATTGAGAGGAGGTATTGGGAATTCCTGGCACATTACTGCCCTCCCCCCCCACCCCCCACCCCCGCACATACCCCTCACCAGTCCCAAGCAGGTCTTAGAATCTGTGCTGAAAATGAGTTATGATAAGGTGAGTTTCTAGGGGGCCAGCCATGGTGGATATGGTGAGGGTATTTCCCAACCTCAGAAACAAGAAGATGTGGGGAAGGACACAGAATCACACAGTTCACCTAGCACCAGTTAGATGTGCTTAAGGCTTGTTTTAACTTTGTATTATGAAAAATGTCAAAATGATACCCAAGACTAGGAAAGTCTCTTAGGCTCCTCTGTGATCTCCCTGTGTCCTAGCCATCCGCATCTAGACATCCAGGCCCTGCAAACACATTCCCTGGTCGTCACTACAAGCCTAAATCTTACCCATTTTATGACCAGGTCTTCAAGACTTCACCAAGATTTTGCCATTTCATTACTAAAAGATACAGTTGCAGTTGATGCCTTAGTGAAAACCCATGCAGAGCAGCCACAGTTCTGAGAAGCAAATGAGTGTGGTTGTCAAGAGCCATGGGTGTCTTTCTCCCTGTACCGGTCTGATGCAAGCCGTGCCTTTCTCATTCTTAAAGACCATAAATAAGTTCACTTGTATGTGTGTGTGTTATGTATGTTATGGTTTGGCTGTGCATTGTTCCCCCACAGGCTCATGTATTTGAACAGCTGGTGACACTGTTTTGGGAAGTCATGGGACCTTTGGGAAGTGGGGCCTGCCTGGATAAGATGGGCTGCCACCTCAGGCCTTAGCCACTGTGCCTTCCTCATCACAGAGGCCTGTACGCTCACACCACAGGCACAGTAAGCCCTTCCCGCTATTCCTTCTATTGGGTGTTTTAGTACAGCAATGAGAAAAGTAACAGACACACCACTTGGTACCAGAGCCCTGCCTCTCTCCCTCCCTCTACACCCCCTTCAATCCCGGGGCCTCCACTACAGGGGAGACAACGCCTTCACAAAGGGCTTCAGGGCCTCTCTACAGTGGCTCCACTCCTGTCTCGTGGTGCCAGGCTCCAGCTGCTCCCCACAATTTCTCCGTGCCTTCAAAACCAATGCCATGTGGAAACCCCATATGCATGACCAAATTCGGCTGTCATCTTGAGACACAGCCTGAGTTCCTGTCTGGACCACAGTGTCTGTGTGCTGACCCTGAAGAAACACTTCCCAGAAGACTTCACCTCAACGACACTGCCTCCTGTTAATGGCAGCTAACTTCACAGACCTCAACCAACCAGCCTCACATTCCCAGTGAAGCAACAGCGACAGTTTCACTTCAGCGTAGAGGAGGGGGGCTTGTGGGGGGTGTGGGGGGAGTTGAGGGGGCTCTTGTTAATCACAGCTAATTAATCAGCCCTGTCATAACAGAAACCACAAGTTCTCACTTCAGAATACCATCCGAACCACCCTGACAGGGTCTGTGCTTCCCTCTGCAACGTCACAAGCCAGGCCTGTGCTGACTGCATTTCTCTGGACACATGAATCCTCCAAGCTCCTACAGGACAACCAGGACAACCCATTATGTTTTGAACACTCAACGACTTTTCCAGATGATCAGTGTTTCAAATACTTCTACAACCTTCCCCCACAAAACAACATGCTCAGAGCCGTCACAGCAATATTCCGTGGTCTTGGTACCAATTTCTATCCGCGACCTACAGCAACCTGAGGAGGAAAGGATTCATTCACTTACACATTACCACCGATCACTGAGGGAAGCCAGGGCACGGACTGAGGCAGGGACCACTGGCTACGCACTGCTTGTTCTCGTCAGCTTGCTTTCTCATACAGCCCAAGAACGCCTGCCTGAGATGGCACCACTCACGGTAGGCTGGGCCCTCTCGCATCACTTATCAGTCAAGGACATGGCCCACAGGCCAATCTGATGGAGGCAGTTCCTCACTCGTGCCAGATGACTCCAGTTTGTGTAGATGACAGAGTAACGCGCACACCCAGGTTGGCTTTGAACTTGCAGTGGCCTTGCCGCCTCAGCTTCCTGGGCACTAGGATGATGGGCATGTAAATTGCCCATTCCTTATGTTTTGGCTTTTTGAGACAGGATCTGTTATATGCTCAAGGCTGACCTGATATTCACCATATATGTAGCCAAGGCTGGCCTCTAAACCCATGGCAATCCCCCTGCCTCACCCTCTAGAGGCCATGCATCACTGTGTCCAGTTTAAAAAAAAATCTGTTTCTAAAACTAATGAATATGACCATTTTATTGTATTGTTACATGATTTTGTAATTCTTTACATTTTAGCTACTTTAAAAAGTAACTGTGTTAGTTATCTTTCCTTCACTGTGACAAGAGATCTGAGGCACACATAGTGAAAGAAGTGAGATTTTGGCTGGTGCTTTCAGTGTTAGCTCATGGCCATTCGACCCCATTACTTTTGCGCCTGTGGTAAAGCTGAAGGGCATAGCGAATGGAAAGCACACAGCAGGGGAAGCAGTCACCTCGTGACAGCCAGGAGCAGGCAGAAGAGGCGCTGGAGACGGGTGTGGGCCTCCACATCACCTTCAAGGGCCTAGCCACAGTGACTTAGCTTCCTTCTGCAGGCCTCACCGCTCAAAGGTTCCACTAGAACCACGGCCTGGGGACCATGTCTCCAACAGACAGGCCTTTGGGGGACACTTAGGAGGCAAACAGTAGCCAGAGCAATGCATCTTTATGACTCAGTAAATGAACGGGAACAGCCACCATGAGCAGCGTATGGAGTCTGGAGCTTTCCTGGACTGTAACGGGCTGGTTTCTTCACCCAGGTTGAACTCTTGGATGATGTGAAGCACACTAAGAATTTTAGTCAATCGGCCAAAAAGGCAGAGACACGGACACTCTGGAACTGTCCAAATAGGTTCTGTTTTTCTTGATTGCCTACGATGTTTCAAAGGCTGGCCCTATAAATTATCTGAACCCCAAAGCACACTGATGGAGTGACAGGCTTTTAGGGCCACTTCAGAGAGCCGAGGCAGGAAATGCCACTTAGGGAGCCACTCTTTGGAACTCTGACTTACTGTTGTTTTGTTAAAGATGTACTTATTTTCACTTCATGTGTGGAGAGTTTTGCCGGTGTGTATGTGTGTGTACCACATGTGTGCCAACTCTGGTTTTTGTTGTTGGCTTGTTTTTAAACAGTCATTTCATGTGAGTGCTCTCCTGGGGGAAATCACTGGCTCCTTTGCGGCTAGTCTTGTAGCTCATTCACCAATCAGCAGGACCTCTCCTAGTCAGTACCTAAATGTGACTTCCTAGAACCCTGCTTGGCACACGCCACCCCCAGCAACCAGCTGAGCATAAGTGTATTTCCTGTCATTGATGCAGGCCCAGGGAGCTGATGGTGCTCACTTATTTTGGTTCAAAATTTTTTGTGTGTGTGCGTGTGGGGAGTCAAACTCCATTTCTTAAAAAATAAATATGAGATTTCATTAAAAAAAAAAAGAAGAAGAAAATTTGCCATGTCTGAGATCCTCTCCATCTTTCCCCTGTCTGTTCTCCTTCAAGGCTGGTGAGATGGCTCATGGGTAAGATTGCTCACTGCTCTTCCAGGGGCACAAGATTAGCTCCCAGCATCCTGGTCAGGCAGCTCACAACTACCTGCAACTCATACTCCAGGGGATCAGAACCCTTTCTGAATTCCATGTGTGCCTACACATGTGCCATACAGAGATGTGTGTGTGTGTATATATGTGTGTGTAAAAATAAAACTTTAATAAAAAATAAAAGACTGTGGAGAGAGTGAGATATTGATTTCAGACACGATAGACCAGGCAGCAATCTCTATGAAGCCTGGCTGAGGAACTACAGAGCTCAGGCTCCAAGAAAGAGCGGTCAACAGGATCTTTGGAGCAAGGCATTTGTACTGGTGTGCCTGGGCATGATGGTGTAAACACAGGAATCCCAAGTGCAGGGGGGTAGCCAGGAATGGGGGACTTGTCTGCTTTGTTTCAGAACCTTGGCCCCACCTTCTCTGTAGAGTTCTAGTAGAACATCAGAGCTGATACAGCAGCTCAAAAGCGTAGGTTGACCAGTTATATGTTTATGCAAGACTGCTGCAGCTCCCATGTTAGAAGAGAGAACAACCTCGGCAAAGCAGGACGAGTTGTTTCGCCTTCAGTGTTGGGTCCCTCCTTTCTCTCCCCTGTCCCTGAGGCCCAGACTTCCTCTATACCCGCCACCAGTTTAGAGGAACTTCCACCAACTCTCCCTGGATGCTGTGGGCAACAGAGCTGTCTGACCACACTGTGATGACTGACTTACCTACCAGCTTGCCACGAGATGGGTGGCTGGCTTCTGGAGGTGGGGGAAATGTCTGGGTGTAGAAGCCTTCCTTGCTTCAAAAATGTGTCCCCAAGACTCCATCACAGCAGCAGTGGGGGCCTCCTCCTGTAGCCCTTGGAAAAGTGCCTGAGGAATAGCTGGGCATGGAAGCACACGCCTGTAGTGTCCATCCTGGACAACAGGGAGGCTCTCGACCACAATCAAATCTAAGGTCGCCTAGTCCCCACTTTCAATGTTTAAGACACTACAGAACAATATATAGAATCTACGAAAAGAAACTTGTTCTTAGCAGCATGACAATTTGTGTCCCAGCCCCACGGTGGTGTTAAAATGCTGATCAAGATGGTGGTGTCCTGGGCTGTCCAGGTCTGAAACACATAGGAGAAAGCGTATGTGTGTGTGTGTGTTCGTGCTTGTGTAATTTACTCTACTCCCAGGACTTTAACCAAATTTAAGATTTTTAATTAGGGCCGGGCGTGGTGGCACACGCCTTTAATCCCAACACTTGGGAGGCAGAGGCACATGGATCGCTGTGAGTTTGAGGCCAGCCTGGTCTACAAAGTGAGTCCAGGACAGCCAAAGCTACACAGAGAAACCCTGTCTCATAAATCCAAAAAATAAAAAAAATAATAAAAAAGAATTTCAATTAATGTTTCTTTCCCAGCCCATGAGGTTAGTGATGACAGTTAAGAAGGACCCCCTCCCTGCTCATTACAACCATCTCAGGAATGGCAACTTGAGACCTAGGCAGGGGTAGCTCTTCAGCCAGTTTTGGGTCTTCTGGCAAAGCTGTATGGGCCTCTGAAGCCACACTCCTGATGCTGTCTCCTTTTGGGGGGCTCCAGCTGCCTCTGAGGCAGCAATGGTTTCTTGTCTTGTTATTCTACCATGCTCTACACTTGCTCTGGGCCCTTCATTTAATTCTCTTGTGTCTGTTGGGTTGGCCTGTGTGCCCTGGAATAACTACACTCTACTACGAAGTGTATGAGAACGCGATCTGGGGAAACAGTCCTGGCTTTGTCACTGTGATAATGACAATGACTACACTATGGGTATAATAAGAACACAACCAGAATTTTAAAATAATGGCTTGAAGTGCACTTCTGCAAACCGTCTCCTCGGTTGTCTGTGCCTTGATGCTTTAATACCAACATGAGCCAATAGCGGGGAAATAGTGGTAAAAACTTCTTAAACTGATTTTCAGATTTCCTTTGGCACCCCATTATTCTAAACAATGCGGGGACACACCAACTCAAAGCAAATGGAGTTCACCAAGTTCTCACCCAGGGATGCAGCGTGGGTAGGAAAAAAGGGCCAGCTACGATTTGTGTGACTACACACACACACACACACACACACAATGAGCGCTCTTCTGCTCCGCTCCACTGTGTTCTGACACACAGGAAATGCCATTTTCATAGCACAATAAAGGTAGGCAGGCAGAACAGGGGATCCTTGGACTAGAGGTGCTGCCTATCCCAAGAGCTAGGAATGCTGGGAAACGCTGGGGAGAAGACCAGGACGACCCAGTGCTTCCCAACCTCACCGGCTCAGCATCTGTCACTTAGGTGAGCAGCTGTGTTCTTCCAGACAGATGTGTGACTACTCACAAGCAGGAAAGACGAAGACAAAGACAGCCTTTGCTATATTCTTTATTGTCAGTCAGTGAGCTACAAAGGGGAGACACAACAAATTAGAAGGAGCTTCTGAGAGAGCCCAAGGGGTCTGGGTATCAGGGTGGGATTTAGATTTTTACAAATGGTTACACAGAAGATTTACAAATATCATTCCTCCCCGGCCCCCAATGCATAGCCTCTGGGGTAACAGAGGAAGATAAAAAGATAAAAAGAGTCACCTCTGATGACTGCATCCCCTAAAAACAGTTTCAAAGAAACCAAAACAAAAACTGGCTTGCATGTTAGACCATCCTGATTTGCAGATACATGTTTGATACGTGGGTTCTCCATAGAGAAAGAGAAACTCTGAGTCACAGATCGATACAACAAAGAAAACCGAGCCTGTGAAAATAGCTTGAATCTGCTAGCAAAAATAGATTTATGCTAATGTTGATATCAAAACTAAAGACATTCAAATAAATTCTGCCTAAACACTGTAGCTGCTATTCCTAAGACCAGGAGAGCAATTTATTGGGTGCTAGAGGGTTTGAGGACAGTCTATAATAGCTACAGTCCATCAGAGAGGGTTTGTAGTGTGCACAGGAGGCCTACAGTAAAAAGCAAAGTAACCTTTACCTTTAGTTTTGGCTTGACATTGTTAAGGGTAGAGTAAACCAACTCATCATAAATCTGACAAAAACAGATGAAAGACAGTGTTAGAAGCCTGAACAAATGATTTATTGAAGGTAATTAAAGTGAGGAAAACAGCAGTCTAAATGGAGTTAGCATTAAAATACTCAGTTTGTGTAGTTTTCCCTCGGGGAACCCCGCAGTGGCACTGGTAGACTGGGGGGATGCTGAGGCATTCTTGCTATTTAGTAGGTAATTAATTGCATTTATGGGCTAACGTACAAGAACCCTCCTGAGGCTGAGTTGAACTGCATCTGTTTAGTTAGTACCAAGACTCCCCCTAGTGTCTCAAAAGTGCACTGTATCTGTCTAGTTAATTCCAAATTCCCCTTAAGTGTCTGGAATGTGAGCTCCATCTATTTATTTAATTAGTACCCAACTCCCCCTGGTGTCTGGGAGGTGGCCTGCATCAGTTTGGTTAGTACCTGAAGCATCCTAGCATCTGGATATGACCTGCAGGAAGAACCTACACTGGGGCTTTTGTTGCCACCTCTGATGTGGGGAGAGAGCAGCCTTCCGGTACCCAAGGACTTGGGGAGGGCACTGGGCCCCTCCCCTGCAACACTGAAGATGCTCATTCCTTAACGACGCCTTGCAATTTAAGGCTGTGACACATGACATGCAGTGTGTGGTTAGCACAAGGTACCACTACCAAGGGAGCATATGTACCTTACCATGAACTTGAAATGGGACAATGAGAATGCGAGAGCCTGACACCGGCATATCAAATGGTACAGTGACTGGTATTATGTATTTGAGGAAAAGTCCAGAAAATTAAACCTTATCTTATTTTTTTTTCACAAAACAATACCACAGTTCTCTTTTCCTTATGAAAACATACACCCTAGACATACAGACTTGCTGGAAGGGTGTGTTAGGTGGGACGGGAGGAAGGTAGCAGCCTCCCCCCTCCTGCAGGGAGTTTTAAGAGTCACGTAGCAGCAGGCACCCCCAGACCATCATACTTCAGAAAGCCCTTTATCCAGACACTGGCAGTGACTCACAGAATTCACACATGGTTCTAGACCATATTCTGTTCATTCCTGCCCCTGGTTCAAGTAAGGTGACTACAGAGGTGACATTTGGGTCAGCTGTTTGTGTGACTCCAAAATAAAAGCTTGAAGTCAACAGAAATCACACCACGAGATAATTTAAGAATTTTTAAACAACTGGTACAAACAAGGCTGTACCCATTCTGGTGGTACATTTTTGTAATCTTTTGCTTGTTGTTTTGTTTTGTTTTTGTTGTTTTCCCTTCTCCTTTGAGTCAGCCTCTCTCGAGCAGGCCTATTTAACACCCAACATTACTGATATCCCACACTTGTCCTCACATTGTGAACACTGCATTTGCTTCCCTGGCACTGAGATGCCTGAATCTACAAGCCTCCTTCTTTCTCGTGTCTGTGAGCAGAATGTGGGGAACACTCGAGAAGGAAAAGAGCAAAACAGGACCAGGAACTGGGCTGCACTGCCCAGGTGCTTAGAAGCGGAGATGAGATTTCCCACTGGCTTCACCTTGACGTCTTCAGAAATGTGGAACAAACGAACCACTATTTAATGAGTTGCTTAAAATGACAGTCACTTGTAGACTCCAAAGACAATCGATTCACCTTCCACGCTCCACCGTGAGAACTCAGTGCTGTCTGGGTGGTTATCTGGGGTGACACTGGTCCGCTCTGTGGCGTGAGTTCTCTCCTTGCACCTTTTATGTGGGTCCTGGAGTCTGCGCTCACTCGGAGCCAGGCTTACACAGTAAATGCCTCTCCTGCTGAGCCGACCTCACTGGCCCCCTCAAATCCGTTCTACAGAAATCTCTTTACCCGACCATTACACACAATGCTTCACGGAGTTGCTACACACATTTGAGGAGTCCAAGGCTTATCAGTCCGGCTTTGGTTTTAATATGCTCTGGGCAGGGGTCAGAACCGTTCCGAGAAACACAAGTCAGCTGCTGCCCGCGTACATTGTACTGTTGTGACTTGAAGTGAGACAAAAGAGCAGCAGCGGTTCCCCCTTTGGTAGCTCCTACCTGAGACAGGTGAGCGTTACAAACAAGAAGAGACAGAGGAAAGACGCACAGCCCTTGCAGCTTTCTCGGACAACGACACAGAAGAACAGCAATGCTTGATGTTTTGTCTCTAAGGCCGATGGTCAAACTATGTAGACAAGGTTGAGAGTACGGTTCTCCGTAAGAGGTAGAGGAGCCCAAAGCTGTGGGGGAGGAGGACTTGCCAGGTTATTTAAAACCACAGATGACAGTGACTTCGCCCAAGTCTGAGAAGGTCACACTGCTGTGCGCTGTTGCTATGTGTCTTATACTAAACAGGTGACATTTCATCCTCAACAGAGATTGAAAAGGAGGGGCTTGCAAGCCAGGGGTGGGGCAGGAAGACTAAAGTAGTGTCTCAAATTGTCAAGGATTCATTCAGGTGAAGGATTCAGGAAAAAAACTGAATGCCTGCTGCCCCCCTAGGATGCTGCCATGGGGACACTGAATTAATGGAGACTTCTCTAAGGGTTGGGTGGGGTGGGGGCTGCATATAAGGCAGCACAACTGCAGGGAGAGGAGGCTTCTCCTCCGGATGGGCGATGTCCACCTTACATAAAAATAAGCATTCCACTAACCTGATACAGATCCCTTAACCCCTAAAATGCAAGTGAGAATTGTCTTGTTACTGCAGCACTCACAGAATTGTTCTGTATGAAGAACTCAAGAGCTGTCTGAGGCCAAAAGAAATCCCAGCTACCAATTAAAGCTGGAGAGCTAGTGCATGGGCGAGCAGCCCTGGGTGTCCTTATTTCTTAATGCACCTCGGAGAGGTTTTTTTCTTCTTCTTCTTCTTCTTCTCCAGTGTGATTTTATAAGGCATAAATTTGACTTTCCCCCCTTACCTTTGGAAAATTAGTGCTAAATCTTTTTTTTTTTTAACCCACACACTAACATTCAATCTTTCATTTTTATTAAATAGCTTATATATAAAAAGAAATACCAAGGTGTTCTACATTCATATAAACAATCATTATAACACTTGAAATTATGGAGAAACTTACTGAAGAAAGTATACACTTCAGTACTTACAATGCTAAGCCAAGAACAAGTGGTCATCGGACAGACTATCTTTTAAACATACAGACACAGGTGTGTGCTGCTTCCAGGAGAAAACGTGGGGGAAGCGCACTGACATTCTCTGTCTTCTTTACTTTTTCACCACAAGACAGGATGGTCTAGTTTGGAAAACCCAAGGTCTCTCCTCAGTTCCAGGTAGGTCCCGTTGCTCACCCAAGAGTCATCGCTGGATTTCCTGCGAGAGATGAGACAGCTTCTGGCAGAGTCCGCTATTGCATCCCCTCTCTCCCGCCTCCCCCCAGCTGTTCTACCCTCATTCTGGACACAATCGTCTGTGGGAAGGATTGTAAGCTTTGTCACAGGTGAAAGCAGTCTTGGTGGGCTTTGCCCTTGGATACACCACGGATACTCCCAAATTAACCTTGAGATAGACGGGGTGGAGCCATCCTTCGCCTGGAATTCAGGAAGAGGACCTGGGGACTCCACCTGGACTATTGTGTTTCTAATCCACCCTCAATGGGAGAGGAAGACTGCCCCTTACATGTGAGGGACAGGCAGGCAGAGAGGACAGAGAGGAGCAGCAGGTTCAGACTGGGCTTGAGCCCACATGGATCAGGAAGAGGATCAGCGAACAGGCTGGACCAGCGCGCAGGCCAGAGACACCTAGGGACCTGTCCCGTGGAACGGATACCAGAAGGTTCACTCATGTTTCCCTTTACCTTTTTTCCCTTTTGTGTAAGCTAGTTGGGTTGTATAGTAAAGTTTAATTGTTAAAAAAACAGAGCCAATAATCATCTTTCCTGTTGTTCGGGTATTTGAGTGGCATTGGCAGGACCACAGCCATTTTTCAATTCTTAAGCCTGGAGGCTGGGAAAGTGGTACTTCTGAGAAGACCGACCACAACAACCAACCAACGGACCAATCTCTCTCTCTCTCTCTCTCTCTCTCTCTCTCTCTCTCTCTCTCTCTCTCTCTCTCTCTCTCTGTGTGTGTGTGTGTGTGTGTGTGTGTGTGTGTGTGTGTATGTGTGTGTGGTGTGTCCATCCACTCTGTGCCATATATCAAACAGGGCTGGGCTGACAGCCACCACCCTGGGAATGACTAAATACTACACAACCAACTAAGTCCATCAAAGTAAGTCTAAGGACCCGGAGGACACCACAGCAGTCCAGAGAGGGAACTCTTGGCTACCTACTCTAGGAAAAGATATTCTGCTATACAGATCGAGATTCAAAAGGTACAAAAGGAAACAGGTCTCCTGCTTTCTGCTTAGCCCTACCTCCCAGCCTAATGTAATGTCAGCTTTCTTCTGCCAGAGTGAGAACACGCACACACACACACACACACACACACACACACACACACTGCCTTCCCTCCCTTCCACAGTACTGGGCACAGCTCTACCCCTTGAGGAGTCGACACCACAGTCTATGCTGGAGATCTGTCTGTCACTCACACCGTGAGGTGCACGTGTCTGTCTTCACTGTTACTCAGTAAGTCAGCAAACTAACGCTGGGGACCAAGTCCAGGGCCTCACGAATGCTATCCAAGAACTCTACCACCAGGCATGTTGTTTTATTAAGAGCACAGCCACACCCATTTCTTTAAATGTTATCTATGGTTGCTTTCCTGTTGAACAACTGGGCTGAGTAATTGCTAAGGCGTATGGCCTACCAAGCCAGCAGCACCTACCATCTGCTTTTATACAGGTAACCAGAGCAATGGTGCTTTCTCGCTCCTTTTTAAACAGTTAAGTGATGTTCCGCTGTGTATGGATGACAGCTCATCTTAACACTGCCCTATGGAGGGGCAGTTAAGCTGCCAGTAACTCCATCAGGTCCTCGGTGATACCTTAATTTATTTTTATTTTTATTTTTTTTTAGAGGCAGAATTTTGATTTTTTTGTCATTATTAACTTGTCTAGGCTGGCCTTGAACTTGCAATCCTCCTGTCACGGTTTCTTGATTATAGGTCTGGGCCACCAAAATTGGCTTTCTCCGCAGTTTAGAATATACCTGCTGCTGAGAAAACTCTGTAGAACCTTTTGACAGCTGTTCCTGCCATCTATTCTGACAAATAAGCCCCCAGACCCACCCCAAATATAAATATGCCACAGGTTCCAGGACAGGCGTGGACTCACCAGCTTGCATCCGCTACATAAGTTGCTGCAATAAAACCCCCAATCACCCAGAGTGCTGGCCAGGTGGTCAGAGGAGGCATGCCCCACGTGGAACATTCTACTGGGCCTTCCTCAAGCCCCCTCTATCCTGTGGGCCTGTTTCCTTCTCAGTTAAAACAGGAAAGAGACTGGGTAAAAGGCCACAATTGCTCACAGCCCTTTTACAATTTTAAGTATATTTTAAAGAAAATCTCAACAATTTTTGTTTGTTTGCTTGCTTGTTTATAGCTAGGATGTCACAGGGCGGCCCAGGCTAGCCTCAAACTCTTACCAATCTTCCTGCCTCAGCCTCCCCTCATGCTGGGATTACAAATATGATCAAAAGCCACTCATGCCTGGCTCCAGAAAGTTACTTTAAAAGTAAAGATCAGTGGGTGTGGTGGCACACGTCTTTAATCCCAGCATTCGGGAGGCAGAGGCAGGCAGATCGCTGTGAGTTCAAGGACAGCCTGGTCTACAAAGCGAGTCCAGTACAGTCAAGGCTAACACAGAAAGACCCTGTCTCGAAACAAACAAACAAACAAAAAGCAAATAAAAGTAAAGATCAATCAGATCTTCCAAACTCAAGAACGAGAGTATTGGAACTGCCAATTTTAGGCATAAGTACCTCAAATTCTACAGTAGGGCTGTCATCAACTAGCCTGTCACTATGTAGAATCTATCTATGCAGGCAGCCAGCCCCAGCCGGGAATGTAACAAGAAGGCCGGGTGGCTTTGGTACCAGGCTTTCCTACACTCTCTTCTGCTACAAATAGACACCAGGAAGAAACAAGGGAGGCCAGAAAAAAAAAAAAAGGCACCAACCCTGTTTCAGGACAACGACAATCACCTAGAAGCTGCCATTTGTCCCACAAGGCTGGCCGCTCCCCACCACCCGCCTCCAGGCACAAACCTGAAAAACCGAGGCTGGTGTTCCACGTCGTTTTCCTCTAAGATGCGCCGCCTCTCCCTCTGCAGCCGCTCGATCCTCTGCTTCTGCACCTCAGCTTCCTCTACGTTCCCTTCTTCTAGAAGCCTGGGGACGGAGGGGATCGGAAAGGACTGGTCACCGAAAAAATAACCAGCAACTCCGATGTACAGGACTGGATACTCAGAGCCCCCTCCACACGGTGATGCAGCATTTTGAGCCTGAAAGCGGGGCCGCCTCTTGTGAAGAGGTGATGTCCCTGGGGCTTGGGATCTCTGTCCAGAGAACTCTGAGTCAGTCTTCTACTCCCCCCACTCTCCCGTGACAGGAACCCCCACATTGTTCGTTTCTTGGGTACGTATTTTCCAAACAGCAATACATATTCTTGTCCCCTTGTCCAGCTAAAGGGCATAAATGGTTGCAAAGCGACTTCGTTTTACTTCGCTTTTCACTCAACCTTAGAGAACTTTTCACAGTTGTGCCGGAACAGGTTCATTTTTAACGGCAGTATAGTACTCGTTTTTGTGGATGTGCCTTAATCATTTCAAACACACTCTACATGTAGACACTGGGTTGGTCCTACCATTTTTAGAGTTATACTTCGTGTTGAAGTAAATGACTTTGGACAGCCACCCTTTGCACATAAGAAAACATATCTGTTCAAGAAATGTCTAGACTTAGGACCGTTGGACAAAAGAGTTGAGTCTTTAATTGATATATTATGAAAGTACACTTGACAGGGAATGTAAGCAATTTATATTCCTCCTTTTATATTCTATTATATTTTATACTATATATTAGTTTGTATTATAGCATGTTGTTACCAGCCACAGATTTTTTGTTTGTTTTGCCAAACTAGGAAATGGCATTTTCACTTGGCTTTCTTCTCTGTGAACTGTTCATTTCTCCAAGTCCATTTGCTCCCTATTGAGTGATATCTTACTGATTTCTAGAACAAACCATACTGTAAGTACAGATTTGTTGCTCATGTATCTTTGAATTTGGTTGTGCACTTGTACATACCGTGTCATTAAGGCCTTAAGAAAATTAAGTCACATATAGTTATCTTTCCTCCCATGTGGCTCTCAGAATTTGAGTCTCAATTATAAAAGGCTCTGGGGGAAATTATCCATCCTGTTCTACAGAGCAGGAAACTGAGGCTGGGGAAGAGTGGAAAAGCCTTGTCACAGAGCACACGACTCATGAATAGCAATCCCAGAACCAGAAGTTAGAACCCAGTGCGCTAAGATCATTTCAACGTGCGGGACCAGGAGAGCTCACTGCTTATTGCAAATAAACAGTAAACTCCTCATTACTACATGCAGCGAAATTCTTCAAGACGGTCCCCCTCCCCTCACCTCTCCTGGTATTTCAGTACAAGTGGGGGCCCTCCAGATGTGGAAAGGCGGCACCACACAAGGATGGAAGTGCACGCTTCAGTCAGCCCCCCTATTTCAAGCCCCTACTTTGTCCTTGTACTCCTGATGACGGTACCCACCCCAGGCTCTGGGTGGCCAGGCTGTGGTGAACACCGCTTTTTGTGGATTGTTGTAAATGTCTCTGGAGAGAAAGCTGTTTGGACAAAGTCCTTACCTCTGATCTGGTCTGAAGCGAGTGTCAGTGGGTGGCAACAGGGACCTTGACGCCGGGTCCAGCTCATTTAACCCTAATGCAAACTGTGTGAAGCCGTAGTACTGCTCATAGCCTTTAGGCATGGGGTCTGAAAGACAAACAAGCCACCCAGCTCTCATTTGCAATTCATCTGTGTTAGTTTAATTCCTTCCACTTTTTCATCTCAGAGCAGCTTTTTTTTTTTTTAAATCTCTAAACGGTTCCATTTCTATTAAAATATTCTGACTAACAAGTAAGCTACTGAGCACTTCTTGGTAGATTTTTTTCTCTCTGAGTTTTCTGTCTCAGGGATTTGGTCTCTTTGCTTTGGTCCCGCAGTGAATTTATCCTGCAGTGAATTTATCTGGTGCTGTGAAGCATCCATATTGTCTGAGCTAATGCAGAATTTGTTATTCAAATGCACTACACCAGGGGCCCGGTGAGATGCCACTCAAGACTAATGGATGAGTTCAGACCCTACAAAGTGGAAGGAAGAAAGTAACTCCACAACGCTGTCCCCAGACTTCCACATTTGTGCTTGGGCACACATATCCCTGCACTCATTTTACACACACACACACACACACACACACACACACACACACACACACACACACACACACCACACACATGCACGCATGCACTCACGCATGCCAACATGCATGCACACACAATAAAGTTTTAAAAATCAATTGAAGAAACTCACTAGGCCTTTTCCTAACCAGCTGTGCTCCCGCTACAGAAGGCCCATGTCCATGCAGAAATGCCAAACTCCCAGAATTCTGGAGCAGCTGCAACAGCACTGAACTCCCTGAGGGTGGTCTGACACCTAATTCTTTTCTTTTCCTCGCCGCTTTTCACCAAATCTCAGGCCTTAAAAGCTCACATCCCAGGGTTAGGTTCTAATTGGCCCTAACTTTGGTCTCAGCTAAGAGTCAGATATACACCAGGGATATCCAATGTAGACCCAAGAAATTCCCTTGCAGTCTTAGTGCTTGCTGGTCCCATATCCACACGTAAATGTCCTCCATGAACTTTGCCACAGACAGCATGCTTTGAAGCTTTTCAAGTCCTACTGGCAGCTAACCCCATACTCTGTGTACTGTACCTAAAGCTTGAACACCAGACCAAGCTCCAAGCTGTGCTTTCCACCTGAGACCCCCACCCACCAGAGTAAAGATGGTGCTTTCCTTCAACAGGGGCCAGGGGAGCTAGAGGCCCATATGGAGACAAAAGAATGGTAAAGAGTGAGCATTGAGCCAGGCTTTCAGCAAATGAGAGACTGTCTGTGTGAAGTCTTATGTATGCCTCTAAAGCTAGGAAGGCAGCCGCTAGGGCATCAGTCCAGCTCCACGGCAACCTTTGGGATGGAAGAAGAGGTGGCTGAGAGAGACTACATTGGCCCTTACTGTCACACCTCTTCCTGACGGGATGCAAGCCAGCGTTCCTTGTTCCCCACAGTTGGCACGGGGATGGGCTAGGGCCTACTTCGGGCTGTTTGTGCTGTTGAGACTCACTGGCTAGGAACCCTGGGAAATGCTTCGTTCTTGAGAAAGGGGAGGTGCAGGGTCAGCTGTTTAGCCCTCCCCTTCCTCCCCGATTTGACGTGTGTCTGTGAGGTGGCATGATAGGGAGTCGTTACAGCCATCTACGCACATGGGAGGAACCACGTGTAGCATAACGCCTCCTCCCTGCTCTGCGTCTCTGACCCCAGTAGGCTGCTGAGGTAACAATATGGCGCCTCACCCCTCAATTCCTTATTAAACATGGCATGTAGCCCATGGCTTAAGCTACTAACAAAGTAGTTTCCTTTTTCCCTTCCTCAACCCTGCCCACCTCAATCCCCAACCATTCTCTCCCTCCCTTAACCAGACTAACACCCACTCCTAAAGCCCATGTCTCAGGACGATGGTCATTTGACTAAAATGACTCCAACTTGGAAACAAGCTCTTTCCAGTGTGAGAGATTAAAGGGTTCCTGGTGCACAGCCTGGGCTTCCACAGCTTTCTTGCCAGAGCTGATCCGGGCAGTGTCCTTGGAAGACAAGTATAGCTTTTAGGATTCGACCAACTGGAAGGTCCTGCGTGCTTTGGAAAGCCTAGGTCACTCTGTTTTTCTAGTGACAGCTTGGTCTTGCTCTTGGCTCTAGAATCTCTTGCATTTTGCTGTCACTCCAACAAGCCCTGTTAGAGCCCCATGTGTGAGCTGAAGAAGCTGTCAGGCCACCCTGGGATTGCCAGCTCCTTTCTGAGGTCCCGAGAACCCAGAGCAGAACACAGCAGCCAAACTGAGAAGCTGCTGTAAGCATGGCAAAGACATGAAAGATGGGCCAGGGCCACTAACCTGCCTCAAGCAGGTGGCAGCTAGAGACAGTGGCGCTCACCCCCCCTGCTCCCCTGCCCGGTGTGGGGGGAGAAGAAGGGGGGACAGCCTCTCAGCTGTTCTATCCTTGGGATCTGGCGGCCACTCACTTGCTCTCCAGACACACGTGGACGAGGAAGCCCCGCCACAGTAGATGCTCTCATGCCATTTCCCGAACAGCCGGTGCACAGGCTTCCCGCTGCGGTCGAACACTGTGCCTTCGATCTCGTGGGCGTTAGTGCTCCAGTATTTTGCCTAGGATACAGATGAGAATGGTCTGGGTAGGACTACGGCATTGACTTATTATAGGTATTAGAGCACAGAAAGAACGAAGGCCAGGTCCAGGGGTGCTCTTCTGTGAGGAAGACAGGGTAATCAGGAGTCCAAGGTCATCCTCAGCGGCAAGTCAAACTTGAGGTTAACCCTGACTACTGTGAGTGTCTCAGGGGAATGAAAAAGACAATAAAGGTGTTTCTTTTTTCTTTTTTTGAAACCAGGTTTCTCTGTATACCCTTAGCTGTCCTGAACTTGCACTATATACCAGGCTGGCCTCAAACTCACAGGGATCCACCTGCCTCTGCCTCCCGAGTGCTGGGATTAAAGGCGTGCCCGGCGTAAGAGTGTTTCTATAGGACTAGTTATGGGTTGTTTCATTAGTACACAAATACAAATTATATAATTTTTTTGTCATGTACAATATTTTGAAATATGTGTGCATTGTGGAATGGCTAACTCAAGCTAATTAGCATGTTTTCCCTCACATTTATTTAGGCCAGAGCACTTTCACATGTGGTTGGCCATTTTCAAGTGTCTAGATACATTGTTAATGGCTCTCTTGACTTTGCAGAAAGGTTGTATCCTTTGATCAGTAACTTCCCTAGGCCTTACCTCTACCCCTCTGCTACTCAAGCTACTTCCTGCTTCTAGGAATCTACTTTCCCCAGTTCCACCCACAGATGAGGTCATGGAGTATTTTTTTATGAGCTAGGCTTATTTCACTTTGCACAGTATCTACTCCATTAATCTACGTGTATAGTGCACATGACAGGACTTCATTCGTTCCACTGCCAAACAGTATTCCGTTGCACTTCTGCACCCTACCTATGCACCAATAGCCCTGAGCGTGACCCTTCCTTTGCTCTTGTGAGCAGTGCTGTGACAAGCCTAGGACGGCAGGGCCCCAGAGATGCTGGGTGTTTTGAGGAACTTCATTCTCCCTACTGGCTGCACTAACTCACATCCCATGAGCAGTGTGCAAGGGCTCCCTTCGCTTCAGGTCTCATCTTTTTGGAGCCAGCTGTTCTATGATGCTGAACATCTGTTCACCTCTCTGTTGGCTGTCTGCATGGCTGACATTCAGGGATGTTTGTTTAGATACTTTTTTCTGCCTTTTTCTGGCATGAAGGCTCACTGTCACTGGGGCTGTGTTTCTAGCTCTTTTGTCTTTGTCGAATGAACGTGTGTGTGTGTGTGTGTGTGTGTGTGTGTGTGTGTGTGTGTGTCTACATAGTACAGCACACACTTGGAGGTCAGAAGATAACTTTCAGGAGTCAGTTCCACCTACCATGGGGATCAAAGTCAGATCCTCCGGGTTTTCAGCCAAAGCCTTCAGCCTCAAGCCTGCACTCTATCTAGCACCTACCTGGTCCGAGACAGAATCCTGCTTCAGTCTCCTGAGTCCCAAGTGTTGGTCTGATGGGGGTGAACTACCATACTCAGCGCCCCATTTATCCAGTTTTCCTGTAATTGAGCTGACTTCCATTTTATGTTGTGTATTTTAACACTGTATCAGATTACAACTATTTCCTCTTTTGCACGTGGCTATCCAGTGGTCCCACCAGCACTACTGAAGAGACTGCCCTTTCTCATCATGCCTTACTGCAATCTTTTTAAAAATCAATTAAAAGTAAACATGTGGATTTATTTCCGGGCTTTCTAGCCTGTTCCTACAGCCTGCCCAGGTTCTGGATTTAAAAACAGAAACAAAACCAAAAACTTTCATTATTTAACGAAGACTGCAGCTAACCTACCACCTGCAGCTTGCAACCCCGTAACGCATGTTTGTACAGGTTCTGCGCTTTTTCTACTTTCCCTTCACGTGGCACAGGAACACAGAAGCCAGTTCTTAGCTCTTTGCCAAGTAGCTACTGCATTGCCATGCTAATGGGTGAAAGTGCTGGCAGCTGCCCCAGGCAAGCCACTGTGACTCTAAAGCCTGTGAACTCTCCCAACTGCAATTTAAAGTTAACTCACGATTCTTTTTACCTGAAGAAAACAGTCATTGTCAAACCAGTTAAAGAGGTTGGTTAAAACTGCAGGTTTTACCATACCACCGCCCCACCCCACCCCTCCACATTCTTGGCCTGTTCCGGCTGCAGGAACCGGTACAAGCCCCCTTCTCAGCACCTTGGTCCATGAGACAGCCTTGTTCATCTCAGCTCAGGGGACCGCAGCCTCATTTATGCAGTACCACTGTCCAGCCAGCAGAGGGAGTGCCAACTCCCTAGAGAGTTTTGGACATCTGCCAACAACCTACCTGGCCACTCTTAAAAACCTGAGCCTAGCCTTTAAGGGCTGAGCCATCTCTTGCCTCTGCCTCCCTAAGGCTGGAATTAAAGGCCTGTGCCAGCACTGCTTGGCTCTGTGTTGGTTTTTTTGTTTGTCTGTTGTTTTTTTTGATCCAACAGGTTTCAGAAATTTTTACAAATAACGATAGTACTACTAAAAATTACCCATTTTGATAAACACACACAAAATATGGGTTTTGTTTCTTTGGGGAAGCAGCAGCAAAGGGTTGATAACTGTGATGCTTAACATAACGCCGGGGGTATACGACAACAACAGTAAAGAAAGTCATTATGGCTGCTCATTGGTCAGGAGAGAGACCATGAGAAAGAGACAAGGTTTAAAACATCACTAGACTTCAACCCTTCCTTCAGCCTGTCTCACTGGTACTTTGTCTATAGCCTCAAATTAAATTAACAGTAGTCCATTCATCAGACAGAACTGTGAGGATGTCAAACGGGCCTGAGGCCTTTTAACTGTGGCGAGGAGGTGTTGGTATTACATAGCATAACCTGAGGTTGGAGAGGACCACTTGGGAGCCTGTAGCCAAAGCTGGAAGGTAACTTCTGGGATGGATGGAGGGTCCCTTGAAGCAGTGCCAACCCAAATCTACCTCAGGAAAGTAGTTAGAGTAACTTTTTCAAGATTACAGAACAAATGGAATAAATTATATGCTGTCTGTGTACTCCTTTATGTTGGGTTTTTTTTTTTTTTTTTTTTTTTTTTGGTTTTTTGAGACAGGGTTTCTTTGTGTAGCCTTGGCTGTCCTAGACTCACTTTGTAGATCAGGCTGGCCTCAAACTCTCAGCAATCTGCCTCTGCCTCCCAAGTGCTGGGATTAAAGGCGTGAGCCACTACGCCCGGCTTACCTTTAAGTCTTAAATAAACATCTGCTGTTTAAAAAAAAAAAAGCAAAACTTCATGAACAGAGGCATTTCTCCATAAATCAAAAACCCTGGCCCTATTTTCAGCTGGAACTGAAGCCGTATTTGAAAAGCAGGAAAGTTGAGTGGCATTTCCAGGTCGTTCTCTGCTTGTTCAGTTTCTCCCCTTCAAAGCTTTGGTAAATGCAAAGGGAAGGTGGGACACAGCAGCAGCGCCAGAAGAGTGAATGTGAAATTCCAAACTGACTTCTCCAGCCATGTAAAAGAGGCAGGGGAAGAAAGGGACCCAGGCCATTAAGTTTATTGGGAATAGGGGTCAGATTTTTTTTTTCCCTTTACAGTATTTATCAACAGATCAAATGTTGACCGACTGGGAAGCCACAGGGGAGACAGCTGTGCCCCACGGGAGCATCTGCTCCCAGGGTCTTTCAACATTCGGTGCTCATCTCCAATAACTACAAGCATCTTCCTGTAAAGCTGGGCGTGGTGGTGTACTCCAGGAGTTCAGTACTCCCTCTGAGGGATGAAGCAGGGGGATTGCTCCGAGTTTGAGGCCAGCCTGGACTCAAACAAATGATCTCTCATTCTTTCTCTGGTCCTGATAAGATGAGAAGGGGTGGTGGACAGCAGACAAGGGAGTGAGCACACTGCTCTGAGAAGACGCGCGCGCACGTGTGCATGTCTGTCTGTATGAGTAATCGGACTCTGTAAGCACATGCATTTCAGGGGAGAGAGTGGGCAGTGCTAGGGCTGCAGAGCCTTGTGCGCTGTTGAGAGGATGCGGAGTTCTACTTGGGAAGATGGAAGTAAGTGGAAAGCCTTCTTAAGGGAACGGCTGGCCACGCCCTTTCTCGTGGCGAGGCAGCAGCAATGCAAGCATGGCGGTCTCCTCACCCAGTTCTTTCTTCCTTATGATACTGCGTAGTCTGCTCTCAGACTCCCAGTTCCCCAGCCTCAACCTCTTGAGTGCTGGAATTACAGGTGCAAGCCGCCAAGTCCGGCTTCATTGTAACCTCTCTTAAAGGCACAGCTCAGCAATATAAAGAACACCCACAATGGTGCACGACTGTCACCACTATATAACTTTTTTCATCTTCCCAAACAGAAACTCCAAACTTGTGGCACACAAACGTCTTATGCTTCCCTCCACCTGGCCCCTGATAGCCCTCTCTCTGTTTTCTTTCTCTATGAACTCAGCTCTTCTGGGGGTTCGCGTACTTGGGGGTCCTATAGGATGCATCCTTTCACGTCGGCTTATCCACTTAACATGTCTTCATGTATCTGTGTCATGGTCTGGTGACAGCTCATCAAAGAGTCTCCCAGTCTATGCCCTGAGGAGGGCAGATGGTAGGAGAGGCAGGGAGGGTCAACATCTCAGTCAGGTAACAGGATAGGGGATAGCCGTGCTCTGGGCACCTGGCACTGCCTTGGCCTTCCTGCACCAGCTCACTCAAGGTACCTTTATGAAGTTCACTTTGCAGTGGCAGGAGTCATCAGCCAGGTTCTTGATGACAATCTCGCCATAGTGCTCGATCCACCGCTGCCCACTTAAGATGTTGTGGATGCAGGAGGTCACTTTGTTCCACTCAAAGTGATCTCCAAAACTGAAAGAGAGGGGGGAGTCACAGGCGGCTCCCAGCAGAGCCAGCCACAGGTGCAGCAGGCAGGCCATCTTACTTTAATACACCGAGGCAGGGGACAAATCACCCATCCCCTCATTTGCAGACCCTGCGTCAAATAAGGCTGGTTTGGGAGGCAGAAAACACCTCAGCAGTCATCCTCCTGCCTCCTAAAGGTACAGGGGGCTCCACCAGCGGCTGCTAAACTGCCAGCCACCCTCTTCCACAGAGGAAGCATCCAGAGCCCCAGGGGACAGGCCTGACGCTGCTGGACTGCAGAAGGGAAGTTGGTGGAAGGTGTAGGGTGGGCTCCCACACTTTACTAATTACAAATTATTTCTATCTTTTCCATGAGAAAGAACTCAGGCATTGCTTACAGTAGGTGAGGGCGCTAGTGACAAGGAAAGTGGGGCAGCCTGACTCCCAGTCATGTGTGAAAGGGCACAGCAGCGTGTGATTCCCTACAGCCTGGCTTAGAGTCCTAGACCCACTATCACTTTGATTAAACACACACACACACACACACACACACACACACACACACACGCTGGAGAGATGGCTCAGAGGTTAAGCACACTGACTGCTCTTCCAAAGGTCCTGAGTTCAATTCCCAGCAACCACATGGTGGCTCAAAACCATCTATAATGTGATCTGATATCCTCTTCTGGCCTGCAAATGCACATGCAGACAGAGTACTGTATACATAATAATAAATAAATAATAAATAAATAAATAAATAATTTAAAACACACACACACACACACACACACACACACTCACACTCACACACATACACACCAAAAACCAAAAAACCTATCAATGTCGCCTATAGAACGGAAGCTTTGTCTGACTCTGAGGGAATTCTGACAGTGAGGCAAGACCACAGTGATAAAGAAAAGTGGCTGTTTATCTTGGAAGGAAGCAGAAAGGAATTTTTAAAAGCCTCTGCTCAGGGAGCTGTTGTCTGCAGGAGGCATTTCCAGCCAGTGAGGGAAAACACTAGACCGTTGAGGCCTGCCAGGAGGAGGCAGCTACCTGAACACACTGCCAGAGGGAGTAAATGTGAAAAGCACAGTCTCCAAGCCAGGGGGATTGTGGGTGCCCGTAACGTACACTTCTGGCCTCAGAGTTACCAGTTCTAACCTAGAGGAACTTACGTGGGCAAAGTCACGTGGGTTGTGCCAATTGGGACGATTTCCATGGATTTACCCCAGAATTTGTTTTTCCATCGCACATCTGAAACGAAACATGAGATAGCACATGTTGAACAAGACAGCTAGGTGGATTCAGAGATCTCAGGCTGGACAGATGATTGGTCATTCTCCAACTGTCACGGTCAAGTTGGTTCTAACGGAGATAATTGTTCATGGCCTAGAAATGCCGACTGGGGACCCAAAATGGAACCAGGAAAACAAAGTTGAAAGGCACAGTCCTCTTGAAAGAGTCCGCAGCATGGGAGTGAGGTGACGATAAGTCACATCAACTCGGGCTATCCCAGTGTGCTGCTGCGTGAGGTGGTTGGTGTGAGGGGAGACGCATGGCTGGCGTTTGAGGAAGGCCCTGAAAGAGGCTTGCCAGAAAGAGCCACGTAAACAGGGCTTTGTAGAGTACACATGAGTTCGTGAAGCAGAGAGAAATCATTTGGAAGATAGTATTTAAAGGGTCAGAGGTATAAGAGAGGCACGTGTGGCTCTGTCCTGTGGGTCTGAGACTATCTGAGGGAAAGAGCAGAAAGTCAGACTGAGGAAGAAGTGGGTTCTGCGAGTCTCGCTGAGAAGTCTTTTTTTTTTAGTTGAAAACATTCGGGGAACCGGTGTGATCAGATTTGTAAAAATCTTGCAAAAAGGGTCAAAGCCTGAGAGAACAGACCATGGGCAGGAGGGGTAAAAAGCAAGGCGCTGAGAGCAGCGGCTGCTGTGGCCGCGATAAGCGGGAGGGAAGTGAGTTGAGCCCACAGCTGTGATGCGGTGGGGTCATAAGGAAACAAGCAAAAATGGAGACTGGCGTGGCCAACAGGCGCAGGCTGAGAAAGGAAGGGGCGGTTACGAGCCATGGTGTCAGCTGTCCTAATCTGTGGATGCCGCCACCAAGAGAGCAAAGGGGGACGGGGGGGGGGGGGGGGGGGACACACACAAGAATGGGAAGCCGTCTGTCTAGGTGCCGCACTGAGACAGGAGCACGGCTGGGGATGAGGGAAGAAGCCGGGAGGTTAGGAGATGCACGGCTGTGGTCTAGGTGAGGGAGGTAAGGGGAATTATTATTATTATTATTATTATTATTATTATTATTATTATTATTATTATTATATTTTTTTGGTTTTTGAGACAGGGTTTCTCTGTGTAGCCTTAACTGTCCTGGACTTGATTTGTAGACCAGGCTGGCCTCGAACTCACAGTGATCCACCTGCCTCTGCCTCCCGAGTGGGGGGATTAAAGGCGTGTGCCACCACCACCTAGCCAAAAAAAAAAAAAATGTTTTTTTTGTTTTTTTGTGGGGGGAATTATTTTTTATGAAATGGTGAACATAAAGGAAGCTGTGAGCTTACTTGCTATAGAAGCTGTTTCTGAAGTGGTGAAGCTATTTTAAAATTAACTATGCTAATGAAAAAAATCACCAAGTTATGTACCATAAGTGGGCAAACAATATAGTATGTAAATATTTCTCAATAAAATTGCTATGAAAAATGAAAAAGGGAGAATTGGATTGGAACAAAGAATAACAGTGAATTGCTAAGTTTGTAACACACACAATCTCACAAAGGTCAGGTTTACACTGCTATGCTTCTTACTACATCTATACTAATATATAATAATGCCAGTTGACGGAAGACTGACTATAATGCCTTAAAGATAGATAATATAAACACTGCAGTAACAACTAAGGCATAAAACAAGGGGCTGTAGATATAATCCAATAAAAGAGATAAAATAGACATATAGACAGTGTCCAACTAATTCAAAAGAAGGCATAAAAAGAGAAAAGAGGCCAGGTGTAGTGGCACATGCCTGTAATCCCAATACTTGGGAGGCAGAGGCAGGCAGATCTCTGTGAGTTCGAAGCCATCCAGATCTACAAAGTGAGTCCAGGACAGCCAGGACTATAAGAAAAACCCTGTCTTGAAAAATCCCCCCCCCAAAAAAAAGAAAGAAAGAAAGAAAGAAAGAGAAAAGAAGCGAAAAAGAAACCCATTTGACAAAAAACAAGGCATGCCTTGTTAAATCACCTACATCTTTAATTACAACAAATGTAAATGATCTAAACAACCCAGCTAAAAGGCAGAGAAATGTGAGACAGAGGGAAATTTGAGGATCCTATACCTAGGAAACAGGTAGAATTATCCAGGAAAGGAGAAGGAGAAATGTATGTAACATAAGGAGCCTCCAGGGACTACTTTTGAGAAGGCTCTCTTGTTAAAAACGAAAATGCAGACTTTATGAAAACAAAGAAGAAGCACTTTTGGGGCCAACGAGATTTGTCAGGTAGGAGCTTAGAAGCCTTATGAGAAACATTTCCAGAGGGTTTTAGTGAAAAGTAGAGAAATCTCAGGTGAAGCTTTAATATTTAATATTAAGCATCAATAACAAAGAGTAAAGAAACACTTGACTTTTAACTTCCAGGCTAGTAACACTGATAGCCTCCAGACAGAGTAAGTGGGTGGTGGGGTGGGGTGGGGGGAACGGACGGGAAGTGTCACGGTATGCTCCTGTCTTGTCGGTTGAAATCCCACAAAGATATATATGCACACGTACGTATGTATAAAGACAACGTGGGAACCAAATGACAGTGTTAGTAAAGAAAATGTTTTTAAAAATTGATTAGGGGTTGGGGATGTTACTCGGCTGCTAATTGCATAGCATGCGCAATGCCCAAGTTCAGTCTTCAGCGCTGCATAAACCAGGTTGTGCTAACGTCTGCCTGTGAGCCCGACACATTGCAAAGTGCAGGCAGAAGGGTAAGCAGTTCAAAGGGAACCTAGTATAAGAAGTTTAAAGTTACCCTGGCCTGGACTAAGGGAGCCTATCACCAACAACCAAAACTAGTATGTATGTATGTATGTATGTATGTATGTATGTATGTATGTATGTACACACACATATATGTAAATATATACATATATACAAAATGTGCTCAACTTCTTGAAAACCTGGTACACTCAGTTCCTCATACTGTACTCTAACCTTTTGAATAAATGAAAACTTAGCAGAACCAACTCATTTAGGAAAGACCTATAAACATTATTTTTAGAACAACTTTCCATTTTCCCCCATCTCCAAATGTTAAGTTTTAGGAAACATCAATACCAAAACAGTCCTCCTCATGTCCAGAAGGGCTAAGGCTATATCTCAGTGGTAGAAGTACTTGAGAGCAGTGAAAACAAAGCCAGCCAAGGTCAACACAAAGCGAGGTGACAACAACCATGGGTAACACAGACAGACGGAACCCTCCAAACAAACCACACTAAACCCAGAACAAGATAAAACAACCCCCGCCCCAAGGGGCCAGCAGCATGGCTCAGCAGGAAAAGGTGCTCGTCGCTGAGCCTCACAACTGAGTTCTGTGCTTTGGACTCACATGACGAGAGGAGAAAAGCCTCGTCCTGTGAGTTATCATCTGACGTCCACACGCATGTCCATGTGCCCGGGCATACAGACAGTAAATAAGTGGGGGGGGGGGGCGGGGGGAACCCATGGGTTAAAAATGTTCATGAAAACAAAGATGAATAGACGTCAGAGGTACCAAATGTAACTTTGGAAACAAAATATAATTCTTTTAAAAAGCAAGAAACCCATTTGCTGCCTACACTCTGATAAAGGTGGCTGGGGAATGCTGCAGCTCCCGCAGTAAGTGAGGCAGTTATAGAGTAAGTTATAGAGTAAGGTAGAGGAACAGCTCCGAGGGTGAACAGTGGTGACTCGGGTAAAGAGTCGCCACTAAGAAACAAAAATTAACTTTTTAAATTAAGAGGCAAAAAGAATGAAATGATCTCCTGCATTCTTAGCATCCACTAATAATCAACTAAATAACACGCTGTCTATGCACAGGTGGTAAGTGTCAATTACTGTTGTCTAAGAAGAGCAAGACTCAGGACCACTTTTGACCTTGGCAAGCACTGAGTAATCCCTGGAGAGAATCTGCAATGCTATGAACACGGAGGTCACACAGAATCGGCACATTACCTTGCCAGAAAACGAAGTTTCCAGACTCGGCGTGGCAGGCGGAGATAGGTGGGTGGTGGCTGACCTGATGAGACAAAAGACACATAACCTAAGTACTCTTGCTAAGCCTGGGAAGCCATCCCTTTTCCCTTCAGCTGTGTAAACTTGAACGAGTGTGCCCTCAAGGGGGCACTCTTGACATAACCAAGTCCCCTTTTACCCTGATGGGGAGGAAGCTGTCCATGGAAACCTCCAGAGGCTTTCCAGGGAGCATAGCCCAAGCCTCAAGTAGTGAGGACAAAGTCACGATTTGAACAGTATGGGAGAAAACCAGGGACATTTGAGGCCTGCGCTTTCCTCAGCGAGTACTGTTGTTTGACATGAAAAGACCTGAGTATTTTGACTAAGCTGTCAGTCGCCGGTTAGGAGCAGCTACTTCTAAGTAACACAAAAGCATGTCGCCCTAGGGCTCAGAAAACTGAATCATCAAGGCCAGGCTCTTAAGTCACTGCTGAGGTCAGTCCAAGATAACTCTTTAAAACAATATTTACTCACCAATTTATTGTGTGTGTGCATGTGTGTGTGTGTGTGTGTGCGCGCGCGCGTGTGTGTATGCGTATACATTCACTCACGTACCATGGTTCACGTGTAGAAGTATGAGAACAATTTGTGGGAGCCAGCGCTCACCTTCCACTTTGTGGGTTCTAGGGATGGAGCTCAGGCCCTAAGGCCTGGCAGCCAGTGTCCTGACCCTCTAAGCCATCTCTTTGGTCCCTAGGATAAGTCTTAAGGATAATGTCTCTGTAGAGCAGAGCTGGTCACAGTCACCGAAGAAAGCTCACCAATGGCTAAGGAGAAAACATGTGTCGAGACTGCGGAATTAAGGAGTCCATGGAGTGGTACTGTGTATGATGGGGATCTGGAAGAAGACCCAGAACCCACATTGGGGCGGTGGGGAGCAAGCAAGCTGGGCATACTGGCTGGCATCTGTAATCCCAGCATAGGGCTGAGACAGACAGATCCTTGGGGATCACTGGTCATCCAGGCTAGAACTTAGTGAGTACCGGGCTACTAAGAGACCCTGTCTCAGGAAAACAATAAAACTATGGTAGATGGCACCTGAGGAACAACAGGAGGTTTTCTTCTGGCTTTCCCACATGCATCTGCCAACCTACAACGCGCGCGCGCGCGCGCACACACACACACACACACACACACTTACAGGAAAGTATCTGTGCACTTATCATCACTATATACAGATTCTTGAATGAATGAGTACTAACATCCTAGATCGGCTGGTCCTCATAGCAGAGGCTGCCACTGGGGGGACACCATGGCTTGTTTTAGCCATCAATTAAGAAGCTAAACACAAAATGGGAGGCTATGTTCCCTCTCTTCATCTCAGTAACACTCAGGACTGTGTGCTGTTGTCACAGATCAGTACTTATTAGGAAGAGGAGGAGGAAGAGGAAGAGGAGGAGGAGGAAAGAAAGAAAGAAAGAAAAATAGTTATGTTGGTTGTACAATGGCTGTTAACAGAAGGGTTTTTTTTGGGGGGGGGTTGGTTTGGTTTGGTTTGGTTTGGTTTGATTTTTTTGACATAGGGTTTCTCTGTGTACCCTTGGCTGTCCAGAACCCGCTTTACAGTCTGGCCTCAAACTGACAGAGATCCACCTGCATCTGCCTCCGGAGTGCTGGGATTACAGGCGACCACCACCACCACGCCTGGCAGTAGAAATATCTTCTATTTGGATTATCTACCCAAGGTCTTTCCTACAACCAACATGGAGTCTGAAACCAGACAGGTCAAGCTTCCTGAGCCACAGGTTTCAAAGAATCAGCTGAGAAAACGTACGTACCGGTGTGCTTCCGTGGTTTATAGACTTCAGAGCTAAGTGCTAAGCTGAACTGTTCTGAAAAACATCGCATGAACCACTCGATACTGAGCTTTACCAGGTAGGAACAGGTGTGTAAGGAGATGAGGGGAATGGCAAGTCCACAGGCTCCCCCTCGCCTTCCTCTGGCCCTCCTGTGCTTGGCAGGTACCCTGTATGTGGAGAGCTGCAGGGCTGACGGATCCCCAGGCATCCTGCCACAGCCCTCACCGACAGACTGGAGAGCCAGGAAAGCAGACAGTGACAAAAATAGCATCCACACCTTCGGATCACTCAATGAACTGAAACCCCAGCTTTGGGAACTAGGAGGCGGCACTCTGCTGTCGCTTGATGGGCCGTGGGACGACGCGGAGTTTTGGCCACTCTTCTCTGCAGTTTTGGAGAGGAATTTTTCACTGGCTCAGGGACCCAACTCCTATAATCAAGGCAAATGGCTGCTTCTCTTTGTCCTTAGTTTTAAAAGTCCAAACCCTTGGTGACAGTTCATATCACAAAGTGCTCTATCTACCCTTTCTCCCATGAGGGAACTCTCAACAGTCTAGTTGACTTTTAAACTGCAGGGTTGCATACAGTTAAATGGGGGAGGGGGGAAGGTCACGGGGGAAGGGGTGGACTCGGGAAGATTGGGAGGTAAATGCAATCAAAGTGCATGCTGTGAGACCCCCGCCCTGCAACCCCCAATGGCAGAGTCTACTGCTGAAACTTCAGAGCAGACACAGAATCTGACCACTGTTCCTCATCCTGACTGCACCTACCTCAGGGCTATGCCTAATCGTGTCGTAACTGGACCAGGCCTGCTTCCATCTGCTCTCAGTGTCTTCAGAAGGGAACACTACAAGATACAGCCAATCTGAACATCTGGTTCCAGGGCTTGTGCTTTTGAGCCCATGGGAAGGACTTGTACAAAGCTGATACTTAATCTTTACGGCCAGCTCCCTCTCTATGTTCCTGGAGAGGCAGCCCAAACTGCTGAGTTTTTGCTAACAGTTTAGTCTTGATTCCCTTTGAGGTGAGAGTGGTGTTGTTCGTGGTCCCATACCTTGAACAATACAGACAAAGGATGCCTTCACATCCATGGTCAACAATTCTGGTAGCTGCGAGCTTAGTAACTAACCATTAAAAATGGCCCCAGAAGAATGTAGGGAAAGGACAAAGGGAAATGGGGTCTGGGGCTTAGCATTACTGCAGACACAGAAAGCCTTGCTCCTCCGGGCCTCGGTCTCCTTGCCTGTGGCTGACCCTTGGGGGCCTGCCACTCTGGGCAACCCAGAGGTCAAGTGTGATCACACATTTTAGAGGTGGAAGGCACCGTGCATGAGAAGCAACCACTCAACTGTGATAAGGATAATGTGAGCAAGAAACGGCTTCTGACCACAGCAGACACTTCCGCAACATGTTAGCATGTCTTTTCAATGAGCAAGAATACAGAGAAACATGCTTTGATCTAGGTGAACTCTGGAACAGCACTTGCTTGACTTCCTGGGACTCTCCTGACAGGAATAGCTACACAGTAACTGGGTCACAGGACTGGAGGAGAGAGACCAGCCACTCTTCCAATGAAAGTCAGTCAGCTAGGAGAGGCAAGCTGTCTCATGCCTTTAGCTTGGAGATGTGACTTCATCCATGTATTTTTTAAGGATAAAATCTCCTGTATGTGCATGTACACACATGTACACACACACACACACACACACACACACACACACACGCCACAATCTTAAATGTAGTTATTCAGATACATGTACTTGTAGAGAGGCACAGGAAAGCATAGAATCTCCCCCCAAGTCTAAAAGTTTGTCACCTGCACACACTGGACAGGTGCAGCCTTATGTTGTCTCCATGGGGTAGACTGTCTCCAGGACCAGAAGTAGAAAAACCACATAAGCAGGTATATGGATGCAAAATGAAATGGATGCTGTGCCTTAGCTATGCTATGGTATATATGCCTCTATATGCTTGGGTACAGAGGGCTTCGTATACAGCAAGTCACGTAGTGAGGATGAACGCTGAAAGGAGGAACGGGTGTGTGTGTGTGTGTGTGTGTGTGTGTGTGTGTGTGTGTGTGTGTGTGTGTGTATCTGTGTGTCACATCCACAGAGCTGAGGTGCGCCCAGAACCCCAGGAAATGGAGACTCTGGCCTCAAGACACATCCTCACATTGCACACTCTCCTGTAATTATCATCCTGCTCCCAACGAACCTGCTGAGGAGGAAATCCACCTCAGTCTGAGCAAATGCACACAGTGGAGGCACCCCAGTTCTGACCTCAAGAAGTTCAGCTTTTCTTGGGTGCACACAGAGTGGCAGGCATTTAAGCCAGAAGGCTAAAATCCAGACAGATGATACGGATCTGTCCCTATCAGGACCAGTGGTCATTAGGACAGCAGAGCCAGCATCCAGCTGCCGCCTGAGGGCTTGCTTTCTGTCTCCTAAGTGGCAGCACTCAGCCAGTTGTGCTGCTGGCAGGGAGACACAGTCTGTCTTATTTTACCTCCTGTGCTTTCGTCACTCCTCTTAAACTATTCCTAACGCTCTATATTTAAAGGGGTTTGAAAGTTCTCTCCAAATGTAAGAGCAATAACCACTAACAACGTATTCTTTCAGGTGTGGGTATTAGTGTCCCAGATCCCCTTTCATGAGCATGCACTGCCATTCCCAGGGGATGAAGACACAGCAGACGATCCAAGGACTGATGTCCCGTATGCAAGGCTGCATATGGAGCAAGCGGAGGACACATCCACTGCTGCAGACTACAGCCGGCCTTGTTTGCTTTTTGCCTTGGGGTCCAGTTCACACACCTAAAGACTAAGGTACACAGCACTCTCCCGTGATCTCTCTGGGGACAGGAGCACTTGCCCTCAGGGGCCCTGGTCTTCCTCTCCCAAGTCCCACAGCAGATCAGCTGGCTGATCCTGTGGCTGGTGCCATCCCTTCGGGGGCTCCAAGGACTGCCACTCACCTTCCTACGGATCACATCCCCTTCCCATTACAGTTCTTCGTCCTGCCCTGATTGTCAGCTGTAGTTTGGGGGCTATTTTGGGCCTTCATTTTCTTTTCCTTCTTTCTTTCTTTTCTTTTTTTTTTCTTCACAAGAGTGCATATGACACCATGACAACCGAATCATGTTTTCATTTATTCTCATTCCATTTCAAGTTCAGTATTTAAATAGCCCAGCTGAATTTAAACCAGACTACTGCATCCCTTCACTACTGATTTAGCCCCCACCTCCCTATACTAAGCCATTTTCACCTGGGAAGCCACTGGCAATATGCTTTAGGGTTTTGTATATCCACTTTCTTTTTGAGTTCCAGGCAACACAATTGCTCTGGGCTTTGGTTTTTGTGTTGTTCTTTTTTTTTTTGAGACAGGGTCTCACTGGGCAGCCTAAACTGGTCTCGAACTCTCTGTGTAGCCAAGAGTGACGTTGAACTCAGCGACCCTTCTACCTGAGGCCTCTGATGAACACTAGCATCACAGGAGGCATAAGCACCCCCCACCCCAAGCCTATACTACTTAAGATAAGCACCATGCTCATCCGTTTCCTAGAAGCTGGGTGTGGTTGTGAACCTGTGATCCCTTTACTCAAGAGGGTGAGACAAGAGCAATGTGTGTGTTTGAGGCCAAAGTGCATATGCAGTGAGGTCATGCCCCAAAGAAAAAGAGAGCCGGAAGTGGGGGAGGGGCCCCTGCACCTCCTCTCCCAGTCCTGTAATGCAACTCCATTGACACAAATAGCCAGAAGGGAAAAGAACGTTCTAGCAACCCACACCCCCTGTCTATCCTGTTTTCTAGGAGTGGGGGAGAGAAATACATCAGAGTTATGATGCCTAGCCTTCTGAGAAAGGGTGGGTTTTATCTTTCTAAATATACGCTCTCTATTTTAGCTGAAGGGGTTGTTCCACAGCGCAGTCATCCCCCCCAATGCATGCTGAGCCCTCCCAGAGCGACGAGGACAGGGCTCCTACAGCACAGTCACACATCACACAGCAGATCTGTGTCCACAGAACAGTAACAGTGGCCGTCAGCTCTGCTTTACAGAGGAAACCGAAGCACCGAGAAGCTACGTACCCTGCCCTGACTTCTAGAGCCCGCAGGAAGAAGAAGTGCATTTCTAATGTGAGGGGCTCAGCTCCTGAAGCGCCCATGCGATCTAGCGGGCAAGGATCTGCTGGACCTCAGGGCACATAAGGACGTGTTTATTCCCTAGATGAGGACAGAAGTCTTTGTCTGTCCCAGCAGCTGCCCCATGCCACGGCAGGGTCTGGGCATCTGCAATAGCATCAGGCACATGGTGAACATTAAAAGAAAGAAAAATGGGCTTGCAGCTCTAAGTAAATACACATGTGAGAGATCCCTTTTAGGTGACAATCTAGGCCACTGCACTGATGTGGCAACACCCATTCTGAGGGGCAGTCAGGAGCCAAATGGGTGGGCACACTTTCAACCTCTACATCACACTCTGGGTAGGGGCTTTGTGTCTTGGCATGTCCTTTTGCTAATGACCCGAAGGAGAACCAACAATGCTGCTGCTGCTGCTGCTGCTGCTGCTGCTGCTGCTGCTGCTGTTGCTGCTGGTAACCAGGCAGTGTCTCAGCATTACCGAGGCCCGTGTGACCTGGGTGGTAGATGGGCTTCCACGGAGAGAAAATGGATCCTGGCTTCATGCTGCCAAGCCTCTAATTATCTCAAGTCCTTGTGCAGCCAGTGAAAGGGGGGGAGGAATAAATATTTCAGAAGCACACTTAATAGCAGGCACAGAAATCCTCTCAGCAAACACAAAGGGCGTACATCACCTGCTCGGCAAAAAACTGGAAGCCCTTGTCCTGGCGGATGCATTCATACGTTTCTCCGAGGACCGGGTTAAAGGGCTTGCTGCCTGCTCGGAAGTAGCTGGATGCGTACGCAGAAATGGCGAAGGCTGCCACGTACACCTGTGAGCGGAAGTAAGGGACTGGTTTACTTCTTCTGTGTCACCAAGGCATTTGTCACAAAGAAATAAAACCTCTATTTCAGAAAGACAAGGATCTGCCTTTGGTTTAAAGACAACTCAACCAACTCAGGGTTTCCAATTGTAGGTTTCAATAATGTTCACTCAGGCCCAGAGACAGGTCAACCAGTTGAAGCTGCCAACTTATTTTAGTGTCTGAAACCTGGAGGGCCAGATCGAGATCCAACTGAGGTGTCGAACTCCAACAGCACATCAAAGCCGAATCCCCTACACGCTGCCAGGTAGCGATGCCATCCCAACATTGGGGTGTCAGAGCAGACGGCAAAGAACACAGAGAAGACAAGCAGTGTCCCAAATTCAGAAATATGCACACTACACTTTACTAGTCACTGACTGATGTGGGAGAAACCCAGAAACGCAAAGCTCACACTGACCAAGAGAACCATGGGAGCCACTGTTGCACTCTGAGCAACAACAGAGGAAAGGAAGGAGGGGCGGGAAGAGGAGAGAGAAGGGAGGAAAGGGGAAGAGGAGAAAGATGAGAGAGGGGGAGAGAAGAGAGAGGAAGAGGGGGGAGTGAAAGAGGAGGGAGAAGGAAGGGGGCAGGAGGAGCAAGGAAGTGGGGCAGGAAGAGTAAACTATATGTGCACATGAGATTAGGTCCTTTTGCTGCACTTCACCATGAGGGTACCAGCGCGCTCTTCAGCTCTTTTCTCAGAGCATCAACGGAAACAGCTCCTCACGTCTGTATTTTATTTTCCCCTCAGTTATATGAATGTAGTAACAGGTAGATTTCTTCTTATGGGCGACTGGTAACAGTCTCAACATTCTTTTCTGAACATCCTATGAGGTCGGCTATACTCAGCTCAGTCTCATTTATAATGGCTGTCTGTGTGTGTGTGTGTGTGTGTGTGTGTGTGTGTGTGTGTGTGTTGTGCATGTAGGTAAGCATGCACGTGGGGTTGAGAGGTCAACATCAGCTGCCTTCCTCACTTTCTACCCATCAGGGTTTGTTTGTTTGTTTGTTTGTTTTTTTTTGAGACAGGGCCTATCACTGAACATGAAGCTCACTAATTTGGCTCTATTATCTGGCCACCAAGCCCCAGGAATCCCCTTGTCCTGCCACCTTCCAGTCCCAACGGTTACCCCTCCGTCAGACTTTACAAAGGCGCTGGGGAATCAAACTCAGGTCCTCCGGCTCGCACTGCAAACAAGGTACTGAGCAAGCCATCTCTGGATCCCTGCTGCACTCCCGAAACTCCCATGGGAGCTTCTCTCTCTACCTCCTCAGTGTGGGATGCCAAACACCTGGAGTCCCCTTTCAAATGTAAACTACAGGGCAGGAGAGGTGGCTCATCCTTTAAGGGCACCCACTGCTCCCACAGAGGCCCAGGACAGAGTTCCCAGCACCCACAACTTCCTTATCTCCAGTGCCAGGGGACCTTACATCCTCTCTGGCCTTTGAGGACTACTACACTCCTGTGGCACATATATGCTCAATCAAGCACACACATGCACAAAAGCTTTAATAAATCTTGAAAAACAAAAAAACAAAACAAAACAAAAACTCGAAATACAACAAAGTAAAAAAAATCCATTGTTATCCATAATGCTGGGAAATAAGAGCAGTAGGCAGAACAAAATCTGCCCTTTGGTGATATGAAGAACCTACACAGGAGAACATGGCGGTGACAAAGCAGTTAAAAAGAGAAAAAACAAAAACAAAAGACAAAAAACTCTGGGCTGTGGTTTTGGATCCTTGGTTGTGCTTGGGCCATTTAGTCTTGCCTCAACCTTTCCTATTCCCCTTTAGTTTTATGTGACAAAAATCTCCTATTTTAGGTCACGTTGGTCTGAAAGTTGCATCATTCCTCCTGCCTCAATTTCCTTAGTGTTTCAATCACATATGTGATTAAACCATGTTCAGGTCAAATTTTAGTCCATGGTCACGAATAGGGATCAATTGGCCCCAAACTTGCCACCAATCCTCCTGCCTCAGCTTCCTCAGTGCTGGGACTACAGCGTGAGCCACTGTGCTTCCCCTGTGTGGTTCAAGGTCAAGTGCAGGGATCAATTGCTGACCATGTTTAGGGGTCTAAACTGCCACAGGAGAGAAACACACTTAAAGAGTATTTTCATGTTCAAAGCGAATCATTTTCTTTGAGGCAAGCTGCCATAAATGCCTTAGAAGCTTCCTGCCTCCTACCTTCAGCAGACGTCTCTGGGGAAACACAACAAAAAGGGCAAAACCGCAACTTGTGGATTTTGGCATTTTATGATCGTTAGTATCAAGAGAGAAAATGTCTTTAATGAAGACCCCAGAGATCAGGCAGATGACAACAGGATGCCTCTTTGAGTCAGGAGCTGAGGTTCTCTTTTCATTTCTAAGTCATGGCAGCGAACAAACTTCTGTGAGGGTCAGAAGTGTAGGTTGTGTGGGAGTTCGAAGGGGTCTGCATCCTTTGTCACAGAGAGTGGGGCCTGTTGTGTTGTTGGCTAGCTCTGTGAAGCATCCTGCCAGCCCCCCCCCCTCCCCAAGGCGGGGAAGCTCCTCTCCAATTTGGCCAGAGGCGAATAGAAAGAAAGAATTCTGCACGTGGGGGAAACCAGAAGTCCCATCTCACTGAACAGGCAAGGAATCCAGTGATTCCCAGTTCACTTATGAGGAAGCCAGAATAGTTTCCAGAACAAACATTTTCAGGAGTTTCACAAAGTTGTTTATTTAAATAACTCTTGGGGGGGGGGGAGGAAGAGAGAAAGGAAATTTTCTGGTATAATGGCTTAAAACCACCTTCTGTGAATGATATTTTCCAAAAGCGTAGGAACGAATGGGGACAATTCCAGAAATAAACAATAAACATTCTCAAGGGAGATTCACTCTAGATGAGAGAAACACAGCCCAGGAAATTAAATTCTGTCCACCCAGGGTAGTAAAAATAAACACAGACAGCCTACAGCCATGTTTCCCAGCCAGGCCTACCAGAACCATCAGATGGAAAAAGAGCAAGCACCGGAACAGCAGAAACACCCACCACTAGGCACCAGCTGCAGGAAGCCCTTTGCTTCCTTAACTGCAGTTTCTGATGAGGTGACTGCGCACAGCCAGGCAAGAGAGGGCTGAGGACCTTCTGAGAAGTGGCCATGTCTCTGGGTTCTGAATGGCTCAGGAGACCAGGGCGGGAGGTGAGGGCCTTACCATCCTCTCCAGGGGGCTGGGGATGTGCGCAGCCTTGTCCAGAAGCTCGCTGTATTCCAGCTCCTCGCAGAGCCGCTGCAGGGTGTTGAGGGGCTCGTTCAGCTCCACGGGCATGGCCACCTTGGACAGGTCCTTCCCGATGTTGTTGCGCAGGATGCTCCACACGCTCACGCTGCTGGTGTTGGGGCCGGGCGCCGGCAAGCAGGTGCGTCTTTTGGATCTGGCTTCCCCACCACTTTCGAGAACAGGCCCTGAAAAGGAGGGAGATCTGGATGACTCTACGAAGCTTCTGTGTTTATTTCACCGTTTAAAGTAATCCGTGAATGTAGTAACCTTCCCTAGCAAGTGCTCGCCACTGTCGGAACGTTCCAGTGTCGTGTGGAAAGCTAGAAACTTGCAGAAGAATTCTGAGCAATTAAAATACCAAACCTCAGGGCTAAGGCTGTAGCTCAGTAGCAGAGCATTAGCTTATGCACCAACCCCCAGCCCTGCTAAGTAAGTAAATGCCCCAAGCTGCATCCACTAAAAGACACACACTTGATTCCTGGGGAGACCTTTAAGTTACCACTCAAACGCCAGCTCCTCACAGCGTCCATATCCAGAGTAAGAAGGGAAATCAGGTTTCTATGCCAAGAACAGGTTAGACTGGTAGGTATAACCTTGAAAACCGAAGCACATCAAATTCTGAAAACCCACTCTGTATATCTGTTCTTTTAAGGCATGATCTTATTCTTTAGCCCAAGCTAGCCTCAAGCTCACAATTTTCTGCTTTCACATTTCCCGGCCTGGGATGACAGCTGTGTACTACCTACTGGCTAAATTGTATTTATTCTTGGGAAACAAGAAAAGAAAGAGTTTCCATCGGTTATTCTACCAACTCAGACAGTGTCCATTTTCACTGCCTATCTGTAAGTTAACACATTTTCCACCTGTGATATTCACACTATGCGGGCTTTTCTATGTTCTGCTTATTCCGCTGTTTGAAATACACTTCCATCATTTAAATTCTTCAACGGTATCATGTTTAATGACTGCAAAAATATTTCACGGTATAGACACATCATAATGTACCAAATCGCTCATTACTATTAGGTCATTACGTTTTTCTCAATGTTCAGCAAAGGGGAAAAAAAAAAAAGCAAAGAAAACCCTACAACACTGGACAGACAGTGGTGGTTCACGCCTTTAATCCCAGCAGTTGGGAGGCAGAGGCAGGTGGATTGCTGTGAGTTTGAGGCCAGCCTGGTCTACAAAGCGAGCCCAGGACAGCCAAAATTACACAGGAAAACCCTGTCTTGAAAAATAAAAAACAAAAGAAAACAAACAAAAAAGAAAACCCTACAACAAGCAACAGTAACGAACATCACAAATGTAAGATGTCTGTCTGGTCCTCTGATCACTTTATCAGCACACGCAGATGAGGACTGCCATGGGAAGCTACGGATGCTGGATCTTCCCATCCCCAGAGCTCAAGTGTTAAAGGCCCGACCCCCCAGCTGATGGATTCCATTGCTAAGATCCATGACTTCTGTTCCACAGTGAGCGGGCAACAGGTGGGGACGGCAGAGAACGTCCCTTGGGGGCGGCTCCTTTCTCCTGCCTCTGCTCCTGGGATCCATGCGGTGAGCACCCCTGGCCCACAACATCTCTATCACACACTCTACCTCTCCACAGACCACACCAAGGGGGCAAATGAGCAGAAGACAGAAACCGCTAGCTAACTTCACCACGGGTCAAAAGAAACCTTCGCGCCGCTAAGCGTCTCGCCTCAGGAGATTGTCCCAGTGACAAAAATCACTGTGACTAGCACAGGTGTACATTTCCACAAGACATGAGCCGCTGGGAACAGTCATCTTCTGAACTCTTTCCAGGTTGTCTTTATTCGTATGTTGCCCTCAACCACAACCAACCACGGTACTTTCCAACATGGACTTTTTATATGTTCCGGGCTAGACCTGAATTTGTGATTCTCCTGCCTCAGCCTCCCAAGTGCTGATATTCCAAATGCACATCTCCATGCCCAGCATCGCTGTTCGCTTTAATTAAATGTTGTCAAGTTGTTAGGAAGACACTATCATTATCTCCTGATTTTGACTGACACGGAAGAACTTCCCGGTGCTCTTGAATGCTTTTGTGAGTGCTGCTGCTTCTTCTTCCTCCTATAGAAATTCCTTCCCTCTCTTTTGTTTCTAATGTCTGTTTTTACAATTTTTATCCTCGCTGAAGTGTTTAAGTTTACATACTATGTAAAACTGCCCGCCTCTCCGCCTCACGCTGTGACATCCCTGCCCCCATGTCTCTCTTCCAAATGCCATCTTTTCACCATACTGATGAAGACCTAACACGCCACCTTCTGGTGAGTTCTCCTTTATTAAACATAAGCGTTAGCATCCCCTCACTGCACAGTCAATCCCTCTGAGCAAGAGGCTGAAATTGGGGTCACGCTGTGCAGTCGCATGTTGATTTAATCATCTAATGGAGTTCCACACTTAGGTTAATTGGTTATATGGGCAAAACTGGACACAGGTGCGTGACTGAGAATGTTAACATCTTTAGAAACAGCCTTGCAGGCCGTCTGATATTTTCTTTGACTTACTAGCATTTGATTTACTAACATTTCAAAGACTGCTACTTCACCAGCACAGCCACAGGACTGGTGGCTCACCTCCCCCCCCTCTACACCCCTACACTCCCGCTCTTCACACCGTGGTGCCCGTCGGGGTTGGTCGCCTCAGCCTGTGACATGTATTCTTCTTCATACCCTTTAGTATATACTTTTTGACATAAACGCTGTGTTATCATCTCATTTTATAGATGAAGAAAGTTGGGCGCAGAGAAGAAACTAGCACACAGATCCAGCGAGGAAGAGAGCTGGGGTGGGTACTCAAGGATGGCCGGCTTTCAGTCCAGACCCTCAGCTGCCCTTGGGCGTTCAGCACAGCAAAGGTCCTGCCACGTGACCTGTGCTTTTTATGGGGGGAAAAACACTGACAGGAAGCACCCTAAACAAGCAGTGTCTGTGACGCACTCTGGGGAGCTCTAGTGTAAGAGCACTGTGGTTCAGCTTTTTGTTTGTTTGTTTTTGTTTTTTCATTTTCATTCTCTTCCCTGATACATATATTGAACAGACAGGACTTGAAGTCTCTATGTAGCCAAGGATGTCCTGGAATTCCTCATCTTCCTGCTTCTACCCGCCCCCCCTAATCCTGGGGTTACAGGCGAATGCCATCATGTCTGCTTTTACGTAGCGCTGGGGATAGAAGCCAGGCCCTCACGCATGCTAAGTATAGCACTCTATCAACTGAGCCACACCCGCAGATGGAGTGTGCGGTGATTCTTACGTCCTGCTAAGTTGCGGGACATAAAAAGGTTTATTCCCCCAGGTGCCTGTCACCGTCAGAGACTGTCCTCAGAGAGCTGAGGGCATCTGTTCCTGGTGTGTTCGAGTTCAGATGACGGAAATTCTGTCCAGTATGTGCTGGGTTCGAGCTAAGCAGCTACGGACGAAGCTGGAGAACAGCGCCCTGCTGTGGACGCAGCATAGCGGTGGTCTACGCTCTGGACTAACACTTCCTCCCCAACTTGACCTCTGCATCCCCTTTATTCTGGGCCCCTCTGGCTCCCTCCCTAGGGCCTTGTTGAGCTTGGTGACAATCAGCTTTATCCATTTTGCCAGTCTCTGAAATAATATTTCTTCGCCATCACTTTCCTTCTTAGGATTAAGCAATAACCCTGAGAAGAGGTAGCAGTATATTATTTTGAATAATCTGACGCTAAATGCCACATAGACTTTTTAGTTACATTCGCCTCATCAAATTCTTAGATTATAAGGACACTTCGGTATCTGAAGACAAAACACCATATCCGATGTTGCACATGCAGAGAAAACGCTTAGCTGCACAAGAGAGGCCCATGAGGCAGGGTGCCGCACATGTGTGATCTCATATAAGGCACGGTGCTGCACGTGTGTGATCCCACATGAGGCACGGTGCTGCACATCTGTGATCTCACATGAGGCACGGTGCTGCACATGTGTGATCTCACATGAGGCACGGTGCTGCACATCTGTGACCTCATATGAGGCACGGTGCCGCACGTCTGTGATCTCATCTCTGGGAAGGCAGAGGCAGAGGATGCTTGGGCCCGAGCCTAATCCAAAATCCCAAGTGCCAGTGCAAGATCTTGTATTAAAGAATAAGGTGGACAACACAGAACAATGACACCCAAGGTTGACACACACATGTGAAAACACACACACACACACACACACACACACACACACACAGTTGCAACACTTACCTAATGTCTGTCTTTCATTGTCTAAATCATTACTGAGGTTGTCTAAGGACGGATTATCGCTTATGTCACTGACATATGAATCATCCTCAGAAATCTGTGGGAAAGAAGAGATAATACACGTGAGAGACAGAGAGACACAGAGAGAGAACAAGCAAATAAGAGCCAGCCTGCCAGAAAACCCTGCTCCAGATGACCGAGCACACCACGTCTCACATTACAAATTCACGGAAGTAATTTCAGATGCCATTTTCATAGACTTCCCCCAATCTGCCTAGATAATGCTCACAGCAGAAAAACAAACAAACAAACAAACTGCGAAGGCTGGGGATGCAGGAAGAGTGCTTGCCCAGGATGGGAGGGAGGCCCAAGGGCGATTCCCAGCACAGGACCAAGGGGCAGAAGGAGGGATAGAGGAATGGAGGGAGAGAGGAAACCCTTAGATATTTTTGGTTCTCACAACAAGAACAAACAGACGAAAAAATAAACCCAAGGTTACTGCTGTCGTCACAGAAATTCTTATTTTGAAGCATTTCCAGAACATGCCAATACTTGAGTAATGGAATTAACAACTAGTTTTTGAACTCATTGTGAAAACAGGCCCTTCCGTGAGAAATAATACATAAATAAATTATATTTTATGTATTATATTATAAATTATATAGTATATTATATATACTTTATATTTCTCTATATTTGGTGTGTAAAAACATAGTAATGCTAACAGTGGGGCTTGCCTATTCCAGAAAGTACTGTTTTATGTATCAATTTAAAACAATGTTTACAAGTATAAATTAGTATAATAAACATATACAGTAAAGCATAAAACATATAACATAAATTAACATGATTAAAAAAACCACACAGAATAGGAAACTCAGAACTAGCAACAGGAGTGAGTCCTACACTGAATTTCACATTTTCCTTCTAGTGTATTGTGTCACTTTGTGATTGGGGCTGTGTTATAAGCAGGGCCCTCAGAAGTACTGGTGGGGAGGAGTCATGGGGTCTAGCATTTTTTGTTGGCAAATCTTTACTAAGCGGTTTGGTGAACAAATTCATAAAGGAGACCGAACACGGTGTTCAAACCTCGTTTTCTGAAGAGCTAGGAGATAGTAGAACTTCCTGGGCATCAAAAAACTCCGAAAGGGAGTCGGTGATGGACAGCCTGCTCTCATTGGAGAGCTGGTGGACCAAGGCTCGGCTGTCGTCCCTGGAGCTTTCCTATTGGAAGAGCAGAAAGAAAAGTGCACGCATTTAGAACGGCCTCAAGAGTAACAAAATACACAAATGATTTAACTGCACAAACGCTGGGCCACAGGACCATGCACACAGGACACTCAAAGCAGAGGTCAGCCCCAAAGGAGAAGGGAGCCCCACCAAAAACAAACAAACAAAAACAAAAACAAAAACAAAAAAACCCCAAAGTTCTCTCCCAATGGATACTTCACGTCTGAGTATAAACGGTGCTGAGACACATGCCACAAATCTCAAGCACAGAGCAACAGAGCAGCTTTGTTCGGTTGAGGAGCAGGAGGGTTGCAAGACTGAGTCATAGCCCTTTGGTCTCCACCACTCAGGGCGCCCTTTCCTCGGTGCGTGGCTGGTGTCAAGCAGGGTGTTCCCAGTGTGCATTCAGGGGCCAACATGCTGCTTCCAAGGGCTGCCCCCTCAGTAGAGAAACTCTGTGTTTTGGTCCAGAGGTGGCCATGGTGGCAGGTCATTCTTTAGTCATGGATGCGTGGGATCAACCTCCGTGTCTCTGTTCCCCGACAAGGACTCTTACAGGAAAGGAAACCTCAGGCCCTCAGTACGATTCCAGCAATCTCACAGAGTTAACTATTTTTTTTTTCCTTGCGTCTCTCTGTTCCCCACTCCACTGAGTCCAGACTCTTGCTCAAGGAACGAGCCTGGATAGTCGGTGGGTGTGCTTTCTCTTCTATTTGCAAGTCAAATTTCAGCCCCATTCCATGAATTACGTAAATATTTGCATACAGTCCTCAGTCAGTCCCACTCGAACATAGAGGACAGACAACGCTTCCGACCTGTGGGCGCCTACACGGTAGACCGGAACTACCAAGGGAATACTGGGCTACAGAAGTGGAGGGCAAGGTGACCTTAACTCTGTCTGACTCATGGGTCCTAGACCCTGAAGTAGGACAAGACAATCCCCTGGACTCCCGAGTCCCTAGGCAGCTCAGGTACTTTGCTGGCCTGCCTGGGTGGCTCCGATGTTGTCTTATGTCTGGCGAATGAAGTCACCCAACAAGCTGGGACAAAGGTCTCACGAGTCCAGAAGGTCCCTCTTGCTCCTCTCATCAACATGTGCTGTGCCCAAGGAGAGCCCTGGCCTCAGCAGAGTCTCCTAATTAAACAGCAGTGCGCCCTGTGTGGAACTGACTTTAGGAACAGAGGGAAATCAGCGTCTCTTCTCTTGGAGTCTTTCCACCACAGCCTAAGCTATGGATTTAAATACCTTATACAGCCTCTAAAAAGCCCATTTTCCCTCTCCCCTGTAAAGATCTCCAAGTGTGGCAGCTGTTTTCTTCCTGTTGTTTTTTTTTTTTAATTACAATTCCAATTACATCATTTCCCCCTTTTCTCTCTCTAACGCTTCTCATGTAACTCCCTCGCTCTCTCTCAAATCCATGGCTTCCTTTTAACTGTTGTCATGACCACAAACACACACACACACACACACACACACACACACACACACACACCCCTACATATGTAAACACAACCTGCCTCATCTGTCTGCTACTTATATGTATGTTGTCAGGGATGCGTATGTGGCATTGGATAACCAACTGGGGCCTCTTTCCTGCGGTTCTTTGTCTAGGGTTGAGGCCCCCACTTGAGTTTCCCTCTGTCACACTATCATATCTCTTGGTGTTGTGTTTATTCAGGTCTTGTTTAAGCACAGCATGTTGATGAGACTTCATCCACTAACAGTAAGCAGTTGTTTTCCTAAGGGAAATAAATGTCTCTCTCCAAAGACCGGGGCACAAGGCTGCTGAGCTGAAGACACTATAGACCCCAGCAGGGCTCCTTAACCGTTCCTGCACGCAAGGGAGCCTCTCTGTGACTGCTGTGGTCCCTGACGTTGAGAAACAGTAATGATTTATTTACTTGTGCTTCTCATTAATTCATCGCCACACAAACCTGGGATAGCATCCTCCTAGACTGATGGGTCAGAAGGACTTCCTGACTTATCGACACTGGAAACAAAAACATGTGCTGAAAGTCATTAGCTACAGTGTTTAGGTACGGCTGTATTTTGGATTTCACTTTTTTAAATGGATTTTTGAAAATATAAGGAGGGATCTGGGGGATGGGTCAAAGTGTCAGCATAAAGTTACTTATATCTCCCATGTCCTTATGGACAATGGTCTGAGGGCAATTTTAGAGTATTTTTAATGAACTGGTTTTAGATTGACACCTGCCATATGAGGTATGCGATTTTTTTCCAAGTGTGGCACCATAGTGTTCAAAACCTGTGGGCTCTGAGTCAGTCCAGATTTAGGATTCTAGCCACTACCTGATCTTAATGTCCCACAATTTTAGCAACTGCCTATGAATTCATACTGAAAACACAAGGACATATATAGCAGCCACACCCTCCAGCACAGCTTTTTAACGAACACAGGGTCTTCTGGCTGTGGTGGTGCACGTGTTTAGTGCAAGCGCTCAGGAGGCAGAGGCAGGCAGATCTCTGTGAGTTCGAGGCCAGCCTGGTCCACAAGCAAGTCCAGGACAGACAGGGCTCTGTTACACAGAAAAACCCTGTCTCGAAAAACCAAAACCAACCAAAGAAACAAAAACCTCACAGGGTCTTGTTTACTAAATCAGGAACATAGTTGGGCACAGTAAATGCCCTCACGGTAGCTCAGGAGTGGTTGTCCACCTGTTGCTTACATTACAGAAAATTAAATACAAAAAGAAATGGAATGTCCAAGCCTTTGGACATTATCTCTCTGATCTTTTTATTCATGTAGTTTTGTAAAAACTATAATTGTGCTATTGACAAACATAATTTAATTAAATTTTCTCAAACAACACTGCACCAAAAATAACTTTTCCCAACAGTAGCATGTCCTAAGGATAAAAGCAGTGTGTGTTTGAAAAATAAAAAACACAAAAATGCAAATTAAGCATGCTTCAAAAGATCCATCTCTCATTGTACAGCTGGTCACAGTGACTCTTTATTATAACCAGAGCTCAGAAGGCAGAGGCAGGAAGATTGACCTTGAGTTTCAAGTTGGCCTGTTTTAAAAGACAGACTGTCTCAGTCCGCCCCCCCCTCACCTAAAAAAGTTATGTAGTTTTGGGATTTGTTTTTAAAGCAGGAATCAAATTGTACATAATATGAACCTTGGCTGTCACGTTTATTTTACGTTATGATTAGATTCTCTGGCCGGAAGAAGTCTCTGAGAGAATGAGCTTCAATTGACGGCCATTTCTTTACCCTTGTGTGTCACAGAGGGGCAACACAGGTCCCTGCACTGGAGGTGAGGGTATTTGCAGGCTGCAAAGCTAGGGAGCATCACCACATGCCTTTGCATATGCATTATTATTTTTCAGAATCATTTCCCAAGTAGAATTATTAAAATTGCTTAAGACTATATAAACACAGAATTATTAGTTACTTTGATGCTTAAGAAAACTCTGTTTTCTCAAATACCATAATTCAGCGGGGGTGGGGGGGTAATGTAGTGCTGATGTTTTCATTTTCACTAGGCTGAAGGTCCTTTATAAAAAGCAAGCTGTGGAATGTTACTGTGAGAAAGGCCAGGGCACAAGGGCTTCCTTCTGAACTCCTGTTTCCCCGTGAAACTGTAAGTATAGTCATGCGGCAACAATATTTCTTGTCCAAGTGTCACAAAAGACTTTAATGGAGCTGGAAAAGTCGTGTCCTCTAGAGAGGTCACAACAGCATAATATGACATAGCTCGTATCTGTGGAGATGTTGACATGAACGAGCCTACTGAGTCTGGCTGTTTAACAGGACAGCAGATCTGGTTATGCTCAAGGCACAGTGGTGACAATGACAATACGCCACTGCCACTGGGGCGCCCAGTGGAATACACCCCAATGACAAGAGAGGAGACTATTACCCAGAACTACCAGTGAGACAAAAGGCAGAGGCAGGTGACGTGCATGCTTGTTGTTTAGTTTATATCAAGAAAATGCAAAATGTGAAAGCAAAGTGGTGAGTGTGTTTACAGCTCTAGCCTAGGGCCTCGGCTGCGTCCACAGCTCTATGATACTCATTAGCAAGGCTGCCTGACAATATCCCTGAATATAAGCTTTCTTTTTTAATCCACGGAAACAAGCTCCATAACTATATATGCCCAGTGAGTGTGAATAATCTGCACCTACATGTTTGCTGATGTCTTAAGTTACTTGATATTTTTTATCTCTATTCACAGAATGAAAATACTGTCATTGATTCAGCACTATCCAAGCCTGTCATTTTTAACAAATACATTTTCTTAGTTTTTTAAAAATGTGCTCTCATGTTTTTTGAAACATTTTTTCTAGTAAAAAGTCAAATTTAGTTAATACTTTAAAAAATTTTTTTTATTATTCCCCAGTTTAGAAAAGTCCTTATTCTAGCACTTTGATAAATATTCAAATCAATTTTTGTCTCAACTTTTATATTTAACTTGAATCTCAGCACACAACAAAAGAAAACTTAAGCTTCTTTTCAAATTGCTTTCAGCTGTGCTGACCTAATTTATTAACTAATCTGACTTTTCCTTTGGATTTTGATGCCTTTTTAATCCGTGCATTTATTTCTTTTAGAAGGAGAAATATATAGCCATGTCCATGCCTGAGATAGTAATTCTGCCATCTGTCATCGTGTCACCACCATTTTAATACAGCATTCGGTGCTCAGGACCGTCCGTCCATCCAGGAGCGCTCCGTCCTCAGGACCATCCGTCCAGGAGCGCTCCGTCCTCAGGCTCAGTCTGGGTCCTTCCTTACATAGAGGTGTGAGACTGTGGTGAGAACACACGCTCTGGCCTTATGCGTAAGATGCGGATTAAATCCTGATTTGATTTTATAAACTGTGTTTCTGGCAGAAGTTATTTATCTGCTCTGAGCTTTGCTATCCCTGTTTCTAAAATGAACAATTACCTACTTCATATAGTCAAGGTCAAGAGTTTGGACAATAATGTCCAGTGTTTGAGCTCAACATTAAAAAAACAAAACAAAACAAAGAAACCCACATATAAATAAAGGAATTAAGCTATCTTCTCTTAGATTTTTTTCTTTTTTTTTTAAGTTAGAGATGTTTTAAAGGTGCCTTAAATAGCATTTATCTATTGTTCGGAACAGTCTCACTATTATTTTTGACAAGCCTGGAACTCACTACCTAATCTTGAGCTGAGTTCAAGGTGCCCTTTTGCCTCTGTCTTCTAAGTGCTACAATTACACATGTCACCCTCACGGTCATTCTTAAACATCCCTTGGATACAGATGATATTACTCCCACAAGCCACTTGGCCTTTGATTTCTAATCTAAAATACCATTAGCCTGGTGGTAGTGGAATGTCACATTTGGGAACGCACAGTAGAGGTGTCTTGACTAAGCTGACAGGTTACGTCAAAGAGGAGGAGATCTTAGAGTTCAGGATCCAGGCCCAACACCCACGGGACTTCCCCCGCCCAGCCAAAAGACAGCAGCTGAGTGTACGTAAACGGTGGGGGCCAGGGAAGCCGAAGCCCTGGGGATGAACCTGGGGTTGGGGACTGGCATTCTGCTGTAAAACGTCTGAGCCTCCTACAAAGTAGTTTGGGGTACAGGTGAGATAGCTCAGCCTATAAAGGCACCTGCCACCAAGTCCCATGACCTAAGTTCAGTCCTCAGAGCCTACATGGTGGAAGGAGAAAGCTGAGACCTGCAAGTTGCTCTCTTACCCCACAAATGCCTGTGGTACATGTCTGTGTTTGCACATGTACATACCACATACACGGCAAATAAATAAATACTGAAAATACTTTTAAATAACCAAAAATTTAAAGTTTATGTATATACACACACGCGCGCGTGCATGGGTATGTTTCAACCTGTGTAGTTTTTCTTATTTATTTCTGCTCTTATTTCCTGAAGGCAACAATAGCTTTTCTTTGCTGGGAAACTTAGCCTGAGTCACTCAGTCGGGGAAAAGAAAAAAGAAAAAAAAAAAAAAAGAAAAGAATAAACCGTTGGAAATAGAAACTCCTGGAAGGAGGAAGTAAAGGAGACAAGCACATAACCAATCCAAGATGCTGTGGAAGTCCAAGACTGTGAAGTCCACAGCATGTCAGGTTTCTGGTTGGTCCTTTTTGAGATAGGTCCCAAAATGTGAGTCATTCTAGACTGGCATTTGGGCTTCATCCCAGAGCACAAATAGCCTGAGTGATGAATACTAGACATGGGCTCGTAAGTGCTCAGCGAGAGTTATCTACTTAATCATAAGACATGTCACTGTAATTCACAGGATAATAATGTGTGGAGTGGGGGCAGCAAATGACGCTCAGTGATGGCCAGACATGGCAAAGACTAGGCCCCGTGTTAGCTATGTGCAGACTCGAAAGGGCCTGGCTGTTGAGTAGGCTCAGATATGAAACAGACTACTGTGGTGAGAGAGAGAGAGAGAGAGAGAGAGAGAGAGAGAGAGAGAGAGAGAGAGAGAGAGAGAGAGAGAGAAGTGTGTGTGTGTGTGTTGTTGGGAGGGCAGACAACTGTGGATGTCATTCCTTGTGCCTCTGGCTCTGCCCACCTTTTTCTTCTTTTTCAAATTACATGCAGAGGCCAGAGGACCACTTTGAGAAACTGGTTCTCTCCTTCTACAACTCGGGTTTCCAGGCTTTGAAGAAGCAGCCTTTACCCACAGAGTCGTATCACCAGCCCTAGGCCCACCTTTGTTGGAGCAAAGGGACAGTGTCGCTGGCCCGGAACTCCCCGAGTAGGCTAGGCTGGCTGACCAGACATCCTCAGTCATCAGCTGCCTCTACCTGCCTGGCTTACATCACAAGTACGCAGTCATCACACCTGTATTTTTCATGCGGTTCTGGGGGTGGGGGTGTCAAACTCAGGTCCTCAGCATTTTATTGATCTGTTACCCCATTTTTCATTTTAAATCCACTCCATCTAATCAGCTGGCTCATGGAGAAATTCACACATCTTTGGTAGATATACATTACCAAAGACACTTATAAACAGCTATCACATTTACTGACCATTCTTACTTTTCAAGGATCACACTATAAATTTTCTGAAATAGAGCATTTTAAACACATTCAAGGGACCACCAAGCCAAGAGAAAAGGTGTGTGTGTGTGTGTGTGTGTGTGTGTGTGTGTGTGTGTGTGTGTGTGTAAGAAACTGTGGATTGAACTAAGATCCAGGAGGCAAGTGCCACTAAGCTGCTAACCTATGTCACATCTCAGTAAAAGGCCTTTCTCATGTGTGCTTACTGACTAATAGACTTCGACTGTAATGCACTTTCTTTTTTCCACCTGGTGCATACAGCTGTGTTCTGAGAGAAGGGTGAAAAACATCAGAAAGAGAAAAAAAAAAAAAAGAAGAAGAAGGAAGGAGAGACAAAGACTAACATGGCTTTTGCAATGCACAAGAAGAAGCCAGTAAGGAACTGGACACTTTGAGTCACAGAAACTTAGGTTTCTTCAGAAATGACAAGGAAAAACACTTGTCTTTCTATAGGTCCCACTCAAGTAACACAGAAAGACACTTGGGGAGTGTATGGGGCGAGGTGAGGGGGCTGGGTGGGGGGAGGGGGCGGCGGTTAAGGTATAGAGACACAAAAGGAGGCGGCTGAAGGGTGTGCTGAGCGGCATCCTGCCAGCAAGGCCTTGGAACACAAGAGCCCAGCCAGCACTGGGCTGTGGCAGTAGCCAGGGGAGGCCAGCAGCGTGGCCACCGCCCAAGAAACTGAAGCAGGGAGCTGTGCAACTGGACAGAGGGCACCGGGGACAGGTGGCAGTTGTAGACAACAGTTACCAGACGAGAAACCTACCCACCTCTGCCAGGTTGTCCCCCGGCTTGGGAACAGCAGGCGGGTCGAGGAGCAGAGATTCCGCATGGATTCTGCGTAAGCGCTCTTTAAGCTCTGAGTTTTGTGCTAGGGCCTGGAATGTGTTAAAAAATAGCATGGCTTTATTAGTAAATGTGCGGTTCAGGAAAACGCAGCAGGGGATGGGGGGCAAAGCAACCCTGGAGGTGATGACCCCCGGGGGTGGGACACCCTAGGGGTGTGTCTGGGCTTTCCTCATGGCTCCCCAGGAGAAGGCTGGGAGAGTGATGAGGCAACAAAGGAGGCCCATGATGCTCCTTGTTAATTTCATCTCCAGAGGTTAGTAAGGTTGGAAGAAGGAAGCCACAGACAACATCAGCGTTCAAGACTGGTGACCCACTGTCAGTAACTCTTCTTCCTGCCGGCTCCCCCAACCCGCCAACCTAGTTAGTGACTCCCAGCTGTTCCTGTCCTTGACAAGATGCCAGCGGGCATGACCCAGTGTGACGTAATTACCAGTTTAGCTGCAATGGACCTTAGAAATGTGCTGGTGACTTATTCATCGTGGGGAAGAAGACTGTCTTTCTAAGAATAAACACACCAACCTTACTCATATACCTTAAAGACTAAAGGACCGTAGCGCTGGGGAAGGGCGGGTGTGAGCCATGAGGATAAAAGGAACCACCCAAGAGCTCTCTAATTCTTCATGGGACAGTCCCATCTCCTATCTCAGCCTCTCTGCTAGAACCTAGCACACAGAAAAAGCAAGGTGTGTGCTTGCTGCATGTGGCACCCCTACACATTTTATGACTATAGGTCTGTCTTTAGGAGGGGACACGCTCTCCTGACTGTCTCGTTTACTGCCTGGATCTCCACAAGGGCTTCATTCATCTCCTTCCTCATCATCATTGTTGAATGTGGGGGACATGGTCTCTCACACTGGAGCCCAGGCTAGACTTTGAACACCTGCCTCAGCCTTCCAAGGGTTGGGATTATAAAGTCACATGCCCAGCTCTGGTTTCACTTTTCGGTGGCCACAGGGGACATAGGTTATTCTAAGAACCCTTGAATCATTTCAGAAACTCTGAACAAGAGCTAGGGTCATGTAACCACATACAACAACCTCTACGAGGCAAGACGTCACTGTTTCAGTGGCTAGAATCTGAGCCAAGCCTAGAAATTGTGTGTGTGTGTGTGTGTGTGTGTGTGTGTGTGTGTGTGTGTGTATGAGCGCGCGCACGCCTCAAATTCAAAATCCATGTATCCATTGTAATCGTTCTGTGATTATTCTAAAATAATTTTTTTGAAGAAACAAATCTTGGGCTAAACCAAAAATTTAGCCAAAAAAAGAAAAAGTCATTCTGTTTTATCTTATTTCCAAACTGTTAATATGTGTGTGAGTGTATTCCTTAGAAAAGGTCATCTAAGTCAGGCCTAGAAACCATGGCCACGTAAGTGTGGTCAAGCAGATTAGCAAGACAAGGCTGGACCTCTGTGAGATGGAGAAGGGAGTGCGTGGAAAGCCATGACAAGGAGCTTTAAGGACCCCACGTCAGAGATACCTTCTAAAAAGCATCAAAAGCCGCTTGGATGGGAACAGTGAGAATGCATGTACCAGTAAGAAATAAACCATAGAGGAAAAAAAGGACAGAATCAAAGAAGCAACCCAGCTGTGCCAGCTGCTCCCAAGCTCCAAAAGGTGCCGCTTTCTCTCCAGCCTCAAGGAAGGACATGGAGACTTTGCATGTGAAGTGAACCGTAGTTGGTCTGTAAACACAATCTAAGCACATGGGAGGTGGAGGCAGGGACCACATGACTACATGGAGCCAGCCTGGGCTATATGAGATCCTGTCTCCAAAACCAAACCAAGCCAAAAAGAGAGCATACTGGAATTGCCACTGAATCAAAGTATCTGAAATACCCCCAGCAAGTACTGTGTGCTACCAGCCGAGCTTTGTCATTCACAGTACGTTGTAACAGTAATTAATTAACAGTAACATCGGTAGCATTACTTTTCTCAGCAGCACGTCCAAGATAAAACACGAATGGACTCCCCCCCCTCCCCAGTGCTTATATTGGCTTCTGGTCACATGGTCCTAAGGTTCATTTATCCCGCTGACGCGAATACAAGTCAGGGGGATTTTAGATAGTCACCCCACATATGCACTCATTTTAGCTCTTCTTAAAGCAGGGATTCCAAACCACGAGTGAGGGGGAAAGAGCAAAGGCAGACGTTGTTCCCAAAGTTCTCTGGCTTCTTGATAGGCCAGGCTGAAGTGTCAGACACCTTCAGCTGCTCGGATAGCATCAGGACTCAGTGCAGGAACGGAGCCCAGCCATCCTGACCAACAAATTGATGCCGAGCAGGAAAAGGAGCATGAGCCATACTGGCTTGCTGACACTCATCTGGGGCCATGGCGCTGGTTTTTCTGTTTGAAGATGCATGACCACCTGAAAGTCAATTCAAAGCTAAACGTTTTGCGCTATTTGATCAAATAAAATAGCATTCACGTATTTGGAAGAGCATTAAGCAGGGTCAGCACTGTGCAGGAGAGAAAATGTGTACGTTGGTAAGCTCTCACTGCCACCTGCTATTTATTAAGTTGATCTAAACCTATGAGGCCTTAGAGCCACAAAATCTCCCAAATGTCAAACTCTGTTAGGCATTAGCCAACGAGTATCAGCAAGACTCCCACACAGACATACAATAAAAGTTCTACAGAAAGAGAAAAGTTCAGGTAAGTTGGAAGAAATCAAACCCACAGAGCCGAGCATTTAAGAAAACCCTAGCTACTATGGTTTGGGACTATTTTAAATACTTAAGTCTAAAGAAAGGCTTGAATACAATTTGGATAATTTGCTTGCTTTCTCTCCCCCAAGACTCAACTCGACCATGAAAATCATCAATTTTCGATGCAACCACGGAAATGGAAAGTATTAGTAATTCACAAGCCTGGCCACATTTGCAGACGTTGACGAGACGACAAAGACGTGCAACTTACGGATGCCAGAGCGTGCTTCAAGCCGACGACCTGAGCAGAAGGGGAGGAGGAGGAGGTGTCCAGCTCCATCAGCTGTTTCAGCTTCTCCCTCTCAGCAGATACGCTATTAAAAGCCGACCTTAAAGCGAAGTAAACTATAAAGATATAATCATTACAAGAAGGAACAAAAGAAGAGGCATAATTAAAAACAAAATGCAGAAAACTGCACTTCTTAACACAAGAAGTTAGCAAAGTATTTTGCATTCGACAACCACATATTCCATGCTGATTTAAAAAAAAATATATATATATATATATATTGACTATGCGGGAGCAACCTAATGGAGATTTACAGGCTCCAGCGACATGTAGCGACATAGGTTGGTTACTGTGAGCCTTCCCTAATCCTGTGTGGGAGAGGCTGACGGTGGGAGGGGCCCACGTGAGTAGGAAACTGTGGCTCAATTTTTCTGTGGACCTAAAACTACATGGAAAAACAGAATCTCTTAACATTTACATGCACTTGTCAGTTGTACGGCCTGTGCCTGCCAAGGCATTCCACGACATCATGACTCGGAGGTCTGTGATCGCCACTACTCAGTTTTATGTCCCTCAAGGCTAGAAACAGCTTAAGAGCAAGGCTCACTGGCTATCAGGAAAATATACTATCACTGTAGCAGAAAAGAAGAGACCACGCCCCAAACAGGTGGTCAAAACCAACCACCAGTGTGAGAGGCAGGCGGACGCTGGGTCCCGACATCTGCAGTGCCTTGGAACAGTCATGCTGTGCTGAAGGCCAGTCAGGGATGAGCAACCTGGATTTGATCATGAGAACCACAGGTAAGAGAACATTCTATATTTTAAAACTGGCCTGTACTCTTCAAAGGCATCAAAAGGTATCAACTTTATGGGAAAAAAAATCGCCCCCACTTAAACCAGGCTGAAGAAACAGGACAGCAAAGCACAACGTATGGCCGTGGGCCAGAGCCTGTACCCGGCGGGAGAATGATTCTTTTAAATATCATTTAAAAGACATTTTTCAGAAGTTGACATCGTGAATGAGACACGAAAGTGTCATTGCCTAGTGACATGGCCTGAGTTAGAGAACTGCATTGTGCCCAGTATATCCACTAAAGCATAACTCCTCAAAGAACAGCACGCATGATACAGGAATCCCATGCTCAAATTTTTTCAGAAAAATAAAAGCATGAGTGTAGAAAGAGATTGGGGATGAATAATAGTTTAAAAAAAAAAACCTGGGTGGTGGGTTTATGGAGTTCTCTCGTCTACTCTTGCAGCTTTCCTGTAAGGTTGAAATGATCTCAAAATAAGGTGTCACCCCATTTCTTTAGGTTTCTCTGACTGCACTAGCATCTCCACCCTCGATTTTAGCATTCAGCCACTTGGCTCACTCTGGGAGCTTTCAGGTCCAGTGAGAACTTAGAAGCAGAATCAGTTAAATGCCCAGACTGGAGTTTTCAAGACCTGAGCCAAGGGCTGGGGTGATGGCCGGGGGTAAAGCCGAGCAAGCGTGAGGACCTGCGTTAGAGTGCCCAGGCCTGGTGTAAAGCTGGCGCAGCACTGCACTCTGCAATCCCAGTGCCCACAGTGGGGACGGAACCCCCAGAAGCTCGCGGGCCAGAAAAATTGGCATACACAGAGGGAACAAAGAAACCCTGTCTCGAACATAGTAGAAGCGAGGAGACACACACACACATACACACACACACACACACAAACAAACACATGAGCTGTGGCATGCACATGCACACATACACAAACATGCACACCTACACAGACATGCACAGAGAGAAAGAGAGGGGGAGGGAGGGGGAAAAGGAGGGAGGGAGGCAGAGAGGGAGAGGGAGGGGGCAGAGAGAGAGAGAGAGAGAGAGAGAGAGAGAGAGAGAGAGAAAGAAAGAGAGAGAGAGATATCACATAGGGTACAAAAGTTACTTCCAGGGACGAGGGAATGGCTCCCTAAAGTGCGATCACAGACACCACACTAGATACGCTTTCCCATTCTCTTCCATCGCAGCTTGTTACAGAAGGGGCAGGAGGAGGAAGGGACCCAGACAGGCTTCTCCAGTGACCCGGGATTTTATTAAATTTCACAGGCTTGCATTTCCAGAGGCACTGTTATCCAAGAATGGCCTATTCAATAACAGAAACTAAATACTCACTGCTAACCTGCCTCCCCTCCATTTACCAGCAAGAGGGAAGACTGTCCGCTGTCGCTACATACTGTCGCTGACTGTCTGAGGGGCCGGGGTGCTTAGTGAAAGACCCAGAGAGTCTTCATAATATCCTAATACAAACAAGCAATTTACACACACACACACACATACACACGCATGTGAACCTATATGCTATGATGCTGCTTCTATGACCAGAAGGGAGGGGTCCATCACTATTAATTCTATGACCTTTGGAAAGTATCTGATGTGCCTGAACCCTGAACGGAGATACTGCTAGCATTTACTTTACAGCCTGTAATAAGAGTTAGATGAGACAACGCAAGCCAAGTCCTTGACCCAAGGATAACAGTTAAGATGTTGATGATGAAAGAGATGCATGAGAGGCTACGTTTGTCTTGAAGCCCGGGCATCACTACAATAAACAAATGGCGTGGTGGCGCAGACCTTTAATCCCAGCACTCGGGAGGCAGAGGCAGGTGGATCGCTGTGAGTTCGAGGCCAGCCTGGTCTACAAAGCGAGTCCAGGACAGCCAAGGCTACACAGAGAAACCCTGTCTCGAAAAACCAACCAACCAACAAACAAACAAACGGGTGATGGCGAAGTTGGAAAGAGAAATCAAGAGTTGTATGGGCCCCATGGAGAGAGAGGCAGAACTGGAGACGGGATGGTGTGACAGGTCAGAGAGAGGGCAGGTAGACATGCTCCTATTGCCTGAAAGAGATGACGGATGGCATAAACCAGCCTGAAACTTACACAGATGCTGACTCAGACCCTGAGCCTACTGCCTGGCTACAGGATTCCCCTGGGTCTGGGTAACAATGGTGGAAGCCCAAGATGCAGAAAGGACCACTCTCTGGATTGAACCTCCTTGAGGGACCACTGTGGTCCGCAAAACCACCGGAGGCCATGTTGGTATCTTCGGGCTAAGCTGCAGCTCCACAGTGCAATGAAGCCTGTGATCCATGTGGACATACGCAGTCTGTGCTACTGACTTGGTGATGTCCCTTGGCTTTGCTGCCTTGGGAGCCATCTTGGCCTGAGGCTATGTTGAAGTCTGTGGTCCATGCAGCTTCTCAGGGCAATGAGCGGGTTGGTGGCCCTCATACAGCTGGGGGCCATATTGATGTCTGTGGCCATGTTACCACTGAAGTCCATGTGGATGGCCCTGGTCTGGGCTGCTGCCTGAAGCCATGTTAACGTCCATGGACATAGGAGAGCTAGCCCTGCCCCTCACTAGCCTATGCACGGCTCTCCTCGGTTGATGGCTTCTGGCGTGGATGCCGACAAAGAAAGGCTCACCACCCTTGCCGGGGCTGACCACTAGGTATTTGACTATGCTCCAGTGAGTATATGAACAACACAAAATAGGCTTGCTTTATCCAGTTTTCTTCTGAGGGGTTAGCTAGAGGTGAGGAGTGGACATGGGAAGACTGGGCGGTGAGTGTGATCAGGGTGCATGATGTGAGATTCCCAAATAACCAATTTTTAAAAAGAAAAGGAAAGAAGATGAACGAGAGTGAACTCGGGGGCAATAGGAGTAAAAGTGTGAGACTCAGCTCTTACCAGGATGGTGATTATAAAGAAATGCACTTAGGGCAGACACCATAGGAATGAGGACCGGCCAGCGCTTGCGGAGGACAGCGGGCTACACAGGGACCTCACTGTGTTTTATGCCTGGTTAGGCATCTCCCCTCAGCGCCGCCCCAGGATGCCCACAGCTGTCCCAGTGGATCCCTGGGGAATTCTTCCTTCCCATGGGCACATTTCTTTTTCCAGACCCCATGAGCATGCCCCTGGCTGGCTCTGCTTTCCTAGCACAACTGTTTTTTGCCTTCCAGAAGCCAGGTGAGGCTTGCTTTCTACCCAACTAGACCGTTCCTTTTTATGCTTTTTAAAGGGACAGGGTGGGCGTGGTTCAAAGTATACAGCTAGGAGAGCTAGCAAGAGAGCTCAGCAGCAGAGTGCTTTCCCAGAAAGAGCAAAGCTCTTCGGTCACCGGTTCCCTCATCTTCAGAAAAAGAGATGGGTAATGTAAGATGACACAGACACAAACTAACAACAAGAAACCCATATACAGTCATATTTCATTGTCAGATACAAAATCCTCTTCCTAGAGGATTAGAAAACCAGGTCCTGTGTTTGTATGTGTGTGTGTGTGTGTGTGTGTGTGTGTGTGTGTGTGTGTGTGTATGTGTGTGTGTGTGTGTTGAAACAGGGTCTCACTACATAGCCCAAGTTGACCTCAAATGTGTGTTCCTCTTGCCTCCAACTTCCAGATATTGAGACTACCAGTGTGTTCTACCACACTTGGTTAAATTCCTTAAACAGCCTTAGACTCAGTCAGAGGATACTGAAGTGGTCAGTCTTGGCCAACTCATGATCCATCCGTCCCAGAGCAATAGCTAGAGGCTGATCCTGGGAGACCGTAGTTACATTGCTGGACACTGCTGGCTGCCTAGTCTTACATCAACTTGACACAAGCTAGAGTTCTCTGAAAGGAGGGAACCACAATTGAGAAAAATGCCTTGCCAAGATCCAGCGGCAAGCCGTTTTCTTATTTAGTGATTGGTAAGGAATGGTCCAGCCCACTGTGGGTGGGGCCACCACTGGGCTGGTGGTCCAGGGTTCTATAAGAAAGCAGGGTGAGCGAGCCATGTGAACCCAGCCAGTAAGCAGGACCCTTCCATGGCTTCTACATCAGCTCCTGCCTCCAGGATCCTGTCCTGTTTCAGTTCCTGTCCTGACTTCCTTCAATAATGAACAGTGCTGTGGAAGTGTAAGCTGAATAAACTCTCTTCCTCCCAACTTCCTTTGTGGTCGTGGTGTTCATCGTAGCAATAAATTTCTAGGGTCAACTTCAATTCATTAGAGATAAATAAAAAGCTTAAAAAACATACCTAAATGAGTATACTGCATCTATGGGTATGTTTACATTAGCAATGACACACAGGAAAGTCCAAGATGCACAGAGCTACAGAGAGAACCTCTAAGGTAGCTGAAGTCACCCACCCAGAGTATGGCCCACCCTCCAGCCCCCATACCCTTGCCAAATGGTGGTTAGCCCAGGTTAGCCCATGCTAGTCAGGTCCCACCTGGCAGCCAAGGCTCTCAGACCTGCTGCGGCTATGCAAGGCTTGCCTCTGTCCCTCTCCATCATCTCGCACATCTGCTTGTCTTCATGGGGAGGGCAAATATCAGAAGGCAGCCACAGAACTTGCCTTTAAATCTCTTTACTGGCCTGTCCTCACCCTTGCTGGTCTAGGGCACAGCTTGGGCTCTTTTTGGAAGAGGGATGGATATGGACTCTTGCCAGCTTGGCCTGGTCTCAAGCCCTCCCAAGCCCTGGGATTACAGGAACGCCCTGCCATCCACATCTAGCCTAGGAGCAGCTCCAGCCACAGAATGGACACCACAGGCACTGCTCAGTGGGCTCGTGGCCCCTCCCTTTGCCCTTGCTACAGGCTCCGACCACCTCAGGTTGGAGAGGCTCTGGGGGCGTTGGGCTGGGAAGCCATCTGTGGCAGTCAGATGAGCGGGACATCTCCTTCTGCCTGCTCTCCCTCCTTCACAGTGTCTTAAGTTCAGGAAAGAATGCGTTCACCACACAGGGGGAAGATATCTGTAGTAAGGCAAATGTGATTTCAACTCAGTCCCTGCTGCTTAGCTATGGCTCAGACTTTATGAGCCCAAACCTAAATGGACTCAACTTGTGGGAAATGCCGGCATCTGCAGTACTTTAAGGAAACAATGAGAAAGCATATGAGAATGCATGACCCAACACAGCAGGGTTCCGTGAGAGTGTGTGTGCGCGCACACGCACGCATGCTCGTGTGTATGCATGCTAAAGGAAGTATCCTTTTCTATCTACCTCGTTGTCTTGGCGGGGGTGGGGGTTGGGGGGTGATCGCTCATTGGACCTGGAGCTTGAGGTTTTGTTTTGTCTATTTGGGACTTTTCCACTAGTTCGGAAGCCATAAGCTCAGGCAGCCTTCAGTCTCTATGCTAGGTGCTGGGGTCACCTGAGATCACGCCCAGCATCTCTGTGGCGCTGGAATCTGAACTTGGTCTTTATTATCTGTGCAGTGGAGCCATCTCTCCAGCCCTTCTTTCTCTTTAACAGGAACCATGTGAATTATCTTCAAAAGAGTAACATTCCTAAACTATCTGGGATGAGCTGACAGCCTGTGATCTGTCTAAGCTTCAACCTTCCATGGTGCCCGTCACTGTACAACACTTCCTAACCAAGTGTTCCATCTGAACCGATTCAGATGCATTAGTGAATTTTGCTAAATAACCCCACTTCTGACTGAGCATGTGTGTGAGGCCAATTGCTCAGGAAACTTACAGCGAATTCTAATTGCAAGCAACACAGGAGCTGCCCTTTCCTCAGGTCGTGCAGATTTGTGGCACCACCTGTGACAAATTCAGCTTTTCCTTCAGGGCTTACATAGCTCAAAACAGTTCAGAAAGCCACCATTCAATCCATCTTTAACACTTAGGGCATAAAGGAAGACAGAGTTTGCCTTTGTTCTCATCTTGGTTTCCATATCTGTAAACAAGGGTTTCACTCATCAGTAGGATTCCTGGACGTTTGTTTCTCGTCCTGTGCCAGAACATAGTCTCTTCTGTAGCGGTTTGAATGAGAAGAGCTTGTATATTTGAAACATTGGTTCCCAGCTGGTGGACTGTTAGGAAGAAGTATGGGGTGTGGCCTTCTTGGAAGGGGTGTGGCCTCATTGGAGGGGGTGTGGCCATGCGGGGGGGGGGGTTGGGGGGCATGGAGGGGGTCACTGGAGGTGACCTAGTATTGTTCACTGCTGGGTGACCGTGGATAAGGTGTAAGCTTTCAGCTACTGCTCCAGCACTATGCCTGCCTGTCTGCTGCCAGACATGATGGTCATGGCTTGGTAGCGAGTTTCCCAAATAACATTGAAAATCAAAGTTTAACAAAACCAACATGTTCCCTTACTGCAGGACTTCTGGGAAATCTTCCTACCTATAGCTCCATGTGCAAAACCAAAGAAGGCATAGCCAACACCACTTGCCAGGTGTTCTTAGGCACAAAATTTGTTCTGTCTTTTACCCATCCAATGAATTAAGAATCAGATTAAATACATTTTGGGGAATGTACAAGCTAATGGATGCAGCAAAAAAAATTCTGACTTTAAGGGTTAGCATATTCTATTCCACTTGCTTATGTGAAAGGGTGTGGGCATACACAAAGCCAGCAATACAGAACCGCGAGGAACAGTTCCATGTCTGCCTAAAAATGACAGAACCGTGAGGAACAGTTCCATGTCTGCCTAAAAATGACAGAACCGTGAGGAACAGTCCCATGTCTGCCTAAAAATGAATGGACAAAGAACTTTTACAACCCGGTTGGGTCTCTCTGCTGGCTGCCTATCACGCGATCGGCCATGTTAATGGCACACAGGTTATGGCATATCAATGGCATGTCAACTTTAGCTCATCAGCTTCAAAAATAACAGTCCAGAGAGCCGTGATGCAGTCACAAGACAGCAGGCAGCATCTGTAACAAAACAAGACTCATGCAGGAAGAGAGGCCACCATGGCTGAGCCGGGGGTACAGATATATGGAAGGACGCAAGGCTCCGGGACTCAGGGTAGACATGTGCACAGTCCTTGTTCCACGGAGCCCCCTTGGAGGCGTAGAAAGGGAGAGGGGAGATTGAGTTTACGCAAGTACAACTGAGAGCCGTGGGACGGGAGGACAGCCGGCTCGGCTCCCTGTGAACGTCACTGTCCGTAAGCCCACAGGATTCTGGCTGAACAGTTTTCCTGTTCTGTTCTTAGAGCACAAACCCTGACCTCCGTGATAACTGTGGCAACTCTGCAGCCTGCTGGCTTCACAAAGACCCAACAGCACAGCTGGTGGGGGGCCCATTACAGGCCTGCAAGGAGGAGGAGACCACTGCAGGGGGAAAGGATCAATGGACACACTCAGGATGGATGGCGACCTCTACCCTGCTGACAAGCAGCTTCCACAGTGTAGGTAAAACCCTGCTGTCTCCCTGTGGGAGAAGGGCACTGTGTCTCCTCAGCTTTAAGTAGGCAGTTCTCAGTGTTAAAGAGTAATGGTGTTTTTAAAAAGCCTACTCCCACAAACCCTAAAATGTCCTCATTGTAAGGACCTTCTAAAGAACATCCACGAGGCATCTGAAGAGCTCTGAAGGAATGGCCAGGTAACGCTTCAGCTCTCACGGGGATGGGGCATTAGTTTTGCTAAACACCAAGATGCTCATGGTGGCCGGCAACGGAGTATCGGGGGGCAACCTGTCACAAGCATGATACAGCTGCCTTATAACCAATCAATCGCATAACCAAATAGAATTTAGATTTGTCAGGCCAAGATTATACATATATGAGGCATGGGAGTACTCTCTGTAGGAAGCAATAATAAGAAGCGGAAAAGAAATCTGGGGCTGGCTAGGAGAGGATGGCACTGGCGGGAATGCCACGGAATACTTTTTAATCCATCTTCACTTTAACAATAATAGTCAGGATACAAAAGCTGAAAAGAAAGATCAACGGGGGGGGGGTCACTTGGAACTTCTATCTCTGCCACTAAAATAATGCCGCACCATGCTAGACATTTTAGTATACTTACACATGCCAGCAATATGTTTATTATTTTTTAAAATGACGTCATACCTTATATTGTTTTGTAACTTATTAACTTTGTAACTAGATATTGGAGTTTGTTTGCTCTTGGCTTGTTGTCACATGAGGCTTGCTAGCCTCAGGTGTCCATGCAGGCAGCGAAGACTTCACTAGCCACTCAAGTTTCTCAAGTTTCTAATGAAATGGTACTTCCAAAGTACTTGGCAAACACCTCACATGACAGTAGCACTTAATATAAGATGCTAAATAACCCACTACATGGTTATGCTATATTAAAAGTCCAATCCCCGCCCCCCCCCCTCTTCATGTTGAACATTTAGGTTGTTTCTAGCCACCCTACCCACTGAGTCATCATACACAAGCCTAGTCATGGTTGCTTGTAATTTTTACTTTGAAATTGTTATGGACTTGCAGGAATTTGCAATCAGTACAGAAGAGGTTACGTGTGCCCTGTACCCAATTTCTCCAAGTGGTAGCACTCTACTAACCACAGTACGATACACACCCAGGACGGAGATGCGACAGTAACAGAGTGTGCCCAGATGTCTTCGGACCTGCATGCACTCACTTGTACATGAGATCATGTACATCATGTGCAACATGATCTCATCACACTGGAAAACTCTTAGAACCAGTGCCTCGATCAGAAAACAGAACTCCCTATTACCACAAAGGTCCCTGTATATTTTCATCCATACTCCTCATCCCCACCCCCACCCCCACCCCCACCCTGCTGTTCCTAAACTCTGGCACCCACTAATTTCCTCTTTCATCTTTTATCATTCCCAAAGCGAATCCATAGCAATCGGCTTATTTTCATTCCACTAATGTCTTTGAGCTCTATCTAGGTTGCTATGTATATCAATGGTCTGTTCCCTTTTTAGAGCTGAGTAGTATTCCATTGCATGGATATACCGTAGTTTCTTTAGCTATTCATCTGTTGAAGGATATTGAATTGCTTCTAGTATTTGGCCAATACAAATAAATTAACTAGCAATATTTTGGTTTTGTGGTGCTAACAATACAGGCTCTACCGCTGAGCCACAACCCCAACCTGCCCTAAACACCTGGTGCACAGTTGCCCCCCACCCCCACCCCGGGTTACATGCTCAGGATACTGTGGTGGGATTATGGTAGGTACATGTTTAGTTTTATGCAACACTGTGAGGCCACGTTGCAGAATACAGCACCATCTTCCATGGCCCCCAGTCATGGATGAGAGATCCAGCTCCTAAGAGTCGGGGCGCCATTAAGAGAGTGCTCTTCTAACGGCGAGCAACAAGGCCTCGGCACAGCATCATTTGTATTTCTGGGAACGGTTAATGATGGCAAAGACATATTTCTGTGTTTTGATATGAAGAATAATGAAAAAATTGACGCTTTTACATTTTTAGTTAATTCCTACAGATGGATTCTTCAGAGAAATTGCTCAGTAGGGGTTGGAAATACATGGAATAACGCCATATTAATCCCCAAAGTACCAATTTATATTCCACCAACAGCAAATGAATGCTCCAGTTGTAAAGCATGGCATACTCTAATATGGCATGCTCCATGTCATCTCTCTAATACACGCTAAGCCATCTTTAGATGCTTAAGTGCCTGTTCATGTAAGGCCCAGCATGCACTTGCTGCCCTGTTTTGTTTAGAAGGTGAGGATAATGGACAAAGTCTGTGCTCAGAAGAGTTGGCTGAACTCTTGAGTTCTGCCAGCTACACCCCACACCCCCACTGCCTCCGCCAAGAGGTCAGAAAGAAAATCTTTGTAGTAACATCTCTACTGCCAAAGGCTTAAATGAGAATGAGGCTCATGAAAGTCTTATGAGAGCAGACACAAAGCCTACTGAGACGGATTCTTCAAGGAAGCCCCCAGACTCAGGTGTGCACAGGACACATGAGTGAGCACTCCTGACTCATTGACTGGTTAGAGCTCCGGTATTGCAGAGACTGGATTGTTGCAGATCCAGAGACTAATTATTCCTATATGTAGAACTAATCTAGCCCTCTTGAACATCCCTTGCCCATCTCTGTGTTAGAACTAACATCTGGTGACTAATAGACTGAAAACAAAACAAAACAAAACAACAACAACAAACTAACAAAAAACACTTTTTGGAATTAACTAAAAGACCACGTATCTGCACCAACCCAAAAGCTTTACAAGTCATCAGATAGCATCTTGGGCCTGTGGAAAAGCCCCCTGCCACCTCTCCGTAATCACCTCTCTGCTGTATCCCCTGATGTCTTTTAAACCTGCCTTGACTTATGACTTTCCTGTTTGGTGAAACTGTAAAACTTCATTAAACTGTTTGCACTTAGGAACATGGGAGTTTTGGGGCAGCCTAGATCCATGTCCCTGGGCCACGGTCTCTCAAAACTGGCTCTAGAACAGACTATTATGCCCTGAAAGATGATGGCTATAGTTTTGTGTTGTCAGGCGTTTCCGTCAAACTGTGTTAGGAAGAAAGAAAACTCGGCTACCTTTGTGGGCGACGTGGCACAGGTCCTCCTGCATCTTGGAGAATTCTGACGAGGCTTCAGAACCATCTGAGTAACTCTTCTCTTCTCCAAAGTCCAACGTTGACAAGTTAGGATTGGAGGAGTGCAGTCTCACGGGGCCAGAAAACGGTTTAGGGACCTAAAGTTAAAGCAAAGGGGGAGAGAGTTCTACTCAGACTAGAGGCTCCGTGACTGGAGCAGACTCTCTTAAGGGGTCATCTTAAAAGTGCATCTTCCCGACGAGGGATAACTTCAAAGAAAAGGGAATGAAACCCGGGGAAGATGCTCTCCATGGCCCACTTGCATCCTATAAAAAAAACGACAAACGGGCAGGAAGTCACATGCTGCCTCAGAAACAGTGGACACTTTACGGTCAGAGGCTGAAAATGGCAGTGAATGCCACCACGAAACTGGGTTGTCAGAGCAAATCTGTTCCCAGATGACTTCCTTCACTTGCACCTGGAGCCTCTGGAAAACAAACCCTCTTCTCACATCTGCATACGCAATGCTCTTTAGTCTGAGAGTGTCTGTGTTCCGCTGCCAGGGATGACAAGAGTCTCTCCAAAAGCTCAAGATTCGTGCTGGTTGTAATAGTGTTTCCTCTGGTATGTAATCTTGCCCATGGCTTAGCTGTTCCTGAGAAAGACAGCTCCTGCTACCCCGCATGCGGGCTCTGGTGGGATGGGGTGGGGTGGGGTAGGGGGCTGGGAGTTTGAAGAAAAAAAAGGGCAAAAGGGCCTGCAGGGTAGAGGCTCAGGCCTGTGGGCTCTAAGAGAAGACAGGCCCACTTGGAGACATGATAGAAACAAAGGTAGGTCAGAGTATTGGGCCAGAACAGCCACCAGGCAAGGCACACACCAGAGCAGGGAGCAGCCGAGACAAGCTAGATGTTAGAGAAGGAAAAGACACCCCCCGCCCACCCCAAAGTCCTCCCAAGAGTGGCAGTCCCTCTAACACCAAACCATCTTCCCTTCAGAAATCCTCCCCTGCCTAAGGATCCTCCCAACCTTACCCCTGTAACCAGAGGATCTGTTACCGGAGTTCTCTCTCCACACAAGGTACAGAGACGAACTCCAAAGCCTTCACTCTTCTGTCCTGCTTGAGTCAGTGGCCCCTGCTCATGGTGCGCAGAGAAACTCCATGAGGAGAGCAAGCCTAAGGGTGAAGCGAGGGTTACCTGCAGCATTCCTTTAGCGTCTTTGCCAATAGCTCTGGACCGCCACCTCCTGTGTGATCGCTTTTCCTTTTTGGGACTTTCAAAGGGTCCACCCTTGGTTTCAAGAGAGGAAAGAGAACACAGAGAGTAAGGCCCACCGAAACTAGAGGAACAAACGCACAGGGAAGTAGCCACAGCCATCCCCTTCAGCTTGGCTACAGCAACTGGAGAGACACCATCCCACTGTTAGTCGAATGAGGTGAGAACAAGCGAGGATGCGCAAGGTGACCAGGAGAGCGAGCGGGCGGGCAGGCGAACCTGGATGGCGTTGATGGCTGGCGCGGAGTATGTCCGATGCAGGACGTCCATGCTTTCTAAGAGCTGGCTCATTTCCAGCAGATAGGCATGGCAGTGTGCCAGGTCTGTGGGAGGAAGGGCAGATGCTCACAACTGTCCACTAGCACCAGGCTCTGTTTTTCCATATTTTGACTCCTCCCCTTCATGCCCCCACCCCACAAAAGATGCCATAGATTATAATGGTTTATGATACGGATGAGGCTGCCTTGATTTAAATCCACTTGTGAACAGTGTTCTCTGTGCCTCAGTTTTCTAACAGAGGAAATGGGAATAATTACAAATACAGTTACAGCACCGAGAGCTAAGTGACTTGACACTGACGTGTGCAGAGTGTTCATGCAGTGACTTACAGCAGGAACTTAAAACACCCCAGCAGCAGCACCCCTAACCAGCAGCATAGGCTCTAAGCTGTATAGGTGTCCTGCCGCAGGGACAATGGTGAGCCCCTGCAGATGGTGACAGCAGAGTAGTGAGACTAGATCCTAGTCACTAACTCAGGAGAAGAGTCCACTCCACAGCTGGGTGTGCACTGGCTGCAGATGGGGACCCTGCTGAGCATTGGAGACCCACATGACTCAGCATAGCTGTCCTCAGCCTTGGGATGCACAGTGTCACCTTAACTTAGTTTCTGATTCCTGCATCTGGGTTGGGCCTGGGCATTTGCATTTTCAATAAACCCAGGCCAGCCTGCTGGTGCTGGTCCAGGTGCCATGCTCTGGACATTATCTCGGCAGACCCAGTCAGTGGAGCTAGTAAGTGACAGTTACGGGAGAGGAAGAGGCTGCAGCGTGTCCAGGGGAAACCACGTCTCATGCCACACAGAGGAAGCTCCCACATGACAACTTTTTCCAGTAGTACCCCTAGTCCAAGGACATACTCTAAAAACAACTGTGTATGTGTCTGTGTATATTTATGTCTCTGTGTGTATGTGTATGTGTGTGTCTGTATCCCTCTGTGTGTATGTGTATGTGTGTGTCTGTATCCCTCTGTGTGTATGTGTGTGTCTGTATCCCTCTGTGTGTATGTGTATCTGCGTGTGTATATGTCTGTATATATTTGTGGCTGTGTGTGTCTGCCTCTATGTGTGTGAGTCTGTATATGTATATGTACATGTCTGTTTCACCAGGAGCTATATCCACTTTGTTTTTCAAGAAAAGGTCTCTCACTGGCCAGAGGCTTTTGCAGGTAGTCTAAGCTTGCCTAGCCCCAGGGATGTACTTATCTCCCCTCCCCCAGGGCTGGGATTTCAAGTGCACACTACCTCATGTGACCCTGCTTGTGGGTTCTGAGCATAAAACCCAAACCCCATAAACTCCAGGCCTCACTTTAGACAATTAAACATGAACTCCCTAACTCACTGGAGATCTGTCTGATGTGAGCTAAGTAAGGTTGAGAACACCGAGTTGAGTTGCCTTGGGCAGAAGCAATCAGTCCTGCCTCCTTGTCAGTCACTCAAGGAGCATCGGGACTGTGGTCAACAAGGCCACACCCCTGACTAATTTAAACAGTACATCTAGGACAGAGGAATAGGTACAGGCACTTTAAAGGCGCAGATGGTTCAGTGGTTAGGTTAGAGTATATACTGTTCTTCCAAAGGATCCAACTTCACCCACATTGAGCAGTTCCATGGGACACGATGCCCTCTGCTGGCCTCTGTGAGTACCTGCACCTACATGCACATACACCCCACACCATCCCCACACCCCATATATACATAATGAAAAATAATATAAAATCTTGATTCCAGTGTACATCCCGGGTGGAGAATGCTTACACAGGGGCTTTCTATCTGGCCACTTACTCCCTTTGGGAACTGATTCTTTATCTTGGGTGGGCAGCAGAGTCTTTTTTTTTTTTTTTTGAAAACACATTTGAAAGACTGTGAGTGAACTAACAGTCCCCACACATGGAGATATGATTTATGGCTCCAGGAGGAATTCATGCATCCATCCCAGGACAGACAAGGAAGTCTGTTGAAGACACTGAGCTCTGTGGGGCGAGCATGTTGGCTAATAATGATGAGACCTTCATTACTAAAGTGAGAGATGGAACACAGATGTGTTGACAGCAGGGACACAAATGCACCATGAAGGTAGTACCAAGCAAGCATCACCTCAGAGCCGTAACAGAAGGAAAGAAACAGAAGAGTCAAGTTGCTCTACCTTTTGAGCATTTTTCCATGTCCTCTGAAGACTGTAGCCAGAATGGAACTCGTGTGTCACTGCCACAAGAAAATGACAAACTGCTTCCAGCTGGAAATGAATTCTGCTTCGACAGACTGCTACGCTGTTCATGGATGACAAGAGCAGGTTAGAAAGCGAACCAGAGCCTGGCAAGGACAGCTCCTACGGCAAAGGATAATAGAGTGAGCTAATCCCTAATGGATGCAATGGGAAGCGGCTTCTAGCAAAACACCCCACAGGAAGCTCCCATACCTCTGGTTTTCGCCCCCTGCTAAGCCACACCATGCTACATGCCCTTAGGTAGCAGTCCTTATAATGGGGATGCCACAGTAAAGACATGTCGGGAGAGAGTCTGCAATCCTGCGTGGCTGTACGTATGCTTAGCTGCATTCGACAGTCAGGCAGGAAAACCGAAGTCAACGTGGCTGAGAGAAAGCCTAAGCCGTCAGGAATCTCAGATGGCTCCTTACGTGAGCTCCATGCTAGCTGTACCCTGGATATGACTCGACTAAGTGAATACCATCCCAACTTACCATGCTCCACGCACAAACCTTCCCTCAGCCTCACATGGGCCTCTCTGGTCCCCCAGACCCGTTACTGGCAACACAATCATTACCTTCCTGCTGGCGATGGGGTCGAATGCTCCTGGGGCAGAATCTGTGACGGAAGACCCTGGGAAGAAGTGATTGACGTCCCGGGGGAACATGGCGATCTCATTCTGCCGGTACATCCTGTGGTGACGGAGCTTGGATACCCACTCGTCAAATACCTCCTCTGACTTCACCTACAGGGGTTAATTTCAGAGATGTAAAAGAGAGTCCCTTGCTAAGAAAGGATCAAGTAGTCATCAAAACAAGGCCACCTGCGACCTGCTCTTTTTTGAGCTGGTGCATGAGAAGAAGAAAAGGAGGAGGAGGAGGAGGAGGAGGAGGAGGAGGAGGAGGAGAAGAAGAAGAAGAAGAAGAAGAAGAAGAAGAAGAAGAAGAAATCTCATTACTGCCTTGGTTTCCATTTACATGGCCTCGGAGAACACTCGAGGGAGGAGGGATCATCACAGAACATGTACTTATGTTTCCTTTGAGGTGCTCTAGCTGCCACGTGACTTTTAAGAATGCAAGCAGGGCCGGCTTTACTAAACAGCAAATAAACTGAAACCTGCATTTGTCTCTTAAAACATCTCCAGGTTCTCTAGCCTGAGACTTGCCCACCCCCAGCTGAATGATTAGTTCTGTTCTTTGGTTATACAACTTGTAGTTCAGACACTGTGAACCGGTTTGAACTGAAATGCTGGCCTGTGTCCACGCATGGCTGGAAGCAGCTGCTAACACATGTGCCAGTTAACTGAAAGAACAGTTTTGCCAGCTTCAGAAAAAGAAAAAATATCTAACAAAGCATTGCAGGGTATTGTTGCTATTATTATTTTTTTTAGATTTATTTATTAATATGTATACAGTTCTCTACCTACATGCCAGAAGAGGACATCAGATCACATTATAGATGGTTGTAAGCCACCATGTGGTTGCTGGGAATTGAGCTCAGGACCTGTGGAAGAGCAGTCAGTGCTCTTAACCTCTGAGCCATCTCTCTAGCCCTATTATTATTACTACTATTATTCTTATTCTTATTCAGATATTTACCTATTCTCTCCATAGATGAGGAAATATAAATATCTACTTTCTAGGAAGAATATTTTTAATTGGCAATTTTTATGTATTTATTTAAGACAATATATTGCTATGTAGCCCAGACTGGCCTCAAACTTGCTATGTAACCAGGCTGGACTTGAACTTATGAAAATCCTTCTGTATTAACTACCAGAATGCTAGGATTATGGGCGTTAATACCATGCCTGCTATAAGTAATAATTTTCATCAAGAAACAGTCCAAATATTCACAAAAAGTGAACACTGAGACAGAGCAATCACTTCTATACTACAGACATTTCTTAAGCCAGTATTTCTGTGTATAAGAAATAGTCTTAATTTCTTTTTTTTTTTTAAGATTTATTTATTTATTTATTATTTATACAGTGTTCTGCCTTCATGTGTACTGCATCCCAGAAGAGGGCACCAGATCTCATTGTAGATGGTTTTGAGTCACCATGTGGTTGCTGGGAATTGAACTCAGGACCTTTGGAAAAACAGACAGTGCTCTTAACCTCCGAGCCATCTCTCCAGCCCCATGAAATAGTCTTAATTCCAAAGTGAAAAATGAGATACCTATACATTAGGATACAGCCTCATTAAGCTGTAATTTTAAATTACAGAAAAATATGCTGGCTAGGTCAGCGGCCTGCCAGGCCAGTGCTGTGATGATCCTGACCAAGGCTGCAGTGGGGAAAGAGGGTGTGCAGACAGACAGACAGACAGACAGACAGACAGACAGACAGTGGCAGCAGCCCTCAGAGAAATGGGAAATGTGACTTTATGTTGCTTAGTGGTACCTGAAGATCGAGGCTCCTCCTGAGCACATGTCTGCAGGACAGACAGACAGACAGACATCTATTCATCGCCTCTGCATCCGGAGCTCCTGACTGGATTTCATTTACCAGATGTGGTTAAAGGAACTTTATATAAGAATCTTGTGTCATCCTTGCACTGATCTACTCCCCAAAGCCCTAAAAAGCCAGCGCCCAAAGCGTTCATCTTGGCTCATCTTTTTTTTTTTAATTGGTTAAACAAGAAGAGGAACAAAGCACTTTATTAAAAAACTAACTACAGTTCTATCATAGGCCCTGTGGTGGCTGGGAGGTTTCTTAACTGCTCTTCTGCCCAGACTCCTCAGGCATAAATGGAAGAGAGAATCAAGTGGAAGAGGTGTGGCGGTGCATAACCATAATCTCAGCACTTGAGAGGTTTGTGAGTTCAAGGCCAGCCTGGGCTATATAGTAAGGCCTTGTGGCTAGGGGAGTGAGGTGAGGGAAGGGGACGGGTAAGAGGAGACTTCAACTAACAATAGTCACCTACACTACAAGTCAGTTGATGCTCAGGAATAATGAGAAGCCAAGCAGGATTTACAGTGAGTCGCTCTGTCTCATGGTATCAAGTCTAATGCCTCTTAAGACAGTCTTAGCCTTTAAAAAGTAGAAACAAGTGATCACTTCATTCTGCTAACCTGTATTGTGGATAAGCAAGGATGCAGTAGCTCCTGACCATGTGAAAACACAGAATGAAGAATCACGAGACCAACAAAGGAAAAAAATGTCCACTCTCCTCTCCCAGGGGAGATTAACCACTTCTGGGCTGGCAGGGAGGAAGGCTGACTAGAGGTTTTTCCCTCTGTAACTGTGCCAGTTATTTCACCTGGGAGACTTCCTCCCACTTGGGGACAGTGTGGGCTGTTACCATTAGAAACACCACTGGAGAGCAGAGGGTGGAGGCTGTTAACACCTGGGACAGTCCCCCAACAATGAGTCATTGGCCCACAGTGTCAGAAGGACTGCTTTGCACACTGCAATCACCTGGAGTGCAGGGTCAGGTTAGGGGACAGACAGGAGACACACACCCTAGGAGAGGGCAGAGGCAGGTGAGGACAGGATGACCAGGGTTTTCGCTACCCTGCTCCACTCCCTAAATGTCAAGCTACCCTGCTAAGCAGTTCTCTATTTATCTCCAACTTTCAGGCATCGCCTCATCATCACAAAAAGTAATTTAACTTACTAAACTCACTGACCCCCAAGGAATTATGACAAATCTTAAATACACGGCTGTGCAAAATGAGCACTGGAATCACTCTCTCTGTGTGTGTGTGTGTGTGTGTGTGTGTGTGTGTGTGTGTGTGTGTGTAGATAAAAACAAAAACAAAAGATTTTTTAAAGAATTAGATGGACTGATCAAAGTTTAACGGCTAGGAAGTAGTCATGGAACAGCTAACACTGCCTTCGCCTCATGCTAGAAGCTTTCATGACATCACCCACCTTTAGAAGGTGGGTGCACAATACAATATGAGGATTTTTAACATAGTCCTTATGAGATTGGCTAAAGTCCTAAGTCACGGCTTCCACACGATGAATATTATACCTCAGAGACCATATTTTAATATAGGGTCAATGGTTTTCTATTATAGACTCACAGCCTGGGGGAGGGGCACATGAAAGTGCTTTTGCTAATTGGTTACCGTCACTGGGGAGGAGTGGTGACATTTGGGGAGTGATGACAAGGACGTTAAACTCTTTGAGCAGCACGAGAGACAGCCTGATATAACCAAGAAAAAAAAACCAGCCCCTAACTAACATCAATAGGATCCCTTTAGGGACACTTGGTGACAGAAGCTGCCCACATGTTGAATGGACGTCCGACAGTCATCACCGGCAGCATAGCAATAGACAGTCCCGTCTCTGTAGACAGGCCTCTGCATGACCAAGCTGGGAGAGTGGAGCCCACAGCCCTGGCTCCTGAGGAAGCAGGAGCTGGAGACTCCTGTAGCCCAGGCGTTTGAAGGCAGAGTGGGCAAGAGAACAAGACCTCGGACAACTAACTCCTCAACCAACAGAGGCCCGGTGGTGGCTGAGGGGTAGGAGCCTCACCTTCAGGTGGTAGATGTGTTCCTCAGTGTCGAGGTCTATACACTTTGATGACTTCTTCACAGACATCACCGAGAGCCCCACATCAATGCATCCATGCAGCTTCTCTCTTTCGATCTACAGAAGCACAGCGAGGGCTATTTGAGAGTCATGGGAGTCAAGGGGATTGTAGCATCCTCCCTGGTCCCCTCCCGCTGCCTCATCTTGTACATCCACCCATGGTGAACCCGGACACCACGACTGAACGGAGCCCAGTCACGAGATGCTCACAGGGCTGCGTTCGTTTCCTGAAAGGGAGAGGCACCTGCCTCATTTCACAGAGGAGGAGTCTGAAGGACAGAAAGCTAAATAATGAGGTTCCGGAGCCAGGAGGTGAGGAGATGAGAGAGAACGCCATGAGTCGACTCCCAGGCTATGCCGAGAGCCACTACCTTCTCCCGGAATAGTGCCTGTTACCTACACTTATATCCAAGTGCAGACATAAAAGGAGGCCATATAGACAAGAAACAAAGGAGGGATAGAGGGGCAGAGAAAGAGGAGAGAGGCACCCTATGAGGCAGGTCTGCTGGGCACACAGAACCCCTCCAGGCCAGCCTCCTAACGTTAATTCCAAGAGGAAGCCCATCTTAGCTGTGTCTTTCTCAATCAAGCCCCGCAGTCACCTTGACAGCGGGAAGCACACTTACCCCACACTCTGCTCCCGCTAATTAGCCAGACCCAGAGGAGACCTATGGATCCCACCTAGATCTAAAGCTAAGGCAGCAGGGGTCAGGGAGGGTAAAGAGGGGGCTCTGGGCTACCTGGAATGCCATTACCCACAGGGCACCATGGCTCTGGGCTGACCTCACACACCCTGCACAGTTCTTCAATAGCATGCTGGGCTAAGAAGACTTACGTCAGTTTGGCTCTTGGCGTACTTCAAGATTCCCTTTTCCAGGCAGAAGAATCTCTGTGTGGAAGCAAAGAGAACTTAGCAAGACGTACGTGCTAACACCCCTCCCGTGGTCTCCAGCTTCAGAGAAGATATAAGCGCTCAAAACTTGCCACAGGCTGGGATGGAGTGTGTGCCCACAAAGGAGAAGCCAACGCTGACGTCTTACCTTGTGCCAGCCCTTTAAGGGCCATTTCCTCTTTTTCAGCAAAAATCCTTTCTGCACAGGCGGCTCCTGGGTGTAAGTCATCTCCCCCCTCAAGCCTTCCACGACTTCCCAGCTGTCCTGTTCCAATGAGAGAGCCCAGGCTAAAGGTCAGGCCTTCAAAGGACAGTAACGTTAAGCTCCAAGCCACTGAAAAACCATCTCAGATAAAGAGCCTGGCTGCATTTGATAGGAAGGAGAAATTTACACTTAATTCTCAAACATTCCTTGGACTTTATAGATTCAATGCTGTGGTTTAGTGGCATCAAATTGGTTTTTCTTTTCTTTTATAAAGCTTTCTTGAGGTGGGGGGGACCCCTTGCCCCACCTTTTCCACCCCCCATCTTTGAACCTTGACAGCCCAGCTGAAGGGAAAGATCTCACTATAAATTCTATTTCTGTTCCCTTTGATGTCATCAGGCAATTACCGTTCAGTTGGCAGACCTAAGTCTGAATGTTAACCAGCACACCTATCAGGATGAAGCGGTGTCCGTGCACATGTGTGTGGGGGGGGGGGGTAGAGAATGGTGGGAAAGTGGGGCTAGAGAGATGGCGCCATGGTTCAGAGCACTCGCAGCCCTGCCAGAGGACCTGGGCTCTGATCCCAGAAGCCACATCAGATGACTCACAACGGCCTGCAACTCCAGCTCCAGAGGACTTGCCCTCCCATCCCGACCCTTCTGGCTTCCATTGGTACTACACGCCTGTGACATGCATTATATGGACATGTGTGTGTGTGTGTGTGTGTGTGTGTGTGTGTGTGTGTGTGTGTGTTATGAATGAGTCTGGAGAGGATCTCATGTGCACACTCTGGCTTTGAGTCAAAGCTCCAAGCCCTGGGCAGATGGTACAATCACAAGCCAGTGCCTGGACACCACGGAAAGCCTGGACCAGCCCCAGGGCACAGGGAAGGTAGAGGTCACGAAGGGCTCTTTGCCATGCTTCCCAAAGCTCAGAGCATCACCTCTAGAAACAGGATCCTTCCCTACATAGCAACGGAGCTCCTTTGATGATCTGCCTTCTACCTGAGCCCTTTTCACTGTGAACGGAGATAAAGACACAGCCAAGCCAGGCATGATGGAGCATCCCTGCAATCCTAGCACTTGGGGAGACAGAGGCAAGCTGATCTCTGAGTTCGAGGCCAGCCTGGTCTACAAATCCAGTCCAGGACAGCCAAGGCTACACAGAGAAACCCTGTCTCGAAAAACCAAAATAAGTAAGTAAATAAATAAAAAAAATAAAGACAGCTCTGATTTTTAAAATAACCATTATTGAGAGATATCAGAATTTGGAGTTACAAAAGCGATTACTTCAATGGTTTAAAAAAAAAAAAAAGGCATGCAGGAGAGGGGGACGGAATATTCAGTGTTTAATTTAGAGAAAGCTTTTGGCCAGGTGAATGAGGCTCTGTTAGAGGAACCACCAGCTGCCCAGCCACTCAGTTACACCTGGACATGAACTGGAGCCCGTGTATTCAGCAGTGATCAGCACACTGCCCTTCATGGAACACAAGGAGATCCTGCACTCATTTACCCTGGCTTGGAAAGCCACTTCTCGGAACTGTGTTTACCTGTTTAAATGTTGCAGATCTCTAAGGCCCCTCTTCCTGAGAAAAGCATTCCTCCGTCCTCCCAACTCCATCACACCTGTGTTCTGCCTTTCTCGCCAGTGACTCCCCCTAGCTCACGGTAACATGCATGACGCTTCATTACCTGGTGTAATTCACATTTCCTCCTGCCTTGTGAACAGCAGGCACCTGATAAATAACTCCAGTTTGGGTGGGGCAGGGACGAGAAGGTGGGGTTGGGGGTGGGGGGGTGCGGGGGGTTTCAGACTCCATGTTCCTGGAATTTGAAGTGTACCCAGTCCAAATGAGATCCAACAGACCCCTATATGCGAAAGATGGACTTGTGTGGAATCATTACATGGAAATCCAAGGCCCAGCTCTCTGGAAAGCACTCCAATGGTTCAGCCTTTTGGAGTTGTCTGCAGATTCCCAAGCGGAAGGCAACCTGCAGAGCGCTAACGCCCCCTTCAGCTGCACTCAGTGCAAATGCTGGAAGAATGAGCCATGACTGCATCCTTTCCAAACTGGGGGGAAAGTAAACATGGTCTTACCAGCAGCTGGAGGGGAAAGAAGAATTGAATCTCAAAAGTGGCTTTTCTGACTCAGGTTAGAACCGAAGTGCTCCTGAGCTGTAGAGACGCAGTTTACTCCTCAAGAGGCAGCATGAGGGATGGGGCTAGAGTAGGTTCGCTCGCCATTGTTAACAGCGAGGAAGGGTTTATGATTTTCTTTTCCCCTCCTACTAAATGTCATCTGTTTTTGTCAGTATCATCTTCCTAGGTTAAGAACGTGAAAGCTCTGGCAGGCAGAAAAGCCACTTTTATGCCATGAAGAAAGGGCAGGCTCTCCTTGGCTTGAGAGAGAAGACTCAGGTGCTGCCTTTCCTAGGCCCAATGTTCACTCAAATGCTTGCTTCTTCCAAAGTCACCACTGAGCCAGCAGGTGACACCTAAGAAGCAAGCTCTGGCTCTGAGGCTGTTCCTTCTGAGCCTGGGGATCCTGGAGCATGGGTGATTAACAGTTTCGGGACAAAGTCTCTAGTGTCTCGGCTTCAAGCGAAGGGACAGTGAGACGGGACAATGAGAAACTTGCTGAATCCTCAGCCTTGCACAATGACAAGAGTGTCCTATATGCAGAAAGATTCTGTAAGCACTGTGACGCATCCTCACAGATAAAGGCCTGCTGGATGTCACTTGACCAGACACGGCCGGCCGGGGTACAGCCTAGCTCAGTCCTAGAGTTTCCTCAGCAGTGGTCCTCTCAACAGTAAAGGACTCGCTGTGCATTACCAGGAAGTCTGCCACTTAGTTATAACTCATACATTGTTGCTTTTTCATTCGGGCCCTGGTGCTTTGGTGTTTTCTTCCCAAACTTCCACTGAGACCACCTTTTGCGACTTGTGTACACCTCCAGCAGAGTGGTGTGTACGTGGTGGCTATTAAGAGAACTCTTCAATTGTTATTTGTTATAGTCTCCAGCCAGGAAAACAGATTAAACCATGGAATCAAGTAAATGACACTGGGTAGCTGACTTACCCTCCCCCCCCCAAAAAAGACGTGAAGTTGCAGCCACAGTTCACACAACATGCCACCTGACCCCAGAAATACTAACGAGTAGGGGCGTCTGAAACATGTGAATGAATAATGTGACAACACCACAAAAGGATGGAGCCTGCTGTCAGGTCCCTGACCTAAAACAGTCCATAGTAGATACTAATAAATGCACCGAAAGAGTCAGAGAAACCGTTATAGTGGCTGGTACCACAGTCTACCTATAGTGAGCTGACACACGGATCACCAGGCTTAACCCTTCAAAGTCATGCTCATTAGGATTCTTCTTCCTCTTTTTTGTTTTTTATTTTTTTCTTTTTGAGACAGGGTTTCTCTGTTTCAGCCTTGGCTGTCCCAGAACTCACTCTGTAGACCAGGCTGGCCTCAAACTCACAGAGATCCACCTGCCTCTGCCTCTTAAGTGCTGGGATTAAAGGCGTGCGCCACTACAACCAGGGTGGGGTGCTTACTTTTTTAAATGTAAAAAATGAGGAAGAAATTAGATAAATTTTCTGATGTATAGCTGCCACCTCGTGGCACAGCCTATGAGTTTTTATTTTTATTATTATTATTATTATTATTATTATTATTATTATTATTATTATTATTATTATTCCCTCATTGTAAAATGCTATTTTCTCCTCTGCTTTAGATGTGTGAATTCCAATGGTGAATAAGGGAAACAATCCTGAGGGACAAGGGGACAGTGGTGGGTGAGTCCTGGGACTGGTTCCCCTCTCCCCGGAAGGAAGAAGCTGAGAAGCTGAAAAGGAGCAGTAATAACACAAACTGACTATGCTGCCTGCTTGTCCATCTAGGATATGGGTTCCTTGCCTTAGTATAGTCTTGTTCATTATAATCTGGTTTGTTTTTAATTAAATATACAGTGTTTTGCTTGCATGTAACACCTACAGGCCAGAAGAGGGCACCATATCTCATTACAGATGGTTGTGAGCCGCCATGTGGTTGCTGGGAATTGAACTCGGGACCTTTGGGAAGAGCAGCCAATGCTCTTAACCTCTGAGCCATCATTTTAATCTGTGCCCTCAATAAGTATCGGCTGAACAAGTCTGAGAGCAGGAGCGTACAGAGAGGGCCCTGAGTGCCCACGACGTGTGGCATTCAAGTGAACTGCTTTTCAGAGTTGGGAAGGGGGCGGGGCTGGGGGGGCGCGGTGGGGGGAGGAAAGCCTTCAGAAGCAGGCTGGGGAGATGGTCAGTGGATGAAGGCCGTTCCTATCAGCCTGAAAACCCGAGGAATCTGAGCCACAGAAGGAGAGAACAGATTCCAAGAGGCTGTTCTTAGATCGCCACACATGTGCCAGGGGAATGCATGTGTGTGCATGGCAGAGACACAGAAACAAACACACACACACACACACACACACACACACACACACACACACACACACCAGTGTAAAAATAATTTTGAGATGCCAGTGTTCCAGGCTAAAGGGACTGTGGGAGTGGCCCCTGATGCCCTCCACATGCTGGTCTGAGTGAAACGAACCCCTGAAATACACCACAGGGCAGAGTTGAGCCACCACAGAGATTAAGGTCCTGCGATGGCTAACTCTGCGGACTGAGCGCAGCATGCCTGGATCAATGCCCCATCCTGTATGGATCAGGCTGAAAGGTCATCGCGAATATGAGACGGAGAGAGAACCAGGGCTGGGGCTTCTCAGGGCTTCTGCTGAGGCGGAGGCGCAAATGAAGTCGGTCTGGCAGCCCTTGGGCACTGGATGCGGTCTATTTTACAGAACTTCTAAAAAGTGCCCAAGATAGAAAGCTGCTTTGTAGTTAGAAAGGCAGCTAGCCATTGATTCGTGCTCGTGAGCGGGCCAAGTTCTTTTCCATAGTGCTGGGTGCAGGGACTGAAATTCAACGCTGTTTCCCCCCAGCACAGCTATGCTCGCACAACGCATGGCGCCCAGGCACCTCGCACATGCGCAGTTCTCAGCTACCCTAGTCAGAAACAGAAGCCACCAAAACTTCCGTTCTTCCTGCAGCTGAGAGGTGTCGGGGGAGGAGATCTGGCAGGAGTGGGGAGTAGGTTTTTTCTGTTATCAGCTTACCAGGTTTCTAAAAAAAATCGAAGGGCAATGTCCAGCATTAAATCATGTGGCAGCTAATTACACCCGTCATTAATGAATTTAAAGGCATTTGTGATCGTGCAAAACCTGTCAAGAGAGGCTACAGATCACCAGCATTACCTTTCACGATCTTTCTATGGCCATGTGGGAATACTTGTCAGCAGACTGACAGTGAATAGAAGAACGGCTTTGATGTCAGACCAAATGTGTACATGGACTGCAATCACCAAGAACGGGAGTTGCCTCTTGTGTGTGTGTGTGTGTGTGTGTGTGTGTGTGTGTGTGTGTGTGTGTGTGTCTCAGCTATGGTTTTACAGGCACAACAGGCCAAAGGGCAATAAAAAGAAAAGTACTGGTGCCTGAGGTCAAATGCAGTGAAAACCACGGAGAGGTCCTGAGGAGGCGTAGCTCAGTTCGCCGGTGGGGGAGGGGCTGAGCTTCGGCCACTGTTGCTGGATCACTTCCAGAGGACCAGGCTAGGCTGCCTTGAAGAGCTCCAAGGACATCACTCCAAGGGGAAAACCAGGATGGATGAATAGGAGTCACGAGGCCCTAGAGCCCAGCTCTGCAGGAAGAGCATCTGATAGTAAGTCCACAGTGACACAGCTGCTCGGGGAAAGAGCACCCCTTAGTCCTAGGAGTGCTCCATCAGAGGCTAACACCACCAGCCAGGAGGGCAGAAGAGATGCTAAAGACAGAAGAAATGACAGCAACTCACACTCTGTGAAGCACAGCTGTAGTCGCCTCAGGTACAAACCTGACTTCGGGACCGAAGATTCGAGAAGGAGCTCACTTTGGCTCTGAAGGCTGTTTAGAGACCATTAGTCACCACACGCCAACAGGCACTGGGCTTTCTCTCTCATCACAGAGGTGTGGAGAGCTGAGAGAGTAAATACCCGGACAATCCAGGCCCCCAAATGCTCTCAGGCTTATTACCTGACCAGCCACAGAACACAACACCTTACATGCGAACTGGAAGAAGTCTACGCACTCAGCCCCTTCAGCACTCATGAGAGGCAGTGCTGGCAGTGACAGTGTCAGGGGACAGACACCGGACACCAAGGCAGCTGTCAGCTGTCCCACTGCTCCACCTGAGAGCATGTTGGATTTCCAAAAAAGAGACAAATGCTTACTGCAACTGTATTGACCACAGGCGGTTTTTATAATTAAGATACCATTTTTAAAAGTCTAGCACAGATGCAATGACTGTTTCTAGCCTGCTGATGACTCAGTTAACATTTATGGCTGCAATTACTTCAGCACTTCTTAGGCTCCTCAGACCTATTTGGAAGTTCTGAATATTCCTGTAGTGGTACTAAGGCCTACGAGCTATGAAAACATCCCCTCTGCCCTTCCTCTTATCCTACAATGTTATTCTGTAAACAGACCTTGTAGGAGGTGCAGCCATTCTGCCCAACTGCAGCCTGCCGTGGGGTGGGAGGTTGTTCCCCAGCTCTGATGGTGGCATTTCTGACAGCAGTGAAGGCATCGCAGTGTCCTGTGTGCCTTGTGGTAGTTCTGCCATCACACTGCTACTGCCCTCATCACACAGAGGGTGATCAGCACTGAAGCGCCAAAGTAGCCTGGTCAAGGCTGAAAGGCGCTAAGCAATGGGGACATGTTTGTGGGCGCCATCTGCAGCTCACACCCAGAACCTTGTAACTGGACAGTACCCACAGACAAGAACATCCTCAAGTGAAGCAGGACTCGGTGGAATCTCCTCAGAGACACACACCCTCACCACCCATCCCCCACCCACCCACCCTCACCCCGCCAACAAGACATCGATTTTCCCAGCCAGAGGCACTGTAACCACTGGCTTTCCCCCAGAGTCGTGGAATACCTGTTTTGAAATACGCAGTTTGAGAGAGAATATGGCAAGTCACCTGTTGAGCTCTTTTGCCTAAGCTATGAGGGCTCTAAGTAAGGTCAATCATTTGGAGGTCACAAAACTGAGATGCTTTCAGGGACCAGGATGCAAACCTTTTGCACTCTTCCTCCAGCTCCTTTCTCGAAACAACATTTCCAAGGCGGCAGCCAGCCTGCCACAGGGGAGTCTGGGCTGACTCACCACCCTCAGGTGGGGTGGGAACACGCCTCCAGAGCCCATGGGAATGGGACTGGGGCCAACAGTAAGAAGGCAGGACATTTGTGTTCCTTCTATCTTGAAATATTCCATTTGTACTTATCTTTATTACCTCTTGGTTTAAAAAAAAAAGCATCTTTTGTGTCATATAGTGCCCTGTGGTGTCTGAGTACTGGAGGAAAAACAAAAAACAAAAACAGACTCCATACTCAGATAAAACACAATCCTACTCAATGACAGTGCTTGTTAGCTCTCAAGAAAAGCCACGTCCAAGTTCAAGGCATGGGCTGGTGTCTACTCTTAATCTCAGTGTACTTAAAGAGCTAATGAAGTTTGTCATCAAAATAGAGGCACTTTTGGGGACTACTGCATATGTGACTTAGAATCACAGTTACGGGTTGCAGGCATTTAAAATGACAAACCCTTCCATATACAAAGCTCCTACAACACTTAGTGCCCTGACCTAGAAATGCCAGGACACACCGCCAAGCAATGCCCCTCAGAGCTAGCATCCATGGAAAATAAAATGACAATCTGGAGGTGCCAAATGAGGACTTCACACGTCATAGCAGGAGCTCAGACTGGCACCATCTCCAATGCCCCTTGCGACTAAGGGCCTGAGCTAGGGCTCTAAGCAGCAAGAATTAAATTCCTGAGGCTATCCTGGCAAGTGACCACAGACTTAGTGACTTCAATTTCCAACCCATAAATCTCTCTGTGTTTTTTATTTTGAGATGAGGTCTTGCTATACAGGCAGGGCTGGCCTCAAACTTATGCAGCTTCCCTCTCAGCCTCCTGTGTGCTAGGAGTGTAGACCTATGCTAACAGCACCCCACTCTGACTTTTAAAGTTTAAGAGTGCTGGGGGTCAGAAATCCCAAACCCAATGTAAGTAGAGCCAGGCTCCCTCTGGAGGCTAGAGCGAGACTGTGAGGCTGCCCTGGTCTCTGGAGGCTGCAGCTTCCCTGCTGTCCCTTCTTGCTATAGACACTTCTGCCTCCATCTTCACATTGTGCCCTCCCCTGGGTTTCTCCTGCATGGATTTCTTGCTTATTAATTTAGGGTCCATCTAGACAACTAAGGGTGCCCTGCCCTCTTCAAGGTCCTTAAATGAACCATATCTGCTAAGGCCCCCTTCCCAAACAGTGCAATAGTCACAGGTTATGAGGGTAAAGAAGTGGACCTATCTTTTAAGAGGCCAGTATTCAACCCACTACAGAAGTTAAAGGAGGCGCTGTGGTCAGATGTGCCAGGACGTTTGACCCAGCCAGGCCTGTGAACAGTACAGAGGACAATATGGCTGGACTCATGTCAAGGCCAGCATCCAGAGGCATGCCACATTAGTCTACCTGTCCTCTAGAAGGCAGCTAACACTCACTACTCTACTACCAAGGTCTAGATGTCTTCTGTTTGACCTTGACCTTCCTGCACTGTCACTTCTGGGCCATTAGATTTTGTTTGTTTGTTTGTTTTTTGTTTTTTTTTTTTTAAGACATGGTTTTCTCTGTATAGCCTTGACTGTCCTGGATTCACTTTTGTAGACCAGGCTGGCCTTGAACTCACAGCAATCTGCCTGTCTCTGCCTCCCGAGTGCTGGGATTAAAGGTGTGCACCACCACTGCCCGGCCCCAATAGAATTTTTTATTTTTATATATTATTGTGTGCACATGTGATACGTGATGTGAGAGTACATGCACGCATACACGCGCGCGCACACACACACACATGCATGTACTACAATATGCATGTGAAGGCTGGGGGGATAGCTTTCAAGAATAAATTCTTTCTACTGTGTTGCATCTCTCTCATTTCTCATGCCCTGCATAATCTAGTGACCCTTCAAGCTTCCGGGCCATTATCCCATCTCCACCTCCACTTCCTGATAGGAGTACAGGGATTTCAGATGCTCATCATCACATTGAGTTTGTTTATGTGGGTTCCTTGGATTCGACTCAGGTGTCGAGTCTTGTGCCAGTCTTGTGTGGCAGATGCTTTTAGCAGATGAGCAGTCATTAGCCTGCCATTAGCATTTTGCCATCACCAAATTACTGAGGTAGATTCTCTCTTCCATGAGAAAGAACCACTGGGCCAGCTCAGCCCGAGGTGGCATCTCATGGATCTCAAGGGTGATCCAGGTGCTGCACAGCTGGGAATCCAGGTACTGCACAGCTGCGAATCCAGGTGGAATCCAGGTGCTGCACAGCTGGGAAGGCATGCTCCCCTGGGACACCGGGGCCCCGGTTCTTCCTTCCTGTGACCTGCACTGTGGCTACTGCCGACTGTAGAGAAAGAGATTCATTTTCTTTTTTTTTGTTTATTTGTTTGGTTGGTTGGTTTTTGGTTTTTCGAGACAGGTTTCTCTGTGTAGCCTTGGCTATCCTGGACTCACTTTGTAGGAGATTCATTTTCTTAAGGCACCTCAAAAAGGATTTTATCAAGACAGTGGTTCTAAAACACAGAAAGCTTTCTTTGCTGCTTTTATATTTCACTTTTAATTCCGTGTATGGGTGTTGGCGTGTAAGTCTGTCTGTCTATCGGTTTGTCTGTCTGTCTGTCTGCACTATGTGTGCCTGAGGCCGGAAGAGGATCTGGAGCTGGAATTACAGTTGGTTGGAAACTATCGTGTTGGTTCTGGGAGCTAAACCCAGATGCCCTGCAAGAGCATCTGATTCCCTTACCACAGAGCGGTCTCTTGAGGCCCTGCTTGCTGCCTTTTATTCCAGAACTGCAGATTGGAACGCACGGGTCAGGAACTTTGGAAGTGTCCAGGGTTCGGTTTCTCTTCCTCTTTCAGTCAGGTATGGACAACAGCCTGTCCCCTATGGCTCAGGGAAGAACAAGCGCCCTCGTTCTGGTCACTGTAGCTGATGCTTTAACCTCTTCCCACGTCAAATGTTTGCTTCTCTGCAAGACTCAGTGTGAACATGTATTGTCAGTTGAATCTTATTTCTTCGCCCTTCCTACATCCAGAACAGAACATTACAAGGTGGCTGTGGCCAAAGGCTGGTGGAAAAAAAGAAGTAAAGGGCCCAGAATATAAGCCTGGAAAATGAGGACAGAAATAGACAGGTGAGTCTTTTTCTCGCTGGGACGACCAGATGAAGTGCTCTAGGCAAACGGGCCCACATGCTGCTTCACTCATCTGTCCTGTTCTGTCCTACACTCAGGTGCTGGCTGAGGAGGCCTTTTTAAACAATCATGTATACAGGACATGTGGGCCTTGAATTGACTTCTGGAGGCGCCTCTAGCTCCCCTGACTCTGGACACAGCATATGTCTGGGCCATATTTCCTTTCCACAGCAATTCAGAGTTCATAAGTTATTTTGAGATTCCAAAGGACAGTTGAAGGAGATCCCAGTAGCTGTAAAGATGCTCCTGGGTGGTCCTAACTTGGAGCATCCCTTGCCGACTCTTCCTCTCATTGTGGCCTAGTTATATGCCAAGCCTCTACACTGCCGCTGTCTCCCAGCTCGAAGGATGAGGCAGGGAACCAGTCAGTCACCTGTGAGGCAACTTCAGGATCTCTGGGGCTTCCATGCTTGTAGAAGGAACATGGTCTGTTTGTCAGGCATGCCCACCGAAGTTTCTATGAAATCTAGCAATTTGCACAACCCTATGAGGTGCTAAGGCACAGAGAAGGTCTGTAACCTGTCCAAAGCCAGGGGGTTGTACATAGTCTAAGATTTCAGGTCGGTTCCTCTGGCTCCAGAGATACTGCTTGCTGTCCTTAATTTTCTATGACTATTTGTTATGGCTATATAGTTAAATGGCTTGAAACTCATGTTGAATTTTGTCATTGTGGGGTATGGGGAGGTAGGGCCTTTAAGAAGTGATGATGGGGGGCTGGAGAGGTGGCTCAGAGGTTAAGAGCACTGGCTGCTTTTGCAAAGTTCAACTCCCACCAACCACATGGTGGCTCACTGCCATCTATAATGAGATCTGGGGCCCTCTTCTGGCTTGCAGGTGTACATGCAGGCAGAACACTGTATGCATAATAAATAAAGAAATCTTCCTTAAAAATTGCAAAAGGCAGTTTAAAAGAATTTTTTAAGTGATGAAGTTGAGGCAGGAGTTAACTCTCCCTAGGCACTAACATAGAAAAACTACAAGGTGGCCCCACAAGTGCAAGAACAAAGGAAGGATATTTCAATTATCAGCCAACAGCACCTGCAACGTTAGTGACTAACAATGCCAGAGAGAGCTGGTGCTAGTAGCCAAGGTCAGCCACTAACAAAAACATAGGTCAAAGATGGACAGAAGGGGGCGCTGATGTGCGACCACCACCATGACTGGGTGAGCAGCACGTGACCAGTACATGCCATCTTCCCTGGTTGCACCAGAGAAACATACAGAGTGTTGCCCCACCCTCAAGCTCGGCCCATGGTAGACCCACCAGTCTAAATAGAAATAACCTCAATCTTTGCCCAGTTCCTGTCTTTTAGAAAGCCCCTTGGCAAGCTCAGTGGTTATCCCTTTCTTGGGATCCCACTCTCAGGAGTTTCTCGCCACTTTCTTCAATTTCTCACTTTTTCTTAATGAAGCTTGCACTCACTTTGCTTACAGCCACATCCTGCATCTGTCTTTGACCATCATCAGCCTGAAACACAGAGCTGGGAGCTACTGTCTCAAGCTGACCCTCTGGTGGCCGCTGACAGTCCTTGGGTCACGCGCATCAGGATGCAGAAAGGTTCCGTGAGTCTCAAAGGTCTGCTCCGAAGTCATTAAAAGGGGACAGCTGACTTTCTTTCTAGAGTGACTTCTCCTTAAGTCATCAAGAGCAGGTTGATGCAAAGGTTGTCACGGGCACCCTTGGTGCTCTGTCGCCTCCCCTTTCTGTCCGTGTGTTCAAGCGGCACAGTATCATCATGAACCATGCCAGCATCCTGCTCCCTTTTGGACTTCCCCAACTCCAGAGCCAAATAAACTATTCTGTATTCCTTAGAGATGAGCAGTCTCAGATACCCTGTTACAGCAACCGGAAAGGAACAAGACACCAAAGACAACGCGACGTGACAGGAGGGTCCCACAGTCATGCCTCCTTAGTGTCCTGTGGTGTTGATACAAAGTCCATACTTTAAAAAGGAACCGGATCAAACCTAGCGCCTCCATATTAAATAAATCCATGTGGCTATCCTATTTTTTCTTCCTCCTCTTCTTCTTCTTTCTCCTTCTCATTCTCCTTGGCAGAGTCTTACACCCCAGGCTGGCATCAAGTTGGCCATCCCCCTGCCTCAGTCTTCCAAGGGCTGTTATTACAGGCATGTACCGCCACACCTGGCTTGGATCTCAGTGTGCTCAATACTCGACTGAATATATCAACACCTGAACATTGTACTTTAATTCACTGTGCAAAACTTGGCGAATTCTCCCCTAGTTAACCTACCTGCCCTATAGATTCTGGCATCCAGCCCAGGCCGATTGTGCTTTCTGAAAGGTAGCTTAAGCTAACAGCCTGCATAAATTAGCTCTCATCAGGTGACCCGGAGGGGGGCTCAAATGCCACCAAAGATAGGCCAAGGGACAGCAGGGCGACAAAAGCAAGCTGAGTCACTGTGGGGAGACTCACCCAGCAATAGAGCTCTCTCTTTCAAGGCCCAGGCTGAAGTGGGAACAGCGCCTGTGAACAGTCTTAGCAGAACGTACTCTCTGATTTTCATGCCAAATGCTAACAGCTCATTAAAGAACCGGAGCTGTGGCCTCTCTCCACCCAGGGGCTTCCCATCGGCTGCTTTCTTGTTTATGGTGCTGTTTGGCTCCTCTGCACGAGGCACAGCTTTACGCATGCTCAGTTGGGGCTTCTCCATAGAAGTAGTTGAAGGAAAAAAAAAACACACACACACACGAAAAAACCAACCAAACAAACAAAAAACACCTTGGCTGTTGGTTCTTCTAATAAAGACAAGCCATACCTATTCATTTTGTCTAGCCCCGCCTGGCTTCTAAAATGCAGTACTTTGAAATTCCTACCCAGGAATAGAAGGGGAGCAGTGGGGAAAAGACAAAATGAAATTACAATTACTCTTGTAAGTTTAAAAGTAGCAACTCTCTCTCCTACTCATATATCCCCTTTGCCTCCCTCATGAATCCACAGAACAGCCTGCACAGGCATCTTCCTACCACGCAACTGCGCGCACACTGGTCCCTTAGCCTAATCCTTCTGCACTGACCAGCCCGCATGCACCAGCCCAGCCCAGGCACTGCCACGGGCTACTTCACATAGCTCTCATTTTCACTTTCAAGAGAGCAAGTCTATTTAACACTGACGCGTAAGTGTCTACACAGCGTTGCATACATACAAGGATCGGGGAATCTACCCAGAAGTGAGAGATACACGGATGGGGGCATGTACGTGGAAGTACGTGGCTAACTGACATTTTGCACATGAAAGGCTGTTACAGAAAGGCCAAGATCTGGTCAACTCAAGAATCAAAGACAAGTAAGTTCGGTGTAAGGAAGAGAAAGAAAGTCTGAGGTACAGAGACTCCGATCTGCGCTAGATGAGAGCTTAAGAGACAAGGATGTAGAAAGACTAAGTCACATGACCAGGAGGGAGTTTTATTCTCTATTTAAAAAAAAAATCATGTGTATGATGTACATGAGCATGGTATGTGTGTGTGTCATGTGTGCAAAATGTGTAGTGTGTGTGTGAAATGTGTGTAGTGTGTGGTATGTGTGTGGTGTATGTAGTGTGTGGCATGTGTATGAGGTGTGTAATGTGTGGTACGTGTGTAACATGTGAGCATATCCGTCTGTGCGAGATGGAGTTTTAAATTCAAGCTCAGTGCTGCTCTCTTCCTGCTGCCTCTCAGACTCGAAGCACAGTAAAAAGTGTGTAAAACCGTGCACTTCTAGGCTGTCTTACGTTCATGTAAAAAAAAAAAAAGAAGCATGCAAAGAAAATGTACTATGTATACACATTTAGCATGCTCACACACACGCCATATATAGCCATATACAATATAGTTCCTTTAGAAAGAAATAGTATTCTGCCTGTAAAAAGGATGAAATCTTTTCATCTGTGACAACACGCATGGATTTGAAGGATACTATGCTAGGCACCAGGCGGCACACCGTCCGTTATCTTATATATCATATGTATGTATGTATGTGTGTATGTATGTATGTATGCATGTATGTATGTTGGGTTTTTGAGACAAAGTTTCCCTTTGTAGCCCTGGCTGTCCTCAACTCGCTTTGTAGATCAGGCTGGCCTCAAACTCACAGAGATCCACTTGCCTCTGCTTCCCCACATGTTAGAATTCCAGGCATGTGCCACCATGCCTGGCTATATTATTTATATTATAACTATGATACATAACAGTATATTTCATGTCATCTAGAACTTGAACTCACAGAAGCAGAAAGTAGCATTAAGGCACAGCACAGCAGTAGATTAGAGGGCATGAGCATATAGATTCAAAGCTCAAAGTTCCAGTTACTAAGGGAGAAGAAATTCTGAGGATCTAAGTGCAACTTAGGGACAACAGGTGAGAACAGTGCACTGCACTGCTGGGGCACCTGCCAGAGTCAGTCAGTTACACACTGACAATGTTCAAAGAGAAACAGTGCCCAAACATGTACAGACTTTTCCTGTAATCATTATTCCCTGGATACAGTGTAGCAACTGCTGACACAGTATTTCCATCAGGAATCAAGAGCATTGAAGACAGGAGGGTGGTCTTGTTGACAGGTGAAAGCTCCCACATTTCATACAAAGGACCTGTGCATTCTTACAGTCTGTTATCAGTGGGGCTCCTGGAAGCAATAGCTTTGTGAATACCACAGGAAAACTATATGGAACATTCGTCAGGATAGTGTATCTCTCTCTATGTGTACGCATGCTTGCGTGTGCACAGGTGAGGACAGAGGATCATATTCACATATGTGCAAGTGGAGGTCAGAATATGACCTCATAGATTATGCTTCCAGAGCTGATAATGTGTTAATTTTGAGACAGTTTCTCCTCAGCCTGGAGCTCACCCACTATGCTAGGCTGGCCAGTGAACCCCAGAGATCTGTCTGTTTCTACCTCAGTGATGGTTTCACAAGTGTCTGTCACCACACCCAACTTTATGCAGCTTCTGGGGGTTCAGCCCAGGTCCTTGAACAGTCTACAGGCTAAACATCTCCCCAGTACAGGAGAACAGATCTTAAATGCTCTTGCTATCCCTACACCAGACATAACTATGCAGGACAACCAGTAGATTTGTTATCTGGCTTGTGTTTATCATCCACACTGTATGCAAATATCAAAACAGTACAGCATAGATTATAAATATATGTAATTTTCACTTGTCAGTTACAACTCAATAAAGCTATAGGAGAGGGGAAGACTGTGTTTTTAACAGTTTGAAAGTCTCCATGGATCTGGAAGAAAGTAAAGATGTGAACCATACTGTGGGCAAAAGTGTTTGCTGGCTTCCTTCTGTGAGCTAAGGGAGCTAAAACGGTCCCCACCTGAGCCAGGCTCACTGCGGCAAACTGAGATGATGCACAGGGAGGTCCCCACAGCACAGTGAATGGAGGTTTTGCCATCTGCTCATCCAAGGAGGTAGAAGGAGGCAGCTGAACCTCAGCCAAGTTATCTTCTGGGCTGATGGGGATCTGGGACATTCCATTCTCACTATGGAAAAGGAGTCCCCAGTGCAATGTGAGACTTGCCCTGGATCGGTGTCCCTGGGAGTGGAACGTAGGCAACAGCACACTCTAACCCAAGGCAGGTGACTACATCTCATGCAAGATGAGGCTCTAACCACAGTCCAGAGCACACAAGGAAAACTAGCAGCGCAGATAATTTCCAGTGACATCAACATGGAACGGACCCATGGTGTGCACCGGGCAACCTGAAAGGGGTTTCAAAGCGGCACACCTTTACCAGTTAATATTGTAACATCCTGCCAGTTGAGCCCATGACTGTGGAAATCTTGCCGCTTTCAGCATCCTGTGATGAGGCTGCAAGTGCACTGCTTTGCTTTATTTAGCAACTGACAGATGCAACGGGAATGGCTGAGCCCCAAAAGGGCCAGCAAGGGAGAGATTCCAAGGCACCCGAGACTGAAGCAGAGTCCAGGCCACTGTGCGAGGCAGACGATGGGAAAGCTGGGCTAGCCTGGGGCGGAACACTTTCCTCTGTCAGAAAACGAGACAGCAGGAAGACTTGATACATGGTCCCTCCAAAGTAAACAAGGGTTTTATAACTAAATTTAGGCTACTTATGAAATGAATATACTGAATTCTCTGCTTATTCTGTCATAGAGGCAGTATAAATGTTCACACTAACAAAGCACATGTAAGAGTCACCTGGGAGGATGGAACCTCAGGACAGAGTTGCCTCTATCAGGCAGGCCTGTGGGCATGTCTGTTGGACATTTGCTTGATTGCTGGTTGAAGGAGAGGGACCAGCCCACTGTGTGTCAAGTTGGCAAAAGCTTGACCAGCCCATAAAGCAACTTATGTGTGTTGGTTGTGCAAATTAAAGTGGGAGGTCTTAAATATAAAAGATGACCATTTGATGAATAGTCAAAAAAAAAAAAAGTTGGGGTGCTGGGTATTTTATGGAAAATAGCTTTGTGAAAACCAAATCGACCAATCTTATGAACACGCTGGACGAGTTCCTGTAGTGAGGATGGAAGTGACCCAGCTCCTCTGGGGCTGTCTGTCATTCTTGCTACTTCACTGGATGCACCCTCCTTCTGAAGCCAAAGAGCACAGAACAAAGGCTGGTGTGGTGGCGCACACCTGTAATCCCAGCACTCGGGAGGCAGAGGCAGGCAGAGGGCTGTGAGTTCGAGGACAGCCTGGTCTATAAAGCGAGTCCGGGACAGCCAGGGCTACACAGAGAGACCTTGTCTTGAACGAAACAGAATGGGCAGAACAAGAGCTGCTGCTTGGAGTCAGTTGCTCGGGTGGGAGGACAAATGACACGGTCTGCTCCAGTCCCGACCTGAGGTCTGGCTGTTGGAGTGGGAGAGGCTGGCGGAAGCTGGCCAAGGAGGCAGGCTCCCTCCCTCCCTCCCTTGAGAGCAGATCTCTGGGGGCCCATGATGTGTTAGCATTAGCCACTGACAAATTTAATCTTTTTTTTTTTTTCAGGAGGGGGGCGAGGGTCAAGACAGGGTTGCTTTGTGTAGCCCAGCCTTGGCTGCCCTAGACTCACTTTGTAGACCAGGCTGGTCTGGAACTCACAGAGATCCACCTGCCTCTGCCTCCCCACCACACCCCCCCACAACCTCCCACTCCCCCTACCCAGTGCTGGGATTAAAGGTGTGAGCCACCACACCTGGCTGACAAATTTAATTTTTTAAAAAAAAGAGACTTGATACCTTATGAGCATATACAGGGGGAGGAGGTCCCCCTCAGTCACAGTCATAGGGGAGGGGAGTAAGGGGAAAATGGGAGGGAGGGAGGAATGGGAGGATACTAGGGATGGGATAACAATTTAGATGTAATATGAATAAATTAATGAAATATATTTTTTAAAAATTCCAAGAGGTGGGGGAGTTAGGTCAATGGTAAAAGTGCTTGTCACATGTTTTAGCTCTTTGTTTGCTTTGTTTGCTGTGAACCACAACCAAAAGCAACTTGGGGAAGAAAGAGTTTATTTGGTCATACAGCCTGATGACAGTCCATCGCTGAGGGAAGCTGAGGCAGGAACTGAGGCAGGAAGCTGGAGGTGGGAACTGAAGCAGAAACTGTGGAGGAGTGCTGACCACTGGCTTGCTGCCCCCCCCCCCAGCTTGCTTAGTTTGTTTTCTTACACAGTCAAGGGGAGGTGCTGCCTACAGTGAGCTGGTCCCTCCTATATCAATCATTAATCAAAAAAGACCCTAGGGACTTGCCTACAGGCCAATCTGATAGAGGCATTTTCTCAACAGAAGTTTCACCTTCTCAGGTGACCCGAGCTTGTGTCAGGCTGACAACAACAAAAATAAAGCCAAAGCAAACCAACAAACAGATTAGCCAACATGAGCACCTGAGTTCTTTCTGGACAGGTCATAGCACAACGTCAACATTTGTACAAGGTGAGAGACAGAGACAGGTGAGTCCCAGGGCCAGCCAGCCTGGTGTGAGCAGCCCAAAAAAACAATGACCAGACTGTCCCAAGTAAGGCGGAAGGTGAGAATCCACACCAAGTAAGGTGGAAGGTGAGAATCCACACCAAGTAAGGTGGAAGGTGAGAATCCACACCTGAGATTGTCCTCCAGGCCCCACATGTACATCACGGCACAGGTGCAGGCATGTTCACAGACATGGACACATGCATGACACATGCGTGCTAGCACACACATACACGCAAAAATAAATACTGAAGAGGAAAACACACACACAGACACACACACACACACACAGACACACACACACACACACACACTCACTCACACACTCTCGGGTCTTAAAAAGAATCTTAAAGGGGCTCCTTTATGTGTCAAGCTCACAGCGAACTTTAATTGGCCCAAAAATTATGGACTTGTGGGTGGCAAGCTCCCCGACCGAGACAAATGTTCAAACTAAGAGACACTTGGCTGAGTCACTATTCTGCAACGTTCCCGAGGTGGGCCGCTGCTTAATTGTCGCTTCCAAATCTGGACAAAAGCAAATTCTGCGGCCAGAACTTCTCACAGGGGGGAAAAGGCAATGGCCACAGAGCCAGTAAACACTGAACAGCTCCAAGGCCTCTGGGGTTGGAAATCCAGCTTTATTGCATAGCCCGCTCCCCCACAACCCCCCACCTCCCTGTTTTGCTGAAGCAGGCCGGATCACAGTGATCAACATGCCCTTATTGTCACGGATTGGAACCCAACAGATCTGCCAAAAAAGCCATATTGGAAAGGAAACCGAGTAGCAACCAGTGACCACTGAGAGTCACTTGGGAGTGACTGATTCTGCCCTGCTCACAGGCGATCTGGAGGCACACGCTTCCATCAAGCTTGGTGAACAGGAGAAAGTGCAGGTGGATATTGCAATTACTGGAAAAGTGATTATTGCTTGTTTTGGTTAACAGGATATAAGGGAAGGAGGGAAGGGCTGGAGAGATGGCTCAGCAGGTTAAGAGCACTCACCACTCTTGCTGAGGACCTGGGTTCAGTTCCCAGCATTGTGGAATGGCAAGTGACAAGCAGGTGTAACAGTCCCAGGAGAGCCAATGGCACCTTCCAACCTCTGAGTGTACTACACACATGTGGTGCGCAGACACAGATGCAGGAAAAACAGCCATCAACAGAAAATAAAAGTAAATAAATCTTTTTTTAAAAATCTAAAAAAAAGAAAAGGTGGGCCCTGGAGCAAAAGACATGGAGTTTTTGTTCAGCATCTGGTCCTCACTGGGGCAAGTAATCTGGTCCCTATGACTTGGCTTCCTTGAGCAGAAAATGGAAATGTTAGTGCCTGTGTCTGTAGACAGTCGCAAAGGCTGAGTAAAGCAAAGAGCCAAACACAGTTCTCAACACCTGGGCGGAACAGGAACTGATTCTCTTTGAGTGTCCAGGTTATGAGGACAAGGGCTTGCTCTTAAACTGAGAGGCGGTGTCGCCCAGTCAAAACACACCTGTGCCTGCAAACCCTTGTGATTCAACACGCACGTCAGGATCGACACAAGTTAAACATTACCTGCCGGCTTCCTTGCTTAGAGGAACAACTACTTGTGCTTCTTGAAGGTGAAACCAATTTTTGGGACACACCCAGGCTCTTCTCGTCGCTCATTGTGAAGAAGAGCAGGTCACGTGGGCTCAGTGCAGTCACAATGCCATGAGAAGGCGGCAGAGGTGAAGGGTGTGAGGTCCTTGCAGGCAGATAGATGTCCGCTCTCAGCCAGTGTGTTTTAAAACCATTTTGGGTGTCTCCGAGGAAATCTCTAAAACCAGAAGAAGGGTAATTAGAGAAGCTAGCGGATTACGGTAGACATCACCTCTACTTAGCTACACAGTGGCGAGGTCACACTACACATACAGAGTCCAGTGGACGCCTCCCACCTCGCACTACGGAAAATTCTGTGTATGCGCTCTTCTGTATTGTTTTGCTTTTTGTTTGTTTGTTTTTGTTTTTCGGGACAGGGTTTCCTGTTCTGGGCCTGGCTGTTCTGGACTCATTTTGTAGACCAGGCTGGCCTCGGACTCACAGAGACCTCGCCTGCCTCTGCCTCCCAAGTGCTAGAATTAAAAGCGTGAGCCGTCACTGCCCAGCTTCCGTACAGTTTTAAAATGTGACAAGTTTAAGAACATTAATATGGTGATCTGAATGGAGACACATACAAAACCACAGTGAGATACTATTTCACATCACTATGACAACTATAATAATTAGAGCAGTAAGGAGAAGAAAGTAACTGGCATTGGGAAGAATGTAAAAAATTAGAACCCATTGTTGGGGTGAACATAAAATGTACAGCCACCGCAAAGAGGAAGTAGACAGTTTCTCAAAATAAAAAGGCACAGAATTATATATAATATACAATTTTACTTCAAAAAGAATTGAAAACAGGTGTCTAAAGGAAAAGTTAGACTATTGCTCATATCCGCATTATCAGTCCAAACCCTGTAACCTGATGAGTGTATAGACTAAATCTAAGAAACAGAGTAAGAAAATATTATCCAGCCACTGAACAGAAAAAAAGGACTCATACATTGCAACATGGAGGAACCTTGCCGCTATCATGCTAAGTGAAAGAAGCCAAACGGGAAAGGCCACGTTATAATATTCTATGACTACAATGTATACAGAGTCAGGAACCCACAGAGTTGGGAGGTCACTTCCTGGTTCCCGGAGGGGGTGGGGGGAGGGGGAGGGACATCAGGGAGAGACTGGATGCGACAGCTTAAATGGCTATGGGTCATTAGCAGGTGATGAGATGTTTTGGAACTAGACGTGATAATGGTTGTACAACACTACAAAACTACTAAATGTCACTGAAATGCAGAGTTGAAATTATTTAAAAGATGAGGTCAATGTAATGTGAATGATATGCTAATTATTTTTAATTCCCAGGGGCAGGGGGTGGTTTGGCTTGGTTTGGTTTTTTAGAGAAAAGCAGTGGGGTTTTTTTTTTAAATCCCAAGGGATTTTTTTAATTCCTTCTAAAGACATCTGTAATGTGATGTAACAAACGCTGGAGGGGAGGAGGGACAACAGAATTTCCCACATCTGGTAGCACACTAGTGCTTAAAATAGTGCAGTGGTCAGGGGGTAGGGCACATGATACTCACTGCCAAATGTTATAGCACAGATTTCTACATGATTCTGGAAAGCATCGTCACCTTCTTTAACAGTCTGATAGGAGGGCATTACCTCTATTTTACAGAGAAGACCATAGAGCCTCTACTAAGTTAGGGCTCTAGCCAGATCACACAGATAGCAAAGGGGGGGGGGCGTTATCTTAGCCCTTTAAACACAGAGCTGGACATAGGTGTCCCCCTCATGGTCAGGTGTGGCACTAAGAGCTATGACAGTGTCTCTGATGTTATCAGACTACAGTGTGGGTGAACACTGACTAGTTGGGGGAAAAAACACTGACTAGGGCACCCCACTTCCAAGTAGCTAGTGAGGCTGCCAGCTGTACAGCTACAGGAGCCTTACACTGAGGGACAGCCCCTCAAGCTGCATAGAGGAGAAGTCCCTTCATCCACAGCCCTGAGGTAAGGGCAATGGTTGTGCTTGGTTAGGGCTGCAGAAGGCCAGGACCTTACTAAACACACTCAGTTCAATTAAATTCTACAACTTTCCCAGACGTGCTGACAGTAAAATACGTGTTATTCAGCCCACTCAAAGTGTTCTCATGGGCCAGTTTTTAAAGAAGGCTGCTATAAAATTGACCTGGACCCAATTAGTCAGATAGGATATCAAATGGGATTAATTATTAAATACTCAAATTTTATGTCTTTCTGGCATTTTCTTCTCTAAAGCCATAGCTAAAACCAAAACAATGCAGTGAAATTATCTAAATCTTGGAAAACAAATTAAAGGACCTATAGCCATAGAAGTCAAATTGACTGGTAGTTTGAATAAGCCTCCTGCTGCCCCCTACCCCACGTCATGCCAAGTTCACGTATTTGAACACTTGGTCTATAGTTGGTGAGGCTGGTTTTGGAGGCTTAGGATGTGTAGACTTACCTAAGGGAGTATGTCACTGGGGGTGGGCTTTGAGAACTTACAGCCTGTCCCTCCTTGCTGTTCATTCTCTGCTTTGTGCTTGTGGTTCGAGACCTGACCCCTCAGCTTCCTGCTCCTTCAGCCTTGCCTATACTCTACCATCATGGACTCAGTGCTCTGGATCCATAAGCCCAAATAAAGCTTCCTATCCATACGCCGCCTTTGCGGCAGTGTTTCATCACGGAGATGGAAAAGAAACTAACACTCCCTGTTTCCCTAACGCGTGCTCCATCTCTGGAAACACTACGAGTTGGCTCCAACAATGAAGAAGCCTGACAGCAAACAACACTGGCTGTTTACAAAATTAGCTCTGCTTACAGGGCATGACTAAGTATAGCTGAATTAGGGACAAATTAAACTAGCTTAAAAGTGCCAAGAGAAGCTGTTCATATTAATAGTGTGTTTAGTTAACAGTATTGCCTGTTGTCTAAGAAAGGGAGGAAAAAAAGAACTCTATGGTATCCTCAATAATTGACGAGTGTGAGTGTGAGAGTGTGTGTGTGTGTGCATGTGCGTGTGTGCAGTCATCACTATGGCAACACGTCCACAGTGGACTAGCAATACTAACAAAGAGTTTCTGCCTGTGTGTGTGTGCCAGGTTTTGCTTTCCTAGGCCTAAGGTTCTGATAAAGGAGAGTATGGGAGGAAATCGTGTGTGAACTCTGAAGGAGGGCGGGGTGCCTTAGGCAATACGTTGAGTCATGGGAATTAGGAAGCCCTGCCACATGAGCAGCTCGGGGAACTGATAGCAGGGGTCACCTTATCTCTTGACTCATGATCTCCACTTTGGAGGGAACTACCAAGTAAGCCAAGGCTCTTAGCGGGCTAAAACCAAGATTATAGAATTGGCACTTAGGGTTAAGGCCTCTGCCAGCACCACACTCCTATTAGTGGGCTAAAACCAACACTGGGGAATTGGCACTTAGGATAAGGCCTCTGCCAACACCACACCCCTTTTTTCTTATCTCCTCCCATACCTGTTACTTTAAAAAAAAAAAGCAGCCTGAGAGTGTGAGCCGGGGGAATACTGCTATTTTGTTCCCTAGGATCTTCCTGCCCTCTGAAAGACAAACAAAGCTCATCCTAGGAACATGTGATTAATTCCCAGAGCAAAGAGTAAAGGACCAATGCTCTGAGTCGGGGATCCCAGGCAGCACTGGTGGTCACTGCACAGGGCAGCCACCACATCTGCTCTCAGGAGCTCTGCAAAGCTAAGCTGAGACTGTCAGAGGGACAGATTCCTGCATCCACTCTCAGGGACTCCACAGGGTTGGGGCTGACCTGCTGTAGGAAAGGGCTTGGCCTTAACCAAGGGACATCTTCTACTTCAAATTGACTGTATTGACCTAAGGAATCCATAATGACAAATTACTTAGGAGGCACGTAGAGCCAGGAGCCTTGAGTTGCTGATTCAGGGATCTCTGGGATGCTGAGATGCTGAGATGAGGACCAACCCATGAAGGACATTCTGGTATTCTCACCTCACCCAGTGACCCTTGGATGGAAAAACCTTTATCTAAATCAAGAAACATGCTGATTTGAACAAAATATAATAGCTTCCCTGTCATACACAGAACGGCCATTTATATCCATTTTTCTCTTACTGTGGCTTCCCAATAAAATGTACCACTTACAGTACATATACAACTATACCTTTGCAAGTGCATAACTACCACCTGGCTTCAGAAACAGACTGTTCTGTAGCTCCCAAAAGCTCTGGGGTCTCCTGAGGCTAATCCTCTGGAAAGGGATGTGCTCACAGATCTTTACAAATTCTGTGGTGTGCTGGAGGGGCCTCACAGGTGGTTGTTTTGTTTTGTTTCTGGGGGGGGGAGGATAATTTTGTGTATCCTGCTTATTAAGTGTTTGATCTATGACCAGGAAGTCAGTGCAAGACCTACTTTCAAGTTAGCATTATCCCCAAGTTAATAAGGGAGAGGCTCCTAATTCTCCCCTTCTTCTAAATCACAGTCTCCTCATCCAAAGTGAGAAAGCAGACGCCCTCAGGCCAATGCAAAGATACTCCAAGGGGCCTTTAAGCTCAGCTGGGGCCTTTCTTAACCCCAGGCAGCATCAGATCAACGATGAAAATCAGTTGCAGCTACAAGTCCAGTGGGCATAATCTACGCAAACATACGCCACTTAGAGGCCTCTACTGGGGAAGAGAGAACAGAGTCCTATCAAAACCTAGGGGAGAGCGCTGGCGAGATGGCTCATCAGTGAAGGGCATCCGTGCCTCATGCAGAGGACCTGGGTTGCTTTACACAGAGAGTATCATAACCATCTGTAACTCCAGTTCCAGAGGCTACACAGCCTCTTCTGACTTCAATATGGGGGCACTAGGCCCATACGGGATGCACAGACATACATTCAGGCAAAGTGCTCATACACATAAAATAAATAAGTCTTCTCAAAAAAAAAAAAGATTTAAATGGGTAAGAATAAAGGCTGACCTATCTCCAAGATGATCCTAAGAAACATTTCTTTAAAACTTCACGTGAAAAAGGAGATACTATCTAGGAAAGAACGGGGGAGGTGCATGCACCGCAGTGTGCCTTGGAGGGAGCCAAGGTTTGAACTGGTGGTGACCTACATCAGAATGTACCGTAAAACACAGTCACTTTTGGGTTTGGTAGAAGGTTTTTCCTATGCAAAGAGGAAATAGTAATATCTCAGTACTCAGTACCTCTCAGGATGCCATTAAGAATGAAGTGAGAGGGCCAGGCGTGGTGGTGCACGCCTTTAATCCCAGCACTCGGGAGGCAGAGGCTGGTGGATCGCTGTGAGTTTGAGGCCAGCCTGGTCTACAAATTGAGTCTAGGACAGCCAAGGCTACACAGAGAGACTCTGTCTCAAAAAAAAAAAAAAAAATGAAGTGAGAAATAAGGTTAAGGCAGCTGGTTTGCATAAAGCAGACAGAGCTGGGTCCCAGCCCCTCCTCTCCTGGCTAATGTGGCCCAAGACCTCTACGCATCTTTCAACTCAAAGAAACGCCAAAGAACTTTCCAACAGCTGTCATATCTCCAAATGCACACACAGTCGAGGAAGGCCTGTTTGTATCATTAAAGCAATGCACTTCCTCTAGAAGAAGACAGAGAAGGAAAAGGAAGGCCACACATTTCATCATCACTGCTCCCAAAAGCAGGATAAGGGTAGGGCAGATGGCTCAGTGCATAACATATTTGTTATGCGAGCAGGAGGGCCTGAGTTTGGAACCCTAGCACCTGCATAAAAACTGGGTGAGGTGGTGCAGGCCTGTAATCCCAGCACTGGGTAGGTGGAGGCAGGTGGATCCCTAGGGCTGTTTAGGCATCTAGTCTAGCTGAATTAGCAAGCTACAGATTCAGTTTCAAAATCTAAGGCGGGGAGTGGCTGGGGAAGTCACCTGACCTCAGCCTCTGGCCTATACACACACACACACACACACACACACACACACATACACACCAAGTTAATGTCAACTAGGAGAGACAGGAACAGTGGCATGTAAGCTAGCTACTATTCCGCTGCCAGCAGGGCTGTGGTCTGCACTCAGACACTTGGTCAAGTGTGGCTTGAGAAATAGGTTTTCCTTGCACAGAGAGGAACCAGCTCTCCTGAAGGCCAGAAAGCATACAGTTCTAGATCATTTGCAATACCATGCCCTGAATTGGCACCAGATAACCCTTAACAGGGTACCCATTTCTATGCTATGGTAAAAGTTGTGGGCCTCTTGAGAGAACATCTCTCAAAACACCTCTACTTCAGACATATCACGATCAGAAGTAGAGATGTGGGTGATATGACTTGGAATGCCTTAGAACAGAACTTCAGGATCAGAAATTTCTAGAAGCCGATTTGACCCACGATAACCTGGTATTGACAAGCAGCCCTGAGCCTTATGTGTGGTGCTTCCTGATCTTCTGCCCTATCTGACCAGAGGTCTTGCAGGAATAACAGCATCTGACTGTCCCTGGGGGACGAGCACTGAAGTTCAGAGTCAAAACAAAGTCTCCTCCACTCTGGTACCCAAAGGGCAGCTCCCGGCAGACCACGCTCCATCATTGCCTCTCCCTCTGGAGAAGACGAGGGTCAAGAGTCCTCTGATGCAGGTGCTTACCCCACGTGGCATATCCAAAGAGAATGCCATTTCTACCACCTGCTCCATCCTGGTCTTTCAGAAGCCACGTCAGCAACACCCACATGTACCGCTGTGGAGCAGGGTCCAGTGCTCAGCCGTGGTGCCCGAGTTTGTGCCCAAACCATTCACTCACCACTATTGACTAAACAAAAGTGCAAAGCCACCACCAGTCACCCACAGAATTGTGACAGGGTGCAGGGGTGCAAATGTTCTTCCTACAAGAGCCCCACATTTTCACTGTTTGCCCCCGGTCCCATGATAGCAATGAAGTTCTGCCTCGTTTGCTAAAATGTAGTTCTCCGTTGCTTAGAAGTGAAGTTTCTCCCACTGTGCCTCTAACTTCCTCTCTGTAACCAGAGAGGAAAGGATTAACCGCCTTCCCGCCAGAACCCACACCAGCAAGACTACCGCTTCCACCTCCCACCCAGCACACGCACAGACGTGTCTTTTAAATGTGGATTTATTTATTCCATGTGTGTATATGCGCACCTGAATGCACGCATGCGAGTCGTATGTGTGTATGCAGATGCCCATGCAGGCCAGATGAGGGCGTTGAACCCTTGCTACTGAAGTTGCAGGTAGCTGTTGAAATGCCTGCGTGGGTTCCAGGCACTGAACCCTGCTGCAGCCCATGCGCGGCCACATTTAGTCATTTTTTTCATGTGTCATCTCCAGCTCTTGTACATATAAATGTGACATTCGTCATCTCTTTGCACTTCTCTTGCTAAAAGCCAAGGACGGGTGTGTTCCAGAAAGAACATGAGCACACAGTTGCCCTCCTCGCCTTGAGCACACTAAACAAAATGGTATTGTCGTTTGTTTGCGTGCTTGTTTATTTTGTTGTCGTTGTTTGTTTTTGTGGGGTTTTTTTTCTAGACAGGGGTTCTCTGCATAGCCTTGGCAGTCCTGGACTCGCTTTGTAGACCAGGCTGGCCTCGAACTCACAGAGATCCACCTGCGCCCCAAGTGCTAGGATTAAAGGCATGCGCCACCACACCCGGCGCTTGTTTACTTCTTAAAGCAGGGTCACTGCATAAAGCCCAGGCTGACCTGAAACTCTCAAGCCATCTGTCTCTGCCTCTAGAGTCCATGCCTGTGCCAGTATACTCAGCTACGGCAATTATTAATTTGACTTTGGGCCTTGACTTTAGGGACACTCCCTTCTGACTCTGGCACCGCTGCCCTTACAGTTCACTAGGATGCACAAACCATAGATACCGCTGGGAAGCCGGGCTGCATCTCCTGGATAAGACTCCCTGCACTTCCTTTAACTGACACCCAGGACTTGACCATCTTCCTGAGGTCATTGTTATTCAATTCCATCGTGCTGATGTTGACCCCACCTTTGGATAAATCTGAGAGTCTCGGCTTAACAGGTTCCCAGGGTGATTTGTACATGCACTGTTTGAGACATGCAGCTAGCCTTCTAGATCCTTCTTCTCTTACTCTGAAGCAATGCTTTTCGTTTGTGGGCTGTGATGTGGCAGGCGTTCCTGTGTCCTACCAGGCATGCGCTTTTCAAAGGGTGGCCCTAGGACTAGTGATGTCAGCCTCACTTTGGCACTTATGTCAAGTGTACAGTCCCAGACTCCAGCACAGAATAGAGAACCACTGGCCACACCCAACGGTCCAACCCAAATCTAAGCGCCACTTGCACAGATTATAGAATAGCTTATCCTCAGCACAGAATCCCAAGTCCCAGGTATTGTTCCTCAGGAAGCCGGAGCCAAGCCTGACCAACATCCCAAGGCACACTCTGCCTGGCTGGTTACCCACTCTGTAAGCAGTGGATAGCAAACATCAGTTCTGCATCAGTTCCCAATGCCCATTCCCACGCTTAGTCATGAGGCGAGAGATTTTGTGTCCTGCTCCCCAGAAAACCGAAACACAGACGAGCCAGGGTGGCTACCTCAAAGCCCACCTCAGTGACATACATCCCCTCAACAAGGTCACACCTACTCCAACAAGGTCACACCTTATTCTTCTCAAATAGTGCCACTCCCTGATGACTAAGCAGTCAAATATAGTAACTTACAAGTGTGGGGGGATTTCTTATTCACGCCACCACAGCACTCAAATGGCCTCACTGGTATTGAAGAAAATCTTTCCTTCCTGGCCCTGAGACACATCTCCCCTTCCAACCCTAAGGTTTCAGCTTAAAGAAAGAAGAGTATTTCTGCTTTTCGTGGTATTTGGATGACCCAGTAATACAACCACAAAAGAAAGCGGGGTGACTGTGCACATCCTAAGCAGAACCCAAACTGATCCCTTTCCTAAATGCGAGCTGTCGGGTGTGCTGAAAAAGAAGTCGTTCAAGCATTTCAGAGCAGACAGATAGAACCCAGTGCAGAGTTAGGATGCAGGCCCTGGATGCCAGTCAGTGTCCTTGGGATCTTGAGCCACACCAGCCACACCTCAGAGTGAAGGGGAGGTAGAGCTGTCTTCTTGTAAGATGTCGTCTGGAGATCCTAGTGTGCAGCCAGGGTTGAGAATAACGTCTAGAATTTTCCAAAAGTCTCTCTCTCTAACAGTCTTCATGGCAGCCACCCATGACGGGCCACATGGTACCCAGTTTGGATCATGATTATCCAACGGTTCTCCATCCAGCTCCCAAGAAGACGGAGGGAATCCTGTTTTCTGTTGTGTTGTGGCCAAACTAGCACTGGATCCCTTGACTTGGCTGGGCATCTGTCTCCTACCGCCTCACCATTGTGGGGTCATCTAAATATTTGCCATGTTCAGTCTACACTGTCCAGTTACGTCTCTTTAGAAAAACAGATGAACGAAGAGGGAGACTGAACAGCCTGATTTGCTGTTTTGTAAAGAAAGGAAGGAAGAAAACAAAAAGTCAACAAAACAAATGAACAAGCCCAGAGGCTTCTTTTGTTTGTGTCCTGGGTCTGGGATCCAGACTTGTAAAACTGTTTTCAGGCTTCCCAGCTTCTCCTGTGAGCCCAGCTCACTGAAAACATTAGTTGTGCAGACAAGATTTTAACATGCTTGTGTGACAATCCTGGGGTTTTCCCAGATCATGTGCTGGAGAATGTTTCTTGGTTCTTATTAAACCTATATTTGTATCTAATCATCTATTGGTTTTTGTATATTTACTTTTCTTTCATTGTGGTAAGATACTTAATGTAAAATCAGCAGACTTCAGGCTACTTTGTGGGTTCCTTTTTCTACCACCTTTCTCCACCCTTCCAGCCCCCCAGAACTAAGTAGGAGAGAAAGAAGGGTAGAGGTGGAAGGGGGTGTCGATATTGTTAGACTACCTCCTCTTGATTAAGGGTGTCGAGTTGCTTGGGCAAGTTTGATCTTTGCCATCAGGATATTTGATTTCTTCTACTCATCTCTTTGTGCACAACTACTTGACAAACAGCAACCAACTGAAACAGAGGTAACCAGCAGCAGCAGGAGCAACAGCCGCCACAGGCCCTCTCGGGGCCCTAGCATTTATATACCCTCTCAAGATCCCCAGAATTCCTAACATCATACTCTTGAAGAAAAACTAACTGCAGCTGGCAAAACCATGCCCCTGCCAGAGCATGAGGCAAATCATAGTCAGCTGCTGTGGACAACCTGAAGCAGCCCTATATCCCACACCTGGGATTAAAACAAAAACATGTTCCCATGACAGTTCTGTGTTTTTAAAGAAATCAAAATTACAAAATCCTCACTATACCACACAGGCTTATTCACTACAGGCAGAAGGTCGCACGCACACCAGATCTCCAGAACGGACACTGCAAAAACACAGCCCTGTAACCACCACAGTAACATCCTGTTCTCTCCCATATCCCAGGCCCTGGCAACCATCACTGCGTCTGTGAGTGTGACTATTTCAGGCATCTTACATAAGTGCGTTCGCCCAGTGTTTGTCCTTCTGTAACTGGCCAACTTCAGTCAGCACATGATCCATGTTTGTGTCTGCTATAAGACTGCTCTGTTTGCATGGCAGGCCACATATCAGCACTGGGTTCTTGACACATTTCGACCATCTCTGGGGCCTTCGGTTGTTGCTATGCCTTTGCTATCGTGTGCAGTGCTGCTGGGAGAAAGTGCACCACAGCAGTTCTTCCTGCTTCTTCTTTTCTTATGCAGTCACATAGGCATTTATTGAAGTTTTGTCCTCGTGCGTTCTTTCTAGAAGATTCCACTGTAGGCAAATCTTGACTGCACCCAGAGTTTCAGTAAGGCAGCTGACATCCAGCTCTTTCCCCTCCCTCCAACCTGCTGCCTGCTGAGTAATCCTGCATTGATTTCCCCCCACCCCCACCCTTAGAGGTCAAGCTGACACCTGCTTCTGATTTCCCAATCAACCACCCCTCCCCAGACCAACCAACTCCTTCTCCCAGATCCTCAAATAACATAAAGCGTGGCTCTCCCTGACCCTCATCACCTCCAACTGGTTTTATATTCTTCTATTCTCAAAACCACCAACCCGTTTTTGGCCCCTATGAGGCTACGCGATTGGCACAATATTTTTCTCTCGTTGCCTGAGCTCCTCTCGTCCGATTCACCTTCCAGGACTTCTTTTCTTGTTCCTTATTCCCAACATGTAGAGGGTAAGTAGAAGTCGCAAGGCGCCAGCATCTGAAACTCACGACACACTTACCCTGAGGTCTTTGGACTCCACTTGATGCACATTACTAAATGTGTGAGTTGCCCCCCCTCACCTGAAAACAGGCGCTGATGATGATAGGAAATCATCACAGGGTTCTATGACGCCTGAAACGCTCACCAATCGATTACATTTTAGCTGCAATTACTGAAACTCCATCTCCAAAAGCTCACACTCATAAAAGCTCATGGCACCCTGTCCTCCCATCATTATATCCCACTTTCCTCACTCATCTGTCTTCATGAAACCCTCTCCCCCATCCGCAGAAATGTCCTGCATCTTCCTCAAGCCATTTTAGCCAGCACCTTCCTCCACGAAACCCTTTCACCCACCCCTCCCCATCCCCACACGGCTTTGTTTCCCTTGTGGGCTCCAGCTTTACTTTGGGGCTACGAAAGTATTAGTCATGCTTCCTGTAATCTGAGTCACTCTTTGTACCCTGACGGTGAGAGGCTGGTATATGTCCCGCAACGGACTGCATCTGATTTGTCTTTGCGCTCTGTGGAAGAGTTACTTACAAAGAGCGGTATGGAGAATGGTTAAGCCAGGGCCACATCCTCCATGTTGAGCACATGGATTCCCACAGACACACGTCCCACATCCTGTCCAATGAAACCACTAAATCACTGGGGGTAGACTGGGGATGAGAGAACCTTGTGGACATGCCTTCCTTTTTCATGCCTCCTGGTTTTTGGCTCTGTGACCCCCTCTAATTAATATATATATATATATATATATATATATATATATATATATATATATATATATATATATATATATATATATATATATATATATAATTTTTTTTTTTTTTTTTTTTTTTTTTTTTTTTTAGTTCATCATCTCTCCCTGCCACTTGGCTTCTTTGTTAGGCTGGAAGGGAATGCAAGGAGACCGCCCTGAGTTATTTTCTCAGGCTTCTCCTGCTTGCTGTTGTTGTTTTTCTTTTGTTTTGTTTTATTTTTGTTTTGAGACAGAGTTTCTCTGGGTAGCCCTAGCTGTCCTGGAACTCTCTTTGTAGACCAGGCTGGCTTTGAACTCACAGAGACCCGCCTTCCTGTGCTGGGTCCCAAGACAGTAACTATTGAAAGAACCTAAGAGTTTATCAGGAATTAAAAGAGTGATACCTGCACTGGGAAATCAGCTGTCCACACTCCTCCTAGCAAACACATTTTTTGGCATCCATTCAAGATCTGCAATCTCTGAGGAAGTTCCACTTACTACCTCCTCCCTGGGGATGCACACCAGCAGCCTTGCAGGACTCCAGGGACATCTGCAGCCCCCTCCTCAACTCACTCTTACTCCTTCTTCCCCACTCAATCACGTTTTAATGTTCCCTTTTCCCCCACTCCTTACCAATTTTCCACTCAGCTCTCTTGATCAGGTTAGCAAATCCCTTGGCAGACACGCTTGCCCTGTCATTCTAACTGCTTGTCAAATGGTATGGCGTACAATTTCTTGCACAACCTCCAGAGAGGTTTCCACTCCAGAGTTACTGTCCCTGATGGTAGAAACATCACTCGGTGCCTCTGCCCCATCAGTTTCCGTCAGGACACGGAAGGAGGCCTAGGAATGAAAGCCATTACTTCCGGTTGCCAGCCCAGCATAGAGGTAACTGTGTCTGGGCAGTTAATGAGAGAAAAACAAAATATAATCCTATTAAAGCCGCTTAAGTTTTGAGGCTCACAGATTTAGCACAAATGATGTCATCCATATGAAGGTAAGGCGTGCCTTAAAATTAGGACTCTTGGGTTATTTCGGTGGCCCTCAGTTGAAAGTGCCAGCCACTTTCTCCATGATTGGCTTCTAGGCCAGAAACAGGAGGCCCTGGAGATGGGGATCTTTCTCTTTGCTTGAACAAGGAAGGTTTTCAAGTTCTAGGTGTGTCCCCTGCTTGCCTGAGGTAATGCCATGGTTTCTGAATAGGGCTGAGAGTAGAGCTCCAATCCTTAGTCAGCAGAGGAGATCCAGTCCTCCAAAGAGATATTTTCTCCAGTAGACTAGCACCCTTCTTGCTGCATGGGTCACCCATGTGGCCCCAAGAGCCACAACAAATCAAGGTGACTAAATACTCTAGTTGGACAAGAGGGCTTCCCAAGTTGAATGACTGTAACTCTACCACTTGAATGGAAAGTCAGGAGGGGGCCATGCTCCTCCTCCTCCTCCTCCTCCTCCTCCTAAAAGTTTGATTATTAATACTTGTCTTCCCATATCTCAAAGGAAACATATATGAAGCTGGGTGGAATGGCACGACTGTATGTTCAGCCTTCTAGAAGGAATATCAGGAAGATGTCTAGTTTAAAGCCATGCTGGGCTTCCCAATGAGACTGTCTCCAAAAACCGAAACAAGGATCAGAGGAGATACCAAAGTAGGCCAAGGGCTTCCTGGAAAGCCCAGCATGGGTTCAAGCCTTAGCTTGGCCCCCAACACCTACATTAAGAACTGGGTAGAGCATCACACATCTGTAAGCCTAGTGCTAGGGAGGCAGACAGAGAGGGATTTCTGGGGTCTTGAGAACTCCAAGTTCAGTGCGAGACTCTCAAAACAATAGGGTGTGGAGTACTTAAGGAAGATACTTAACACAGAACTCTGGGCTTTACATGCATTTGCACACACGTGTGCATGTTCTGCACACACACACACACACACACACACACACACACACATATATATACATAAACAAAAAAAGACAGTTATGGAGCAGCATGGAACAGTAAAAGATGCCAGTGTAAAAGACAGAAAGGTGGAAGAGAGCAACCATCGTGGGGAAACTTCCCTCTACCGTGCATCTAGAAAGCGCCTGCTTTGTGCAAACACAGCTGTTCTCAGCCCTCGGCAAAGGGAACTAAGTAATGCAAGCTCAATTACGGGATGAAGGGAGTCTGATGAGTGGAAGGAAACAGGATGCACCAGCGGCTGGCAGGTATTCTAGGCAGGAGTCCAGAAGACAGGGTGGGGCCTAAATAGAAAAAAAGGTGTCCAGAGGAAAAAAGGGTGCTGGACCAAGAGGGCCACTTTTGGTGACGTTTCTCAATCTTGGCTTACAGGACAGGATCACCGGCTTAAGCAACAAGACCCCCTAAGCCTGGTCCCACTTTATACTAATTCCTCCAGATCTTCTGGAGCTTGACAAGCCAAGCTCCCCTGCTGTTTCTGGGGTTTCCAGAGGGTTGAGCTGCAGATCACCTGGTCTTCCACAAAAAAAGGGGGTTGGGGGTAGGTTTACTCACGGAGCTGCCTTCTCCTCTTGGGGTGTTTCATTTCACTTGTGTGCCTAATGGCAGACCTATGCCTGTGGCATCTAATTTATAGCAAATTTAAGTGCAGAGCGGGGTGTGGCTTAGCGGTTTATAGGGTAAGAGGAGACAGCACACCCAGGAACCTAAAACAGCACCTGGTGGTTTGAATTCTATCAGTGGGTGGCGTTACCCCTCCCTTCACTGATGACTGCTTGGGGGAAACAGAAATGAGTTTTAACCATCGGCCACTGCCCTCTGCATTTTATTATTTAACTTAAAGGACTGTCAACAGAGTCACTAGAAAGAATGAACATGAATTTTTTTTCAAAACTTCTCTATCTCCTATAAAAACGTACTTATCATCATTTTGGAAATGTTTTTAAAAACCTCCCTGAGTAATCCTCTATAAATACATTAACTAAGGGCTCAAAGAAGAAATGAAACACTCCTGTGGGTCGTGTACCAGACCCACACACTTCCAGTTGGTCCTCGCCTAAGTGGGCATTAAGCTCAAAGCAAGCTCTGTACAGCGAAGCTCCTGAGAGGTGCTGTTGCGATATTCCCAGGGCTATAGCAAGCAACAGCCTGTAAGGAAAACACAACTCTGCCGGATGCAGGTGGCGAAAAAGAGCCACATAGCAAGTTTTACACTTAGCAGAAGGACTGCTGGGAAGAGAGGAACAGGAGCAGCTTTAAAGTGTTCAAGCTGGGAGGAAAAAAAGAAAGAAAAAAGTGGAAGGAAGTAGAAATAGAAGGAAAGGGCAGAACAAAGCAAAAGAAAAACCTGGGATGGATTTTTGGCAGCTCAGAGCCAAAAAGTGAAGAAAAATCTGGAAGCACCTGTTTCCAGGGTTGACAATGAGACCATGACTCACTCACTCCGCTGCAGTGAAGTGTGTAAAGTGCAAGGTCCAGACTCTCTTGTTCCCTGTTCTGTCTTGGATTTCGACAGCCACTCCATAACACGGGCTTGGTGGCCAGTCAGTTGGTCCAATAGCAACCAAAACACACCGCGGTTTTGTTTCGTTTTGTTTTGTTTGAGTTAGCCTCATTATGTAACCCCGGGCCAACCTTCACCCACAGTCCTTCTGCCTCCCGGGTGCTGATGACAGGGACAGGCCACCTCACTCATAGGACGTGCCCTTGTTCCTCATGCTGCTAGAAAAGCAGGAGATGATGTTACAAATGGCAACAGAGCTGCCATCTTGGTTGGACCAAGATGCTCACCTGATCAACTTGGTTACAGTATAAATTTCGTTCACTCTTTGTTACCAAATATCTCCTAGTTACCAAACACCTGTAGGGTGAGGGGACTAAAAAAGTACAAATATTTTGGCCCATGATATCTGTTTAAGGTGTCCCTGACACCTGCACAGAGCAAGAAGGACAGGAAGTGGGTGACTCTCACTTCAAAGGCGTCTACCCTCCATTTCCTATCTACTTTCACCAGCCAGACCACAACTCCTACAGGAGCGCACAAGCATAAAACAAGGGGGGGGGGGGACACTTCTGATTCTAGCCACCATGTTCGGGGAAGCCAATCAAAGGTGGCACATGCGACGGCATCTGAAAATAAACCGAGACCCAGCTCATGCCAACATCAACCCACACACACATGTGAGCATGTACGAATGAGCACTCTTCAAATGATACAGCCCCCCAGCCTACCCAAAAGCCCCAGCTGATGCGGAATGGGGTAGAAGGCAGCTCTTCTCAGAATTCTGCCAATTCATAGAACTGGGGGCAAAGTAAACTCTGTCACTCTTGTCGCCTGCCAACTTGTGGGAACCGGACACATGAAGGAGAATATTTACTCTGTCACACCCACCTGAAATAGTACCATGGGCCATCCATTAAAACGAGTTGCCAACAACTGTTCCCAGAACTACCCTGCTACCCCAACCCAACCCAACAAACTAGGGATTTGTTTTGTTTGAGGTAGAGCCTGGCCTTGAACCAATAATCCTTCTGTCGCCCACATGCTGGGTTATGGAGTAGAAACAGGACTATGTCACCACACTTGACTGTATCTGAAGATTGTTTTTATTGAGCATGTTGGTGCCTGCCTAGAATCTCAGCGCTCAGGAGGCTGAGACCCGCCTGAGCTACATAATGAAATCTGTCTTCAAAAAGGACTCTTGTTTTCTTAGCATCTGGTAATGGAACCGTCCATTATGACCCTAAAACAAGCTTTCTAGACTGACCATCACCCCCTGGCCAGGCAGAGCTTACCAGCTCCTCGGGCTTGGGAGATATCTGTGAACTTCCTCTCAAACTAACGTACTCAGATTCCTCTGCCCTAGTAAGACTCCTGTGACTTTCCCGATGGCTGAACTAAATATCTGATGAGACGCAACTTAAAGGAGAAAGGACTTGTTTTGACTTACAGTCTGAGAGAAGTGCAGTCCATGAAGGTAAGGAAGGTGTGGTAGCTAACATGGCTGGGTCCAGTCTGAGGCTGCTTGCCTGTTTACATCTCAGAGACTCAGCTCAGGGGGCAGCAAAGAGGCAGGCTGGAAGGCAGGATTGGCTGTGACTCTCGAGGCCCAAGCCCAAGCAACCTACTTCTTCCAGCTGGGCCCCACCTCCTAAAGTTCCACAAGTCTCCAAAGTGGTGACACTGGCTAGGGACCAACTGTAACACATGAGCCTGTGAGGAGGGACATTTCACAATCAAATTGTAGCACTCTGCAATCTTGCCTTTGTTCCCTAGACATGCCAGAGGCCACCCTGACCTCTACATGTGTCGATGGTTGCAATCCTAAGTCTTATCTAGCCCCAAATAAAACATTTTGTTTGGAGAGTCATCTCTATAGGTAGCTTGGCCACATTTTTGAAATGTTTGTTACACGGTACTAACTAACCTGCATCCCTAGCAGGCCTCTTGGCTGGGCAAGTGAAGATCATGAGAATGGGACCATGGGGCTCATAGCTAAGTGGGCAGCCACACCCACTCTCCTCATCAGGACCATCAGGCTCCTTCCACCAGAAGCATCCTACTCCTGACTTCCTGGGTCAAACTCAGAAAAGAGCTCCTTGGCCATCAACCACAGGTCTCACCTTTGCCTAATACAAGTCCCTCAGGTGAAGCAGGCCCAGTTTACTACATGGACCTATTGGCTGATCAAAGTGACCAAGTTCTGATAGTGACTGATGGACCACAAATGTGACACTGAAGTTCAAGACTGGGCCCAACGATGCTATGGAAAGCAAGTCCCTCAGATGGCTACCTTTTGACTAGATCTCGGCACCTCTCGTGTGTGTTACTTGGTGATGCTTTCACAGAAGTTTATGCCCTGGGTGGTGACGGCATTCCCACAGCAGTTTTTGCCCTGGGTTGTGAGCGCATTCGCCAACTGGCAACTGAGCCTTAAAGAAAATATCTAAGACATCGGGGTCAGTCAGTAAGGGGACAACAAAGAAGAGAATCTGGCTGTATCCTTCCCAACCAGGACTCGGAGCCACTGGGGAAAAAGGAGCTGAGGCAGCAGTTCTAAGTGATGGATGCATTTAAATAGTTATAAAGATTCCACCCTTTGGTAAGAACAAGCAAATATGCGTAGGCCTTAGCTGGGGGTTGTCTAGCAACTCCTGTGCTGCAATGATCTAGTCCCACCCCGTCACAGGATCTCCTGTAGGCTTGATGTGGCCTGAAACTGAAGGGTGCCAATGGGGCCACCGGGAAAGCAGAGCTTCACAGTACCACCTGGGCGGAACGACTGAAGCCAAGGGAACCAGGAAGTTGACGGAAAGTCAATCATCAGGACAGAGACAACACCAGGCAGTCAGCAAAGGAGAAGCTCTGTACATGGACCAGGGCTCCCTGGCAGGACTTCAGTGATGCTGACTCCGGAGGCTGGAGACAGCCTGGCCATCCACTGGGCACTGGATATGGGGCCGATGCAACAAACTAAATTTATGTTTCACTTAATTTAAAACCACTCCAGGTAGTTTTTGGATATAGCACTCTTCCTTTTTTTTTTTTTTTTTTTTTTTTTTTTTTTTGTTAGCACACATGAGATCACAAAGACACGACTGCACACTTACATTCGTCTCCCTCTGACACAGCCAATGGCCAGCTATAATGGTTCAGTCTTCCAGTGTTAATTCACACCCAGGCAATTTCCTTTCTCACATACTTTACTGGACAGTTAAAAAGGAAATAAAAGGTAAAACATGATACTTGAAGTAAGAGATTTTTTTAGTAATAAGCCACCAAAAAATTTACCAAGAAAAAAAGAAAGAAAGAAAGAAAGAAAGAAAGAAAGAAAGAAAGAAAGAAAGAAAAAAAAGGAAGCATGGAGTTCACAGGCCATTTCAGAACGTTTCCCTCTAAAGACTGCTCATTATTAAGACAACAGCTTGTGACCCAAGGTGAAAGGCTGTCTTTCGGAACAATGACAAGAAAAATTGTCTGCTCAAATAGCATTACCAGCTTCCAATTTGTGGGTAGATGAAAATATCTTCCCCTTTCTATTATCCTCAGATGGCAACAAACACCTCCCTGGCTAGCCAAGAGTCTTCACAACAGGGAGAGGAGCCAACCAGGCACATTACAGAGTCCTAGACATCCATAAAGCATCATTCCATGTGGCAAACACGTGGGAAATTCCCCAAGAAAACAGCCTCCCAGCATTCAAATCTATCCATAATCAATGTCCAACTTTCAATTCAGTTTTGGCCATTGCTCAATCTATACTCCACTGATTGAGTCTTAGATGTCACTGGACTAGAGGTGTAGCTCAGATGGCAGAGAACTTACCTCCCATGTACAATGTCATGCGTTTGGTCTACCCACCACATACATACTCCAGGCATGGTGGTGCATGAGGATCAGAGGTTCAAAGTCACCAGTTCAAGACCAGCGTGGAATACATGACACTGTCTTTAAAAAAGTCCCCATTCAAAACAAGAACCTTATAAATAATAGAGTATAAACTGTCTTTAGAAGAAATTATGACAGTAAAAAAGTTATCTTTCAAAATACCGTCAACAAAAGTAGTGCTGTAGCTCAGTAGTAGTGTACTTGACCATCATGCCCAAGACACGTGAGTCTCACCCTTTATAATACTACACAAAGTGTGCATAAGCAACAATCCTCAAAAATGAAGAATTCATAAACTCAGAGAATAAGGCAGCCAACAATTCTTTCAAAATGTGAAACCCACCAAGGAAATTATGAAAATAATAAGCCATGGTGAAAAGGCCAATGGTTACTAGCACACTGATTCGGAGAAATAAGTAGGAGGTAGCAAGGGGGGATTAGAGGCACAGACATCAGAAATTCTAACGGCACTAAAACAAAACAAGCAGCCAACAGGAGGAAATCGGGTTGGGATGGACACAGGAGGACCTGATTGCTTGCTGTGCCATCTCGTGGCCATCCTGCCTACCACCAGCAAGGTGGTTTCCATCCTTTCTGAACCTGGGAGAAGGCAATCCTATAATAAAGAACTGCAGGAGAGATGGCTCAGAGGTTAAGGGCACTGACTGCTCCTCCAGAGGTCCTGAGTTCAATTCCCAGCAACCACATGGGGGCTCACAACCATCTATAATGTGATTTGATGCCTTCTTCTTCTGCTCTGCAGGCATACATGCAGACAGAGCACTGTATGTATAATAGTCAATAAATCTTTAAAAAAAATAATAATTGCTTCACAGAATATCAGCCATTCTTTCTCCTTTGTTCAGTTCCAGTAAACAATGTTTCATTTTAGAATACCAGGCTTCGTCAGAGCCCAGGCTTACACAGTCATTTCTCTGTTCATCTCTCTATACTGTGTAGAGAGGCATACCTAGGATAAATATTCGTCATGGGGATTTTCTAGCTGAGATTTGGGGTGATATTTTACTTTCTCCTTTAACCTTTTTCTTCTGATTGATCTTTCACAATGAAGCGCATACCACTAAGCAAAAACAAAAGGGAAATCATTTTTTTGGAGCTGTGTGGCCTCTTCTCAAATGCTCTGATCTCTCCCACTGGTTTCACCGCACACTTCCCAGGCCCAGGTTCTCAGCCGCTCCACCAGTCTCTCCACTTGCTCGCCCTCTGTTCTGACTGTGCCTCGGTTATAAAGGTTACAGGGCCACTCGACAAGACGAGAGAGGCTGCCTAGGATCACTCCCTGTGGCCAGCCATCAAATGCAGCAATGAAGACACGTCAGGTGAGTGTTAATAAGAAACACAATGGGAGTTGACATCTTTGACTGAAACTACGAATGCAAGCTGCCCCTCAACCCTGGGAATCCCAACCGCACTGCTGTCTGTCACATCACAGTGACGACACATACCCCATAGTTTAGTAGACTTACTGGAAGTGAGGCAGATAGATCACTAAGGTGCTTGGCTGTTGTCATTTCCATTTCTTCCCTCCCCCTGTCCCTTCCCACCTTCTTCCTCCTCTTAACTTTTTTTTTTAAAATAGTGTCTTAGGGTTCTCAAGAGTCACAGAGCCTACAGAATGTCTATGTAAATATATATGGAGAATTTATTGGAATGACTTACAGGCTGCCGCCCAGCTAACCCAGCTGTGAATGGAAAGTTCAAGAATCTAGTGGTTGCTCAATCCTACAAGGCTGGGTGTCTCAGCTGCTCTTCCATATGTGCTGGAATCCTGAAGAAGCGGGTTCCAACGCCAGTGAAGGAATAGATGCGCAAGCAAGACAAGGGCAGGCAGGCAAAGAACAGAACCTTCTTTCTTCTGTTGTCCTTATGTAGGCTTCCAGCTGAAGGTGTGGCCCAGAGTAAAGGTGTGGCCCAGAGTAAAGATGTCTTCCCACCTCTAGATACCGATGAAAGGTCTGTGTTTTCTAACCTTAAAATCTAGATCAAAAGCATATTGCCTTCCTGCCTCAAGCTCTGCATCACAGGTGTGCCCTCCATTTCTGGACTGTAGTGCATTCCAGACAGAGTCAAGATGGCAACCAAGAACAGCCACCACATGCCTTGGTTAGGGTTTCTACTGTTGAGAAGAGGCACCATGGCCGCGGCAACTCTTATAAAGGAAAATATTTCATTTGGGCTGGCTCACAGTGTCGAAGCTTTAGTCCATTGTCATCATGGTGGGAAGCATGGCAGCATGCAGGCAGACGTGGTGTTGGAGAAGGAGCCGAGAGTTCTACATCTGGATCCCAAGGCAGCAGGAGGAAACCATGGCCTACCTTGAGTATGAGACCTCAAACCCTGCCTCCACCGTACACACTTCCTCCAACAAGGCCACACCTACTCCAACAAGGCCACACCTCCTAATAGTACCACTCCCAATGGTCAAGCACTCAAGTAGTTGAGTCCATGGGGGTCATTCCTATTTCACCCACCATGTGTAATTATGTAAATAACTCCTATCAGAAGTTGGAAGAAGGTGGGCTGGAGGTAGGGAGATGAGGAGAAGGAGTTCTCTACACTTGAGTGGACATATTTTTCTCTGTGGTAGAACTCCAGGATGCATTCTAGTCATACCAAGCTCCACAGTCCCACCTCCCACCACGGTTCGTTGTCCATGTTTAACTACTCCAGAGCAGAAGTCATCAGTTTGCTTTTCAAGTGATCAACTCCACCCCTGGTTGTTCTGTCCTTTGTACTCTTCAGGAGAATCAGGACAAATGGTGCTGAAACTGAACTCTAGGTGCATTACACTGAGGATTGTCAGATACCCAACAAACAGGCTTCCTGAGTAACAGCTCAAAACCAACAGTAAAGCTAGGTGTCATGCTGCCTCCCATAATCCCAGCACTCAGGAGGTGGAAGCAGGAGGATTGCTGTGAGTGCAAGGCCAGCCTGGTCTACAAAGTGAGTCTTGGACAGCCAACACTACACAGAGAAATCCTGTCTCAAAAAAAAAAAAACTAGAAAACAAACAAACAAACAAACAAAAAACAAAAAAACAAAACCCTCCAACACAAAAACAAAGTAAAGGCAAGTTTGGAAATGAGAGTACTTTACAAGTGCTATGTACATATCCACAGAGTTAGATCAGTTTGGTTGCAACTCCTAATTTAAGTTCTTCTTAGACAGAGTCAGCTTTAATAATGTGTAGTATCACAAATGAGTCTAAAAACAACAGCTCCAAGAGGCCAAGAGACCAGACTCCCTACTCAAAAGGTCTTACCCTGCACCGTGATTATCTAAAATGTTCCCGGCTACCTCCCAGTGCTGAGGATGGGCTTTGAGTTTGTAGGGGATCCTGCTACTTAGCAGTACTGAGGGGCTTTGGGTTGAGAAGGGTAACCAAGACCCCCATGGCACCCTTTGGGGGCTGGGCTCCGTGAAGCCACTGTGTAACCCATCTTGACACACTAGAAGTGCTCAAAAGCCTTCAGGAGAACCTGCAATTACAACAATAACCACAAAACTGAAGTTGCTACCTTGGCTGAGCTCAGTCCTAAGCTGTTTGATAACACAATCCACTCTCTGAGGTAGCACCCATTCCTCAACATGCCTTCAGCCTGACAGCTCTGTCTAGCTTTCAGATGCAATTATCCCGAGTCCACAAAACAACTGGTCTCTTTAAAGGTAGGTGGTTTGTCCGTGATGGCTGTAATGACCCAGCAAGCACAGGCAGCACGGTTTGGTCATGAGTCAGGCTCCTCTCAGCCAGTAATAACTCTGGGCTATTCTTTGTTCATGGTTTCAGGTCTAGACGCTGGAGGTATAGAGAATCAAGGTCAACTGTGACGACTGCATAAAGCCTATCAGCAATGTGTGGCGCCGGGGCACAGCTCCCTATGGCCCCATCCTCCTTGGGCGTCCTTTCTCACATCTTTGTCCCTATTCGGCTTCCTTATTTCCCCTTAAGGTTTATGACTAAGAATCAATCCTTTCTTGTGTCTCAAAGGAAGTATTACCTTAAAAAGGAAGTATCTGGATGTCATAAATACAACACCATTTGTGCAAAGTTGTGTCACTCAAGAAAGCTAAAAATTGTAAATCAGATGGAAATTTATCCCATCAAGTCTTGTGGGAAATATCCTTGTACTTAAATGTTAGAGGGCTGGCTCACTTAGGGCACGAATGAGCAATTCGCATTGTATTTCTGCAAGCAGGTAAGATAGCAGGGCCAACATCTGGGACTCACTTAACAAACATTCACGGACTGAGCGCTTACTATAGGCCAAGCATGGTGTGATGGCCAAGAGACCATGACTGTCAGCTTAGCAGGACTTAGAGCCACTTCCTTCCGGAGACATCCCTCTGGATGTGCCAACTTGGGTATTTCCAGAGAGATTTAACTGAGCTGGGAAGACCTACCTCAGTGAGGAGCATCATTCTTTATCCCAGACTGAGCAAAAGGGAAATGTTAAGTGGAGCACCAGCGTGTATCGCTCTCTCTGCTTCCTGACTAAAGATGTCATGTGACCAGTTGCCTCATGTTCCTGCCATCATGCATTTTATGTCATGATGGGCCACTCCCTCAAACCAACCTTTCTTTTTTTTTTTTTCTTTTTCTTTCTTTCTTAATTTTGTGTGTGTGTCTGCATGCGCATGTGTGTGTGTTTGGTTTTTGGAGACAAGGTTTCTCTGTGTAGCCTTGTCTGTCGTGGACGTACTTTGTAGACCAAGCTGGCCTCGAACTCACGGAGATCAGCCTGCCTCTGCCTCCCCGAGTACTGGGATTACAGACAGTATGCCACCGTGTCCGGCTCAAACCCACCTTTCTTTACATTACCTTGCCAGGTATTTTGTCACAGGAATAAGAAAAGTAACTAGCAGACTCAGTTCTAGATACTGCTGACAAAGGGCTGAACTGACACTGCATCACGATGCCCCAGATTCCTTAAGACTGAGCTATACTTAAGACTGACCTTGGAAAAAAAAATCAGCTTCTCTGTGGAAAAAAAAGATGACATTAATCAAGAACTCAGAGCTGTGTATTGAGGCGCAAGGAAAGCTTATCTATGAGAAGGGGACGGAAGATGCAACAGACACATTCTGTGCCAAGCATGTCTGGGCACTACGGCGGGCGCCCTCATGTAGCGCTGAGTGTCCAGGATTATCCTCTGGACTGCACTTACACTTTATTTTAAGGTTAAGGACCCACTGGTCAAACTTTTGGAATCCATCTGATTCCATCTATATCCATGACGTTTATTAAAGTAACATTTCTAGAATGACTCACAGTGACAGGAAAAGCAAAAAGCCTCAAAGTGTGTGGTGTTGAAGAGCAGACGTCAACATCACATCAAAAGCAATCCTTCCCCAATTTAAAGGACTCGCAACTCTGGTTCTGAAGTTACTGCAGAGCTGCAGGCACCAATGCTGTGTGTTGACGTAAGGCTGCATATACAGATCAGTAAGGCTGACGAGCCATGTTTATGCTCCAGGTATTCCTTTTTTTTTTTTAAGCTTTAGTTATGTATTATTATGTATATAATATTCTGCCTTCACATACACCTGCAAGCCAGAAGAGGGCATCAGATCACATTATAGATGGTTGTGAGCCACCATGTGGTTGCTGGGAATTGAACTCAGGACCTTTGGAAGAGCAGGCGATGCTCTTAACTTCTGAGCCATCTCTCCAGCCCCCCAGGTATTCCTTTATTATGAAGGAAAGGGGTTCGTTAATGTGCATCGGTGCAGAAGCACAGGCAGAGGCTCTCATCTGATGGTGGCTTTTTTGATGGCCAAGAGGAACACACAGTAAGAGGTGAAAGGGCACATTGCATTTCCGGTGTCCGTTCATTTTTGTCAAAATAAAATACCAAGACAATTCAGTAAGTGATAGCTGGACAACATAAAAATCTACAGTCAGAAGGGCAAAGTCAAATGGAATTAAAAATTTATATAATATCATATTTTTAAAAAATTAGCTCAAAATGGACCAAAGACTCAAACTGTGAGACATTTCCTGCCCTTTGTTGCTGTCTTAGTCACTGTTCTATCGCTGTGAAGAGGCACCATGGCCACAGCAACTCTGGCTTACAGTGTCAGCGGTTCAGTCCAGCAGCAGTAGCAGCACGGTGGGGAACATGGCGACATCCCGGCAGGCACCGGAGCAATAGCTGAGAACTACATTCCGATCCATGAGCAGAGAGACTCTAAGCTTGACATGGGCTTTTGCAACCTCAGAGCACATCCATTCCCAGAGACACACTTCCTCCAACAAGGCCACACCTCCTAACTATTAACATTATGACGGGCAGATCTGGGCCCAGGGGTCCTGCTCAAACTATGGCACCAGCCAAGGACAATACGTGCAGTAAACTTCGAGTCCCTACCCAGATCTAGCCAATGGACAGGACAATTCTCTATAGTTGAGTGGAGAACAAGGTCTGACTTTCACACAAACTCTGGTGCCCCATATTTGACTATGTCCCCTGGATGGGGAGGCCTGGTGGCACTCAGAGGAAGGATAGCAGGCTACCAAGAAGAGACTTGATACCCTATGAGTATATACAGGGGGAGGAAGTCCCCCTCAGTCACAGTCATAGGGGAGGGGAGTAGGGGGAAAGCGGGAGGGAGGGAGGAATGGGAGGATATAAGGGATGGGCTAACAAATTGAGATGTAATATGAATAAATTAATAATAAAAAATTTTAAAAATAAAGTTCCATATGCATTAAAATAAAAAAATATAAATTAAAACAAAATAAAATATTGCCACTCCCTGGTGACTAAGATCCTAATATATGAGCCCATGGGGGCCATTCGTATTCCACCACCACGGACGGGGTGAGGGTCTCTTCCCTAGGACACCTATGCACACAACAAATGGGGAGATGATAAATAATTAGATTCCATCAAAATTACATTTCCCAAAGGATAACATCAAGAAGATGACTCTAACCCCACGAATGGGAGATTGCAGCTCACAGGTTTGATCAAGTTCTGGCTTCCAGAATATATTAACGTAAACCATGTTTCCAGGTTGGCAGTCTACGTGCAACTTTTAAAAACTGTAAAGAAACTACGGTAGACTATTTCTCTAAAGAAGATACAAAAATAGCGCTAAATGTAAGTAAAATGTTCAGGTATTATTAGCCATAAGGGATGTCACTCAAAACGGCTAGGATATTGCATCTAACACCCTGTAAAGTGGTTATAACTTGTATTTTTTTTTTTTAGTAGTTAACAGAAGTGTTATGGAGGATATTGAAAAATGGGGAGCTTTCTGACACCCTGGGAGGACTGTACGCTTTGGATAGCAGTCTGACAGTCCATAAAAATACTGAAAACCGAGTTACACATGACCCTTCAATTCTGCTCCTAGACCCACCCTCAGTCACATGAAAACACGTCCACTCAAAATCTTGTCCATGAATATTCATAGCAACATAATTCACAATACTCCCAAAGTAGAACTTACATGTTTTTAAAATCCCTTGAGAGCTTCAAGAGAGTTGTTTTTTTTTTTTTAAATCCCACCAACAACATTTTGAAAGAACATGCTTAAGTTAAAAAGAACGAACTTAAAGTCAACAGGGAAGCCCCTGGTTTCAGATTGGTCTGTACAAAGCCCAGCAAATGAGTTATCACCCGGGAGTCTGTGGACAGCGAGGATGAAACAGCCACAGTCAAAGGTCAAATCAACGTCAACACATGAGAGAGAACGCCCATACAAATGACAACACAGTCATCTTGAGACTCCACGACACGTCTTCTTCTTGAGAAGAAGCTACACAGTCACACAGAGAAATCTGGGGTTTCCATGACGTCAAAGGCGGTCTTCTGTCTTGGGAGGGGCACCTGCTTAGCTCTCTGAAAGACTACTTGCACGTCATCGGGGGCCCAATTATAAGCCTACAGATTGACTAAAAGCCACCTTTGGAAGGGATGTTAAAATGACCTTCCCACCCTGCAAACAACTGGATGGTCTGTGATCTGTACATCTGCTTTACATTATCAGCGGTGATGTTAGCCAATTTTTAAAAATGGGGTGGGGGGGAGGAGCTATCACTCAAATTCTCAAAAACATCACCATGTAGGTGAAAACAGACACATAGATGCACACAGAGACTCACCCAGACCAGACCTTCAATGGTCAGTAAATACACAACACAACTTCAACTTCATGAACTCTCAAGTCCCAAGATAAACAGAGCAAGCACAGGTAATTCCAACTTTTGAGAATCAATTGTTTGAAACCATTCAGAACATAGTTTTTCACAGACATCCGCTGGCTTGTGGTCACATGCCCAGGCCACGGCAAGCCTGAGCAGCTGCTGTACTTGAAACAGTGAAATGGTGATACCTCATTTAGGGGGGAAAAAAATCACCATCAAGTTCAACTCCACACTGCTCAGAAGTGGCAGCATTCTGGCCACAGCTTCAGGTTCCAGAAAGAGCACACATCCTGTCTGTTCCCAAGAACTCTAGACTGGAGGGAAAGTGAGAGGTGTGGCACATGAAAGCCCAGCAATTACTACTGTTCAACCCAGAAAACATCAGGAGGAAGCTTCACCTGCAAGGGTCTGTGGCTTTGTACTACTACTACATAGTCCAATCTCAACCTATTTCAAAAAGAAACAAGAGTTAACATTATGGGGCTTTAACTCCAGCACTCATACAGATGTCACACTGCTACATGTTGGCACTATTTTTAACACTATTTTATTTTTATTTCTTATGCCTTTATCTCCTTTCTCCACCCCTTATCCCCAGCAGTTGGTAGGAGAGAAAGAGGTGAGTGGGGAGATGGGGCAGAGTTCTATTTGGCTACGTCTGTCTGTTTAGTGTCATCGGGTTCTTTGGGGCAAGTCCAATCTCAGTCATCAGAATATCTAGCAGTCCAGCTAGCCAGCAAACGCATCAGCAGGAGGGACCAAAAGCAGCCTTCTTCCTTCTTGGAGTGTCCCTCAGAGCATTCCTTGAAGCTCGAAACATCCTTTCCTCTCTCTGGGCTCTGACATTTATACCCTCTATGAGCCCTCAGGATTCTAACTGCAGCAGGCAAAGACCACACCCCTCTCCAAGCCCCATGAGGCAATTATCAACTGTGGACAAACTAAAAGCAGCTCCACATTCCACACTTGAGGTTAAAATGAAAACATGACTTAGTTTTAAAGAAACCAAAACTTCTGCTCTTCCAAAGGTCCTGAGTTCAATTCCCAGCAATCACATGGTGGCTCACCATCATCTATAATGTGATCTGATGCCCCCTTCTGGCCTGCAAGTGTACATGCAGGCAGAGCACCGTACACATAACAAGAAACCAAAACGTCCATTACAGCAAGATTTTTGAAAACATGTGATGAAGTGTTCGTTTGGCACTTTCTCAGGAGTGTCTAGAAGTGAGTGCATTGGTTACTTTTCTCATCCTTGTGATAAAATCCTTGACAACGGTAACTCAGAGAAAGAGAAAAGGAATGGGGCGGGGGACAGGAGATAGGGGTAAGTGATATTTCCAATAAATCCTTTTTTTTTTTTTAAATCTGGACTGCTACAAGCCGGTGCCACCCACCATGCAGGGTGGGTCGTTCTAAATCAGTCAACCAGGTGAGGGTCCCTAATTTGTGACAAAGTGACATTAAAACCAACCAGAGTTGATGATAAAACAGTATCTATACACACTCTGCAATATGTTATGAGAGGTTCCACCGACACAAGAAGGCCTCCCTGTGATATGGCATGTGACATGATGTTACCATGACACAGTCTGCTGCATGGCAGAGAGCTTGAACTCGGTGCTCCAAAGTGAGGCTTGCCCAGGCCAGCAATGTGATTACCTCTTGGGGCCATGGTTTTCTCAGCCGAACATCAATTCCCTCAGCGGGCTAAGCAACCTAGGGGGAGAGGGCAGAAACTTACATTTTTCAGGGGACACTCTGAACTTTTGGAGTTTGCTCCTATAAACATGAAGGAAATAAGAGGCATCCTATCTAACTCCAAGAGAAGGTTGGGAATGTTTGCCAGCCATGCCAGCCTCTCCCCTGTCTCCTGTCCCCCACCCCCACCACCACTTCCAGTGAGCCACTAGCTCTGCCCCAGCCTCAGTCTGGCATGCTCTCAGGCTGAGCACCTGCTTCTGACTCACAGCCTCGCTGCCAACCCTAATATTTGTTCCAAATTCCTAGCCCAGCTTCAGTTTCCAGGTCAAGCATTTCCTATGCACCCATCTCCTCTATCTTACCCTTGGAGTGAAAGGAACAGTAAATCACCCACATCAGGGGACCACAGGGCAACTATAGGTCCAAACCCAGACTATTACCCTAGGCTAATGCCGAAGAAAAAAAAACAGGAAAGCAATAGAAAAAAATGATGAGAGAGTCTGAAGTGGAACCGCCACCTCGAGTGGGGCATGGGAGATGTGAACAACCAAACCAATCTTCCTCACCTAGGAAGAAGAGGTATCCCACACACTCTGGGGGAGACCAGGTGACCCAGGTGTGCCTGAGCTCTCCTGGCAGGGCAGGAAGCAAAGCTGCCCCAGTCCATGGTGTCCAGGACGGCCTTCTCCCCGGGCTCCTAGCCTTCTCCCCGGGCTCCTAGCCTTCTCCCCGGGCTCCTAGCCTTCTCCCCGGGCTCCTAGCCTTCTCCCCGGGCTCCTAGCCTTCTCCCTGGGCTCCTAGCCTTCTCCCCGGGCTCCTAGCCTCTCTCCTAGCTAGCCTCTCCCACTGTCTCCATGGCTCTACCGTCTAGGTAGCCCCAGGACACAGGCAGCCCCTGAGTTGACTAGATCTTCTTTCTCAGAGTCTGAGATCTGGACCTAGTCGGGCCCTAGTGATGGCTGAACTTAGATGACTGTTGGACCTGAAGGGGTAGCTTTTACAACCCGAGTGTGAAGAGTGTGGGGATGGGCAGCAGGAGAGAGGGAGGCACACCGAGAGGGACAGGAAGAAAAGAAGAACCACACACAGGTGTGTGTGTGTGTGTGTGTGTGTGTGTGCACGCGCGCGCGCATGCATGTCCATGCGCGCACATGAGGAAGATAGAGACAGACAAAGCAGCAAAGACAAACTGGAGCACCCAGGGGTGGCTTGATAGGAGGGTAAAGAAGTTGCTAGTCTTTCTGCCTGCAGGAGGGTCAGAGTGAGCACCGCACCCCCTCCTTCTCACAGCCATGCCTCAGGGGAACCTGCTTAGCCATCAATACCGAGAGTTTATCAAAGCAGTCTTACCTTTGACTCAGTATTTGCAATAGAAAGAAATTGTACACACAATCTCAACGAGCAGAGGCAGAAGCAGGTTAAACAAAGACCAGACTACATTAGTTCATACAGCAAATAATGAAACCTCTAAAATAAATGTTTATGGCCGAGAACAGGACATTAAAAATATAAAAAATGCCTCCTGCCCTGTGTTTTTCTATTTCCCTTTCACAGCACCTTGACTGCATAAAACTACGAAAAACACATGTGCTGCTTAGGGTTTGTTTTTTGTTTGGTTTGGTTTTGTTGTTGTTGTTGTTTTTGTTTTGTTTTGTTTGTCAACTTGGCACAAACTAGAGAATTCTGGGAAGAGGAAACTTCAACTTAGAAAATGCCTCCATCAGACTGGCCTGTGGGCATATCTATGAAGCATTTTTTTAAATTAAAGACTAATGTTACAGGGCCCGGGCGACTGTGGGCAGTACCACCCCAGGACAAGTGTTCCTGAGGTGTACAAACAATCGAGATGTGCAAGCCGCAGGGAGCAGTCTCCGCTTCAGGTTTGCCTCTCCGCATGACAGGCTATGATCTGGAAGAGGAAGCCAAGTAACACTGCAGCTGCCATGGGTTGCATTTGACACCAGTGCTCTAGCACTAGAAAGCAAACTAGGGCAACACCCAATCAAAAACTAAATGAAAAGGGCACAAAAACCCATCCAAAGTCGTGAAGGGAGGCTACCTCCCCCACCTCTCCCCTTTTTTACTGCCTGCACTTTCAATGTTTATATACCAACAGCTTGTTCAAAATTTTATGCCCTGATATGTAAAAATAAAATGAAGGAGAAAACCTGAAAATCCATCCCTTACAAGCTTCTTGTGAGGCACAGGGGCACCACAGATCCAAGGCACTCTGCCACTGAGTGATGCTTGGGTCTCATATAGGCCAGGCTAGCCTTTAAGCTTGCTGTGTAGCCAAGGATGACGGTGAACTGGTGGTGTTCATGCCTCTACCTCCCAAGAGCTGGGATTACATGCATGGACCACCACTCTTGATTCCCACCCATATCTGTGTTTGTTCTTGTAAAGTTGGGATTTTCCTAGCCCAGTGGTACCTGGATGGGTTTCTATGGAGAATTATTGACTCTGGAAACAGAAGTCACTCAGCAGAACTTCTGCCCCACTTGTCGTGGTGACATTATTATTAAACATTTCTTCTGTACCTGCCCCTACCTGTGAGGCTAACTTTACTCTCTGCTGGGTAGTTCCAGCTAAAAAATGGAGCTAATTCCATTCTCAAATGTTTTGTTAATTTCAATTATCTTCAACCTAATTAGCTCTCCTGAGGTCCCAAAGAAGCCGCTGGCCAACCTAACAGTGACCAGGAGGCTCTGAGATGTGGCAGGCTCCCATCCTCCTGAGCTCTGAGGGCCTGGAGCTGCTCACACTCCTGTCCTGGAATGGGTGTGCCCTGCTCACTGTTCTCCTCCCACTGCGAGCATCCTCTACTGGTTCTGTGTGTGAGCGCCGAGTAGCAGGACTGTGGTTTGGATCTTTGTAATATGAGGAACATATTGAATGTTAAAATGGTAAGTGAGGGACCACAGGGTCAGGCACTTATATACCATACTGTCACAGGGAAGATGGTGCAGTGTGCAAAGACACTAGCCATGCACGTGTGAGTGCCTGCGTTAGCTCAGATCCCCAGAACCCATGTAACGCAGGACACAGTAGCACATGTCTGTACTTCCAGTGTGCATAAGATGGGATGGGAGACAGAGATGAGGAATCACTGTAAGTTCATGAGCCAGCTACCCTGCTGAGCACAGCAGTGAACAAGAAACCGTGTGTCAAACAGAGTATAAGGCTAGGACCCACACTCAGAGGTGTCCTTCAAGAGTGCCAGTGGCACATGGGGGTGCACCAGACGGATTTCTGTCTTCTTTATGGCTCTCCTCTGCTCTTACAACTGTGTGCATGCAATGGGGTTTAAAAATAACCTTCCTGGTGTGTGTGTGTGTGTGTGTGTGTGTGTGTGTACCTGTGTACCTGTGTGTACACGTACATACAGCTACATACACATGAGGAAGCCATACAAGAATGCAAGGGCTGCCGGGCATGGTGGCACACGCCTTTAATCCCAGCATTTGGGAGGCAGAGGCAGGCGGATCATTGTGAGTTCCAGCCAAGGCTACACAGAGAAACCCTGTCTCGAAAAACCAGGAAAAAAAAAAAAGGAAGAAAGGAAAAAAGGATGTCAGGGCCACTCTGCTGTGGATCTCTACTTTATTCCCTTGTCATTGGGATTTTTCACTGAAACTTGCCTTTCGCCCCCTCCCCAATACTAGGGTTACAGGCATGTATAGGACCAAGCCTGGCTTTTATATGGATGCTGGGGATTCAAACTCAGGCTGTCAGACTTCTATAGCAATCGAGGTTAGACCGAGCCATCTCCCAGCCCTTTAACGGTTGCCTACTTGGTATTCTGAGATGAGGCGGCCTACAGCGAGCTATTCTCAGCCACAGGGCAGTGTTGGTAAGGTAGACTCTGCTTCATACAAAGCTCTCCCAGCTTGGGCCTGAGCACGCTGGGCCACGACACAACATGCTCCTTTTATGGACATGCATAACACTCAAGCAGCAGGTGGCCTGGCTGCCCAAAGGAACTCCTTAGCCTGATGTGGAGGGTCCAGGAAGCAACATCAATATTGAACCAAGGTACCAATACCAAATCAATGATCACCGTGTGTCTGGGACACGAGGGAAAGCTACTTGGCCCCTTGTGGAGTCCAGCTTGTCCCAAGAACAGCTAGCTTATGTTTAAAGATAATAAAAAGTCCAACTTGACTCACAGTCTCAGTCTGTGCCCAGCGTCCAGTTTAACTCAAGGACAACCAGCTGTGTCTAAAAATATTCTACTGCCCCTGAAATGTACTAACCCCTTCCTGCTAGCCTGCTAAATTCTGCTTTGGCAAAAAGATATAAAAAAAAAGCACTGGCTCTTGCTTTTCAAGGTCTTCAGCTTGAAAGAGTTGGACAGACCCCCAACGCATCAGCTCAATAAAATTCCTGTGTGTATTGTTTCTCTCTGGGGACTCCGGGTATAGACTAGAGATCTCTTTGAAGGTCTCAGTCTTACAGATGAAGAGCACAGCACTGAGGGCACCAGCTTAGAAGAGGGCACCCGGAGTTCTCTCCTTCAGCCTCAAGCCTCAACTCCCGAAACCACACATCTCAGATCTCACCTCGGTGCAGCACTGACTCACCAACAGTACCCGACCCCGTTTCAGAGCCTCTGAAGCAACCACTCTCCACCCCCATCGTGGACACAGAACAGTGCCCCCCCATTCCAGAGTGCACCCCAAGGCTAAATAAAGCCCACCAGGCCACCTCACATACACTAAGTAAGAACAACTGCACATGCTACAGTAAGAAATCTCTTTTCCGGGACTGGAGAGATGGCTCAGCGGTTAGGAGCACTGACTGTTCTTCCAGAGGACCCGGGTTCCATTCCCAGCACCCACACGGCAGCTCACAACTGTCTGTAACTCCAAAATCTGACACCCGTAGACATACGATGCACATTAAAAAAAAAAATAAAAATTAATTAATTTTTTTAAAAAAAGAAAGAAATCTCTTTTTCAGGTCTTGGAAGACATCTTTTCACCTCTACACCCCACTGCCTGGCCAGATGCCTGCGGTGAAATGAGAAGTGCTCGCTCACACACTTCTGATTTGTTCATGTGAAAGCAGTGTGCAAACAGGGAACAGCCCATGGCTTTCTATTAGTTAAGCATTAAAAAAAGTCTGAGCAGGCCAGGTGTGGTGGTGTGTGCCTTTAGTCCCAGCACTTGGAAGGCAGAGGTGGGTGGCAAGGCCAGCCTGATCTACAAAGGACAGCCACGGCTATACAGAGAAAACTCTGTCTCGAAAAAACAAAACCAAACAAAAAAGGATTGAGCAGGTATGGGCATGGATTGTTATTCAAGGAGTCTCAGGTTCCAAGAGGGTCTCTCAGCCTCCTCAGGCACAGGACAGGGGCGCAGTCTTGGAGGAACAGTGCCCCCACCTCTATCTTGATCCTACCTGAGGGGACTCACACGCCTTCAGCTTGAGTCCTAGACAGCTCTGAGACCGCTCTGAAGCAGGAGCTGGCAGGGGAGTTGGCAGAAGGCAAACATGTATTTTATGTGCCGTTTATAGAGGTTTCTGAATAGCATTTTTCTAAGCTCCAGGCATGCAGGATTTACATTTTATGACTCAGAACACTAACTATGATTGCCAACCTTATTATTTTTAGACTTTTTAGCACAGAATATGGCAATAAATTCTACCTACTCTTTCTACAAACCCTCTCCACTTCCTCCAGGGAACAAAAAAAAAAAGCACTTGGCATTTTATGGGTGTTATTTTATTTGCATATACAGGTATGTAGTGAAAATTTTTTGGTAACTAAGGAATTAATAGTTGGATCTCAAAGTGATTTCTACACTTGCTGCATAAGTTGGCAAAATATCCCAGGGGCAGAGAAGTAGCTTATGTGCATGGGTGGACTGTACAATGTCCTCACAGCACGCTGGCTCCTGGTTCTGTCTGTCTGCTCAGGCAAGTGGCAATGGGACAGTAAAAGAAGGACCAGAGTCTGAGACAGGAAAGGGGGCCGGGAGATGAGTCAATGAGATCACAGAAACAGTTTATGCTTTAGCCCAACAACGCCTTGCTCTCCAGCCACTAACCTTCTCTAAAATAATTTTTATTGAGGTACGATTTATATACAGTAGAATACGCTGCTTTTGAGTGTCGCTTTGATGAGCTTGCAACAAATTCATCCACCTACGTAGCCACCACTTCAGTCAAACAGGGAACATGTCTCATTCAAAAACTCTCTGGCTCTGTGGCGTGCTGGCTGCTCCTCGGTCCTCCGGCTTCTATTACTGCTGCTACGTAACTTGTTCCAGGGTTGCTTATCTCTGGGGTGATGCAACATATAAAGCTTGGCTCCAGCATCCTTCTCTCAGTAGGCACTTACAAGTGTCAGCCAGATTTCCTGTAGCAGTGGGTCCTAACTTTTCTTCACTCCGTAATATTCCAGTGACGTGTATGTTATCCAGGCTGATGAACACAGGAAGGCTTAAGTAATAACCAACATCAACCTCGCTGCGGACATTTGCATAAAGGTCCTCCTCTAGGGCAGACGTGTAGGCACAGAACTTAGGCCACTGGGTATGTTTAACTTTACAAGTACACCTGGCTTTCCAAAATGGCTGCACCTTTTTATGCTCCCATCCCCGAGGCCGACACTTGGGATGACAGGCTTTCAGTGGTCCTGTCAATGAATACGTAAGTGAATTGCCCTGAGTGTAACTCATGAAATTAAAAATTTTTTAAAGTATGAGATCCGGGTTTTTTTTTTTCACCCTCACGAAGAAAGCTGCATCCTTAGGGAGCGTGGGCAAATTGGCTATAGGGAGGAACCATAGCTCTTTGCGCAGGGCCTGGGGTCCTGAATGTCATCACGACACTTCTCACTAAATAGTTCTCAGGTGTCAGAAAAACAAACCATCTCGTCTCATTTCTTTTTCCCTTTGGTAATAAATAATTAAGCAAGGAACCAGCTGGGTGGCTCAGTGGGGAGAAAGTGCCTGCTACCAAGCCTGAGGACCTGAGTTAGAGTCTCCAAAACCCACGTGGTTGTTGAAGAAGGGAGCCTGAGTCTCACAGCTAGCTGTTCCCCTGACCTCCACAACGACACCCCGGCACAAGCGCCCCACCACCACCATCAGTAAACGCAGGTAGATAGACAGGTAAGTTGGAACAAATGATGCTGAAGTTCCCGTTATAAATTCGTTTTGTCGAAAGTGTCGCAGTCCTTTCACAGCTCAGCACGGTTTTGCATGACGCCCCCTGGCTTTCAGTGGGAGTTTGCACACAGCCTAGAAGGGCTAACCACCGCCACCACCACTACCCCAGTGCATGCACATGGAGAATTTACCAAGCAGTCGCATTCAATCCCCTCTGCCTGGGGCCTCCAGCTGCGTCACTGATCCCTAAACATCCATCAGTGTCCTCTCTGTGTGATCATCTGAACCTCTAAGACTCTCAGAGTCAAAAAGCACAAGCAAGCACTTTCATGGTTTCCTTCTAACACCTCAGCTTACCCGGAAAGGTCCCAGCAGCTTTTATTCTGTGTGGATGGAGTGACCCTCCCGGCCTGCAGGGTGAGAAACTAAGCACATGCCAGAAGTTCCGATCACCTCTTGGTCCCAATAAAGAAAGGTGGGGGTAATGGAGCAGGCAGGGTTGGGGAAAGGGGCGGAGGAGGAGCTGAAGGGGTAAACTGTGGCAGTGGGTGCATGGCAGAACACCAAAGGAAATGAGTCTTGGTTTTTTGTTTTGTTTTGTTTTGTTGTTTTGTTTTTTCAGCTCCAAAGAAGTACATACTAAAGGGGAAAAAAAGCAACTAAAAACATCTGGTGTTTAGTGGAAAAGAAACCTTGACATTTTTTATCTTTAATTCTTATCTAAACACACAAATTATATATTATTGCCTCTCCAAGACTCAGATTTCACTTAAAGATTTCCCATATCCTACTCCAGAGATATCTCACAGTAAGCCTGCAAAGCTGAATAAGCCTTTTATCACTGACAGAAAAGACACCAGCTTCAGTGGAGGGATCTACTTCACCTGACTAGGGAAGCTCACTTGCTGCTAAAGGATTACATATTAAAAAGAAATATACATATACTTTCAGGGGCCTTTACCCATGGAAAATAATCTCCCTGCTGCCAACCCAGGTGACCATTAACCTTTCTTGGATGACAAACTTCCTGAAGATCCAGTGAAAGTCGAGGTCTGTTCTTTCCAAAAGAGTGATCATGAAGCCAGGTCCCCTGAAGGCCTGGTGACATCTCCTGGGTTAAAAGACCTGGCTCTGTTGATTTACTTTCAAATGCCATCTCGGGGTGTTGCCCAGGCTGACCCCAAATGCACAATCCTCCTCCTTCAGTCCCCCTCTAACTACAGGCCACTTTGCTAGTCTCGGGTCCTGGGTTTAAATGAAGGACCCCCTTCATTAACCAAATTCACCAGTGAGATTTCAGTGACAATATCTCAAACATAACCAATATCTGGAAGCAAGAAAACAAACTTCCCTCCAGTCCAAATGCCAAATTCAAGTATGGCAGGAGATGGAGATGACTTTTTTTTTTTTTTTTTTTTTTTTTTTTTGCCAAAAGGTACTTAATATTCTCACAAGAAGAAGTACATGTTCAGAGACAGAAAAAGAGCTGTGGGAAGACAGACTGCCCCCGGTGTCCATTCCCCTGTCATCACCCCTTCACCAGGGTGAGCAGGCTTGTTGGCAGTCACTGACTGAGTACGCACTGTTGGTCTCCATAACAAGCCTATTCTGAAGGGGACGTTCACTGTGGGACTCGAGGGAGGAAAGCTCCTGGCTGGAAAAAAAATGTACAAGAACAGGCTGCAAAGTGTGACTGATCTTGAAAAAATAAAAAATAAAAATCAGAAATGGAAGGTGAAAGAGAGGATCTGAGAATTCTGGAATGTGAGGCAGATGCCTGCTTGTGGCCTACAGACTAATAGTGCCAAAGAAGTCTAGGTCTCCATCCCACAAAAGGATACCTTACCTTACACGGTAAAGGGGACTTGGCAGGCATGGTGGAACTGAAGGCCTGGAGTTGGGAAGGTTTTCCCAGACTATACAGCTGGGCCCTACCTAATAAAAACCATGGGCCCTTTAATAGGGAGACAGGAGGAGCATTAGGCAATGTAGTCACAGAAGCAAAGGAACAAAGCCATAGCGAGATGAGGCCATAAGCCAAGAACTGCAGCATCTTCCTCAGGATGCACAGAAGAGATGCGTGGTCCCCACCAGAACCTCTCTCTCTCTCTCTCTCTGGGTGACATCGTCTTGCTGGGCACCTGGATTTAGGCAGCAGACTTCCAGAATTATACAAGAACAATGCCGTGGGGGCCGATCCATGAGAGCGCCAGTAGGACATGTGCTGCCTACATCATGTTTCAAGGGGGCAAGTGAAGAACACAGTGTGTAACAGCGAACAAAAAAAAGTTAACCTCTGCTATATCGCAAATACTCCCCCCATCCACCAGGAGGAGTGGCACGCCCCTACGGTCCCAGGGCTGGGGAAGATGAGGCCGAAGAATCGCAAAGGCTGGCTTGGTCTACGTAGTACACCTTATCTCAAAAAGAAATAAGCCTAGAACAACTCAGCTATGAGTCTGCACCAGCAACTGGAGAGCTACGGGGCTTCATGATGATAACTCTGGGAATTAGAAAGCTTAGGTTTGGTGTCTTCATTTTCCATATACAGTGATCGCTCAGTAGGCGGGCGTGACATGTTGGTCTCCGTGACCGATCAGTATTTAGAGGCGCTGAGCTTCTAACGCCTCTGGACAACGCCAACATTTGTTCTCTACAGTCTAGGTCTGAGCCATGGTGTCATCAACCAAGTCCAGCATGTCTTCTCTCAGACCTTCATGCCACAGTGTGAAACTGGGCATACTGTCCCCAAGCTGGTGCTCTGGACACTGAACTTGATGAGATTCTGTCGATGCCTCAGTGATGGCTCTGGAAGGCAGGGCACCTCTCACAACTCAATCCTACACCGTCTTCCCTGGCAAGGCCACACCATGGGCCACGGACTTGAGGTAGGCTTGCATGGATGAATGAGGAAATGCTGGCCACACATATAAGGACCATGAATATGCGAAGAAAAACGGAAGAAGAATGGGAATGCTGGGATCTCGATGCTTCTCCCTAATAAGGTAAAATCTTATCAGCCATCTGACGGCAAGGAGAAGTGGGTAACACATCAGTTAGGTTAGGAAGACAAAGCTCTTCCTTTGGTGAGATCGATAGGCCCTGCTCAAAAAGGGGGGCCCCAGAGTGCCACCTGCCCCTTCTACCCCACAAGGACACTCCAAGAAGGTACCACCTATGAATCCAGAAACAGCCTCTGAGGAGAGAACAATCTGGCTGGCACCTTGATCTTGGGCTTTCTAATCCTTGGAACAAAAAGAAATAAATTTTTGGTTTTTTTTGTTTTTTTAAGCTAAGCAATTTGTGGTGTTTTGCTGTAACAACCGAACCTGACAAACTGACAGGCATTTGAGATGCCGCACACATGTCAAGAAGGGCACTTCTGCCATTACTTTTTAAAGCAAAAGAAAGATTTCAAACGCAAAGTGGCCCCAGCAGGCAGACAGCCCACTACTCTGAGGTGAGATGCCTGGCTAAAGCCAGTCAACTGCCTGCCCTTCACATTCAAACCCCACACAGACCGACCTATGCTGCCGCCGCTGCAATCCAGGCGTCACGGTCCATGGGAGAAAATGGACAGGCTGCTGCCCAAAATAGTTTAATAAGGCCAGCAATGATTCACAGAATGGCAACAGACCGAGCCCACAGATGCCGGCAAAGTGCAGCCCAGCCGAAAGGGCAGCTCAGGGCACAAGGTTAACATGGAGACTCGAGAGGACAAGAGCAGCCAGTTACAGACCATGAGGACCACCAAAAACTCCAGCAGAGGCAAAAAGCATTTCAGCATCATAATTCATTAACACTATGTTGGTGTCAGAAAGAAGAGACCCATGAAGGGGAAAGGCAACTGCTCAAGCCTACTTAGGGATGTTTTCCTCCCAGTGGACTCCGATTTGGTCCCCACACTTATCTATAATTATATGTGTGTAACATTTTCCTTTGTGTATGAGTAATTATGAAGGAGAAGGAGAAGAAGGACAGAACTCCCAGACATCAACCAGGCCAGTGACAGGCACAGGCTGCCGTGGTTCCCAGAGCAGACTCACCCACAGTGTGGACGCTGGGGCCACTGACCGTATTTCCCACTCTGCTTCTATTCCAGAGACAAGCGAGTCACTGCATAACGCTGTAAGCTTTTTAGAGGAAAAGGTAATTGCGGACCAGTGAGATGGTTCATCAGATAAAAGTGCCAGCTACCGAGCTATGCAACCTGAATTCAATTCCTGGACCACACACGATAGAAGGAGAAAACTGAGTTCCCCAAGTTGGCCCCTGACCAACACATGTGTGAACCATGTATGGTACATCTCTCTCTCTCTCTCTCTCTCTCTCTCTCTCTCTCTCTCTCTCTCTCTCTCTCACACACACACACACACACACACACACACACACACACACACACACACAGCTATGTAAGATCTTCATGAGTATTAGATATGGAATAAATAGAAACCCTAAAACAATAAATTATGGAATTGTTGGCAGGACACCAACTTTTTCTATAAACAGCCCCATAGATGAGGAAGGCAAAGTTTGGAAAAAGAAAAGAATAAAATGTGACAAGCTTTACAGGACACACACACACACACACACACATTCTCTCTCTGTCACTCTCTCTCTGTCTCTCTCTCTCTCTCTGTCTCTCTCTCTCTCTCTCTCTCTCTCTCTCTCTCTCTCTCTCTCTCTCTCATACAAACACACAAAGGATGTAAAAAAGTTTTTGCAAAGAAAATTTGCTATTCCACAATTCATTAACGTTACATTACAAGTGAGGCAGGTGACTGCCGTATGTTCCCAGTTCTGATCAGAAGCTGGTGTTTAAGCTGTTATTAACGACGAACACAAACCAATGGCTTGCGCTATCACACTTCAGCATGTCAACTGAACGTGTCGTGAGACATACCTGCATAATATCTACATGGCCATTATATATGGAATAAATAGGAAGCCTAAAACAATAAATAGTGAAACTGTTGGCAGGACAGCAGCTTGTTCTATAAGTAACCGCATGGATAAGGTGAGGAAGGCAAAGCTTGGAGAAAGGAAAAGACAGAACGTGACAAGACACACACACACACACACACACACACACACACACACACACACACGAATTAGACCCCCATGGGCCACAGTTTTAAAATGGAAATCTGTGAGAAAGTCATTTTCTCAGCTGGAACCAAACACAGACTCAGAGGTGATGATGAACACAAGGACACGTTAGAATGCTGTTTTTAGATGAAAGCCAAAACTCGCCCATCAGGACAGACCTCATTTGAAAGACACCTGAATCAGCCAGCTTAGTTAATCTTTATTTTTGAAGATCAGGCAGATAAGCACAGCATGCTCAACACTGATCCTCCCGGCCAGCGTTAAGTCGCCTTCGCTGGGGGGTTCTGGAAAGCAATACTCTTTTCATTATAATCCCTTCATGTGTCGGAGTCATAAGGCTTTTATGACAATCAAACTCCATGGATCAAAGACAGAATTTTCAGTACAAGAATAGAAGTGAAGTACTTGTCAACAAAAATAAAACACCTTCCTCCCCTAGATGAGAAGGGGGTGCCCTGCTGCGCCAGACGGAAGACAACTCACAAATAACACTCGGTTTACCAAACTCCCCCCACCCCCACCCCATCTCTTTACTCCCAGACACTGAGGAGGAGACCAAGTTCACTACAGTCTCTGCGGTGCCTAGACCGGTCTCAAAAATCAAGCTGGAAACCGAGACGATCAATACCAGGGGGACTGTATAGTTCAAAAGGCCTTAGTCTCCAGGCGGTGACTGCAAACCTGAGTTTGTCAGACAGCTTCCGTCTATGCGTGGTCCTGGTGCTGGTCACCCTTGCGAAGCAATGCAACGGTACGTGGTACAAGGAGAGTTAAGGCAGCCCTTATCGGTCATCTGTTCCTTGTTCATCATTCAACACTTAAGACTTTTTCAAATAAGCAGATGGGAAGTTCATAAAAGGCCACTTTTCTGACTTAATCTTTGTCATCCAGGGTCATTTCATTCCACGGAATGCATGGTCTTCAGATATGTGTGTAGGCCTTGTGGGGACAATCACAAGGTCCTTAGAGTAGTCTGTTCTCTCTTAAGATCTCTTTGACAAAATATGGCCAAGCTTGCTTGTGGCTCATGGTATAGAAAGTCGTTAAATAATTGATGGTTGATGAAGTACTTCTCCCATAGACTATACAATACCCACTAAAATAATAAAGCAGGTGTGAGAAAAATTTCAATTTGAAATAATTACATATTCACAAGTATTAGATCTCAAAGCCAGGACGAATGACTAAGGTACCCATTAACATATCAAAGTGGATGTTGGCCTGAACAGGTTCCCCCAGCATCCCTCAGTCAGTCCCTGTGAAAAAGCCCTCCTGGCCAGCATACCCCCACACACTGCCCTGATATCTCCAGCCCAGCTATTGGGCTGGACTTCCCTCCACCAGCTCCTCTGGCCCTAAGTATAACTCAAACACTTTGGCCCTGCCAGTCTCTATGGCTACTCTCTCATCTCCTCATGTGGCCCAGCTCAGACAGGTTCTGTCCACTCCAGAGTCTCCTGGATGTCTTTGCCTCTAGCTATGCTCTCCCTCCTATCTACAATAAACCTCCCACACCACAGCTAGAAGCAGCCATGTCCTTCCTTTTATTATTTCTCTTTTTCATTCAACACGAAGTTGTGAAAATAGCACAGAAGAAACCAACATAGCCTTTACCCAACACATGCAAATGGCCGCCATCTTCTATGCAACTCTAGCTGCAAACAGGAGATCAACGTCGGGTACAACGCCACCAGCTGGCACAAGATGACTGTGAGCTTCCGAGCTTCAGAAACTCATCGGTGTTTTCATGCAGCGACATCTGCCTTGTGTGTTGCGTATAGTTTAGGGCCATGTATACTACACACAGACTGTGTGACTGTCAGTGCCTAGGACATTGCTTCATCACCATGAAGAAACCACACAGCGCCTTCTATGATGCTATGCTAAACATGATCCACCTCTTGATCCGCAGGTCACTAGGCTGTATACCTAAGGGTTAGACAATTAAGTTACCATTTTGCCTGAACTTAAAAAGAATGGCAACTACCAACTGACATAATAGTATAGAGTTTGTTTATTTATTTTTGGGGGTAGCAGTTATAGAGTGACCTTTTTCATGCAAGGCACTGATTGATGCATTTGAGAATGCCCCCACCCCCTGTCAAAAAAATTAACATTTAATTTTCTTCCATAAATGTTATCTTAGATCTTTTGGTATTTCTCTTGCAATGAACAAAAAGAGCATTAGTAAACCAGAGGGGGCAAAGAAGGAAGAAAAGGAAAGGAAGGGAGAAGGGAGAGGCTGTGTTCGCCAGGCCTATATCCCTGGCAAGGGGGCGGCATCAGCGGGGAGACCCCATGGACAAAGGCTGCTTGGGCTACTGAGGGAGCCGAAGGCCTGGGCGAAGGGTATGACCTATAAAGGGGGACGAGGCGATAGCTCAGGTGTGAGCGCCTGCCTAGCATGTATCCAGATCTGGGTTCGAGCCACAGCATGAGGTCAGCACGGTCTCAGAGAAGCAATCCCTTTGTTTCCACTCAGTTCACGTGGGATTTCTCTGGCACGACTATTCCCACTGCCCACTAAGATAAAACCAACCACTGCCACGTTGTGATGGAGGGGCCCAAAGCTTGGGTTTTTCCTCAAAAATCAACTAGAAAAGTCCTCCTTGAGGCTCAGTGCCTGTAAGAAATGTTCAACCAGAGCCAAATTAGGATAAGAAACTGTTCATTTAGTCATTTAGGGATGATTATTTCTCTTGCAACTTGTAAGAAATGAATATATTCTTGCAATGCAACCTTTAGTGGCCACAGTGGCAGCGTGGGATAATCCGACAAAGAGCAAAGAGCCTTGGGGCCTCAGGATTCCCTTAACAACACTGCCCTTAGCAAGGTCGGACTGCAGCACAGTGAGGCACTTTCTTAGGCCTCTGGTGAGAATGAAGTTCTGCCCTTCTATGGGAAAGTAAACAACCAAGCCTGACCCAAGTGGGAAAGTTCTAGAAAAAAGAACCCTAGCTCTGGGCTCTGGAGGTTTCTATGTAAGCTTCTGCCAGATGAAAAAGAGAAGGCAGGGTAAAGAAAGGGTTGTTCCAGCCACACATTGTCCCTATGGGCACCGCGACAGAAGAGGGGACAGGATGACCGGAGACCAGGTGGAAACAGGCTGGGAAGACAGCTCTGGCAACCATGTTGAACGCCACTGATGTCAGCCTGCACTGACACACGTGCAGCAAGGAACCAGACTGGTACTAAGGTGAAAAGTGAGCTGAAAAGGAAAAGAACGGAACAGACAATAAACTGTTGAGCTCTTAACAGCGTACACAGCAAGTGTTAAAGAGGCCTTCAGGAGGGGCGGGGCTAGCAGTTGTAAGACATCTGTGAATAATTTTCATCTCGCCTAATGACTTCATACTATACATAATCAACAAATTTAATTTTTTTGTACATTATTCTTCAGTTTTGCCCATAATGATACATGTAATTCTGGTTGCTGCCTTTTAGGCACATTATGGAATTGTATTGGTGAAATAAACAGTTGTTGACCCAGCTTGTTCGGGGCGTTCAGGTTGCTTCCAGTGTTTTGCTCAACCAATGCAAGAGGGAACACAACACTCGCTTGTGTGATGTGTATGTAGGCATATAGTGCTACAGGCTATGAAGCATTTCCCACCAGCTACTTATTGCCATGTCACTCTCTAAACTAGTTGGAGTAAATTATATTTCCACGAAGAAAACACACGGGCCTCCACTTCACGTGTCACCCCCCTTGCCTCAAACAGCCACACTACTTAATGTTTGGAACAAGCCTCTGGACATCAAATTAATTTGTTTGTTTTTAATTTTTCTAAGATCAAAACATATTTCCAAAGTATATCCGATGAAATAATAGGCCATGCACAGTGACAGGGGAGGGAACTACAGAACTATGTTCTCCTTAGGCAAGAAGAACAGAAATATCTGTAAGGAGAAGTATTTGGCGCAAATTAACACAGAAACCCACGTGCCCACAAAAGGTGGACTAAACAAGTAAGAGCGTGCCTGCTGCCACAATCTGAAGGCCTGGGTCCCCCATCCTTACCTCCGTGTTCACAGGATGACATGGAATCACCACTGTGATGGATAGGCATCTCTCATTGGTCCATGTGCAGGATTAGCAATTTTAAAAGGGACCCAGTATGCAGCCCAGCCCTGCTGTCCTATGTGGAAACTGAGGAAACACCAGCTGCTGCAGAGAGCCTTCAACCAGACACCAAACCTTGATGGTGGGCTGTCCAGCCTCCAAAATTACGAGTAACGAAACTTCTGTTGCTTGGGAATTGCCCAGTTTGGGATAATTTGCGATAGCATCCCAAATTAAACCACTTGTCATATAAAAAGCCACAGATCAACTTTCCAAAACTGGTCAGCTCTGGGGGCATAAAGTGCCCAATATCCTTCTACCCTGAGTTCCAAGATCTCTGTGGGGTTCAAGACAGCTTCAGAACTCTGTCATCATCAATGTTAAGGCCAGTAAGACTAGGCTCTCAGACGAACAGCTGTCTTTTTTTTTTTTAAGACCTCTTGGAAGGCTCCAAACTTAGTCTATCTCTGTCTGTCTCTCTCACTCTCCCCTTCCCCCTCTCACTCTTGCATGCACATACACATACATGCATGCCTTGGGTACACACATACACATACATGCATGCCTTGGGTACACACATACACATACATGCATGCCTTGGGTACACACATACACATAGGCACATGACAGCATTCGGCTGCAAGAGGGAAATTATTGAACAAGCTGTTTGTTACTGCAGTTTTCTGTTGGTTGTTTTGTGTTGTGTTTTGTTTTTGAGGTAACATGTGCATGAATGAGAGGGGAAAAAATAAAGTTCCATACTTCAGGGAAATCATATAAACATGAGCAATATTATTTATCACTATAAATAAACTAAGCAAGATGCCAAACGCAAGAATGAGGAAAAACAAAACAAACAAACAAACAACAAAAACCAGCATGCAAGAGTCAGAAGGGCATGAGAAACGACTATTTTAAGAATCCTGAGTGGAAGGCTATTGGAGGTGATCACAGGGATTATTAGGATTAGCCCAAGGTCGGTGCAGAACAAGAAGGCCCAGTGAGGTCAAGAGAGCAGGGAAGGCAAGACTTAAGAGGAAGAAAGGGGCAGGAAACGGGGTGGTGGTGGTAGTGGTGGTCACTTCCAAGTCAAAGAGCAAAGGCTTCTGGGGAGGCGGTGCTGTGAGCCGCTGCAGCTGGCCTAGCAGTCCCTCCTGCAGGAGCCATCATCCCGAGTATATGCAAAGTCACTGGAAATATGTGTCACTTCCCACTATGCTGGACAGTCACATGCTTGTGGGAGCCTGAGTTCACTTTCAAACCTGGGCTATAATTCTGGAAGATTCTAAACCTCTGAGGTAAAAGGCCATGCCTCTTACCACAGAGGAGCTTAGGCAAGCTCATAAAATACAAGCCTGGCTAATGAGCCTCTGGGCAAGCTTTGGAGGAGTGACAACGGCAAGGTCCGAAGGCCGAATAAATCTGGCTCTTCATGATAATGAATAAGGGACAGGCGTGGTAGCACACGCCTTTAATCCCAGCACTGGGGGGGGGGGGGGGGCACGCAGGGGCAGGTGGATTCCTGTGAGTTTGAGGCCAGCCTGGTCTACAAAGTGAGTCCAGGACAGCCAAGGCTACACAGAGAAACCCTGTCTCAACAAAACAAAACAACAAAAACAAAAAAACAAAAGACAAAAAAACTGAGAAACTCCCCAGCTTCCAGCCTTCTTTATGCAGTCATTTACATGTGGGTTTTCTGATCCACACAGGAGGCCTTGGGCGCCTGGAGATTTAGGACGTAGCAGCCCAGTCCAATTGTTGAGAGTTTGAAAGACAACAGCAGCTCTAAGTGCTGGGAATATACAACCAAATCCTAGTAACGCCATGTCTAAAAGAAGAAGAAAATGAAGAGAATGCCAAGGCAAAGGAGATTGAAAAGAAGCTTGTGCTTTTGAAGATAATAATGCAGGCGTGGGGGCTGGAGAGATGGCTCAGAGGTTAAAAACACCATCTGCTCTTCCAAAGGTCCTGAGTTCAATTCCCAGCAACCTCATGGTGGCTCACAACCATCTATAATGAGAACTGGTGCCTTCTTCTGGCCTGCAGGTGTATACATAATAAATAAATCATTTAAAAAATAATAATGCAGGCGTGGAGTACGGGAGTGAGAGGGCTGCAACGTGGAATCTGGAAAAAGATTCAGAAACACTGTCAAGGAGTTCTCTTTAAATCAACTGTTGATAAAGGAGCCAAAAAACCAGCTAATGAGTGAATTCAGGGACAGAAGTAGACAACTGAGCTGCATCTGAACTGGAAATACATGAGAGAAATTCAGAGGGGGGAAGACACTATTGGTAGCCATGACAGGTCTGTCAGAACGGCTGACTGACTGTACAATCCCACCACAGCAGGGAAGACAGCAGGATGCAGATGAAGGCAACCAATCACAGTGAGTCTGAAGGAATCTATGAGAGAAAGCAGCGAAGCAGAGAGGAAATCCTGGGGCTACGACAGAGGGGTGTACTTCAAAGGTCACCATCACTGAAGCATACTGAGCTGAGGCCACTGAGTGGGATATTAAGATGGTGAGAGGTCACAACAACGCAGATGGGAAATAGGAGATGAGTCCCCAGCAAGGTCACACCAGAGAGCAGCCACCAAGAGGATGAAGGTAAGCAGGGGCAGGCATCTGGGAGCTGGACCACTTCCCACACTAATGGTCTTAACACTTCTTTAGGGGGAATAACAATCGAATAGCACGAGTCTCTGGCACTAGGAAGACAGCAGTAAACCCTAGAAAACCCAGCCTATATTTCTAGGGAACGCCTCCTCATCTGGCCCTCCTCCTTCCTAGTCGAGCAGTGTCCACAGGAAATAAAAGAAGATGCACAGGAGGAAATTCATTGCATCGGAGATGCCTCTCGTGTCTCTGCCTCGGGCATCATGCCCTTTCTCTCAACCCCTCCACCGGGATGGACCACACACGTTCCACCACTGAACCACTTAGCCGCAAGCTGTTCTCAGATGTCACACATGCTTTTCCTCCACTTGACTTTCTCAGCCTCCAGCACCTACATCCATTTTTCCACACAGCATCCGATTGAGTCGAGAGGTCTAGTATAGCCTAAGATAACCACATCCAGTTATTCAGCATCTAACAGATCACAGCATGGGACTCTTCGGGTAAAACTTAGAGGTAAACGACATATAGAATACAGTCCTGACCTGGTGACTGTTAGGCTTCAAATCTGGGCCAAATGGCTGAGGATCTGGCCACCAGGTTCTCCCTGCGTCGCTCAGTCCCCACCTGTTACATGGCTCTTCTGGCTGCATAGCCTGTCCCCTACCTTAAACTTCTCCAGCCCAGGGACTGGACTGCCCTATCCTACAGAACCCAGCCTTTTTGGTTACCCGGCCTTCTTGTCTACTCTCTTGTGTCCTGGCTGCTGCACCTGGTCCCTCCCTCTGCCCCCTCCTCCCTTCCCCTCCCCCTTCTCCTCATGTAACTCAGTCCTGCCCCATTTTGGACTCTCACAGATGTGCCTGCCTACGCTCTCCACATATCTATAATAAAACTTCTCCTCCACCATACCTAGGAGCATTCAAGTCCTTTAAATGATTATTTCTTTTCTTTGTTTTTTTTTTTTTTTTCATTCATCTGGTGCCCAAAACCCCCGACCAATCATGTTCCTTCCTTTTTTATTTCATTTTTTTTTTTCATTCAGGATATTGCCAGTGGTGGAACAGAGGCTTAGCACCTGAGAGTCTGGCTTGATTTCCAGTACCCTACAAATTTTTAAAATCTAAATTAAAATAAATTTAAGAGTCACACTATGTAATGACATCACCCAAAGTCCTGCAAAATTGAGACACAACTCTTCCTTTCTTGAAATATTTCCTTGAAATATTTTTAATGTAAGTTTCAGAGTCAGTATCTTTCCCGTCTTTCCTAGGAGAAAGAGGCTAGAACCTGCTCGCGGTTTCCCACATAGCACACAATGCAGCAAGAAGGATCAATCTTTGTTCCAGAAGCCTGCTATGGACCCACACTAACTCCTGTGGGCAGCACAAAAACAAACAAAGGGGGAAAAAAAACAAGAGTCAGGTCCAGCTGAGCCAAACAGCTGGTTCCTCCACCCTGGCTCTCACAAGAGGTGGTTTGTGTGTTTGTTTGACAGAGAGCACAGAGTTTCTGGGTTTCCCTGGTGCAAACATTTTGCTTCCTGTTAGGTGCCGGGTTTCAGTCTCTTTTCTGAAACCATAGAAGCTAGGAGCGCCGCGCACTGTTCTCTTTAAACTTTAAAAGAGATGGTATGGCACGCATCTCGTGCTTTATGACACAGCCCCAAGGCCTTGGGGGGGCGGGGAGGGAACAGCTCTCAGCCAGGCATGCCAACATTCCTCTGCAATGCGTGTCCTGGTTAAGTGGGATAAAGCCCAACAGAACCAATGGCAGACTTTGCCATTGAATGAGCTTAAATAAACAAATAAATAACAATAACCAACCTACTCACAAGTATGGTACAAAGGTATCCTGCAAGCTGGCTGTGTACATTGGAGCTTAAGGAGCTGGGTTCAGCTACCCGTTTGGAAGGTTGTCCTCTGTGTAGTCCCAAAGAAAATATCAATCTGGAGCTACAAGCAACATCCAGACACCACACAGGCTTTCAGAAACCTTCCCGTGCTAGGTCAGGCTGCATCACTAATTCCTTATAGTCTCCCAGGCTGTGGCAGCCCTGGGACTTATACCGTTCACACCGCTTGCACAGCTTCCCTAGGGCAATGCCACACCCATGGCTTTCTGGTTGTGTTCTTGCAGAGAGACTCTGCCCTCTTTCTGTCCCCAGTACTCTGTGGGTCCTGTGAGAGAGACAAGAGCTCTCCAGCCTGCAGATCTTTTATCTCAGAGGTTTCGAGAAAGGCAAAAAAAAAAAAAAAAAAAAAAAAAAAAAAAAGCCTTTCCGGTGGCTCAGTCATTTAATTCCAGAACAGGAAACACACAGGCGGTTTCCAGCTTTTGGGCCAGGTCCCCTTCCAAAGAGCATGAAGCTGTACAAGATGCCCGTTCCGGCCAGTCAGCTCTCAGGTCCTTGGGTCTTTGGGAAGGCTGCACTTGGATGGGGGGTGGGCAGTTACCAGCAGGCTCATTGTCATAAAAGTAGAAAACCCAAAAGGAATCAGACAAAAATAAAGTGGCAGAAAATGGGGCGCTTGCCTCCCCACAGATGTGAGCAAAGTAGGCTGACTCCACAGCCTGAAGACCAGAAAAGCAGGCACGCAGTGCGTGTGAGGCCGGCCCACTATTCCTGTAGGGTTAACTGGTGCGTGTCTTCCTGCAGGTAAGGCCTCTGCAGCCAAGGGCACACCTGCGCCGGGTGTGGCTTGGCGGACAACGCAGATCGATATTTAAAGAAAAAGGGGGCTCATCTATGACACCTCTGTAAACAAGCCTCTGTCTACACTTCCCTCCGGGTCTTCAGAAGTTTTACAACTGAGACTACAGAGTCCTTTTGCCCTCAGTGGTAAATGGTAAATAGCAATGTCGGCCGAGGCCTGCTCTCTTCAACAGTTGCATGAAGTTGTAAAATCACTGGCATCAGGACGGAACTTTCCCCAGGTGCACCAATCCACACTCAGCTTTTGAAAAGCACACCTGAAGTGACTCTTGAAAGTGCCACTGTTCCTTCTGTTCCCTCCTGCACCTTCAAAGTCAGTCAGTCCTTGTAATAAGGTGGCGCCCTGCCTGCCTGAGAGGCGAGCCTTACCTGCACAGCGGCTGCGTTTGCGTCTGCCAGGTTGCATTAATAACTTAAGAAGAAACCCGCCTTTTTGAGGGTTTCTCTAAACTACTTCAGACCGGGGTTAGCGCTCTGACTCAGGCTTTGTTTACTCAGGTCTCCGAGGAAACCTATCTAATATTAGTGTCGTGCTAAGAAACAGATCCAATTATGAAGCAAATCACAGAAGTCAAACTTAATAAACTGAGAGCCCAGCTCTAGGAAAGCGGTCCCGTCCTGTGTGCCAATCCGCCAGGACACAGTAAACGGGTGGATCATTGGCAAAGCCTCACGGTCCTGAGTAAACATCGTAATCAGATGGAGTTTGGGGCTTGTTCCTTCTCCTCCTGTGTCTTTTTGATACCACTGCATCCATACAACCCCACGATCAATATTGCAGAGTAAACATAACAGAGCAAAACGGTATCAGAATAATAACAGCAATAAATGAACTAAGGATCTGTTAGTTAATCACTGGTCCTAGAGTGGAGGGGAGACTGTTCGTCCTCAAAACATTCTTTTAGTAGATGAAGAAAAATCAAGGAAGAAATGTCAAACTTCCCAGTTAGAAAGGCAAGGACATCCCCTGAGAGTGATCCTGACTTATAGATGGCAGGGACGTCGCACCGAGAGCTCTGGTTACAGAAGCGGTCCCAACAACTGCACTCTACTCTCTCATTACATTAGATGTAAGCTCAGCTTCCGAGGCTCCTGAGGATGCTAAGATGGCCCAGTGCAAAGACACCATGACAGCACAGAAGAGTGCAGACACACTTTTTTTTTTAAATCTGAAGGTTCACACCACAAAATATCATTTGTGTTTTCACTTGGCAAGGCTTAGAACTTCGCCGTCAGGTGCTTCTTACTCTCCTTAATGGCGAATGGGAGCTCACGTCACGCACTCACTCATGTTTACTCTCCTTTGCGCCTGGTTTGGGAGGAATTCATTCCAGTGCCATAACTTTGGTTTCATCAGAGGTATCTTTCTGTGCAACCCGCTCCTCTAACTTTCAGTGAGGGTCATCTGAGCATGGCCAGGGGAGCTCACCTCTGCAGCAGTCTAACTATGGGGTCTGTGGGTGCCTGTGGGCCCTCCATCAGCCTACGGATTCTATAAGTAGGGACCCACATCTGTACTGTATGGTTCAGCTGCACTTTCTGCACTTTGATGGATAGGCAGCAAGACCTCAACACTGGTTTTAGGTGACTGTCCCGTATAGCCCGCCTTTGGCCAGGCCACACTAACTCCCTCCGGCATCACACTCTCAAATGGCCCACAATGGTTCTTCGAAGTGACACCTGTCAGATACTTGGTGGTTTTTTAGATATACATCTCCCAGGCTTGAGCCTCCTGATTTGCATGCCTTTGTGAGGTTTTTCTGGGTTAGGGGAGTAGCTATTTTCTTCTTCTCAGGCCACTTCCAGGAAGAGGAAGGACAGTGATGTCTTAAATGCATAACTCAGTGTACTATTCTAGAAAACAGAGAAACCGAAAAACAAGTGGCAATAAGTCCGGCCCAAAGGCATCAGGACCTAATTTCCTTTTCTTGACAAATTCCAAGATGAGGTTTTCTTCTTGTAGCTGAGTTAAGTCCAAACCGACCAGCCAGGATATTTAATGGTCATGTCTGCCTAAGGCTCAGTTACTTTATCACAAAGAACAAAGGAGGAGAAAAAACACTGTATTTCAGGAACCAGCCCTGCTCCCACGGTAATCCCTCACTGGCAACTCTTCTTTCTCCCAGGATGAATAAACACCATCATCTAAACTGGGGAGTGGCACTCCACACATGGAATCCCAGAAACTTGGGAGGCTGAGGCAGGAGGATGACTGTGAGTTTGAGCTCAGGTACTGAGTTAAGCCTAAGCTGTAGTATGTTAAGACCCTGCCCCAAGTTAATTAGTTAATCTAAAAATAAAAAATAGAAACAGAAACATCTCCATGTAATTTTACCCATTCTCCCCCAAAAGAGTCTCTAGATTTTTCTACACTCCAGTCAATCTTTGAAGGACAGAATCTGTTCTGAGTTGTGCTCAGGCCAGCTTAGACAGTATCTTGTATTTCTACATTTGACAAAGACTGAGCAAACATCAAGTATTATTCTCAGAACTGGGGACATACGGGTGAGAAAAACCACTGCTTTCTCGAAGCCCGGTCTCGGCACCTCGAATAACGAATATCACACAGAAAGCCTGCACTCACCAGATACTTGCTGAGGCATCCTGCATGAGCCAGGGGGCCCTGACTATGAAAATGATGACTTCAGATGTGGTTTAACACGCTGAAGCGGTGTGTTCAGATACAGCGAAATGATTCCTGGTGGCTAGTGGGGAGGGAAACAACATGCAGTGCATGCAGGACACACAAAGCATCGAGTCTTGCTACAAGTTGCCTCAGCCTTTGCAAAGATAACTATACTAACCACATGGCAGGATGCTTGCTGTTGGGCTAAGACGCAGCCGAGTAACAAGCATGTGTCTATTATACAAGAGACCCGGATTCTATCCCTAGTATTGAAAAGGGGAGAAAATGTTCACTGTTCACAAGAAGTCAAAAAAAAAAAAATCTAGGCTATTCGAAAACAAAGCAAAGCACAAAATATATCTTAGAGAGATGTGTGACACCACTGATTTTAAATATTTTTATTTCTTAGCATAATACATCTTCCAGTTACCAAGTAGCAAAGTGCCTTAAAACATAATAGGGTGAAACAACCATTTTACTTGGTACATAACTTGAGGATCAAGAATTCGGCAACAGCTGGGCTGGGCAGTTGCCGGGTCAGGGTTTCTCATGAGACTGTAGTCTCTCTCCGGGTGTGGCTGACATCCTCTGCAGGCTCAAGTAGGTGGGTGTCTGAGACAGCTCCCCTCAACCTGCTGCCTGATGACAGCTGTTAACCTCAGCATCAGCCGGGCTGTGAGCTAACGCGCCTACGTGTGGCTTCTCCTAAATGGAAATCTATCTCGGTGGACTTCTATTTCTACATGTCTGCCACCATCACCAGAACTAGTGTCCCAGGAGCAGAATTCATAGAACCCTTTACAGCCCGCAGCCTCGTACAGCACGCCTGCATGCTCTCTGTGCCAACTCACAGGCAACTGGAGTGTGCACGGCCCCCACCTGCTCATGGGAGGGGAGCTCTGGCCTTAGGGGTTTGTTTCCTTGTTTCTGGAGCTGGGGGTTAAACCTAGAGCTTAGACATGCTTAGTACATGTTCTTCTCCTGGCCTGCATACCTCCCGTGGCTATTAAAATAAAATAAAACAAAATACCTACAGAGTATGTGAAGGGGTAAATTTCTATTCGTTTTAATATAAGTATGTGCTTGGGTAAAATTTTTAGCTGTGAGTCCTTATGAAGGAAATAGGCTACTCTGTCCCCTGCAAATACCTTCTTTAGTTAAATTAGCTAAGATTAGCTAATTGATTTTTTTTTTTTAACAAAAGAATCGGGAAATAGTTGTCAGACTTTGGACTCTTACACGACAAAAGGCTTCGACCCACCGTGGAGGCTGCCTGTTGCCTGGGATCTTAGGGTACACGGGGCCCCTCCTTGCTCAGGACTTGAATGCTCACACCTGCTCTGGGTTCAAGGGTTGCCAACAAGTGGGTTGGTGAAAGAGACAAGAAAGGAATGGGCTCCCATCTCCATGCCCAGCCTTCTGGAGACCCAGACTGTCTTCCCTCCTTCCCTTTCCCAGGACATGAAGCACCTGTCCTCAAAACGGGCTCTTCGGTTTGCTCTCAAGGCGAAAATGACAGCTCTACTACTGACATCCCCAACCCTGTGACATCTTTAAGTCCCTACAGTAGAGGAATGGTCCTACTCCACAGGATGCTGACCACTGAGTCCTAGAAAGCCTTGAGGATCTCCAGACACAAGCTGGAGGTGGCCCAACCCCGTGGCTGTCATGGCAGGAGGGGCAGCACGCCCACGGTGGCGGGACTGAAGACCTCACAGTCCCTCAGGAAGCTTCTGTGATTCTACAAAATGGAATTTAGAAAATAAAAGCAAGGCTGTGGCTTGTGGGGCGTTACTATTCACTATCCTCCTTCCAAAACCATGTTAGAACAGAAAAAGAGACCACTATGGAGTTCGGAATGGTGGATCCCGGGGTGAATCAAAGGTCCACAGAAGGATTTGGGCACCAGGTCTGTGGAGTTGTACTTGAAGCTCACCGGCCTTGGGCTGCCTCCCCAACTGTCTTAGTTAGGCTTTCATTGTCGTGAAGAGACAACTCTTACAAAGGAAAATGTTCAACCGGGGCTAGCTTACAGTTTCAGAGGTCTAGTTCATTGTCATCATGGTAAGTGCATCACAGCGTGCAGCCAGATGTGTTGCTGGAGGACCCGAGAGTTACACCATGACCCATAGGCAGCAGAAGGAGACTGTGTGCCACACCGGCCATAGCTTGAACATATATGACCTCAAAGCCCATCCCATGGTGACACGCTTCCTCCAACAAGGCCACACCTCCTAAAGTGCCATGCCCTATGGCCAAATGTTCCTACACGAGTCTATGGGGTCCATACTCAGTCAAACCACCACACCAACTGATGCCTTCTGCCGCCCCTGATGCTCCCAGGACACTCCCCCCCCTCCCCCCGCAAAGTCACAAGCTCTCGCTTCACAGGCCTGCCTTGTCACGGTAACTCACACGAAATGTCTCCTAAAGCCATGTTTGAGCATGCTGGTTTATCTCTGTCAGAACACAGTCCAAGGACGTGAGAATTCTGACTGCTTGTGAGGAAACTCCAAGAAAACAAGACAAGCATCTTGTGACCTCAGTATCTTCGAAACACAGAATTGGCCTTGGGCTGTGTGTGTGTCTGTGTTTGTGCTCCTCCTAGGTGTAGCACACAGAAGTTTGCTTCCACTGTTGTTACTCGTGTGCCTCTATGGAAAGACATGGTTTTTTGCCACGTGTGGCCTGTCCTTGTGACTGAGCACCTTACTCGTGTGATTCTTCTTAACCCATGGAGCGTAACTTGGTTGATGCTCTGAATACAGTTGCCTGCAGGCATGAGATTTTAGTCCATCTCATCTTTAGGGCCCCACCCCCCCACCCCCCCACCCCCCCACCCCCCCACCCCCTCCCACCCCCCCACCCCCTCCCACCCCCGGTTTACACCGCCAACTAGAGCGGTAAGCATCTAACCACATGACTTCCCTACCTATCTGTGGAAGGGAGAAAGCAAACAGCATCAAAAGGATCCAGGAGCCACTATTTCTGAGTAAACATCAGAACTCTGCCTAAAGCCTGAACACTGAAATATGTGATACAGACACTAAAGAGATGCCTCGGAGGTTAAGAGCTCTGGCAGCTCTTGCAGAGAAAGCTCAGGTCACAGCATCCATGCCAGGCAGCTCACAACCACCTGGAGTGCCAGCTCCAGGGATCTGATGCCCTCATCTCTCCCCCATGGGTACACAAGTACACACACACACACACACACACACACACACACACACACACAGGCATGCACACAAAAGGGGAAAAAACTGTTGTAAAACTGAAATAAGCTATACGCTGGATTGTAGTATGAACAGAGTACAATGTGTACATGCATATGCGTATAAATGTGTGTATATGTGTGTATATACATATATGTGTATGCATATGCACGTATGTGCATGTGAAGATGTGTGTGTATATGGATTTGTCTCTATGTGTATGAGTACATGTGCATGTGTGTATGTGTTTCTGTCAGAAGTCAAAGGGTAAGAATAGTTGTCTTTTAAAATCCAATGCCCAGTTCTAAGTATTTTACTGGAAGTAAAAACAAACAAGCTCCAAGTAGCATGCAGCAAACTCTCCGGCCCGCAGAGAAACCCAGAGCTGAAGCTGACAGCAGGCTGGATGACAAGCCACAGCTTCCCGGGTGCTGAGGGCAGACACACACGGCTTTCCCTTTCCTTCCTGTCTGAGAACCTTGACACGAAAAAATAAAAAATAAAAAAAAGGAGTCTTGCTTGTTGTTGTGTTGTGTCTTTAATCCCAGCCCTTGGGAGCTAGAGGCAGGTAGATCCCTGTATGAGTTTGAGAGCTGGTCTACAGAGTGAGTCCCAGGGCAGCCAGGGCTACATAGCAAGATCCTGTCTCAAAACATAACCCCCCCCCAAAAAAAACATAACCCCCTTCCTCCCCCCACAAAAAAGCTAGAGTTGCTATTTTCAGATATTTGAAGTTTTGCTGAACAGAGGACAATGGCTTCCTCTACTTCACAGGAACTGACTGCACCTCTGCAGAGAAGAAATCTGACTCACTCTACTTCAGAAGGCAGGGCAAAAGATTCCCGGTAACCATGAGAGCCCCAGACTTACTTTATCACTAATAAAAGGACCCTCTTAACAACTCAAAGACCGTACCTGAGTCACTGAAGAGCCTCTCAGAGACAAAACGATGCCTGCCTTCGAAGCTGTGGCCTGCACAGCAGCAGAGGCATGGTGCACCGGGCCACACGTGTGATCCCCTCTTCCAACCCCGAGGGACTACATAGTGTCCCTTCTACGGGGTTGGTCGTCTCCATCTTTCTTTGTGCAAATAGCTTCCCAGGATCTTGATTTCCCATCTGTACTGAGTGCATGTCTGTCTACCTGCTCCAAAGATGACAACAGTCTCACTAAGAACTATCACCTCAATCCTCAAGGGTGCCGGAAGACGCTAGAAGCAAAGCACTGTCCCTGAGAGGCCAGATGAGGGACTGTGCAGGGGAAATATACTAAGTGCATGGCTGTGTGTGTGACTCGTCAAAAGAGGCCAGCTGTTCTAACGGCCTGTGTGCTGCTCCGGTCCACAGAAACAGGAGGATGTGAACAGCAGCCACCAGGTTTAGAGCTGACCTGCATGCATTTGTCAATGTTTCATTCACAGGCTTGGTAAACCGTGACTTCTCCCGACCTTTACTTCTCTGTTTCTTCCTCGGCTTCATGGGCACCATGTCTTTTCTCACCTGTAAATACTAAGGTCAGCAATCCGGCTGTGAACTCACTTGGAACTTATTCGTGTTTCTTCACACTAGAGCAATCATGCTAGACATTCCATGCTACAACAATTTATTTCCAGTATCTTTCCATGGCAGGACGGACACACACGCATACATACACACACACACACACACACACACACACACACACACACACACACAGTGTCCTATCACCTATCCTACACCATGTTTCAGAAGTTCTTAAATGGGCTTTTGTCACATTCTAATATTTCTCTTTTGGGGTTCTTGTTTTGTTTTTTGTTTTTTTGTTTTGGTTTTTGGTTTTTCATGACAGGGTCTCTCAGTGTAGCCTTTGCTGTCCTGGACTCTCTTTGTAGACCAGGCTGGCAGCGAACTCACAGTGATCCGCCTGCTTCTACCTCCCAAGTGCTGGGATTAAAGGCGTGCGCCACCACACCCGGCTACAGTCTAATATTTCTGTTAGAGGGTGTGTCACAACATTAACAGGCACGCAGGCATGCTAGTCAGCATTTCTATTGCATCAGGTTGTCTATTTTCCCTTTGTAGTGGTATGTAAGCGGTGGCCTCCTAATAAACATCGGTTTGGTTCGCTGAAACGGTTGGCAGTACGGCAGCACACAGTCAACCTGATGAGGGCTGGTGAGAACACACTCAGGACAGCTCTTGTTTTATCCCATCAGCCCAGTTGATTTCAGCCATAGCCATAGTGAAGGAATCCAAGTAGCATGGCCTCGGCGGAAAGCTCTCACCAGAGTTGCCAACTCAGGTAAAAAGCAAGCACAGCCCAGAAGTGTGAGAACATAAGTAGTTAAAGGCCCAGCCCAGCTGAGGGCTATGGTGTGCTGATAAATAAATGGTCCAGATCACATCAGGCAGAGAGAGGAATCCTGGGGCAGAATCAGTCCAAAGCATCAACCTTCACAATACACTCTGCTGTCAACTGTTATCTGTCCCTGATCTCAGCTCTCCTTCCCAGGTTCATTAAAAAAATGAAAAACAAAAATAATAAAACAAAACTACCTGCACTCAAATGCTTGCTTTGGGCTCTGCTTTGATGAAACCAAACTCTGGCAAACTTGAGGGAACCAAAACAAAGGCCCAGCCTTGATCAACTATTTAACAAGCAATGCCCTATGAGTCAAAGGTATGCTAGCAAATCAACTGCCTGGAATTTGAGATCTATTTTCCACAGAAATGTTATTGTAAATTATTAGCTTTCAACACCAGACCAGAAAAACCATTTACTCTGTAACAGAACAGAGTGCCAGCATAAAAGTTCCTAAGGAAACAGGTAATAACTTTGTCACACCTCATTTCTTTACCAGGAAAGAACAAGAAAACACAGTAAATTCCTTGGCTGACAATGATACGGACACTGGGACACAGAGCAGGCAGTTAACAACAGGTGTGCTTGGGCTGGAGACATGGCTCAGCAGTTAAGCGCACTGTCTGGACTTCCAGAGGTCCTGAGTTCAATTCCCAGCTACCACATGGTGGCTCACAACCATCTGTAATGTGATCTGATGCCCTCTTATGGTGTGCAGTTGTACATGCAGGCAGAGCACTGCATATATAATAAATAAATCTTAAAAAAAAAAAAAACAAGTGTGCTCGGCTGGGCTTAGCAAGGTCACAGACTCTGCAACTGTCACCACAAAGCACAACCTGAAGTCTATGTGACAGCCAGGAGTCAAGTCACAGAATCAAAGGAGCCTGAGTTGAAAATAATCTGGGCTCTATGGTAAGCTAAGCCTTAAACGTCTATGTTTGGGGCAGCAAGCCCAGGGCCTGGCATACAGCAAAGATGTGTGTGGCCCTGAGCTACAGCCCCAGCCCTCTTAGAACATTGTTAATAAAGCGGATGCACCCACCCCCACAATTACCATCTGCTCAGTTAATAGTCAAGCCAACAACCTCTCCCTATGAAAGCCCAAGTTAAAGATTTTATCATTTGTGTGCATGTGAGTGCCCACGGGGGCCAGAAGAGGGCATTGGGGTCTCTAAAACCCAATTTTAAAAATATTTACAAAAACCTCGTTTATTGCCAATTCCCAATGCTTGTGGCCACAGGAGGTAGAACGTGTGGAAGACAGAGGCAAAGACAACTGGGCCTATGGAAAGAAGTAAAAACCTTCTGTGAACATCCTTTCCAGTGGCCTAGTATAAATCCACGCTCAGGTGGCTTCCTTCCCAATTTTCTGAACAAACATAAAGACAAAGTTATGAGTAAAGTTATGAATAAAGAATTTACATCGAACTTCTTATATCCCTTCTGGTTATCTCGAGTGTGGACAGTGAAGATGAAGCACAAGTCGCACATGTCAAACACACACATGTAAGTTCTCTACTATGACTGCAGCATAAAACACAAAAGCATCAGGAAACCTGGGAAGAAGTGTGGTACACCAAAGCCAGAGTTAGTGGTCACTGCTAAGAGCACATGGATGCTCTCCCTCACCCACCCCATCCCCGCCCCGCCCCCCAGAAGTATTGAGCTCAGAAAGAAAATATTCTTTACCTTTCTTCCAGGCAAAAACTGATTTTAAAAAGGCACCATAGGTGCGGGGGGGGGGGTGCCTGTAGGAGCAATGCTCATGGCTGGCAAGAGAATTTTCCTATTAATTTTGGCCTACACAAACAAAAAACTAAGCAGGGACAGGCACGTTAGACGCAGGCCTGCCATGCAGTCTCTAGAATCAGGTGGGACGCCCACAGCACATTTGGCTCCAGCTGATGCACACTGAAGCCCAGAGATCGCTAGGGCTTTCCTCTTTCCTCTAAGCACAAGGAGTCTCAGTTTACTGATGAGAATGGAGGGAGCTTTGGAGCCATTGATGGCGACACTTCTTTTGGGTGCTATCAAGTGGACTGTATCACCAAACAATGAAAAGAAAAGATAGGACAGAATGTGGAGGGCCCTTCCCTGGGCTACTTGTTCAAGCTTTGAACAAGGAGGTGAGAGAGAAGTAATGTCTTGGAGAGACACTTGAGACACTCAGACAGTGGAGTCACACACACACACAGCTCTATTCGGCAAGGATAGTAATGGACTAAGGATGGGGAAGTTGAATGAAGTCCATGAGGCTCAAGATACAGCCAGTGTCGTGTGGCCTCTAAGCACCATAGCTTTTTATCAAGTCTTGGACACTCAGCACAGAACACGGGCAACATCGGACAGTATGACGTAAGCTCTCATGGCCGCACTAATCGTTCTTAGTATCACTGAGCTATAAGCTGAAAGTGGATGCTCGGCTGTTCTTCTATGAGCCACCCCAGAATGTAAAGTGCTCAAATTAGGTCTCCCAGTGCAATGCAACTCATGGAACAATCCTACAGCGCTCTCAACTCTGGGCGTGGCATCCACAGGATGAGTCGGCCATTAGCGCACATCTGGGTTCCAGGGCCTGGACAATACGCAGCCTTTAGATGGAAGTGTAAACAAGAACACACCAACCTCTCTTTCACCCTCTTCCCCAAGGTGCCTAAATCACTCTGGCCTTTCTAGACTCCGCATGCCTGTAGTACACCCCCTTCCCTCCATGTGACTGCATTCCTAAGACACAACCGTTGCAGCTCTCCTGGAGAGTTGCCCCCATCTCTCCAAACCAAATGACTCTTGCTCAGACTTCTTTACAGGAAAATGACACCAGCCAGTTCTTATTTCCATCTCTGCGGGGAAATGTTGCTTTGAAGTTGAGTTTAAATGGCCTCTATTATAGCACTGAGTGTCTGCTGAATGACGGCCAAACTTCTAATATTCCTCTTAAGTAGCAATTTCCTAAGCAAGCATTTGTTACCCCTTTCAGTATAAAAACCAAATAGATTCTCAGCAGCTCAGTGCCAAGGAATGTATTTGGTGGGAGGGTGCTAGGGGCTGACCCCAGGCCTGGGCATATGCTATGCACTCTGTCACTGAGCTGTGTCAGTACTCCTGCAAGCTCCCTTTAAGCAGAAGCTGAAGGTGTATATACCCTATCTATTTCAGGTCCCTAACACAGTGCAAATCCTCAATAAAGGCTACATGAGCAAACGCAAAGATACATGGATGGGCGAATAAAAGGAAACACTGAGTCACTTCAGACCAAGCCAATGAGAACTCCATTTTGAAAAATGGCCATTGCCATCTGACGCTCCTTTAAATATTCCGTGGCATGACCTGGGGCACAGCATGTGTCCAGGCTGGAGGCAAAACAACTCATGGAGAAAATAATCTTCGTGCTGATCAATGTGAGAGGCAGGGGGGGGGGGATCAAACTTATCGGGGGCGGGGGGGTGGGGGGAGGCTTTCTCAGATGTGTAACACACTCAGAAAAGGCATGTGAGAATGGAACAGGAAGTCTCAAGGCAGGTACAGGAAGTGTCCCTCTGTAAAACATCTTCCTTCCACTTTCAAGGTATTTATTGTACTCTGCTTCATCCAAAAAGTACAGATTTCACAGGAAACCAACTAACAACAATGTTCAAATTTACAATAACTCAGGTGAAGGACACACCAGAGCCCCAGAGCCCCAGAGCCCTTGTACTGCATTGATGAACAATCTGTCCATCCAACCTCACAGGCTTATCATCATCATCATCATCATCATCATCATTATTACTCAAAATATCTGTAGACTCAAAGTTATTATTCTCTTCATCAAAAGTCACTCACCTTTTAATCCTTTCTCTATAAGGACATCGAGTCCCATGATAAAGTCATCAGACCAAAATAGCTCTAAAAGCTTCATGGCTACTCGTATGCCATTTGCATGCCTTGAATGTACAGAAACAATCTCCTGGAGATGCACACTTAGCCTGGGCACATCGGCTGCCGAGAAAGTATGTGACAAGCAAGAGCTCTCTGCTCCCACTCTATGAGCTCAGTACAGTTGGCCAGCCGCTCGAATGGCTCAGCAATGAAAACAAACCAACCAGCCCGAGGGGGGGGGTGTGGATTGAATATGAAACGCGCCCCAACAGGGTCAGAGCTTGAGCAGTTGGTCTCCAACAAAGCCAGGGATCGTCTGAGCCGTGGTAACGTAAGCCGCTAAGGGGTTAGGGGAGGAGACTATGAAGGCTCTGCATGCTTCTGACTTAACCTGGAACTCTCTGATTCTTGGTTACACAGACGTAAGCCAGCCACCGAGGCACCCTCCCACCACCACGCCTGCCTCTCCATGAGGAATTCCCTCTGAATCCAAGAACGAATCCTTCCTCCCCTGAGTTGCTTCTGGCGCCCATTTTGTCCCAGTGATAAGCAAAGAACTGTAGTGGTTCAAAAGAGAACTCCTCCCCACAGGTCCAGGCGTTTGAACACTTGTGCCCAGCTGGCAGCACTTCTGGGAGACATCTAGAGGCTGCAGGGTGCATCGTGGGAGGTGGGCTCCTGAGAGTTCACCGCCTTCCCGTATGCTCGCTCGGCTTCATGTTTGCAGTAAGAAGATGGGTTCTCTCAGCTCGCTGCTCCTGCCCCGTGCCTACCCCTTGCTCTCATGCTTCCTGGCCATGGTGAATACTCACTCTGAGGAACCATAGCCCAATCGAACCCTTCTTAGAGTTTCCTTGGTCACTTTTGTCATAGCAGCAGACACAGGAATAGTGTATTCCTGCACATCTCCACGCCCTACCTCCTACCAAACAAAACAAAACAAAACAAAAAAAGAAAACAAAAACATCAACAACAGCAACTTAAAGCACTACTTCTCAGCCTGTGGATTGCGACACCCCGGAATCAAACCACTCTTTCACAGGGGTCATCCCTAGACCAGAGAACAATACAGAGATTTACATTATGATTCAAAAACCCATAGCAAAATCAGTTATAAAGCAGCGACAAAAATAACGTTATAGTTGGGGCCACCACAACACGAGGGACTGTATTAAAGGGTCACAGCATTAGGAAAGCTGAGAATCAATGACTTGAGGCCTATCTAATGGCTCAGTACGAAGAGACAAAGCCTAAGACTCTGGAACTTTAACAATGCAGAAATCCATGTTCCTGCTCTCTGAAGGCAAGCTACTGCAAGGGAACTAACTGGGTAGCGAGGCAGTAATAAGGGTTAATTAGAAAAGAGAACAGAGCATCTGTGCCTTCCCTGACCGGCTATGCGAAGCTTTCTGCAACGTTATGATACAGCAAGAAGGCCCTGTAAGAGCCCAGACTTGATTCCCAGCGCCCACACGGCACCTCATGACCACCTGTAACTCCAGTTCCAAGGGACCTGACATCTTCTTTTGGCCTTGGCAGGCACCAGGCACACATACGTGTATAGACATACATGTAGGCAAAACACCCGTGCACATTAAAAAAGAAGAGGAGGAGGTGGAGGTCATTTTGTATTTCAAAACAGGAAAATCTTAGCAGGAATATAATGATCAAACCATGTTTCTAAAATTTGGAAAGGCAGAGTCAGGCACGGTAGCCTAACACTTGATTCCAGCACTTATAAGTTCAAGGCCAGCCTGGTCTACATAGAAAGTTCTAAGCTAGCAGGGATACACAGTGAGTCTCTGCCTCTAAATTAATAATTTAAAAAAAAAAAGACTTATAAGGGTGAAAGACACTTTGAAGGGTCTTTGGCAAGAATATAAGAAGCACCACATGAGCTCTGGCAAATGGGCCTCACTAAGAGTCCTTGCTACGATGGCTAAGGGACGGATCTGAGGAGAAGGAGGAGGGGGTGGCCATGCAATCGGTAAGGAAAAGTGACCTAAAGCTCTGTAATGTGTCTTACACACAGAAAGCCTCAGGACAACTCAGGCGGTGTGGACTGTGCATACACTGCCAGCATTTAGCAATACCTGGCACATAGGAGGCTTCCAGTAAGTTATTTTTAATTAATACATTGTTACAACTCTTAAAGCCTGTAGCAAATTTACCAGCTGATGATCATCACTTAAGGCAAAAAACCTCAGATTTTCTCATGATTGAGAGTGAATGCTGCTGCTCCTGTGTCACTTGGTGATCCCTGTATTTCATCAACAAAAATATACCAAGTCCTGGGATGCTGTACTGGGGACACAGCGTTCATCTGCGCGACAGACACAGCTTCTGCCCTTATAGCCCTGTTACGGCCACTCTCCCTGGCTCTGGAGTGGCCTTGGGCCTTTGCTTTTTTATTTCCTCTACAGGATAAGCAGACATTTCTGAGACCTCTGTAGATCTCTGCTTCAACAGCGCTTAGCAGAGAGGCTGTTGACCATCCGAAGTATGAATGCCAACGCCCCAAAGGTTCTCATCTCTTCCTAACGTCTTTCACAGCATTTATTAGACCTGACACAAGTAACTACTTGTTTCTAATGTGAAGGTCACACACTCCTGGTACATTCCTAGGACCTCCAAGGGACAGGTTACTGAATCCATAGGCATACAGCAAATATCTGAAGGATGGATGTTCCTCTTTAAACATGCAACCACACGCTCATTTAGTGTGTCCGCTGCTGGGCAGTTTCTCTCAAACTAGTTCTTGACCCTACTGAGAAACCCCTGCACTTGTAGCTATGACGTCAGGCTATTTCCCCCAACTGCCTCCAGCTTACCAACTGGTCTCACCATCTGCAAACCGTCAGAGTATTAGTTCCCACTTCACATTCCAGATCACTAATACGTCCATTTCTATGAAGAACAGGAGCAGCTCCCACAAAAACAACATTGTAAACGCCCCTGCCCCCCAATCTCACCAAGACAAGAGTAAACCACAGTTAACATCTGGATGTGAAGTCGGGATGACACCCTGGGACCCACTTTGCAGTGCCCCCGCACTGGGTCTCAAGGCTTAGGGAAACTCTGCCAGGAAGAAAAGCACTGTCAAACCTGCACCGATGATCACTGGCCATGCCGAACCCCACCCCCGCCAGCCAGTCTTTTTCTGTTCTTTGCAGGTGCAGCCATGTTTGGGCAACATATAGCAGATAAGACTTTTTTATTCACTAAACCATCAAGTCAGCCAGACTAGAACACATTTACGTTTTAAAAATATAATCAATCCTTCATTGTTTTTCCCCCACCCTGACTTTATTCCACACCTGCTTGTCTGATGAGGTCATGAAAACTGAAGGATAGCCAGACATGGTGGCGCACACCTTTGATCTCAGCACTCGGGAGGCAGAGGCAGGCGGAAACACTGTGTGTTCGAGGCCAGCCTGGTCTACAAAGCGAGTCCAGGACAGCTAAGACTACACAGAGAAACCCTGTCTCAAAAAATCAAAAAGGAAAAAAGAAAGAAAGAACGAACACTGAAGGATAGAAGTGTAGCAGTGTAGCATCTGCTTGTTTCTCATCTTACAACTGCAAGGCCGCAGGAAGGCACGGGCGTGCAAGCCCAAGACAAGCCAGCAGTTTATAAAGCAAGTCTCACTGTTAGACCTAAAACGGACGGACACTTTACCAGTCCCTGAAATGTGAGCTTTTCTGCAGTTCTGACCTTAGCACCTGCCTTCACACTACTTACATAGTTGCCTTGAAGGAACTATGCATTCTCTTCTGCTGATACACTGCTTTGTTTCTTTATAAGGAAAACAAGACCCCCATCCTCCCCCCCCCCCCCCCCCCCCGTTCTTCCAGTTCCTCTAATTGAAATCCCTTTTAGAAGAGGCTCTTTTTGGTCTCTTACTTTTCCAGTATTGGTTCATGACCGTTTCCACCAGGGGAAAGTGATGAGCTCCTGAGCACCTCCCTCCCCACCTCCACCCCCGCCCCGCCCCCTAGTTCTGGCTGCTCATTACCATAATTAGAATAAATTACATTCTATCGGCTTTAGCTAGTACTGTCAAGGTCAAATACCAAATGAGTAGAACTGCCATTAGAGCATTCTAGAAAGTTCCAGGGACTATACCTGAATAAACTCAGTGCTTCTGAAAGGGAAGGGGCAGGATTATCGACGTTGCATTAATCTTTTCTCTTGGTCTTTGCTGAAACAGAGCAGACCTGAAAGAAAAATGAAAAACAAGTTGCCACCACTCTAAGGTCTGGCAAAGAAACCCAACTGTCCCCTCCCCTATCAATAAAAGTTACAGTTCTAAGCAGACTCCCTGCTAAACCTTACATGCTACATTAAACAGAAAATTGTCTCGCCTTTAACCACTTCTTAATGAATTCCAAATTCGATGCTCAGTGCTAATAAGTGTGAAAACACGCCCTTATGTGAGCTGATGAGCTGAGAGTAGGCTGTGCCAATAATAAGGTGAGCAGCCATCGAACCAGGGAAAAACCCCTACTAACCCTTCAGCCCTCCGTTACATCAGATGGCATGAGTCCATTTCATCAAAAAGTGCTTGAGAGTTTTGCCCTTGATACTTTAATCTGTACAAGGCAGATGAAGTTATTTCCTGAACAATCCACTTAATGTTCTCAATTATAATATCAGCCACTAATGATTTCATGCAAATTGTTTTAAAAGCTGGGTCCAAGCTCCTTACTGGAAAAGCAGCAAAAACTGTTGCTTCATCAGACTCTTGTGGGAGGATCAAGAGACAGAACGTGCTCTAGTGATGCTGTCAACTCTAACCATTTAATGGCTTGACTGTCACTCAAAGTCCACTGCAATCTCGTTCCTTCGTGTGTGTGTGTGTGTGTGTGTGTGTGTGTGTGTGTGTGTGTGTGTGTGTACACACGCGCATCACAATCTCATGTTTCAAAACTCTACAATGCTGTCCTCCAGCCTTGTCTCTCCCAGGAAGAAATAAATATAACCAATGTCATCTCTACTTTCTTTATACTTATATAAATTTATATTATTTATATTTAATATATTTTATATAATTAATACATAAGAATATTATATATTCATATAATTTTATATTGAATTAATTTCCTCTAATTTATAAACAAATGGTACTACTCAATGCCCTGTTCAATATGCTCTTAGGATTGAACCATTAAGATATGGATGGGACAGGAAACTGTCTCAAGCAATTACGAGCTGTATGGGAAGCATTACAGGAACGGACTACTTCCTTCCTGTTCTCCCACGTGTAGCTCTTTGCTGCCTCTACTATCACAGCCTTTTGCTGGTGTCAAGCACAGGTGTGAGGTGCATTTGCACAAGAGTCAGAAGGACGCACAGCTTCAACTCAGAGAAAGATTTCCAGATTATCCTCCAGAGCGGCTTGAAGCGTGTGAGCTACTCCCAGCCTGATGCAGGCTGCGGCTCCATACTTTTATCAGAGTGGAGGCCAACTCTCAGCCAATGGGAGAGCGGGAAAACTGTATCTCTGCGTATCTATCTCAATTGCTTCTTCTAACGAGATTTTTTTTTAATCGGTTTTAATTCTATTTCTTTAGTTATACAGACTGGACAGGTTGTATTTATGTGTGTAGAAATAACCAATGAAGAAAGAAGCCATGAATCTGAAAAGGAGTCAGAACGGGGGGAGGTGAGGATTTGGAGGGAGGAAAGAGAGGGGAGAAATGATGTAATTATATGATAATCTCAAAAAGGAAATGCCATAATTAGTTTCTCGGGGTTACGTAAATGGCTCAGTGAGTAAGGGCGTTGCCATGCAAGTATGAGGATCTGAGTTCAGATCCCAGCACCCCCACAAATGCCAGACGAGCACGGTGGCCTGCTTGTAACCACAGAGGTAAAGACAGGGGTCCCCCATGGCAGCTGGTTAGTTAGACTAGACAGTGAGCTCTGGGTTCAGGTGAGAGACCTTGCGTCAATAAATAAAGTGGGGGGCGGTGATTGAGGAAAATATGCTGATTTCTGGCGCGAGCACGCGCGCCCACACACACACACACACACAATACCACACATATGTATACACAAGAAGAAAATAGTGTCTCTTTAAATATAAACAAAACTGAGGCTGTTGAGATTGAGTTCATCCCAGATACCCAGACCACGGTGGAAGGAGAGCAGACCCCACAAAGCTTTCCTCTGACCGACATACATCCAACACAACCACAATAACGGCAAATAAATATACCTCTTAAAGAAAATCCACACCGCACTGTGCCCCTTTCTTCTTCTAGATTCCCCTACATACTGCCCTGAATAGATAAGACTTTGAGGGAAACATCCTTCCCTCCCCACTTCCGTTTACGGAAGACTGCTTGACAATCAGGTGGAAAGGCATGTCGGGGCTATGAGTCGCTCCTGTATCCTCCCTTCCTCAGGGGCCCAGGGCATATCTCCAGGGCTTTATCACAGCATCCTCAACATACTCATCTGAGCTTCTAGCCGATCAGGCTGTTTCCTTCACCTTTGCCCCCTCCACTGTGGCCTGTATTCTCGGATGATTTGTAAAAAAGAATAAATTTACAATTATATATATATATATATATATGTTCTTTTCTTAATATTTGTTTTGTGTTGGTTGTGTGCATGCACGCATATGTGGGGGTACATGAGGAAGCCAAAAGAGGATGTCAGACCCCTGAGGCTGGAGTTGGCAGGCATTTGGGGTCCACCTGAAATAGGTGCTAGCAACGGATCCCAGATGCCGTGGAAGAACGGTAAGTGCTCTTAATCACGGAGCCATCTCTCCAGCCCTCATGTGTGCTCTTAAATGGCTCAAACAACACTATAGATCTGGTGATGAGAAAAATAAGATAAAGATCTAGAGACCTGTTAGCCTAGAAGTACATACCACAACTTCATAAATACTGACAAAGCTTACCTATAAGTTTGGTGTCCTCGTGTTGGCTGTGACTTAAAAGGCTGAAAGGCGTTAACTGAGATCAAGATAGTCTTTAAACCACTCTCCTAAGACCTGGTAATTCTACAAAAAGATCGCCAACCTCTTTACTAAAGCAAGGCCACACAGCTTAGAAATAACAAGATTATCATTAAATATCGACTAGACTCAAAAGAAAACAGGCGGACCAGACGGTAGCAATCACCGACGCCTGGTGTGCTACTGGAGGAAATGTGTGTCAACCCAACCACCTGTCAACCCCGACTAGCGCAGCGAATGCGAACCTGTGGCTAACAACCCTCTGTCTAGGCATGCACTGTGCGGTCAACAAAGCGATGAGCAGGAACTCTCACAGCAACTCCAATCAGCAACGGCACCCCAGGGGGAGACCCTACATTTATGAGTTGTAGAATGAACAGATCTTCACGTAATCAGACAAGAGTGTTCCAACTGCACCCAGGCAGAGCAAACAACAATGACATAATGATTCAGGAGTAAGTCTTCCAGACCAGAGTAGTCTACAACTGATCCAAGTTACATTCCTGTTGCAAAAACCAAGCAAAGCTGATGTGATGGCATCGCAGCGCTGGGACAGGGAGTGAGGCTTCCGAGGCGTTGGGGATATTGTTTCTCAATCTGAATACTAGTCACAGAGATGCTTCTGGTTTATGAAAGCTCAATAAGCTATGTATGCAGTAAGATTTTCCTACTTTTCTGCATGGATGTTCCAGTTCCTAAATTCTACCTAAGATAAGGGAAATGAGGCTAACTCTCTAGAAAACAGAGTGTGTTCTCTTTGAAATGCCTTTCATGAATAAATATTTTTAAAATGCTGTGGTGACTGCCGCCCACTTGAAAAACCCAATTGACTTACACTGGTTTGACCAAGAAATGACTGCTGTCAAGGGATGTCATGCAAAGTGATTCTATATTTCTGAAAAACAGCAGGAGTGACAAATGGCATTCAAAAAAAATTTTTTTTTACTAAGAAACAAGATGACCAGGCTGATGGTGGTGGTGGCAGTGGCAGTGGTGGTGCACACCTTTAATCCCAGCACTCGGGAGGCAGAGGCTGGCAGATCTCTGAGTTTGAGGCTAGCCTGGTCTACAGAGTGAGTTCCAGGACAGCCAAGGCTACAGAGAGAAACTCTGCCTTGAAAAACCAAAAAAGAAAGAAAAAAAGAAAAGAAAAAGGAAAAGAAAGCAAAGGAGCAAGAGGACCAAAGGAGGTGGGCTATTGAGACTAGGTAAGGGTGCTGGAAAAAGATGAAAAAAATAACAGCCTTAAAATGGTACAAAAATAGCTTTTACTCTTTAGAAGCATCTTCTCTTGAGCTACCAGAAAAAAAAACAACTGTTTTTTTTTTCCAGTGCAGATATATGCCTCTGCACCCAGATGTTCCCCCAATATTATTTCAAAGTACTGAGAAACAGACAGAAGGCAAGGATGTGTGCCACGGGAGTGGTAATTATTGGCAAGCGCAGGTGTCTGAACAGAGGGACACTAAGGGAAAGGAAACACAAATCCTTCCGCCTCATTAGCTTTCTAAAAATAGTCTCGAAATACAAAGGCATGGGTGTTGTATATATGAATGAGAAATTTAATCAAAGGGGTTTCTGTGAATCTTGACCACAGCCCAGAAATGATTATTTTGAAGATAAGAAAGAAAGAAAGAAAAAGAGAAAGAAAGAAAACAAAACAAGAAGACATGAAACTATGAGCCAGGCCAGCAGGGCTTAAAATAAGCAGAGAAATTGGACAATACAAAAATCAATGCACAATGATAGAACAGATTTTTTTTTTTTACATAGAAATATTGGGTGCTCTGAGGCCATGAACAGACCTGAAGGCTTATCTCTTCTGAACTAGGTGTTAATTCATTTTGAATTTGATTTCCTGGGTACTCAGGAGGGAGGAAATGAACAAGGCACGTGCATCCAGGCAGCCACCAAGAGGAGGTGGCCCTCCACTTCCTGCTGTGGAAGGAGATGGCCAGCCTGGGACTAACTGGAATCCACAGAGATGAGTCAATGGGCCAAACTGGTTTTGCATGGATGTGTCCCCAAGTAGGTGTAGTTCTAGAGGGAGGAAAGAAGATACAGACAATATTTTAGATACGCCCCTGGTGTCACCTTGTCTCTGTCACCAAGAGACAATGAAATCTGCAGAAGCCAAGTCACAACAAGGAAAAGCAAAGTATTGAAAAAGTCAAACCTTACAATCATTTTAAAATACTGAACTAATAATTATTGGTTCGTGTAAGGTTTTGATTTGTTTGTTTGGTTTGGGGTTTTGTTTTGTTCTGTTTTTCGAGACAAGGTTTCTCTGTGTAGCCTTGGCTGTCCTGGACTCACTCTGTAGACCAGGCTGGCCTCAAACTCACATCGATCCGAGTGCCTCTGCCTCCCGAGGGCTGGGATTAAATGCGTGCGCCACCACACCTGGTTCGTGTTAAGTTTTTAATCCAATAATCTGTACTAACCATGTTATGGAAGGAAAAAGGAGGAGTCAAGGCTACATTCCTTTTCTCAATACCAAATTATCTGTCCTATGCACAGCCAAAAATCCATCAGAAATGACCTGCTAACTCCCCCTTTTAATACTACTGCCTCAATCTTCCCATAGCACACACATGGCCCTTGCCTCACCAGTGACTTCCCTGATAATCCTGGTGCCAGTGTGTGTTTTTGATTAGGTCCATGACCCAGGCAACAATCAACAGGCCACAAACATCTACGGAAGCAATTGTTGCTCCCTGTGTAGATGCTAAGAGGCACTTAGGAGGAGAAGCCCTGCCAGAGACACGCCCAGATGAAAATAGACGGTCTGCGGCAAGGAACAGGACAGCGTGCCTCAGGCACTGAGTGCCTTCTCTACTGAAGCTAACCCTACTGTGAATTATTAATGAACTAATTTGTTTTCGTTTTTGTTTTGAGACTTGGTTTCTCTGGGCAGCCCTGGCCTTCCTGGAACTCGCTCTGTAGACTCGGAGATCTGCCTGCCTCTGCCTCCTGAGTGTTCCAACTGTGAATTTTTTAGCAAAGTAAACCAAAACTTTTTTTTTAATTGTTCTGATACTAAATGAGTTTCTGTCATTTGCAAACAAACATTATTGCTTCCTCGTTCCTTTCAAAACTTTTAAAGGATTAATTCCGTGGCCAGATAGCCCAATGATAAACATAAATCAAATAAGCAGAAGTCTTTTGAAATGGTACACTCTGAAAAATCAGTAGCCAATAAGCATGTCTCATGTCAGCCTCTGAATCTGAGGGGCTTCTCTGTAGCTATATTATTTCCTCATTCAAACTGAAAAAAAAAAATGGTTCATAGGTTAAGAGCACTGACTGCTCTCCCAGTGGACCAGGGTACAAGTCCAAGCATCTACGTGCCAGCTCACAACCATGCGTAACTCCAGGGGATCTGACAACCTTCTCCTGACCTCTGCCTGACACTTCAGTAGTACACAGACATACAGACACGCACATAAAATTTAATTTAACTTAAAATATAAAAAGGCAAAAATGTCCTTGCTATAAATGATTGTCTACACTTGATCCTATTACCAAGTTGCTTCAGGTTTTGGAATGCTGGAAGTCCACCTGCTCAGTTCAGCACTGGTGGCTGCTCACTAGTGGCTGTTTACTGGTGGCTGCTCACTGGTGGCTGCTCACTGGTGGCTGCTCACTGGGGAAGTCAGAAGTGTTTACTGCCTGCATTCACTTTTCCTGAATTCACCATCTTTGGTGGAAAGGAGATGAGCTCACACATATACACTGAATCTAAAGCACTTTTTTGGTCCATCCCACCACCACCGAAGCCAGGCCAGTCACATAGGCAAGCCTGCTGCATCGGTAATCAGAGTCCCAGAGTATTAGCAACAGTGTTCACATCTGAAGATCCTCTTCAGGCGGGATAGCACACATCTGCCTCAGCTGCCTCCACAGAGAACATGCCTGCACTTCTCTCTGTCTCTGCTGACCCTGCCCTGGCCACATGCAGGGGCATCCATCCGTTCACATCTGATTGGCTGAGTGGGGTGGTGCTATGCTCAACCTGGTCCTCAACGGGAACAGCAGGCCCGTACACTGTTACAGGAAGGGTCAAGGATGGAGTCCTAGCTACCTGAGAGCTGCCTCTTCTCTCAGTGGTCCAGCTTCCTTCTCTTTATCATGGGGATGGGGACAAACAGATCAGTGATTGTCACTGTGGTCAGGCTCCAGGTAGTGAGCGGTGATGTCTTAATGAACCAGGACCAACTTTACAGCTGCGTGATTCTAGGGCAGAGACAGAGGGTGTGCATTCTGAGCCTGGAACATCTTGTAGTGCCAGGAAGAGTACCAGTAAGGAAGGTCACATGGTGGGCTTACATCAGAGGCAAATGCTTGCCCTTCCACCACACGAGGGTGCAGCAAGAAGCCATACCATATGTCAGCTCCTTGATCCTGGGTATCCTAAACTGTACAGGGATAGAATTCTCTTTATCAACAAGCTAATCTCTGTGTGTGCTCCACACATATGTTTCTGCGCTTTCTAAAAACTATTTATTTATTTATTTATTTATTTATTTATTCAGTATTGTGTCTGCATGTACAACTGCACACCAGAAGAGGGAACCAGATCTCATTATAGATGGTTATGAGCCACTATGTGGTTGCTGGGAATTGAACTCAGGACCTCTGGAAGAGCAGCCATTGCTCTTAACCTCTGAGCCATCTCTCCAGCCCCAGTTTCTGCACTTTTGTGTAGAGGTCAGGAGTCAAAAACAGATTTTTGTTGTTGTTGTTGTTGTTGTTGTTTTGGTTTTGGTTTTATTTTGTTTTGGTTGGTTGGTTTTTTGAGACAGGGTTTATATGTGTAGCCTTGGCTACCCTGGACTCACTTTGTAGACCAGGCTCGCCCCAAACTCACAGCGATCCGCCTGCCTCTGCCTCCTGAGTGCTGGGATTAAAGGCGTGCACCACCACCGCCCGGCATTCTGCCTTATTTTTTGAGATAGGGAATCTCTCTTAACATAAAGCTCAAGGATTCAGCCAGGCTGGGTGGCCAGTGAGCCCCAGGGAGCTGCTTGTCTCTTCTCCAAAGCTCTGAGACAACAGGCACGTGCCACTGCATGCAGCTTTACATGGGATCCTGGCATCCAAATACATGTCCTCACTTCGGCACAGCAAGCACTTGCAGAAATGAGCCATCTCCTTGGATATATATAAGCTATCCTCAGCTAGAGTCATATATCTCAGCACTGGCTGCTCTTCCAGAGGGTCCAGACTCAATTCCCAGTACCCACGTGGAGGCTCACAACCCTCCATGGGACTCAATGTCCTCTTTTTGGCCTTCACCGCACCCATCACTCACATGGTACAAAGACATATACGCAAACACCAGTACAGATAAAATAAACAAAATAAATGACGTAAGGTTTTCAGTTAAAGCATCACAAATCACACTGAAGACCAAAGAGAAACTGTCTCAGCAGAGAGGAGCCTGGGAGGCGCAACAATTTAACATAATATGAAAACCTGACTGGGACCCCCAGAACAGCAAAAGGACATTCAGTATTCCAATACCAGCAGCAGTTTATTGGTTTAACAAGTGGAGCACACTAACACTAAGATGTTATTACCAACAGAAACTTGCTTGGGGCAGGTAAGAGCTCTGTGCATTATCCCTACAACTTTTCCATTGCTTTTTACCCTTCTAAAGTTAAAAGTGATGTTTGTGTGTGTGTTGGAAGAGTCTGACTAAAGCACACAGACCTGGTTATGGTCTGCATAAGGGAGTTCTAGGTCTTAGGAAGCTGTGGGGCTGCAACCCCACAGCTCAGCACAGCCATTTGTCCCCAGTGGGGTCATTCATCTATTCTCAAGTCAATTCTCCTCCCTAGGTCCACAAAGTTAATGCCTGTCCTGTCTAGGCGTTGTTTTATTGTTCTGAGTAGCTGTGTGTCTCAGTGCCATGATATAACAGGTGACATATCGCCAACAGCAACTTGGGGAGAAAGGGGTTAATTCAGCTAAACAGTTCCACATCACAGAAGAAACTCAAAGCCGAAACCCAGATGGAGGCAGGAGCTGATGCAGGCCACTGAAAAATGCTGCTTACAGGCTTGCCTCCACGGCTTGCCAAGCCTGCTTTCTTATTGTTTTGCTTGTTTGTTTTTAGATTTTCTTGGGGGGGGGGGTTGAGACAGGGTTTCTGTGTGTAGCCTTGGCTGCCCTGAACTTGCTTTGCAGACCAGACTAGCCTCGAACTCACAGAGATCTGCCTGCATCTGCCTCCCCGAGTGCTAGGATTACAGGTGTGTGCCACCATGCCTGGCTTTCAGCCTGCTTTCTTAAACTATCCAGGAGTGGCAGTGCCCTTCCGTGGGCCAGGCCCACCCAAATCAATCATTAATCAGGAAGACACCCCACAGATTTGCACACAGGCCCATCCGGTGGGAGCATTTCCCCAACTGAGGTTTTGGGTTTTTTTTGTTTTTGTTTTTTTGTTGTTGTTGTTGTTCCCTGAATGCCTCTAGCCTCTGTTGGTCGGGTTGACATAAAACTAGCCAGCACACTGTGTTGGTCAGTTTGCAAATGCAGAAAAGTTTCCAATCACGTGACCCATGTGCCTTGGAACCTGCGGCAGCATAAAATAGCACGATAGTGGAAGTGTGTGGCAGAGGAAGCCTGTTCACCTCCTGGTGGCCAGGAAGCAGACTGGAAGCTGCCCTGCAGGATGAAATGTTTCAATCTGGGAGGAAACTGTTACACAACACCCAACTCCTTCCCCCATCTCTTACATTCTTTCTGCCCTACCTTCCGCAATGACCTCTGAGCCTTGGATGTCCACCTATGACTAAGAAATAGGCCCCCAGGCCACAGTAACAGTCACTTGATGCCAGGAGCTTCCCCAGCGGTTATAAGTTGAGGCTGTTAACAGCAGTGACCTATGGGCATAGACACACACATGTCCAGAAGGCAATCAGACAGGCTATCTAGTAAAACTGTGGAAGTTGCTTCCCTATTTGGGGCCTATGACGTCATCAAGCACAGGTTCTGTTATGGCTTTACAGTAGCAGGCTTGAACCATGTCTTGTGGAGCAGGCCTTAAATTCAGTCGGAAGGCTGTTGGTCTTACCCACAATAGCTGAGCCACTATTGCACAAGCACGCACATCCTGCTTTGTACGTCAGTATTTTAGCACACAGAGTTCATTCATAGCCAAGCAGGAATGTTGGTGACTATGCACCAGCCACCTGCATGGCCCCCTCTAGCACAATAAAAGCCAGTCAGCAGGGTATGAGTTTGTAGTTCAGACCGGCCTCATTTCTCCATGTCTTATAGTCAAAGCGTGGATGTGCAGTGTCTTCAGCAATACGGTCTGGCACACAAGCAACAGCAGAAGCAACGCCCTTTATGGTTGGTGGGACCTCAGGAACTTCCCTGGCCAACAACTGAGAAAGAGAAAGCACCAGCCGTGGCATTGGGGTTTTCATTCATTGACCTTATGGGAGTGTCCTTTCCCGCCCATGGAGGGTACACCTTTGGGATTTAAACTCTGAAGCTATTGTTTTAACAACTCATTTTTCCCTGTAATTAACCCAGCCCCAGTGGGGTTGTAAGGTAGGTAGAAGCACCATTGTATCTGATTGTCTCTCTAGTGGTTTCCAAATCTGCAAAATCTTTTCAAGTTAACATTGTGTCTAGATAACAGACAGAACTTTTTCTACAGGACAGGCAGGACAAGGCAACATCCTGAGCTTCTGTCTCCTAGCAGATAGTAGGTTACAAAGGTAGCCCTGGTGAAACACTCTGCAATTCTGTTCTCCTCTGTTCTCAGCAAGTGTCAGGTGACCCCAAAGGTCCACAAACTAGGAAGACAGTAAAGTCAAACACAAGCAAGGTCTAATATAGTATGAGAAGGTTCCATGCATTGTCGCGTTGGCTCTTCCACAGACCAAGGGTGGGCACAAAGCATGGAGAGGCGATGCTGACTTAATTAGTTCTTTGTAACCCTCGCTCCTTCTCTCTGAACATTACACTTCCCAACCCTGCAGCTCTTCCTCGGAGCCTCCCTCCAGGTCTCCACACCTGACACACTCAGTGGGTGGGCCTGACCTAACCGACTCAGACCTACTCAGGGCCTAAGATGAACGTGGCCCTGCTTTCCTGTCCCACCTGCAGGCTCCCTGGGCAGAGTGGCCCTGGGTTGACACATGCCTCTAGCCTCCCCATTCTCCACACCTGGCCGCTGGAGTTCCTAACTGGACAAGTGATCTCTACCTCTAGCATAATTTTTGCTGGAGGGAAATATGCCCTCCTTGGTCTTGTGTGTGTGGCGAGGGGGGGGGGGAATTGCCCTCCCCCAGGGACAGGCTTGATGGTCTTCACCTTGGTGTCTTCTGTGAGCTGCTCCTCAGGCAAAAGCTCTTTAGCACACACCTTGGCCTCTTTATCAGATTTTCCTTAGGAACTCCAGCTCAACACAAATCCTGGTACATCTGTTTTCAAGTAAAACAGACAGACACCTTCCTCTGCTTTACCTTTTAAAAATCACTTTTAGCTTGTTCTTTTACTTTACAGGCACTCCTCACATGTTGGCCTAAGTCCCCGAGATCTGCCGAATCCTTTCCTGCTTTATAAAGATCGAGCTCTACTGAAGGACTCAGCAAAGCCACGAAAGCTCCTCAGCAGCATTGAGGTCCCTGCTGGATCAAGCTTTTCTCTAACTCCTCTGTGAGCACAGTTCTTTTTTTTTATCCCAAGACATATATTATTTTATTAATTTGTTCTTGTTACATCTCAATGGTTCTGGCCCAGTGAACTGGGGTTCAAACGCAGCCTCTCTGATTCCTAGTTCCCTCTCCAGTGCCTGCCCCTCCTCTATGGCCCTCCAGCTGCTGATCTTTACGGGGACTTCAGGCAGAGACGACAAATGTCCCTAGTGGATTTGACAAGCCATTCCTTCAGGGATTGCTTTTGGTCGTACTGTCTCAGGTCATGCAGGCTTTGCCTCAGGCAGGATGGGTAGTTACACTGCTCAGTGTTTCCTCCTCCACAGCATCCAGACTGATCCCATCTGCACCCAAGTCCCCCAGCCTCACCAACCAGCCTCTTTTCACTGCTTGTTTAAAAGTCTTCCCTAATTCCAGCAATTCAAGTGCTAAATATTTCATGATACATCTGCCTGCTGGATTACAGATTTTTTTTTTTTACTCTTTTTCTCTACTAAAGGCTGGACTTGAAGGGTTATTATTATTATTATTATTATTATTATTATTATTATTATTATTATTATTATTACTATTATTATTACTTTTACCACCTCTCTCTCCTCCTGTTTATCTAATTTAGTTGCCAAATCAGGAGCTAACAGGGAGGACACTGGCCCTTCCATAATGTAATTGGCCCTTTCCAGAAGCATCTCCCTGCTTGGCCACCATCTTGGCCTCAGGTGCATATCTAACCACACACAACAGCGGCCAGACAACCTCCTCTCCCCCCATGCTTGCCAACTCCCGACACTCTTGACCCTTGTCCGCTAAACCCAAAGACTGTAAAATTTCCTCTAAATGCTTAACTGTTTTCAGGGTGTCTCCGTATTCAAACAGCGGACTCCATTCATCCAGCAGGCACGCCACCAGCCCATACCACATAGAGGAAGACCGCCACCCTGGGATTCCTCCCATAGCCACCCCTAATCTTGATGGCTCAGCCCCTTAGCTGCATGTCTCACTACCCCTAGCAAGAGTCATGCAACCACCGTCCTGGCACAAAGGCACAAGAACACACACCACATGGGAAATGACAACTGTACTGGAATTTTCTCCATGGAGGCTTCCACTTCAGGCTTCTCGGCCAAAGCAGCATGGCGTGCTAGCCTTGTGGAGGCCCATGCACTTAATCCTCCCTAACTCATCTTTAGTTTGATCGAGTCCCTTTTCAGACACCAAGTACAGTTCCTGTCCCACTAACCCTAAAAGTCAGAGGTTGGGACTATTGTCTGAAACACACACGTCTACTCACCCCAGACAGGGATCCCATACCAGACCAATGTATGGATACCACCAAAATCCATCTTGGTGAACCAATGAGTTGTACTGGGGTTATTTATAGGCATGTGGATGAGGGGTTACTTACAGGAGCAGAAATGACTCTGACATCTACATCACCAAGGCCCACCCCAGCATGGGTGACAGCTGGGGTTATTGTGGTTTGTAGAAAGCTTGACAGATTGGAAGGAGTCCTTTCCAAGTGACTCTGGTCTAAACCTCTTCCTGGCTGGGCTGGTCTCAAAGTCTTCTTGGCAGCTTTTCTCCTCTGAGAACCTTCTTTGCAGGATTCATTTTTGTCTGAGAGAGACTCTGAACTCTAATTCCTTACTCTTGTTGGCGGGGTGGGGTGGGGGGCAGGGTGGGGTAGGGGCTGCAGCTAGCAGATCTGGTCAGTTTCAGGGACTTCCTGAAGCTAGTTTGAATTGCTTACCTTCCTGCTTTAAGAGCTTCCCAGCAGGATGGAATGTCACCAACTGTTACACAACAGGGCCCCCACAATCAACACTTGAACCGGGCATTCCAGTGTTCCTGGGGCTTAGACGCATTGTACCCAAAACACCTACTGTTGTTTCCTAGCCACAGGATCCGTCCCTCTAGCTGGGTCCTTTGCCCAGCTGGCAGTCAGCAGGCTCTTGTTTCCTATAGCTCTTTCTCATCTATCAACAGTTGGCTCAGAAAAAGCAGGGCTCAATACCCACGGGCATGTAGGCGAGCTGTGACTTGCTAACTGTCAAGTACAGGCAAAGCAGCCCCAGCAAGTCCCAGGACCTCACTTCCTGGAGCACGGAGAGTCTGGGACACTCTGGCAGCGGATGGACGAGGTCTCTGCACCGGCCGTAACGTAACCCCACATCTTACAGAGGAGATCCAAACTCCTTCCTGTGAGCGCCCCGCACTGTAAAGCAACAATTATCAACTGTGGACTAGAAAAGGCAGCTAGCTCTCTTATGCAATTGGCCACCTACATCTCACCCGCATTGTGAAAATGGGCCAAGCTGATGCCAGAGAAGCAAAGAGGCTTCTGAGCCCTAACCAAAGACCGCAGAAGGCAGAACCAAGAGCAGCAAAAATAAGCCCCAATGCTCTTCTGGCCCTGGGACAGAAGACTAGAAAAACAAGAATGTCCAGTCAGGAGCAGGCTACCTTCAAGCAGCCCTTGCATGCACTCTTTTTACTGAACCTTGTTTAGACTACAACCTTTGTCCCTTCCCTCTCTGACACCTTACTGTTGGTAATAATACACTGTTGTAAGTACAAGCTCAAGATCACACTGGGCTATGGCCAAACAGATAATTTTTTTTTTTCAAGACAGGGTTTCTCTGTGTAGCCTTGGTTGTCCTGGACTTGCTTTGTAGACCAGGCTGGCCTTGAACTCGCAGCGATCCGCCTGCCTCTGCCTCCAGAGTGCTGGGATTAACGGTGTGCGCCACCACCGCCCGGCTCCTGTGAGTGTCTCTAAACAGGGCTGAGTTAGACTAAGAAAAGTGTGGGTGCCTACAGTCCGTGCACTCATCTTCTAGGGGGCTGTTCCAGGAACCCAACAAAGGTTTGGAGGTTTGTTAGTTTGTTGTTTTGGTTGGTATTTTGTTATTTTGAGGCCTAGTCTGCCTCGGCTTAGGCTGCTCTGAGCTCCTGCCTTGGCCTCCTCAGCACTGGGAATGCAAGTGTGTCACCATACCTGCGTGGTGTAGTTCTCACCTCGTTTGCTGGTGTAACACAAGTCCTAGTCAGCTTTTCCTGAACCTTATTGATCATCTCAACATGACACCCAGCTCCAGATAAATTTATTGTTGTAACAGTTTGGGCTGTGTGTGTCTGCACGCTGGTACCACCCCCACCTCTCCTAAGGGCAGCGCAGCGAGTGTCTGTGGAGGTGGATGCAATGCGCCTCACCAGATACAACTCAGAAACAAGCCATGTACATGTTTGTCAACAAATTACCATTCACCAAACTTCACTTGCTCCCGTGTAAAATGGCCTAGAGATGGAGCTGCCTTTCCCTAAATTACACTCAGATAAAACTACAAATAAGCCGGGCCTGGTGGCACACGCCTTTAATCCCAGCACTCAGGAGGCAGAGGCAGGCATATCGATCGATGTGAGTTCGAGACCAGCCTGGGCTATGGAGTGAGTTACAGGACAGCCAAGGATACACAAAGAAACCCTGTCACAATAAATATTAACAACACACATATACCATCGCACAGGCAAATAAAGCTTCCATCAAACACCAAGAGACTGTGCATATTTTTAATCCACAGTGCTCAGAAAGCAAGGGCAGGTAGATTTCTGACTTCAGGACCAGCCTGGTCTACATGAGTTCAGGGAAGCCCAGGCTACCTAGTGAGAGCCTGCCTTAAGCAAAACAACACAACACCAAGACACAGGATGTATCTAAGCCATCTCAGGACCCTTGTATCATGGGCCACTGTGTCATCTGGCTTGGTTGTTTTGGTTTGGTTTGGCTTGTTTGTTTTTGGTTTTTCAAGACAGGGTTTCCCTGTGTAGCTTTGGCTGTCCTGGACTCACTTTGTAGACCAGGCTGTCCTCGGACTCACAGTGATCTGCCTGCCTCTGCCTCCCAACTGCTGGGATTAAAGGCGTGCACCCCCATGCCTGGTGTGGCTCAGTTTTTAGTACTGATTTTGTTAAGACTGAGACCTCTTAGAGAGACCTCTAGTCTATTCCTGGAGTCCCCACTAAGAGACGGAGTCCATTGTTGACGCAAACGCCTAGGAATTTATTGAGCCGACACGACGGGGCCTGTCCAGCTCTTTCAAGCTGCAGACACCGAGAAGCAGAGGCATGGGCCTTTTACAGGTTTTAGACAAAGAAATGAGTTTTACAGTATGTGATTGGTTGGCATTTGGGCAGAAAAGCTGTAAGCATGGAGTTACAAGCCTTGGCGTTTCGTGGTTGGGTAATGGGTGGAGGGGCAAGCTGACCAATGGAAAAGATTGGTTGAAGCCGGCACAGGAACAGTTTAGGAACTTTTTTAGTTGGGGAGGGGTAGTGGAAAATTTTAAACACAGCTGTCCTTGAGTCCAGCTGGACCCTGAGCACAGACTGAGACCTCAAGTCAAGTTGGATTCTTTAAGGTTTTCCCTGTCCCTGCCATACACGCACACACAGTGATCTGAGATCTGTCTGCCCTTGGTTCAAGCTGGACCCTCTAGAAATTTACATGCTTTGGCCTTAATGGGGGTTCTTAAGGGAGGACTGGGTAGGCCGACTTTTACATTTTTCCAGACTTTGGCCTTAATGGGCAACCTTAAGGGGGCTGGTTCTTTCCACTTTTCTGCCTCTTACAGTCTCTCTTCCCCACAATGGACACCTAGAAATCTTCCAGGAATATACCATTTAAGCTTTGCATCTGGCTGCCAGGCTTGTTGGTGAATACATAATCCCTTGTTCAAAAAATCTGGTAGGGCTCCAGCTGGCAGAGGACTGAGCAGCCAGCCACGCATACCCTGGGGCTCCTATAGGTCGCCACCTTCCAGTCACAAGAGAGAACTTCTCTCTACTGTGGCTCATCACTCTCTCCACCCAAAATGCCCTTCTCTCTCCTTGCTTCCCCATTTTCTGAAATCGCACCCTGCTCCGAGGCCCTGTTCCGTCAGTATCCTCTCCAGCAGATCTGCCCTGTTTAGAACTACTGTCCTTGACTTGAGGAGTATCCCAGAAACAGAATCCCACCCACAAGGTGGTTGTCAGAATTAACTGCGCCGTTCTTTCAGTAAATACAGAGGGCAGCGACTCCTTTTCAGTAGTTACTCCATACTCTCATCATGCTGTTGTGGTCCTACCTGTGTGTGGCTGGTTATCCTTCCGCCACCCACCTTTTGGCTTACTGCCTCCCAAGGTACCATCAAGCATCCTCCTCCTTTGCCTCCTGGGACCTGCCACTAGAAAGGTCTTCAGCTATCATAGCTACTGAACTGCTGACCCAAATACCGTCACTGGCTTTGCCTGTCTCCCAACTTGCTGCTGGACATTTCCACGGTGAAAGCAGGAAGCACCCTGTCCCCTAAGAGCCTCTCTCTCTCTCTCTCTCTCTCTCTCTCTCTCTCTCTCTCTCTGCTTTCCCTGACAGGACTGCCTCCTTATAAATAACATACTTGAGGGACTGAAAGTCCGCAGTTACTTTCTGGTTACCTTGTACACTTATACCAAAAATTAAGTTAACATATTTACTCGTAACAAAATTCAAAAGACACAATCCCAACCCACACCACTATCTTCCTGTTTCCTGCTACCTCTTCCTGAGGGAAGCATTAGCATTAGCAACCTCTTGTGTAGCCTTCATCCTTCAAGATGTTTTATATTTGTGTGTAAGCAAATGGTCACCAACCATCTCTCTGGAAAAGCGCTCTGCCTTGCCATGCTCGCTGACTTCCATGCTGTACCTACCCCCACCTACTCAGGATTGATTGACGCCGCAGCACAGGTAATCAACAAAGACCTGGGAGGAGACACACATGCCCTGGAGGCTGCCTGAGGGCCACCAGCTTGGCGTAAGTGCACACATGAAAATGTACGCATGCGTATATGCCTAGATACATATGAGATATACTAACAGGGATGCACCTTTACACAATAGGTGACATACAATCCCTTGGTCAATAGTCTGTGTATACCACACATCTGTATATTCTACATGCTGCTTGTATTTTAACTTAGTGATAAGTTATCTTATGTACCATCAGTTTGATAAAATTCCTAGAATTGCAACGGCTGATTCAGAGAGTGCATGTGTTTGTGATTCTGGTAGATCATGGGCGTTTAACTTCCATCCAGTACCTGAGCGCCTGTTCCTCAAACCCTTGCTGATACAACCATGCCGTGATGTGTGCCAATCTGGTGAGTGGAAAACAGCACCTCACTATGGTTTTCCACTGCATATTTTTCATAAAAGTGATTAAACTTTCAGCATTTAAGAGTCATCATGGTCAGGCATGGTGGCGCACACCTTTAATCCCAGCACTCAGGAGGCAGACGCAGGCAGATCAACGTGAGTTCGAGGACAGCTTGGTCTACAAAGTGAGTCCAAGATAGCCACGGCCACACAGAGAAACCCTGTCTTGGGGAAGAAAAAAATAAAGAGTCATCTCTGTACAGTTTTATGAAATGTGCACTCATATTCTTTACCTCTAAAGAATTTAGTCAAGCTCTTTAAATAGTATTAACAGTACATCTGTGTAGTAAACATTGACATCACTTTCCTGAAATTGTTATTGTCTTTCGACATAAGTAGAAAGACTTGGCCTTGCAAAAGATTACATGCATTCACATGAGTCAGCTTTTTATTTGATAGCGTCTAGGATTATATCATAACTAGGAAGGATTTCCTGTCTCCATTAACTACTGTTTTCCTAGGTGTTTTAATGTTAAATGTTTGCTCTACCTGGAATTTATTTTTGTGGAAATAAAACCAAGATTCCAGCCCTGTTATCTGCACATCCTTACCTTCAGCCGAGTCCTAAGAACCACCATAATAGCTTTTAACATATTGATAATACTCCCTCACTCTTTTCCTACTGTGACCACTGTGTATCTCTGGTCCCAGCCTTTGACCTCTACCAGTGCCAAAGGCTTTCCTCTGACATACAGCTCAGCACAGGCACTGGCTGCCATTGCTGTCTGTTCCTTGTGGTCATCAGCACCTTTAATGACAGCACGCGTCCTTCTCTAGTGACTCCCAAGCTCCAAAGGGAACAAAGCTGTTATGTCCACATATCTAAGAAACCAGCTTAGCATTGCTTGGAACCTGTGAGGAAAAAACATCCAAGCAGAGTCCTCATTAGGCATCCTAGCCTTTCAAACAGGCCGTGATGTGCATCTTCATGGTCAACTTGGTTGTGCTTAGAGTCCCCTAGGAGACACACCTCTGACTGTGCCTGGGAGGGTGTGCCCAGAGAGAAGGAAAGACCTACCCTAAACATGGGCAACACCATCTTATGGGCTGGGATGCAGGACTAAATTTAAAAAAAAAAAAAAAAAAAAAAAAAAAAAAAAAAACACGAGCTGGGCACAAGCATCCATCTTCCCCTGCCTCCCAGGTGTGGACACAGCATGCCCAGCATGCTCACACCACTATGCTTTCCCAGCTATGATGGACGGCATCCCCGAAATCACCAACCAAAATAAACCCTTCCTACCTTAAGCACGATGACAGGAGCAACTAATACATCCCTCTAGCTAATCCCAGGCCCTGGACAAATGAGCTACACTTGACTGAGCCACAGCAACTTCTTCTTTTTCTTCTTCTTCTTCTTCTTCTTCTTCTTCTTCTTCTTCTTCTTCTTCTTCTTTTTAAAGACTTACTTATTTTTTTTTATTATGTATACAGTGCTCTGCCTGCATGTACACCTGTAGGCCAGAGAGGGCACATTACAGATGGTTGTGAACCACCATGTGGTTGCTGGGAATTGAACTCAGGACCTTTGGAAAAGCAGATGGTGCTCTTAACCACTGAGCCATCTCTCCAGCCCCTCACAGCAACTTCTTTTAAGCTCCTCTGAGGGCTTGTACAAGTCAATAGGTTCATAAGATCTTGTTCAGATTCAGTTACAAAGGTAACAGAGGCTCAACTTTGGACTCCATCCCCATTAGCAAATAAACAAATCCGTTGGTGGCATCAGAGGGAGAAATTCAAACCCTCTCCCCAATTCCATGTGGTCTTCTGCAACCTGAAGGACACAAAAGGGTAGGACTTTGCATGGCTCCTTCTCCCGGGAGGCTTCCCAGCCACAGTCTCTTTTTCTCTTCCTCGGTCAGATCTTTGCAACCTGAATCATGACCCACAGGAAAATAGAACTTTTCTCCCCAGGGTCCCAATTAAAATCCAGACTCTTTCCCTTTGAGCTACATATCACCATGGTAATTAATGAATTCTCTGTTTAATGTCTACATCCTCTTCAGGACTGGAAAGTCCTGAAGGTAGATTCTCGCTAATTCCATGCCATATCCTGTTTTCAGCATGGTGCCTGCTACTTGGAACCTAAAATCTTACTTCATGTTTAACTGTAAAGACGCATTTACCTCAAGTCTATTGATATTGGTGAAATTAAAAGTACGTAGGCTGTTTAGGTTTTTGTCTCTAAGCATTGCAGCTCATTGCCCAATATTGATGATTCAGGAGGAAAGTTTGTTTTGAAGATTTTAATTTAAGCAGAGATGGAGAGATGGCTCGGTAATTAAGAGAACTGGCTGCTCCTCCAGAGGACCTGGGTTCAATTCCCAGCACCAACATGGCAGCTCACAACTGTCTGTAACTCCAGTTCCAGAGGATCTAAAGACCTCACACAGATATATATACAGGCAAAACACCAGTGCACATGAAATAAAATAAAAATAAATAATAACAAACTAATTTATTTATTTGATTGGTTGGTTGGTTGGTTGGTTTCGGTTTTTCAAAACAGGGTTTCTCTCTGTAGTAGCTCTAGCTGTCCTCATAATCACTGAAACTCACAGATACCCACCTGCTTCTGCCTCCCAAGTGCTGGGATTAAAGGCATGTGCCATCACGCCTGGCTAAACTTTAATTTAAATGTCTTATTAGAATATTAGACTATTTAACAGCAACACAGGACACAGGATTGGAAATCTTTACAATGCTTTAACACAAGAGTGGAGAAACAGTCTGTTGAGAAAAGTCTTTAGCCTACACAACATTGCAAAAAGCCAATTTCAGCACTTTAACCAAAAAGAATGAAAATAAAATATCTACAGAAACTGAGACTCTGTAGTCCTCTCCTGGCTCTTCAATGGGACTTGAAGCTGTGATTTGCCCACTCAGGGCCATTCACACCAAGTGGATAACTCCATTAGGGGTATTCATCTGGCCCACCCTACCCCACCCACCCCCAGAACTGACTGTACTAGCACCCTCTCATTCTGTGAGTAAGCAGACATCTGGACAGTGGCCAGATTTCCATCTAAATAAACTTTGTAGGAAAGCAACCAACTTCTTGGCTTTAACTCTGTCTCATTATCATTCACCATCATAGTCCGCACATGCTCAGTAGAAACCATTAGAAAATAGGTCCCAGGGGCAAAAAAAAAAAAAAACAAAAAACAAAAAACCTCAGGAATATAAATAATGTGATCAAAAACTATAAAGTCACCAATTGCTTTCCCATATTCTTCTAAAACGAAGAAAATATTTCATGAACTTCAAAAGAATCTGATAAGTAGCCAAAGAAGCAACTCCTAGCCTCTTGGGCTGCTAGTCCAAGCATTGTAAAAGAATTTTCAAGTTCTCACTCGAGAGAGGAGCTACGAGAGTAGCAGGTCACACTGCCTGCTGGAGGCCGCTGCAAAGCACTGAATGAACCCACACTCCCCAAACTTTCAAAATATGCGAGTTTTTTTTAAACAAAAATATTCCACTCTATGCTTTGCAACACTTCAGATGTTTTTGGGTTTTCTTAACATATTAATATGGAATGGTCAAACAAACAAAAAAAAAGAGTAGCAGCACTGTCCAATAGACTATAGTATGAGCCTATATGTAATTTAATTAAGACATCAATTAAACTGAGCATGGTGGCGCACGCCTTTAATCCCAGCACTCAGAGGCAGAGGCAGGTGGATCGCTGTGAGTTCGAAGCCAACCTGGTCTACAAAGACTAACACAGAAACCCTGTCTCGAAAAAAAAATAAAAAACAGAAACAAAAACAAAAGACATCAATTAAAAAGAATAAAAGAAAATGAGATTATTGCTGAATCTATGCCCTAATATGTCTGTAATATTATCATTTCAACATATAATCCCTAAAAATGTTTCCGTGACATTTTTACACTCTTTCATAGTCAGCCTTCAGAATTCATTATGCATTTTACACAAACAGCATGTCTTGGTAAGTAAGAGCCCAATTCAAGTGTCCAGTAGGCCAGGCATGATGGCACACGCGTTTTATCCCAGCACTCGGGAGGCAGAGGCAGGTGGATCGTTGTGCGTTCAAGGGCAGCCTGGTCTACAAAACGAGTCCAGGACAGCCAAGGCTACACAGAGAGACCCTGTCTCGGAAAAAAAAAAAAAAGAAAAAACAAAAAACAATCAAGTGTCCAGTAGCCACACAAGACCAGCGGCTACTCAGTGCACAGCACAGACACAGAGGACACCCCAGACGCACATCATCCAGTTTCAATGCTCACCAGTCATTCAGTGACCACCTCATTCCATCTACACGGACCCGCGCACCCCAGGTTTTAAGACTTACAGTATTTCACCCAGGCTCACATCTCCTTGGTTAGCTCTCTCTTTCAGCTGTTGGTTTTTCAAGATGGTATCTAAACAACCAAGCTGGGCTTCCCAAGCTCAGTGGTAAAGTACATGCTTAGCACCCGCAACGGTCCTGGGTTAGACCCCAGAACCACAGGAAGAAGCCAAGATACTCTGAGGACCCCAACATGACAGTTTCAGTAAAATACTTTATGATTCAGGTGCTTCCTAAACATCTCCCGTCACACAGTATGGCATCAAGTTGCACAGGGCGTGTGGGAGCAGAGCGCAAGGAGAGCTCCACCAGCTCCTCCAACTGGCAAACAGGTAATAAAACACGATTTACACATATAATATAGTGGGGTTTCTCTGTTTGAGAGGCCTTACTATGTAACCCTACATGGCCTCGAACTCACAGAAATCTGCCAGCCTCTGCCTCCTGAGTACTGAGATTAAAGGCATTATGCCTAACTTCATTATGGTATATTTTAAAATAATAATAATCAAGTATTGGCTCCTGCCATCCCATGAACCTTGAAAAACAAAATCCTGGGTGAAAGAAGTCTGACACAAAAGGTCACGGATTGTACACCCGCCTTTACAAAACAAGTGAGTTCACACAGACACAAACTAGAGGTAATAAAGTATCCTAAAATTAATTATGATGACAGTTGCACAACTCTATGTACATACTAGGAATAATTACATTGTGCACCTCAGAAGGACGAACTGCATGACAGATGAATTATGGTTGTGATACATTATGTCTTTTTTTTTTTTTTTACTTATTATTTATACAGTACTCTGCCTGCATGTGTGCCTACATGCCAAAAGAGGGCACCAGATCTCATTACAGAGGGAATTGAACTCAGGACCTTTGGAAGAGCAGACCGTGCTCTTAACCTCTGGGCCATCTCTCCAGCCCTGATGCACGATGTCTTAGTTAGGGTTTCCATTGCTGTCAAGAGACACCATGACCATAGCAACACTTACAAAGGAAAATATTTCATTGGAGATGGCCTACAGTTCAGAGGTTTAGTCCACTATCGTCATGGTGGGAAGCACGGCAGCGCATGAACAGACATGTGCGGGAGAAAGAAGCGAGAGCTCTACATCTGGATTGGTAGGAAGAGACACTGGGGCCTGGCCTGAGCTTCTGAGACCCCAGTGACAACATTTCCTCCAACAAGGCCATACCTCCTAATAGTGCCACTCTCTGAGCCCAAGAAGGCCATTTTTCTTTTTTTAAGGTTTTTTAAAACAGGGTTTCTCTGTGTAACAGTCCTGGCTTTCCTGGACTCGCTTTGTAGACCAGGTTGGCCTTGAACTCACATCAATCCACCTGCCTCTGCCTCCCAAGTGCTGGGATTAAAGGCATGCGCCACCACCACCCAGTTAAGAAGGGCATTTTCATTCCCACCACCACACATTAATTATGCTTCCACGGTTGGTGTTTTTAAAAGCCGGTGCCAAACATGCTACATACACATGGTGTTTATACTATACTACCCAGTTGTAATGCAAAATGACAAAACTGCTTAACCCAACAACAACAGCTAAAACCCCAGTCACCAGCTCTCCCCACCCCAAGCCACTTGATCCAGACCCCTTAAGCAGAGAACCTTATTTTGGGGATTCCCTAAATCATTGTAACAAAAGCCAAATGAGAAACAGTGATTTAGATCAAGGCTTCGGACAAGTGACTGAGAGTCACACAACAGGATGGCAACAGCTATGTATAAAGTGCATGGGCGGGGCTGGAGAGATGGCTCAGAGGCTTTCTCAAAGGTCCTGAGTTCAAATCCCAGCAACCGCATGGTGGCTCACAACCATCTATAATGAGATATAGTGCCCTCTTCTGGCCTGAAGACATACATGCAGGCCAAACACTGTATACATAATAAATAAATATTTTTAAAAATGAATGTGCATGGGCACAGTGCATAATGAGGAAGTAAGCACGCTCCAGTTCCCACTCGGAGGAGGCAGAGGAAGACGTTCGGGAAGCCGTGTCTACACTGAAGTGGAAGCCATGACTAGGCCTGAGGCAAGTGAACACAGATGAGGAGGAATGACATGCGAGATATAAGAGATCCCTATCCTGCACGGCCTTAGTGGAGGGGTGCTGTGACTCAGTGGCTCAAGAGATGCCTGCTATGCTATATAATATGGGCAGGGGCTGGAGCTGATTCAGAGAGGCCTCGGAAACTGTGTTAAACTCTTAAGGTATTTATTGATGGATAAAAATCCACAAAGTTAGAATGAATTCCAGAATGGCTGCAAAATGTGTGTGTGTGTGAGAGAGAGAGAGAGAGAGAAAGAGAGACAGACAGACAGACAGACAGACAGACAGTGCATACATGTATGCCACTTCAAGTGCATATGTGTATGTATGGAAGCCAGAAGATAACCTGGGATATCATCTCTCGGGTGCTGTCCCCTCCTTTCTAGACAGGGCTTCTCACTTAGAGCTCAACAAGGAAGGTAGGCTGGCCAGCAAGCCCAGGATCGAACAGTCTCTACCTCCCCGGTGCTAGGACTACAGAACCAGCCACAGCACCCAGGGCTCTAGGAACTGAACTGAGGTCCGAGTGATTGTAAGGCAAGGACTTTGTCAAGCAAGCCGTCTCACACCCCCTGTAACAGGCTTGTGATAACAGGAGCATTAGCATGAATAAAATGTGCCTGGCATGGTGGTGCAGGGCTTTAATCCCAAGCACTTGAGAGGCACAGGCAGGCAGATCGCTGCGAGTTCGAGGCCAGTCTTGTCTACAAAGCCAGTCCAGAAACCCTGTCTCAGGAAGGGAGGAAAAGAAAAAAAAAGTGTGTATCACATACATGACATTTATTCCACAGTTTTTGTTATATATAACCAGCCCACAGCAACCTCTGCTCTAGGAGAGACAGATATGTACATGCATGTATCGAACAAACACAAATACTGACACATACACACAATAATAAGAATAAGAAGCCAGGCACAGTGGTGCATGCCTGTAATCCCAGCACTCAGGGAGGCAGAGACAGGTGGATCGCTGTAAGTTTGAACCCAGCCTGGTCTACAAAGCTAATCCAGGACAGCCAGGGCTATACAGAGAAACCCTGTCTAGAAAAGGGGGGAAAAAGAGTAAGAATAAAATCTAGAAAGGTGCAATACATTTAAATATAAAGAGTGGGCCAGAAAACAAGGGGCTAGGAGGGCCAGGAGACATAAAAGAAACAGAGTAAAGAAAAGAAAGGTGCTTGGTGGTGGTGCATGCCTTTAGTCCCAGGCAGAGGCACATGAAAATCTGAGTTCAAGGCCAGCCTGGTCTACAGAGGGAGTTGTAGGACAGCCAGGACTACACAGAGAAACCCTATTTCAAAAAAAAAAAAAAAAGAAAAGAAAGAAAGAAAAAAAGAAAAGAAAAAGAAATGAAAAAAAAAAACAGAACAAAAGAAAGAAAAGGAAACAAGAGTATATTCTGTGGCCAGAACTAGGTGTTCATTCACACTAGAAAGAAGAAAGAAAATGTTTTGACAAGGCCAGTCACAGTAGCACAGGCTTTGATTCTAGCCCTCAGCAGACAGATGCAGGTGACACACCCTGAGTTTGAAGCCTACACAAAAAGTTCTAGGCCAGCCACGGATACATTGTTAGATCCTGTCTGAGTTTTGTTTTGTTTTGTTTTGTTTTGTGTTGTGCTGTTGTTTGCTTTTTTGAGACAGGGTTTCTCTATGTTATCTTGGCTATCCTGGACTTGCTTTGTAGACCAGGTTGGCCTCAAACTTCCAGTGATCTGTCTGCCTCTGCCCCCCGAGCGCTGGGATTAAAGGAGTGCCACACCACCCCTGGCTCCTGTCCGGTTACTAAAGTGCTCTGACAGTGTGGGTTCGCAGAGGTTATGCTTGTAGAAGGAGTTTCTAAGCTCAGCCTTGAAAGACTTCGGTTTTCACAGAGCAAGTCAGTGAGAGAGCACCGAAGACAATAGGCTCGTGTGGTAGGCAAAGACCAGATGTTCTGGTGACAAGGTCCAGGGTTACCAGCACACAGAAAGCCAAGGCTGAACCCCTGACCCCAAGTCCTGAGCTCAAGGAAGGAGCCACACCAACTGCATAGAGAAAGGGATCTGGAGTTTGACTCTCAGCACACAAACCGAACTGAGAGACTCTGGACTCACCCCGTCTCTAAGTATGCAGCTTTTGAGAAGGAGAGAGGTGAGGCATGGCCATGCCAGTCCCCTCCGCATCTAAGTTCAAAGCTGCTGCAATAACTAATATTGTTAGCAACTATAAAAGCCACGAGAGACTTTTTAACAATACAACAATGACAGCTCTTAAGAGTCTGCCTCACTACACACGGTAGACAGGAGAAAGGAAGGTGAAGCCATCGGTAGGCAATGTTAGGGCAGAGTAAAGACCCTGAACTAAGGCACAGCAGAAGCCACACAAAGGCCAAGGGAGATACTGAGATGGGGGGGGGGGGAGCAGGAATGTGGTCTGAACAGCTGTAACTGAGAAGGCAAAGCAGAGGTTTTTAGAGAAAGCCAGAAAGCCCATGAATAAGTGGATTTAGGCAGAACTGGGAGTTTGCAACAAACTGTGTGGCTCTGAATTATGCATGGGAAGCGATTTCAGCCTTCACAGCTCCCACCATCCCCTGACATCTCACACACCCCTCACTTCCAGCCCTCCCTGGAGCTCTTGAAATGGAAATGTCAATTAGGAAAAGGTAGTCCTGCCAAGAAGTACTTTATAAATCAAATGAGGGGTTATCCAGGCTTTCCTGAGGAGAGAAGCACTGTGCTACCCCAGAACTGGCTGGAACTGGAAAGGAGGGATGTCTGTGCCCCTCCTCCTGCCCTCTTTAGGAGGTGATCCCTATCTGAACCTCTCCACCGGTTCATGCAACAGTGGAAAGAGGTGGGTGCTCTAATTTGACTGAAAGTCTGCTGCAGAACCTTCGGAGGTAAGTGGTCTCTGCGTCTGAGAAGCAAGGGACTACCCAGCTCTCCAGCTCTTTCCTAACAAGATGCAAAGCATCATGGTGCTCACTTGCCACTGGGGAGGAAAGACACACCCTGATTTCTTTCTGGATCTGGATAAAATCAATGGCCATGAGAGTCTCGGCAGCTCAGCAACAGTTAACCTGGCACATTTGATGCCAGCACCACAAAGCTTCCATGCAGCCCAGGTCTCTGACAGCATTAGCACGTTTCACAACTGGGCTCCACCACCGGGTTAACACACTGATTAAATACCAGGATGGGAGACATCAGAGTGTGGTGGGAGGAGCTAAGGGTTTAGTTAGAGTCAGGAAGCTAATGAAGAGCTCATGGAACTGCTATTGGCCCCAGGCAGATTCCTGAACCCAGCTGCAGTTTCCTCAGGTGGTTAGAGCCTGTCAAGATGGGGACGATTATGACAAAAACGCGTCCTGTGCAGTCTGGAGGTACCTGGCCTACAACTATTAGTCATTACTGAGAACGGATAAAACAGCACCTCTGTTCGCTGAGCATAAAAAGTGAAAAGCATTATGTCCATCTCTTAGAAATAGCCCAACACAAGAGGAAATGGGCAGGAGTCATAGTACTGGACAGACAATCTTGGGAAATTTGGTGAGTAAAAGGCAGTTGTTAGCAAGCCCGATTACCGGAGTTGATTGCTGAACCCCACAGTGGAGAGTGGGAGAGCCAACTCCTCTAGCTACCCCACACCTGTGTGCACAAGCACAGGCTTGCGAGCACACACACAGACATATCTTTTTTTTTTAAAGGACTTTTTGTTGTTGTTGTTGTTTTGGTTCTTCGAGACAAGGTTTCTCTGTGAAGCCTTGCCTGTCCTGGACTTGCTTTGTAGACCAGGCTGGCCTCGAACTTACAGCGATCCACCTGCCTCTGCCTCCTGAGCGCTGGGATTAAAGGCGTGCACCACCACCGCCCGGCTTTTAAAAGGACTTTAAAAAAAAAAATCTAGCCAATCAGACTACTGTGATGCTAATGATCATCTATATGCATCTATACAGAGCTCCCAGCACTTTAACAGGTGCTCAATCAGCAGCACTTACTAACATGTATTAGTTTTCCCAATAAAAAAGGAAAAAGATGAATGTCCAAACCAGCTGTGAAACCAATATTCTCAGGTTTATGGAGAAACTTGCATTTTCACTCATTCCATAAATGTGTATTGCGAACCTGCAGTGTGGTAGGCTGTGCTCTTAACACTCGGGATAGGGACTAAGGAACAAGACCGGATCTCTGCCTTCCGGCGACTTGCATCCTAGCATCAGAAGAAGGCTGGCAGGTGGAAAAACAAGCAGATCCTTCCGGGCAGCCTTAGGCAGTGTGGAGTTGATGAGCAACATGGACATTTAGCTTGGATACACTGTAATCTGTGTGAAGGTCTTCCACGGCCAAAAGGAGGTCCTCACCTTGTATGATGGGGCTGACCAAAAGTCAGACCTACGCTTACCTGTCTCTGAAATCAATCATCTTTGCAGCTACCATGTAAAATACTAAGTACCCAAAGAAAGGTCCTCATCAGAACCCTAGGGCACAGCGATCTCCTCCAAGGGGACTCCGATTTCTCCAGCGCACTACCCAGACACAAGGTGAGAGACAACTTTACCTCTCTCTCAGCTCCAACAGTCAGGAAGGCACGCGGCTGGTTAAGAAGTGTCTGAAGGACACAAGACAATACCATGGGCGACGCCAGAGGCAGCAAACGCCCTCTGATTGCCTGAAGCCCCAAGGGGAGAGTGAAGGTGATCTCGGTCCCAGTGTAGACGCGGTGGAGACCAGGCTGGGAAGACTAGAGAACCAGACGCCCGCAGCGCCCGGCCCCAAGCTCGCAGATGTGGTAAAGCCTTCCTCCTGGCCCGATTAAACAGGTTTCCTGTGCCTCTCGCCCCCGCAGGGCACCAGGCTGTGCCCAGGACAGCTCCTCCACTCGGCATCCTCATACACCCGCGCGCCGGCTCCTGCGCCCCGCTCCTTCTGGTCCATCATTCGAGAGGCACAGCCCCAGGGTGAGGAGGACCAGGGTGCTTCCTCCTAGAAAACTGGCACCGACATCACAGGCGACCTCCTAGTCTCAGGGCTGCCCCGGGAGCCAGAGCTTCCCAGGAGCATTACAGACTCACTCGGTACCCTAGAAACTGGCAGCGTCCCCGAGCCTTCTCCGGGCCCCCACCATACCTCAATCCCAGCCCGAAGGACGCCCTGCAGCTCACCTGAGCGTTCCGCTACTGGGGACGCGCTTCTCAGTTGCCCAACGCTGGCTTCAGACCGGGAAGGACGCAAACCCGGCTTCTCCGGTCTCTGCAAGGCTCAGCCGACGGCAGTTCCAGCACCAACCGCAGGAGACTGGGGCGCCGAGCGCGGCTCGCCGACAGATGGTGGGCGGAAGCCCGAGCTGTGCACCAGCTGTCCTGGCGCTGGGGTCTCTGGTGCCTTGCCACCGGCCGGCGTGTGATCGCGCGACCAGTTCTCAGTACTTTGCCCAGAACTTTAGGGCGCGCGCCGCAGGGCGACTAGCTGAAGCGCAGGAGCGAGGCGGGAGGGAGCTAGGAGGAGGAGCCTGTGTCCTCCATGGGGCGGAACTACATGAAAAGGGCGGGGGGGCAGCAGAGTGGCTCCCACTCCCACCAATCAAAAGTCATCCGGGAAAAAGCGGTGGGGCGACGGACTTGGAAGCTGCAGGCGGATTCCGTGACGCCACCCAGTGTTCAGGGCGTGTAGAGGGGCGGAGGGTAGTGATAGGTGTGGCTGGGTGCGGCAGCCGCTCTCGGCTTCGCCGGGCAGTGTGCGCCCCATCGGCTCTCAGTAAATGTTTATTGAATGACTAGGAGGAAGATGAGTTTCTCGCGGGAGGAATTGTTTTAAGGAGATTCCAGGGGACTCAAGTAGTCCAACAGGCGATTATCACTTAACCACAGAAAAAAGACTGAGAATAATAAGGGGAAAAAATGGGTGATGAGCCAAGGACATTAGGCACAAGATGTCGAGGAGCACAACTGGTGTGGGTTCGGACACTAGGTACCCTGTGCGGAGCGCGGGGGGGCGGGGGGGGGGGCGGCGGCAGGAGAAGGGTTATTTTGTTGTTCTTCTTGATCTTACAGTCCCTGTCGAAGGGCTAGGAAAGAAGCTACAGTGTAATTGTGATTAAAACCCAGGAGCCTCTGGCTAGCTGGCCAGGACCATCCGACTTCACCCTTCACCGCCCACTTGCCACAATCCTAGCTTGAATGCCAGCCACTGATAATTTGAGGTCAATTTGCAGACCGTGCTTGAGTCCAGCGCCGCAGGTGGCCTGGTGGAAAGGGAATGAGGAATGCCAGAAACAGATGCGCCCCTGCACCTGCGGTAAAGCAACAAGGTTTCTGCCCTCTCAGAACCAATATTTTAAAGAGGAAGCGGACGATAAACCAAAGAGAGTATACACATATAATCAGGAAAACGTTGGTGAACTCTTAACACCGAGACAGGGCCGTGCAGAGCGTTGGAAGGAATGAGTAATGAGAGACGAGGGCCCCTGAGGACCTCTAGGAGGAGGAGGCTCACCAACTCCGCAGCAGCTCCAGGCTTAGGAACTGCAGGTGCTGCTTATTTAACCCCTCTAAGACTCATCTGGCCTGCCTTACCGAGCTGGGCAGTTTGGCCCAGCTGCTGACACTCTAGAAGCTCCAGAACGCCAAGTCCACGAGCCAGCCGCCTCCTGCGGCGCTCGCCTTTATCAGTCTGACCCCATACTACGGTTTCTGAGGCTTTTTCTGCATCGATGTTTCATTCACCACGCTTTGGATAATTCACTTTCTGGAACCTTCCACGGAGCAGTCTCTCTGGCACTGTCTGCTTGGCTCTGGCGGGTGGCTCAGGAGGCTTCGCTCAGACCGCAGATTCGCTAGACAGCTATGAGCCCTAGCATGCTCAATATGCTATGGGTCTTCCTAAACGATCCCGAGTCGGAAGAAGCACCAGCTGAGGAGCAGACCTGAGAGCCACAGGGTTGCCCACACCCAGCCCAGGGGCCTGAGCCACTCTCACTTTACTTCTAGTAACTCTACCCGAAGACATTCTCTCTCTCTCTCTCTCTCTCTCTCTCTCTCTCTCTCTCTCTCTCTCTCTCTCTCTCTCTCTCTCTCTCCCTCCCTCCCTCCCTCCCTCCCTCTCTCTCTCTTTCTCTCCCCCTCTGTGTGTGTGTATGTCTGTGTGTCTGTCTGTCTGTCCGTTTCTCTGTCTCCCTCCCTCTCTGTCTGTCTTTATCTCTGTTTCTGTGTGTCTGTCTGTCTCTCTGTGTGTGTTTTTCTCCCCCCTTCCTCCTGCCTTTCCCCCTCCCCCCACTTCCAGACCATCCAGTTGCATCCAGTTTGCTTTCCTACAGGAGACCTCATTTTTTATCCCAGAAGAATGTCTTTGCTGCAGGGGAACCCAACCTTTGGACTTTGCAAACCGTGTTTATCAACTCCAATGTTCACTCTGGAGGTTGCACAATCATATAACTATGTACATACACACTCAGATACGTGTGTTGTGTGGAGCGGAATTCATAGCTACCCTGAACTCAGTGTGGTTGTAGCCTGTGTCAAACAGCCTGGTAGCCACCAGTTGGACAGACAGCTACGGTTTTACTCTTCCAAACGGCATCCTGTCCTTGGCTTTTTTTCTTCCGTTTCTTCCAAGCTGACTGTGTGTTCCTGTTGATACTGAAGGCAGTTAATGAGGCAGGATGAGAGATTTGTTCATATTCAAACTGCTTTGCCTCCAAGAAAGAGGAATCTCAGCGACTCTTTTCAGTTTCACTTCCTCTTCTAAATAAACTTACAGGCGCTCGCTCCCGCTCCCACAAATTAAGAGGGGAAAGATTAAAGTGGAAACCCACGCAGAGTTAATTATCTTGCAAACGCTCGTTACTGTCCTAAAATTAGCTTTCTCCGCAGTCTTATTTTAGCGCAATGATTTGAATGTACTAGAGAAAGATCAATGGTTGCATAGTAAGTTTCTAGAGCCTTCTTCTCCGAAGGGCTGTAGGAACACTGCTGATCTTTGTAGCCGCTCCACCACCTTGGGGGTATTTTTCTGCAGTTGGCTTAGTGCTTTTTTTTTTTTTTACATTTGTCAGCATGTGTGTGTGCATGTGTGCGTGTGTGTACATGTAGCACTGCATAATTGTGGAGGTCAGAGAACTTGCAGGAGTTGATTCTCTCCTTCCATGTAGATCCTGGGAGTGCAGGTGTCTTTACCCCTGAGACAGCTCGCTGATCTGACTGAACGTTTTTCAGCATCTGACATCCCTAGTAGTCAAGCAAGTGCTGCCTGAATTTGCTCTTTTTTTTTTTTTTCATAGTTAAGGACACCTGACCACAATGGAGTGTGGGCAAGAGCTCCAAGGGCTTCTAGGGCTTCTAGAATCAGGCCCCCTGGCTTCTTGTCATAGTGCCTCCTGGTTAAGTGATCACCTTTCCTTCTTTGTGAAGTGGAAATAGTCATTGCACTTATTGGGCTATGTGAACAATTGCCACGTAGACCAAGACAGAGTCCCCAACCTCTGTGTGGCTGAGATTTTGGGCCCAATGATTTGTGTGTGCATGGGGCTTGTCCAGAGCCTGTAAGCTGCATCTCTATGGTCCGGCACGGTGGCGCACATCTTTAATCCCAGCACTTGGGAGGCCAGTCGGATCACTGTGAGTTCAAGGCCATCCTGGTCTACAAAGCCAGTCTAGGACTGCCAAGGCTACATAGAGAAACCCAGAAGAAGGAGAAGGAGAAGGAGAAGGAGAAGGAGAAGGAGAAGGAGAAGAAGAAGAAGAAGAAGAAGAAGAAGGAGGAGGAGGAGGAGGAGGAGGAGGAGGAGGAGGAGGAGGAGGAGGAGGGAGCGCTGCATCTCTACCCTCTCCCCATCAGACACAAAGAGGACTCTATCCTACCTATTTGTAGCAACCAAAATGTCTCCAGGCATTGTCAAAAGACTCCTGGAGGGCTCCTGACTGAAAAACACTGGCCCAGAGAGAGGCCAATGCCACAGCGCAAGAGACAGCACAAGTACGTGCTGAAGGATAGAATTCTGGCAATGAACCTAGGACAAATTGCTTCCCTAATCCCATCTGCACAATGGGACTCCCAAGAATACCGTCTCTTGAGGTTGTCTGAGGATCAAACATACTTGTGTAAGAGTGTGGTGCCTTGGCATGTGCGCGCTACAAAAATAAAGCTTCTGGCCTCACTGTCTTCCTGTGGAGAAAAGGCACTGGCCTGCATGGGCTCACTACCTTCCCGTGGGGAGCAGGCACTGGCCTGCATGCTTTGTTTGCTGCTACACCCTTCCTGCATGATTCCTGGCAGAAAACAGAAATAAGTTAAAGCTGGTGGTTTTTATCACCAAGTTTAAATAGGACTCAAAATTGTTAACACTGTATTCTAGGAAGCTATTCCTGACAGAACAGTGTGAGCGTGTAAGAGGATGCTGAAGGATCATCTAGGGCTGAAGAACCTTAACATCCCAGAGGGGGAAGGATCCCTAACGGCCTCTGCAGTGGTAGCTACATGTAAAAAAGGAACAGCAGTGCAGGGGCGTGGTGGCACTCAGGAGGCAGAGGCAGGAGGATCTCTGTGACTGTATAGTTAGTTCCAGGTCACCCGTGCTACATAATGAGAACTTGTCTCCAAAAGAGAGAAAGGGAAAGAAAGAAGAAAAGAGAGAAAGAAAGGATAAAAATGTATGCAATGAGAGAAATCTGATTTAAAAGTATTTAGACAAGCTGGGCACAGTGGCACACAGCCAAGGCTACACAGAGAAATTCTCTCTCTCTCTCTCTCTCTCTCTCTCTCTCTCTCTCTCTCTCTCTCTCTCTCTCTCTCTCTCTCTCTCCTCTCTCTCTCTGTCTGTCTTTTTGTTGTTTTTCGAGACAGGGTTTCTCTGTGTAGCCTTGGCTTGGCTGTCCTGGACTCACTTTGTAGACCAGGTTGGTCTCAAACTCAAAGCAATCCTTCTGCCTCTGCCTCCTGAGTGCTGTGAGTAAAGGCGTGCACAACCACCCCCAGCTGAGAAATCCTCTCTTAAAACAAACAAATTACAAAAACAAAAGTATATCGGAAGCACTGATGGCAGCCCTGCTCCTACTCGTCTCTCTCCTTCTCCTTTAAGTGAAAAATGCATCAAAGTATTTTTATTGCACAGGATCCCCCTAGAAGCTGTCATTCAAGAGTGTTAGTAAGTGATGACAAAGGCTGTGCATGAATGTGTGTATCCCTTGATTAAATATAGATCATGTGCCACCTTTGTATAAGGGTCCGTTCTTAGCAGGCACTTTGTGGCACACAAAGACAGATCAGAGCTTGTACAGTGTCCTCCATAGGTCAGATCAAACATGTATATAAATAACTACATTACAAGCTGCAAACTGGAAACTGTCCTGAGAGAGGCACCAAAAATGTGTTCAGAAAAAAAAAAAAGATGAATTATTTTGAGAATTAGAAGCAAAGAGTCACTTCCGGAATGGCTTTGCTGACATTTTACACTTTTGATTCAAACTCCGCAGTTATTACAGTAAAGCTATCCTTGTCCTGGGAACTGCCACATTGTTACAGTTCCTGTTTTCCATCCAATTCCTGCTTAATGTACAGAGATACTATCTGTGTAACTTAAGGTCAAAGTGTATTCTAATTCTAAATGAGTCATTTTTGAAATCGGATGTTTAACATTTCTGAAATGTTCTAGATTGCTCACCTTTAAGAACAACAAGATAGCTTTTCAGCTCTCTCCCAGGCATTTGACAGAACCGGTTTTTAAAGCATGTTATGTTTGTTCAGGACTGAACCACCATGAGTTATCTCTAAGTCCCAACTCTGAGAACATACATGGGATTGTGTTATCTACTGCAAACACTAAGGAAATGAGTTGTAGTAAGCATTTGTCTGCCAGGCAGTACCAACCTGAGCTCCCAAGACTGCTGCTGCTCCCGCTACTCTCAGAAGTCGGCCTGTTAAATCAGAAAGAAGAAATGCCAGCACGTGCCCTCTGTTACAAGCCACACCAGCAGAACGCATCCTTCACATCCTGGTGTTCTCCTTTTTATATCCTTTCTAAGTCCACGTTCTTCAGGAGTGTGTCTGACATAGACATTCCAATTCACATCTGCAAACGTAGCTGCAAGAGAAGCTGAGAAATGCAACTCTTATATTCCCAGCCTCTGTGCACATGAGTGGAAAGCCGGACTGGAAATTGAGTGGGTTAGCTGGGCACATAATTGCGGGAAAGTGCTTGCCTAGCATGTGCAAAGCCCTAGGTTCAGTCTCTCAGTACTACAAGTTGAATGGACCAAGCCATAGCATCTCGCGTGTCGTGTATGTGTGTGTGTGTGTGTGTGTGTGTGTGTGTGTGTGTGTGTGTGTGAGTGAGTGATTGAGCGCTGCCATGCATGTTCCATACATGCATGTGGCAGTTAAAAGATAAATTCAAGCTCTGGTGGTTCTCGCCTTCCACCACGCCGAGGCAGGGCCTCTCTAAGCTCTGTGTACTCCAGCCTGGCTAGTTCTTGAGCTGGACTACTCCCCTGTCTCTGTCTCCCATCTTGTTATAGGCCTGTTGGAATTACTAAGACAGGAGCCAGGCATGGTAGCTCAAGCCTTTAATCCCAACACTCCAGAGGCAGAGACGAGTGGACCTCTCTGATCTTGAGGCCAGCCTGGTCTACAAAGAGAGTCCCAGGACAGCCAGGGCTATTATACAGAGAAACTCTGGCTCAAAAAAAAAAAAATCCACACAAAAACAAAAGCAAAAAGGAACGATTAATTGGGACAGCACATCTGGCTTTTTCACGTGGATTCTGGGGCTGAAACTTGGGTTGTCAAGGTTTCAGCAGCAACCACTTGTATCCCCTGAATTAATGCTCAGGCCCAGCTGCCTTCCTTCCCTCCCTCTCTCCTCCTCCTTTCATTTATATCTTTTTCCCAAGTCCACAGTAAATATATAAAGGGTTTTTAATGTGCTTTATCTTCTTTGGTGAGGTTCAATTTATACTAAAGCCAATGTGAATCGTGTGGTTCCATAGCACTTTATGAGTCTCTTAAACTCTCAACTTCATATCCACCACTTATTCCCTGGAAAATTGTAACAGACCAGGAACTGCCTTCATCCTCTTTTGTGATGGTGTGAATGAGAGTGGCCTATAGGCTCGTGTACCTGGACATTTGGGTCCCTGTTGGCAGACTTTGGGAAGGATTAGGAGGCGTGGCCTTGTTAGAATAGATGTGACTCTGAGAGTGAGCTTTGAGGCTTCTAAAGACCATCCCCAGCCTTTCTCTCCCCCGCCTCTTCCTTCTCCCCTCCCCTCTCTCCAGTTTGTAGAGCAAGATGTAAGCTCTCTCAGCCGCTGTTCCACTCCCATGCCCACCTGCCTACTGTCATACTCCCCAACAGGATGGTCATAGACTCCCAACCTCTAAAACTGTAAGCCCCAAATTAACTCTTCCATATTGCCTTAGTCTTAGTGTCTTATCGTAGCAATAGAAATGTAAGCCGAGTGGTGGTGGCACACGCCTTTAATCCCAGCAGAGGCAGGCGGATTGCTGTGAGTTCGAGGCCAGCCTGGTCTCCAAAGTTAGTCCAGGACAGGCAAGGCTACACAGAGAAACCCTGTCTCGAAAAAGCAAAGAACAAAAAACAAAAAGCAATAGAAATGTAACCCAGGGGACTGAAGAGGTTAAGAGCACTGGCTGTTCTTCCAAAGGTCCTGAGGTCAATTCTCAGCAACCACATGGTGGTTCACAACCATCTATAATGAGATCTGGTGCCCCCTTCTGGCAGGCAGACACAGGTGCAGGTAGAATACTGTATAAAATAATAAATAAATCTTTTTTTGTTTTGGTTTTTCGAGACAGAGTCTCTCCCCCCCCCCCCCTCTCTCTCTCCATACTAGCCTTGGCTGTCTTGAGCTCACTTTGTAGTTCAGGCCAGCCTCCAACTCACAGTGATCTGCCTGCCTCTGCCCAGCATAACTCAGTTTTTTGTTTTTTATTATGTATACAGTGCTCTGCCTAAATGTACACCTGCATGCCTGAAGAGAGCATCAGATCTCATTATAGATGGTTGTGAGCCACCATGTGGTTGCTGGGAATTGAACTCAGGACCTCTGGAAGAGCAGACAGTACTCTTAACCACTGAGCCATCTCTCCAGCCCCATAAATAAATATAAAAAAGAAAAGAAAGAAAGAAAGAAAGAAAGAAAGAAAGAAAGAAAGAAAGAAAGAAAGAAAGAAAAGTAACCAAGACTCCGATAAGCCATTCTCTACTATGAGAGAGAGAGAGAGAGAGAGAGAGAGAGAGACCTATAAAACTTATGAGCATAGAATTCTCTCATAGTTTCCTATTGCTCCCAGGATGAAGACACAGACCCTGTGAATGGCTCTCAGGATTGCACATGGCCAGACACCCTCCCGCTTCAGTTTACCCTCTGTCTCTTCAGTTCTCTACGCTGGCCTGCCATAGCGTCATGTTCCCTCCTGACACGCATCCTGATGCATGATGTTCGCCCTGCCTTCCCAGGATGTGCCTGCTGTTCCTTCTCTTCCTATACTTAGTGGTGAGTCAGTCTTTAGGCCTCATTCAGTCATCTCTTCTTCAGGGCGGTCCTCCCACACAGCCTGTAGGGTTGTTTTGTTTGGGGTCTGTTTGTTTATTTTGATAGCACCTACCACAGTTGAAAATTACAGTCACCATATTTTTTTTTAATCAATTTCTGTCTTCTCATGGATTATACACACACAGTCAGGAGATACTTTATGCACCCACCGTTCTGTGCCTGCCTCAGTAGCTAGCAGCAGGCTAGGCTTCAAATATTTATTACAAGAATAAAAGGAGTCACAGGGAAGTGAACTTTAACAGGGAGTGCCCATGTCAGGCCTAGTCGACAGGACTGCTCAGAGCCCAGTCCTCAAAAGACTCTTACAGCTGTCTGACAGCAAAAACACGCTGTCTCCTTTAAAACTGCCAAGTTGCCAAGGTTACAAATTATGTGACTTTTATTTGATCCTTTTTTCTTTAACGTATGTCCCAGTTCCTTAAAAGTCCCATCAACTCCATCAGGATACAAGGGAAGAGGCGGCTTCCTTTGTCTACACCCCTCCTGGCAGGGCCCAGGGCCCAGAAACCTTTCTCTGTTTACAGAACTGAGAAGCAGAAAGCTTCTACAGAGTGTGTGCTTTGACCCTCCTTGGTGTGGGTTTCACCTTCGTGGTGGTCTCTTCTTTTCTCCACAGCATTCTTGAGACACGGACCATAGGCTTGCAGCATAAGAAGAGTGCTTTGGTCCCCCGGGGCCTGTAATGTGACCCCCAGCGCCAGGTTGCCAGCTCAGATGAAATCAGCTCCTCAAGGGAAGAAATTGTGATGCTCCTGTAGATGTTTAAAGCAATGAGCGGAGTTTTCGGAACTGCACATAAAGGTGCCTGTGAGGCGTGTGTGCTTAACCTACAGTGGTTCTTACCTGTGGGCCGAGACTCCTTTGGGAGCCCTATTATCAGCTATTCTGCATATCAGATATTTACATTATGATTCATAAAAGTAGCAGAAAAATAATTTTATGGCTGGGGGTCACCACGAAGTGAGGAACTATAGTAAAGGGTTGCAGCATTAGGAAGGGTGAGAACCACTGGTGCACAGTGTATCAACGCTGTGGAATCCACTCCCATGCCCCTTCTTTTTTTTTTTTTTTTTTTTTAAGAAGAGCAGTTTTTTGAATTGATTTTTTTTTTTTTTTTTTTTTTTTTTTTTTTTTTTTTTTGGTTATTTGAGACATGGTCTCTCTGTGTAGCCTTGGCTGTCCTGGACTCACTTTGTAGACCAGGCTGGCCTCGAACTCACAGTGATCCACCTGCCTCTGCCTCCCGAGTGCTGGGACTAAAGGCGTGCGCCACCACGCCCAGCTTCTGGATTGATTTTTAAAAGCAGAGTTTCACTGATGCCACGTGCAGCAGTTCCCACACACAGGAACTGGTACACACCTCACCGGACAAGTGTCTGGCTCTCCCCTAATCTCAGATACTCAGGGGGCGGGGAGCAGGGTGGTGCACTGAGGCAGTAAGAACACAAGTTCTGCGACAACCTGGGCAACTTATAAAGACACCGTCCTGAAGCTAGGGTAAAAAGGGCCTGGGAATAATGATTTGTGATCCTGTCATGCAGGAGGCCCTAGATCAAGTACCAGCTACATGTGTAATTGTCTTCCATAAAAAAAAAAAAAAAGCAAAGTAATAGCAAAACAATAATAAAACCAAAAGAAATAAGAGTCAAAAGGATATACAATGTTACCTATTGAAAATCTGTTCCATAGCCAGGCATGGTGGGGCACGCCTTTAATCCCAGCATTTGGGGAGGCAGAGGCAGGTGGATCTTTGTGAGTTCAAGGCCAGCCTGGTCTACAGATCTAATTCAGGATAGCCAAGGCTACACAGAGAAAAGAACCTCTGTCTTAAAAAGCAAAAACCACCACCACCACCAACAATCTTTTCTAACAACCCAGCATGGTGGTGCGTGCCTATAACACCAACGCTCAGGAAGACAGAGGCAGGCAGATCTCTGAGTTCAAGGCCAGCCTGGTCTACAAAGCGAGTCCAGGACAGTCAAAAAAAGAAAAAAAAAATCTGTTCCATTATTCAATGTTTTCTTCTACTTTTTTTCCATGTGTTTGTAATTTTAGAATAAATATGCATAAATTCTGTTTAATTTGATATTATGTAAGTTTTCCTAATTGTTGTTCCATTTTTATCAACACAAAAATCACAGAGTTGCCGAGGCGATCACTGGGAAAACTGTGAGAAGCATAAAAAGAAACATGGTGTCAACAACCTTGTGCTGCCCTAGAGATAACTACACTCTTCATGCAAAGAAAAACAAACAACAACAACAAAACAAAAACACAAAAACAACCAGGCAGTCAAACAGCAGATGCAGAAGAGAGCAGCCATTCAGCTTAAAGCACTCATTTACATAAGCACTTAGGGCCGCTCTCTCAGCACTTAAGGAATTGGAGGAAGCCTCCCTCCTTTGTGCTCCCAAATGCTGCCAGATGCCAACTGTGCAGGTGCATCCTCCTGAGGGCAACAGGCAGAGGTCTGCTATGCCTCTCTGCACATACTCCCCCACTGACGAGATGAGCCAATTCTAGCCAAGTTAAAGTATATAAAGGCAGGCTTATTGGGGGGCAGCTCTTGGGCAGGTTTGCTGGTTAGGGCAGGGTTGGAGGCGCAGAGAGAGAGAAAGTGTGTGGGCAGAGAAAAAGGGGAAAACCTAGAACACCACCTCTCTCGCTTAGTGGCTCTTTCTTAAACAAGTAGGTTCATGTTTTGATCTTTTGCTTCTTCATGAAAAAGAAAACTTACTATTTTATTCTATGTGCATGAGTATTTTGCATGCATGCCTGTGTGTACATCTGGGCACTATTTGCATGCCTGGTGCCCGCAGAGGCCAGAAGAGGGCATCAGATGCTCCGGAGCTGGAGTCACAGATGATTGTGAGCAGCCATGTGGGTGCTAGGAAACCAACCTGAGCCCTCTGGCAGAGCAGGCAGTGCTCTTCAACACTGAAGCAACTACCTCCCCTGCCTCCTTCATTTTAAAACAAACTCGGCAGTAGTTAACAGGCCTGGCTATTGGTGGGATTGAAAGCCGTAATGCCATCAGCTAAGGCAGGTCCCAAAGAGACTTAATCCACCTCTATTTTAATCATCTTCCCACCTTGGAGAAATTCAGAAAATGATGTTACTGATTTAGAAGACAGAATGTGTCTACAGAGCTGTCCTGGAGCCTGAGCCTGGTGTGGTCGGGCAGCGTGGCAGCCTGTGGTCCATCCCTCCCTCTCCCATATCACGCAGCGACATAACGGATGCCAGAAAACCTGCTTGTTTACCCCACCGTAGGTCGACCTCTTGATGAGGAGGCAGCCTACACACCACCCAAGTAGGAGGCAAAGGAAGCCATCAGAAGTCTGCTCAAGGTGGAGAAGGCTGGCCCTGCTTCTCTGGACTGCCCCGCCATGTCCAACCCTAACCCACAGCCCTCCTGAATTATAAGCAGCCCTGACTTTAATGAGCATGAGATTAGAGCCTCTCCAAAAGACACAGACCACTCAAACCACTTTCTGGTCGCTTCCAGAGCCGCAGTTTATCATGGTGGGTGTTATCTTTGGCAGTGACTGCCCGAAGCGTGAGTGAGTGTGTGCCCCAATTCTGGACAATGGGACATGAAAGTGACTCTGCTGGGGGCTTTGAAATAACTTGTATGCTAAATAACATGAGCTCAGAATAGCATGTTATAGATAAAACAGCTCATCTTCCACCAACATTATCTTGTAGCTTCTCATGGGACTTGACATGCTTCGTATTATGTTCAGCTGTCGATTTTGTATTTCCTTTGGAATTTACAAATCTTGCTGGAATGTTCTTCTTTTCTGTGAAGTAGATCTCATAAAGGAGGTATTGAAAAAATTGCAATAAGTACATTTTCCTCAAAATTACTAACTGAATTCACTTGGCAGGTAGTATAGTTATATTCCCGTTGTCTGCAAAGATAGTTGGGCTGCAATGAGAGAAATGTGATTTAAAAGTTCTAAAACAATAGATTAAATTAGGGCACATAGTGTGAGGTCTGTCCCTATAATAACTTTAATGTTGTTTTATATCAGAGCTCAGATATGGCATGGAAGATCCAAGCTTGTCCTCTTTTTTGTTGTTGTTGTTGTTGTTGTTGTTTTCTGGTTTTTTGAGACAGGGTTTCTCTGTGTAGCCTTGGCTGTCCTGGACTCACTTTGTAGACCAGGCTGGCCTTGAACTCACAGTGATCTGCCTGCCTCTGCTCCCGAGTGCTGGGATTAAAGGCGTGCGCCACCACGCTGGGCCCAAACCTGTCCTCTTGCTCTTCTCTCTTCACCCAGGGGATTTCCTTTTCTGTCTGGATGTGATATAGATCTGGAAACTACCATAGTCATATCCAGAGGCAGGAAAAAACAAACCAAAACAAAAAATCACCTTCTGTGACTCACCCCGACCAAGTTGTTGCCATGTTTTATTGGTCATGATTAGGATACAGGCCCCTGATTACTCAAAGCAGCTATAAACCAAGACAAAATTTCTGTGGTGCATGCTAAAGTTTAGGTCTGAAAAACAAACAACCGACAAAAAACAAAAACAAAACGGCAGTCAAACAGCAGATGCAGAAGGGAGCAGCCATTCAGCTTAAAGCAGTCCTTTACACAAGCACTTAGGGCCCTCTCTCAGCACTCAAGGAATTAGAGGAAGCCTCCCCCTTCTGTGTTCCCAGATGCTGCCAGATGCCAACTGTGCAGGTGCATCCTCCTGAAGGCAACAGGATGTTGCAGAGGTCTGTCATGCCTCTTGGCACACCCTCCCCACTGATGAAATGAGCCAGTTCATCAAGTTAAGGTATATAAAGGCAAGTTTATTGGGGGGCAGCTCTTGGGCAGGTTCTCTGGTTGAGGTGGGGTTGGGGGTGCAGAGAGAGGAAGTGTGTAGGCAGAGATGGGGGTGGGAATGGGAGCCAAAATGTCTGGATTAGAGAGTGAAGAGCTCCTGGGGGAGAAGAAGCTCAGTCCCTGGGCTTGAGGTAGGGGCTGAGAGATGCTGGGAGAACCTGGAGTTCAGGTCTGCTTTGGTATGTTGAATTAGCACCTCAGCCACTTGCCCTGGGTCCAACTCCCAACAGTCTCTGGGTTGATGTGCAGCTTGTCCACACACAAAGCCTCTTACATAGAAAGCTTGTTCCTACATTGTTCTCAAGGTCTTGAAGGTCTTGGCTATGTGTTCACTGCAGGAGTCTCGGGGCTTCTTGCACAGAAATGAAACAATGTCTTGGGAAATGTGTAACTAAGGGAGCTGGTGCGGAGACCGAAGGTACACCCAAGATATATGAATGTTGATTTTGATGTGCGTGACCCCCGAAGACCCATGTGTTGGAAGCTTAGTCCCCAGTGAGCCAATTTTAAGAGGGGTGGAGCTTGAAGAGGGTAGGCCTTGGGAGGCTCTTACGTCACTTGGGGGCACGCCCACTAAAGAGACAGCTATGCCCAGTTTGAAATTTTTGTTTCTTAATGGTGAGCCTGGAGCCTACTGAGCATTTTCATTTCCAGGAGCTCTTTTGAGACTAGCAATATCCCAAGTGCTCGATATTTGCTGTCATAAGACTCAATGCAGATTGTTTACTCTAATTTTTCCAGAGCAGCCTGCCTTTTTAATGGTATTTATTACTTTGCCGTGTGTCTTGTCAGTTTTCCTTCCATCGTGGAGTGGAAATCGAAGTAGTTATACATTTTAGAGTACTTACTCATGTATTAGTAATAGGCAAGAAAGTAAATCTGCTGGTGCCTTTGCATCCAGGAGGACAATGAATCTGTAAACAGTGTCCCTAGTGGAAACATGGGGAGTCTGTATCGTCAGCAAACCTGCAGCGACATTACAGTGGCATCCTGGAGATCTTGGCCTTGCCAGCCCAGGACACAGTCCCTAGTTTAAAAAAAGATCATGGCCAGGTTTAGGGAGACCAGGAAACCAGAGAGTAGGTGGGAGTGAATGGGCCAAGTAGAGACCCTAAAAGATTAAAAAAAAAAATCAAAAGAGGGTAACAATATAATGGCAGACAAAATGGACATTATTCATGGTTAGGCTTGAGCTGATTTCTGATACTACTATATGACTTAGTTTTTTAAAAGAGACAGGCTGCTGCTTGCATTTCTTTGTGTGTTTTCTGTGTGGTATGGATGCTGATCACACACCCTACTGTGTTTCACCTGCCACACTTGGCCCCACCCACCACACCTCCACATCTGTGTTTAAAATGACGTAATAGCTATCTGTGAATGGCTACACGATTGTAGGTGATCAAGGGCTTTGGAGGCAGAAGGACTAGATTTTAAAAGTATTTCTCTACTTAAGATAATTTTTGCAGCCGGGCGTGGTGGCGCACGCCTTTAATCCTAGCACTCGGGAGGCAGAGGCAGGCGGATCGCTGTGAGTTCAAGGCCAGCCTGGTCTACAAAGTGAGTCCAGGACAGCCAGGGATACACAGAGAAACCCTGTCTCAAAAAAAAAAAAAAAAAAAAAAAACCAAGATAATTTTTGCACCCCATACAAGGCATTCTGGGTTATAAAAATTGGTGAGGAGGTGTATGAGGGTAGAATGTTGCTAAACATCCTACCATGGTCCCCCCCCCACACACACACCCCCTCCCCACACACAATCATTGGCCTAAACTGCCAATGATGTCAAAGTTGAGAAGTATTATTTTAAATACTGGCCACATCATTGGTCATGGGCCAGAGAGATGGTTCAGTGGTAAAAGCACGCTCTGCCAAGCCAGATGACCAGAGTTTAGACCCTAGAATGCACATAGCAGAGGGAGAGAATTAACTTCCCTCAAGTTTTTCTCGGACCTCCATATGTGCAGCTAGGTCTGTGTGAGTCTATGTACACACAGATACACAAGATAAAACACTGAAATGTAAGAAAAAATTCTAAACCGGGAGATAGTGGCACACGCCTTTAATCCCAGCACTCTAGAGGCAGAGGTAGGTGGATCCCTGTGAGTTTGAGGCCAGGTTGGTCTATAATATGAGTCCACGACAGCCAAGGCTACCCAGAGAAACCCTGACTCAAGGAGAAGAAGAAGAGGAAGAAGAAGAAATTCTATACTGGCCTCAAACTTAGCATCTCTGATTCTCATTCCATCTTCCCGTGTGAAGGGGGAGAAAGCCAGAAAGATGGCACAGCTGGTAAGGGCAAAGGCATTTGCCACTAACTTTGTTGAAGTGAGTTCAATCCTTACAACCACTATGGTGGAAAGAGAGAACCACTCCACCAGCTGTCCTTAATCTCCACAAGCATGCAGTGGCACAGGCACGCAGAGAGAGAGAGAGAGAGAGAGAGAGAGAGAGAGAGAGAGAGAGAGAGAGAGAATAAATGTGACAAAAAGATAAGCAAAAGCTGGGCATGGTGGCACACGCCTTTAATCCCAGCACTCAGGAGGCAGAGGCAGCAGATCTCGTCATGAGTTTGAGGCCAGCCTGGTCTACAAAGTGAGTCCAGGACAGCCAAGGCTACACAGAGAAACTCTGTCTCAAAAAACAAACAAACAAGAAGATAAGAAAAAGAATGCCTGTGATTCCTTTGATACTTAAGAGAAATCAGGGCAAACAAGCCAGCACTCAAAGGGTGGTGCAGAGCTCAAGGGCGCCTTCGGGGTTCTGCTATCTAAGTACCATCCTATAGGTGCCTTGAGCCTCCAGCTTGAAGGTGTTGGACTCCCTGGACCACTCCATTGGAAGGGTCACCTGCACATCCACAGCCCTCTTCCAAAGAGCTCATCAAAACCCTGTGCATTTATTGGCCACGTTTTGCTTTTTAGATTAAGAGGAGGCATCAAAGGCAGCAGTAGCTGGGAGCCAAGAAGATGATGGGACTGATAGTCCAGCATCTCTAGAGAGCTCTGACACGGAGGCTGAAAGGCTTACTGGATGCCGTGCACCATCTACCGTCATTCTTCCTGGAACAGAAACGCTGACTCCGGCCTTCCAGAAACACAGGCCATTTAAGAGCCCCAGGCCACTCCCTTGACTGTTGCCAAAACATCCAGCTAATGTGCTGGGAACTTCTTTCTCAAATGTTCCTTCAGCACAAGTGCCAAACGGCCTGCCTTTTTCTTTTACAGTTATATTTTCATTTTTTCTTCATATCAAGAAAAAAAATTCATAACTATAATGTAAAAATATATCAATTATGGATCTAAGTGACAGACAGACAACTCTGGTTTCCAGGGCCGGGGGTTCCACATATTATTTACAAACAATAACAGTCTGCATTGTAACTAAAAGGAGCAGGCATTTGTTGCACGCATATCCTCTCTCACATGCTGGGTGGGTACCTTAGTCCCATTCTACAGAAGGGAAAGTGAGTCCCAGAGAGGTCAAAGGCTTATTCAGAGCCGCACAGTACAAGTAGAAGGTGACAGCGCAGGTTTGACACCAGGGCTCGGGAAGCTGAAGCCTAGCATGATGGCGCCACCTGGCAGGGGGAGGGGCGTTTTAAGAGACTGATGATGTTATATGCACCCATGGTTTTGTGATTTTTAACAACATTGTAGGAGGCAGAGTGCTCAGGGGGAGGAGTGGAGGCCATGGCACAGAGTTAGCCAGAGTCTTATGTAATGGCTCACACAGCCTCAGGCGCTAAGCTGTTCTGCCTCACCATGCTTATTTGGATAATCTCATACCTCCTCTGTATTTCATTAGTGGATTTCTCTCCTTCCTTCCCGCCTTCCTTCCTTCTTTCCCTCTCTCTTCCCTATCCCTCTCTCTTATAGGGTCTTTCCATGTAGCTTACCTCACACCTGAGATCCTCTTGCCTCGACCTCCTGAGTACCAGAATTACAGGCCCCCTCCAACTGTCGATTTTTGCTAAATTCTAGGACCCCACTACAGACGTTAGCACACATAAAGTTCTCGGTAATAATTTGTTTAAAGAACAGGCGAGTAAGCTGGGCTCAGGATTGGGTGCTTGCAATCTCAGCTAGCCATTAGGCTGACAAGGAAGCAATGCGGGTTAGAGGACAGCCTGGATAGCATTGCAAGATCAAAAAACAAAACAAAACAAACAAAAAGAAAGGAAGAAAAGAAGTCCAGGCACAGTGGTGCACGCCTGTAATCCCAGAACTCAGGAGGCAGGTGGATGGATCACTGAGAGTTCGAGGCCAGCCTGGTCTGCAAAGTGAGTCCAGGACAGCCAAGGCTACACAGAGAAACCCTGTCTCAAAAAAACAAGCAAATGAAAAACAAAAACAAACAAACAAAAAGAAGAAGAAGAAAAGAAAGAAAGAAAGGAAAAGAGAAGAGTCTTACTCAGCTTTGATAGTTTAAAAAAAAGCTTCTGAGCTGACATTGTCATGAACTGCTCTATAGGCTCAATTTTCTTAACCAATACATTTTATTAAAACTTATTAACTGAGCATATGGCACTTATAACCCAACTAACCAAAACAATAGGAAAAGAGGATTAACGAACACAATAACAAAACTGTAAGGATATCATTTCTGAGAAACGATTCTCCTGGCGTGATCAGCAGGATTTCTTCTGCTGGAACTTGGAGTAACCAGAACCCGGAACCTCAGCAGGAACCGAAGCCCCCAAGCCTTCCCTCAAGTGGTTCTCGTTAGGAACGACTCGAAGTAGGGCGATGAACAGCCAAAACTATCCCAAGTTTCCAATGAGCCCCGCCTCCAGTTCTGGGCTCATTTATATATCTCCTCCCAGAGTCTGCTCTCGGGATCTTTTCAGCTGGCAACAACTAAGCTCCCGCACAAGGTGGTTGGTCTTCTAGTGGATTAACCTCACCTGTTCTTTCACAAAACTGTTCCCCATCCCGCATTGGGGAAACAGGCTTATCTCTTCTTCACTGCTCACTGTACATCCTCTCTCCCTGGCCTTGAACCAGCAGGCATAACCTAATACACTGCAGGGAGCTCAAATCCCATGGCTTCTAGTACAACACTGGGCACCATAAAGGTGTTCAAGCAATAGTTACTTTAGAGAAAACTAAACTCCCTTGCAGCTCTACATATTTTTTGTGGGCAAAGGGTGAGAAATATGAATGTGAAATGGATGGATAAAGAATTGCTCTCCCTCAGAAACTAAAAACCCAAATCCTTCTCTACGAAGCTGTCTTGTTTTTGCTGGTTTATACTGTTGGGGTGCGTCTGAGGGCTTCTGTCGCCCTGTTTCAGAGTGTCTTCAGTGCACCCCGAAGGGTGGAGACGGCTGGATCCCTCTTAGAAAAGTGGCAATGTTAGCTGGGCGGTGGTGGCGCATGCCTTTAATCCCAGCATTTGGGAGGCAGAGGCAGGCGGATCACTATGAGTTCGAGGCCAACCTGGTCTACAAACTGAGTCCAGGACAGCCAAGGCTACACAAAGAAACCTTGTCTCAGAAGAGAGAGAGAGAGAGAGAGAGAGAGAGAGAGAGAGAGAGTCACTTCCAGCCTTTACAGTCCCAGGGTCACTTCTCACTATGTTCCCACAATCCCATGTTTCTAGATGCTTTTCATGCATTTACAGAAGGGCCACTCAGTCACCCAGGAGAGCCACCACTTTCTTCTCTTTTGCTCTGTCTCACATCACACCACTACCTTTCCTTGTGATAGCTCAATGTTAATTTTGTCCTATCTCCGGCTGCCATGCACTGTCGACATTTCCCAGGGGTTTTAGTGAAAGACCTTGTGATGGCTCTTCTTGTTTGTCAGCTTTGACTCTATCCAGAATGAACTACAATCCTGGGATGGAAGGTACACCTGTGAGACATTTTCTGCTTGGATTGAAGTCCAGACCTCTGCAGCAGGACGATAAACCTCTGATCCCAGAAAACGCATCCCTTTAATCCAGACTTTTTTTTGTGAGGGGAGGGTTCCAAGACAGGGTCTCTCTCTGTGTAGCCTTGGCTGTCCTGGACTCGTTTTGTAGACCAGGCTGGCATCGAAATCACAGCGATCTGCCCGCCTCTGCCTCCCGAGTGCTGGGATTAAAGGCGTGCGCCACCATGCCTGGCCTGACACCCCACCTTGTGATGCTGAGAAACCACTAGATTCTTGAACTTGCTGTATATGGCCAGCCATTGTTGGATTAGCTGGACCGCAGCCTGTAAGTGATTCCAATAAATGCCCTGTGTGTACTGGGAAGACAGAGGGAGATTCAGTCCATAAATTCTGTGACTCTAGAGACCCCTGAGTAACGCAGAGCACCTTCCACTTTTTATTATCAGTCCAGGCTTGCTAGTGATCCTCCCCCCCCCCCCCCACAAGTGCTGCATTAAGGCTGCACACACCGGGTTTACTATGTTTGGCTTTTTTTTTATATATGGATGCTGGAAATCTGAACTCAGGCATCTTGCCAGCTGAGCTATCCCTCCAGCCTCTATGAGGGCTTAAAAACACAAACACAAAGCAGAGCGAGTACTGGAAGCAGGTGAGACTAAGAGCTCTTAAAGCCTGAGCCCAGTGATGCGTTTCCTCCAGCAAGGGCACAACTCTAAGGAGCCGTAACATCTCCCAACCAGCACAGCAGCTAGATAGCAAGCGTTCAAATACCTGAGCCTATGGGGGTTACTCCTCATCCACATCACAGCAATTATCTTGCATAATTATTCCAAATAGGAGAAAAAATTAGTTTTTCTGCAGAAGGAGAAAGTTAATTAAAATAACTACTTTATAAAATTGAATCTATATATCTACCAATTACCTGCAATTTATAAACACCGATGGACAGGCTCTAAAACAATAAGCATAGAGGAACCGACGATAATTTAGACAGATATGTTGTAGACTATACATTTTAACACTGAAATGGAAACTCTACATACCCCAAAATCATATAGTTGATATGTATTTAGCCATATGGATTTAAAAATGAAGGGTCTGTGTTTGGAAGCATTATTTTTCTACCAAAACAAAACAAGAAGGTTTTTCTAAGGTCAGCCTGGTCTACAAAGAAAGTTCAGGACAGCTAAGGCTGCATAGAAAAACCCTGGTTGAAAAAAACAAAAACAAAAACAACAACAACCAAAAAAAAAAGGATAAATTCTTAAAGAAATAAAAGTCTCTGTAGCCAAAGGGAGTGTCCCTACACTAGATTGAAAGGTTAAAGACCACATTAGACTCAAAGTGACACCATAGTGAAGAGTGTGCCCAGGGCACAAAACTGCATGCTTGAAATCAACTTCTCTTTGAAAAGGCTCCCAAAGCCAGGGGTAAGTCTGGGCTCAGCCAGGGTTCTGGTGAGCAGGCGATGGACTCTAAGTAAACAATCATTTAGAGGCCGAGTGTGGTGGCTCACACCTTTAATCCCAGCACTCAGCAGGCAGAGGCAGCTGGATCGATGTGAGTTTGAGGCCAGCCTGGTCTACAAAGTGAGTCCAGGACAGCCAGAAATACACAGAAAAACCCTGTCTCAAAAAACAAGCAAGCAAACAAACAAACAAACAAACAAAAAATGGTTAGGAGAAATCATAAAGCACTCTGGGACGCACATTTTTGTCAAAGTATTGGGGTCTTTTGTTTATTTGTTTGGTTGATTTTGTTGTTAGTTTTGGTTGGTCAGTTGATTGGGGCTTTCTTGTTGGGTTTGGCTTGGTTTTGTACACAAGGTCTCACTATAAAGGATGGGCTGGCCTTGAAGTTGTGACCCACAACCTCCTGAGTACAACTGTGGGAGATGCTTTTACTTGGAGTATTGTTTTTAGTTACAAGATGAGCAATGTGTACTTATCAGTACGTAGACAGCCCGAAGAGCATCCTATTCTAATCAAATCCTGCTTTGCCAGCCACACGTGTGAAGAGAGATGGGTTATCTACAGATAATTCCTCAGACAGACACAACGAGAATCAGCAAACAGGAAGATCGAGTTCACTTCCATCAAGTCAACTTTGTGAAAATGTAAAACAATGCCACCTGTTGTTTTTTCCCCCTTTGTTTTGCTTTTCTTTGGAGGGATTTAGCTAGCATAAAACGTTGTTTATATAAATATTTACCAAATTTGCTATTGTGCTTTTTACATAAATTAATGATTATTTAAAACATTGTCAGTTTTATTATCCAGTGTGATAGACATTTTTTTTTTTTGAGACAGGGTTTCTCTGTGTAGCCTTGACTATCCTGGACTCGCTTTGTAGACCAGGCTGGCCTCGAACTCATAGCGATCCGCCTGCCTCTGCCTCCTAAGTGCTGGGATTAAAGCTGTGAGCCACCACACCCAGCTATGATAGACATATTTAACCTTCATAAATAGAAGTTCTTTGGGGTCATCAATAATTTTTAGAATGTAAGGATATTCTGTAACCAAAAATTTAGGGCACCCAGTTAAGCAGAGATATATGTAGTTTTGAATTTATAGTAAATAGTAGTTAACTTTAGCAAATGTTGGGAGTTTTTAGTTGAAAGCATAACACTAAGTTCAGTTAAGGTAGTCTTGGAACATCCGTTGTGACGGCTGATTTTGTGTGCCGGCTTGAGTTGGCCAGAGTTCCCAGGTTTCTGATCAGTTATTATTTTAGACACATCCATAAGAGTATGGGTGTGTGTGTGTGTGTGTGTGTGTGTGTGTGTGTGTGTGTGTTCAGTTGGCTGTGTGGGGCTGTATGGTCTGAGTTGGTTTGTTCTTTAGAGACAGGGCCTGACCATATAACCTTCACTGGACTTGATGTTGCAGTGTGCAGCTTCTCTTCCCTTTTTTTTTTTTTTTCCAAGACAGGGTCTCTCTGTGTAACAGTTCTGGCTGTCCTAGACTTGCTTTTGTAGACCAGGCTGGCCTCGAACTCACAGCGATCCACCTGCCTCTGCCTCCAGAGCGCTGGTGTGCAGCTTCTCTAGTGCTGAGATTGCAGCTTTCTACTGCCGCACTGATTTGGGAAAGACATTGTTGCAGGTGAGATTGATGTATAAATTGGTAGACTTTGAATAACGCTCATCGCTGCCTATAGTGTCGGTGAGCTTCCTGCAATCACTGAAGGCTGACCCTCCATAACATGAAGCCTGGCCTCCAGACAAGAAGGAACTCAGAGGCAGGCAGCCTTTGGACAGGAACTGCACCATCACCTCCTCCTGCTTTCAGCCCGAGGCCCATTTTATACATTTAAATGGTCTCAGCTTCTACAATTCTATGAGCCAAGTTCTTTAAAACCAAGCCTTCTCTCAAAATATATACATACATGCAATTGTTCTGTTTCTCTAAACAGCTGCCTAACATTAGTCTTACCAGTAGGAGATACACACATACACACACACACACACACACACACACACACACACACACACACACATTCCATACATACATTTGTCTATGTATAACAATAGTAATTAAAAAGAAGCCACGAATTTGAGAGGGAGCCGGGATGCTGGAGGAGTGGTTAGAGGGGGAAAGAGGAGGGTAGAAATGATAGAAGTGCAATACCTGTGTTTGAAATTCTCAAAGATAATTGAATTGAATTGAAAATATATAAGGAATTCATGATAGCAGCCAATAAACTCTTGATGGGCTAGAGAGTGAAATCAAGGGAAGATAAAATTGTTTTATCTTCTATTTTCAATGTTAGCTAAGGATATAAAATACCTTGAAATACGCCAATAAACATTGATATAGTTACGTGCACTAGTTCTATACCAATGCCCATGCCTACAACACCTGGATACAACACCTGGAAAAGCACAGAACCGTTCCTCTTCTAACGCCTCCTTGACACTCTCCTCCTACTTCTCCATCCCCTAAAGCTTTAACCTGCCTTTTCTCAGGTTCCTTAATTTGAGAACTATTTCTAAGTAATGTGTTAATGACTTCACACTTCCCAAAACAAATTACATGTTAAATGACAACCTAAGGAAAAAAACAGCTGTTTTGCCCCACAGTAAGTAATCTCTAGCAGTGGGTGGACGGAACCGCAGCACCTGAGAGGTGGGCGAGAGCTGGGATGGCAGCCTTTCAGAGGCTTCTCAAACAGGCTCAAGGAGTCGATGGCCTCCCAAGCATCCTTTCATTGCTTGTCATTTACTCCGCTGAGTCCAGAGTCGAGGCTAAGACTGAAAACAGCCTCCCAGCCTTCCCTTCCCTGACAAGGGACTGCATGCTGGAACTTCATTTTTGCAAATATTTAACAAGGGAGTAGATCACTGGCCAAACAGAAACTACACAATACAGTATCCACATTGTTACCATATATATTTTTTTAATGTTTTTTGTCTATGTGTGGTGTAAGGGTGTGTACCTGATTTGGGTGTGCTTTCACGTGCATGTGAGTGTATGAAGAAGCCAGAGCTCAGCATTGATGCCTTCCTCTGTTCCTCACCACCTCATCAGTTTGAGGCAGGGTCTCTCGCTGGTCAGCAGCTCTGAGATCTTCATGTTTCAGCCGCCCTGCTGCTGGGGTCCTAGGCACACACTGCTGTGCCTAGCTAGCATTGCTGCTGGAGATGAAAACTCAGACCATTATGCTTGTACAGCAAACACTTCACTGTTTTTATGGTGGAGTAGTATATAAACATGGAAACAAATGCGAGTGAGAACTTTAAATAAATGGAGAGTTGGGAAAATAAACAAAACTATGGTATGAAAGACAACATATTGAAGGGAAAAGTCAAATCACTCCCCACAAGTGAATTCAGAGATTCATATTACTCTTAACCCAAAATCCCAGGGGACATTTTTTTTTGGGCGGGGGGAGAATGCAAACAGGCAAGAAACTTCTGTAATTGGTCCAGCACTGTGCTATAGCCAAAATAAAAGTCGAAAAATTACAGAAACACATGCCTAACTTAAAGGAAACTAAATCAATCAAAACTCTGCACAACAACAACAACAGAAGGCTACATAAAAACAAAACAAAGCTTACTTCACCCTCAGCTTGTACCCAGGGTCTCTACAGCTCCCTAGAGACACCTGCACACCCTCTCCACAGCTGCTCTGTCCACAGTAGCCAGGAAAAGGAGTCATCCCTGATGTCCACCAACGGATGAATGGATAATTAAAGTGTGGTGTATATACACACAATGGATATACACTTTATCAAGCCATAAAGAGAAACGAAGTCGTGAAATTTGCAGGTAAATGGATGGGCCCGGAAAAATTATACTGAGTGAGGTAGCCTAAGCCTAGAAAGACAAACACCATGTGGTTTTTTTTTTCCTTATATTCAGATCTCAGCCCCAACTCAGGCTCTATATGTTTAACCTGGAGTACCAAGGAGCTAGAAAAAAGATAGTAGGGGGCAATTATCTTAAAGAAGGGGGACAGTGGCCCATAGGAAAATATAGAAATGGGTATATACTGGGAGCAGAAAGGTTCAAAAATAGAGAACGAGGAGGATATAGGAGAAGCAAGGGAATGAGGGGGAGGGGCAAGATGAATCGGTGTGAGAAAACCGGTGATGATGATGATGATGATGATGATGATAGTAATGGGTGAAAGAAGCACTCTACGGTGCTAGACGATGTCAGCCCTAGAAACAATGGGTCACCAAATCAGAACTCCAATGCCAGGTGCGAGGGACCTCTATGTTGTCGTTAATGGGGACGCACAGGGTGCACTTCTGGTGGCAGTATGGGTGACAGAGTGGCTGCTGTTCTGCCTTGTGTAGTCAGGGGCTATGGAGCTAGGCTGGGTTTGGAGACAGGTCTCTGGTTGGGTTCCTTTGGACACTGGTACTGGGCTGGTCATATTGAGGACCATCAGTTTGCTGACTGCTCATCCATGTGGCTTCCCTCTTCCTGTGTCCTGCCCTCTGAGACTCACCTACGGGCCCAGCGTCACTGACCTTCCTTGCAATGTTGGCATCTTGGGTAGAAGCAAGTGTGTGGCAAGAGTGAGGTGGTGCCCCCAAGTAGAGCTACACACTTTACAAATGTGCCGGCTGAACTGGGCCCTGCTCCTGGCCCCTATGGAATGCTGGGAACTCAAGAGTCCACAAACCACTGCTTCTCAGTGTCTGCTGGCATGGGGTTGGGCTCTGCAGCAGGCTCTCCTTCCTAGGCATGGCAAAAGGCTGCCTGTCCTGTACACCCATAGGGACAAGAAACAAAATAAAACTACTCAATATGGGAAAGAGATTTCTAAGGAAGAAAAAGGGGAGGGCGGGAGGAGCTGGGGTGGGAGAGAAATAAGAGAGGCTCAGGGAGGGTAACCAGCATGCATTATATGTAAAACACAGTCACCACAGAGCAAAATTTACTAGGAAAAAGCACATTTGCAATCTGTATCATAGCAAAAGAGCTGAAAGACAAGCCAGAGATCAGCAAATATAACTATCAAACAAATTGTAACATGGTATTATAATATATACTTGCAGTACAATAAGCTCAATCCGTACAGGAGGCATTATAAATGAGTTGGAAAAAGATTGCTAATCAATAAAACAGGGAATTGGTTTAGGCAGTAGAAGGATTCAAAGATTCAGATTCTTACCTTACAACACCAGTCAAACCAATCCAACAGGAATGAAAGAGCTAAGCATTAGATAGATAGATAGATAGATAGATAGATAGATAGACAGACAGACAGACAGACAGACAGACAGACAGACAGACAGACAGACAGACAGTGTGTAGGGTCTGGACTCCCAGCTACCAAGGAGGCTGGGCAGGAGGACTCACTACAAAGAGAGTTTAAGGCCAACTTAGTGACAGCCTATTTTTAATTGGAAAGACAGTTACATTTTTTCCTAATAAATTGATAAGCCCTTTTGTTTGTGTGTGTGTGTGTGTCTTTGAGACATGTTTTCTCTGTGTAGACTTGGCTGTTCTGAAACTTGCTCTGTGGGCCAGGCTGGTCTCCTCTGCTTCCTGAGTGCTGGGATAAAGGTATGCCCCACAACCACCCCTCAAGCTTTTTTAAGCATAAAATTAATGGGGGAAAATCACAAAAGACAGTATGATTTGGCCATGTAAAAGTAGGATGTGAATAATTACAAAACCAACAAGTTAGGCTGGGCATGGTGACGCATGGCTTTAATCCCAGCAGCACTTGGGAGAAAGAGGCAGAGGCAGGAGGATCTCTGCAAGGTCCAGGACAGCCTGGTCTACAAAGCTAGTCCAGGACAGCCAGGGCTGTTATACAGACAAACCAAAAAAATAATAGAGAGAGAAGAATTCGTCTTTGTCCAGCGAGGCCTCCATCGTGTGCATCGCTCTCAATACTTATCCCCCAAGCTCTCACAGAACAGCCCACTGAGACTGGGCGTGGTGGCGGACACCTGGAATTCCAGCACTCGGGAGGCAGAGGCAAGTGCATCTCTGTGAGTTCAAGGCCAGCCTGGTCTACAAAGCAAGTCCAGAATAACCAGGGCTACACAGAGAAACCCTGACTCAAAAGAAAAAAAAACAGGAAAACTGGGTATGGTGGTGCACACCTTTAATCCCAGCACTCAGGAGGCAGAGGCAGGTGGATCTCTGAGTTCAAGGCCAGCCTGGTCTATAAAGTGAGTCCAGGACAGCCAAGGCTGTTACACAGAGAAACCCTGTCTTGAAAAAACAAAACAAACAAACAAAAAACCCTCAAAACAACAACAACAAAACAGCCCACTGAGTCCTGAACACTCAACAGCTTTTCTGACCCAAAGTTCAAAGGTCCCCATAATCCTCACACAAAAAATGTTCAAGTCTGTCATAGAACTATCTCATGACCTGGCTCCAATTTCTTAGTTTGCTTCTACTGCTGTGACACCAGGGGTAACTAAACGGTGGTGAGAGTTTATCTTCGCTTATTGTTCATAGTACATCTTGAAGAGAAGTCAGCGTAGTAACTCAAGGCAGGAACCTGGAGGCAGAAACTGAAGCAGATGCCATGGAAGGGAGGGGTGCTACTTGGTGGCTTGCTACTCACAGCCTGCTCAGCCTGCTTTTGTATAGCACTCAGGCCCACCTACTTGCCCAGTGGGCTGGGACCTCCCATATCAACCATTAATCAAGAAAATTCACCACAGACTTGCCTACAGGCAATTTGATGGAAGCATTTCTCAACTGAGATTTCTCTTTCAGGATAACTCTAGCTTGTGTCTAGTTGACAAAAAAGAGAAATAACAGAAGGTAGGAAGGGAGGGAGGGAGGGAGGGAAGGAGGGAGGGAGGGAAACCAGCAGAGTATCTAGTAAAGGTCTCAAACCTAGAATATTAAACTTGCTTATATAATTTAATAACAAATGGCAGCTCAACGGGGAAACACGCCTTTCACAAGAGAGAACTATCTCCCAATGGCCAGTGAACATAGAAAACGTTGTCCCCTTCTTTAGTCACTAAGAAATGAACATTAAAGTGGCAATGCTGCAGCACAGCAAGCTGGCAGCTGGCTATGGTGAAAATACAGTTACAGAAGGTAACCAGCGTTTGAGTCCTTACTCCCTCCTGAGAAAGTCTGGCTGAAGGAACCACTCTGGGGATTACAGACTGTCAGCGTCCACCGAAGCCGAACGCAGGCAGGCATACCCTGCCGTTCAGCACGCGCCCTGCGAAAACCCAGCCACCAACCGCTTTACACCGACATGCTCACAACCCACAATTGAAAGTTGGCCAAATGTCCAGTAACGACACAATGGAAAATGCAGATAGCGTGTGCCAGATTTCTAAAACAAAATTCCTGAAAACAAATGAACAGAGCTGCCTGCCGCTGTCACAAGCGGGGAGAGCTGCTATTCTCGGAGAACAGTGGGCTGGAGGGCATTTCTGAGGGGGAGAAGCTGCTGACTTCCGTGTTTTTGTTCATTTTGGCAGTGCTTGCTTTGTATGCTTCCACCAAGATCTCAAACACAATCAGACGGCCTTTGCGTGGTTTCTAAGTTGCTGATCCTCAGCACTGGCAACCGTACAACACAAGTATACTTATATACTGTTGGCAGAGCTGTAGATTTAGTCAACCTTCTTGGAAAGCCAATTAGCAATATGGACAAAAAATATATCCCCAAATTTATGGTCTTTGGCCTACTATTTCCATGTATATGTGTGTACCTTAAGGTATTAATCCACCTTATAAAATGACAAGGGGAAATTATGACAGGACACCAGACTATGAGTATTCAACACAGTCCAAACTATTTAAATATATTTAAGAACGAGAGGCTGGAAGAAAGCACATGGAAAATCATGACTGCTGTGTCCCCAACCCCGGTGAGGCCACAATGTCAACGTGATGGTGTTCGGGTGTGTGGCCTTTTACAAAAGGTCCTGTGGGTCTGCCTGGTAGAATCAGGACTTATCAGAGGCAGGAGACAGAGGAATGAGCTCGCTTTCTCTCTACAGAGGCCGCCATAGTAAAGTAGCTCTTTGTGAATCTGAAAAAGAGACCTCAGCAGGGCCAAGTCTTGCTGGGACTCTGACCGTGGAATTCCTGGTCTTGGAAACTACGAGAAATAAGTGTTTATTGTTTCTGCCAGGACATGGCCACTTGTTATAGGACCTAAGAATAATGGTCTAAAGTTTTATCTGAATGAACAGATGGTTTATCCCTTTTTATTTCACTGTTTTTGAAATTCATCATTAAACAAATTATATTTTAATTTAAAACTTTACATATTGGAGGGGGATGGAGGAGCATGCTGTGTCTTAGTCAGGGTTTCTAGTGCTGTGATGAAATTTCCACATCACTGTTCATCATCAAAGGAAGTCAGGACAGGAACTCAAACACGGCAGGAACCTGGAGGCAGGAGCTGCTGCAGAGGCCGTGGAGGGGTGCTGCTTACAGGCTTGTTCCTCATGACTTACTCAGCCTGCTTTCTTATAGAACCCAGGAGCACCAGCCCACAGATGGCACCACCCACAATAGCTGAGTCTTTCCCCAAAAATTACATATTAAGAAAATGCTATACAGGCTTGCCTACAGACTGATCTTATGGAGGTTTTTGTTGTTGTTGTTGTTTGTTGTTTTCTGTTTTTTGTTTTTTGTTTTTTTTCCAGACAGAGTTTCTCTGTGCAGCCTAGCCTGTCCTGGACTCATTTTATAGACCAGGCTGGCTTCGAACTCAGAGATCAGTCTGCCTCTGCCTCCTGAATGCTGGGATTAAAGGTGTGTGCCACCATGCCCGGCTGGTTTGTTTTTTTTTTTTAAACTGGGGTTCCATTCTCTCAGATGACTCCGTCCTTTGTCACGTTGACCTAGAATTAGGCAGCACATATGGTTTGAGTTGGGGGAGGGGCAGAGAACAACTTGTGGGAATTGGTTCTCTCTTGCACCATGTGGGACCTGAAGATCAAACTTAGGCTTGGCAGCAAGTATTTTTACCCTCAAAGCCATCTCATTAGCCCTCTTTTAATTTTTAATTTTTAGAAATGTAATTAATCATTAATTGTGAGTAAACCCTCTTAGGCAAAGGCCAAAAAGTACAGAAGTATCAAGTAAAGCCTAAATGTTTTCATTCATGTAGTCTCTCCCTAGTCCATCACTCTGGCTTTTTTTTTTTTTTAAATTAAGCATCACTATCTGCTTACTGGCCTTTTAAATATATTTTACTTAGCATATAAATGTAAAACATGCATAAGGTAAGGAAATGTCCATTACAAAGTTTGGTGTGTTTTATTTAATTAGTGCTTTAAAAAAATAAAAACAAGGGAGCTGTGTTCTTATTCCCATTTGACTGTCTGTCCCATGCTGTGATTTAAGCGTCACAAAGCTACACATAAGTAGTACTTTCCTGAAACATAAACTGCTTAGAGCTGGTGGCCGCACTCCAGGTCCCCACCTGCTTAATACCTGCTTAGCTTCAGAGGACTCCTGTGTAGGCACGCTGCCTCCCTCTAACGTACTGTAAAATGCTTTAAGACACTCCAAATGATTAGGACGGTTCATGGTAATCTGTCTAGATCTAGACCAGCCTTTTCTTTCTTTCCTCCTCCTCCTCCTCCTCTTCCTTCTCCCCCTCCCCCTCCTCTCCCTCCTCCTCCTTCTTCTCCTCCTCATCCTCCTCCCCCTCCCCCTCCTCTCCCTCCTCCTCCTTCTCCTCCTCCTCTTCCTCCCCCTCCCCCTTCTCATCTCCCTCCTCCTCCTCATCCTCCTGTCTCTCCTCCTTCTCCTCCCCCCTCCTCCTCTCCCTCCTCCGCTCCCTCTTCCTCTCTCTCCTCTTCTCTCTCCTCCTCCTCCTTCTTTATCATCTTTTTCACATAGTATTCAGCACTACCCATTACTTTATAATAGGTAATTTGAGAAGTACACATGATTTTATTTCAAAGGAATCGAGGTGCAATTGCAATCGGGCTCAGGTTTTCTGAGTATGTTCCTGTTTGTTCGCTATGTTTGAAGCAGGAAGTCAAGTGTCTGTTTGGATTTTCACCAAAGATGGTTTGTGAGAAATACTGCCTTGCTCGGGACAGCATCCTTACACTGAGGACTACATTAATAGAGGCTGCTGTTTGTGCAACAGAAAAACCAAATCATTTAGTGTTTGTCCAAACACCAAAGTGATCAGACAGTTTTCATAAATATTCTCCATGTCCCGAGAACAGCAGTTGGATGCTGTTATGAATCATGCGCCCCTCTGTCACCTGTGACATTGTAACACCTCCACTGTTATGACGTCACTCACATCTGCCATGCTCCACTATTATGATGTCACTCACATCTGCCATGCTCGGCTGTTATGACATCACTCACATCTGTCATCCTCCACTGTTATGACGTCACTCACACCAACCATGCTCCACTGTTATGACGTCACTCACACCAACCATGCTCCTGCTGTTATGACTGTACACTGTCCTGTCTCCATCACCCTGCCCCCTTGTTAGTCTCAGCCTTTAAACCTGGCAGCTGGTAACTTTCTGGAGATTTCTCTATCTATGTACACACACTTCTATGTGGATGAAATAAAGCCTAGGAACCCACCTGGCTTCACCCTAGCAGGGTTTGTGCATATGACTCCAGCAGTCAAGGGTAATTAGGAGAAATTCCAGCCTTAGTGGCACCTCTGTGGTGTCATTAAAGAAGACGCACTGCACGGCCCATGACAACAGCCCTTCAAACATCTCTTCTTTATTCCTCTTTGCAGAAATCTGTCTGAAGCCTCCTTCTTGGCTCACTCTGGTCTCTCCCTTTTCAAAGTCAGTTCCCACCCTGGCTTCTAGGTGCCTCCCCATGTGTTGCCTCTAATCTGTAGGTTAGCATCCTGGAACGGGGCAGAGACGGAGGAGGGGGTCCAAGGGGACAGTTTTATTACTCAATGGAAGTAGGAAGAGCAAGAGTGATAGAGCAAGATGCCTTTGCCCAATACCTTATTGCAGCTAATAGACACGCACAGACTAAATCTCCTCACTGCCAGGTGAGGTCTAGAAGTGGGTGTACTGAAGTTGGGGTTATTTGGAAAACTAAAGGAGGGGTTTTTGTTTGGTTGGTTTGTTGTCTGTCGGTTTTTCTTGAGAAGGAAAATAATATTCGCCGAGTGTGGAGTGCTGGGCAGTGTCCCATTATGCTTTGCACTAGCTGGCACAGCACTGGTAAGAGGGATTCACCATGGCCTCTGTTTTAGACCTGAGGACTAAGTATGTTCCTATGGCCAGATGTGGTGGCGCACACCTTTAATCCCAGCACTCAGGAGGCAGAAGCAGGTGGACCTCTGTGAGTTTGAGGCCAGCTTGGACACTCAGAGCTACATAGTAAGACCCTGTCTCGAAAAGTAATTAATCAATGCTTGTGTGTTGTGTCCAACACAGCAGCAACACATTCTCTGAGCTGCCAAATTCTCCTATTTCCCAAAGGTGATCTTCCATAATCTGGAGCTGATTGGATCCGAGGTGTTTGCATGATGTTACGTGAGGCAATCATATATTCACAGAGCGTTCCAGGGCAGCTGCGTTAGCAACTGTACCCTGTCAGAGACTCAAGCACTTCGCCTCTGGTAGCAGCCTTGTCAATGGCAAGGCTGAGATCTAAACGGGGCTGGAGGGTAAGGCAGGATCCAGGAGCAAAGCAGGTGGTTGGTTTGGGGTAGGAGCAAAAGAGGTGCTAGATCGGGAAGCTGCGGGGAAGATTTGGGGGCAGGAGGCATTTGAAGGCACTTCGGAGCATGCAGGGTAACCCCTATTTGTCCTGTGAGTGCATGTTTATTTTTAGTCACTCTCCCATAAGCCCATAATTATTTTTCCAGCCTGGGAAACAGAACCTCAGTGGCAGGCAGTACCTCTGTTCTTTTGAGAACACATGGTAAGCCACAAATGGCATCTACTGTGTTCTGGGCTTAATATTATTTTTGGGGGGGGTGGGCGGGGTCTGTTCCAAAGGGTTGTTCACATTTATTGGGCTTACTGTCCCCAGTCAGCCTGAATTGGGTCCTGGTTTGCTGTCCCCACAGTAGCAGGGTAGTGATAGGGACTTGGTATATCCCGGTAGTGATGCTTTTAAAGGGTCAGGAAGGATGAGGCGAAGGAAGAGGCCAAGGAAGGGTCACACTCCCACTGAAGGCAGCCTGGGTACTTCCTGTGCATCACTTGCATCCAGATCTGTCAACCCTAGTGTCTCTTTAGTGATGCCTTTCCGGTTCTACTTTCCCATGGTAGTGCTGACTCTGCTAGTGACACTAAGACATGTGCTATTGGTCTTATGGATTCACACATTAGGTTACCAGGAGTACCATGCCTGCAATCCTAGCACCTAGGAGTACCATGCCTGCAATCCTAGCACCTAGGAGTACCACGCCTGTGATCTTAGCACTTAGGAGTACCATGCCTGCAATCCTAGCACCTAGGAGTACCATGCCTGCAATCTTAGCACCTAGGAGTACCATGCCTGCAATCTTAGCACTTAGGAGTACCATGCCTGCAGTCCTAGCACCTAGGAGCACCATGCCTGCAATCCTAGCACCTAGGAGAAGGAAGTAGATCAGGAGCTCAAGGTCATCCTGACCAGTCTGGACTACATGGGACTCTGTTTGATAAAGATACACACACACACACACACACACACACACACACACACACACACACACACCAAAAACCAAGAAACAAGCAGAAAGAAAACCAATATGCAGAGCCTGGGGTCATCACAAAGTCACAGCACTAATGGAAATTTTAATTTAAATTGAATAATATTAAAAGCACTCTCAGAGCACTCTTAAGTTAACTTCTTCAGTCTCACGGCACTTGGTTTTAATCATTGAGGAACTCTTCTATGATTAAGTGGCCGAGCTGGGTCATTTAACCAGGGATTGGCGAGGCCAGAACTCAAACTCTGCTCCTGCTCATTTTGGGGCTCTCCCACTGCTCTGCCTCCTGATTTCTACATGTGAGAAATGCCTTAGGGTGTGTGTGTGTGTGTGTGTGTGTGTGTGTGTGTGTGTGTGTTGCATGGCTAAATAAGCAATGTCTTTTGGGGCTGCAGAACCAGGGAAAGCTAAAGATAAATTAGCTCCCCAAGACAAAGAGCTGATTTTTTATCTGTTGTTGTTTTGATAAATCACAACACAAGGCCACACATTTGCTCAAGGTCAATGATTGTCTGGTTTTTGCCAGGCCATGTCTGATAGGAAGAAAAGACATGGAGAGATTTATTGCCAGCCATCTCTTGGCCTGGGGTGACCATGCCTAGAGTCTCTCCAGCCAGCGGGTGCAGTCTACATCACTAAGCGTGTCAGTTTCGTGCATGGCAAAGTCACTTTGTCCCCTGACTCGGTCTTGCAAAATTCAAAACCCAGTTCAAGAGCTGCACTGGCTGACCAGATGTGCCCTTCAGCACCTTCTGTCTGATGCCCACCTGCTTGATGCCCATCTGGCTGGTGCCCACTTGTCTGATGCCTACCTGCCTGGTGCCCACCATTTGGAAGCATATTCCCAATTCCAGTCCTTTCTTCCTCCCCTAAGTCCTGGCACACGGTGGTGTCAATGTTTGCTTGAACCACCCTGTGACTGTTCCATCATTTCTCTTGCCTGGGCACCTCCTGAAAGGAAGGAGTGGCTTTCCCCTCACCTCTGTGCTTTGCTTATCAGTTTAAAAACATAATGTGAGCTGAGGTAGGAAGGACCCAATGTGCAGAGATATAAAAACAGATGGAGTGGCAGAAGGAGAGGACCCTGGCTCGCCCGGAGCAGGAGGTAGAAGAATGGCCTGAGGGAGGGAAGGCAGTCAGGATGTATTGTTCACTTTCACTTTAAAAGTCCTGTGTAATGTGAGGATCCCAGCCTTGAAAATTCCTCTTTATATCCCTTAGCATCTACTCTGAAAAAGCAAAAGCCTTCCGAGTATCCCTGTCAGAGCTCGAGGCAGACAAGTGGTCTCCAGTGGAAGAAATACCAACCCCTGTCAGGAAGCCACCATACCTGGCTCAGAGGATTTCAGGGACACATAGCATTATCATTCCAGGGACAAGGTCACCTGACAGAAACTGGAACTTGTTGGACCAGTCTAGCAGGGGTGGGACCACTGAGGAGAGACCAGTGCTGTAGACACTTGTTTTTTCCTCTTCTCCCAGAGCTCCCATTTCTTTCTTTTTAGACAAGCCAGCTTTAAAGCAGGGAACACTAGCCAGACATGGTAGCACATGCCTTTAATCCCAGTACTCAGGGAGGTAGAGGCAGGTGGATCGCTGTGAGTTAGAGGCCAGCCTTGTCTACAAAGTGAGTCCAGGACAGCCAAGGCTACACAAAGAAACCCTGTCTCAAAGATGGGGTGGGGGTAGAGGGGACAACACGACCGACCCCACCCCTAAAAGGAGAAAACCAAAACCAACCACCCAACCAAACAACAACAGAAACAGGGAACACTGAGGCATGAGAAGCTCAGCCTGGGAGCTCCTGCCCAGTCTTTAGAAAGGGTGCAAAACCGGATGAAGACAGGTTGTGTAGCCCATGGGGACAGCCAGGGTGAACTAATGCTCATTTCCATTAGTAAGTGCTCGCAAACCGTATCTTAAGTCATAGATTCTTACAGTTGATGATAAAAATTGAGTTTGGATTTAAGATGTATACAACCATCAGAGGTCATTTGTTGTTGTTTTGTTTGTTTGTTTTTGTTTTTGTTTTTTGAGGCGGGGTTTCTCTGTGTAACACCATTGGCTGTCCTGAACTGGCCTCAAACTAACAGAGATATGCCTGCTTCTGTCTCCCGAGTGCTGGGGTTACAGGCGTGCACTGCCACACCCAGCTTGCCTAGCCTGAAGTCCCAAAGTCTTCCGTATCCCCAATCGTGGTACCAACTTCTGACTTAGCCAATGTTTATTGCTGTGAAGAGACTCCATGGCCGAGGTAACACTTATGAAGGAAAGCATTTAATTGGGGCATTGCTTCCAGTTTCAGAGGTTTAGTCCATTATCATCATGGCAGGGAGCATGGTAGCTTGTGGCAAGTGCTGGGGCAGTAGCTGAGAACTACATCCTGATCTACAGGCAGAGGGGGGGGTAGGGAGAGAGAGGGAGGGGGGGAGGGAGGGGGGAGGGAGAGAGGGAGAGAGAGGGACAGAGAGAGGGAGGAGGGGGAGAGGGGGAGAGAGAGAAGGGGGAGAGAGAGAGGGAGAGAAAGAGGGAGAGAGGAGGAAGAGGGAGAGGGAGGGAGAGAGAGAGGGAAAGAGAGGAGGGAGAGAGAGAGGGAGGGAGGGAGGGGAGAGGGAGAGGGAGAGAGAGAGAAGAGGAGAGAGAGGGAAAGGGAGAGAAAGAGGGAGAGGCAGAGAGAGGGAGAGAGAGGGAGAGAGAGGGAGAGAGAGAGAGGAAGAGAGAGGGAGAGAGGGGAGGGAGAGAGGGAGAGAGAGAGAGGAGGGAAGACATGGGCCTGGAATGCGCTTTTGAAACCTCAAAGCCCAGTCACTCTGTGACACACTTCCTCCAACAAGACCACATATTTCAATCTTTTCAAATAGTGCCACTCCCTGGTGACTAAGCATTCAAATATATGAGCCTATGGGGGCCGTTCTTACTCAAACCACGCTATCACTTTATTCATGCTGGCTGTATACTGTATAATATTAATTCACCCCTTCAAAACTGAAAACACAGTTAGGATGAAGCATTTGCCCCCATGGAGCAAAAGCTACAAGCAGGATGAGCATAAACCGACAGTGTTCATGTGCTCAGAGAGAGAAACAATTCTACTTGACCCTGGAGTCCATAACCTTCTAGACAGTTGGAAGTAAAAGATGCAGTTGATGAGGTCATAGAGAAGAGGTTACGTAGAGCTTCCCTACGGGGACGATCAGATAAGACTAAAGCATAGACAGGACACTTCAGGAGAAGACCAGCAAAGGACCATCTTAATTTTCATTTTCCCAAGAAAAGCCTAACTATACAGAATCTATGAACTACAAATACCACATATGTCAGAGGACCAAGCTCTAAATGGGATCTATACTAGCGCCTCCAAGGCTTAGGAAGCATGGGGTGTGTAAGAAGGGAGGAGTGTGGGGTGTTCTGTGAAACTCTTGTCATCTGGATGTCACTGGGGAGCTGAACAAGAAGGTGGGGCCCATGGGAGGGCCTCGGGAGACCCCACCTCTCCTTGAGGAGCTGTTGGTAATGATTGGTTGCTGGGGAAGGAGGAGCATGTGCTCTGTCTGGTAAATAAGGCAACATCTAGCTGAGTGTGGTGGCGCACACCTTTAATCCCAGCACTCGGGAGGCAGAGGCAGGCGGATTGATGTGAGTTTAAGGCCAGCCTGGTCTACAAAGTTAGTCTAGGACAGCCAATGCTACACAGAGAAACCCTGTCTTGAAAAACAAACAAACAAACAAACAAACAAACAAACAAAAAAGGCCATACCTGTGCTCGTACAAGCAACCCTAACTATGTCAGAAGGTCGCAGCGAAATAAAACAAAATAGCAACAACGGGAAAGACTTGAAAGCAGGAGGAAGGCTTCCTGGGAAGCAGGGGTGCAGTGGGAGCAGAGGCAGATGAGAGAGCATAAAGGGGCTGGAAACGGCCCGAATACTTTATATGCATTTTAAATTTATGAAGAAAAAAATAAAACAGAAAAATTAAAAAAAAAAAGAAACAGAGAGCAAAAAGGACATTAGAGTAAGCCCAAATCTTTAAATTGAGTTCATTTAGATAAAATAAAATTTATTACATGTTCTTGCTTTTCCCCTTGGACTACATAGTGACATTTTATGACTATTGAATTTTATGGTTCCCGAATTTCTCCCTTTTTCCTAGATTCTGGGATCCTGGCCTGTTCTGTTAGGGCAATTTCCTGTCTGTCTGTCATAAGCTGACGAGATGGCTGCGGTTGAGAGCGTACTTAACTTTTATTACTATCCATCCACACAATTGACTTCCTATCAGATACCAGTTAAGTCTTTTGGTTGGAGGACTCTCATCTGCCAAGAAAGAGGAAGCACATTGCCTATGTCATTGGCCCCAGAAGCTTCTTCCTCAGCCTCGAACCAGATGACCTTAACTCACACTGTCTGAAGCTCTTCGGGCCACACTGAGCCCATGACCGGTAAGCACTGTATCTTTAAACTGCTCAGATGTGGCCTGGGCACAAGGTGCACTATCAAAAAACACTCAGCAGACTCATTTTACAATGATATCTGTGAGAGAACTGGGCTCTTCTTTAATGTCAATGGTGGTGCTGCTGGCTACAGACTTCCTGGCAGCAGAAGATGAGCAGTGAGTGCCCTCAGATGGCCCTGGAAGCTTTGTCTTGAGTCTATTTTCCCTCTCCAAGTGATTCTATTAGCCATTTAGTATTTATAACAAGTTCTTCCTGCTTAAAGTGGCTAGAGGATGTCCTAGTTAGTGCCAGCCGTCAGCTGGACACAGTTTAGAGTCATCTGCGGGAGTCTCAGCTGAAGGATGGTTCAGTTCAGTTTAGACTGTGCTGACTGGTGATGGATGTGGGAAGGGCCCAACCACTGTGGGCAGCACCATTCCTAGGCAAGTGGGCCTGAGCCTTATAAGAAAGCTGGCTGGGCGCGAGCCAGTCAGTGATCCAAAGAGTGAATCAACGGGCACAATTTTAATTTTTCTGCTTGAGTTCCTTCCCTGACTTCCCTGGATTAATGGATTCCGTCTCACAAATATAAGCCAGATAAATCCTATCTTCCCCAAACTGCTTTTAGTGAGAGTTTTATCACAGCAACAAAAGGAAGCTGGAACAGAAGGGACTGTGTTCCAAAGGACCCCTTGCTGATGCAGATGTCATTTCTGCACTAAAGAAGAGAGAGAGAGAGAGAGAGAGAGAGAGAGAGAGAGAGAGAGAGAGAGAGAGAGAGGAGAGAACAGAAACAAACCCATTAGGGGCCAGGGCAGGGCTGTCATCCAGCCACACAGAAAGGAGGGAACCTGGGTGCACAGAGGAGTGAGTGCGTGCACTGGAGGGGCCGGATGAATGGCACTGGGACTTGAAAATCAAATGGGAGATTAGGAAAGAAACAAGGGCACCAAATTGCCCAAAGACTCTGAATGGCAAAGTCGGAAACAACAAAAGAGAGGCTAAAGAGGCAAGCAGAGAGGTCAGGGCTAGGAGGGAGCCAGGAATGGGGCTCATTTGCTATGCTTGCCTAGCACGCACAAAGCCCTGGGTTCAGACTTGAACACCAGCACTGAATAAAATGCAGGTTGTGGCGCATGCTTGAATCCCAATACTTGGGAGACAGAGGCAGGAAGATCACAGTGTCAAGGGTGTCCTTGGCTTGGCTCTATAATGAATGTGAGGCTGGCCTTGACTGCATGAGACTGTCTCAAGACAGACAGACACATGAATAAACGAATGAATGAACAAATGAATAGGAAGAGGCAGCTAGGTAAAAAAAAAAAATCAAAGATCTACAGAGACTACAGTTGCAAATAGCTCTAGATATAAGCCAGCATTGCCTTTGGGCTACATGTGCAGACGCTGGGGCCAGAGACATGACATAGCAAGCTTGCAACTAACAGATGGCTTCAGAGCACAAGATTTCAGCATCAGGCTTATTTTCAAGTCACTATCCTTTTCAGAAGTGTACTCAAACATCTAAAGCTAACCTATGGTATAGGAGTCGCAGCAGGGTAGGCAAAGTGGGCCAGTGAGGAAATGATTGAGTAAGGAGAGAGAGGGGAAGGGAGGGAGGGGGAGGGCTAGGAGACGGAGGGAGGGGGAGAGAGGGAGGGAGGGAGGGAGGGAGGGAGGGAGGGGAGGGGGAGAGGCATGAGATGAAGCTGTCTGGGAGGCCCTATGAGGTCCTCGCTGAGCTTGGAGTTCTTGTGTTATCTGCCCCACATTCTTCACTGGGGCAGCTGCAGGGTGCTGCTCTGGCTTGAACACAGTGCATCGTGAACTGCCTGGCACTGTGACAAAGGACCCAAGATAACTGGCATACGCCTTTAATCCCAGCATTCAGGGAGGCAGAGGCAGAGAGGTGCGAGGGTGGCTGTGAGTTCAAGGCCAGCCTGACCCACAAAGAGAGTCCAGGACAGCCAAGGCTTCACAGAGAAACCCTGTCTGGAAAAACCAATTAGCAAGTAAATGTAAGTCGGGAAGGGTAAGGGTAACTAGGCAGATGGTGCGTGATAAGATGGTTGCCTTTCACACGGGCCTGAGTTCACTGCCTAAAACCCATGTTAAGAAAAGCCAGAAGCCAAACTGTTGTAGCACATGCCTTTAAGCTCAGTACTTGGGAGACAGTGACAAGCAGATCTCTGTGAGTTCAAGGCCAGCCTGGTCTACATAGTGAGTTCTAAGATAGCCAGGGCTGCCAGGTATGGTGGCGCATGCACGCCTTTAATCCCAGCACTTGGGAGGCAGAGCCAGGTGGATCTCTATGAGTTTCAAGCCAACGTGGTCTACAAAGCGAGTCCAGGATAGCAAAGGCTACACAGAGAAACCTTGTCTTAAACAAACAAACAAACAAACAAACAAAAAACCTCCGTCTTGGAAAAAATAAATAAAGAAAAACAGACAGACAGACAGGAAGGAAAGAGAGAGAGAGAGAGAGAGAGAGAGAGAGAGAGAGGGAGGGAGAAAGGCATGGTGGCACATTTACAGTCTCAGCACTGGAGAGACAGAAACAGGTGCATTCTTGGGCTCACTGTGTAGACAGACTACACTGATGAATGTGAGGCCAGTGAGTCTGTCTTCAAAACCAAAACAAAACAAAAGAAAGGACAATGCTTGTGGAATGACAGCTGAGGTTGTCCTCCATGTGCATCATGTGTGTGCGCACACACACACACACACACACACACACTGAGAAAGATGCTGATGTCCCATAATTCCCTTCAAGGACACATCCTGAATGATGTTAAGACTTCCTTCTGGGCTCTACCTTCCAAAGGTTCATAGTGGCTCTCCAGGGACCAAGAACCTCCAGTAGACATTCAAAGTCAGAATTATAGTAATTTTTTTTTTTTGAACTCACAGTGATCTGCATGCCTCTGCCTTCCCAAGGCTCGGATTAATGGTGTGTGCCACCACGCCCAGCAATTATACTAATCTTAAAGGGCTGTTGTGCTGAGAATTTTTTTCCAGGAGCTAGTGAATGGTAATTAGATGCTTGGGGGTACAGCCCTCAGAATGGATTGATGTAGTTGCTACAGGGTCCCTGAGTTCCCTAGAGAGGGCTGCTGTAAAACAGAGCCATTCCTTGTGCTTAGGATACACACGGATGCTGCCTTTTCCACCCTTCTGCCACAAGAGACCTATGATCTCCACAGGAGCCCTCACCATGGTTTTAAAAATAAGCAGAGGGAACTGGTCTTAGAGTTTCTTGTGTGTGCTTGCCTATGTGTGCGTGCACTTGTGGAGGCCAGGGATCAACCGCAGGTGCCTCTCCTCTGCAGCCACCAGTTGGCCATTTCGCTGGGTTACAGTAAGTAGGTGGTCAGTGAGCCCCGAGATCCCCATCTCTGTCTTTTAAGCCCTGGGGTTGTAGGTGTACGCCACTATGCCTGGGGTTATAGCTGAGCACTGGAGATTGAATCAGGACCTTGTGCTTGTGTGGCAAGCAAGCACTTTACTAAGTCCTCTCCCCAGCCCTGACCTTAGAATTGCCACCTCCAAAAGCGTCAACTAAATAAACCACTTTTCTCATAAGCAGTCAGCCTCCAGGACTCTGTTACAACAGAGAAGGAAGAATGTGGCATGCCCATGGCACATTCCTGTCACCTCATTCCTTCACTGACTTCCTGCCTCCACTGATGTCAGAGATCCAGTGTAAGCCCTTGTCTCACCATCCTAGAAAACAAAGAGCACCTTTACTGTGGCCATTAGCCGTCAGGAAGAAGGGAGAGCTACTTTTCCCAGTGTCTTACTTGCCATTCTATTGCTGTGATAAAAGACAAGGACCAAGGTAACGTCTATTAAAAGGAAGCGTTTAATTGGGTAATGCTTACAGCTTCAGAAGGTTAGTTGATCCCAGTGATGGTGAGGAGTGTGGTGGCAGGCAGGCAGCAGCCAGGGAGGGCGGGAAGGAAGGAGGCAAGCAGGTAGGTAGGCAGCAGGCAGGCAGGCAGGCAGCAGGCAGGCAGCAGCAGGCAGGTAGCAGGCAGGCAGACAGGCAGCAGACAGGCAGACAGGCAGGCAGCAGGCAGACAGGCAGGCAGCAGGAGGCAGGTAGCAGGCAGGCAGACAGGCAGGCAGACAGGCAGGCAGGCAGGCAGGCAGCAGGCAGGGAGGCAGGCAGGCAGCAGGCAGCAGACAGGCAGGCAGGCAGGCAGCAGGCAGCAGGCAGCAGACAGGCAGGCAGGCAGGCAGCAGGCAGCAGGCAGCAGACAGGCAGGCAGACAGGCAGACAGGCAGGCAGCAGGCAGACAGGCAGGCAGGCAGGCAGGCAGCAGGCAGACAGGCAGGCAGCAGACAGGCAGGCAGACAGGCAGACAGGCAGGCAGGCAGACAGGCAGACAGGCAGGCAGCAGGCAGACAGGCAGGCAGCAGGCAGACAGGCAGGCAGGCAGCAGGCAGGCAGGCACTGGAACAGCAGCCAAGAACTCACATTCCCATCTGCAGACCAAAGGCAAAGAGAAAAACTAGTCTTGGTATGGGCTTTTGAAACCTCAAAGCCCACCCAAGTAACACACCCACCCCCTCCAACAAGGCTACACCTCCTCACTCTTCCCAAACAATTTTATTAACTGGGGACCAAGCATTTATACATATGAGCCTAACGGGCCCGTTATCACTCAAACCACCACATGGGCAGGGAAAGCAACAATGCAAATCACCGTTAAGGATCCTGCTTCTTCCTTCTTCCCCCTCGTCCAACATTCACTCATGTTTGCCATCTTCTTCCCTTCCCTTTTCCATTACTCTGTTGCATTGCTCTAGAACCGTTTACTCCCATGTGTATCAAATATTCATCTAGCGCTTATTATGAGCCAGCGAGGACCTAAGTGCTTTGTATACATATTGCCTCAATTGATGAGGTCCTCGGGGCAGCCCTGACAATCTGGGGGTTATTTCTAACCATGTGTTTTAAGTGAGACAAAGGTTGAGTAACTTGTCTAAGGTCACACCTTACACTCACCGTTCCCTGTCCTTAGGAAGGAATGCTCTGTCCTTTGATTACTCACTTTGTTTCCTAAAGGAAACGCCCTCAGTTCTCCCCCCTCACACTTCGGTTCACTGTTTGGTTTGGTGCAGGTTCTCTCCCTGGCCACCAGCGCTCCTGGTTTGGAACATCTTCCATCTAGTCACTGCCGTTTCAACTTCCCTTTCCTGTTCTTCCTTGTCTCTCGGCTGTTGCCTGGACCCAGGCAGGCTGATCTTTCCACAGCAGCGTTGAGGACTGTCTAGCATGCCTGGCCTCAGGCTACAACAGCACTAACAGCTCTTGAGAAACAGAAATGCCTGAGATATTTTAAATGGTTTAGTTGAGACATCTGTTAGAGACACTTACACTTACGCACACGTGCACTCTCTCTTAAGCCTTCTTAACCCCCTTCAGCGAGTTTGTTGTGTCGTTTACTGACTCCTTCTCATTCCAGGGACTAGGTTAGGCTGCAAAGGAGTGCTGCCAAGCAGGGCTGGCCGGCTCCTATCCTCCTGAAGTGTGAGAGGTAGCATGGACGGGAGAGGCGGGGCTTGTTGCCCTTAGCTTTTCTCAAGGTTGTCCATGGAAAGTGTGGACAGGATGACACACAAGCCCTGGAGGGCCTGAGACTTCATGTGACCCCTGAAAGATGAGCGGCAGCCAGCTGGCTGCAGTGGCCAGGAGGGGGAGGGGACACGTTCTGATCAGAAAGAATGAGTGAGCACAGTTCTAAAGAAGAGGGTGAGCTGAGTTCTGCAGATGCAAGAAATATGGGGAGGCGGGACACCATTGTGAGACTGACTAAGACAGCCTTGGAGGAGGCAGGAGTCTGCAGGGTCTGAGAGCTATGCCAGCCATAATGACTGCTAACGTGTTCAGCCTTCACCCATGATGGGGCCCATCCTTCCCGCTGCTGGACTGGCTGCACCCAGGGAAGACCCAGGAACCCAAGGCCAGGAAGATAGCTTGATATGCTCCCAAGCTCCCAGTCAGCTGGACCCTCTGAGTTCTGATCCACTTCAGTTTGGACTAGATAGAACTTGATCCTCGCCTCCTCTCTGGCCTCGTACCCATGAGCCCAAGCTCATTTCTGTGATTTTTCTGTTCTCAGCACAGAGAAAGGTCTCTCTGGCCACCTCATGGAACACTGGCAGGAGACAGCACACACCCATGCAGGTCACTCTGACTCCAGTGTCCCGACATATCAAGTAACTGTGACCTGGTCCCGGGTCTCAGGTCTTCTGAGGGACAAACAAGCCCATGGGGGGGCTCTGTCTATGATCACTTTCTGGATGTTAAAGAAGATGACATTTCCTTTTGCTGATTTCTCTTTCCACGTTTGCCTACTTTTTGCCTGCATCCTAACTCCCCACCTTTGGTTTCCTTGAACCACCAGGCTGAGTGAGGGACAGTGTGAGAGGTGAAGTAGATGTTTGCACATGCATGGCCCAGCAAGTCCAGCTCCAGGGGTTAGCTACCCCTTCTGTCTAGTCATTATAGTGTCCTTTAAACCACAAAAGTCCTAGAGACTGATTTGCTTCTAGTGTGAAGTGATCCTCATGTGTTTTATGTGTCAGGTCTTTTAGTCCTGGTGGGGATATTCGCGCGTGTGTGTGTGTGTGTGTGTATACACACACACACACACACATGCACACACATACAAAACTTCCTGCACCCTCACCTTTGAAGCCACTGCCTTGTGTTTTGTACTTAAATCATGTCCTTTACATGAAATATCTGCTGTCTGCAGCCATTACAGTTAATTGATTTTCTTTAAGACAGTCTTTTCTGTAGCGCAGACAAGCCTTGACCTCCCCTTCCTCCACCTCCTGCGTGTAAGGGTTATAAGCTCACACCACCAGACCCAGATGTTTAACTGATTTTAAAAACTGTCAGATGTGCATTGCTGATGCATTATTAACAACAACAACAACAACAATAAATAGATCAAAGAAATAAAGAAGCTAGTTGCCACAGAAACTGATCCTTTTTGTTCGAAGGCCTTTAAAAACCTGTCCCCTTTGTGTATCAAATGTCCCAGCTGCTGGGAAGAGAGGCTGATATGACTATTCATGCCCAGACTGAGTGGTGAGACTGAGAGTGTATAAGGAACCCAGCAAACACGAAGGCGGATAATGGTCTCTGGAGGAGAGTTTTCGAAGGCTTATGTTGCAGCTAGATGCCGTCAGCGGCAATAGTGGGTGAAGTATTTTCCAAGGGAGAAAAACAGCAGCCGAGGTCACTTGGGTTTGCCAGCCTGCGCATGCCCCAGTTAGCTGCTGAGCACATAGGCTTTCCTGCTTAAAATTTACGGAGACTTGAACAAAATTCTTGGCTTTGTTTTTATTATCTGAAACGGAAAGGTCAGGCCTAGGGGATTTTTAAATTAATGAATGGCTTGTAAAATGCCTGGCATGAAGTGGAGAGATGGCTCAGATGTTAAGAGCACTGTACTGACTGCTCTTCCAGAGGTCCTGAGTTCAATTCCCCGCAACCACATGGTGGCTCACAACCATTTGTAATATGATCTGATGTCCTCTTCTGGCCTGCAGGTATACATGCAGGCAGAGCACTGTATACACAATAATAAATAAATAAATCCTTTTTTTAAAAAAAATGCCTGGCATTACACATCTCCCAATGAGGGAAACTTTGGATAACAAATCTTTCTTTTCAAATAATTTATTTTTATTTGTGTGCATTGGTGTTTTGCCTGCATGTGTGTCTGTATGAGGGTGTTGTGAATTGAATCCAGGGCCTTTGGAAGAGCAGCCAGTGCTCTGACCTGCTAAGCCATCTCCTTACTGGACACGAGGATTTGCACCTGGCAAGGGCCAAGATCTCAGTGCAGGCCTGCTCAGGGAAACCCTAGAATGTCTCAGTCCCCTGGTATGAAGGCAGAGGCTGGACAGCACGAGGAAAGAGGTGGGCAGGAAGACAGGTGAGACCAGAGCAAGTGGGGAGAGGACTGCGCTTTAAATATTTCACAAAAAATGAGGAAGCCCGAGGCTGGGCAGTTAGTGGCAGCAGAGAAGTTGATGGAATGGACCTGAAAGATACGAAATATTAATATAATATAACATTAATTATAAAATAGATTTTTTTTCATATTGGGTCTGAGATATAATGAAGGGGTTGTTTTCACCAGGATTGGTGACTAATGAGATGCAGGAGGGACAGGCAAGTGTCTGGGACCACTCCCGGGACCTGGCCTGACGTAGTAGCTGCAAACCCAGATCTTGTCATAAAGATTGGGCAGGGAGTGTTGTCTGTTTGTGAACACAGAGATAAAGAATGGCTCAGTGTTGGGCCCAGGGGCTCTAAGGTACCAAAGACTCCGGCCCGGGAGGAGATGAATACAGGAGTGGGTACAAATGGGCAAAAGTCCAAGGGGGAAATTCTCGTCTGTTCACTTATTTACTACAATTACTTATTGTTTTGCAGAAGGAAATATGGTTTTTACTATTTCTAACCATCTGTCTTTGGCTGTGAGTGGGAGGCAGAATCAGCTTTAGCTGTGTTAAAGGAAAAAAGGAGCGAGACTTAGAAACCTGAGCATATTGTGGTAGGAGAGAAGGAACACGAGAGAGGAAGAGGTTAAAGATTGATCCATTAAAAAATAAAATAAAATTAGCTGGGCGTGATGGCACACTCTTTTAATCCCAGCACTCGGGAGGCAGAGACAAAGGCAAAGGCAGGCAGACATCTGTGAGTTTGAGGCCAACCTGATCTACAAAGTGAGTCCAGAACAACCAAAGCTACACAGGGAAACCCTGTCTCCAGGGGGTGGGGGGGAAGAAAGGAAGAAAGAAAGAAAGAGAACGTTATGAAAATATAAGGAAAATGAATGGACCTCAAAAACACTATATTAAGTGAGGTGACCCAGGCTTGTGAAAACAAACCCTGCATGTTCCCTCTCCTATGTAGACAGTTTTTACATATGTGTACATGTGCCTAGAGGTCAGGAAACCACTGAGGAATACTGAGAGAGACAATAAGGAGGCCTTAAGGAAGTGGGGCAGGGAGAGAGCTTCGGAACACATGTAATAGGTGGATGGAAAAACAATTAATTACTGGGGTGGGCGGGTAAAGCAGGGGTGCCACAGACCAGCTCAGCTGGGCAGAGGTCCTTGGGAATGAGAGTTCTCGAAGCGTAGGTGGACAGAGATAAGGCAAAGTGACAAACAGAACAACCCAGAATTGAGTTTGCATCTGAGTGCATTTTTCAGGCAAACAGTCTAAATTTTTATACATACATTTCAAAAACAGGGCAGGGGTGAGGGTGGGGGGGTTGTAGTTACATTTTCCCACAGAGTAGATTTCACGGAAGTCAGTGAGCAACCAAGCATACACAGTGCGGGTACAGAATGCAAAGTCATTGTGTTGTCATATTTTAAATTACAACTTTAAATGAAACAATGCAGGGTACAGAACACACAGCAAAGACGCCATCACTTCCAAGTTACTGGCTTGGTATCAGTATGCATGCGCTCCCTTTGTCCAGGGCAGAGAGATGAGAGGGAGGGACTGAAAAGCTCAATCAAAACTAAACATAAAGAAAGCTGTGACTTTGTATGTTAATTCAAATAAAATTAGGGCCCGCAGGATTGCTCAGGTAAAGGTATTCATAGCTAAGCCTGATGACTTGAGAACCGGATCCACAGGACCCACATGATAGGAGAACTGATGCCCAGAAGCTGTTATCAGAGCGCTACATGTTATAGCACATATACATGCACTCATGCATACACACAACAAATGTAAACAAAGTAATTTTATAAAACTAAAAAAAAAAATTTTTTTTTTTCAAGACAGTGTTTCTCTTTGTAACCGCTGGCTGTCCTGGACTCGGCTTTGTAGACAAGGCTGGCTTTGAACTCACAGCAATCCGCCTGCCTCTGCCTCCTAAGTGCTGGGATTAAAGGCAAGTGCCACCAGGCCCGGCTTACAACTAAAAGTTTTAAATGTTAAAGATGCAGAAGCCAAGGTGTGGCTGAGAGGTGGAGATCAGAGCTGGGTCTCTGGGAAGTCTTGGTGGAGAAGTGAATCCTGCCGAGCGCACAACAACCTGCAGCTATGAAGGGAGCGTGGTAGCTGGTTCCCTTCAGTCTCAAGCAAGTGAGTTTCAGCTGTGGGGGTTGGGGGCCGATCTGGTTGACCTCTCCGGTCTTTAGTCTTTAAGCTGAGCTGTGGTCATCCCTCACACCTCTCTTTGTATGATAATTGTTTGACTTGCAATTGATGGCTCTCAACCAGCAAACGTAATCTAGTAGGGATGGGAATCCAGCAAACCAAAGTCTTACACCCCACCCTTTGCTCTTGCTCCAGCATCCAATGTCTGGCAACGCACTCTGGGTAAGCCCAGCTCTTCTCTGCAATTTAAACAACCAGCCCTGCAGCTGCTGGGCTATTATGCATGGAACAGCGCATTTATTACACACGACGATGCCATTGGCAACCATATGTGAGACTCCAGATTACTTTTAAACAGAGAGAGAGAGAGAGGCTTCTTCTTGCTATCCTACAGCCTACAGGGGATAATTCACCTATTGCCTTTGTTTGTTTGTTTGTTTGTTTTTTGAGACAGGTTCTCTTTGTGTAGTCTTGGCTGTCCCAGACTCGCTTTGTAGACCTGGCTGGCCTCAAACTCACAGCACCTCATGCCTTAGAGTTCCCACGGCTGTGATAAAACACCATGAGCGAAAGCCACTTAAGGAGAAAAGGGTTTGTTTCAGCTTACAAGTTGCAGTCTGTCATCCATGGAACCAAGGGGGAGAACTCACACAGGGCCAGGAACCTGGAGGCCAGAGCTGGCGCAGAGGCCGTGGAGGGGTGCTGCCGACTGCCTTGTCCTCCGTGGCCTGTGCAGCCTGCTTTGCCCACAATGGGCTGGGCCCCCTCCCACGGGAATCACTGATTAAGAAAATGTAGCACACACTTGCCCAGAGACCAGGCACGGGTTAGCATTGTCTCAGCTGAAGGTCTTCTCGCTTCCTAAATGCTTCCAGCTTGTTTCAAGTTGACAGAAAACTAACCAGCACATCTATTTCTATTTACCATACTATATTGATTTCCTTGTTCCTGTTAATTATCCACCCAATTCTGAAAAAAAAAAATGTTAAGAGTAGAAATTAAGCCCTACCTAACTTCCCCCCCTCCGGGCCAGGCTGCTCACTCACAGTAGGTGCTGACATTGTTTATTATTCAATGAATAAGTGGTTTAAAGGGGAAAAGGACAACACCAACACACATAAATTGCCTGTAATTGTGTATCAACAAGCATGTATTTTATTTAGCAAAACGTCAGAGGAGCGCTTGGAGATAATTCATTAAAAACTCAATAGACTATTGATTTTTTTTTTCCAAGTAAAATTGTGTTCACCGAGATTTTTTTTCTCTCTCTCTCTCTAGAGCAGTGTGTGTTGGTATAGGGTTAGGTTAGAATTCAAGCTATAGTGCAGATTGAGGCAGAAGGGTCCAAAGTCCAAGGCCTATCTGGGTTGTAGAGTAAGTTCAAGACCTGGATGACTTAGCGAGACCCTGTCTCAAGCTATAATGTAAAAGGAGGGAGGGGGGGATAACTAGTCTAGTGCCCAGAGGTTCAACTCCCAGCACCACTTAAAATAAGGAGCATTCATTGGATAAGAAGTCTGTGTATGGTTCTGTCTGAGTCAAGTTCAAACAAGACAAAGCAACCGGTGGTAGCAGAAATCAGAGCAGTGCTGGGGGTGTTGTCAACTCTCTCTTGAAACAAGTGTAGTCCTATAGAAGAGTCATTGAAAGTTGACATCCCCTAATATTAACATCTCACAAAATCATAATTCCATCGTAAAATGCAACTTATTTGCATAGGCTGAATACCGTTAACTAAATTATGCATCGCATTTGATTTTTTTGTTTGTTTGTTTATTTTGTTTTTTGAGACAGGGTTTCTCTGTGTTATCTTGGCTGTCCTGCACTCACTTTGTAGACCAGGCTGGCCTCGAACTCACAGCGATCCACCTGCCTCTGTCTCCCCAGCCTGAGAGCTGAGATTAAAGGTGCCCACCACCATGCCCCGCTGCATTGCATTTGAATTCTACCTGTTCATGAGTGTTCTTTTTGGGGGGGGAGGGGGCTGGAGAGATGGCTCAGAGGTTAGGAGCACTGTCTGTTCTTCCAAAGGTCCTGAGTTCAATTTCCAGAAACCACATGGGGTCTTATAGCCATCTATAATGAGATCTGGTGCCCTCTTCTGGGGTACAGGTGTACATGCAGGCAAAATACTGTATACATAATAAATAAATCTTTTTTTAAAGTCCCTTTTCCATCCCAAGATCTACATTGCATTTAGATGTCATGTATTCTTAATCTTTTTTTTTTTTTTTCTGAGACAGGGTTTCTCTGTGTAGCCTTGACTGTCCTGGACTCGCTTTTTAGACCAGGCTGGCCTCAAACTCACAGTGATCGCCTGCCTCTGCCTCCCAAGTGCTGGGATTAAAGACATGTGCTACCACCACCCGGCTGGCTCTTTAATCTTTTCCAATCAGTTTCCTAATTTTTTAAAATCTGTTGTGACCCTTTGTATTTTGTGTGTGTGTGTGTGTGTGTGTGTGTGTGTGTGTGTGTGTGTGTACACTTGTACAGGCACAAACCATTGCACACATGTGGAAGGCAGCTTGCGGGAGTCAGTTTTCTGCACCATGTGGGTGTCAGGCATTGAACTCATGTTGTCAGGCTGGTGGTGAGTACCTTTAGTCTGAGCCATCTCACTGTCCTTATGACCTTAACAGCGTGAAAGAGTAGTGGCCAGGACTTTTCTGGACTATCGCTATTTAGGTCTCATTGGATGTTCAGTGTAATTAGATTGGGATAAATAGCACAGGAATGTTGCCTGTCTTTGTGTACTCTATCAGGGGCCTCATGAGAGGTACTGGTAAATTCGCCCCTCCGCTCCCACCCCCAGGACTGTGGCATCTGCTGAATTTCTTCATCGTTAATCTAACATCCAAAGTGTGATGCTTTGATGCTATGCTTGTGTACTGAGTGTCTTCACACTTTGACCGATTTTGGCTCCAACTGGCATGCTCTACCTGTCACACCTGTCGCTGCAGTGCCTGTCCACAGCTTGCCCATCTCTTCTTTTGTCCTTCGCCTTGTTCTGTTCATCCAGGTTTAGGAAAGGAGTACTGCAGGGAAAGTAACAGCAAATATATGTTGAATAGTTATTTTTATATTGACTGCATGGTAAAATCACAATATCTTGGATATTCAGCTAAATAAAATACATTGTTAATCCCAGCACTAGGAGGCAGAAGCAGGTGGCTCTCTGAGCTCAAGGGCTGCCTGATCTACAGAGTGAGTTCCAGGACAGCCAGGGCTACACAGAGATACCCTGTCTTGAAAAGCACAGAACTGTCTAAGGTAGAAAGTAAAACTTTTATTTTATTTTATTTTATTTTATTTTATTTTTGCGATAGAAGAGTTGACACAAATGAGTCAGGAGTGATTTGTTTTGATTTAAGGTTTCTGACAGAGATTCCAGTCCACCACAGCAAGAAGGGTGTAGCAAGGCAGAAGAGCTCACATCAAAGCAGCCAGAAGGGAGGGAGGGAGGGAGGGAGGGAGAGAGAGACAAGACAGACAGAATGCCTGTGCTCTTTGGCTTTCTGCTTTATTTTGTCTGAGACCTCAGCCTATGAGATGATGCTGTCCTCTTTCAGGGAGGCTCTTCTCCCTTAACTAATTTTCTCTAGAAATGGCCTAACAGCCCCTATTGGTTATCTTTCTGATTGCTGTAATCAAACGCCTATCAAGCATCACTTAAAGAAGGAAGGGAGGGAAGGAGGGGGAGAAGGGAGGGAGGAATGGAGGGAGAGGGAAAGAAGGGCAGATGGGCTCAGTTTGACTTACAGTCTGATTTACAGCACATCACAGCAGGGATGGCATGGTGGTAGGAGTGCACAATGGGTGGTCACATGTGTCTGGAGTCAGGAAGCAGAGAGTGATGGCCCCTGGCACTATATCCACTTGCTCCTTTTTGTCCAGTCCAGGCCCCTAACACTGTGGAATGGTTCTGTTACTGTCAAGTGGATCTTCCTATCTCAGTTAAATACCTTTAGAAATGGCCTCACAGACGCACTGGGAGGATTCTCTCCTAGGTGATACAAATTTCCACCAAGTTCATTGGCCTTAACCACCACCAGGACATTCCTTGCCAACCCGACACGCAAACATAACACTTGCTAGTTATAACATTGCAGCCCTGGTCCTCAAAGGCTCTTGGGCATCTCACAATGCAAAACGTGTCCTGTCCATCGGCAAGAGCCTCCAGAATCTGAGCTATTTCCAAAGACTTCTGAACACATCATCACAATTAGTCACAAGAAAGCCCTTTTTGGAGTACCAATTTTTCTGTGTGGGCCAGTTTTTCATTGCTGTGACAGACAACCTAACATCTTAAAAGTAGGAATTATAATACTTTTTGCTCATGGACTCAGGGCTTTCAGATCCTTCTGGTGGGTAAGGTGTGTTGGAGGAGGCTGGGCACAGGCACATAGTCTTTTCTTTATAGTTTGAAATGTAACTTTTAAAGTAGGCATACAAAGTAATAGGTTTCACTGTGGCATCTTCCTACAGATGTGTCATTACACTATGGTTTCATCCACCGTCCCCATCCTGCACTCTTTTCATCTTTTTACAATTATGAAGTTTTCTTAAGAACAAATTTCCCCTTCCCTTTACAATGTAACTGAGTATAAGCTTTAATTAAGGAGGCATGTATCCCAGCACTCAGGGAGGCAGAGGCAGGCAGATCTCTGATTTTAAGTGAGCCTGGTCTACAAAGTCAGTCCAGGACATTCAAGGCTGCACAGAGAAACTCTGTCTTGAAAACAACAACAACAACAACAACAACAACAACAACAATCCAAAAGAAAACAAGAACTGGGGCTGCAAAGATGGCTCAGAGTTTAAGAGCACCGACTGCTCTTCCAGAGTCCTAAGTTCAATTCCCAGCAAGCGCAGAGTGGTTCACAACTATCTATAATGTGATCTGATGCCCTCTTCTGGCCTGCAGATGTATATGCAGGCAGAGCACTGTATACATAATAGTAAATAGTAAATACAAAAAAGTAAATCTTTTTTTTTTAAAGCAAGAACTGGATGCTAAGTTTTGATGGGGCTTTCTTAGTTGGGTGTCTACTGCTGCGATAAGACACCATGATCAAAAGCATCTTCTTTGGGTAAATTCTACATCACAGTCCATCACCAAAGAAACTCAGTTCAGGAACATGGATGCAGGAACTGATACAGAGGCCATGGAAGAATGCTACTTACTGGCTCACTCCTGTAAAACAAAACAAAACAACAATATTTTATATAATAATATTATGATTAATTATATAGTTGTTTATTATTGTTGTTGTTATTGTTGTTGTTATTATTATTATTATTATTATACTTTCTTACTTCAGAAAGGAAGAATCAGTGCACAGTCACAATCAAGCACAGGCAAACCCAAAGTTCAATGGCATAAAAAGGTTGATACTTAACATCTGAAACCTATTTGTGGTCTTCTGGGCTCCCTAAGGGACCATGACGTCAGCACTTGTCTGGCTCTGCCATTAGCAGCACACACAGCTCACCTTCTAGGCTCCACTCCACAGCTGCTCCTGCTCTCTGTGACGGCCCCATGGTAGTGGCCTCTCTACGATCTGGGGTGCCCTCTGCATCAGGGCTGCGCCTTCACCAGTAACTTTTCAATGGGCTCTCTTCAGAGATTCTGATACTGTCACATGGTGCCAACCCTCTGCCTCTCCCCATGACACTTTTAGTCCTGGGTTTCCACTGAAGCTGAGGCTATGCCTCATGGGACTCTACCCCTGCCACACAGAGTCATGGCTCAGCTGCCCTCCATGACCCCTTTTGTGCCTTCAAAACCAAAACTGCTTGGGAAACTCTTACCCAGCTGCTAGCACAAGGCACAGCCTTAGAACCCTCAGGACCACAGCCTCCGTGTGTTGGGGCCCAAAGAAACACTACATAGACTTGGCCTCAGTGGTGCTGCTCTCTTCTGAATCATAGCTGATTCTTCAGTCCCAAGTGACCGGAACCACATATTCTTCATACAGGTATCACATAAATGGCCACAGTCATGAGACTTTGGGTATTTGAGAGAAATCTCAGATAGATACCAACAATGGAGTGTGTGTGTGTGTGTGTGTGTGTGTGTGTGTGTGTGTTTGTGTGTGTGTGTGTGTGTAGGTATTTCCAGAGTGCAGAAGAAGGAGGTAGAATCACATCACAGTTATGAAAATTTTGACACAGTGCTGCAAACCAAATTTGGGTCCTCTACAAAAGTAGTACATGCTCTTAAATGCTGAGCCATTTCTCCAGTGCTACCCTACTCCCCATTTATTTATGTATTTATTTTTGGTTTTTTGAAACAGGGTTTCTCTGTGTAGCCTTTACTGTCCTGGACTCACTTTGTAGATCAGGCTGGCCTCGAACTCACAGAGATCTGCCTGCCTCTGCCTCTAGAGTGCTAAGATTAAAGGTGTGTGCCACCACACCCGGCTTACAATTTATTCTTTTTAATTTTTTTAATCTTTAAAAAAGTAGTGTGTGTGTGTGTGTGTGTGTGTGTGTGTGTGTGTGTGTCTGTGTGTGTGTGTGTCTGTGTGTGTGTGTGTGTCTGTGTGTGTGTGTGCAGGTGCCTGTGCAAACCACAAGAGGGCATCAGATACTGTGGATCTGGAATCACACATGGTTGTGAACAGCCTAACACCAATGCAAAGAACTGAACTTGTGTCCCCCGCACTCCCAAGGGCAGAACAGGCTCCTAACTCCTGAGCCTTCTATCTCTCCAGCCCCCATCAAGAGCTATTTGATCTTCAGATCTGAAATACGCAGTTCCCTCCACCCTGTAGCCCTGGCAACCACTGTGTTGCCTTCTGTGAATCTAAGAACTTTAAAGACTTTGAATAAATGCAGTCATGCATCTTTAGCTCTCTTTTTCTCCTCGACCACAGGCTGATTCAGCACCGAGGCCCCCGTCAGACACCAACTCCTACAGTTTGGCCTTCCCAGAATCCAAAACAGTAAACCAACAAACCCCTGTCCATCATTAAATCGTAAAAATGGAATCACACTTGGACTTATCTTTTTGTTTCTGGCTTTATTTCAACTAACAACTGCCGTGTCAGCTGGGCAGTGGTGGCGCACGCCTTTTATCCCAGCATTTGGGAGGCATAGGTAGGCGAATCTCTGAGTTTGAGGCCAGCCTGGTCTACAAAGTGAGTCCAGGATAGCCAGGGCTACACAGAGAAACCCTGTCTTGAAAAAACAAACAGACAGACAGACAGACAGACAACTGCAGTGTTCTCCAGGTCCACCCGGCCATAGTGTATGCCAGAACACCCTCTGTTTTAAAGGCAGAGCAGCATTCTAGGTATAAACACACCCTATTTGTTTATTCACCCACTTGTCAATAGACATTTGGGCTGCTTCTCCCTCTTCCCTGCTGTGAATGTGCATTTTTGAGACCTTGATTTCAATATATGCCCAGTAGTACGACTACAGAGCACACAGTTGCTGTAGCTTTAGCTCTTCAAGGCGCTACCAAATTGTTTCACAATTCCCTTGTTTTCCAGGGTTTACCAATGGCCAAGTATTGGAAGCTTTGTCCCTTGCTATCTGTGCCTCTCTGGCAGGGTGACACCCTGTGACTGACACACAGCTTCTCCTTTGCAGATGTCCCGCCCCCACTGCCCCCCATTGCTGTGAGAGTGTGCTGCATAAGGGGCCCTTCACTATTCTCTCCCTTACCCGGCCTCAGGTGTGCACAAGTCCGTTGCCTGGATGCTTTTCCCTTGTGATAAATTTCTAGTCATTCAGCAAACCCAGCCTGGCCAGAATGCCTCTGTGAGCCTGCTCCCACGCCCCCAGCTAGAGTGTGGTTGCCACCTGCTTCCTCTTTATAGTTAGCCCTATACCTGCAGCAAAGCAGCACAGACCAGTCTATCACTTACTTAATGGTGTATTGAAAAAGAACAAAGTGTTCACTGCACATCGGTTCCAGACACCATTAGGGAGAGAACTGTTTTTATGTCCTCTTTTTGAGCCCTTTTTTATACTCTAAAGGTAGGGTGAGTCCATAACATCAGAGGCGTTGGGAACAGACACTTTTTTCTTTAAAACTTGCCAGTGGACTGTGTGTTCCCTGATGGCAGGGATATAGCTTTTCTCCCTTGGTACCCAGTGGGTATATGGTAGGCTTTCAGCACCACTGGGAAATAGTGGTGGGTGCCAGTCAGCAGCATGAAAGAGAGAACATTGTTGCTGTTGTGTTGTTGTTGTTGTTGTTGTTGTTGTTGTCATCAGCAGCAGCAGATTCGGGAAAAGTTCTTTCAAAAACCTCTAAGACCTATTTGGAAACTAACCCCATGTTAATTTAGTGACAGAAGATCGTGTAGAAACATGATGGTTCTGAGGCAGCGGAGAAAGGGAGCAGCCCGTGGCTTGTACTGTGCTCTCTGTGCAGGGGCAGCCTGGCTGGCACAGAAGGCTTCCAAGGCTTTGGGGAGTAGCCACTGGTGGTGTTTTCAGGTTGAAAAACTCTTAGAAGAAAGGAAGATTAGAAGGTGACCATTTTCTTTTTTCCTGAGGAGTGGGCAGAGGAGCTGTCAGGCAAATACCCTTGGCCACACACTAAAACAAATCTTCCAGAAAGAGAACCAATGGCACTTGCTAGGGGATCATCACCTAACAGCCTATCATCTGCTAGTGTATGTGTCGTCCATAATCTACCTATCTCTTGACCAGTCTATCTAATCTATCTATCACTTATCTAAACTTAACTGGATGTGCTGGCCAGTCCAAGGAGATGGTTTGTGAATTATGTATCTGGGCACTTAATGGAAAATGTCACATGAACTATATAGCTAGGTGACTACAAAGTTGACAAGCTTTGAAGTCCAGTTGCTATTTTGGCATCACGTGGAAGCCTTGTATGTCACCCCCTCACTGGCACATAGCCTAATATGCAAGAAAAGATCCAGGAGACATTATTATTATTATTATTATTATTATTATTATTATTATTATTATTATTGAGTGTTCTGCCTGCATGTGTGCCTGCATGCCAGAAGAGGGCATCAGATCACATTACAGATGGTTGTGAACCACCACATGGTTGCTGGGAATTGAGTTTGAGGCCAGCCTAGTCTGTAAAGAGAGTCCAGGACAGCCAAGATAACATAGAGAAACCCTGTCTCGAAAAACAAGCAAAACAAAACAAACAAACAAACAACAACAACAACAAAAAACAAAGATTCTCACAATGTCAAAGCTCAAGGTGAAGGGGCCATGGAGGCCTGGGCATCTTGCCCTGTGAGGATGTTTCTGGCAGGAAACACTTCCAGAACTTGTTCCAGAACTAACCAGAAAGCCTAAGGGGATAATCCTGGTAAGGTGGTGGAGGCCGTGGGTTTACCCTAGTGAGGCATCCTAAGGTGCCATTCCTCAAGGTTGCCCTGGCTAAGAAACCTGCCCTGTTAGGGAGCCAAGAGGAAACCTAAGTGTGAGAAACAGACCCATTAGCAAAACCCACAGACAGTGAAATACTCACACGCAAGCATCTGTGCACTTAGCTGCTAGACACTGAGCTGCCAGGAGCCAGAGCGGTGTTCTGTGTCGCGGAACTGGATGCTTTATGGCAGAGGAGTGTCTCTCTCTATAAACGTATATAGGTGTAGATTAGGTTGTTTGAACTAAAATTATATATGTTTATTTTAGCATACTGTTGATGTGGCCTCTTGACCGAACATAGCAGAAAGGAAAGAAATAAATTTGTTTCCTGGGCTTGGGTTTTCAGTAAAAAGGCACCAGTGCTACGTGGTGCGAGAGGTCTAGACATGCCGCCTTTGGCTTGGTTCTTCATTTGGTTGAACTGTAAATCATTTTGATATACACACTTGTCAGTCACCAGGGATGCATAGATTAAAGCACAAAGTAGAGAGGCAATGGAGAAACCGGAACTCTCATAAATTGCTGAGACGAAGTCAAAGCAGGGCTGCTTTGAAAAATCTGGCTGCCGGTTTCTTGTAAAATTAAGTACACTTCTACTATATTATCCAGAAACTTCGCATATAGGAATTTATCCAAGAGGACTGAAATATATCTACAGGAAAAGACGCACATTAAGATGTTCTTACCAGCTTTATTCTTACGCGCTAAATTGGAAATGATCCACGTGTCTGTCAGTAGGAAAATTTTGCGTGTTTCATGCGGTGGAATGCCACTCGGCAATGCAGGCATGTAAAGTTTGAAAAGCGAGATGAAAAGCTGAGAGATAAAGCTACTGACTGGGCCTCCAGGATGAGAAAAACGGGCCAGGAGACCTCTGGGCCCTGGGGAGCATCGCGCACGCTGCTGCTCCCTTGTGAGGCCCTCTCTGTGCACCCACTCTGTTCTCCAATCAGAAGTTTTAAAAGCAACTGCACACAGCTAGCGTGGTTTTTAGGTCCTGGCAATAGAGCTGTGAGGAAACAGGCGGCCTTTGTCATCTTCTGCAGTCTGTTTTCCCAGACTGTGGTACACCCTCCAGATCCATCAAGCTCCCATGATTGTTTCCAACCTAGCCTGGTAAACCAAAGGTCGGTCACCTTGCACACAGGAAACAGCAGAGGTCAACACTACCTCTGTTTTGCCAAAGTCACCTCCTCCTGATTTCTCCTGTACTCGAACTACCTGGGTCACTTATTTTCTGCTCCACGATTAGGGCTGGTCTTTTCACTTTTGTTAATTGGGTCCTCGCCCAGACACCTGTTTCTTTTCTCTCCCAAGTCTTAGTAAGAACGAATCACTTTACATGCGCACCACAGTTTATAAGCTAATGCACCCTTTATCTAGGTCCAGGTCTTGTTTCATCTCTAAGCAGCTCTGGAAAAGCAGACGGTGCAGAATCTGGTGTGCTGCCGCATCAGAGTGGCTTGTCTGAGGTCACAGGCAGCAGCCCCCTGAGACCCCATGACTATGCAAATGCCTACATTACGAACATATGTAGCTAAGAACGTATGTAACTAAGCTGTGTTCTGGAAAAAAACAAACAAACAAACAAGTTTCCTATAAGAAAATGCATTTGTTGAGAACTCTGTTACTCCCTGGGGACCAGTGTAGATTGAATTAGATTAGAATCAATGAGTGTTGGAAAAGCAATGCTGCATCCACTAGATGCTTCTGGAATTATTTGATTTACCACTTCAGATGGTAGCTTAATGGAATTTTAGAGTAAAAAGGAAACTCTGAGATCATCTAATTCAGTTCATTGGTCTTGCAGCTGAGGACCCAGGGACCTAGGGAGATGAAGTGCATCCTGCAAGGCCACGGATATCGCTAAGTCAGGGTAGGAACTGAGAGCAGAGGGAAGCCCCTGGTTTCCTGCCTGCCCCTCCCCCAACCCCCTCCCACTCCATTCACTTTGTGCAAGTGCTAATTCGGTGCACACTGCTCAAAGAACCCCAGCGAGGTTTTTCTTCCTCTGATTTCAACTCCTACTTCTCTTTTCAAAACTAGGGAAATAAATGACACAGAGATTTAAGCAATGCTGTTTGATGAGCTTGGTAAGTGTGTCTTCCTATGGAATGAGCAGCGCTGTCAAGGTACAGTTGGCATTACTCTAGAAAGTTCTCTATGACTCCACTCTAGTCACTCCATTCTGTTCCTAACAAATCTCAACCGTTCGATTTTACCAATGAAGACTCAGACAGGCAGAGAAAGCACCCAAACTGACCTTCCTACTCAGCTGACATATCACAACCGCATACCCCCCTCGTGGTCTCAAAAACAAAAACAAAAAGCAAAACAAACAAAAACAAAGCAATCCTCAGAAAACCTCAAACTGAATGCCCCTCCCTTCTCTTTCCAGTGTGCCTTTCTGCTTCCTGACTTCCTCTTACTCTCTATGGTAACCCCCCATCTCTCCTCCAATCCCCCCATTCTCCCTCCCCCCCACCCCCATGTTCCATCCCTGTCAACTGGTTGGTTGCTCCACCTCTTGGCCTATGGCTGGTTTTATTTTTTATTTATTTATTTATTTATTTATTATTATTATTTTTTTTTTTTTTTTGGTTTTTTGAGACAGGGTTTCTCTGTGTAGCCTTGGCTGTCCTGGACTCGCTTTGTAGACCAGGCTGGCCTCGAACTCACAGCGATCCACCTGCCTCTGCCTCCCGAGTGCTGGGATTAAAGGCGTGCGCCACCACGCCCGGGTGGCTGGTTTTATTTAATTCAAGCAGAAGGCTCTTGGGTTAAAGGTGTGTGCTAGGGCTGAGCCACACCACCATCAGAAACAACACAATCTCAGGGGTCATCGCCGCAGTGTGATCAAGTATCCTACCGTCCTCTTCCTGCCCCCTCCATCTGCTTCTCACCGTTCTTCCCACTGCAGTAATTCACAAAAGTGAAACAATGACCACGCAGGCTCTTGGGCTTTTCCTTCATTCTACATAATGATTATGAGAATAATCCATCTTGTACGTCTCAGCCGTTCGTGTCTCTTGAGATTTGTTTGTTTTTTATTGCCAAATGATACTTTATTGCATGAAAAAAATTTACATATCCACAGACATGTGGCTCATTTTTAACTTAGTTAAAGGATAAAGCTGGTAGGCAATGAACGGCCAACCGCTACTTTCTTTTCTCTCATCACCTCACAATGCCAAGCAGAGGTGACCAGAAGGAAGTACGTCATGAGTGGTTCTCTCTCATGTAGCTGTAGCAGTTAAACATTGGATGATTTGACTAAGGACACTAGCTATAAATATTTTAAAGAAGGAGAAATGGAATGTAAGGAGAAACATGGGCTTTGGAGTCACAGAGTCAGGTTTAAATTCTGGCTTACAAGTAACTTACAGGTTTTAGTTTCTTGTCCATAAAAAAGAAAGAAAGAAAGAAAGAAGGAAAGAAAGAAAGAAAGAAAGAAAAGAAATGAAGACAGCAATAACTGGATTCATTTCTTGTTGATATTCCAACAAATTACCACCTATGGCAGCTGAGAATGGGTAATGTTTTGGAGTTCTGGAAGGCAGTGGGCTACATCAAAGATGCTGCATTGCTTTGCGTTTCCTTGTCTTCTCAAGCCTGGAGGGGCTATGAACATCCCTTGGCTAGAGCCCTCCGTCCACTTTCAGAGACAGCTGCTTCTTTCTCCCGTCATCTCTTGCCGACTGCCTCTTGCTTCGTGTCCTTCTCTGACCGTGACTGCTCTGCCTCCCACTTTGTTTTTGTTTTTGTTTTTGTTTATACAACAAAGTTTATTTAGCCCACTCAGTCCTGACACAGCACAAGAAGCTTACAGAGGGTAGAAAGTGCATTAATAAAAGCCAGTCTTTACCCAAAGGAAACAGAAAATATATTATTGATTCAAAATATCTAACACTCAAATGATAAACTGTAATAACTTATTGTGGGTTCTACTTATGAGAGAAAGGAAACGAAAAGGATGCTTTACGAAGAGGCCGGCGTCCAGCCGATACCGGAGTCAGTAGAGGTCACTGAAAAGGGGCCACCAGAAGCTGGAAGAGATGGTCACCCGCTTAGATCAAGAAGTAGCTGAAGTTGATAAAAACATAGAACTTTTGAAAAAGAAGGATGAAGAACTAAGTTCTGCTCTGGAGAAAATGGAAAATCAATCTGAAAATAATGATATTGATGAAGTTATCATTCCCACAGTCCCACTGTATAAACAGATTCTAAATCTGTATGCAGAGGAAAATGCTATTGAAGACACTATCTTTTACTTGGGAGAGGCCTTGAGGCGGGGAGTAATAGATCTGGATGTCTTCCTGAAGCACGTCCGCCTTCTGTCCCGTAAACAGTTCCAGCTAAGGGCACTTATGCAGAAAGCAAGGAAGTCTGCCTCCCACTTTGACTTCTAAGATCCTTGTAGCAGCATCGGGCCTAGCTGCCAAGTCCAGGAACTCTCCCCCTCCCCCCCTAACTTAATCATACCTGCAAACTCTTGTTTTCCCATTTCAGGTAGTGTGTTCACGAGCTCCGTGGATCAGGATGTAGACACCTTTGGGGACCATGCCTATTATTCTGTGAAGCACGGCTGCTCCATGAGGCTTCTGTGAGCACTGACACCACGCTGCCCATGGACAGTGTGCCAGAGGTGCGGGTGCATGATGTCAGGGACAGGCTCAAAGCATTCCAAGCCCAGATACGGCTGCTCCTTCCTTCCTTTCCCTTGGGAGAGTCTAAAGACAGTTTTGCCTTGGATCTTATTGTTTGCTACTTTGTGCTTTGCGGTCGTTTAATGTATAGGTCCCTGGTGATCAATGAGCCTGTGTATCAAGATCAGTTGCTGGTCTTTTCTACTTACATCACTAAAGAGCCCTGGCCAGAGGAAAGAGGACCAGACGGACAGCTCAGAAGTGGTTTGCAGGGGATGGGAGAAGAAGTCATGCTGTTTTACTGAGTAAGGGGCATTTAGTGCACTTGTGACTTAACACATTCGAGCCTTAGGTATACAACTGACCACCGTGACTGCAACCAAACACCGTCTTCTTGTTGAAGCTCGAGGCTGCAGAATTATTGGACCCCCTCACTCTCTCCTCAACCCTAGAGAGCCTTCTCCTTCCAGCAGCATCTGGGGGCAACGTACATGCTATCCTGGCTACAGTCTCTACATTTCTAACTCCTCCCTGGAAGGGCGACTCCCCACCTAATTGGTTTGCCCACGGTACCTTCCTTCGTCCTTCATTACTGTGAGGTCAGTAGGTGCACACGCAGCCAGCAGCCTCAGAGAAACCTGTGACATCGGTGGCAAGTCCTTCGCTGTCACACAGGAGAATAAGTAATTTCTGTTCAGGTCACCATTTCTGTTACCTGCCCCCCTGGACCCCAATGCTACTTTTCCTGCCACTGTCCACATGCAGGATCTACAAGACTGTGTGTAGCTCGGTGTCTGTTACCAAAGGCGTTTGTCACAACCATCCCCTCTTTCACCTCTTCCAGCCACACTACACTGTTCTCAAGGGCACGGCTCACATTATAACATTCCAGCACAGGGCAGTCAAGACCCTCAAGGAGGGCTGGAGAGATGGCTGGGCTGGAGAGATGGCTCAGAGGCTAAGAGCACTGACTGCTCTTCCAAAGGTCCTGAGTTCAATTCCTAGCAACCACATGGTGGCTGACAACCATCTATAATGAAATCTGGTGCCCTCTTCTGGCCTGGTGGCTCACATGCAGGCTGAATACTGTATAAATAATAAATAAATAAATCTTTAAAAAAAAAAAAGACCCTTGAGGGAAGAGATAGTTTTTCAAAAAGATATCAAACTGTCCTGCAGTGGTGCCACAGAGCAGACTGCACCTCCATTGCTGTACATAGGCTCTCAGATCCCATCCCCAGACAGAGAGTTCAGAGATAAGGTCCACACAGCTGAGCTCCTAATGGGCTCAGAGTAAAAGAGGGAAGTACACTTCTGTGTTGTCACCTTCCACATCACTGTCCCTTTGTTTTCATCCCTTGCCCCATCCTTAGAGAGGAAGGTCTCTCTCAGGAAGACACATGCAAAGCCCCCAGTCACCCTCCAATGACCGGTCCTTGGAGGAACTATTTCCAATACTTCTTTGCCTGTAGCAGCATGATCAACAGTGATCACAACCAGTGGCTCCTGAGAGGAAAAGTGAGACAGGAATGGAGGGGGTGAAGAGACATCAGGTGGCGATGAGTGCAGGGAGAGAAACAGACTTCTCCAGAGACAGGCTTCAGTGAGATGCCCATTTAATCAGGGGCAGGGGGACCTATATAACCTTTCAGGATTAGGTGCATCATTGGCCAGAGCAAGGTGCTGGGAATGCCTTATTTACATGAAGAGGAATTCCAGGTGCTTGCTGGACATGACCTTATAAGGAGAGAGGAAGTTTAAACCAGCCACTAAGTTACGTGACGACCTTAAGGGTGGCAGAGGTGGAGGGGGGCACAAGGCTGTGAGTGCTGGGACATGCAAGCCTGAGGCAGGAAGGGAGTGGTCCAACTCCTGTGTATCTCAAAATAATATTTACAAGGTTTGGACACACCTTGACCCCACTCTTGCTCCAGGTGGCTCCCCAGCTGCACACGGCTCCCTGGCCCCACAAACTATCACACAGATACACCTAGACCCAAGGGTAGATTTGCTTCTGAGAAGCATGTCTCCTTGCCCTGCTCCCTGGTGTGCTGCAAACAAGGGGGAGCCTGTCCAGGCCTGAAGGAGTGACGAGCATGCAGAAGTCCTCAGGTGGCCTTGAAGAAGGGCAGAGTGAAAGGCGAGATCTGAGGAAGCTCAGGCTGCCTGCTCTTGTGAATTGGGTTGGCAGTGCCCACGAGATGTCAACTGCTACAGCCAGAGAGCGTTGTTGAGAATGATGACTTAGGCTTTCCTGCCTGGGGAGGAAGGGGCTGCACTGTACCGTGTGGCAGGAAGCCATAGACCACAAGGCTCCAGCTGCAGGAGCACAGCTAGAGCATCCCCCACAGACAGACCAAGTTGGCAGCTAACAGTTACCTCAATTAGTGGGGCAAGTGACATCAGGGGAGAGTCTGTGGAGAACCAGGTCTGTGGGGAGTGGGTTGGTTAATGGTTGTCAAGGAAATAAATGACAAAAGTGCCAACAGGCCAAGTATTACAAGTAGGCAAACTTGGCGGAGATTCCTCTGGTGGCGAGAGCTCCCTGGTCTGTTTCTTCCTCTGTCAAAGACTATGCTGAAGGCACAAAGTAGACGCACATATGGTTCAGTGGGAATGAGGGCAGTGGGTGCACACACAGCTTATCAGGAGTGAGGGCAGTGGGTGCACACACAGCTTATCAGGAGTGAGGGCAGTGGGTACACACACAGCTTATCAGGAGGGCAGTGGGTACACACACAACTTATCAGGAGTGAGGGCGGTGGGTGCACACACAGCTTATCAGGAGTGAGGCAGTGGGTGCACCACAGATTATCAGGAGTGAGGGCGGTGGGTGCACACACAGTTTATCAGGAGTGAGGGCAGTGGGTGCACACACAGCTTATCAGGAGTAAGGGCAGTGAGTGCACACACAGCTTATCAGGAGTGAGGGCAGTGGGTGCACACACAGCTTATCAGGAGTGAGGGCGGTGGGTGCACACAGGGCTCAGTGGAGGTGCGGAATGCAGGAGCTACTTCAGTCTCCTTATACTCCAGACATCGTGGTCAGAGAGTAGATTTAGGGAAACGCCTTTCCCAGGTTTTTCTCTGAAATGGGGCAAGTCTTAGTTAAGAATTATATCCTAGCCATTGCTCCCAGAAGACCAGCATCTGTAAACGTGGCCTCCAAAGAAGAGGGAGATATAACAATATAATGCCACTGTGTGATGGAGCATGTTTAAAAATCTTCCCCATACATTGTCCTACCCGAAGTTATCAGCCCTAGAGCACTGTGAAGAAAAACAACTAAGAAGCAATGGCAACCAAGCTTGTAGCTCAACACCAGCGGTTTAAACTGGTAGTGTGCTAAGGGAAATGGCCGTTGGCGGTTTTAAGAGCTTGAGAGCTCACATCATAAATAATCCATCAGCACATCTGTTAACATCAGTCCCTCCACTCTTAAAGTATTATCTTATCTCTCTAAAAAGTTCCTGCAATGAGCAAGGTGCAGAGTGATGACATCACAAGTAGGCAGGAAGAGCTCCTGCAGGCTGTGATGGCTGGACAAGCCACTGCACTCTAATTGCAGCAACTCCTTCACAGAGTCAGCAGGGTTTTGTCCTGACCACTCGGCAGAGTCATGTTCCTCCTGGGAAGAGCCTCCCATCCCATCCCATCCCACCTCCTGGTACACAGCTCTTCACGTAACAAGTATGATTATCAGCACACATTAGCATAATCTAAAAGGCTGCCAACCACCCCCATTCCAGACCCAGTGGTTACTCTGAGTTGTTTGCTGGCTGTGAATCACTCCACATCACTGAGCACATTCACGCTCAACATGTTGTCTTTAAGGCTCAGGTCTGTCCATTTGTCATCGTGTCTTCACCTACTTGATGTGACCTGAAAACCTCATGATTGTATGAGAAAGTCCTTCTCTCCCAAAGACCTTCTCACAGGAAATGGGGGTTATCCTTGAAACTGAGGGGGATGGTAAGGAGCCCCCTGCTTTTTACCCAATGGGTAGTCAAGAAGGAGATATGACTTCCTCAGGAGATCTTAGAACCCTTCTGTGGTCCAGCTGCCTCACCCATGAGGGGTTGGTTGTCTTGGGGGAAAGGACTGTGTTTACATGGATTTATACCCGAGCAGTTACTCACAGTAGGGCAGAAGCACCTATACCCGAGTAAGGGGACAGAGACTCCTTTCACAGAGTGACCCGGTGATGGGCCAGGGACTGTGAGCCAAGCGGTGATTTATGGTCATGACAGGCAGAGATACTGTTAGACAAAGGATTGCCATCCTCCACTGTGCCTTTACTCCTAAGTCACCACAGACTGTGTGGCAAGGGTACATAGAAGGGACCACATGACCCATTTCCAATATGGCCGCGCCAAGCCGTTCAAGGGTTGATGAGAATCTCTTCTTGGGATCAATTTGCTCCCAGAAAACATCTTGGAAACTCACTGGGGTGATAGGTCAGAGAAATTCCTCAGTAAGTTTGGAAATAGTAAGAATATTGCTACAGATTCCTAAGAAAGTAACTTTTAAAAACTGAAAGGCTATACAGAGAAACCCTGTCATGGAAATAAATAAATAAATAAATAAATAAATAAATAAATAAATAAATAAAACAAACCTGAAAATTGAAATGCAATAAGTGTAAATGAATTTTTTGGTCCCGCCATTGCTGTTGGTTTGTTGTTGGGAGTGTCCGTTCATGAGAAGATTGAACTATTAGGAGCTGCGTCAGTCAGCGTTCTGTTGCTATGACAAAATAAAGAAGGAGGAAAGGTTTGTTAGGGTTCATAGATCCATAGCCAGGAGCCCGTGAGCGCTTGGCCCTTTTGTTTTGGGGGTCTATGACAACACAGCACAATATGATGAGAATTTGTGGCAAGGCAAAGTTCTTCATGTCACGGTGGCCAAGAAACAAAGGGGGAAAGGGCAGGGGGCACAGCTCTAACACTCCCTTTAAGGGAAACCTCTCACTAACCTAACATCCTCCCATCCATCCGGCCTCGCCCTCTAAGAGTTGTTCCACGGCCTCCCAGCAGTGTTACAGCCTGGGGACCAAGTCTTCAGCCTGTGGGCAAGCTGGGGAACACTGAGGATCCGAACCACAAGAGGGAATGTGGGTATTGGTGCTAAGGGAGTATACAGGAAACACATGGACCCAGGAACGAGGTCGAAGTGGTACGCTATTTAACGCTCTGAAACACCAACACAGGTCAAAAATGCTCTGACGCAGTTTTAAATTCAGTTCCAGTGATGTGTCCCCTGTCTTCAAAAAAGATTCCCTCCCCGCCCCCCACGGCCGCCCCCGCCACGCGCTTTGTGTCAACATGCGGCTGCCTTCCATTCTATCTCAGCTGTTGTCTGAGCGCTAGGCGGGTTGCACTCGCACTCACCGAAGCTCTGTCCTCACGGAACCAAATAGTAAATCTGTTGATATCCTAACGTTAGGCGGTGGTGGGTAGAGAAAGGAAAAGCAAGGCAGCTCGGAAACCATCTGTAGGCCGGATAGGATTCCAGACAAGGGCAGGGGGGCGGGGCGGGGTGGGGAGGCCATTGAAAGAAGTGGAGAGGAACGAACGGGTTAAAGTGCTGGAGAGATTAAAGTAGAAAAGGCCACTGAGAATTAGGGTCCTCAGGCTGGGCGGGCCTTGGAGAACCATTTGGCTACCATCTTCAACTTGCTGAAGTGAGGCCAGCAGAGTGTTTTGAGCAGGGGAGCGAAGTGATCTGACTTTACTCTGGTAAAAGTGCACGTTGTTTAGCACGTGAGGAATAAATACATTGCAAAGGGTAGGTCGTCCAGGGCCAAAGCCATGAGCCGGCCTCAGTGGTTAGGAACTGCCGACCCACACCATGGAGCGTGCTGTGGTTTGGATGTTACCTGTTCCCCACAGTTCGTGTGTCAGGACTGGGTCCCTGAGATGGAGGTGTTGAGAGATAGGGCCTAGTGGGAGCTCAGGTCGGCCGGGGACAGGGACTCAGAAGGCATTAGGTAATTCTCCTGGGACCCTGGCTTTGTTTATTTGGTTGGATTTTGTTTTTGTTTTTCAAGACAGAGTTCCTCTATTACACAGAGCCCTGGATGTCCTGGACTCACTTTGTAGACCAGGCTGGCCTGGAACTCACAGAGATCCACCTGCCTCTGCCTCCCGAGTGCTGGGATTAAAGGCCTGCACCACCACACCTAGCCTTGGGTGGTTCTTGAAAGGAAGTTGTGACAGGACCCGCCGGGCCCTCCCAGTCTTTCTGGATTCTTGTTCCAAAAGGTGAGCTCTTCTCCCCTGTCCCCCAACCCCCACCCCTGCAGTGCTATAGACCATGGCATTATGCTGCCTGGGGGACCCAGTCCAGAAAGTGCAACACATCATGATGTGCTGTTTGGATTTTTTGCTAGATAAATCTCTTTCTCTTCCTAACTAGCTTGCTTCTGATGTTTCATTATAGCAATGAAGGCCATATTAATATAAGGTGTGATCATGGAGATAGAATGTTCTGTTAATGACACATTTGAGTGGGATCCCAGCGCCCAGGAAGCCAAGCTGGAGCCAATAGACTGGATTTGCAGATGGATTCTGAGAGGGAAAAAAAAGAATCTGTCATGGCTCCTTAGGGTCTGGCCTGAGCAAATGGGTGAATAAAAAACACCTCACTGAAATGAGGGGGAGTTGAGCGGGGCGTGAAAGGAAAACTAAGCGTCAGGGTGCTGATTTGTGACGGCTGAAACACCTTTTGGATGCGCAGACAGATGGAGGAGTCAAAGGATAGACAGAGACTAATACTGGGCTGGAGGGGAGAGGTCAGAGGTAAAAACCCGAGTCAGTGTTTATAGGTAGTGTAGAAAGTGGAGCCCTGTGAAGCTACCTTGAGAACTGTTCTACTTCCGTTTCCGCTGCCGTGATAAAATCCCCAGGTTGCAATCCTGCCGAAGTCGCGGTGGTGGGAGCCTGACACAGTGGGTTGCACAACATCCGCCTCAAAAGCAGAGGTTAATGAATGCATACGCACTGATTTGCTTGCCTGCTTGTGCAAGCCTTGATTTCTCTACACTTACACAGTTCAGGTCCCGCCCACCTCCGCCGTAGGGAATGCTGCCACCCACAGTGGGCTAATTAGACAATTCCTCCACGGACATGCCCGTAGGCCAAGCAATTAAAGTTAACCACAACAGGATCAGACATGCCCAGCCATGAACGTGAGGTTGTTCAAGTGAAACTAAGAGGCCAGGAAAGCCAGAGGTTAAAACCTCAACAGTACAGCTGTTAGAACAGTGTGTAGGAAGACCTTGCTGCAAACCAGGTGTGTGAGGGCAGTCGTCAGCTGAGCCCTGGGTTTGGCAATCGTGTTTGCAGAAAACATGTGGGCAGCAAGACTGAGTGGGAAGAAAAGGGAGGCAAGGAAGTGAAGACAGTGAGTGTATTGGATCAGTATTTGCAGGAAGTAGAGTAACCAGACAGAATCTAGAAGTGAGATGGGGGGGGGGGGAGCCTCTCTGCAAAAGGGCGGTCGGGCAGCGTGGCTGCTGCTAAGAATGATTTTCTAAACAGAAAGAAGCAATGGTGCAAGAGGATGCACATCCCAAAACAAACATCCCCGCATGTCAAAGCTCTTGGGATTGACACCTGGAGTGTAAAACCTGCTGGCACAGTCCAGATTGCGCCCAGCCAGATGGCAATAATTTGATGCTTAAGCTTCTCCCGTGAACTATGGCCCATTATACCATTATGACACAATCCATCCCTTAAAATAAAAAATTAAAAAAATTTAAAACTGAAAATGGATGGAAAGGTGCTAGGCAGAACGAATTACTAGGATGCAACAGTGACACCTAGTGGTGTGAATGGCACTAGCTGAAAAGTTTCTTCTTTTAAATGTTTTTCCATTTATTTATTCACTTTATATCCCCCTTCTCTCCTCCTAGTCCTCCCTCCCTTCCTCCTCCCCCTTCTCCCCTCTCCCTACTCTTCAGAAAAAGAAGACACCCCCGCTCAACAATCCTACACCTTACATCAAGTCACGTAAGGACTGGGTGCATCCCCTGTGGCCTGGTGAGGCAGCCTCACCAGGGGAAAGTGATCAAAAAGCAGGCAAAAGAGTCCGTTTCAGAGACATGCCCTCCCCCCCCCCTTACTAGGAAACCACATGAAGACCAAGCTGCCCATCAGCTACATCTGTGTAGGGGGACTGGGTTCAGTCCTTTGTTGGTGCCTCAGTCTTGACAAGCTCCTCTGTGCCCTGGTGAGTTGGCTCTGCTGGTCTTCTTGGGGAGCTCATGTCATCTCTAGGTCCTTATATCCTTTCCCCCATTTTTTCCCCAGGACTCTCTACACTTAACCAATGTTTGGCTATGAGTCTCCACTCATCCTCTGCTGGGTAGAGCCTCTCAGAGGACATTAGGCTCCCGTCTGCAAGCATAGAAGAATATCATTAATAGTGTTACAGGGGTTGGCTCTCTCCCATAGGGTGGGTCTCAGGTTGGGCCAGGCATTGGTTGGACATTCCCTCAATCTCTGCTCTAACTTTATGCCTGCACATCTTGTAGGCGGGGTAAATTTTGGGTCTAATTTTTTTTGTGGGTGGGCTGGTTTTCCCCTCCCTCCACTAGGAGTTGTGTCTAGTTAGAGGGTGGCCTCTTCCTCAGTCTCCATGGCCCCTGGAGTCTCAGCTAGAGCCACTCCCATATCCTCTCAGAAACTCAACCTGCTTTAGGTCTCCAGCTTGTGGTGCTGTGGCCCATGCACTCAGTCTCAGCACTCAGAAGACAGAGGCAGGGGGATCTCTCTGAGTTCCTGGCCAGCCTGGTCTACAGAGTGAGCTCTAGAACAGCCAGGGCTAAAACAGAGAAACCCTCTCTTGAAAAGAAAACAGAAACAACAAACGAATGAGAGAGAGAGAGAGAGAGAGAGAGAGAGAGAGAGAGAGAGAGAGAGGGAGGGAGGCAACACCACCACCATGGCTATTTTTAAAGACACCTTTTTAAAAAAAAATGTCTTTTTCTCCCAATAGTTTGATGCTACAGAAGGTCTTGAGGTCCCAAGAGATGCCCGGATGCAGTAATTCATACAGTTTAATTGGTATCAGGGACAAATTGCATTCTCAAACTTTATTTTTAAAAAAAGTGAAAAGAATAAATTGTGTAAATAGATGAAAATACTCAAAATAATAAAAGGGGAAGTTTATTTGAGTAGCTAAAAAAATGTTTCTGCCCTGAAGTAATAACCAAAATATCAGAAAAGGTCATCATTCATGTGGGACTATTATGGGACTAGGAGACAAATAAGATTTGTGGGTTGGACTTGCAAATCAACCTCCCAGTTGGATTCTGAGACAAATAAAACCTGAGTCAGAGTGTCAGGGCATTGGACCTTCAAGATTTGTGGGAAACCAGGGTGCTTCTCATCCTTTGCCGAGCTGGTAGGGATTTTTATGTTAGTTTCATCTCAGCCAGTTTCAGATACAGAGAAAAAATTGTTTTTTGTTAGAAAGTGTATAGTGTAGACTCCCCAAATAGCGCCTCTGGGGACAGCCCATTCAAGTTCTGTGGAAGCCATTTTGTGGCTGAATGAAACAAATTACCAACAGGAAACAGCTTTTGCCCGTGGCTGTACGTGGTTCCCACCACCTTCCGCGTTCCCTCCACTTTGTGCTCTCAGAGGCTGCTATGGCGCTACCCTGGCATCCGCTTCAGAATCCCTCAGCTGTAAAGATGCTTCTCAGCCTCCCCCCTTAGCCGCTTTCTCATCAATAACATCCTGAGTATATTTTCACTGTTGTCCCGATTACACCCTTTTTGAAATTTCTTTTTAAAAAAATAATTTCTTGAAGTTATAAAAAGAGTTACTTTGAAAATTATCTTTTGAAAACATTGCTTTGAGCTTTAAGAAAAATCTGAGGGAGAGAGAGAGAGAGAGAAGGGGGAGGAGGAGAGGAAGGAGGAGGACACTCTGCAGGAGCTGGTCCTTTTCTCACACCCTGTTTTGAGGTGAGTCCTTGTCTGCCTATTTGTCCTGGGGTAGATGAGCTGACCCACGTGGTTCTGAGTCATTCCCCTGTCTCCGCCTCCTACCTGAGGTGCCGGGAATTCATGATCTCCTATGGCGCCTGGCTTTTTCTTGGGTTCTGGGAAATCCTAACTCTGGTCTTCGGGCCTGAAAGGCAAGTTCTCCATCTCTTCCCCATCCATTTCCCTGGCCTTGCGTCCGTCTTTTTAAAGGCTCTTACTGACTAGTCTTGTTTTACATTGTCTTTTTCCCCCCTTTGGTTTTTCGAGATAGGGTTTCTCGGTGTAGCCTTGCCTGTCCTAGATTCGCTTTGTAGACCAGGCTGGCCTTGAACTCACAGCAATCTGCTTGCCTCTGCCTCCCGAGTGCTGGGATTAAAGGCGTGCGCCACCACGCCCAGCCATACTTCAGAGTTAAGACAAGATAAAAAAGCTATATAAAAACAAAGGCAATGAGCCGGGCGTTGGTGGCACATGCCTTTAATCCCAGCCCTCGGGAGGCAGAGGCAGGGCGGATTGCTGTGAGTTCGAGGCCAGCCTGGTCTACAAAGTGAGTCCAAGACAGCCAAGGCTACACAGAGAAACCCTGTCTCCAAAACCAAAACCAAAACCAAAAAGGAATCTGAAGTATGAGGAATGGGAAATGAGCTCTTGAGAACCTGTATTGTACGTTTGTGCATCCTCAAGGCTCTGACGCCGATATTCTAGAATATTTTATGCACCTTTGAAACAGGAAAATCCAGAAGGAAAGCTTCTTGTCTGATGTGACTGTTCTATAAGTTGTGATAAAATATAAAGTTTACCATTTTAACCCTTTTAATGGCTTGAAGGAAAACAGTTATCAAACAAGAGCTCTATGAGAGACTCAGATTAGCCCTGGAAACAGTGATGTGTTAGTCACATCCCAGTCAGAACCCTACTTACCTGAGTTTGCCTTTGGGTTTCCACCAGGTGGCCTGTTTTCACAATTTAGAACAAAGCAGATCTGGAGACTGCTGCAATTGGTTACAGAACCTAGGCTGCCGTGCCCCACTCCGACTGTCATGGTTGGAAACTACAAATCCTTCATTTGAATACAAATTTAAAAAGAAAGCCAGTAATGCGATTTCTTGTTAAAAAAGAAAAAAAAAGGCAAGGAAGAGAAACAAAGTGACTGACATTCACTTTTCATTGTTAGCTTGGCTAACAATCAGGAGGATGAGGCATGCCCCTCGCTGTTATGGGAGTCTTCTGGAGTGGGTGAACTGAGGGGGGAAGGCTGGCCCTGGAGGTGAGTGCACCAGACCATGCACACCACCTTCACCCCCCCACACCCCACCCCCACCCCCCACACCACCCCCCAACCCCCACAATGGCTAGAATAAGGAAAAGAAGCATACTGTATGCCCTTGCTGTTCCCTGGCCCCACCCCCCTACCTATCCCCATAGCTGCCATCACTGTCACTGTTATGAACCGAGACAAAAAAGCAAAAAGTCAAGCCTAAGGTCCGGGTGGCAAGGGTGTGGGTGTCTCCGACCCAGGCATGAAACTTCTGCCAGTGTAAGCAAGTGACCATTCCAAAGAACTATTTTTGATCCTTTTTATTTTTCTATTTGAGGCAGAAAATGTAAACTAAACCAGACCTTTGAGATAATGACAGTAAAATTTCTTTTTTCAACAGGAATCCTGAAAGTTAGGCGGCATGATTTTTCACAAAGAATGTCTTACAGGAACATTGTACTCTTCTGTGTTCTGGGGGGAAAAAAACTCTCAGGCGCCAACAAGCTCCTAAGAAAGACGCATCACGGGAAGAGCCGCTCCGTGCAGTATGTCTGAGGGTGTCTGTGGAGCTGTCATGCTGGAAGAGAGACGCACTGAGATGGGAAAATGTGCAGAGATCACCCTGGCCAATAGCATGCATCCCATTCCTGTCATCGTGACATTACCTTGATCAAAAATATAGAACAAGGGCAAATTTGCTCCCCGTTTGATGGGTGGGAAACATAACCAGGTGATAGTGTAGTTGTCGACTATGTGCCAAGGCCTTGGGCTGGGTCCACATCATTGCAAAAAGCAAAGCAAAGCAAAACAAACAAAAACCAAAGCTCCTCAGGAGCTTCCTGTTAAGCCGGGCTTTCATATTCTTCTTGCAGGCCTAGCTCATGGTCCTTGGGGCACTGGATTCAAAGCAAGGCTCACACCAGTGCCTCCTGGAGTGGTGGTTAATCACCATTGCCAGTGACTAAGTGGATAAGACCTAGAAAATCAGCAAAAGCACCCTATGGATGTGTCTGTGAGCATTTCCCCCAAAGATCACCAGGTCTAATTAAAGGTTCAAGCCACAGTTGGATTCAAAGTTCAAGTGGACTTTTGGGAGATGCTGGAGCCGTGAGAGGAAAGGCCTCAGTGGAGGAAGAAGGTGGTGTGTCTTCAAAGGCAGTCTCTTGCTCTGCCCCCTTCCTGCTCCAGCTCCCTCCTTCCTTGCTGCTGAGAGCTGAACACCTATGTTCTACCATGGCTTTCAACGATGATGCACTAGTTCACCACAGGCCCAGAAGCAAGGGAGCCAGCTACCAGGAGCTGAGACCTCCAAACTGTGAGCCAGATGGACCCTCCTCCTTAAGTGGTTCTCTCAGATAGATAGATAGATAGATAGATAGATAGATAGATAGACAGATAGTAGATAGATAGATAGATAGATAGATAGATAGATAGATAGATAGATCCTATTGCTCTGTTTCTCTGGTGAACTCTGACTGACAACACTACCAAAAAGTCAAGGCCCTGGAAATGCTAACGGCACGCTGACTTAAGTGTGTGTAGCTGCAGAAAGGAACCTGTCCTTCATAAGCTGTAACTGGTGAGAGCGGCATGTGTACATGTAACAGACATGGCAGCTAGGGGGCGCTGCAGACAGAAGTAGAGGGTACATGTAATTGCAAGGCTTCTACATGTCATGTGCACTGGTACGGAGTTAACTCTAAGCTACAGAAGTAAGAAAACGAACATATAAACGCTAAGCGGTCCCTAAAGAAAAACATGTACAAAGAGAGTCCCAAATCCAAAATACAAGTTAAAATGGAATTTTTAAAAATTCCAAAAGAAGGCCTGACAAGGAGAAATAGAAAGAAAGAAAGAAAAAAAAATCAGAGGTCAAAGCAAAAAGCAAAACAATAAAGCTACAGAAGACCAGAAGACCAGTCCCATCAATAGTTACATATGTTATCTAAACATACTAAGTAAAAGGCAGATATTGTCAGACTAAATAAAACCATGACTCTGTGCTGGATAGCTTTGTGTCAACGTGACACAAGCTGGAGTCATCTGAAAGGAGGGACCTCAATTAAGAAAATGCCCCCCTAAGATCAGGCTGTAGGCAGGCCTGTAGAGCGATTTCTTAATTAGTGACTGATGAGAGAGAGCCCAGCGCATTGTAGGTAGGTACCACCCATGGCCTGGTGGTCCTGGGTTCTATAAGAAAGCAGGCCAAGCAAGCCTTGAGGAGCAAGCCAGCAAGCAGCACTCCTCTATGGCCTCTGCCTCAGCGCCTGCCTCCAGGTTCCTGCCTGCTTGAGTTCCTGCCCTCACTGCTTTTGTTGATGAGCTGTTACATGGAACTGGGAGTGAAATAAACCCTTTGTTCCCCCGGCTTGCTTTCAGTCATGGTGTTTCATAGCAGCAGTAGTGACCCTGACTAAGACAGGCTCTGCTATATGTTTTTGACAAACCCATAGGAAGTTTGAATGCACATCAAAGTAAAGGGTGGCTAATAAAACACTATACAAACATTAACCAGAAGAAAGCGTACTGGGTTGGAGAGCCGGCTCACCAGTTAGGAGCACTGGCTACTTTTCCAGGGGTCCTGGGCTCAGTTCCCTCCACCCATACGGTGGCTCACAACTGTCTGTGACTCCAGTTCTAGGAGGTATAAAGGCCTCTTCTGGACTCTGCAGGCACCAGGCATGCGTGTGGTGCACAGACATACATACAGGAAAAACGCCCATTCACATAAAGTAAATGAAATGAAAGAAAAGAAAAGGAATTTTAAAGGCATACTAAAAGTTATATTAATAGCAAAGCAGATTTTAGAACAAGGTCTGTTAGGAGGGAGCAGAGTGCCACTACATAATGATAAAGGGTTCGTTCTCCAAGACGGCATAACAATCATAATTATGAATGTACCAAGGGCCTGAAACAAAACCAGACAGGACTGCATTAAAGAGAGACGAATTTAATTTATAACTGACTTCAACAGTTCTCTCAGCAACTGTTGGCATGAACAGTCAGGCTAGACAAAAACCAAACCGAGTCAAACCAAACCAAACCCCGTGGTATCTAACCACCATTTGTAGAAGTCTCCACCAGTCCAAGCAGACTACGCAGTCTTGGAGGGTATGACGGAGGCTATTGAGCACCGGGAGGCAGCCAGAAAATAACCTTAACATTTTTGTGTAAAAGGACAGACACCTGGGAGGTGGGGCCTACAAGGTAGCTCATCAGGTCAATGTGCTTGCTGCCAATCCTGATCACCTGAGTCCCATCCCAGGAATCCACAATGGAAATAGAGAACAGAATCCTGTCAGCTGTCCTCTAACACAGGCACGCAGCACCATACGTCCATGGGCCTCACAGCATCAGCCAATCAATTTAATTAACTATTAGAGAAAACGGAAATCTCACACAGAATGTTCTCAGACTGTAAGCGAATTTAAATCAGAAGTCAATTACAGAAAGACACACCAGGCACTGGTGCACACCCTTAATGCCAACACTTGGGAGGCAGAGTCAAGCAGATCTCTGTGAGTCTGAGGCTAGCCTAGTCTACACAGTGAGACCCCATCTCAAATAACCAAATGTGTGTGTGTGGTCTGTGTGGTATTGCATGTGGTGTGTATGTTCTGTGTGCGGGGTGTGTGTGTGTGTGTGTGTGTGTGTGTGTGTGTGTGTGTGTGTGTGTGTGTGTGTGTGTTGTGGTGTGTGTGATGTATATGGTCTCTAGGGTATATGTGTGTGTGCATAGACTCCATATATTTGTGAGTTAACACACAATAAATATTGCTGGAACATTTTCCAGGTATTTCCAGCAACACATCCCTGAGTCTGACGGTATCCATTCCCTGCAGAGACCTTTCTTCAAGGGTGGCTTGAGGGACATATGGGGTCCACTGATGCTTTCTTTGGTGGCCGTGTCTTAGCAGGGGAGGGGGGCATTGTGGGTATAGTGTAGGGTAGGAGAGTGAGCGGCTGTGTAGCACTGACGGTTTCACCCCCCTTAGCAGCATTGCCACCCCAGAAGCCTCTGCAGCGACTTCCTGGTCTCCAGGCCCGCTGGCATCACTTACTGTACGTGACCTCGGCCAAGTTAGTGACTCTGCTGTGTCTTGATTTCATCTCCTGTGGGACAACAGGCAGAGCACAGGTCACCATACATTCCGCCTCACCAGAGACGTCCTGGATTAAACTCGTCTTCCTACTGTAATAATTAATAGTGCCCTAGTTCGGGTGATAACCGATATCCTCAGTGTCGGAGCAGAGCCCTTGTGCTACGGTTTATTGAGAGGCTTCCGACAGCGACAGGCAGCCGGGCTCAAGCCGTATTTGAGTGCCTGCTGCAGACAAGGCATTGTCCCGGGCAGAAGACAGGGTGGGAAATAAGTCGGTCCCTGCGCCCAGCTGTTGGGAAACAGCATTCGCACAATGGTGAACGCATGGGACATGACTCTAGGGCCCCTCAGTGGGGACCCTGCTCTCATGTGACCAAGTAGTGACTTTACTTTCTACATAATATGGGCTGTTATGGAGATGGAATTTTTTACTATTCACAAAGCTTGGGTCTCACGTCTGGTACATATAAAGTCTATGTAACTAGTTTAGGTTAAGGCTTGAATGGAGAGATATATGAAATGTTATTTGTACTTAGACTGGAGATTTTCCTGTTTGGAAAAAAAAATTCCATTCTGGTCATTTTTCCAAAATAAGTAAGAACTCCTTGAACCTATAGCTCCTCCATGTCTAAAGACAAAAGACTAATAAGGATTTTTTTTCAAGGTCCATGTTTACTTACTTGTCTTTTAAAAACACAAAGAAGTCGGGCTAAATATATAACTTAGTGGTACAAGCTCAGTCCCTAGGTCCCAGAAAGAAAGAAAGAAAGAAAGAAAGAAAGAAAGAAAGAAAGAAAGAAAGAAATTACCACAGTTCTTGTGACAGCCCCAGGAAGCAGGCACTATTGCTTTCTCCTCCTAAATACACGAAGGCTCACAGGAGCCCAAGGTCACAGAGCTCTGTGCCTTTGATCCAATGTGCCTTGAGAGGATAGATGGCAAGGCGCCATTAGGCCAGAACTGCAGCAGGCCCCCAGTCCTTAGCAGAATGTAGACGTCATGTTGGAGGCGCCATTCTGACCTTAAAGCCCAGCACACAGGTCCCCACCAGCTGCCAAATGGGAACAAAGAGCTAATCCATCAAAGACCATGGATGCAAGATCCAGGAAAGCCCCCCAAATGCACTAACCTTGCTCTGCTGCCTTCTGTAGCTCTGCTCCGGCCAATCAGGATGTGATCTTTGTGCACAAAAGACAAAAGGCTATAAGGCTCTGGCCTGAATGATTTAGGAAAATTCCCCGTGCAGCTGCCTGCTGGCAATAAAGACTTCCTTTTTAGCTTTAAGATGGAGGGGCCAAATTAATGCCGTATCCTATATGTAATTTATATTCTGCATTTAATACCATGTTCTGTATGAGAACTTGTCTCCAGGTGACCTCACCCCTGCCTGCGTTTGGGGAATGACCGCACACTGTAGTAAACTGGATCTGCCAGCACTCTCCAGAAACCCCACCGGCACAATTGGATACAATTAACACCCAATGATCCTCTGAGATAAAACAACTTCCCTGGAGATTCAGCCTCATGGACCCAACCTGCCTGAAGGTCTGCATCCCTGAGACTCTCCCTTGAGATCCAGCCTCCACCCAACCTGCCTGAAGGTTGACATTCCTGTGACACACAACTCCTGCTTATGGTTTTCTCCTTACTTCCCTGTGATCCCCACCCCTAATGACAGTTTTCCCTTATAAACCCATTACCCTTGAAGCTCCGGTATCATTCTCCTATCCTGCTGCATCAGGAAGGATTGTGATCTGAAGCTCTGAGCCCGTAATACAGGACCCTGTGTACATTGCATCAGTATCGAGTCCTGGTGGTCCTTTTTGGGGATCTCGTGATCTGGGTAACCGTGGCATGACAAAGAGTGTCCATGTGAGCCCCCGAGGGCATGAAGAGAGTCTGAAACACCAAGCAAAGAATATGCATGGGATGGTCCTAGGTATGTATGTATCCCTACGCATATGTAACATATGTGCAGCTTGGTCCTCATGCGGGCCCCCTAACAGCAGGAGCAGGGGCTGTCGCTGACCCTGGCTGGCCTTTGGAGCCCTTTCCCATAACGGGACTGCCTTGTCTAGCCTCAGTGGGAGAAGATGTGGCTGCTTCTACCACAACTTGATATGCCAAAGCAGGTTGATATCCAGGGGAGGCCTCCCTGTCTCAGAGGAAAAAGGGAGTGGAAAGTGGAGGAGGGACCAGGAGGAGAGAAGGGAGGGGAGGATTCAGTTGGGATGTAAAGTAAATTAATTAATGAGTAGGGGGGGAAAAAAAAGAGTGTCCATGTGGGCTTGCCTCACAACAGCACAAGGACAAAAAGCTTGTATCAAAGCAAGCGTGAAGACGCTAACTAGATTGTTCCAGAACTAGACATGGGAAAGTGGTAATGGTGAGGTCTTAACTGAAGCAGGGTGGGGTTCCAGAGACCACCCCCAGAAACCACAGTGTGTGGTGAAGCAAGGCTGGACCTGCACATGCTGGGCAGCGACAGCAGCAGCAGCGGTGGCGGCAGCAGCAGCAGCAACAGCAGCAACAGCAGCAGCAGCAGCAGCATTCCATCCTTTGTGGGATGCCAGCTGCAGCCTAACACATCTCCCTGACCATTGCTAAGTTTCAAACACAGACAAGTAGCTCAGGTGTCTATTTAACATATCAAAGTGGACCTGGCCTTCAGGTTCTCCCAGCATCCCTCACTCCCTAGCTGTTACAGATGGCTGGCATCCTGGTGCCTTCTACCCTGAACCCTCCATGAGCCTGAGACTGGCCTGTCCTTCCCCCAGAGGCTCTTCCCTATGTAATCCAGACATTTTGGTTACCAGCTCCTTTTAGACCTTTGGGCCTCCTGCCTCCCCTCTCTCCCCTCTTACCCTCCCTATCTCCCCATGCTGTTCAGGGTCATGACCACTCTGGACTCTCCCAGATGTGCCCACCTCTGGCTATGCTCTCCACATAACTACAATCAACCTTCTCCTCCACCATACCTAGGAGCAGTCAGGTCATTTCCTTTCCTTCTTATTTCTTCCTTCCTTCCTTCCTCTCACTGCCACAGGACCATGACTATATCTGAACCTAACCCAGCTCCTGCAGATGAAGAGTCGGCAATGGTGACCATTCTACACCATAATATCTACACGTTGATGCAGCCAGAGTGCTTCTCCATCACCCCAAAACCTCTCAGAATATGCATAGTGTGCCCATTAGATGCTGCAATTTTCTCTATGGTAAAAGCTTTTTCCCTGGAGCCTGGCAAGTGCTCTCCACATAATGGCTTGTTCTTAATGTTCCCCCCAGAGACTGGAAATGATGCTCAGGCCCTAAATCTAATAGCACCAGCAACCACCCTTGTTTTAAACATTTCTCTGTCATCAGAGAGAGGCCCGGAAGGGTGGGCCAGCCTTCTTTTTGGTCTTCTCACATGCCTCAGAGCAATCCTGATTTAAAGGACTCAGATCTAACTCAAGTCAAGTTTGCTACCATGGCTCATATGGCTCATGTCCCTGAAACAGGCCACAGGAGGGACCAAGCATCTAGCCTGCTCCAGGTGGCTGTGCTATCATCTGTAACGTTACAGATCTAAGACAAGAATAAAGCCCAAAGGCTGAAAGCTGTAGCATTAGGAAAGGGAGGACCAAGTGTTTTCCCCTTGTAACATGCATCATCTAAATGTGTAATATTAAGGTTGCAACCACTGGTCCTCCTTACCACTCTTCAGGGGGGCAAACCTCTTCTGCTTTCTCAACTCTGTAGCTTCCAGTAATTAACCGGGGCCAGAGTGAAGTTCTTTAGAGCCTCCTGCATGGCTGATTGTTCTGATTCCCTTAGTTGAGCTGCTCTGAATGCACGGTTGATCTGCTGGTGGCGGTGACACTGTAGGTGGCCTGGCTGTCCAATATGCATAAAAGCCAACAGGAAAGCACTGACCTTGTTTTTATTTGATAAAAGAAAAAAAAAACCCTCCGTATTGTAGATCCATCTGTAGACACGGACACAGAAGCATGCTCCCATCTGCCCCTTGGGTCGGTGTATTCCTGACTAGGGGGACACACCAATATTTTGATCCCGGGAGGTGCCCCATTTCTCCATTTGTCTGATCCTCCTTCAAGTACTGAGGGCACCCCCATTCTAACATAGATCCACGAATCCGTATTTTCACCTCTCACATTCTGTTGGTTCTGCCAGGCCCGGATGGTCTTTCTAGGTCCTGTCCTAAGGTTCTACACCTGCGTTCTTGTACCATCTCCATCCTGCCTTCAGGAGCAGGAGAGCTGCCATCTTGTGGCCGGTTATCAGTGGCTGTTGGTTTTCTGCCAGATTGCTTCTAACTATTGGGGTGCCAGGTGTAGTAACATATCTGAGTGAAGATGCCATCCACAAGCTCAATAGCTCTCAATTTATCTTAAAAATTAGTTTTAAAACTGAAAAAAAAATAAGTCGGAGGCTGGAGAGATGGCACAGAGGTTAAGAGCACTGGTTGATGAGTTCGATTCCCAGCAACTACTTGGTGGCTCACAACCATCTATAATGAGATCTGATGCCCTCTTCTGGCATGCAGGCATACATGCAAGCAGAATATTGTATAACAGTAAATAAATCTTTAAAAAAAAAAAGTCGTGGAAGAAAGAAAAGGATAAAAGCACCCAGAATCTGAAGGGAATTTGCCATCTCCCCAAAATTCTGTCTCCAAGCCACAGGGAACAACTGAAACATCGAAACCCACTTATAGTAGTGCCCCAAAGCAAGGAGCTTCGCAGAAACTGCTCCTGAACAAGAAAGCAATGCTCTCAACTTCTGAAGGTGGTGGGGGCTATGACGTCACTGATCTGTGATTATACCGGATGACAACAGCTTTGTGAGAGAAATCTGAGTGAGGTAATTCGGCTTCGCTCATCCAGCTCCCAGAGGGTTGAGTTTTGCCACCTGATGTGCTACCAAAGTGGAATTTCTCCTACCACCTCTGCTTTGCTCGGGGGAGTGTTAAAGGAGGGACGACGCTGGGAGCCATGGATGTAGCAGGCCTGTCTGAGAGGCCCCCTCTTGAGCTCGGTAAACAGCAGTGGACTTCCCCATCTACGGTCTCCTGTTCTCCTGCTTTCAGTACTGCACTTTGCTTTTCTGTTCGGCATGGAGACCTAGTTGGCCACAGGGCCCCACTCTGAGTTTGCTGCTCTAAGGCAGACAAATTAGCCAAGTATCTTCTCTCTAACATTTATATCTATCATAGTAGAAATCATTTTATTTTTTTAAGGTGAACAAAAAACATATGGGAGCAGCCGGGACTTCCGGGCACTGTGGACCGAGCAAAGAGGGCTTACCATTCTTAATAATCAGGATCTTTATATAACTCTTTATCACTTATATACTCATTTTTAGCAGCATTATCTTGATTGGCAGGCAGCCTTGTCTGGTGGCAAGACAGCTTTGGTGTTGAGCAGAGCTGCTGTTTCACACCAGTGCCACCACGTGGGGGACTGTGGGACCTCAGGACACTGACTACTTCATTTTTTAGTTCCATTCTTCAATGCTAAGTGCAGGTGCCAACAGCCAGCCAATGGGGTCACTGTGGGAGGGAGCCCAGCCAATGAGGTCCCTGTGGGAGTGAAGCCCAGCCAATGAGGTCCCTGTGGGAGTGAAGCCCAGCCAATGGGGTCAGTGTGGGAGTGAAGCCTAGTCAATGCGGAATCACTGTAGGAGTCAGGCCTGGTCCCTAGGGAGTCACTATAGGAACTGGCAGGGTGACATTTCGTTATTCGTGGCTTAGGTGACCTGAAGCACACTAGCATCTCTCATTTACAGACAACGCTCACCTCACTGTTCTGACTGACTACCCAGATGCCCATTATCCATTTGTATCCACGCCTTGGTTTTATTTTTACTTTCCCAGAATTTAAAAAAAAAAAAAATGTACTTCCTTAGCAAAAAAAAAAAAAAAATCTACCTTCTGAAACAATCGATGTGTGTTCCTTTGACTTTGTTGTAAGTGGAACCTGTGTTATATGTTAAGCCGGTGTGGCATTGATTTGTGTGGATTCTCTGCTCTGTGATCTCGGCTCGCCTTTTCATTGCGTTATCATGGAGTTTGTGTTGAAAGCATTCTCGTCTTAGAGGAACAGAAGCTCCGACCAAAGTGACGTCACCGGGCTCCCCACGCTGCATATTAAACACACTCTGTGTGGCGCACTCCTTTAATCCCGGTCTTCCGCGCCAGGAGTTCCTAACCCTGTAACTTCGCATCTGATTCTATGTGACAACGAAGGCCCACTTGTCCCTCATTTCCAACTGCCTGTTTCAGTGTCCACCCCTACAAACAACCTCCACCTCAAACTCATCAAAACAAAACAAAACAAAACAAAAACCAAAAACCCTTAATTTCCATTGCTTCCCAACTCGCTTAATTCCTTCTCCAGACACCAAGGTAAAAACATGAATGGTGTTTAACTTTGCCCTAACAACCTTCCTAAAATAAGAACTATCACAGCCACCAAATGTTTTTTTTTTTTAATCTGATTTTCTCCTTTGTTTTGCCACAGAAAATTGGAAATTTACTTAGTTTGTTTGTTGTTGTTTTTGGGTTTTTTCTCTCAGTGAGTGTTCCTTGGCATTGATGCCCAGCCCTGTGAGAAGCTGAGGAGTTGTAGGAGTTTGTGAGTAGGAGCCAGCATGGGAGTTAGAAAGGGGAGCCATCTCCAGCCCAGACAGCGTGTGCCCTGTGGGATTATAGCCCGTGACGTGTTCGCCAAGGCGCCTTCTCCATGGACAGTTTGGGTGGTCTCACCAATGCTTTTATTGTTTTTAGATACACAATTCCTCTTTCTATAGACAGGCAAATCTCTGAGACCCGTAAAATTAAAACTGAGATTATATTTACTAGTCAAGAAGTGGATATAACTATATGAAACTATTTATCGGCTTAACACGTGTAACTTTCAAGAAATGCCTCTTTAAATAATACGTGCACCTGCTAGGTTCCGCGGCAGCCCGTGGAATCGTGTGAGCATAGCGCCCTCTTGTGTTCACTATAAGGCCGAGCACAGGGGCTTTCTATGATTTTTCCAAAGGATTTTTGATTTGTTTTGTTTTCAGATTTCAACTTTAATTAATTAATTTTTTAACTTCAGTTATTTTGCAAAGACCAACGTAATCAAGCACCTCTGTCTTTAACCCAGCGTGACCCCGAGAACCAAGCACTGCCGCTGTTACCGGAAGGGTGGGGATTTGACCTCCAGTTCTCAAAGGTTGCCACCGCCCTCAGAATCATGTGTTCAAAGAGCCAGCTTCTGGGTGACCAAACCCACACAATTCTCTTAAGTCTTTTCTTTCTCCCTACTCCCTCCAACATTTGGCCTTCCTCTACTCCTTCTTGGAGTTCCAAGATCCATACTTGGCTCTATAACGTGTTACAATAATAATCTAAGTCTAAATATACTTTTTAGATTTCCAAGGAGTATTTTCACATACTATACATTAAACCCCCCTGTCCCATGCAGCACACATACACAGAATTTAAAAAATATGTCGTGTTGCCGGACGCGGTGGCTCACACCAGTAATCCCGACATTCAGGAGGCAGAGGCAGGTGGATCACTGTGAGTTCGAGGCCAGCCTGGTCTACAAAGCAAGTCCAGAACAGCCAAGGCTACACAGAGAAAGCCAGTCTTGAAAAACCAAAAAAAAAAAAAAAAAAAAAAAAAAGAAAGAAAAAAAGAAAGAAAGAAAGAAAGAAAAATAGCAATACATTGTGGCTATTGATGAACTGTGGGACAGAGAGAAGCCAGCCAGTCGGTTGCCTTAGACAAAGCGGGCACTACAGGAGGCAGAGGGATGAACAGACAGAGTTGGGCATAGCTTTTACGTTTATGTGTTTCCCCAATGACACCAATGATACCCTCTGTCCTGCATGAACCTGGAGATGACTCATCATGGATGGGTCCAAAGACCGTGGACAGTGACATCAGCTTTAAGCCTCTACCCCCATATTCCCCTATTGTATAAACTTGGCCAAGTTCATTAACTTCGCAAGCTGTAATTCCCAACCTGTAAAACAGGGCAATGCCTGCTTGATAGGCTGTTAGGAGGACTTAGGTGTAAGACGGTCAGTGTACCGTGTTTTAGGATGGTATCAGGCAAATGGATCCCATACAGGGCAAATCAGGATGGCGTGAATCATTGGTTTATGTAGAGGTGTGGTCAGTGACTCTGAGAGGAAGGAGGACACGTTCTGGTCCGCCAGGTCGTTTAAAACCAAACTACCGCCGCTCTGGACGCCACTGGGAAACACAGGCAGGATTTTCAGTCACAGGCAGGGAACGGACTGCGGAGAGGCCGACTCACAAACCTCACGGGGTCAAAACGGCGGTGATAGCTGACACTCACACAAGAGGCGTGTCACACTTACACCTTTCCTCAGTGTGAAGTCTCCAACCAACATGCAGGATTTGCTGGGCGGGAGTCCAGATGGCGCCGCTCACAGGTCCTGGTCACCCCGCGGGCTGCTGAGGCGCTAGGAAGGAGCTCGGGAGAGCCCTGGCCAATGGAAGTGGGCTGTGGGCTGGTCTTGGAGTAAGAGATAGCTATTAGCTAGACCTAGCTACCTGGGAAGGTGATTTGGTTCAAAACTTCCTGTCAGGGAGAGATAACACGGTCAGGTGGATTTCCTCCCTTTGTATGGGAGAGAAGTCGGCTAATCAACAGCAGCTGATGCGAAGACCAAAAAGAAAAGAAAGGAAGAGGAGTCAGGGAGTGGCAGCGTAGGAGATTAAGGACCCAGCAATTCATTCCAGAAAGACAAACCCTTTAGTGTCTGTCCCCTAAAACTGCCTTCAAGTGTGAGTGGTGCTGTTCTGGGTACGTCCCCATTTTTTGAGGGGGTCATGATCACTGCCCCCTGTTAATAAGCAGCACGGGCAGTAAAGAATAAAGGAACCATCTCCACCTCCACAGAACTAAACAGTAGTTGGGAAGACAATGCAATAATTCATGGGATATTTGTTAGTTTAGTTTCTTACTGATAAGCAGGTGTCAGGTACCAGGGCTATGGAGGGACACAGAGCGTAAGCTGTGTCCTCTGAGACTCCACCTGCAGCAGTGAGGGTGAGGACGGTGCGTGTGAGGGCCACACAGTGAGGATGAGGAGGGTGAGTGTGAGGGCCACACAGTGAGGGTGAGGAGGGTGAGTGTGAGGGCCACACAGTGAGGGTGAGGAGGGTGAGTGTGAGGGCCACACAGTGAGGGTGAGGAGGGTGAGTGTGAGGGCCACACAGTGAGGGTGAGGAGGGTGAGTGTGAGGGCCACACAGTGAGGATGAGGAGGGTGAGTGTGAGGGCCACACAGTGAGGATGAGGAGGGTGAGTGTGAGGGCCACACAGTGAGGGTGAGGAGGGTGAGGGTGAGGGCCACACAGTGAGGATGAGGAGGGTGAGTGTGAGGGCCACACAGTGAGGGTGAGGAGGGTGAGGGTGAGGGCCACACAGTGAGGGTGAGGAGGGTGAGGGTGAGGGCCACACAGTGAGGATGAGGAGGGTGAGTGTGAGGGCCACACAGTGAGGATGAGGAGGGTGAGTGTGAGGGCCACACAGTGAGGGTGAGGAGGGTGAGTGTGAGGGCCACACAGTGAGGGTGAGGAGGGTGAGTGTGAGGGCCACACAGTGAGGGTGAGGAGGGTGAGTGTGAGGGCCACACAGTGAGGGTGAGGAGGGTGAGTGTGAGGGCCACACAGTGAGGGTGAGGAGGGTGAGTGTGAGGGCCACACAGTGAGGGTGAGGAGGGTGAGTGTGAGGGCCACACAGTGAGGGTGAGGAGGGTGAGTGTGAGGGCCACACAGTGAGGGTGAGGAGGGTGAGTGTGAGGGCCACACAGTGAGGGTGAGGAGGGTGAGTGTGAGGGCCACACAGTGAGGGTGAGGAGGGTGAGTGTGAGGGCCACACAGTGAGGGTGAGGAGGGTGAGTGTGAGGGCCACACAGTGAGGGTGAGGAGGGTGAGTGTGAGGGCCACACAGTGAGGGTGAGGAGGGTGCGTGTGAGGGCCACACAGTGAGGATGAGGAGGGTGAGGGTGAGGGCCACACTGTGAGGGTGGAGGAGGGTGAGTGTGAGGGCCACACTGTGAGGGTGGAGGAGGAAAGGGACTGAAGATATTTCAAACACCCAGTTCTTTATTCCTACTATTCCTGCTACTGCAAAGGAATCCAGCCCACTGTTTCCATTCACACAGAAGAAACTCAGCGATTGTAATTTATGGCTGCTTTTCACTTCCTGAATCTAGAACGGTTAACATTGGGGTATCAGTTAAGTCTTCTTCTTTTGGGGAGCTCAAAGCCCAAAGAAACAGACATTCTAACTGGCCGACACAGCTCCTTGACTTTCTGTTACTGTGACAAAATGCCTGAGGTAAGTCAACTTAAAGGGGGAAAGATTATTTTGACCTACAGCTTCAGTTCGAGGTGACTTGGCTCTTGTTGAGGTCTGCAATGAGGCAGAACACCTTGAGGTGGGGAGCGTGTGGTAGAGTAAGCTTCTCACACATAGTTGTCAAGAAGCAGTGACATCAAGAGAGAAATAGACAGGGGCACACTGTGCCCTTCCAGGACAGACCCCAATGACCCGCTTTCTCCAACTTGCCCCACCTCCTAAAGTTTCTTCCACCTCTCAATACCTCCTCAACTCAGAATCATTCCCACCAGTGGGCTAATCCCCACCAGTGGGCTGATCCCCCATCAGCAGGCTAATCCCCATCAGTGGGCTAATCCGCAAACGTGATGCAATCACCCTCAAAGGCAGGCCATCTATTTCCTAACCGTGGAAATAGCAACCTGGTGGTTCCACATGGAGATGATTGAGACCACATGTCCTCCAACCGCTGTGGTCCAGAACCTCAATGGGGCCCGGTCAAGTTGGTCAGTTTGAATACACACTAGTAGACAATGCACAACTTACAGGCTGGTTTGTTTTGTTTTTAACAGCTGAGACAATACATTTTCACTGAAACAAAAAGGGAAAACCTGATAAACAACAAAATCAAGCTAGCAAAGGGATTTTAAAGTTTGCAGCAAGGCAGACAGAAGCATGCCTTGTTGATGGATGCCAATAACACTTAATCCAGAGTTAAGACTTTCTAAGTCCCTGCCATCTTCTGGCTCTGCACAGTGAGGTCCATGCTGTTGGCCTTTCATGCTATCCCATGGGTGTGCTGGAAGACAGTCCTCCATGAAGTTGCTCATGTGGCCTCCGATCTTGTGAACAGAACCTTTGCTCTGCATGATTTTATTTTAAAGTTGTTTGTACAATACATAGTCTTAGAAGACAGCATCATCTCTACACACACACACACACACACACACACACACACACACAGACACAGACACATACACAGACACATATACACACACAGACACAGACACACACAGACACATACACACACAGACACACACACACAGACACACACACAGACACATACACACACAGACACACAGGGACACACACAGACACACACACAAACACAGACACACACACATGGCCGAGAGAGAGAGAGAGAGAGAGAGAGAGAGAGAGAGAGAGAGAGAGAGAGAGAGAGAGAGATGCTCTTTAGATATACTTTGAATTCTCCACACCCTGTCCCTCCTTGTGCTGTGATCCCTCTTTGTACCATGCTGTGGACTCAGGAGTCTAGAAAGCAACACCAAAATAATGCCCTAGCATCTGCTATTGTTGCGATTAAGAATGTGCTTTGGAGACCAGGTGTGGTGGCTCACTCCTGTAATCCCAGCACTCGGGAGGCAGAGACAGGCGGATCTCTGTGAGTTCGGGGCCAGCCTGGTCTACAGAGCGAGTCCAGGACAGCCAGGGCTACACAGAGAGACCCTGTATTGAGAAACAAAAACAAAAACAAGCAAACAAACAAAGAATGTACTTTGGGGGGTTTAAGAGATGGTTCAGTGGTTAAGAGCACTGACTGCTGCTCCAGAGGACCAAGGTTCAATTCCCAGCATCTACATGTTAGTTCACAGCCATCTTTAAGTCCAATCCTAAGGGACCTAACCCCCTCTCTGGCCACCTCAGGGACCATAAACACACTTGGTGTGCAGACATATGTGTAGGCAAAACATTTACATTTATAAAACAAAAATTAATAAATCTTTAAGAAAGAGTTGCTCTCTGTTTCTGACTGGGAGTCTGTGTTTTTTACCAGTGACCACAGGAAGGGCAGGCAGCTGAGAATGCCCAAGCTTCTGAGTCCAGAGAAATGGCTCCTGAAATAACAACGTCATAGGTGGCTCTGAGGGAGCAAGAATGAATTTACCTTGGAGTTGGTGAGGGTGACTGGCACCCAGCCCTGAGTTGTCCTTAACGAGTCTTCTCGATCATCCCCAAGCGAAGCACTTGGCTCATCTCTTCACAAGCCATTTCTTCCTCAGCCTTGATGCTAGCTAGCTTGACATCGACTTATCACAGCGGGAATTCTCTGGCAAGAGGGAACCTCAGCGGAGAAAATGCCCCTGCACGATGGGCCTGTGGTGCCTTTTCTTATGTGGGAGGATCTAGCCCATATTGGATGGTGCCACCTTTAGCTTAGTAGTCCTGAGTTTTATAAGAAAGCAGGCTGGGCAAGCTTTGGGGAGCAAGATAGTAAGCAGCACCCCTCTGCATCACCTGTCTGAGGTTGCTGCCCTGCTTGAGTTCCTGCCCTGCCTTACCCTGGTGACAGAGTGTGACCTAAGCGTTTTTTTGTAAGCTGAAATAAACCCTTTCCTCCTCAAGCTGCTTTTGGTCATGGTGTTTTATCACAGCAATAGAAACATGAAGACATTCACCTTTACGCGGGCTTTTCTAACTAAACTGCAAGTTTCTCAGCCTTTCTGTTCTCCTTTTTGCTTCTGATGCTCAGTACGAACCTGGCTAGAGGCAGCCAGCAATACCCGTGCTGTGGCCCGAGTGCTGGGATGCCTTAAACGTCCTCCACAGGATTAATTAGTCTACTGCCTTTAAGCTCCCATGAAGTAGTGCCATGCTGGTAGACGGCAGACATGGTCTTTACCAGAATGTAGTGTGATGGCCTCTAGTCCACGTGTGAATCGCATCCTGTTCCTACCTGAAACATCACACCGTCTTCACTGTCCACATTTCCAGTAGCATTATGGGTCTTCTGAGCTTCACTAGAATTACCCACCAACTTCCCTGATAGCCTCTCAGGCTTTCTCTAAAATAGTCTAAGGTCTTCCCACAGAACAGTCCCAAAGGTTTAGTAACAGCGTGGTCAGATTTTGTCATGCCAGCGACCCTGCTTCTTTGGTACCAGTTTTCTGGGTCAGTTAGCTTTCCATTAGTGTGACCAAATTATCTATAGGACAACTTAAAAGGAAAAAAAATACTTTAGCTGAGGGTCTCAGAGGTTTAGTCCAGTTCCTGACTATGTTCATTCTGGGCCTGTGATAAGGCAGAAAATCAGGATGGCAGGGGGCACAGCAGGGGGCACGGCAGGGGGCGTGTCAGGGGATGTGGCAGAGGCTGCTTACCTAATGGCAGAGGGGAAGCAGACAGTGAAGTGGGCCAGAGAGAAACTAGAATTTTGAAAGCGTGCTCACAATGTTCTACTTCCTCCAGCTAGCCCACACTTGCTCAACTTGCCAGCGCCTTCTAAAACAGAGCTATTAGCTGGGGACAAAGCGTTCCACATGTGAACCTGTGGAGGATGCCTCACGTTTGCATCCCAATAGGTCTGCAGTTTTAACCCCACTGGCACATTGCCTATGGCTCTACCAAGAATCAATTTCTTTTCTTTCTTAGAGACGTTACTTGAGGCCCCTGATGTTTTGTGTTCTCACTGACTAGTACTGCAGTGCAGTACCTGTATGCATTTGTGGGGCTCGGTGTGGCGGTTCCGATATGTGCTCACTGCAGAAGGACCGAAGCTGTCAACACGCACTGTCTACTGATTGATCATTTACGAGGTCTCAGAGACACTGAACTGTCGACTGTGCCAATTCTCCAGAATCTCTTCCTCTTACCAGCCGTCCCAGCCAACCCTGGATGTTTCTCCTCGGGTGTTGTTCAGCTTCCCTCTTCTCTTTCTTTCCTTCGTCTCCCTGCCCACCCGTCTCTCAATAGTGTCTCTTGATGGCCTCACATTTGCTGCATAAGCTAGCCTATCTGGCCAGCAAGCTCCGAGGCCCTGCCTGACTTTGCCTCCCCAGACTGGGATTACAAATGGGAACCCAGGTTCTCATGTATAACACGTGCTCTTTATTCCTTCATCTATTGATGGAAGCCTTAGTCATCTTAGGTTTTATTTCCAGTCTCTAACAATGCTGTTTAATAGGTCAAGGCGAGGGGCCGTTTTGAGATATTCATTTTCTCATTGGCAAGGCTTCTGAGCAGTGACGACTAGGCAGAGTCTGAAATTGTACGTGCAGGGGGTACAGCCATACTGAACGATCAAGGGCTTTGGGTCTTTGAATCTTGGTCCTCTGAATCTTTGTTCTACTTAGCACGCTCGGCTTCAGTTCTTACAGAGTGAGCTGTGTCAGTCCAACACTAAGGACTGCTGGTTTTGTACTCACCATTAGCTCCATGGGCTCTGCTGGATCCAACAGCTACATTTTAAGAGCGAAATAGAACCATTCAAGAGATGCCACTCAGCCCTGCTATCCCCAGAATTGTTGGGTGTTAGATGGAATGAGACAGAAAGAACACTTGGTGGCCACGCCATTGGAGTAGAGAATATTAGAACTACACGACAGTTACCACTCTTGTCTTAATAAGGGCTTTTGGCTTTACTTAGCAAGATAGGAAGACATTCGACTAGTTTACAATCCACAGCAGAGAATACGTCCTACAAAAGGGCTGCCACGGTTTTGTTTTTTTTTTTGGGGGGGGGGTGACGATGATGGCACAATTGGGAAGTGGGCTGCAACCTATCTCTGCTAGTCAGCTTTGTCGGCTTGACAGAGGCCAGCTAGCGATATCTGAGAGGAAATCATTGAGTGAAGAATTGTCTCAACCAGATTGGCCTGTGGCCCTGCCTATGGGGGAGGGGGGAAACTGTTGTAATTAACTGATGGATGAGGGTCCAGCCTCCTGGGGGCAACACCATCCCTAGGCAAGTGTTCCTGAGCTGTGTAAGAAAGCTGGCTTAGCACGAACTTGTGAGGAGCCTGCAGTCAGATCAACAAATTTCACCCTTCCATGACTTCGGCTTCTGAGTTCCCACCCTGACTTCTCGCAATGATAGACCCGGAAGTGTAAGCAAAATAAAATAAACTGCATTTGGTTAGAGTGCTTTATCAGAACGAAATGAGGACAACACCTATGATGTGCAAATGAGCTTCTTTCATGAATGACTGGGGACTGATAAAACATCTATTCTAGAAGTTTAAGGAGAGCCGCAGCAATCACTGTATAGGTGCAGGCCTGTGAAAACCGCTAACTGTCTTTTCTCCAAAATTGGAGAAAGACCAAGTGCTGTCACTATGGCCTGGCAGACGCGGAGGTTGGGGAAAAGCGAGACTGTGGTGCTAGTCAGTGGCTAGCTAGTCAGGGAAGGTGTTCTGTGGCTGGGGGTGTATTTTAGCTGATAGAGTGTTTGCCTAGCAGGCCCGAAACTCTAGGTTTGATCTCTAGCGCCTCATAAAACTGGGTGTGGTGGTGCGTGCTTGCAGTGCCTGCATTCTGCAGGTCCAGTCAGGAGCGTCAGGAACAAAAGGTCATGGTTTGCCGGGCGGTGGTGGCGCATGCCTTTAATCCCAGCACTTGGGAGGCAGAGGCAGGCGGATTGCTGTGAGTTCGAGGCCAGCCTGGTCTACAAAGTGAGTCTAGGACAGCCAAGGCTACACAGAGAGACCCTGTCTCGAAAAACCAAAAAAAAAAAAAAAAAAAAAAAGGTCATGGTTCAATTCCTACTGAGTTCAAGACCAGCCTGGACTATGTGAGACCCCATCTTTACAGGGGGGCGGGGGAAGGGAGAAAAAAAAAAAGGTGTTCTCCCTGTCCTTAAGGAAGTGCTCCATACCAGGCAAAGTCTTCACAGGGGTGTCACATTTACAACTGAGGCTATAGGTCCAGGACAAAGGAGCTGGGTAGATGGATGGAGCAGTCTGATGTCCCCACCAAATGCTTGTGTTGAGATTTTTTTTTTCCTTGAGACAGGTTTTGTCTTTGTAGCCTTGGCTGTCCTGGAACTCACTCTGTAGACCAAGCTGGCCTCAAACTCACAGGCATTCACCTGCCTAAGTGCTGGGATTAAAGGCATATGACACCACTGCCCAGCGAGAATCAATATCTCTCTCTCTCTCTCTCTCTTTGTGTGTGTGTGTGTGTGTGTATGTATGTATGTATGTATGTGTACTGAGGTTGGGGGATCTCTGACCCCGGAAGCTGAAGACATGAACGGCTGGGACTCTAACTTGGGTCCCCATCTCTCGCTCGTGTGTGAGCGGTGGGGCTGTGCATGCCACGGAAGACAAAGTGGAGTAACGTTGTGGAGTCAGTTCTCTCCTTCCACCTCTGTGTGGGTATCGGGAATCAAAGTCATGTAGTCAGCCTTGTACCACCAGGCAGCAGGCGCCTTTACCCACTGTGCCATAGCAATGATCTTCACCCCTCGTCCTAACATAGAGCCAAGGATGGAATGCCCGGAGCCGAGCACTTCTAGAACAATCAGAAGAGAAAGAGGTATCATAAACCAGTACTGTAAACCAAAAACATATGACTGGGAAAGTTATAAGGCCAGTTGTTTAGCTAAATAGACACAGTATCAAAAGTGTCTTCTAAATATCTATTTATAGCCCTAGACAAATGCTATTCTCAGCCTTAATAGGAAAAGCCTCTTTTGTATTGAACAGCTGTGAGTTGTAAAGACTCCTGGCTTCTCAGGGTGCTGAGAGTAAGTGATGGGCGGATGCTTCTCCTAATGTGTACCACCCCGTCTAAGACTCAGTGAACACTATAGAAGAGAAGGCAGAAAGTTCTGGTAGATAGGGAGGAAGGCCGCACAATGTCATCTTCTGGGCATAAAAAACTGTTGCAATAACTAGCTTACAGCAGCTGTGATTACCCGTACTGAGTCTACACAAGACAGGCCCTGTCCAACAACCAGTACTGAGTGGGGAAGGGGTGTATGGGCCCTGCCCATCCCTTTGGACTACTGGCTAGTGACAGAGTGTGGGAGAGGGGGACCCACTGTCTTCAGCTCTACACCCAGTGCTTAGCCCACCAGGCTGCCACGGAGAGGCCCTGATTCAGTGTGTCACATGAGTGTCAGGCAGGATAGGTGGAGAGGCGCCATTGACAGGGTGTGAGGGAGCTAAGAGAGGGTGTGAGGATTATTAGAAGGCAGTGCGTGCCACGTATGAAACGGACAGCCCTATTGCTACACGATGGCACAGGTACAGACAGAAAGAAGCCTGCTAATGAGACCGAGAAGGAGCGAACACAAGGAAAGGACCCAGAGGTTGCGGCTGTTACCTCAAGGGCACGTCTTTGCCTTCATACGACGAACTCCCAGGTTGGGTTCGGTTGCTCTGTGTTGAGTTTCCACTGTTGAGGTATTCTGCTTAAGAACTTGTGGGAGAAACAGCCAGCCACTCCAGCTCACGGACTCCATTAGAAACCACCCAGCCTGACCCGACTCTCCTTTGTCTAATACGGACCTTGATGCTAACCTGATTATCAAATGTGGGTTGGAGAATAGGAAGAGAGTTACCAGAATCTTCAGCAGGCCTCTTAACAAACTAACTTAGTGGATACAGCTCCATTTTGTTTTGGAGAATTTACCTGAATCTTGACCTGACCGTGAGCCAACTAAAATCTCCCTTCACCACGTTGAGGTATCATCTTGAGATGGTGCTGGAATGGGCAGGCCTTTTCTGTTATTTCCAAAGAAACATACATACATACACACACACACACACACACACACACACACACACACACACACACACACACACTAATCTAGTCTGATTTACAGATCTCTCTCCTTCCATCTCTGACCTATGCACTCAGCAAACAATTCACTGGGCTAGCACACTGAGCATTTTTTTTTTTTTTTGGCAGGGGGAGGGTTCAAGACAAGGGTTCTCTGTGTAGCCTTGGCTGTCCTGGACTAATGATGATCTGCCTGCCTCTGCCTCTCAAGTGCTGGGATTAAAGGTGTGCACCACCGTGCCTGGTGTTTTTCACTTTCTTTATCCCAGAATCACTGATGTGCTGCTGAAACAGAACCAACACTTGTAAACTGGACAACCACTTACTACTGTAAACAGGAGTCAGTGTGCTGTGATGAGCTGTTTCCAGTCTCTAGGCAGCATGCTGCTTTGAACTGTTTTGAATCGCTGGGGAAGCAGAAGACTGGGTACGTAATTCAACATTCCCTACCTGACACCTTCTCTAATGCAAACATTACCAGCTCCATTTGTCCTTGTTGAGATGACCAAGAATGTTCAGGAAAAGCTGACTAGGACTTGTGTTACACCAGCAAACCAGGTGAGAACTACACCATGCAGGTGTCTTCCCAGTGCTGAGGAGGCCAAGGCAGCACCTCAGAGCAATCTAAGCCAAGGCAGACTATGCCTCAAAATAACAAAATACCAACCAAAACAACAAACTAACAAACCTCCAAACCTTTGTTGGGTTCCTGGAACAGCCCCCCTAGAAGATGAGTGCACGGACTGTAGGCACCCACACTTTTCTTAGTCTAACTCAGCCCTGTTTAGAGACACTCACAGGAGCCGGGCAGTGGTGGCGCACACCGTTAATCCCAGCACTCGGGAGGCAGAGGCAGGCGGATCACTGTGAGTTCAAAACCAGCCTGGTCTACAAAGCAAGTCCAGGACAGCTAAGGCTACACAGAGAAACCCTGTCTCAAAAAAAAAAAAAAAAAAAAAAAAAAAAAAAAAAAAAAAAAGAAAGAAAGAAAGAAAAAGAAAGAAAGAAAGGGGAGTAGGGAGGCTAAGATGCTCAAGGAACGTGACAAGGAACGTGACAACACAACAGCCCCAAGACTGGGAAAGTGGATATGGAAAGAGCAGTTTGACAGGGTTAGGGTTCGGTGGACTTAGAGTTGATAATATTACAGGGGCCTGACTGTAGAAACACACAGTTTCCTCCAAGCCTCAAGTCAGGCATGGGGAGGGGGAAGGCAGATGGCTCAGCTCCCAGGCTGGGTTTACAGAGCAGGTTCCAGGAAACGAAGCACAAATGACCAAGACAGAGGATGTGGAGAATTCAGAGACTGGGACGAAATCCTGAGAGGCTGGCTAAGGTCACAGGGGAATGGCAGGGGCCTGAGGTGTTGGTACGTCCAAGCTGATGAAGTGAGGGTGTCAGAGAGCCTAAGTGAGCTCGGGTGCCTAGTGGGTGGGATGGCCAGTACAGGCGACAGTCTCATGGGGATGTCTAGATCCCGCTAGCAGCCGTCTGAGCCAGACACGATCGGGAAGATGCCATAGTCATGAGCAGGCTCCATCTGTGAGGGCCACAGGGGCACAGGCATGGACCAAACAGTTCCTACTAAAGCAAGTATCTATTAGAAGATGACGCACTGGCTAAGAGTGCTTGCTGATGTCACCTAGGACCCAGGTTCCATTTGTACCTTGTTCCAGATCTGACTCCTGTTTCTCATCTCGGGGCACACATGTAGTTCTTGTCCACAGATTCAGGCTAAACATTCATACACATAAACATAAAAAAGATATTTATTATTATTATTTGTTTGTTTTTTTGAAACAGGGTTTCCCTTTATAACCCTGGTTGTCCAGGATCTATCTGTAGATCTATCTGAGAGATCTTCCAGCCTCCCTGCCTCTGCTTCCCAGTGCTGGGATTAAAGGCCTGCACCACCACATCCAGCTAATAATTGAGATGATAGATAAATAAAATACACGACTGACAAATAAATGAGAGATGACTGAGAGTCCATATAGCTTTGGACGTCACCCTAGAAAGGGCAGGGTCAGTCGGTATGATAGCTAGCAAAAGGCATTATCTAAGTAACCTTTAGCTTTGCCCATCAATGAACAACACAATGTTGTTTTTTTGCCACTTGGCAAAGTTCTGAACCAGTGAAATTTAACTGTATTTATTTATTTATTTATTTATTGGCTTTTATTAGAGACAGGGTTTCTCTGTGTTAGCCTTGGTTGTCCTGGATTTGCTTTGTACACCAGGCTGGCCTCGAATTCACAGTGATCCACCTCCTTCTGCCTCTTGAGTGCTGGGATTAAAGGCCTGTGCTACCATGTTCGGCAAAAGAAAGTTTTGGGTTCTTTGTTTTGTTTTGAGACAAGGTTTTTCCTGTGTAGCAATTAGCTCTGGCAGTCCTGGAATTTAACTGTAGTCACAGCAATCTGCCTGCCTTTGCCACCCTGAATGCTGGGATTAAAGGCATGCACCACCATGCCTGGCTTAACTGTATTTCTAACACAAGGTCTTATGTAGTCCAGTCTGGCTTCGAACTCACTATGTAGTCATGAATGACTTTGAACTTCTGACCTTCCTGTCTGCTTCCCAAGTGCTGGAATCACAAGAGTGCACCACCGTGCCTGCCTCATGCTAGGTATCAAAGCCAGGCTTCCACAAGTGGAAAAAATCTCATCAACTGGTCTATATCCCTAGGCCTGTTGACTTTCTTAAAACATCAGACAGAAAAGATTTGAGGTTTCTGGGCCACAACTTTGGTTGCAGCTATGTGACTGTATTACTTTTGAGACAGGCATCACTATGTAGCTCAGGCTGCCAGAACTCAAAATCCTCCATGGGCCACCTCACCCAACGGACACCACCAACTCTTAATGTAACAGGAATCCAGCTATAGACGATGCACAAAAGGACAAATGTGACTGATGCAGCAGGACGTCACTTTCTATTAGGTGTGAGGTTGGACTGGGCCTATATTTGGTAATGTACTGACCCAGTACTAAACAGTTTTAGTCCCCTGCCCAGCGTTTTCTACATCACACCTCAAATAATACAGTGATCTCATCCATCGGTTCTTCTTCCAAGTTGACGATTCAAGCTGCAGACTTGGTCAATGTTAAAAATACTCAGGGTTTCAGTTATATAGACGCCTGTTAAATAAGAGCCCAGTGTGTGACGTGGCTGATTTTCTAGTGAGTAGGAAGCAAAGAGGTGTAAGGTCATGACTGACTGGGAATCTTAATTGCTGTGCTGGCCACAGCGTGTGTGGAGGGCAGAGGGCAATATGCTGAGTCTTGGGACTGACCTCTGGTCATTAAGCTTGAAGGTAGGTCGATGCTTTTTACCCACTGAGCCATCTCAGCAGCCCAGAACTGGGAATCTTGACGAAGCCTGGTCTAAGAGCAAAGGATTCCTCGTTCTGGTTTTGCCTATGTTGCTCTTCAGCTACATATGCTGGGCCCAGTTAACTTCATCTGTTAATATGTCAATTGGATTGGAAAACATCTCTTAAAATCTTCCCAAGCACCAACATATTTAGATGTCAATAATGTGATTAAAACTGGATCATTGAGCTGGGTGTGATGGCCATGCCTGTAATCCCAGCCCTCAGGGAGGCAGAGGCAGGTGGATCACCATGAGTTCAAGGCCAGCCTGGTTTACAAAGGGAATCCAGGACAGCCAAGGCTACACAGGGAAACCTGTTGGGCGTGGTGGCGCCAAGCCTTTAATTCCAGCACTAGGGAGGCAGAAACAGATGGACTGACTTGAGTTCAAGGCCAGCCTGGTCTACAGAGCAAGTCCAGGACAGCCAAGGCTACCTAGAGAAACCCTGTCTGGAAAAACAAAACAAAAACAACAAACACAAGATCCATTGGGCGGAGCGACCCTAAGCATTCAAACTACAGGTGGCCCTGGGAAGCAATTCATCTTCTTTATGATGCCACTAAATTAGCCACCTACAATAGGCAGCTAAGAACAAGCAGCTGAGTCACAGTGCTAGCTTTTTTGTCCCACTTTCCTTATTTCTCAGAGAAACATACCCTTTACAGCAAAGACCAGACCCTTTCTGCATTACTCACAGGGTTCACACTCTCCGTGGCCTCAGGGTACAGGAGGTACCAACTGTGCAACATAGGCCTTAGAGAATGCGCTAGGAACAGAGATTAAAAAAAAAATGAAGTCTAAGTTCACGTCATCAGTAGGGAGGCTTAACTCAAGCTTTCAGCAAAGGCTGCCCAGTGATGGTAACCAGCACGTCAGGAAATGAGGACTCAGTCACAGGGGCTTTATCACTTCTCGGTTAAAGTAACTGAATTTAAAAACTGTAAAACTGTCTATCGAGGCTCCTTTCAGTCAGTAATAAAACCTCATTATAAAATCCTAAGCCAAATGTCTACAATAATCTTAACAGCTTTTCCCCTATCATTTCAAGGACACAAGAAAATAGTAACTCCACGGCTTTGTTTCCTTCTGTGCACATTGGTTAAAGTCTCCCTTGAAAGCTGTTACAAAGCCCAAGCCCTGAAAGACTTACAAAGTAAAAAAACTTAGCAGGCCAAGGACTCGGTGATTAGCACTAGCTGCTCCTCCAGAGGACCCCGCTGAGAACCCTAACTTCCCCACTGCAGGTCCCTTCCTTGACACCAGCCCCAGGGACCCAACACCTTCATCTGGCCTTCAAAGGCACTGAACATGTGTAGTACCCAGACAGACAGACAGACAGACAGACAACACACCCATATACATAAATCTTAAATAAAAAAAAATCCAATCGATTCAAAACTCCAAATTACAGAAAACTTTCCAAATTTGTTTCCAGACTGCCTTCAATTTCTTGTATGAAGTAAAGTTTGTCAAAAGTGCTTTGTCAGACTTTAGAAGCCAGCTAATCATTCCCCACACTTGAGAAGTCATCAAAGGGCATTTTCCTGCCCTCAAAGACACCACTAACATTTTCTATACAATTTAGGACCACTAGGTAAGTGTGTAACTATTCTTTTTTATACATCACACTCTGACTAGGGGTGAAGTGTTGCTCTAGTCTGAGTTGCCCCAGAGACCAAGGGCATGCCCCCTAGTGCCTTCACTAGAGCAAGGCCTCACACCAGGGAGAGTTGAAACAACTAACACTTTGTTAAGTTATTAGGCAAAGCACAATCAAAAGACCAAGATCTGGATCTGCCTTTTTTTTGGCAAGGGGGAGAGGGAGACAAGGCTTCTCTGTGTAGCCTTGCCTGTCCCAGACTCGCTTTGTAGACCAGGCTGGCCTCAAATTTAGAGATCCACCTGCCTCCGCCTCCCTAGTACTGCGGCGTGAGCCACCACACCTATCTTCTTACTGTTGATGACTTACAAAAGGTCTCCTTTATCTTCCTACCCAGTAAGTTGGCAAAGAGCACCATTACCAACCACACATACACAGAAGTTCCACTTTTGTGTTTCTGAATGGGTGTTTAAGGACAATTCTGAATTACACCTAGTCTTAGATAATAATTAGGAAGGTCCAAGTTGCTGGCTTCTAAAAGCATTTTAACTTATAGATGAGCTATAAAGACGTGTTAAATACTCTTTATTTGATATCATACACAAACCACATAAGTGTCTTTCAGTGGTAAAAGGCAGCATCCTTGACATAGGGAATTCTAAATAAATCAGCATCCTTAAGAACAGTTGCTTCTTGCCGTTTAGCCACTGCCTGTAACAGGCCAGTGAACACAAACCGAAACACAGATGAACCTTCTTGTTTCTGAGAAGGTGATAATAGTTTTCCCAGTGTTTACACATATTCATATGCCCAGTTATATAAATCCAAGTATAAAACCATTTAATAGGTTTGAGATGACCCACCCCCCAATCTTTGTGGAAAGTAGAGCATTACTAGTAAGTCCAATCTTGAAGGGAGAACAGTGACGGTATGTATGCGACTGGATTGTTTGTTATTTTAAAAAAGATCATAACCACTTTACTATAAGTCAGTTTTACTTGAATCAGGACTGTCTAACAAAAACATCGTTAGCCATTCATGATCTGAATTTGGGGGTATGAATTAAATTACGGTGTACATTAAAAGCCATGAGACAACTGTTTTGTAATAAATAAGGCAGTGGAATTACTCGTTGGTAGCCTTTTTAAGATAAGCTATTAGGTCTGCCCTCTCTCCCTTCTTCTTAATTCCCGCGAAGATCATCTTTGTTCCAGGGATGTACTTTTTGGGATTCTCCAAATACTCCATCAGGGTGTCCTCTCCCCAGGTGATGCCTAAGCAGAAAGGGATGCAGTGGTTAAGTGCTGTGCACGTCCAGATAAGCCCACACTGGTTACACCCACGAACCTTGTGCTGTGGTTTAAGGACAGCCCCCGCCCCCCACCCCACCAACTTACCTTTGTTCTTGTTGGCATCTGTGTAGGAGAATCCAGCGGCCTGACCTGTCTTCCGCCCAAACAATCCATGGAGATTTGGTCCGGTCTTATGCTTGCCTCCCTTTTCCACAGTGTGGCACTGGGCACACTTCTGAACAAAAATCTTCTTGCCTTTCTCGACATCACCCATTTTTTTAAATTCTAAAAGTGAGAAGACCCAACAGTTCAAGCAACTCGCTTCAGTACCACATAAAACAGATCCCAATGGCCACTCTAATCACTTACCCATTAACTACCAACCCACTGTTATTCTTCCGTTCCTCAAACCCAAGGCCAGAGGCTACCTTACTCAGTCCACTTGAAATCTTTTTTAAGAGCAAACACACTATCTAGGGGACGCTCCTTGAAAGCAGATCTGTATTCATGACAGGTTCAGGGCCCAAGAAAGGGAAGTGGAATCGCAGCTCAAGCCTCAGAAGAAGGCAAGGTCAAAACATCACAGATATGAAACTGTACTATACTTCCACTAGACCCAAACCACTACAATCTTAACATTTGAGGATGCTTACCTGCTGTCTGTGCTGCCAGTTAAAGCCACTTCCAAAGATAAGACAAAACATTATCAACAGGGGGTGGCGGGGGTGTCCCTAAGTGCTTTCACCCGCTCTGGTCCCATTTAGAGGGTAGTCACTCTCTCTTGCATTAGTCTGGCACCGGAAGGCAAAGGAGGGTTGGGGCCGGATCCTTTTCACTCTAGCGTTCTGAGATCCCGAGCTGTGATCACGAGGTCACCCATGCACGCAGGTCTCAAGGAGACCGAGGAAATCCACCCTTCCAGACGCCTCACCAGGAAAAGCAGCAGCCCAGTCCTCGAAGAGGAGCAGCAGCTTTTGCTCTCAGAAAGGGCGGCAGTGGGGCGAGTGCCCTCTACAACTCCCGGCCCCGGCCCTGCTCTCAAACACCGCCTCCAGCCCCGTCCAGCCGCAGCAGTCCCGCATGCCTCTCTAGGTCAGGCCCGCGCCAGCCTCCTCGCGCCTTTCCCGCCCCACCGCGTCCCCGTCGCGCACTCACCGCTCCGGGCTAGTAGACAGCACACACGCTACGACCCGAACACCGACGTCCCGCTCTCTCAGCCCAAGGACACGCCGGCCCGCGCCTAAGTACCGGTGTCGGTGCAACCACACTTGTTCTGCCCGCCCGCGGCCCGACGTGCGGCAGCGGCTGGTGCTGCGTCGTGACGTGGCCGCACCTCATTGGCTCCAGCATTCGTCCGCGCCAGCGAGTTGCGCGCGCATGCGGGCTAGCATGGTAGGATGTACCCAGAGGGCGCCCTTCCTCTAGAGGCCTCGTTTGCCCGACCCTTACGACAGGCCTTCGGACGTAAGGCGTGGACGTGGATGACGTCATCTAGGGTCCTTGAGTTTGCGCGGGCGAGGCGCTGGGCGGAGACTCCCTTAGGATCCGGGGTGCGGCTGGCCTCAGGTAACACCGGCGCTGAGGATTTCTTTGGCCGCCGCCCACAGGGAGTGCCAAGGCGACCGTCTGGTCTGCAGGCGACCTTTGGCTGCCGACCTTTACCCAGGCTCGGTCAAGACTCCTTGGCAGGCGCAATTGCACCGGCCCCCGAGTGGACGCCTGCTAGTGACCTTCACTCTGTTAAATTATCTTCCCGCTGCTGCTCTCCCAGTGGCAAGCCATCTCAAAGCTGGCGAAAGTGCAGCACAAGAGGCAGACAGGATCATCGTCTGGAGTCCCTGCTCCCATCCCCTCTGTAGAGAACCAAGGAGGGTGTGCAAGGAAGCTTTTAGGAAGAAACAGGATTTGACATCATTAGAGGATTCTCGGGACTCCACTGAACTGATGTCCCTTTTGACTGTTTTGTAGATGGGAGTTTTGTTAACACGCTTTCCAGATGCACTTCAAAACTAAATGCTGCCACTGGAAGTTTTTTTCATACTCCCGTCTCCCAAATTCTGAGGAGTGTCGGTCCTTTCCCTGTGTTCTGTCTAGCCTGGACATAGTGTGTCAAGTGTTTGCAGATGTCTGGTGTGTGCCGAGCTCTTCTCTAGGTATCTAAAGTAATTCTGGTGGAGTTGATTTATATTCTACCATCTTTTCTTCCACTAACAGATTAACACTAGATGTTAGGGGGCTGGTCTAAATCGCTGAAGATCCCTTTCAAGCTACTGGTCCTATCATCTGATCCAGGGAAGAAATCAGTCTGTATGAGTACAGTTGTTCTTAGCTATCCCCAGGGGTAGTTGATTCCAGAACAGTGCCCATAACCCATACAGAATTCCATGGGTGCTCAACTCCCTCTCAGGAAAATGATGTAATGCTTGCATATAATCTACAGTCTCCCCAATAGTTAAATCATCTCTAGATTATAACATAATGCTAAATTACAATGCTATATAGTGTCCTAGGGAAAATGACAAAAGTTCTAAAGTTGTTTCAGTATGCCTGGGAATATTCGAAGTGTAACTACACAGTGTGTGATGTGATCTGTTGTTTTTTGACGACATGGATGTAGAATCCATAGATAGAGAGGTTTAGCTGCATTTTCATTGTTTTTGAACTGTCCTGACTTTAATTCTCTTTCTCTAACACAACTTTGTACTGCCACGCCTTACTATAAAACAGTAGAACTCACAACATATTCAAGGCTTTTTGTAGCTTTGGTGGGAGTCATTGAGCATTCAGATATAGTCCATATGTAGGCTTATTTAGATTATTCCTATATATGCTTATTTGGCAAACTCAAAGGGTTTTTGTGTTTGTTTGTTTTTGTTTTTTCGAGACAGGGTTTCTTTGTGTGGCCTTGACTATCCTGAACTAGCTTTGTAGACCAGGCTGGCCTTGAACTCACAGCGATCTGCCTGCCTCTGCCTCCCGAGTGCTGGGATTACAGGCGTGCGCCACCACGCCCGGCTACTCTTAAAAGGTTTTTAAAAGACCTGGTGTAGTAAATCCATAGACAGCCAATATTTTCTTAAACCAAGTCCTGATATTGCCTTCCAGATGTTTCCAAAGAAAATACAGTGCTTGCCGAGTTCCTTGTTCTCTTGGAATCTTTTCCTTGTGTAACAGAAGTTACTATTCTTAGTTTATAAAGGCTGACGACAAGCTTTCCAAGAACATCTTACTGCACATCTTGTAGGCACAGCAGTGACTCAGTTGACCGACGGAGTGGATTGGCGTCTGCAGGCCCGGGCACTAGACAGGCTCAGTTGATTGCTTTCCCAGCATTTATGAAGCCCTGGGTTTGATCGCTAACCCTGTATTAAGTGGGTGATGGTGCTGATGGTGGTGGTGCACACCAGTAACTCCAGGCACTGGGAGGGAGGGGACAGTAGAATGAGTAGTTCAGAGTCACCTTGTCAGAATAAAAACAAAACATCTTATTTTCCCTTGGCAGCCCATTAAACAAGTGGCTCTCTACTTACGCTTTGGACATGGTTCCAGTGTAGTGTATGCTTCAGAGGTTCGTGTTGTGGAAGTTTGCTTCGCTGTGAACAGTATTGGAGGGGGTAGGATGTGTAAGAGGAGGGGTCTAATGGGAGGAGCATGACTTCTCCATCAGGCCCCTTGCACTTTGGTTCTCCATGAAGAGCTCACTGGGCTCTACTTGTTATAATGAGGGAGCAAACCTGGTCCCTGTTGCTTTCTTCTTTGCCATGAGACATACAGTGGTGGTGATGTTTGCCATGTGGCTCTCATCAGAAGCGCTCTCTCTTTCTCTCTCTCCTCTCCCACCCCTCCACCCCACCCCCACCCCCCACCGCCTGCCTCTCTTGTGCTCTCTCTCTCTCTGCATGCGTGTGTGTGCTGGGCAAATAACAGAACACCAGCTACTATAACTAAAGGCAGGCCAGGGAATAGAATAAGAGAAATGCCAGACACATACAGTTTTGGTAATTAGATCTACTGAAGTTTAGTTTCTTTGTATTATGGTAAAAACACATCACATAAAGTTTGCTATGTTTTGTTCGGTGGTATTAAGCATATTAAGCAACTGACCAATATCTGTGGACGGAACCCCATCTTGCAAACCTAAAATTTCCTACCTGCTGGGAAGGGTAACTTCACTCTTGACTGGATTCCGTACTATCCAGGTAGCCAGCACTATTTCTAGGTATGTAGTGAAGGATCTCCGAGAGGCTGTCATTTCAGTGGACCAAGTAAGACAGGTCCTCTTTCATCCAAAGCGGGTGGGCAGTGCAATTGGTTGGGCCTGGAGGAAACAAAGCAGCCCAGAAAGGCACTCCTCCTGTCCCTTCAGGGGCCAGAGGGCCCTTCTTAGCTGTGGGACCAGGAATTCTAGGTGCTCTGGTCTTCAGAACTTTTCACTAGTACCTCTTAGTTCCCAGGCAAAATTGCACTTTTAGATTCCTTGGTTGGGGGCTTTCTGGTTTGTTTGTTTTGGCTTTTTGAGACAGGGTTTCTCTGTGTAGTCCTGGCTGTCCTGGACTCGATTTGTAGACGAGGCTGGCCTCGAACTCACAGTGATCTGCCTGCCTCTGCCTCTAGAGTGCTGGGATTAAAGGCGTGCACCACCATGCCCGGCTGCTCTCTGGGTTTTGAATTTAGCCATGCTACTCACTTCTCTGGGTGTTTTGTTGTTGTTGTTGTTGTTTTGTTTTTCCTTCAGCTTTCTGAAGGTCTAGCATCCAGTCACATGAACAACCCTGTCAAACCCTACCCCCACATCTGTACAAGCATTCCTCATTTTATTATCTTTTCTTTTTTCTCCCCTCTTTGTAACACCCTGTTTCTTCTTTCAGATTATAGGTTTGTAGCAACCCTATATGGAACAAATAGGAAGATTCAGGGTTCTTTTGTTTTTAAAGTATATGTGTCTTTCCTGTCTGTATGGCACATTTTTGTAATCCCACAATATTTCAGTCTTTGGTAGTATACATTTCTTAGGATGAGCTATAATGAGTGGCCTTTGATGTTACTGTTAGAGCTGTTTTAGAGGGTCAGGAAATGCATGTGTACAAGATGGCACAGTTGTGTGTTCTCACCACGGCCCTGGCTCGCTGTCCCTCTGGCTCTGCTTTCCGCTGAGACTCACTAGAATTACATCTAGGCCCATCAGTAACTCTACAATGGCCCTTGAGTGTTCAAATGAGAAACAGAACCACATCTTTTCACCTTAAGTGAAAAGCCCAGAAACAACTAAGCTCAGTCAGCCTAGCATGGCAAATGTGAAGACAGCCCAACCATCTGGCTCCCTGTGACAGATAGTGAGGCTGAGCACAGGAAGGGAACATCCTTGAAGGGAAGAAACTAAAAGCAGTGCTGCAGCAAGTACAAGGAAGTGAAACACTAGTGCTGACGTGGAGGCAGCTTAGTGCTCTGGAGTGATTCCCTTAAGCCAGGCCTCATCCACTGCAAGGCAGGGACTGAGAGGTGGGGAGGCTTTGGGCTAGTCGGAAGGTAGCAGAGGTGCTTCATGGATGTAAAGTGAGGCAGCCAGCGGAAAGCTACAGCCAGTTATCTAGAAGACCCAGAGAAGATGCTTTCACTGCTCGTAGCCCTTCCTCTTCATGATGACCCACTTCCTACCTCTCTGTGCCCTCATCCAGTGATCCCTCTGGGCTCCCTTATCCCTAATGCCCCTTGCTCCCCAGCGGGAGGCACTGGAACTTCCTGTAGGGCTGGGATAAAGCTTCTGGCTGTTCCAAGCTCTATTGGAGCATCACTAGCTCCCAGGCAGGTCTCTTAACTCTCCCCACATCTCTGTAAAGAGCCCTCAGTTGTCCTTCCTTCAGTGAGGTCCTTTGAAGATCTGCTGCCAGCTAGGACCCTCATGAGTAGAATGCATTTCCCACTTTCAGGGCAGTATCCAGCCCTCAGCCATGCCTGCTTTCCACGCCAGACATCCTGGTCTCCTCGGCTGCCCTGCACTGTGCAGTGGGCAGTGAGAACACCTAGGCTGCTTGCTTCCTGCCCTCCAACTCCAGCCCCCTTGTCCCCTTGCTCTCAGACCTAAAGGCTCCTGGGGAGAGGGAGAGAGAGGGAGGAAGGAGGGAGGGAGGCAGAGACACAGCGGGGCTCTGAGAAAGAAAGAAGGCAGCAGCTGGCATCCCCCCCCCCCCCCCCGCTCCCCCTGATTGTTGTTGTTGATGCAGCGTGACAAGAAAAAGTTGGAGATACCCTGAAATGAAGATTGGACTTGTCCCAAGGAACCTGACAACCTAACCAGCAGGAAATAACAAAAGACAACTATGTCCTCTCTCCCCACTAACTTTTCTCCCCTACCTGGTGTTGGGGTGTTGGAAGAGATTGGGGTGGAGCAGGGAGAAAGAAGCATACGAAACCTAAATTAAATTAGATTTTTAAAAAGTGCCCACACAAGGTCTTTCCTTGACTACGGAGCTTGGGTTTTTCAGGTGGGCGGGAAGCCGGCAAGTTCCAGGGACCCTTCTTTCTCTGCCCTCACTGAGTGCTTCCGTTACTGCCGTGACTGGGACTCTGGCCGGCTTATGTGGGTCCCTATGTTGGAGAGGAAATGCCTTCCTCTGCCACATTTTCTCCCCCAGAACCTATATTATAAACTCTTTGGTGTTAGGGATTGAACCTAGGCATGCTAGTGAAGGACTCTACTACTGAGCTACACTCCAGCCTAGACTACAAAAACTAAGACTAATTCAGATATTGGCATGTGGTTGATGTATTACAGTTTTCAGTATTTCAATATGGAAATTTTTGCTTTCCTTAATACCTACCTACAATCCATAATCTTAGCTCAGAATAGGTTTAAGGAATGTACATGTTGGTTATAGGACAATAATAATTCAAGACATGTAACATTTTCGTGTGAGCCAATGAGTTGTACTGGCGTTACTTACAGGGATATAGGCGAGGGGTCATTTCCAGGAACAGGAATGACTCAGCCACATCACAGCTTGCCCCAGCACCGGTGACAGTTCATTAAAGCTGGGACCTTAGAGCTCATTATACATCTTGAAGTAGCTCATGATGCTGCGAGCTCTTTCAGGCAGCTCAAGTGGCCTGACCTCTTCTGAGCTGCTCAGCTGATCTCTCTCCTTCCATGTAGCGTGGCTGATCTGTTTCTCCTGAGCAGCTGGTCTGAGCCTCTTCTAAGCAACTCAGCTTATCCTAACTCCTAACTTGGTCATGCTAGTTAACTTGCCATGGTAAATTACTTTTATAATGTATCTCTTGGGCTAGTGAGATGCCTCAGTGGGTAAAACCGCTTGTCATGTAAGCTTGATGACCCAAGTTGGATCCCTAGAATCCACAGTGGAAGGAGAAGACTCATGAGGGTTGCTTTTGACCCCCTACATTGGTGCTTTGATGGGCACACAGAGCATGAAAGAAAACTTAAAAACACAGCCTCTTCGTACACTGATGTGATGACGGCTCGCATATGGGAGTTACCTAAACATTAGGCAAACACTTAAATATGACAGTGTTAGACTCTGGAATAACTGGAACCCAGCTAAACTTTTCCTTGCCAAAATTGGAAGTCTAATAAATTGTCTGGATTGCCACAAAATAACAACTATCTGAACAAAATAGCTGTTTTCTATCAGAAGAGGCTAAGGGAAGGAAACAATCTAACTTGTAATGTGTAAGTGCAGGACTCTGGGGGTCCATCTTTCCCACTGACTTGTCAACATAGTTTCTGTTGAAGTTACATAGTTTGGAGAGCCACACAACCCTCAATTAACTGGGGGGGTGGGGGGCGTGAATTCTACCCCTTACCTTTCTTTCCTTTTTTTCTTCCTTCCTTCCTTTCTTTTCTTCTTTTTTTTGGGGGGGGGGGATACTGAGGCTTTCCTGAAGGCTACTATGTAGACCAAAATGGCCTTGAACTCAGAGATGAATTTTACCCATTATTTTGTGAAAACATTTACAGAAAGAGATTGTTAACATACTAGTTTTATTAAAGCATGATACATTCTATAGTTGTCAGTCAGATCTTCAATATTTGAATTCTTTTTCAACTTTTCATTTCTTGCAAAATGATGATGCAAATTTTGTCTACACATTGATTTTCGTGATTTTGGAAAACTTCCGAGTGTATCTTGAAGATGAGATTAAAGGCTAATTTTTTTTTTCCTGGTTGATATTTTGTTGACAAACTTTTAAAATGTTTTAAGAAGTGAGGACATTATTTTGGTCCCTCTGACCAGATCCTGACTAAAATTTTAAAAACACAAATGTCATTATGGCTTAATACAGAAACAGAATCCAGCCAAATGCAGGGCGCTCTGTGACATATTTTATTTTCTTGCAAGAGGCTGGGTTTTGAATGGAAGAGGGAATGTCTCAATTATATAAATAATGTGAATTATAGCCATAGAACTGATGTCGCTTCCCACACTGCAGTTTATCCCTGAGGTCTCTTTGTTCATCTTGGATGGAGTCATGGAAACACTTCTGTGCCATGGACTTTGAAAATGAATTCCTAAGATCTAGAAGGTTAGTCTGAGGCTTGGGCACTCCAGCTCTAGGAATCCACTCCAATATAGGTCTTGTTTCTTCATTGTTTTCCATGTCCATGTCCATGCCCCAAAATTCTGGCTTACATAAGGTGGTGTCATAATTCAAATCATCCATATCTATTTTGTTCTGTAGAATATTAGACTTACTGATGCGGGCAGGGTTTCGACACATAGTAAATGGGTCGTGGAAGCCTGACCTAAGTGGCTTATAGTCAATGTAATGGTTTGACTTAGAGTAGGATATGGGCAGGGGTTTTAACGCCATCTGTCTCCAGTAGAAATCATCGGTCTTTTTAGTGTCGGTGATCTTTGGAAATGCTTTAAGGTCATAAAGGTTAGTCATATCTTTTGTTGGATAACAAGTTGAGAGTGGATAGGGAGACATCAAGCCTTGTTCTTCCTTAATCTTATCTTCGATATCCTGGTTCTTATGGGTCATCCCAGGCAGGAGGTTATCATTCATGGCCATCGTTTCTATCGAACTGGGGATGAATGTATGAAAAGCACACAAAACTCTAGGGGTACAATCTGGACAGGAAGGTTGTCCTTGCTGCACTGTAGCTTCCAAAGGTCTTTGGTTCTGCATAAGCCGGGCAATTCGACCTTCCAAAGGTCTGGAAGGTTTTAAGGCAGGATGGAATTTTTCTTGCTATACCAGTGGAATAAAAGGTGGGGAAGGAAATAAACAATTAATAAATGTATCACTATAATGACATGGCTACAAATAGGCCAGTTTCATACCCATTTTTACTATCTGTAAATAGGAGAAGGCTCGAAGTGTATACACTAAAATCTATCAGTATTTATTTGAAGACATTGAAACTTGGGCCCAAATAAATAAGTTTTTCTCTTTTACTGGTTTTAAGTAATATACACAACTATAGACTAGCTTTTCTGTGTGGGAATACTCGGCTCTCAAAATTTCAAAGATACAAAAGGACTCGGTGGATTAAAACTTATGAAATCAGGATTGCACTCACTATCCTGTGCAGTTATCTAAATCATCTAGACAAGCCCAGGCTGAATCAGAGCCACCCTCAGGGCTGCCAGAGCCGTTCCTAACGAGTCCTAAGACTAGGACTTGGAAGGCCTCCAGTGGAGGTCTGGCATCTCCTTGTTTTGGGAGGGTGTGTAAGAGGGAGCAATCCTGTGTACTTCCAGCTCAGGAACGTGCGTTCTAACAAGTGTCGCAGGTGCCTCTGAGGCTAGTGGCATGCTGAATGCTTTGAGGAACCCTGTCTGAGGTGCCCAGTCCATGATGCCTGTTGACCAGTCTTAGGGCCTGTGCATGGTCCTTGGCACATGCCAAGTACATGCTTTACCACTGAGGTGTACCTGTTGCCCTGTCTGTGTTTCCTCTGAGATGTTTTAAAAGTATGGATTATATCAGACTTGGAAATTATAAAAACAGGAAGCATCTTCAGGATTCTATTACTGGAGTTGTGTAGGTGGGGGGATGAAGAGGTGGCGTGTAAGGGCATGGTTGGCGACACACGTCCTGTATTGTGGCAGAAGCTTGAATGAAAGCTGTATGCTTTTGTTTTGACAAATGTACATTTAATTTGTACAATTTTACTGCATGTATAGTTAATATTGAACAAAAAACAGAAAAACAAAATTAAACTCTGATAAATGGTACGCACATCCAATCTTAAGGGATAAAGCATATTAAGGTCTGTACTTTAAACTATGTAATAATAATACAATAATAAAAATATCGATGGATGGTTAGGGGGAATAGATTATGCCAAAGAGTGAGTAAGTGTTGATGGTAAAATCTAGTTGGTGAGTATACAAGTCATAGATGAAAATTATTTCTATATGCTTAAAAATTTTATAATAACATGCTAAAGAAAACACCAACAAGAACCATAGGCATGTTGATATCAGGGGAAAGATAATAATGGTGTGTGTGTGTGTGTGTGTGTGTGTGTGTGTGTGTGTGTGTGTGGTTTGGGAGTGGTAGGGGTATAGGGGTAGAGAAGCTTGGCTTCAATCTGAAGTACTTCATAAAACTGGCCATAATGGTAAAATCCTGTAATCCTATAGATACAGGATTGGAAATTCAGGGTCATCCTGGCTGTGTAGAAAGTCTGAAGCCAGCCTGGACTACATAGTACCCCGTGTGAAAAAAAAAGTGGTGATAAAATAGTAACAGTAGTATGGGCTTACAGAATAAGGGACTTTGGATGATCCTTTTGAACTCTCATAGTTGGAGGAATTTTCATACTGAATCATTGTTATAACCTTTAGCTAATCAAGCTCTAGTAAATATACTGTGAAGCCAAGAAAGACCCCAGCTTCCTAATGTGTCTCACTACATTCATCATTAAGGCATATCAGATTTTAATAGTCTCTGCCATGTAAGCAACAGCTCTTAGTACTTTCTTATTTCTTCTGATGTGTCCCGGGCTGGCTTTGAACTTGATATGCAGCAGAGGATGCCCTTCAGCTCACGGACCTTCACCTGCTGGAATGACAGGTATGCGCCACCATGCCTAGTGTATGAGGTGCTGAGCAGTCAAACCAGGGTTCCGTGCCCGCTGAGGTGGCCCGCTGCCCACTGAAGATCACCTCTAGCCCCAGCACTGGCATTTCGGTCTTTAAGAAAGTTCCCCACTAAGACATGCTTTCCTGGAGCTGCTTGTGCGTGTTGAGCATGCCCCAGTGTCAGAGCATGTAACTAATGCAGCAGAAAGTGCTCATTGCAAATACAGAGCCAACACATTAAAAAAAAAAAAAAAAACAATTAGAAGCCCTTTGGTTGACAAGCTGATAAAGCACAGTTTATGGACCCAACTCAGGTGTTTGATTTGGTATCCCCTTCACAAATGCTGGAGCTAATATAAAATTAAATGTTCAATATGAAATAAAAATAATCTATAATATCATGCTTATATGAGCTTTATATATAGTTCTACAATTGATAGCTTTGAAAATTATGTTTTTGAAATTTTTATTTACGGAGTAAACCAATACGTGAATATTAGGTCAGTTCACGTTTTTTTTATATAATTGGTTTAACAGATTATATATTTTAAGCCAGGCGTGGTGGCGCACGCCTTTAATCCCAGCACTCGGGAGGCAGAGGCAGGCGGATCGCTGTGAGTTCGAGGCCAGCCTGGTCTAAAAAGCAAGTCCAGGACAGCCAAGGCTACACAGAGAGACCCTGTCTCGAAAAACCAAAACCAAACCAAAACAAAAACAAAAAACAAAAAAAAACCAGATTATATATTTTATTACAGGGCTTGATAATTTCTTCCAAGCCATTTATATAATCAGCTCTTTATTGATAAAGGCAAAAAGCTAATTGGCTTTTGATTGTAATTCAGCCAACCCTCAATCATCATGCTTATCAGGAGGAAGTCATTAACTTATTCAAAGGTAATGGTACTGTGTAAGGTACACAAATCTGCAAAGATTCAGACTTTATCCAGGATCCTGAAGTTACTAGTTAAGCGTCACTTTTTATAAACAAATTCTTTTGTGAATTATTTATCAATAGTAATATGATAGAAAATGTTTAAAAAATAGTACGGTGAAGAAATTTTTGTTTTTCCAAATTGTGATAAGGGTCTCCAAATCCAGTAAGTTCAGAGTTATTTTTCAAAACCACCTAGATTGTCCTTTTGCTTGGGTGCCCACCAATACTCAAGACACAAAACATGGGAAAAGCAAGGAGCCAAGGCCTGGATGCCCTCCCCTACATAACTGAGAGTTGACTGCAATTACTTACAGGCTGTGGGTCAAATCCTATCTGTCCAGTTAGCTCTGCTACCTCCTTTGCATGGTAATCATCCAGCTCAAGGGGGCTCATGGGCCCTAGACCTTAATGGAAACATTGTCTTTATTATTTTGGTAAATGAAGAATGGTAATTAAACTACTCTGTCAACAGGAAAACCCACCCATTCTCTTTATCATATAAGTTAGATAAAACAAAATATAAACCAGCCCTAACCTCCCAGCTACCCACCTAAGAGAAACTGAGCCCTCCCATTAATGTGGACCAGCGTTTACACTGAGTAACACAAAAGCACATCAGAGTGCGGAAGCTTGTGATCAATGGCGTTTATGAGTGTGCCTTGGCGTGAGTGCGTACCTGTGAAGTCGTGATTGTAAGAAGTGATCCAATGGGACCTCTCGAGGTTTCTTTGTATATTGGCTTCTTTAGCAGAGTCTACAGCACCCCATGGACTCAAGGACGGGTTAGGAGCAAAGGTTTTAGGAGGCTTAGGGTAGAATACTGGCTTGTTTTTCTCCACACATTTGGGAAACTAGAATATGAACACAGAGATTTGCTGTTATTGATGGCGTCTACCTGAGTAAGGGCTAGCTCACTGTCCCGTCGGGCCCGTGGCTGAGGCCCGTTTCTTCATTAGTGACTCTGCTCAAGCCAGGCACTGTGGCTGGAACTGTGACCACACTGTATCAAGGAGGTGTGACCATCTAACAGTCCCTGAGAACTTAGGTTGGAGTTGGGCTGGATCAGCTGCATCAGACATACTGAGGGTTCTGTGCTCTGATGCAGACTCTAGTCAAAGTCTTTGTCTTCTGTCCTGAAAGGAAACTGTACCATGCTGGCTACCGCTGACAGTGGTCATTCTCTCTCTCTCTTTTTTTTTTTCAGAGCTGAGGCCTGAACCCAGGGCCTTGCACTTGCTAGGCAAGCGCTCTACCACTGAGCTAAACCCCCAACCCTTAGTGATCATTCTTTATATGGAACTGTAGCTTTATTTTGTAGTCTCCAAAGTGTTGTGCATGTAAACATAGCTAGAGGTATCTTAGTGTGGCGCCGTTTGGTCAGTGCCTGGACGTACACAACCGCGGCGGAAGAGCGGGCTCATCAGGAGCAGACGCTCCGGAAGCACACCGGCTAGTCCATGAGAGAAGGGGTAAGCGCAAGTGACTGCAGACAGCTGGTTTTAAAAAGGTTAAGACAAAACTGCTTGGAAGTTCGCTGAAAGAAGAAATCGATTGTAGGTGAATGGAGAAGCGAGGCCAGGAGCAGGGCGGGAAGGAGGGAGCAGGGAGATGCCATGCTGTGCCATGCCAGGGCAACTAGGCAGATAAGGAGACAGAAGCTGCAGAGGCAGAGGTCGGGTGGAGGTGGGGAGTATGTGACATTGTGAACATTATGCCACGTGTTGCTGCAAGCCACGCCCACCTTTAATGTTCACAGGGCCTGAGGCTTAAAGTGTAAAAGGAAACCTATCATTTGTCTAGACAGTTTAGCTGAAATCAACAAATAAACTACTACCTACTTTGACATACCATTTAACAACCTGGAAGAAGGGTTCCAGATTCAGACCTGTTAGCCTGTCACCAGTTTTACACCAAGACTTGGTGCTCAGCAAGAGCCAGAAGCTGCCTGGGGCCCTAGTGTTCTCTTGTCCCTGCTCCATCCTCCCACCACCTCCACCAGCCAGCAGCTGGCTCGGGCTACCCCGTTAGCCTAGCGCTAGATCCTGGCTGGGGACATAGTAACTCTTAAGGGTGGATACAAAGAGCCTCTAGATTGGCATGGAGTGGGAGACAGGGGAGCATGTGTTGTACATGGATTCAGCCTCCTTACTCCATAAAGTCCCAGCCCCACAGGGAGGAGCACAGACTAACCATGGAAAGTTCCTAGGCCTAGGGGTGATACTGTTGCTAGAATTCTTTTTTTTTTAAGATTTATTTATTATTTGTACAGTATTCTGCCTGAATATGTGCCTGCACACCGAAGAGGGCACCAGATCTCATTGTAGATAGTTGTGAGCTACCATGTGGTTACTGGGACTTGAACTCAGGACCTTTGGAAGAACAGACAGTGCTCTTAACCTCTGAGCCATCTCTCTAGCCCTAGAATTTTTGTAATATTGAAGCAACTCTCATATTAAGTAAATACAGAACTCATGTAGGAGGCACTTGAGTCTGTGTCAAGAAATAGTAAATAAGCACCTCTACATACCATTAATCTATGGCTTGCTTTACTCAGAAGTAAAGAAAGCCCCTTAAAAAGATTTATTTATTATTAAATTTTATTTGCACATACACTATGTATGTGTGCTTGTGTGGGTTTACAGATACCAGCTGTATACAGGAGCCCACAGAAACTTTGAAAATTGCTTAAATTAAGTTCAAAGTTAGGGATGTGCATGAGCTGGGCTTGGTGGCACACACCTGTAATCCCAGCACTTGGAGAGGCAGAGGCAGGCAGATCTCTGTGAGTCAAGCCTAGCCTGAAGTGAGTCCAGGGCAGCCAAGGTTACACAGAGAAACCCTGTCTGGAGAAACAAGCACAAACCAAACCAAACCAAAATAAAGCTAGGGAAGTGTTTGGCACCCCCTTAGGGATTAGGCCTCATTTTATCCAACAGATGATTACAAAGTACATTTTCTCCTAATGACTCTTTGTGCCACAAACCCGATGCTAAGTGCACACTGCTCTTGAGAAATAAGAAGGGCAAGGGGACCTAGCCTTCTCATCAAACAGTGCCATAAGCAGCCCAGAATAATCAAATATTAAACCTAGCTGACGGTTGCCGATTGTGGAAGGAAAAGGAATGTATGCCTGGCTTACTAATGGCTGGAAATGGCCAGAGAGGAGATCTCAGAAGGAAGAAAGTAGTGGCAACACAAGACCTGTGTCCTAGGGTCTTGTTACTGTGAAGAGACACCATGCCCACGGCTTCTCTTATAAAGGAAAACATTTAATTTGGGTTGGCTTACAGTTTCAGAAGTTTAGTCCATGGCAGCCTGCAGGTAGACCTGGGAATTTTACATCTTGGTCTGCCTGCAGGCTGCAGAAGCGGCTGTGTGCCACAGTTGGCATAACGTGAGCATATAAGACCTCAAAGCCTGCCCCACGGGGACACACTTCCTCCAACGAGGCCACACCTCCTAATAGTGCCACTCCCTATAGGCCATGCATTCAAGCACATGAGTCTACTGGGTGGGGATGGATGGGGGTGGGGTGGGGGGCATTCTTATTCAAACCACCACAACCTGACCAAAGAAGCAAGTATTAGGAATGACTCAGTGGAGAAAACAGGCAGATTAAACACAGGGACACTTCGGGCTGTGGGTGGGAATGAAGGACCTGGAGCTCTGCATTCCTGACAGCACAAACTTCACACATGCATCAGAGAGGATGAGAAGGTGATGCTCAAAGTATTCTGTTAAGAACTGAGCCCCAGGGACAGTGAGATGGCTTGGCAGGCAAAAGTGCTTGCCTTGAAGTTGACAGCCCGAGTATCATCTCAGAATCCTTGGAAGGAGGAGAGAATGACACCGGAAGTTGTTTTCTCTCCTGCACGGGCATACACATACACCACCACTGTCAGGAACACGCCCTTAATCACAGAGCTTGGGAGGCAGAGGCCGGTGGATCTCTTTGAGGCCAGCCTGCTCTACAGAGTGAGTTCCAGCACAGACTGTGCTACACAGAGAAACGGTCTCGAAAAACCAAAGCCAACCAACCAACCAACCAAACAAACAAAAAGAATAGTTAGAACAGATCACAAAAGTGAGACTTCACATTGGAGCATGAACAAGAATAAAGCCAGTAGGAAATACTTGTATAAAGCACTGTATGTGAGAGACTGGAATGTAGTTCAGTTGGTAGTGGGATTGCCCAGCATGAATAGTGCCCTGAGTTCTGCAGCACTGCAGAAACAGTGTGGTGGCACATACTTGTAAGCCTAGCACTTGGGAGGTCATTTGAGGTCATTCTTGGCTACATGCCAACTACAATGCCAGTCTGGGCTACATGAGGTCCTGTTACAAACAAATACCCACAACACCCACCCACCGCGATAAAGTACAAAATTCTGTTTTCAAAGGACTTGTAACTAGTTGATAAGCTATGGAGTCAGTGTGGAAAGTTATTGGCTATGGAGCATAGTAGGTGCTAGCAGAGAAGAAAATAACTCCTGCTGGACTGACAATAAGGTCTTCTTATCCAACATTTTCCAGTTTTTACGTTATTCCTCCAACTTTTCAAGTCTGAAGGCCAGTTTTACTAAAATCATACAGATAGCAAATCAAAGCTCAAGAGAAACAGTATGTCTCCCATATCCCTGGGACAGCAGGGGCCAGCCAAGGGCAGCTATTAACCAGAACAAAGGTCTTCTGAGCTGCACTGCAACTATGTTTCAATAGAAACAAACTGTTGAGCAGAGCCTTGGAAAACGAGCACATTTTAGACAAACGAAAGGCCTTGGAAGAGAGCTTCCCACGGCATGAATCTGCTCAGGGGACAGCAGACGAGGAGAAACAGTAAGGTTGGTTCCAGAGGGCCTTCCTAACTCACCCCGCCACGGTGCTTTATGTCCACTTGGGTGAAAAGAAACCCCAACGGGAGTGAGGTGAAGAAAGCACATAGAGATGTGGACGCCTAGAACTGAAATAATGGGGTGGGTGCCAGAACATCCTCCCATATTTCTGTTACTCAGGTAACAAGTTTTGCCTGAAGGAATCAGAGATCCTGTGATTTTTTTTTTTTTTTTAGAAATTTAATTTGCAAGACTTTTAAAATAATTTATTATAAGTAAATATTAGCAAAAAATACACAAATCAGAGATCCAGTCAAAATGATTGGGTAAAGGGTTCCTTTAAATAGGGCTTCAAAACACAAACAGGAGTTGTTTACTTGACGGACAGCCGTGTGTCACTGCAGTGACCACATGTGGCCTGTCACAGTGGTCTTTCCAGGGAAAACCCAGGTGTTTTTAACCTGCCATTGTTAACTGCTTACCCAGGTCACAAATTCCTGGGTGCAAGGAGCTACTATATGGAAGAGCCTTGCACTGCCTCTTAGAAACCACTTGGCCAATAAATGCTAGCTATTATTATTGTCAAATAATAATATTTGATATGTTCTCTGGATATGTTCGCTCATGATTGAAACTTCCCCCTTTTATCCATGGGAAGGGCAGGGGCCAAGCCTCACAAGCATGAACTCTGCAATCACTGCCTAGTCACAAACTTTGAGTCTCAGTGTCCCCATCTATAAAATGGGCTCGGTAGGAGTTATTTTAGTTAATCTAAGAGTTAAGTGATGCATCTCAATGTGGTTTGTGTGCAGCAATTTAACACACCACGCTTTCTTTTAGACTTTGAAAGAAATGCATTAATAATGAGTGGAATGAAAATAGCTTATGAATCTTTTAAAAAAAAAAACCTCCCATTTCTTCTATGCACAGGTGGAGTTTCGTAAAATACTTAATATATTACAAGTCACAAGGGTGGAGTTAGAGAGCACAAAGTATGTGAAATGCAGTCCTTCCGCACTGTAGTTTGAAGGACACACGTGCATAACTGTTTTTGTCTTATACCTCTTGAAATGTCCCATAATTATCACAGGTATATGAAATTCAGCTGATAAAATTTCAAAAATGTGAAGGTTAAAGCTGCACACTTTCCACCTAGATAGAAAGGGCCCACCACGTGAACTTTTATGCATTTGATACGCGCATAGTGTAGACACACGCATGTGTGTGGGGGGCGGGCATGTGCCTGTGGAGGGGTGTGTGCATGTACCCTTGTGGGGGCCAGAGGTTGACACTGGGTGTCTTCTCCTATCATTACCCATGTTATAATCTTAAAATGGGGCGTCTCACTAAATGTGGAGCTCACTGATAAAGGCTAGACGGTCTGGTTAAGTTCACCCTGCACCCCAGCTTTTTGTAGAGGTGCTGGGGATTAGAACTCAGGTCCTCCCGCTTGCACAGCAAATACGTTAGCCACTGAGCCATCTCCCCAGCTTCACCGTGTGTATTTTATCAGTGCATTAGGTAAAATGATATTAAACACGTTTTTAAAAAGATACTTACATCATAATATACACCCTGACCTGGCCAAGACAGTGCTTTTTTCTTTGAGTCCGTGGGGATATCGAGCAGTTCACATCTGTAAGGGTTACCTGGAGATGGAAGCAGAGGCAGCTGTTCTGAAGAGATGGGAGCAACATTTTAGTTAACCTGACCTAAGGGTGCAGTGAGACTGGAGACCAGGGAAGTGATGCTATGCTTCTCCCACAAGCTGTGCTTGAAGTGCAGCCGCAGCAGCCGCGGCCCCAGCCATGTCTGCAGACTCTCCCTCAGCAGGTGAGCTGGGCAGCTTCCCTAGGCCACTGGTGAGAGGTCAGCACCTCGGCTGCCCCTTTAGCTTTCTTTGATTCTACTACCGAATTCATGCCACTGATAGGAAGTCATGCAGTTTTGATTTCAAGTCACATTTTACCTTTTGTCTTCAAAACCAGTGTGTCATAGGCCTTGGTTGGCACCGTAGGAGGAAAAGGCTGATGAGTGCGAGCTTTAACACCGGTGTAGAGGTCCTTAGGTGATGTGAAGGTCGGAAACATGGCACCACGGCTTATGTGTGTGTGGTAGGGATGTTCAACTGGATATGATGAGCATATTTCTCTACAATTGAAAAAAAATCCAATATTTACTGGGCTCCTTTGCTGCAGCAGACACTGTTCTAATTCCTGTGGAGACAGCATAGACTACACTACTTTACCCGTGGAGCTAGCATTCTGTAGAAGCTACCATAAACAATGAAATCTTCTTAATTTCGCCAGATAATCAAAACTAAACTTGAAAAATAACCCGACCTAATTATTAGTGAGTAGTTTTCCTAAATTGCTAACATAAAGCAGACAATGCATTAATTTTACAGTTTATAAGGAGTATAGGAAGAATTTTTTTTGTTGCTTTTAACTTCCTACATTTTTAAACTTAATATATTTTTAAAATTTGTATGTGCATTGGTGTTTTGCCCACATGTCTGTTTCTCTGTGTGAGGGTGTCAGATCCCCTGGAACTGGGGTTACAGGCAGTTGTGAGCTGCATGTGGGTGCTGGGAATTGAACCCAAGTCCTTTGGAAGAGTAGCCAGTGCCCTCAACTGCTGAGCCATCTTTCCAGCCCACTGCTTCAGGTTTTAAGAAAATCTGTATATTTTATTTTTACAGAATCATCTTGAACATTTGGCCCAGTAATCCAACATCTTGGACAGGACTTCCAACCCAAGCTGCCTGATATAGTTTTACTATTGCTCGGAGCACTGGCACAGACTCAGGGAACGTGCAGAAGCTGTATGAGACGGAGAGGACCGCAGAATAGAAAGTGCTGTTTATAATCAGGATTCAAGAACACAAGATAGGTGCTATAGGCTGAATTGTGTTTCCTCTCAAAACCTGGGTGTTCACATCCTACCCCCAAGGGTGTTATACTAGAAACTAATTTACAAATAGGGTCAGTGTGCACGTGATCAGGCAAGAGGTGGGGGTAGGTCACAGAGAAATGGGGGTGGGACCCTGACTTGAAGGCTGTGTGTTAAAAGTGTTAAACTTGGACATGGGGAGGCATGCGCTAAGAATGCCACACGAGGTCAGAATTGAGGGGTCACATCTATATGCCGGAAGGAGCCAGCCCTGCCTACACCAGAGTGCTGCATTTCTAGCCTGCCACTTAGAAGCTCACACCCAAGAGAGCTGAACCCAAGGAAGTAGTCAGCAGAAAGGGCTTGTCCTTTCACACCCCCAGGTGACATGTTTTAAAAATCCCCAAACAAGGATTCGTCAGAGGTTGTGTTTTAATACCCCGCTCCCCCAACCTTGACCTGGATTCTGACAGCTTTTTTGCATAGCTCTTTGTTTTAGCTGACACACACTTTTAAAACACTAACATTTCCAGTTAGGTGCAAGAGACCTTCGTTGGTCCAGGAGCACCCACTGCTCAGATCTGGCTTCTTAAGCCAGTTTCTAATAAAAGGAGCTGCTTTCTGAGGTTCTGGCTGATTCTGGGAGTGGGCAAGAAGCGAACAAGATGACCCAGAAATATCTTATAGTGCCAGAAAATAGGTGAATAATAAAAGTAACAGCCTGTGCACAGCCCCACTCTAGTGAGGGGGATGCTAATACAGAAACAGATTCAAAGACCAGCCTTCAGCCAGCGTGAGACACAAAAATAACTGGCACTGGGGTACTTTCCTGAGTTCCTAAACCAAAACAGGCACATGTTTGAAATAGGTGATTAAAAAATTACAAAAGAGTATATAAAACTCCCAAACAGAACACCAGGATTTTTTTTTTTTTTTTTGACAGAGACTAATGTCGTTCAGGCTGGCCTCAGACTCGTTTTCTAGCTGAGGATGACCTAAAAATCACGGTCCTCCTGCCTCTTCCTCCACAATGCTGGGCTTAAGGGAATGTGTTGGGAGTGAAAGCCAGGGCCTGGTGCACAGCAGGTAAGTGTGTTACCATCTTAGCTATATTCCAGCCCCGCAGAACTTAAGAAAGTGCTTGGCTCCTGGAAGGCAGTGCAGACTCCAGATGCTGTGTGCACACATCCGCTTTCTTAGGAGCACAGTGGGGAAGGGACGACAGGAGTAACTGCACTGGGGATGCCAACGAGCATTCCTGAGCCTAGTGGTGGTCACGTCAGCAATAAGCCAAGCAGAACAGGGTGGTATGGAAATAGCACTTTACCCCCGTGGTCTTCCTCAAACACACCACCCTAGCTTTACCATTAAAAAAGCCAGCCAAGCCAGGTGTGGCGGCGCACGCCTTTAAGCCTAGCACTCTGGAGGCAGAGGCAAGTGGATCGCTGTGAGCTCGAGGCCATCCTGGTCTACAAATTGAGTCCAGGACAGCCAAGCCAAGGATACACAGAGAAACCCTGGCTTGAAAAACAAAAACAAAAACAGACAAACAAACGAAAAAACCAGCCAAATTCCACTTAGGGCCATTCTGTGACTAGTCTATAATGCTCAAACACTATTAAGATTATCAAAACAAATAAAGTCTAAGGAGCTGACCCAGCCAAGAGACACCTGAAGAGACCTACATTAAATGTAATATGGTGTTCTAGGTGCAAGCTTGGAACAGAAAGAGGATAGCATGTAAAAGCGATCAGATCTGAAATGTGGGCTCATTAACCACAGTGCATCGTTTCTGGCTCATTTGCTATGAAACGCATGCTGTGAGAATGCTAAGGGGTTCGCAGTTGGTAAAGTAGGGTGCGTGAGGAATCTCTGTTTTAACTTCTAACTTACACATATAAACCTAAAGGGAAGCTAAAGTTAAGTTGTATTGTAAAAGACTGACTGGACATAAGTGAAGAGAAATAAAGTATCAGTGCCTTGGACTTGCGCCACACCGTCTTCCAACACTTAAAATGCAGCTTTCAAGAAACGTTTCATCTGGGCTTAACCCAGCTAAGTCATAAGCATGCTATCTTTTTTATTGTAAAAAGGAGGAAAATATACAGTGTATACTTACCCCACAGTTGAATTAAGTGGTTTAGGTAACCTAAAATAGAAACAGGAAAAAAGTCCTCACTTAAGTTGAGGCTTTTTAAAGGTTTGAATTCCTATTAGGAACTTAAGAATATTAAGATATATTCTGTCTTTGAACCATGTTGACATGTAGGCAAATTTTTATTGCTTTGCACAGTAATAAGACTGGGAATGGTATTTTCATATCTTGGTTGCCTATTTATCTATTTCCCCACTGATTTCAATTTGGTCCTGGTCATTAAACCTTTTGCATTTTTTATTTGTGGGGAAGGTTCATGGGCTGAGGGCTCCTGCTCTTACGTCCTCTGTCATAATCAAGCGGTAGCCAGAGCACCCTAAGAGCCTGACGTCATGTGTGATACCATTGTGTGTCCTAAAGCGACCTGTGTAGCCTGGCTGGGAGGATATGTAAATATTGGCTACGCCTTGTCCCTTTGCCCATGGCTGCCGATCTCTCGTGACAAGTGAATACTGCGCAATCCCAGAGGGTAGAGAACAGAAACCAGCCAAGTTCCCCGAGGCACAGATGTTCTGATCCGGAACACTCTGCTTCGGTGTACTTTCTAACTACTCTGAGCCCACAGGCCGCGGGTTGACACTGAAGCCCTGCAGGCAAGGCCCCTGCAGAGGGGGAGTTATCCACTGATCGATGATGGGCAACTACTTCCAGTTTGTGCTCAGGAGACTCTGAAAGACTTCAGGTGCAGGAAATAATCAATGTTATCACTGCACGATAAAATAAATCGGGAAAATTTAACACACTGTTAAGCTGTTTTTAGATATCCTCCATACTGGATCTAGTCACAAGAAGGCAGCAAGCCATATAACTGCACTATTGTATAATGTATTATCAACACTCAGTTCACTTAAGCCGTCACGCTTTTTATCTTTATTTGTATTCTGTGGGTGTGAACTGAAAAAACAAATCATTTCCTGTCTTCCAGCTGTTACAGAGGCAGAAATACAGGGGTGCAGGAAGTGACGAATATGTGAATCTAAAGGATCTAGTGTTGCCAGACTGTTCTATATAAATAAAACACAAGTTGGCATCTAAATTTGTTCTCATGTGACAAAGTTTGCTATGACATTTCATGACTAAAATGGACTTGATTCAAAATGAAAAAAATGAGATGAACTCATTTTAAATAATTAAAAAATTTTAAAGATACAGATTAACAGATGTTCTGAGACACCAATTTCTTGACATCAGTCCATTTATTCTGACATGTTTGAGCTGAGTTAATGAAACTCAAATATGTAAAACTTGGACAAACACAAATTTGGCTCCCTCCAGTGGCTCAGTTCTGTATTGCATTAGCTTCTTTAACTTTTTTTTTTTTTTTTTTTTTTTTTTTTTTTTTTTTTTTTTTTTTTTTGGAGACAGGGTTTCTCTGTGTAGTCTTAGCTATCCTGGACTTGATTTGTAGACCAGGCTGGCCTCGAACTCACAGTGATCCACCTGCCTCTGCTTATAACAAATCTTAAGAGTTAAGTGTTTCTGCAATTGCTCTATGTTGCTTGTACATAGAAACCAGGTTCCATAAGGGGGTGACATTTTATTTTTACTTGAAAATAAAGTCATTCCTTTTCAGTATATATAGAATTCATTTCAAAACAACAATTTAATATGCTGGGGCACAATACCTTAAACTGAAGGTGAGATAAGAAATATCCCTTATCCATAGAGAGGCAGTAATTTTACTAAGAGTAGGTGATAATAGCCTCTCTCCTGACAAATTCCAGTCCTGTTGAGGACTCTTGGCATCCCCAGTGACTCTTTAAAAAACATCTTGCAGATTCTTACTAGCTGGAGTAGGGGGAAAGCAGGGATGTGGTCCAAGACGACCTGCCCTTTAGTCCTTCTGTTAAAGACCAGATAATCTGTTCGGTTCGTTTGTTTCCATCTGTTAATAGCTTACTTCTGGTGTTCGTGATCATTAACATGAAGGAAAGGCTTGTTTCTATAAACGGGCTTTTACATTTCTCACACAGTTCATTTCCACTTGAAATACTCTGCGAACTTACACCAAACTGCCCCTGCCTGGGACTTACAAGGAATCATTTCCGTAGACATCACTTTTCTTGTTCTGTGTCAAATGGTAGAACTGCTCAATAGGAAGCTTTCTGAAAAGACAACAGGCTCCAGTGAATATCTTTTTTTTTTTTTTAACCAAAATACAGCACATCCATTAGATAGGAAAGGGCAAGTAGTGGATGCAGTCATGAGTATATGGGACTGCTATATAGAATATGCAAAAGCTAGTGCTTTAAGTTAGTGGTAAAGACGTTTTCAGTAAACAGGATGGGGGAAACGTAACCATCTCAGCTCGGCATTTCGAAAGAGATCATTTCAGCTGCTGTCAAACCTAAAGAGCACAGGAATGGTGGCGCCCACCCACAAGTCCACCAGCAGGGTGTGGAGGCAGGATGGGAAGCTCAGCTTAGGTCACAATAAACAGATCTTCTTTTAAAAAGTGAAAATAAAAAAGAGGGCTTGAGCTATGGCTCAGTGGTTAAGAGTGTGCACTGCTCTTGTAATGGACCAGAGCTCAGTTCCCAGCACCCACTGAGTGGCTCACACCACCTTTGGCCTCTGCGGGCAACTGCATTCATGTGCACGTACCTATAAACAGACATGCACCATATGCATAATTTTGAAAAGAAAATACCCATCTCCCTAAACAACACCAAGAAGAGGGTAAATCTATACAAATAATTAAATGTTTTACATTGATAAATAGATTTTTGTTGTTGTTATGGGGGAGCTGTGTGCAAATGTTCATCAACGTCTGAGACAGGGCCTCCTATCGCTGCTGAGAAGGCCAGGGTAGCTGGACCATGAGCTTCTGGCCGTTGTCCTGTCTCTGCCTCCCATCTTACCACAGCAGTGCTAGGGTGACAGGTATAACTGCTGTGTCTGCTTTCTGGTGGGTTTGGGGGATCTGAGCTCAGAGGTCTTGTGTGGCAAGGGTGTTAGCTGCTGAGTCATGTTCCTAATGCACATTTTTGATATTTCATATTCTGATTATAAAGAACAAAAATAATCTATAAGTAAAGCAAAGACAAAACAAGTAGAGGACAAGAGCTGAAAAAGAAATACAAACGCTGTTACATATACACAAACAAAAAAGGCATGCAACCAGTAATCAAAGAAATATATTCTCAGAATCATGAGAAAGAACGGACTCAGAATGAATAAAAGCTGTATAGCCGGAAAACACAGTACAGTGGCCGAAGCACAGGGAAACGGATGCTTTTAGAACTTTTACAAGAATAGAAGCCATTTGGGCCACTTACACTACATTAAAGACACTCAGATGTTATGACCCACAACTTCCACTTAGGAGAAACATTTGTGATGAGCTGAAGCCCTAGAGCAGGCAGTTCATTATGGTACAGGTAAAATAATTGTTTTTTTTTTTTTTATGTGTCTCATCTTTGGCCCATACATTCTATGGCTACTGAGATTAAAATAAAGTGGTTCTATTTTACTATCTGGATTATAAAAAAAGAAAACAATCCAAGTTGTTTACTACAAGGATCATACGAGTCCCTACATTAACAAAACCCCCACCATACATTTTCAGTTGGCACACAAAAATTGTCACTAGTAACCAAGTCGTGGGCATGGAAGGAGGCTCTGAGAAGGTGGCGTTGCTTCCCTCTCAGAAGGGAAGTGGGAGGCAGAGCTGTGGTCATGGGTGTCTGGGCTTCCTGGGTAATGTTTTTATGTGAGCTCAGTGGTCACTGTGGTCACCTAGAGTCTTCTGAAGCCACCGTTTATTTCTCCGGTGTGTAGGTATGACGAAGCTCCTCACCAAGGGTAGCTACTCACCTGGCAAGTCAAAGTCTAGTGCAGACGTGGGTTTAAGACACACATTGCCTGCCCACATTTGATCTTGCCAAGGGGCAAGTTCCAAATGAGGGGAGTAGGCAAAATGACAGTCCTGTAGCTAACATACCTCTTGACACCATACTCATGCTGCCCTCTTCCTGAGAGGGAAGAACCAAAAGGAATTCTGTGAGCAGCAAATCTATTCAGATGTCTGTTGTACTTACTCTACAGGAGTCCCTGACTGTGAGCCCTTGGATCGCTCTTGATTTTGCCCTTGCTAATATGGCGACTTCGGAACTCCTCTCCTTAAAGTGCAGACCTGAAGGTTTTATATGGGCTTGTAATGGAAGTTTTGGGTTCTTTGTAAACTCAGTTATGTTATGTAAATATGTTTTTGTTTTAATCCCAAGTGTGGGATTTTAGTTGGGGCTTTAGTTCGTCCCACAGCTAATAATTGCCTCCTCCTAGGTGTGGTCTTTGCCTGCCTCATATGGCTCAGGGAGGGGTGTGGTCTAGGACTCTAAGGAAGATAAATACGAGGGTCCGGAGAGAGTGAGTGTGGCATGTGGCATGTGGCATGAAGCAATTTGGAGAGACCAGAGACCAGAGATGGATGGATGGTGTTGTGGCTTGGAGCCAGACAGAGAGAAGCATCTCAGAGGAGACTTCTGGCTGTGTTTGCTGTTAACAGAGATTGGTATTGCCCCAAAAGAACCCATTGACCTTAAACATCCAGGAGAAGTAAAGGGGTCTGTACCCCTCTCCCCACTAAATCTTCGTCCTCGCATACCTAGTGTTAGAGTGTTGGAAGGGATTGGGGTGCAGGAGGGAGGTAGAGGCAGTCAGTACTCCAAATAAAATAGAGTTTAAAAGCTAGTGTCAACATGGGCTCGCCTAGCCTCGGATGTGCCTGGAGCGTATGATCGCTAATGCGTATTGATGCCTTGGTGTCTGATGGGCCTTGTTCTTATGTACTGATGCCTTGGTGTCTGATGGGCCTTGTCCTTATGTACTGATGCCTTGGTGTCTGATGGGCCTTGTTCTTATGTACTGATGCCTTGGTGTCTGATGGGCCTTGTTCTTATGTACTGATGCCTTGGTGTCTGATGGGCCTTGTCCTTATGTACTGATGCCTTGGTGTCTGATGGACCTTGTTCTTATGTACTGATGCCTTGGTGTCTGATGGGCCTTGTTCTTATGTACTGATGCCTTGGTGTCTGATGGACCTTGTTCTTATGTACTGATGCCTTGGTGTCTGATGGGCCTTGTTCTTATGTACTGATGCCTTGGTGTCTGATGGGCCTTGTTCTTATGTACTGATGTCTTGGTGTCTGATGGGCCTTGTTCTTATGTACTGATGCCTTGGTGTCTGATGGGCCTTGTTCTTATGTACTGATGCCTTGGTGTCTGATGGGCCTTGTTCTTATGTACTGATGTCTTGGTGTCTGATGGGCCTTGTTCTTATGTACTGATGCCTTGGTGTCTGATGGGCCTTGTTCTTATGTACTGATGTCTTGGTGTCTGATGGGCCTTGTTCTTATGGGTTGAGGCTTAGAGAGGGTCACTGGCTGCACACGGCCCTATTATTAACATTTCATTCTCTAGCTGTGGCTTATCTTTCCTAATTTATCTCTTTTACATGCTTTAGAATAACAAAAAACTAGTTACCTAGGTTTTTAGTAAACCAGGCAACTGGGAGCATTAGATAAGGCAAGAAAGAGAGTGTGCTCTGTGCCACATTTTATGGATTCCATTCTGGGTAAATATAATAACCTTAGCAAATAATGTGGCATTTAATTTAATTTGCTGCTTGATTTTCTTTTTCTTTCTTTCTTTCTTTTTTTTTTTAAACCTAAGGCCTTGTGTATGTTAGGCAAGTTCTTCACCAGTGAACACTGAAGTCTACCCTGAATCACTTTTTTCTTTTATTTTCCATTTTGAGACAGGATCTTTCTTACCAAGTTGCCAGGCCTTGAATTTCTGATCCTCCTGCCTCAGCGTCTCAGTTAACATGGATTACAAGCCTGCACCTCCAGGCCCAGGCTCCTTTTGTTTTGTGTTTTGAGCACCCTTACTGAAAAAATGACCTTACAGTTTGTCGCTTGAAAATATGAGCTGGTCAGTTAGTTTAGTGGGTAAAGGTGACTGCTGCCAAGCCCGATCAATTTCTGGAACCCACAGAATAGAAATAGAGAACCAACTCCCAACATTGGCCTCTGGCTTCCATGTACTCCACCCTGGATACACATGAAAAAAACCAACATACAAAAATTGTGTCCTAGCTGGGAGGTGGTGGTGCACACCTTTAACCCCACCACTTGGGAGGCAGAGGCAGGTAGATTGCTGTGAGTTCAAGGCCAGCCTGATATACAAAGCAAGTCCAGGATAGTCAAGGCTACACAAAGAAACCCTGTCTCGAAAAATCAAAAACCAAAACACACACACACACACACACACACACACACACACACACACACACAGTGTCCTGCAGTCTCAAAATACTAGAACAAACTAGAAAACAGAGTCTCAGGCCAAGAACATCTGTACGAACTGGGCCAGCTTTTTGCTCAAGAAAAAACATTTTTAACTTAATCTCCTCCTATCTTTTATCTCATTTAGTTCAATTTTAATTTTATGTATATGGGAATAAGTGCTTGCATGTTTATCTGTGCATCACATGCATATAGCACCTGTGTAGTCTAGAAGTGGGAATCAGACCTCCCACACCTAGACTTACAGACGGCTGTGGGCTGCCACGTGGGTGCTGGGAGCTGAACCCAGGTTTTCTGGAAGAGCAGCCAGTGCCCTTAATTGCCGAGCCACCTCTCAATCTTCATTTGGTTTTAGGTAAGTGTGGAATGAATAGAAAATTTCTAACCACAATATGTTAATATCTCAGATGACAGCAACATAAAACAAAACCTATTGACTTAACCACTAGCTTTTCTCCTTGTGCCTTTTCATAGACAGTGAAAGAAGTCTAGAAGCGGGCACGCTGACGAGGAACTAACAATGTAAACGAGGAAACGGCCAGTGAAGACCTTCTGTGGGCGTGAATGCCGCAAAGTTCACTTACTTTGGCCAGATCTCTCCACCAAATCCATAATGCTGATGTCCTTTGCCCATGACACGGGGAGGCTCACATTTTGGCCTGTGTTCTTCAGGAAGGGCAACTGGGATAAGGCCACCATATTCCCTGTCGGCGCCCCAGGGGATCCTGCACTGCGGCAGGGACTCCCTCAGCTCCTGATACCTGTGAGAGAGGAGAGACTTCTGACAGTGCTCGGCTGCGGAAAAACCTCCTCAGCTTTGCTAGGATTTTAGGTCATGCTCTCAGAATATAGACTTCTCAGACTATGATATACTCTGGTTATTGAGTGTCATGTGACTACTAAAGGGACAAGGTTAGCCCTCTCAACAACGGTGGTGCTTAGTTTGTAAAAAAAACAGCCTTATCAGATGTAACTTGCATGCCATGGAATTCATCAGTTTTAGTTGACCCACAAGTGAGTACAGAAGATATATATATATATATATATATATATATATATATATATATATATATATATATATATCCATTTAAATGACCAGAGTCAATTTTATAGCATTTCCCTGACCTCAGTATGAAGCCCGTGTCTATTAAGGAATCCACCTTAACTCTACCACAAGCACCTACCTTCTTTATAGACCTTCATATAAACAGACCCATATACTATGTGGCTTTTATGTTGGCTTCTATGCTTTTGAGGTTGAAACATTATGTGGCACGGACCAGGACTTCATTCCTCCTAACGGCTGTATAGTATTCTACCAATGGATACTCCATTTTGCTTAACCATTCATCGGTTGGTAGATAGCCAGCTTTTAAGAGTATTGCTGTACTAAATCAGTATTTTTGTTTGAGTACTTTATTTAGTTTTCTAGGGAGCACTACCAAAAAATGAATAATATGGATGTATCACATGTTAATTTGTGTTTAATTTGCTGGGAACCGCTGGGCTATTCTATAGTGGATGCTTCATTTTATACTTCTAAAAGGATGGTTTAAGGGTTCAAATTTCCATATTCATGATAGCGCTTGTTGTTTCTGTTCGAAAAAGAACTGTAGCCATTTTCACAGATGTGAAGGAGTATGTCACTGAAATTAAAAATATATATATATATAATTTTTAATTTGAATTTTCTTAATGACAACAGCATTTTTGTGACTAATTCTTTGGAAAATAGATATTTGATTTTGTGTTTTTAAAATTTGTTTTGTTTTTTAAGGTTTATTTATTATGAACACCATGTTTTGCCTGCATGTAACACCTACAGGCCAGAAGAGGGCACCACATCTCACTATAGATGATTGTGAGCCACCGTGTGGTTGCTGGGAATTGAACTCAGGACCTCTGAAAGAGCAGACAGTGCTCTTAACCTCTAGGCCATCTCTCCAGACACCTTGTCTTATTTCTTAATTACAAGTTCTTCGTAAGTCCCAGACACAAGTCCCTTATTAACTATACTATGAAAATATGCCCTCTTATTCTGTACACTTTCTTTTCACTTACTTGAGAGTATCTTTTGAAATATCAAAGTTCCTAATTTTGATAAAGCTCCATGTATTTTTACTTCTGTTGTACAGATTAGGAAGTCACACATAAATATATTGCAAATCTAAAATCATAAAAATTTATTCCTGCTTTTCCCTCTATGAGTTTTATGGTTATAGTCTTTGTTTTTATATCCGTGTCTCTCAATAATAATGAGTTAAATCTTATATATGATATAAGGTAAGGGTCAAACTTGCTCCTTTGTGTTTGGATCTCCCTGGCATCATCTGTTGAAGAGACTTGGAGTATTGCAAAGGAATACTACCAATACCGTCAAGGCACTGCTTGCTTCCCAGCAGTTCGGTGAGGTCCCTATGTTGACAAACGCTGTGCTTCGATGGAGGGGACTGAGCCATAACTGGGGGACTGAGGGACTGAGTTCTATATGTGGGTCAATGTATTGTTGAAAAGAAGCAGCCGAAGTCTCAAGTCAGAGGATTAAGAGTGCTACTGCACTGCTCTATCTAGGGTATTTGGATAAGTTTGGGGGACTCGTAAAACCTTAGGCAGAACTTAGTTGGTTACATGAGCCATTAAAACTGGGTTTGCATCTCCGTCTTTAGAGCTGGTATGGAGGTCAGAAACTTGTGAGCACAGCGGAAGAGGGCTATGGAAAAGTACAAGAGAAAAGCAGAAGCGTCTTCTATGGGACTGTACTCTGAGGGTGTGTGGGAGGCAGAGGGAGACATGGAAGAGGAGCTCAGAGAGGCAAGAGCTGCTGGGCACTTCTCTCTGTCAGCACAGAGCACAGCTTGGAGCCCCCCCCCCATCCCCACAGTAACAACTAAGTATAATGGAGAATTAACACTCAGGACTGTCTTACGAATGGCACCAAGAGTGATATGAAACGTCTAGATAAACAACTACTAACCTACGGCCGGTGGAACCACCAACTTTTGTAAACGGCATTTTACTGAACTATATATGATGAGTCTGTGGCTACCTGACCCTATATACAACAGCAGGCTTGAGCATCTGATGAAACCATAAAGCAAAAAAAAAAAAAAAAAAAAAAAAAATACTCTTTCTGGCTCGTTCCGGAGAACATGTCCCAAGCTCTGCACCAACCAGTTTAGGAAAGCGCAGTGACCGCTCTGGGGTCCTGGCAGACAGCGGTCAGCCTTTCCCTTTTCCCAGCTCTGACTATGATCAACACATATGGCTTAGGGGACATGACAAGGGAAACTATTCAACAGTTGTGATTAATGACAAGCGAAGCTTTAATTTCTAAGTTTGTAAGGTTACATTTAAGTCATAAATGAGTCAATTTCTCAATATCTGACCCCAGTAAATTACATTGTCCCAGAAGATGAGCCAGAAAGAAATGGTAATCAATCATGCATACTGGTATCCAGTGAAGCTGAAAAGTTGAAAAAAAAAACATTAAAAATAAGAGGTAATGCCCAAATAACCTTTGACTTCTCCAACTTCCTCTACCCCTGCAATCTTCCTCTCTGCCCCAGGTGGCAGGGACTCATGCCAATTCAACTGCCTAGGTCTACGGAGTGATGGATAAACAGGTGTGAGCTATCACACTAGTATCTTCCTTCCTTCCTTCCTTTCTTCCTTTTTTTTCTTATTTTAGATACTCAAATCTATTCAACCTTCACCCCTCAGCTTAATACACATAACGCGTATAGGAGGAGCTGTTTAAAATATAAGTTGAGGTTTTAGGATGAAATAATTATTTCAAATAAAATACTCCTTAACAAAGAGGATAATCATAAAATTGTTGGTGTTTTAATCTGTAGTCACAGAAAATTGTTTAGTTTGTTTTAGGCAAGGTTATGGATGAACCAAAACCTATTAAAGTTACTGTGTAGAATCTTCAGAATCAATCCCAAACTTAGAGGGCTCCGTTTCACTAGTCACTATGGGAAGGCATGGTTACAAGAAAGCTCAGAATAAACTTCTCATTTTTTAAAAAGCTTACTGAGAACTAATAGCAGTGTGTGTGTGTGTGTGTGTGTGTGTGTGTGAACATGTGTGCATATGTGCTTTTGTGTGTGCGTGTGTTTCAAGAATAAAAAAAAAACAATGAAGTGAACACACTTTTAGAGTGCAGTGGGAGAATTTGATGTCTGCCTTTTATAGTATACGGCAGCATATGATTTTAGTTTTAACTGATTAACCATGCAGGCTAACCATGTTTTGCTTTCTCTTTCATGTGATAAATGGGAGTGCTAAAGCGTGTGTGTGTGTTAGAAAAAGTCACTAGTGTGATGAATCTTCTGCATTTTTCTAAGTTTTATTTTACCTGTCTTCTGAAGCGGTTGGGCGGATGCTTGTTTCGAGTGGGGTGTGCAGCGCATTAGAGTAGAAGGTGTCTGACAGGATGTCAGCCCCTTCAAGCTCCCTGCAACAGTAGGGCTTGCCGTGAAGTACTTCCATGCTTCTTGCCTTAACAAGCAGTCTGCAGAGTAAATAGATAAATAAAAGATGAGCGTTTAGAGACTGTCTTGGTTAGTGTAACAGTGACTCTGCCTTAAGTGGGACAGGAAACTTTTTCTGCTGCCAAAATTCAACTCAATCGATGCACAAAAATCAAAGACTTATTTTCTTATGGCCTGTTGAGGGTCTGTGGATTCTGTCAAGCCTGTAATAAACAGTAAAGTAAGCTTCTTTGGAAATAACTTCAACTTGAAGCAAACCCGCGCGAAGTGGGAGATGAACAGATAACGAGTCTCTTAACTACAATTTACTTTCTTGCCTCAAACTTAACACTATTCAGAAACAATCAAGGAGGCTTCTACCCTGGCCTTTCTATGCAGAGAGACTCTTCATTAACAGGTCAAGAGCCAGTCCTCTAAAAGGTTTGCGGATTCTAGAACAGGACTGGTCCACAGTTTAACTGGGTTGCGGAGCACCTCGGGGGGGCCCCCATTGCGGGACACTGGGTTCCCCCACAGCGCTGGAGAAAAGAGCGCCCCTTCGGAGGACTCGGGGACCGTGGGCTCAGCGCAGCCAGGGGTTTCACGCACCTGGCACATCTGCCCAGGAGCTCTGCCCGACCGTGCCTCCCCTTCTTGTGGCAGGAGCTGGTGGGTCTCCGCGGGGCGTGGAATTTCGTGGTCTTCCGCACCTGCGGGCCCCGGGAGCTTGCGGGCAGGTGCGGGGGAAGAAGGCCGAAGGGCCCGGGGCAGCGCGGGGGCGGGGTTGAGGTTGCCTGTGACGGCGACGGTGACCTCGCACTAGGTAACACATGCTGAGGGTGGGGCGCCTGCGTGGCCCGCCTGGAGTGCTGGCCGACGTGCGGCGGGAAGCCCCCTCAGGTTGTTTAGGACGTCCCTCAGAGGATCCCGGGCCACCAGAACTGGAAGAAGGACCAGAAGAGACGCAAGAGGACTTTGCGGCTAGGAGGAAGGTGAAAACTCGGGCTTTTCCGCCCTCGACCCTACCGCAGGCCCTGGGGTCTTGGCGCCTTCAAACCCAGGCCCCGCCCCCAGCCCCAGGCCCCGCCCCAGCCCCAGGCCCCGCCCCCCAGCTATAGCCTACATCACCCTTGCGTACCTCCCTTTTCAGGCTTCAGCCCCGCCCCCACCGTAAGTCCCGCCCCCACTCCTGTCTCTCCACCGCCCCCTGGGCCTGGCTTTCTTTAGGCCTCTCCTTAGGGTCACCTGCCCGACTCCAGGCTCCACCCCCACCCTGTATTGACTCACGCTCCGCCGCAGACTGACCCAGGGCGCTCTCTAGTGGCGTCATCTTGGCAATTCTTTCCTCCCTGGACTCTGGTCTATAGTTGCCCTAGTGCTGAGTGAGCAAGTTTACTCAAGGCCTGAGGGGGGGAGCAAAAACTCCGGTCCTGGGAAGGAGGGCGAGAAAGGTCTTGGAATCAGAAACAGATTGTTGTAGTCGGTTTGCAGTATGAGGAGCGCTTTAGGCTCCTCAGAGTTACAGAAAAGCTCGAGGCTCCCCTCTCCTAGTTGGTGGCTCACCCAATTTATCTCACAGCTCTGAGGCGTTTTTTTAGAGCTACTGGTAGCCTGCTGAGCACTAGATCAGAGAAGGGGGCCGTCTCAAGCCCTACATCATGCATGCAGCTCTTGTCCTAAACCAACAGGATGAGGAATTTGGGAAGGGGACAAGTCCTGGCCTATGGTAAGAGGATGGAATTTTTCAATATTGGAGGATTTAAAAACATTGTCTTGCCGTGTTTGGCTTTTCTCAATGCCGACATTAATTTCTCTAGAAATGAATAGTAAAAACTTACTTGTTTTCAAAAGTCTTTTTCAATTTATTATTATTTCCAAGACTGTTAGGATAAAGTGAAAGGGGGGAGGGTACCCTGGCAGGTTGGGCATCACACAGATACACACTGCACAACAACAGATCTAACACAGCAGCTTTAATGGGGCGGGGGGGGGGGGGAGCGAAAGGCTGTCTGGGAGTGGGGACATGAGGGAGAGACAGAACAAACAAGACAGAGATCTAAGGTAGCCAGGACCTTTTATTTTGTTTTGTTTTGTTTTGAGACAGGGTTTCTCTGTGTAGCCTTGGCTGTCCTAGACTCTCTTTGTAGACCAGGCTGTCCTGGAACTCACAGAGATCCTGCCCGGAGTGCTAGGCTTATCGGCCTGCACCATGGCACCCAGCTTGTTTTTCGGTTTCTGATGGAACGCCGTCCTGCTCTCTTAGCATTTTGCTGTTCCTCTGTGTGGAACCTCCCACCTCATCCCATGTCCCTATCTGCGTTACTTTTTCTCTCTAGTATTGTGACAAAAAGCCTAACAGAACTGGTCTGAGAGGGCAGCTCCCATTAGGGGAGCCACCACATGGTGGCTAGAGATGCTGCATCTGAGGCAGAGAGAGCTTGTGGGCAGCGTAGTCACACCTCAGCCAGATGAGCATGCAGAGAACCGGCCCCAAAGTGGGGCTGAGTGTAAGAGCCTTCAAAGCCTGCCCTGGGTGGTCTACATTTGCCAGCCAGGCGCCATGTCCCAAAAGTTACATAACGTCCCAAAACAATGTCACTAGTAGAGGACCAAACATTCAGACATGTAACCTGTTGGGGGCCATTGCACATTTAAATCATAATACCGGCCTTCTGGTGTTTTCCATACTAAGTTTCTCTGTATTGGCCCTTGGTCTTATTTAGCCACAGTGTGAGCATGATATATTTGATGAAGTTTTATTGTTGGTCTATGCCTGTGGATGGTGCTACACTCGGGAAGGGATGGCAACTCTAGGTGAAGTGTATGTTAAGTATACTTTTTAAAAAAGAGGGAAAATAAATGCATAGTTGGTTGAAGAAAGGAGGCTGGCCTGTGATTTCCTTTCAAGGTGGAGGTTCATTGGGAGAAAGAGCCTTGCAGCCGTGCCAGGGTCTTGAACTGGGAGAGCATTAGAAGGACAGTATATCAGGGTCTTAAGAAGAAGGAGAAGCTTCTAGGAGCTTCATTATGCGTGAGAACAAAAGGCAGGAAGCAAGAAAGTCGCCAGCCATATGAGGGTTGTGTGGATGTGAGTGGATAGGCACTGGCTAGAGCAGCCTCTTCAAAGAGACCCCCAAATGAGAGAGACACGTGACTTCTAGAACCTTTCAAGGTATATCATGGGACATTGTACATCATGGGATTTAGTTCAATGTAGCTCCCATGGCAACCAGCATAGGAGGGGCCAGCCATCACTTCACCATAAATTAGGAGCTGTAAAAGTACAACACAGGGCAGCTCTTTACCTTCTGTTCAGAGATAGGCTGGTAGGGGGTCATGGCTACTGCTGTCTTAAAGGAGCCAGCCTCTAACAGTATGGCTCTAACCTCCAGGTGGTAGAGTATTTACATTTTTATTTTAATTCAAGTGAATGTTGTTAGGGTTCAAACCTGGTACAAACAGCTGAGGTGCCTGTTTAACATATTGAAGCAGACACAGGTTCTCCCTGTAGACCCTCCTGGCTGGCGTACCCTGCTCCCTGTCCTGAACTCTTCAGTCCAGGGGTCTGGGCTGCTCTTCCCAATATAACCCAACCATTTTGGTTACCCTTCTTCTGTACTTTTGACCTCTTGGCTGCTGCCCTCCTCCCACATGGCACAGCTCAGTCTGCTCATGTCCTCTCTGGACTCTCCCAGATGTGCCCGCCTCTGGCTCTGCTCTCCACATATCTACAATAAACCTTCTCCTTCACCACACCTAGGAGCAGCCATGTCATTTCCTTTTTTCTTTCTTTCTTTCTTGTCTTCATTTAAAGTAAAGGATAGAGAAATATTGTAAAAATGTGCTTTTGCTTTCATCCCAGGTGTAGGGATGTGGTGCTGGGCTTTGGGCTGTCCGCAGCAGCTGATTGTGATTTGCCTCATGCTCCAGCAGAGGCGTGTCTTTGCCAGCTGCAGATCATTTCTGCAATTGTGTGGCATTTGGAATTCTGGGAACTTTTCAGAGGGTACATAAATGTGAGGGCCTCCAGAGTGGTGGGGCCATGGTCATTTAGGGAAGTCAATTGCTATTTAGTGTTAGGCAGTGAAATGGGAAAGGGGGGCTAAGAGGGATAGGAGGGGGGCCTGGGGGGATGGGAGGGGGCCTGAGGGGGGCAGGGGGCCTGGGGGTATGGGAGGGGGACCTGGGGTCCCCCAGGTATCTGGGGGAATTGTGGGTGGGAATAAAGGGTGGGGAAAAGGAGACCCCCACAAAGTAACAAAGCCCAGCTACTCATCTCAAGGACAGTGTCACTGATGGTTGGCTCTATATGTTTGACCAACACTTGATCCCTGGCACCTGTAGGGTAACTCACCTCAGCACAAGAGACACAGTGACCTGCTCACAGACATTCACAGTGTCTCACTACTCAGGTATACAATGACCATTGATGTCCCCAGCCCTCTCATGTCCCCTTTCTACCTCAGGTAGCTTGAACTCTTTCTCACTTGCTAATTTTCCCACCCTAGCATTCCTCCACACATGGAAGTAAGGTTTCAGAATGAAAAAATAACATATGCCTAGAATATTGTGTCTGGGTTGATGAAACTTCCAGACCATGACGAGACCATTTGTCTTCACTTAAAGAATTTGCAGGACATATATAATAATTTAAAGCTTGAATTACAGTCTACAACTTTTCTTTTAAATCTTATAGAGAGACCTTTAAGAAAGCGGCATTTCACAAATGAATTAAGTTTTTTTGAGGGAACTTTTTGGCAGATAAGAATATTCCTTAAATGAAGAAAAGCTGGATCTTATGCCCTGCCTGGAAGATGTATTAGAAAGCCTCTTTGCCAGTACTTAAAAAATTTTTTTTCATTTAAAAGCATGAAATGCTGTGCTTCATTGGTTTCGGGATATGTGTCCACTCCCCAGAACGACAGTGGTTCCACCAATAGTGTCCAGTGTTTATTTCCCCCACACCTTAGCCAGTCTTGAGTCTCTTTCACCTTTTGATGATAAGCCAAACTGACAGCTGTGAGGTGGTATCCCCTAGTTGTTTTGACTTGTAATTACTGCTCTTGGGTACCTTTTAATATAGTCATTGGCTACGTTTTGGCATCTTTGAAGTAGTGTCTCTTTATGTATTTGCTTCTGTGTGTGCGTGTGTGAGGGGGGGGGTAGATGTGTGTGTGATGTATGTACACGTGTATGTGCATGTAGTATATATGCATTTATGAGTGTGGTATATGTGTATATGGTATATGTAGATGTGTGTGGGCTGGGGTCTTGCCCAGGGATGAGGGGGTTAGGGGTCAAAGAAGGGTGGATGCAGAGCTTTGAAGGAGGAATCAGACATAGGACACCATTTGGTTTTGTTTTACAAGAGACAGACAGGAAGCGTATCCTGGTATGGCTTTACCTGCTCTGACAACCTGTGTCTCTTGAAAGCTTTATTTATACACAAAATCATTTCCTCAGAAATTTAAATTATGGATTGCATAGCTTTAAGACTTCCTTGGATACATAAGTACACAGGACCCAGAGAAACAAAGCGAGCAAACAGCAAATTTCATAAGAACTAAAAATTAGCATTATGATAAAATAATTTTTTTTTAAACTCAAAGTTTTCTTCCTTAAGATTGGTGTCGTAAGCTGGGTGTGGTGGCATACATCTTTAATGCCAGCACTCGGGCGGCAGAGGCAGGTGGATCGCTGTGAGTTCAAGGCCAGCCTGGTCTACAAAGTGGGTCCAGGACAGCCAGGGATACACTGAGAAACCCTGTCTCGAAAAACAAACAAACAAAAACAAAACAAAAGATTGGTGCCATAAAGCCTTGCTGTTACAGAAATGCTAGACAAGATGTTTCTATTTGAGTTCGATCCTGTTTCAGGTTGGCATAGATTTGATAGAATCAGAAGTTATTTCCTCCTGCCTGTTACATCACACTTATCTTTCTACAGAAGTCCAATCTCTCTGACCCTTGTCTAATTCTTCCTCTCCTTCCTCTATTTTTTTTTTATATTTGGCATAAGACCATCATTCCTTTTCTTTGATTTTTGAAATATTGTGCAGCCCCTTGTTTAAGCAAAGACGGTCTTCTTTGTTTTCCTGCAATGTCAGGAAAGTCCTGGTCTGACAAGTCTGTTCAGGAAAGCAGGCAGTTCACTGGTGTCCTCTGTGTCCATCATGAACCTTTGTTTCAGTAGGATTCTTATCTTTATTATGAGTCTATAAAGAAGAACATCAGGATTCCTAGAACTGCTTGCTTTGTCTTCAGGAAGATACCAAGGTCTGTCAACAACAGCCTGATCAAAATCTTTTCCTGTCCATGCTAGTATATATTTTTTTTTAATTTCTGAAGCTGAATATGAAAGCCTAGTGATTCGATGATGGTTCATCATCAGCTTCTAAAATTGCCCTAGGTTTTTCTTCTTTAATAATTTTTCTCAGATCCTCTAGCTCATGCTTACTAACATCGTTTATTAATAATCCCTTGCATGCACCAAGGGAAGGGCATGTGACTATACCGTGAAAAGAGAAGTTGGCTATCTGCAAGCCAGCAAGAGGTCCCTGCCTCCACTCCCCCAGAACCTGCCTATGCTGGCACATGTGTGTCATGGCATGCGCAGGGAGGGCCCAGAGGACAGCTGGCAGGAGTTGGTTTCCTTTCACCATGTAACTTTCAGCGATCAAACTCAGGTCGCCAGGCTTGGTGGTAGCTACTTTTACCCTCAGCCATCTTGCCATCTCCTTATTGTTATTAGCATATATTAATTGTACACAATAATGGGCCTGATTGTGGCATTTTCAAACACATGATATACTTTAGGCATATCCTTGCACCTTTCGATACCTGGTGTTAGCCTAAACTTATTGTTCTTAATAGTGAATAAGGAGACCCTGACACCCTGTCTCACTCCCAGCTTTCCCATACCATTGCTCCGTGTTCTCAGTACTAGGGCGAGTGCTCGGCACAGACCTAGGAAGCAGAGAGGGCAGAATTGTTTTGCCTAAGGAAAAACACTTTGAAACTGAAGTGATTTAGGGTGGTGGTTAAAGCCATGCAAGGTAAGAGCTGTGTGAGGTTTGACTGGCATCAGAGAAGTCACCAACTTCTGTGACAGATAATTCCTGGCTCCTTGCCAGCCCTATTCTGCCATCCACCTGCTACCGGTGCCCTCTTGCTGTCCAGTGATGTAGGACATGGCTAAGATTGGCAGAGGGGAGAGGAGAAAAGGGGCAGCAGTTGAAAATGTCATCTGCTCAGACTGAAATCCGAGAAGGACAATTTACCACGATACATTTTAGTTAAGGACAGAGAGAAAGGGAAGGGGTTGTATTTTCTAATTAGAGAAATGCTTCAGTTACTGAAATGCAAATGGATTCATGGGGAGGGAAACCAATGTTAGTTAGGTCACCAAGATAAATTAAGAAGAAAGTAAGAACACGTTTGCCACGTTGGAGCTACTGTTAGCTCGTGGCAAAGAAAGTTCGTATAACAGAGATTCCTGACTCCACAGCTGAGCATTTATAGCTCAGTGACAATCCAGTTCTAGAGGAAACACCACCTTCGCATTGCAAAGCAGATATTTTAACACAGAAATAACCTTGCTTGTGCTCAGGGTGTGCTAGCCTGCTTTAAGCAGCCCACCTCTCCTGGAGGAGATGCTAGCCTGCTTTAAGCAGCCTGCTTTTCCTGGAGGAGATACTAGACTCAAAGGGATGTTTTCTTTCACCTTCTGTGAACTGTGAATGGAGGAGACTATATATTCCTTTAAAATTAAACAACCCCTAAGGCCACAAACGGAGCATTGTATGTGCGGTGCGCTGTACAGAGTACAGGGCGACCTTGACGACCTTTTGTTGTAGTGAAGACTGTCATTTTAGCTTGAGAATTTAGTTGGTAGTGTACAGCTGTGAAACGTTTTCTGCCCCCTCGTGGCTAAAAGTAATTCTGCAGTGTTGGCTTCACTTTTAAATTACAAGGGGGGAAAGGCACAGTTATTTTTGAAAGTGTGAAAGTTATGTGACACACTGCCATAGATAATTACTTCTATTGCATATTTTACGAAAGAGGAACAATAGATTCTGCGTTATTAACCACAATATACCAGTGCCTAGAAATATGGGCAAGAAGTAAAATCAATTTTGGGATATTTTTCCTTCAGGATTAAAATAATATTTTTTACTTCCACAAAGAGAATGCTAATTTGATACCAATCTGGTTATAATTTAGTTCCATTCCTGATCCTAAGAGTGATTTTCCTGTTTGGGTCCTTTCATATTTTAGTTCCTATATTGAGGACGAGGATATGGGTAATAATTCTTAAGATTATCTGCATCACATTAATTGTTGTGAGCGGAAAATGCTATGATGCTGTCTACGGGGGACTTTTATATTAGTTGTCTTTGGATGTCTTTTGGGCTAGTTGCTAACATAGAATTTTCAGAGATCAAGTGCAAAGTTTTCAATTTTAATTGACCTTAATATGAAACAGACAGGAAGTAATGTAATGACGTAATGAATTAAGTTATTGGGAAAAATGTAAACTAGTTCTCAAGTTCAAAAGTGTTGTGAAACAGCACATTAAACAGTCGCAGATTTTCCTTCCTCCCTCCTTTCCCCACTTTCCCCTTCCCCCCTCTCTCTCTCTTTCTTTTTTTGAGACAGCGTTTCGTATAACCACTCTGGCTGTCCTAGAACTCACTTTGTAGACCAGGTTGGGCTCAAATTCACAGAGATCCTCGCCCCCCACCCCCATGCTGGGATTAAAGGTGTGCACCAGCATGTGGGCACTGCTTTTCTTTTCTTTTTTGGGGGGGAGAGGGTTTCATGACAGGTTTCTCTGTGTATCCTTGGTTATCCTGGACTCACTCTGTAGACCAGGCTGGCCTCAAACTCACAGAGATCCACCTCCCTGGGCCTCCTGAGTGCTGGGATTACAGGCGTGCATCACTACACTAGTCAGACTCCATTTTTATGACCATTCTTAAATGACTTCTCATGTCTGACTGCTCACAGAAGGCTGAGCTCTCCCAGGCATTCCCAGGCCACCGATGAGCTTGGGGTCCAGGTCAGTGCCGTAAGTCAAGAGCCATGAGTAAGTAAAAGGGGAGGAAAAAAAATGTTTGTCAGCATAGCCTCCTTTGAGACATGCTTAAAGACATTAATGATAGAAGAAAAATGTTTAGGTGAAAAGTTTTAACATTTCTGGGTAATGGAATACTCTATAACAGAGTCCAGGCCTCTCGGAAAACACCAGCTTTGTTGTCTCCATGGGTGCTTTTTTTTTTTTTTTTTTTTTTTTTTGCATAAATAAAACAGAACTTCGAGTCTGCTTACATTGTACCAGCATGTGTATAGTGAATAGGATCAGACTCCACCCAGAAAAAGGCTAGCGAAATGGATTTAATCTATTGAATGGTAAACTTATATAGGAAGTTAAGATGGTAAATGTTATATGAATTTTTATCACACAAAAAGTGCATTTCCAAAGGCAAGCACTATCTCCCCAATTTAAAGAGCATAACAGTAAATGAAATAGGCAACATCTGACAGTCCAGAGAGAGAGAGAGTTAATTAATAAATGGGACATTCACATAGCCTGGGGACAATGGGTGATATTTTCTAACTGAATCCTCCTGAGCACATAGCTACAGCCATCTGTCTGGGGGCTGGGTGGGGCATCTGCTCCACTTCATGCTGTGTGTGTACAGATAGATGTACACACCAGAACACTTTGTCTAGTGGAGAAGAAAAAGCATTAGTTGCTCTTTGATGGTCCCCTTCTGCTTATGTAGTGCGCGGTACCCCTTACCTGATGAGGTGGGCTCACTTTTCTGCTCTACAATTGGAAGTCTCAGAAAGGGATAAAGTAATGCTTTCCCAGAATCTGTTCATTCTCCCTCCGTTCTTCCCTCCTGCTCTTCCTTCCCTTCCTTCTTGTCTCCCATCTTTTCCTCCCTTTGACACCTGTGTATGGTGTTTTGGAACACTAAGGATTTAACCTTGGGCTCCTGTATTTTTTTCCTCAAACAGGCGTAATCACTATAGCAACAAATAGTCACACTTAGGAAGGAATGAATGAATTAAATAGTACCTAATAAAGGATTATTGGGACCTCCGGGGAACGTTTGGAAGTGTCCAGAGACATTTTGGGTTTGCCACAATTGTAGAGTGGTCCCCTTGGCACACAATAGGTGAAAGCTATAGATAGAAACTACGTGTAGTGCCGAACAACTTACAGTACACAAACAGTGGTTCACTGTTGTCTAGCGAATGAGACCATTAAAATGTGATATGTATTTTATATAGCAAGGAAGAGAGCTTGTAGAAGTCTCCCAGTCAGTTAGCCACATTTTTTCCTGTTTCTTCCACGGTAATGGTTGCGGCCACATCCTGAGACAAGAGGACTACATTATTTCCTTGTTCTATTTGCACAAAAGAGGAAATCACTGGTTAGTGTTTAAAGAGAAATTTCTTTGAGATAGAGAATTCCTTGGCCTCTGTTTGTGCTCCTCAAAAAGAGGCGTGGTAGCTTGCCGAGGCCCAGTGGAGAGGAAGATGGCCAGAAATCGGGTCTCTGTTGACTGAGTTCTCACACCAGCTCAGGGACTTTTTTTTTTTTTAAACACATTTTTATGTGAGGATAAGGAAGTCCTTCTTGGTTGGAACAATGTTATTTAGGTGTTCTGTTGCACGCATCTGCACCCACATTTGACCGCTTTCCAGGGATTTTGATAGGTAGGAAACAGGTTTTCTCGGTGAAGAGATTTACATAGACACCCAGGAGCCAGCACGCTCACCTTCCGGCCTGTTTCATTTCCTTGGTCACAGTTATGTGAGCACCGACCTTTCATTTTTCTCATAAGAAATTGCCCCAGAGTCAGGCCACTTTTCCCGTTTTTTTTCCCCCTCAAGGTCATTGTCATAGCATGATGAATGAAATGTGGTGCTGAGACCACGTAGAAGTCACTTCCACGAAAACCGTCACTGTATTGGAGCAACGTAATCCCCAGCTTTCCCGGAGCCTCTGTGCTCTGCTCCCTTCACGGGCTGCCTGGGCTGTAGGGTGGCACCAAGGCAGGTAGGTTCCCTGGCAAGGGAAGTGCTTGGACAGAGGGCTGAGTGTGCGTGCGTGTGTGCATGTGCGTGCACCCGTGTCTCCTTTCTATAATTTTTCTGTTGTAAAAAGCCACTGTTTTGAGGAAATCCAGGATAACTGGCTTGAGAGACTGTGATTGCTTAGGAATCTTCCCAGCATTCAAATGGCTAGTGAGAAACATCTATTGTCTATAATCAAAATGGATGGTCACTTAAAATTATGCTAGGATAAATCTGCTGCCACGGTTCTTAAACTTGTTGACATCAAAACCTCTTCTGATGGGGCCAGAGAGGTGGCTCAGCTGTTATGAGTACTTGGTCTTGAAGAAGGTCTGGGTTCTTCTGACCTCCCCGGACACCAGGGAAGCACAGATTGTGCACATGCCTGTGCCCGTGTGTGCGCGCGCACGTGCACACCCACACCCACCCACCCACACACCACGCATACACTTTAAATAAACAAACAAAGAAATAAATATCTGTTAATCTTTCCAACAACTCTGAACTCTCCAGAAACATCTCCAGACTGGCTAATACTTCAGAGTAAACACCCCCCAGCAGCTCTCAGCACTCCTAAGGAGCAGCAATCCCTCTGCGCAGGCTGGTTTTGAGAGTCTGTCCAGCTTGCTGAGAACCATCTTCCGCCCTTGCCTCTCATCCTGCATCTCTCCCATGCCAGTGGAACCCAAGGGGGCAGCCAGCCTGAGGGGAAGCACAGAAACTGGAGGAAAACTCCTGGGTCACCCACAGTGTCGTCTTCAAACTCAGGCCTCAGCATGGCGGGTGGGTGGGGTCGGGTGGCGTGGTGAGTGGATGAATGGACTCTGAATGCCAATTGAGATATTAATTACGATAGGACAGAGGCTTTGTGTGCATGTATGCATATATATATTTTTCTAATTTTGAGTCTCTTTTGTTATACAAAGAAAAATTATAGTTGAGTATATTTATGGGGTATAATGATGTGTTATTTTTTTGTAAGGTGAAAGTATTAAATCAAGTTAATTATGTGTGATATATATATATATATATATATTTTTTTTTTAGTTAGAAAGGCCAAAGTGGGGTGGCTAGAGAGATAGCTCAAGTGGTTAAGAGCACTGACTACTCTTCAGGGAACCCAGGTTCGAGTCCCAGCATCCACACGGTGACTCAAAACAGTCAGTAACTCCATTTCCAGGAGACCTGATGTCCTCTTCTGGCCTCTCTCAGTGCTAGGCATGTATGTGGCACACAGACATACATGTAGGCAAAGCACACATACACATAAAAGAAATAAAACCCGGTAAGGATATGAAAGACAGAGACCTGCTGGTTTTAAGGAGCAAAGTTCATAGCATCTGGTAAGTTTCTAGCCATGACCAGGGAAAGATTTCTGTGTCCTGTCTTCGCCATCCTCCTCTTTCCTCAGTGTAGTCAAGTGTGAGAGTGTTTACCTTGCACGTGCCAGGCGATGCCTTTATTTTCCAGTACCACAAAATAAAAAAAGGGTACACATAGAGGAACTGTCTAGTTTGAGGGAAGCAGAACAGACTATAGTAATAAACAGCGCCTCCGGTGCAGAATTATTGAGGATTCCGTGACGCATTTGTCAGCCTGCGGCTTTCTGGCTGCTGCGGCACGCCTTCTCCTCAGCCTGCGGCTTTCTGGCTGCTGCGGCACGCCTTCTCCTCAGCCTGTGGCTTTCTGGCTGCTGCGGCACGCCTTCTCCCCCTGCTCTATTCCCATGCCACCCCAAGCATCGCTTCAGCAATGGCTCTCTGGCCTTACCTTCTGCCTGGTTTCTAGGGATTTATTTACTTTAACTTCTCAGTCCTGTGACCCCATAACTCGTTCATTCTGTGCACCCACAAAGTCAGCACAGCGTGGAAAGTAAGGTGTGCCACTTGCCTGAGCCTACTGCTCATTGCTGCAGCTACTGAGTGCTTTTCTGGCTGAGAGCAAGGGGATGAATTCTAAGCTACCCTGGGCCGGGAGCCCACGGAGGGCATCCTGCGGCCCTTTCAGAAGCATTTCTCCTTTGCAGTGCCTGTAGGTCCATGGTGGGACACGGGGCTGTATGGCTTCTCAGATACGCCTGAGGCTTTCCCCATCTGTTTCAATAAAAAGGTCCTCTCTTTCTTTTCTCTGTGTAAATATCTTTCACTGCACCTCCACCCCACTACTTTTTTTCTTTTTTTAACCTTCTCCCTGTCCAGGCAGTAGCTCTTCTTTGTACCAGGGTCCAATGCATCTCTGACTAAAGGGCCTGATAATACTCATGTCCCAGGTATGTGTGATAATACTTATGTCCCAAGTGTCTGATAACACTCATTTCCCAGGTCTGTGTGCTAACACTCATGTCCTAGTTGCATGTGGTGATAACACTCATGTCCCAGGTGCTTGTGATAACACTCGTGTCCCAGGAACATGTTTTACCATTTAGAACTTTCTTCCACCAGATAAACTAGCCCCTTGTTTTAAATTTTGGCTTCCTGTAGAGCCCTGAGGTACGGACACCGGGTGTGTAGCCCCATTCCTTATCGCTGTGTGCTAAGAGTGGCCTTTGACCCAATTTCTGATGGAATCTTCACCTGTGCCAGGGGGTAGATCTACAGCCCCCCAGGCTTAGGAGCCATGACCAGATCACTCACAGCACTACAATCACAGAATCCTTGGTTTTGGCTCTTTCAAACTCTCCTAATGTCTGCCCATCTCTTGGCTTTGATTCTAAATCTGCCTCCATATTTTTAGGTAAAGTTATAGGAATGGCTCTGTTCCTTAGTACCATGTTTCTGTATTGATCTATTTAATGTTGCTGTAACAAATCTCTTGAGGCTGGTTACTTTATAAAGAAGAGTGGTCACAGCTCTGGAGGCTAACTGGGATTAAACTGGGCTCTGGTGGGGGACCTCCTGGTAGATAACATATGTGTTAGTCAGCCTTCTGTCACTGTGACAGAATCACCTGGGGAAAGCAATTTAAGAGGAGGAAAGGCTCTATTTTGGCTCACAGTTTCAGAGGGCTTAGCTGGTTCAGAGCTAGCTCCATTAAGTTCAGTCTCATCACATGGGGGACGGGAAACAGAGTGAGAGGAAGGGACTGGAGATGAAACACATTCTTTAAAGATGCAGCCCATGGTAAACTAGGGCCCTTTTCCTCCATCACGCTATGAGCTCATTAACAGATGTCTTAGTCAGGGTTACTGTTGCTGGGATGAAACATCATGACCAAAAAGCAAGCTGGGGAGGTTTACGCTTCCGCAGCACTGTTCAAAGGGAGTCAGGACAGGAACTCAAATAGGGCAGGAACCTGGAGGCAGGAGCTGGTGCAGAGGCCGTGGAGGGGAGCTGCTTACTGGCTTGTTCAGCCCTCTTCTGTTGATAGCACTCAGGACCACCAGCCCAGGGTTGGTACCATCCACAATGGGCTGGGCCCTCCCCCATCAGTCACTAATTAAGAAAATGCCCTATAGCCAGATTTTTGGGAGGCGTTTTCTCAATTGTGGTTCCCTCCTTTCAGATAACTCTAGCTGTGTCGAGTTGACACAAAACTATCTAGCACACTGGCTTAATTTATTGATGAGGTTGGTATCCACATGATCAAATCACTGCACAAACAGTGAATTTTGGGGGCACATTCCATATCCTAACCGTATGAGCCTCAATGTTGGGAGCGTTTCTGTGCAGGAGCAAGTGAGTGAGCGATTTGTATGACTGAAAGCCAAAGGGGCAGGCAGAAGTCTTGGGCCTGTGTGACCTAAGGTCTCGAAATCTCACTCCCCTCAGCACTTCTTTAGTGCTAACTGAGAGAGCGCGGTGACATAGAAAGTAAAGCCATCCTGAGATGCGTGTGCCAGAGCGGAAGTTGAACGACAAGGATGACTAAAGTGAACACTTACGGGATGAATTGCCGGCACAGCTGCAATGGATTAAAAAGGCGAAGTTCTTAAGTCACAAGAATGAGAGCCTCTGCTCTCTTCAGCCTCGGTGTTCTTGTGGGTTCTGGTGTGTGTGTGTGTGTGTGTGTGTGTGTGTGTGTGTGTGTGTGTGTGTGTGTGAGAGAGAGAGAGAGAGAGAGAGAGAGAGAGAGAGAGAGAGATTGTAGGACTTCTGAGTAGTTCCTGGGGACACCTAAGCTCAATAGTGGCCTTTCCTGTTCTTGTGTGACCAGTGTATTCTGTCTTCTTTATGTCCCAAGTGGTTACTGGAAAGGTGGCCTGAGCCTTATGTCCCAAGTGGTTACTGGAAAGGTGGCCTGAGCCTTTCTTTCAGGCATGAGAAGCAGTAGGAAGAGAGTGAGCAACATGTAGGCCCCTAGGTCGATGACAAAGGCAGTGTGAAAGCCTGTTTCAGCTTCCGGAGCGATTCACCAGAGGTAGCAACTCCCTAAGACTGTATGAGCATCTTTCTTGAATGTGCGTCACGCTTTGCCAGCTGGGACGCTCTGAGAAAGGGACAGACTGTTTTTTTTAGATTACCATTTGCCCTTCCCACCACTGAGGTTTGGGGGGGGGGGACTGGGGGACAGGAGGGAGGCAGACAAAAGAGCCGAACTTTTCCATTCCAGGCCCACAGGACAGCCAGTGGTGAGGGACGGAACAGTTTGCCTTGGATATGAGGTTGGTGTCTTTACCAGGACTTGACAGAGTTTTTTAATATCAAGAAGTGACCGAGGAAGTTAAGGCATCTGTCCAGGGTATCGTTAATGGATCTCTACCCAGCAGGAGTGGGAGAGTCACAAGACCCATCGGAGGCTGATGGGAGAAAAAGAAAATCATTTCCTGTGGGTCCCCCGTGGAGTTGAAGCTGTTCAGAAAGCCTGTTACACCTGATGAAGGCTTTCATATACTTAGGGCTAAGGCTGCGTCACCGTGCATTTGTGTTTGGCTCCACTGCACTTGTAAATTGTTTGTTGAGGAGTAGCCAGATGGTTTCTCAGCAAACAAAAGCCTTGAAATTTTAAATGAGGGCCAAAGGGGTACAGGAGAGGTGGGTTTCTGAATACAGACGCAAGAGACATGAAACGTGTCAGCTCACAATGGTCTCTCTTGTCTCCCCATGAATTCAGAGTTTCCTTTGTCTTGTAAAATTACACAGAGAGGTGTCTGGTCTTAAGTTCCAATCTGTCACAGATTCACCAACAGTGACACAGAGAAGAGAAATCACTTAAAAGCACATTCACAAGTGACTGTGGTACCTTGGCCCACTTACTTATCAATCAACTTTCACCTTGTTATCTGTCAGGTCACCCTTCTATTTTATTTTTTAAATAAGTGTTAACTCTGTGTGTGTGTGTGTGTGTGTGTGTGTGTGTGTGTGTGTGTGTGTGTGTGTGTGTGTGTGTCTGTCTGTCTGTCTGTCTGTCTAATTAGGAAATTTCATTGTGACATACAGGAAGAACCCCAGTGTAGTATAGAGATATGTATTTATAAAAAAAAATTTTGTGTGTGATTTTCCCCCCAGGGCTTTCTCCCTGTGCGATAGGATAGCAGTGAGGGCAGACTGAACCTCTTCTCATCTGCATTTCTGGAAGTGCAACCCAGAGTTGACCTGGGAAGGCAGCAGTTGTCTGATGGGGCTCTGCAGACCCCAGGGAGGGCATTGTGCCCAAAGGAAGGAGGGGGTGGGAATGCAGAAAGAACCCAAGGCTCTGGGCAGGGGCTCTGCTTAGGTGTGTCCTAGCCAGGCCCCATAGCATCATGGGAGAACAGGAGCTGCCTGGGAGAATAGGATGACTACATTTCTGTACCTTTGGGAGGCTTTTCTTCACCAAATTAATATAGACTCACCCTCCCCAGCTCCGCCCCCATAATTCCAGCTGGATGGTTGACCTGGAGGTGGAGCTGGGTGCTGGGGAGTAAGTGCCAGGCTCAGGCAGGCTCCCCGAAACTTAGTGAGACAGAGGCAGGGAATGCTCAGTGCTGGATGGGGGTGTGGGGAGGGTGGGGGTGTGGGGAGGGTGGGGGTGTGGGGAGGGTGGGGGTGTGGGGTGGGTGGGGGTGTGGGGTGGGTGGGGGTGTGGGGAGGGTGGGGGTGTGGGGTGGGTGGGGGTGTGGGGTGGGTGGGGGTGTGGGGAGGGTGGGGGTGTGGGGTGGGTGGGGGTGTGGGGTGGGTGGGGGTGTGGGGTGGGTGGGGGTGTGGGGTGGGTGGGGGTGTGGGGTGGGTGGAGGTGTGGGGTGGGTGGGGGTGTGGGGAGGAAGGAGGTGTGGGGAGGGTGGGGGTGTGGGATGGGTGGGGGTGTGGGGTGGGTGGGGGTGTGGGGTGGGTGGGGGTGTGGGGTGGGTGGGGGTGTGGGGAGGGTGGGGGTGTGGGGAGGGTGGGGGTGTGGGGTGGGTGGGGGTGTGGGGTGGGTGGGGGTGTGGGGTGGGTGGGGGTGTGGGAAGGGTGGGGGTGTGGGGAGGGTGGGGGTGTGGGGTGGGTGGGGGTGTGGGGAGGGTGGGGGTGTGGGAAGGGTGGGGGTGTGGGGAGGGTGGGGGTGTGGGGTGGGTGGGGGTGTGGGGTGGGTGGGGGTGTGGGAAGGGTGGGGGTGTGGGAAGGGTGGGGGTGTGGGGTGGGTGGGGGTGTGGGAAGGGTGGGGGTGTGGGGTGGGTGGGGGTGTGGGGTGGGTGGGGGTGTGGGAAGGGTGGGGGTGTGGGGTGGGTGGGGGTGTGGGGTGGGTGGGGGTGTGGGAAGGGTGGGGGTGTGGGGTGGGTGGGGGTGTGGGAAGGGTGGGGGTGTGGGGTGGGTGGGGGTGTGGGGAGGGTGGGGGTGTGGGGTGGGTGGGGGTGTGGGGTGGGTGGGGGTGTGGGAAGGGTGGGGGTGTGGGGTGGGTGGGGGTGTGGGAAGAGTGGGGGTGTGGGGTGGGTGGGGGTGTGGGGTGGGTGGGGGTGTGGGGTGGGTGGGGGTGTGGGGTGGGTGGGGGTGTGGGAAGGGTGGGGGTGTGGGGTAGGTGGGGGTGTGGGGTGGGTGGGGGTGTGGGAAGGGTGGGGGTGTGGGAAGGGTGGGGGTGTGGGGTGGGTGGGGGTGTGGGGAGGATGGGGGTGTGGGGAGGATGGAGGTGTGCATGATTTTACATTATGTAGCTATATGACTTCAGTCTCCCTCCCTCTCCCCTCCCTCCCTCCTTCCCTCCTTTGTCCTCCTTTCCCTCCCTCTCATTAGACAGAAGCTTCTTTACTTACAGTGTTGTTTTATTCTGACAGAAGTTTATTTCAAGTTTACATTACAAGTATTCTTGACTTTGTTTAACAATTGTCGACATAACCTATACTGACAGGAATAATTGCTCTTCCTTGTCAACACCACAGAGCTGCTTAGGCCACAGGTCACAGCTTCACGGCATCCTGAAGGGCAGGTTCGAGGTTTCTTATTTGTCTTGTTTCTCTTCCACAGCAACTGGTTCCGCGAACGCTCGTCTCCTTAAATGTAACAGGACAGTTTTCTCATCTATCAGCGCACTAGCAAGCGAAAGTGCATAAAGATACAGCCCATCCAGGCTGTGGAAGTACACGGCCTTAGTCTCAGCAGTTGGGAGACAGAGGCCGGTGGATCTCTGTGAGTTTGAGGCCAGCTTGGTTTACATAGATATTCCGGGCCAGTCAGCTCTACATAGTGAGATGATGTTTAAAAAAAAAAATCATCTTAGTTACACTTTAGCTGAATTGGGTTGCGGTTGAAATGAGTGCCATTATGGTGGATTCTGGCTTTTACCCAGGGCTTACTATGGGGCAGTCACAGTTCTAGGCCCGAAGAATATGGCAGTAGATAAAATAATGAGACTTAGAGAAATGAAAGTCTATTAACGGTGACAGATCCAAAACACGTGAGTCAGATGGGACCAAGGTTCTCAGAATCAGTAAGCCGGGTGTACTCTGGGGCAGCTTCTATGATGTTGTGACAGACTCTGCAACCCTGCCTCCTTCAGCCTGTAACCAAAGGCTAGAATTTTACTTTTCTTAACATATAGTCTCTGCTAGAAATAGTACGTTCTAATCTTATGTATAATGGACACTAATAAATACTTGTTAGGTAATACTAAGAGTGGTTGTAGAAGGATTTATTTATAAGAGGAGATGAAGAATAATTTGATTAAAAGTTGGGCAAGAATGGTAGCTTTACCTGCGGCAGAGCACCTACCTAGCATGCGTATGGCTGGGGTTCCGTCTCCCACACCAACCCCCAAAATATTGTTGGGAGTAAAAAACAACCCTGCGTTTGCCACATGTTTGAGATGGTGGTGTCATTTGAACCAGTGAACAATTCTCTCTCATGGGACTTTCATTTTAGAGGGATGGGACATTGAACAGTATGTCACAGCTTATATCTGCAATCTTGTCACTGCATGGACTTAGTGTAGGGCCATGTGTGGCTTAGTCTCCTTCCACCCGTTCTTGAAGAGCCCTGACTGTACGCGTGTTTACTTACCTGTGATGTTGCCTTTGTCGTCCCCCCGCCCCCCAGAAGCTAGCTTTTTCAGCCGTCCATTTTGACAGTGCGACACAGTACGGGATGCGCAGTTTTAATTCCCTGCCCATGCAACTAACCGGCTTTCCTACACTTACCTTGGTTGCTTTTGACCAGGACGCTGGATTTCCTGATGTTGGCAGGTCATGGTGTAGAGCGACTCACTGGCAGCCAGTGAGTGCAAGGATCTCTGGAGCAAACCCCTTAGTGTCTTGGGGATGCCTCTGGTTGTCCTTCTCCCAAACCTTTGAGGTAGACTGGGAACACGGCTGAAGGTCCCCGCTGCCATGTTGGCACGTGCCCTGGGGCTTCTTCCCTCTTCCGTAGTCCTCCCAAATCTCAGGGGCAGGTTGGCTGCCGAGTGGGGCACTTTGTTGGCAGGGGCTGGACTCATTTTAATAACATTCTTTGCACCCCAATCTTTTAGTTCTTGAAAACTGAGACTTCTTTCCTTCTCCCCTTTTGGGATTTCTCCAGGCTATAAGTAGAAACAACAATTAAAATAATTTATTATCATTACAAGCCATAGATTTAAACCCTAAATTAACTTAAATCCAGAGTTTAATCTGCAGACCTGCTTTAGCCATAAACAAAGTTTGTGTTCCTACATGCAGAATTTTTAAATAAATAATTTGTATTAAGCTTCTTAAAGCAATCTAGTTTCTCTGTCCCTTGACTATTATAAGACAACTATAAAATATTAATAAAAAATATATAGTGAGTGCAGCAGTATGTTCAGGCAGCAGGAATATAATGAAGTACTGAAATGAGGCAAAAGTTTATTTTATTGCAGTTATTCTCTCTCAGGTTTTTGATTCATATTGTTTATGGGATATTTTTATATGTTTGTATTATGACTTTAGAGAAAACTTCCATTCCCTCTGCACGCCTCCCCACCCCTCTCATGCCTTCCTCCGCCATTTCGCCTCTCCCCTGTAAAGGCCACGTGTACTGGGATTGGATCTAGCCTGGTCTGTGTATGGCCCTGGGGAGTCCCATTCAGTTTCTTTCTGAATATGCCTTCATATTCAGAGTTCCATTCTAAAAACATGTTTCAAAAAGCTAGTTGCACTTTAATTAGACTGCGAATTGCAATTTCACTGAAAAGCCAAAGTTGGCTTGTGAGTTACGGTACCTCCAACAATCTGAGTTTATGGGAGCTACATAAAGTGCATCGAATGTTTAGTTAGATTTGGTTCTACTCTAAACATGAAAAAAATAATCATTTTCTGATTATACTCAGGGTGATACATACTAACCAGAAACTTTGCAAAACATATGAACACTGAGAATAAACATAACTTGCAGTTCCCTCATCTTACGAGGATTTAAAGATATCACAATCTTTACCAGCTCCTAATTGCTAAGGATAAAATACAAATGCTTTACTTGTTATTCATGCTTCCAGCTGAAATGCATCCAGATGTTATTCCTAGATCTCTTTGTTGTAAGCATGCGCCTCTGGGTCAATTGATATGTGTCAATTCACCTTTTACTTGCTGAATAGTACACACTGAGTGCAGTATACTTGTCAGTAGAGAGACCAGGCTGACTGCCATTGTGTTAAATTTTACAAAGTGACATCATATATTGCCACAGAAATATGTATGTGACAAGCTAAAATGTGACAGAAAACCAAAATCCAAAATAAAACAAAGCACAAACTTACATATTACTTATTCTTCATCAAAGGATTAGATTCAGGACAAATAGTATGTGTGCAAGCATATGTACTAAATGCCAGTAATATTAGTGGATACATATAGGATATCAGTTCTGTTAATGTGTATGTATAGAATGTCAGTTATATTAGTGTGTATGTATATTATGTCAGTTATATTAGTGTGTATGTATAGAAAGTCAGTTATATTAGTGTGTATGTATAGAAAGTCAATTATATTAGTGTGTATGTATAGAAAGTTAGTTATATTACTGTTTATATATGGAATGTCAGTTATATTTGTAGATTTTAAAACTTACCTGGGAATATTTGCCATAATTTTCTTTGCTGTGAAAACGGGGCATTAGTACTTCATCTGTACAAAAGATGTTTGCTGTTAATAAGCTTGAAGTTGCTAAAGTCAACAAAATGAATTGTTTTGACAAAATAATTTCCATTCTGTCTAAATCCAAAATTGAGTTAATCTGTTCAGCCTGGTGTCTATGACTCTGAGAAGGGACTCATGGTGTTTTTATACTGTAACAATAAATTCCACATATTTTAAGTAGTAATGTTAATTAGTGTGTATCTAAAATATGCATGTATGGAATGTGCTTAATTCATTCTTCGGGAATAGCAATGTTTGTGTTTGCAAATCCATTGACTTTGAAAAGAATTTTCCTCATTATGGAGGCTCTCCTAATTAGGTAAGATTGGGGCAACAGTCATTAAGATTCCAAACAAACAGGGTGTTTTATTTCTCTGAGCTTAAATGAGAAATCTTTTGTTTTTGGTGCTTTTGTTAGTTTTTGAGGGAAGCTTAAAAAGAAAGGAAAAAAAAAAACTCAATACACAGTAGCTGGGATTTAAAAAATTCAGATAAAAGAGTTAGGCATGGTACTTTCAAAATGTCAAACAAAATTAAGAACGTGAAAAAAAAATTACAAGTCACACAGCACTGCAATAAAATACCATGAATTAATTGTTTTTGGAAACTGTTGTTCAGTCATTATAAAGCTCTAAGAGGAAATGTCAGCTGTCACATGGAGGATGAGCAGCAGGAGGGCACGTTCAGGAGGAGGGCAGCAGAACACATGTTCAGGAGGCGCTGCAGCACAGCCTCTTAGTTATTTGCCCTAAGAGTCTAATTTGGCAAATGCAAATAAATCACCAGGATTTTATTTCTATAAAGACACCACATCCTACCTTCCTGCTCAAAGTCCTTAAGTAAAAAAATCTAGCAGGGGACGAGTTCGTCACACACGTGCTCAGTTTGTTGCTCCCAGAGCCCAAATTATTTAGGTTATCTCACAGGCACACCGACATCATGGCATTAAAAGAGAATTTATAGAAACAAATGTGTATTTACTGAAATGCCACAGTGAGTTTCTTTTGGAGTAGCTGGCTGACTGGCATTCTTAAAGACTGTCCTTATCACTAGACCCACTGTGGCAGAGAAGCCGCTACTGGTCCCATCAGACCTTTGGCCCTCCCAGGGGACCTCACATGGGGCTCCATCAGCTTCCAGACATCTATAGTTGCTCTGTGTTTTCTCTGTCTGTCTGTCTGTCTGTCTGTCTGTCTGGTCTCTCTCTCCTCTCTTCTCTCTTCTTTCTTCTCTCTCCTCTCTGTCTCTGTCTGTCTCTCTCTTTCCCTCCCCCCTCTCTTTCTTTCTCTGTCACTCCCCCCCCACACACACACACACAACCTCCCTACAGAACTTGAGGCGTGGGATGGCAGAAGTGAAGATGTTTCGTCCCAAAGGTCTCTACAGTAAGCCAGAAATTTGAATAGCAGCAGGTAAACTCTCCACGGCTTTAATACTGCGCTTGCCTGTGACCTCTCTTAAGGCAATTGACTTCAGCCGGTTTCATTTGTTTTGGTCTGTGGTAGCCAAGAATCCCCACAGTAGGAGGCAATTAATTCAATTCATAGTCTTGTGTTAATTTTGTAATGCTGTTATTGGATTATTTGAGTTTAATTTCCCTTAGGATTTGGTACACTTCTCTTCCAAATTGTTCTTTTGTAAAGTGCTGATGGAACTTCCCTTTTTGTGGTCAGTAGATCCAAACTTTTGAGAAATGGATGAAGCAAGGGGCAAGTTTTGTTGACCAAGTTCACATCCTGGAAAAAGTGGAAGGCACCAGCCGAGGTTTCCAAAATTTGGTTTGTGTCCAGTCTGTTTCAAAGAATGTGGCTGGTGGTTTCAGTGGTACCCGGGGAGTTGGCACATGTGTTAGAGGTTATTCTAGGTGACATCTCGAGGACGCTGTGTAATTAACTATCCTCCTGTGTCGCCAGGTTAAGGTTCCATGTTTGAAATACAATTATAATAATCCTATTACAATGGGCATTGGCTGCTTTCCACCATATTTTTTGTTTAGCATTGAGACAGTTAACAGATAGAGAACCACACTACAGGACATACAAAGTATGTACCTTTAGTAAAACATACCACTGGATGCATGCACATGGATTTAGTAGTCTGGGGCTTCTTGGTGAGATATGCACACATACAATTTTTTTTCTTGCTAGCTTGTGCTATGTAAGTACATGTTTTACTTTTAAGTTCTATTTTAAGAAAACATTGGGTGTGTTCATGCCATGGCACATGCGTGGAGGACAGAGGACAACTTGGCTGTAGTCGGTCCTCTCTTTCTCCCATTTAAGTCCTGGGGAACCAACTCAGGTTGTCAGACTTGGCGGCAAGTGCCGCTACCCCATGACCCATTTCACCCACCCCAGAGGATTCATTTTTTAAAGGGAAAAGGCATGCACTAGGGATGAGGCCGCACAGCCAGGGAGAGAGCACACTGCCAGGGATTCAGATCACATTACAGAAGAGATGGGTAGCAGAGAAATTTGCCACCACCTCGAGGTCAGTGCTTGTCCATACCACGCGTGTGCGCGAGGCAGTCTGGGGACAGGTGAACAACTGGGATCTCCATGAGACTCCTGGGAATTTTCCATTGGGATGTGATGTAAGTGAGCACCGTGGTGTCACACACAGGTACTGGTGGCAGCCATGTATGAGAGAACAAAGACACAAAGGACTCTGGAGTCAGAGTCTTTTCCAGCACCATGTGCCTTCTTCAAGAGAGAGAGGTTTGCTGGATGGTCTCTATGCCCTCACACCGTGTGCTGGAAGGTAGATTTGGAGCCGAGCCACAGTCGGTAACTTGTACATTCAATACCATTGGTCCAGCTAGCTGAGCCAGAATCTCCCGTGACATCCCTGGCTGTTCCCTTCCATTTGCTCCCACACCCCGCGATACAGCTCATTACGTTGTCTCTACATTTGAGCATTGTGCTCAAATAGTAGGCAATGCTTTTAAATAGTCATCGCATGCCAAGAACCGTCCTGAGTACTATGCAAATTTACTAGTTATTCTTTTTTTTTTAACAGTCTCACCAACTATTTTTCTCTATCTCTCATTCTGTGAGAACAACAGCTAAGGTTCAGAAAGGGAGATCAAGTCATATATATATGTGTGTGTGTGTGTGTGTGTGTGTGTGTGTGTCTCAGAACTAGGATTTGAAATGCAGTGTGGACACTAACATTATTGCAGTGATGTCCAGTGTCTTCTGATGTCTAAGTAGTTCTTACGTCTGCTATTTTCTTCCCCATCCCCACTGCAGGCATCACTTCCTCTCACCTAGGACACGCACTTGCCCACATGCAGGTACGTGCTGGTGACGACAGGGGCCAGAGGAAGTGTCAGAGCCTCTGCCACTGGAGTTAAAGGCAGTTGCGGGCCACCATGTAGTGAACCCTTAGTCCTCTTCAATACCGGCCAGTGCTCTTAATCACTGAACCATCTCTCCAGTCACCCCACCCGACCCCACCCCCTTCTCCACAACGCAATCATTTGTGACCTCCCCTAATACCTTCCAATGGCTTCCCATTTACCCCAGAATGACCCAGAAAACCCTCTTTATAACCTGCCTTCCACTGGTTTCTCTGGCTTAATTCGCCCCCTCCCCGGCCCCCCGCGTCTCTGCTTCACAACAACCCTTTCCCTCCACATGGCTGTGCTTTCTCTTGCCCCAAGCCCAGTGCTCATGCCCACAAACCGAGTATCTGTCTACTTGTCTGTCTCTTTCTTACACACAGTAAGTGTTTGGGTCTCAGTGGAGGCATCACATACTGTGAAAATCACGCTTGGTGTGCAGCTTCAAGGGACAGCTCCTTTTTTCTTCACTTACCTCTGCTCACCTCAGCCTATCTTCTCTCGCCCCCCCATACCCCCCAATACTGTTTCACAGACTCAGAGAGCAGGACCATACAAGTGTGTAGTGGAGTGTACTGTCTATTGCAAGGATACTCAGGAACATTTTTGGTTTTGTTTTTTAAGACAGGGTTTCTTTGTGTAGCCTTGCCTGTCTTAGACTCGCTTTGCAGACCGAGTTGGCCTTGAACTCACAGAGATCCACCTGTCTCTGCCTCCTGAGTGCTGGGATTACAGGTGTGTGTCATTGTACCTGGCTGGAACATTTATTTCTAAAAGAATAAATAATTTTCATTAGTATTGAAAGGAAGTGGAAAGACAGAAGTGGTCTGTTTTCCAGCTTTTGCCATTTGTCCAGAATGTTCTCTTTACTATGAAAGAGAAAGCTCTTTTCTAGAGCTTCTGTTGGTGGCTTATCTTGAAGTTGGCAGCTGCTAATACTCTCATGCTGGGGCTCATCTCGTATTGAGATTCTTCCCTGATCAGCCAGATATGAGTGGGTTGAATGTGAGCCCGGGTATATGGTAGAGTTTACTTTCAGTGCTAGGGTGGGGAGTGGGGGGTGGGGTGGGCTGGCAAACCTAGTGCTTTATACATTCCAGGCAAATGCTCTGCTGCTGAGTGGTACTCCAAGTCTTTAGGTTTGCTCTGTTGTAGTAATCAACACGCCTTGAGAAAGTCAGTGTGCTCCAGCTGATCTGGCTGAGTTGATGGGAATCTGTTGTGTTCAAACAAAAAGGCACTGCACAGCCCCAGTGAGGGGTTCCTGACAGTGTTTCGGGGTCTCCCATGGGGTCACAGACTTGGGCAAAAAGGGCTTTTTGATGATCATCTTCCTATGCCCATTAGATACTTTCTACCTGCTGGCAAGTAATAAACACGAGGAATAAATAGTTCCTGTCAATGAGGAATTGAAGTGACCTGAGTTCAAAAGGTGTTGATCTTTGTGGTAAAGTGCTTAAACTAAGAGGTTGTTTGTGTGCCATGGGCTGCACATATTTTAAAGTTTTATGTTGGAGGGGCATCTCACTTCCCTCAGATGCATGCTTTCTGAAGCTATGGGAGATGTCTACTATAGGGTGGCCAATGTTAACATCCAAAGGAACCTGGCTATGGAGCCCGTTTTTCGCCTCTGATCTAGCCATTTAGTTCTGGGCCATTTGTCATTTTCCAATGTTTACTTCTTCCCACCTAAGCGTGATCCACTTGCTGGGTTACACAAGAAAACTTACGGGTGTTAGACTCTTACTTTGTGTTTCATGTTTCCAAAGTATTTTGCAACCATCTGTTAACTTTTAGCCCTTTTAGAGCAGGGTGGGAGGTGGTACTACAATATAATCATTTCACTGTTATGCATGGCAGAGAAAGGAAAAAATACCTGCCTTTGTTCCAAGTAAAAGTACCATATACAAACCATATACAATTATTACTCACAAATGTGATGGTAGTCTCTTTGCTTGGAGACTTACGAGTCTCTTGTTATAATGAACTTGTCATATTTTGATGGCAAGACCGGATTTATTTCTCAGCGTTCTCTATGACAGATGACAGTGCCAGGCCTAGGAAGGTGCTGAGGCGAGTGTGAGACAAAGATTATTTCTCCGTATAGTGAGAGATGTTGAAATTCAACTCTAGTTGAAGTAACCCAAAGAATCAATTTGTACAATGCAGGAACAGACATTAAATATTTATAAAAATTAATTCACATGATTTATTCCAGGAGGCTGAATAACTGGCTGAATCCCCATGTTGGAAGGAGTTGGTTTGAAAAAAATGTTTTTTTAATAAGAGCAATGTATTGAATAAACCTCTAGTGTTAGATCTTCCACGTAGTAGAATTAAAAAAATTTAAAACAATTTGCAAGGCTGATTAGGATAAAACCGTTATAGCTCTCCTATTTGAGCTTTTTTTTTTTTTCAGTGCTTTGTTTTATTGACTTTTTTTTCCTCTTGGGAAGAAAGTGTGACTTTTACTGGCTTGGCATGGATTCTGGCACTTCTTGCCAAAGACTCAAGAAAAATTCAGGATTTTTTACATGAAGGACAGAGACCAGATGTTTAGTAAAAAATAACACAGAGCTTTTACACAAAGGTAGGAAGGAGACAGTGTATTAGAATTATATCCAGCCTGTTTTGCTTTTGAGATATATATATATATATATATATATATATATATATATATATATATAAAAACAACAAGCAACCATCTCAATATTCCAACTTGAGCAGAATAATATAACTTAAAGTTTAATATATTAGTATATGTGTGCACATGTGTGTGCACATGTAAGTATTTTCATACCACAGTGTACGTGTGAAGGTCAGAAAACAACTTTCAGGAGTTGGTCCTCTCCTTCCTCCTAGAGTTCTGGGGATCAAACTGAGGTGATCAGGCGAGTGAAACACATGCTTTACTCACTAAATCATTTTTCTGGCCCTTAACCAAATGTTAGTGTGTGACTTTCTAACATTTTATTTTACTATGCTTTATTCAGATTGCATCCCAATTGTTATCCCCTGACTTGTATCTTCCTGCTCCCACCCTCCCTCCCTCTTCTGCCCTATTCCCCTCTTCAAGACCTCTCACAGAAGGGGACCTCCTCCCCCACCATATGACCACAGCCTATCAGGTCCCATCTGGATAGTCTGCTTCCCCTTCCTCTGTTTGCCGCTGGGCCTCCCCACCAAGGGAAAGTGATCAAACGGGGTGGGGTGGGGTGGGGGAGGGTGGGGCCCCAGAGTTCATGTCAGAGGCATCCCCTCTCTCCCCACAACCTTAGGGAATGAGCAGTCCATTGGTTAGATCTGAACAGGGGAGGGTCTAGGTTTACTGCATGCATTGTCTTGGTTGGTTCAACGGTTTGTGCAGATGCCCTGGGTCCAGATCCGCCAGCCTTGATGGTCTACTTGTGGGACTCCTGAACCCTCTGGGTCCTTCTATCTCCCCATTCTTCCATACCACTCTCACCTGAAGTCTAGCAGCAAGTCTCAGCATCTGTCCTGGACGCTCGCTGAATGGAATCTCTCAGAGGACATCTATGTTTGGCTAATATTCACTTATAAGTGAGTTTATACCATTTATGTCTTTCTGGGTCTGGGTTACCTCACTCAGGATGATCATTTCTAGTTCCACCCATTTGCCTGCAAATTTCAAGATTTCCTTGTTTTTAATAGCTGAGTAGTATTCCATTGTGTAAATGTACCACAGTTTCTTTATCCATTCTTCGATTGAAGGACATCTAGGTTGTTTCCAGATTCTGTCTATTACAAATAAAGATGCTATGAACATTGTTGAGCAAGTGTCCTTGTATGGTGGAGCATCTTTCAGGCATATACCCAGGAGTGGTATAGCTGAGTCTTGAGGTAGCACTATTCCCAATTTTCTGAGATTGATTTCCAAAGTGGTTGTACAAGCTTGCAGTCCCACCAGTAGTGGAGGAGTGTTCCCCTTTCTCCACATCCTTGTCAGCTCGTGCTGTCACTTGAGTTTTTTTTATCTTAGCCATCTAACATTTTATTTTATTTGTTCTTGTGGTATTTAGAAGTACTCTGTTCTAGATGGAGAAGGTGCCTTTAAAGTTATTAGCTTTAAATTTAAAAAGTGAGGCTTTGAATAGTGTAGGAAGGACCCTACCTAGCCTAAGCCTTGGGGTACCCTTTCTCCCTGGCTTAGCTGGGCTATCTCTGAGAATTTGTTGCTTAAAGCTACACTGACTTAAAGTGAGCTGAGGAGGATGTTTACAAGCACAGCTGGCTTCCCATCTCAAACAGATGTGGATGTAAGGACAGATGTGTAGCTACTCTGAAGGGGCATCATGACTAACGAGGACCTCCTAGATGCTCTTTCATCTGGGTGACTTGTTGGGAAATGCACATGACTGGGTTTTTCCTGCTGGTAGAGCTCCTATTCTGGTGGTGCTGGTGGGAGCTTCTGTAAAGGAGCTTCTTTTAGATTGGCAAGTCTAAGAGGGAGAGGCTATTTCCCACTTGAGAGGGTATAACAGAAGGAAAACAAAGTTAGAGAGGGACTTAATTTAGAGCAGCAGCCATGCTTCTTTAGGCTCTGTCAGACGTGCATCTAGCTTTGACCACTGCAGGGGGTTAACACTTCGTTGCTTGGACCCTCTTTCTTCTCCCTGCACTTTGGTGTTGGTCTCAAGTCAACATCTGGTTAAGGGCCTGCAAACACGGTTCAGTGGGTACAACATGTGCTTCGCTAGCCTGAGCGCCTGAGTTTGATGCCTAGAGCCCCAGGATGGAGGAGAGCACTGGCTCTTGGGAGTTCTCCCCTGTTCCTCATGCATACTCCAATTCTCTGCTCTGCCTATAAGACCCAGTGGCTGCTTCTGTCACGTGAGTCTTAGGCATTAGACTTCAACACAGAGAAAGGTTTTACACATCCCTTCAGTGCTAGTTTTGTAAGATGAGCCCACGATGTGGCCAGGAACCATGGCATAGCAGAGCTGCTGATTCAAAGTCAGGCAATTCCATGGTAAATAAATAAAATGCCAATTTCAGACAAATAAACAAGGAAAAAACACCAGAAAAACCTTCAATCAAATTGTTACTATTGGGCTGGGTGTGGTCGTGCACACCTGTAATCCCAGCACTCTGGAGGCAGAGGCAGGCGGATCTCTGCGAGTTCGAGGCCAGCCTGGTCTACAAAGTGAGTCCAGGACAGCCAAAGCTACACAGAGAAACCCTGTCTCAATGCCCCCTCCCCACCCACAATGTTACTATTAACTTTGGATGTACACTTAATATACATAAGTGTCCTGTGACTCTAGGCATAAATTTAATTAAAGTATTTTTTTTTTAATGATAATCTTCTGGATCTAGACTGGCAGTTTTTGTATTAACTAAGGTTAAATGTACCAAATAAATGTTGATATAATCCTCACTAAATACTTAATGGCTTTAATTCCATACTGGGTTTTAGATTGGCAAGTCTAAGAGAGTGGCTATTTCCTACTTGAGGGGGTATAATAGAAAGAAAACCAGCAAAGTTGGGAAGGATTTAGCTTAGAGAATATTGAGGTGCACAGACAGCTCTGAGGTCAGCAGTCTCTTCGAAACCCGGATGCGGATGGCTCAGAGCACCTTTAGAATGGTGGGTCTTGGCTGATGAGCCGTGCTGCACAGAACCCTCAGTCATCGACAGAGACAGCTCGCCATCCAAGATCTGGGGGGACCCGAAGTGATGTGGACACAAAGTGAGCCGCCCATTTGTGCTTCATCTTCCAACCTCTCAATTAAGAGCCGTTGGAGCCCTTCCGACGGTTTTATAGACACCAGGTTGATTTCTTTATGCTCATCCCTCCAAAAGCCTTTTACATATAACTTAGCTCTGGGGAAAAGAGATTCAGGGGAGCTCTCAGATGAGGGCCAGGTGGGGTGGGGTGAGAAAGGATGGGGGAGGGGTCACCCTAGGCGCAGGTTGGAGCTTCTAGCTTGCCGAGCAGTTTGCAGTTCTTACAGATGCTTTGTGCCTCAAAGTTTCTTATTGGCACAGCTGCAAAACGAGGCTCTTCTTTTTCCTGACAGTTTACTCTCCTGGGTTACAGGTTACACAAATTTCAAGCAAAACGTGCAGTTGATCATGAGGACCCTGGGATGCATCATGCATGCGATTAGGGCCCGTAGACCACCTGGAGCCAAGAACTCAAGTCACTATCAGGTTTTTCGAGACAGGGTTTCTCTGTGTAGCCTTGACTATCCTGGATTCGCTTTGTAGACCAGGCTGGCCTCGAACTCACAGCGATTCGCCTACCTCTGCTTCCCAAGTGCTGTGGTTAAAGGCGTGCGCCACCACCGTGCCCGGCTTACTTTCTAGATTTAAAAGAAAATAGCTATTCATTTTACAACACTTTCCAAGTTTACATAGTCTTCTCAGTTTTGACCACCCCATGCAAAACTGCCTTTACCCTTCTCTGGTCCAGATTCAAGATATCAAGGAATGCCTCTGATTTGCCCAGTGTAGATAAAGTATCCAGTTCTGAATGAGCTTGTGACTGGGTGGGGTCATAGTACACTGACAGAATGCCCCGTTGTAAGGCTGTGAGAGGAGCGGGGTGGGTGGCATTGCTGGGAAGGCAGAAACAAGTCAGTTAGATCCATGGTGTAAAGCAAAAGATGAGCTCCTCATCCGGGCAGAGAAGAGCAGTTTTCCTCCCTGTCTCCTTATGACTGTGCCAGACACAGAAGTAAGCTCGCAGCGCTGGTATCCTGTCCCTTTGTTTCTCGATGGACGTGCTGGGACAGTCGCCCTAGGCCAGCTGTATGCTACGGGTAGATAGTACTTCTGCTGGGCAATTTGGGTCTTTGTTCCAGCGAGCAGGTGTTCTTGTGTGATATTTTTGTAGCTTGCATGGGGCTTTGGTGGTTAAAAACAAAACAAAACAACAAATTTTAGATCTTTCTTCCCCAGGGGTTGGTGGAGGGCACAATTCCCAGCTCTTTCTCCATATATCCATCAAAAGCAGAGGCAATTGGGGGTGTGTGTGGGGGTGTAAGATTCTCTTTCTCTCTTGGCGGGTGGAAAGCCTGGCTCAGGTGTTTCTCTCTGGCATTTGGAGGCACTCCTGTTTCCAGCATTATTTTCACACCAGTCCTGAGGATTTTTAAGACCAGATGGTTTGATCCCTAAATGCTCTTAAACTCTTTTCAATGTGGGCCTCTTTCTGAAATGTTTTATATCCTTTATTTTGCAATGGTGTTACTGGCTTTCCTCATTTCTTTCCATTGAGCTTAGTAAGGTCAAGTAATTTTACGAAACAGACTGGAGTGAAAACTTGCTTGTTGATCAAGAGAGCTATATTTTCTTTTAAGTTGGCAAGCTTGAGACATTCCGTGACCAACACTTGGGTAGTCTTCCTCAGAGACATGATTCAAAACCTCCTGTTTGTCTACAGTGAGCTGTGTAGAGGTCACCAAGGAGTGTTTATTTTGGAGATAGTAAAAATAATGCTGTGTATATATAAGCATATATACATTTTTGGTAGTTAGCTTTATTGTTCTCTGTCAGTTTTTGACAGCGTTTACCCTAACTAACAAGTAGCAATAATGGGATGTTCTACTGCAGTCCTACAAGCATATTTGTCTGCACTAAAATATTTGCTTCCAGTGACAGAAAGTATTTTAGAAGTGTTCATTAGAACAATTTGATAACTGTGTATCCATTATTAATAACCCAAGACAGGGAATTACATGTTACATGACTCATGTGACCAATAAGGAAGGCTCCATTTCCATAATTATAAAGAATTCATATCACATTCATTTTTACTATTCTGTATCATTTGACCCATTTATGGCTCATTTTGAAAGAGTGAGATTTAAAAATTTATAAAGTTTTTTGAATGAAAAATCTGTCAGGTAGTTTTTTTTCCCCTATGTGTCTACCGGTAGCCACTCAGCCAGTGGCTTTTTTGATGACTTCTTCCAGGAAATTGTCAGAGAAAGTTTGGGGTGCTCTGAGTCAGACTTTCTCCCTCAGGAGGAGACCCAAGCACAGGGCTGCTCTGTGAAAAGATGGCATGTCATGAAGAGCTTTGGAAAAAGCTCGAAGCCTACACAGGGCACATGCTTTGTCCCTGGCGTGTTGGTGTGAGCTAGCCACATTCTGGAATGAAATAGAGCTGCGAGGTGGAAGGCAGCCTCTCAGCGTCCACCTGCTGTCCTCTAGGTGGCCCTGTCACCTTCTCCACAGCCCATCTGGAGAGGGTGTTAGCGCATACTCGGCATGACTGGCTAGGTCTCAGCCCAGTAAGCTCCCGATCCATGTGGGTTGTTGGCTGCATGGCTGCTGCCGTGATTATCCCTGCAGTCTTAGAGAGATAACGAAGGTACCCATGCATAGTGGGAGGAAGAGGCAGGCTGCGTGGCTGGTGGATTCTGTGCCAGAAAGTAAAGTGCTGAGTGATTCCTGACCTGCTCTTTTCAGACACCCAACTCTCAAGCGTGTTGAATTCGGAGAGCCACAGATTATTTTTGCATCCGAGAACCCGGGCAACGTGTTCTCCGTGCCTGGCAGTTCGTACCTGCAGACTTGACCCCTCGTCCCCTTTACTGCATTGCCCCCCCCCGCCTTCCTTCTCCTCTGGGCATGCCTGTGAACAGCAGTTGCTGCAGTGATTTTGAGGAAATGTGACATTTGTAGACTGTGGCCACTGACCAAAGAATCTGAGCTATGGAATCCAGCATTTTACGAGCTACAAAATAAAAGCTGGCCAGCATTTATTGCTTGTTCGAGCAGCCTGAGCCAAGTTTCCTAAGCCTGCAGAGTAGACTCTTTAGCACTGCTAATTTTACTATCAGCAAATAAGAGGGAGAGGGGGAGATAATATCGGATAGCTGAACCACGGTGTTTCTGAGGGTAATACGACATGGTAATGTGAAGAGAGGATGAGACTTTTCTTTCTTTAAGTTAAAATATTGTGGAGAAAAGGCAGAATATAGCAAAGTTCTAAGCAGAGAGTGTTCCCTGGCAATGATTTACATATTCAGGTAGCCACTAGTCCATGCTAGGAAACTCTCTAGGGAAATGTCCAGGATGATGCATAGAACTTTAATATTAATAGAGGAGTCATCGTGATAATGTAAGTCATAGATCTAAATCTCTCCCATCATCAATTGACCAGCTCCTCTCCAGCCTATTACACAGGTAGCACATGTTTTAAATAGCACCATGTAATAGTACTGAAGTCTTCCTTTGTCTGTAAGTTTGGAGTTCTGCTCACAGCAGCAATGATGAGCCGGTTCATTTGTCTTTCCTGTGCTGTCCAGGCTATCTGCATCTCCCTCCTGGTTTCTTATTAATATCTACTGATTCTCAAGATATGCTCAAATAGTACCTCCTTTTACAATTACAAAAGAAGTTTTCCTGAGCGCATAATAATTTTCATTCATGAACTTGGTCTGAGGAGATGGATTGGCTATTAATTTATTTGTCTGTTCTTTGTTCTACAAAGAAGATGATTTCCAAGTTCCTACTCGGTATAGTAATTTACTACTTAATCAGCAACCACATGCAAGTGCATTACTCCCTCATCTTAATCTGAGTTTTCTAGTCTTGGAGCCTTTGACATGATTAGAATGGTGGCATTGCCTCAGGGGTCTTTGAAGACAACAGCAACCCTCTTGGAATGATAATGTTGGTCTGAGTAAACACAGCATGGTAAGACTTTGCTACTCTCCTCAAGAGAGGCTACAGCATATATCAGCGAAGATCACAATGAAGGCTTCTTATCTTAGTCTAAGACACACATGAACATAGATCCACAAGTGCAGACTATACACACACATGCACACACACACACATGCACACACACATACACAGACACACACATGCACACACACAGACATACACACACAGCCAGACAGCAGGAACATACTTAGGAAAGTAGATCCTTTCTTTCAGCCCACAAACGGCTTCATATTGCGTTGTATTTCCCTTTGCTGGGTTACTGTAGGTACTGATCAACTCCACATCTCTGCCCATGGACTGTGTACTACAGACTTTAGGTGCACAGGTCCATGGGCTTTGTGGGCACACGTTTTGTAAGCTGTAAAAGTCCTATTATAAAGAAATCTGTTTTTCAAGGAGGCCCCGGAGGGATCCAAGGCAGCACAGGCATTGCATTACTCTTGGTTGCCCACCATAACTAGATGAAAAAGACAACTGCTGAAAACACTATACAGACAAGCTGCAGGACATGGAGGAACCAATCTGAAACTGACCAGGACATTCCCTGTTTTGGGGGATTGAACTCAGGTCATCAGTTTTGGTGGCAAGTGCTTTATACACTGAGCTATCTTATCAGTGTTTTCTTTTGGGGGGGGGGAGGGCAAATCTTTGATAATGTTCAGATCATGAGTTTGGATATATATATATAAATCTTAAACCTTTATTTTATGGGTGAGATTTTTGTCTATAATATACAAAGTATACATGGCTCATTGTAAGAACTTAAAACTCCTTGCTAAATAAACGAAGGAAGGAATGAGTGCATAAAGGGGTCTGAGACCTTAGGCGGAAAGATTATCTTTGCAGTGTGTGCTGATATGCAATGAATGAACCCTTTCAAGTTAAGTACCTTTTCCTTCAGAGTGACTAACTTCCATAGGGTTGACTGAATTGAGATTGACTTGATGTCAAATGGTTAATCATTTACTCTGCCAAAAGTTCAAGATTGGCTGTTATTCAGGCAGTTTCCCCGTGGACTGGCATGAGTGCTGTGTGCATGTGTGTGTATATATGTGTATGTGCATGCATTTAGATACAGTTCTAGTACTCATTCATAACACAGACATTTTCCTTATCTATATTCACTATCAGCCCATAACTCTGAACATATCCCAACCCCCAACAGCTGCTGCGCTAAAACCTGGAATTTATAGACTTTTTAAACCTTTCATTAAAAATCTAGCGTTATGGAATTATAGGCTTGAGTCTATTATGCTTTTAGCTCTTTAATTTGTAATTCTCCTTTTCATTTTATTATGGTTTGGATATTTGTTCTTTTCTCGCATCCTCTTGTATTTCTCTCTCCCTTCCTAGATCTTTTCCTTCTTTAATCTTTAAGACTTTTAGAAGAGGTACTGAAATAAAGACGGCAGTGTGGCTGGCCTGTTGCACTCCGGGTATATGCTCACAGAATGGCTGCTGCGAACATGGGGCTATTGCTTTATGTGTTTTGTGGGTGTAAATGCAGGGTCATGTGAGGGCCAGGCTATGATGGAGGCGTGGCTAGAAAGCCATATCAACAACAGCCTTTCTGCATTGCCCTGTTCTCTAATGAAGATGGCTGACAAACTCACCACCTAGTAAAGTAAAGGGTGTAACCATGCATTTCTGTGTTAGAGACTAGGGTGCCAAATTGGGTGGGGTCAAATGATCTCTTCTCATGCTGTCGGAATGTAAAAGTAAGATGCCTGATGATGATGACGACGATGATGATGACGACGATGATGATGATGGATGAGGAAGAGGAGGAGGAGGAAGAGGAAGAAGAAGAAGAAGAAGAACAACAACAACAACAACAACAAGAAATAGCAGCAGCTTGCAGGCCTGGGGACAGGAACACCAATTATTCCTCCCTCCACTCCTGCTTAGTTTTTAAGCAATAAAAATGAATATTGCAGCTAAGTGACACTTAGGATTATTCCTGGCCCCGGAAGGCCTAAAACAAAAAACAGCCTAATGATAACAGTATCTGGGAAGGGTGACCAGGAAGACTAGGAGAACATACAATGTAGTGGGAAAAGTGCTGACACTCAGAGAAGAGATGCATGCCTTCTAGTTCCTGGCTTCCATGCGATCTTGGGGAGGTTATGCAGCTCACTCTGTCTTCATACAAACCTTTTTGAGACTGCTGGACAATCCCTAAGGGTTTCTTGCCCCTGACTTCATATTAGTGACAAGAAAAGAAGAACTGGAGGGAGAAAAAGGAATATGTGTGGCTGTGATTGGTGAAGGTGGCCCAACTCAGGTGCCCTTGTACAGCTGCTCCCTTAAGTCTGTGGGACAATTGAGGAGACCTAGAAGATTCTGTCCCCAACGTGGGTATAAATTAATGTCTGGCTAATACAGAAAAGAAGTGACATTGTTGAGCCTGTCAGGAAGCCAGAAGGATTGGGTCCATATGGTTGGGGTCCTTGGAAGGTTCACCAAGGAAACCAAGTCTTGGGTGGTGTTTCGAGCCTCAGACTTTCATCTTTAGATGGGCTAATTCTATCAGAGCAGGAAAAATTCTTTGGCTTAGAACCCAACAGTTCATGGGGGTACAAACTCTGGAGCAGAGCTTCCAAGGCTCAGACCATTTGAAAGCCAAGACCGAGAGAAGGAACTGCACTTCGCATCCAAGCAGCCCTGACATCTGAATTTCAAAGGTGTTTCAGAAAGAGAGCACATGAATTTGGACCCTTGACCATCAGAGCTGTCCATCTTAGGCTAAGCTCGGGGACTGTCAGCTGTGGGATGTCAGAGAAGCCGAAACCGTCTCAGAGTAGTGCGCTGCTGTACTACATTCCCCAGAAAGCCGTCTGTGAAGCCATTCGTATTTTTACAGATGGCGTATCTGAGAAAGGGATTATTCGGTGATTGCAGTTTTTGGTTTTATGTGCCTCTGAAGGCAAGACATGTTTTGTCTTCGATCAAGCCTTAAAACAATATTTATCCTGGCACCTTCCCATTTTTCTTTCCACATGGAAACTCTGATTCTTTTTTTTTTTTTTTTAAGACTAGTCGTGAAATCATTCTTAGGTATGCACATTATACGGAGATCTTAGGAAAACTTTGAAGGAAAAGAATAGAAAATGATAGTCCTTTTATGTACCAGACACTGCAATTCATTCTGCTGTTGGGCTTTTCTTGATTAGAGATGTAAGAGAATATGGCAGTTGGGCTGTCTCTAAAAGGATAGAAGATTGGAAACAGTATGGAGAATGAGGACTTGAAAAGAACGTTCCCATGACAGCATTGTGAATGCAAGGCTATCGTAGAGGTAAGTAAAGCACCAATAACTTTGGATCAGGTACAGTCTTCAATTATGCATTAGGGTTTGGGTAATAAAAGACAAGATTTTCAATAATGTTTGGAATTTTAAGTGTACTGACCCCCCCACCCCCAACTTTTCAGGAGTGCACTTACCAATGCAAGAGTTACCCCCAGCCCATTCTTGTCTATTAAAAATTAAATGCTTTTACAGTAAATTATTAAAAGTGCTAGGTTGGCTGCAAATCATCAAAGGTACCATAAACGATTACGCAAGCAAGCAAGCAAGCGAGCAAGAAGTCTGATTAAATCTAAGCCATCAGAGCCACATACATCCCTCAATATGCATTGCATCTGAAACTACAAAAGCAACTATAAAATGCTACATTAAGCTACTTTAAAACCTCTTCCAGGGTTTTCAAAATTCAACAATGACTTGCCTTTTCAATTAAGTATAAACTAAGAACTTTCTACCACCAAGGCTCTGGCATTCCACTGTTGAGGAGTCATTACCACCCTAGCTGAATCTGCAGCGAAATCAACCTCCTTCGTCCACCTGATATTGCAAACCGAGTGGAACCAAGATATGCAAATAGAGTTCACTGGAAACCAAGTTATGGAGCCCCATTCTTCTCTAGTTGTCTCCTATCATATGATCACAGTGAGAAACATACGATGCGTCCTGGCTAAAACAAAGCCATGTTGAAATGTTAGACATATTTAAGTATGCCTAAAGAATAAAAAAAAGATAATCTATCAGTTTGGTTCAAACGGGACAGTGCTATTGTCTGAATATGATTTGAACATGGCCCCCAAGAATGCATGCGTTGGCAGCATGGTCCCCTACGGTGTGACATTGGGAAGTGGCAGCAACTTTATGAGGTGGGGCTGTGTGCTCTGCCCTCGAGTGGAGTTAGAGGCATTCTTGTGGGACCCCGGTTAGTCCTCAGGAGAGCGCTACTACAAAAGAGACTCTTGTTCCTCAACTTTTTGTCCTCCTCCGTTTTCTTGTTACCATGGGGTTCCTCTTGCTTATGATGGTCCCTCCTATATTTGTATACTATGAGTCTCTCAGCAGACACTGAACAGATGGGATTGCTCAGCTGTAGATTTTTCTTTCCTGGCAGCTAAATAAACACTTTAAATATAAATATTTTATCCAGGAGTAGGCATTTTCTTATTGCAGTGGAAAATGGATCAGTAGGCTATATGAAATGAAAACTATCTAGTATAGTTCCTGGCACATAGGAGATCCTAAGTGAACACTTCTTGCTCATGTTATCTTTTTATTAATAAATACTCCACCATACCTAACTTATTAGTATATCCTGCATGGTATGAACCCAGCAACGAATGATTCTGCATAAGTATGCATATAAGTAAAAAGGTTATAGGAGAAAGAGACATATAGACATGGAGGTATCATTTAGTGAAGCCGAGAAAATGCTGACGAGGAGCAGCAGCCAGAGCTGGTGTTTGCAGCTGGATTTTAGGGTGGTCTGCTTCTGCCTCCTTCCCGGTGTTCACATCTGACAAGTGGAGTGAAGACCAATAAACCCATGGCTTAGCTGGGATTGGTCTGAGTGACTAAGGGACCCAAGTGAGAGAGTGAAAAGCAAGCATTTGAGACTTAACCTCTAGCTGGGTGATTTCGCCTGTCAGTTGGTCTCACACTTGAGTCTGTACTGGGACCTGAGGAGGTGCTGAGTCACATCTGGAGGCACATCTGGAGGATGAGCGCAACCCCTGGTAAAATCAAATTGAGACTATGAAGTCTGGCTAGTAAGGATACAGTGATATTGGAAATATGGCTTTCTGGTAGAGGAAGGGTAAGAACTCCACAAGCTAGGTTCAGAGAGACAGAAACCAACCAACCAACCAACCAACCACCACCACCACCACCACCAAAAACCCTAGCCCCCCCCCCAAAAAAAACCCAAAACGAAAAACCAAACCAAACCAAAAAAACCCTCCCTGCAATCTGATAGCTAATGGCTGTGCCCAGGTAGTGGACGAGGGGTAATATGTGAGGAAGATAGGCAAGTGGGGGGGTTTCCTGCCTTCGCATCTGTTGATAAATGAGTTGACTAATTAAGGTAAGGCCTGAGGGTGCCAGAGAGTAGAAATAAGAAAATCAGCACAGTGGGTCTTGGTCATCATCCATTCTCTCATGTGGGTAGGCAGAGGAAAGGCCGTCGTTATTGCGGACGAAGACAAGTCTCTTCTAAGACCTCAGCTGATAGGTGAGGTGCCTGTGTTTCCCGAGAGAAGATACAACTGATGTCAGCTGTGGAGACTTTGCTATGCATATAGAACTTTGCCGCCATCGTTGTAGAGGAGATGGAAACACTGACCCCCATAGGCAGGACAGGATGCTGCTCAGAAGGAAAAGCCAATCAAAAGCCTTGCCTAAGAGGGCGTGGGTACCGCATCCGCACACCCGGACATGGCTGCAGCTCAGCTTGTGTTTTGAGAGCCTGGGCTGATTTGCACCGGGTCTGCGGGGAGGGGGGGGGGCAGGGGTCTGAAAAATAGCTCAGTAGAACTGCAGCCTTGGTAGGGCCAATGCAGAGGAGACTCTGCATCTTGTCCTTGCTGGGCACCTGGAGACATGAGGGAGGAAGCGCTGGTGCTGCTCAGGTACTTGCGGTGGTTAGAGTCAACTGCCAAAATGTCAGAACCTAGAACCACTCAGGGGACAGTCCTTTTGGGCATGCGGGTGGGGGATTATCTTGATTCGCTGATGTGGAAAAAGACCCACCTTAATTGTGGGCGGAGCCATTCTGTGAGCAGGGCATCCCCAGTGCATTGAGAAGGGGATCTGAGAAATAGCAACCCTGTTTCCTGAGTGTGGATGCTACCGTCTGCTGGTGTGGAAGATGAAGTGATGGCCTGTCCTAATCCCCAGAGTCACGACTACATCGCTTTACATGGTAAAAGAAATTCTGCAGGTTTGGTTAAGTATATTACTATGGGCAGCTCCTTCAGGATTGGCGGGGCTGGCCCACTACAAACCCAGTGTCCACGCAAAAGGAAAACAGAAGGGAAAAACAGGTGGTGAGAGGGTCGTAGAAGGTTTTAGTGTCTTTAAAAACTCAGTTATGTTATGTAAACATGTTTTTGTTTTAATCCCAGGTGTGGGATATGGGGGCTGCTTCAGTTTGCCCACAGCTGAGAACAGCCTTACAGGAGGATGCGTCAACAGGAAGCAGCCGGCACGGAGGCGTGGTCTATGCCAGTTGGAAAAAACTCAAAAGCCCACAGAGGGAGAGGGAGAGGAAAGAGGGCTGTGAGAAGAATACTTGGAGGAGACAAGAAGAGGAAGACAAGGCTACTGCTGCGTTTGCTGTTGCTGACTGAATATCCTGAACATGGAGATTGGTATGGCCTCAAAGAACCCAGTGGCCCTAATAGCAGGAAGTAGCCAAAGAGAACCACGCCCCCTCTCCCCACTAACCTTCTTTCTCTCCTGCCTGGTGTTGGGGTGTTGGAAAGGGACTGGGGTGGAGAAAGGAGAAAGAGATATAAGAAACCAAAATAAAAATAGATTTTAAAAGTACACCTACATGAGAGCAAGGCTGTAAGGCTGGATAGGGAAGTCAAAGGAGAAAGGAGAGTTTTCTAGGGTGGAGAAAGGGCTAGTCAGGCAAGGACTGTAGGAGACTTCCTGAAGATAGCCCCACGCCAGATTCCCTGTCGGAGCCTCCTGCTTTAGACTTCTGGCCTGAGTCAGCTGTGGGATCAGAATGTGTTGCTTTCACACGCTAAGTTCATGGTAACTAACTGCCACAGGAAACCAAGAGTGTACTGCTGACAGCTGGGTGCTGCTGCATGAAGCCCGCAAATGTGGAAGTGACTTTGGAATGGGAACTAAGTAGAAGCTAGTGTGTGTGTGTGTGTGTGTGTGTGTGTGTGTGTGTGTACACGAACCTGGAGCTAGGATGCTGGGCAGCAAGTCCAAGTGATCCTCCTGTCTCTGCCCCCACTCTCTTCAGAGCTGGGGTTACATGTGCGTGTGCAGACGCATGTGCCAACCGCATCTTTTCCCCTGGGGTTTTGGAGATTTGAACTCAGGTCCTCATGCTTGTGTTGCGAGTGCTGTTACCCACTGAGCCATCTCCCCAGCCTAAGGCCAGAGGAATTTTGAAGAGTGTTATAGGATAAGCCTAGGTTGCCTTGCACAGACCTTGAGTAGTGGTACTGGTATTAAAGCCTGCCTATGATGGTTGAGAAGAAATAGCTAAAGCTATATGATTTAAGAAAATCCCTCAAGCATCATAAATGGGCTGTTGCTAAAAGCATATATTCTAGAGTCACTGTAGAAGAAAGCAAGGAGCGCGCTATTGGAAAATGAAAGACAGACATAACAGAAAAGAGCTTAACAATGAAAGCAGAGTTGAGGGCACAACCTTATTTCTTCCTGCTGCTAATAATGCAGTGTGAAAGGAAACAAACTGATGGAAGGAAGGATTATTTAAAAAGAATAGTTAGGACTTGAGGAGGAAATTCCCAGCCAACTGATATTACAAAAGGCACTGTCTCGAAAGTATGCCTGAAGACACACCATGGGTGTGTCTGGACTTCTTGTTCTTAGTGGTTCAGGAGGACATAAAGACCTGCGTATGTAATCACACACACACACACACACACACACACACACACACACACACGGCTCGATGTGACCCAGGGGTCCCTTAAGCCACAAAAGCAGAAACCAGGATGTAAGGGACCTCTTGCCTGGTGACACGCACCCCTGTGGTACACTTGGGAGCCCTGCAGGGCTTCTGAGGACGTTTCCTGAGCACAAACGCTGTCATCTCAGAGCAAAAGGGAGAGCTCAACCACCGAGGAACTATAACACAGCCTAAAAAGACTGCTCACCCCCAGACACAAGACACCCTTCCAGGGACACAAAGTGCTTCTAGAAGCCCTATGTCTGACCCAGGACCTTGCTGCTCCTGGATTCTGAAACAGCTCGGGAGCAGCCTTTCTCTTCACTTATCATTTTCTTTCTACAAGATAATTTTGTACACAGAAAGAAAAAAGATGCAACTACTCCGGAGAAGTCTTGCTCCTTAATGAAGGAATCAGCTGCCATTACCTGTGGGGGAGGAGCGGGGCTGTTTGCTGCCTGACAGCGCGTAATGAGAGGAACTCAAAACTTCTGTGGGATTTCTGTAAAGAAAAGAAAAAAAAATCCAATTTGGAGGAAACATAAGACAAAGATAAATTGAGAGACGAACTGTAAGACAATCAGCCTGTGGGTTTCCAGGTGTTAAGGCCACAAAAGACCAGATCATCTTGGGGAATTTAACAAGGTTAAGAGAAGAAAAGGAAAGACATGCTTTTGGGGTTCAATTTCCTTCCTTTTCCCTCCTTCCCTCTCCCCCCTCTCTTCTTTTCTTTCCCTTCCTTTCTTCCCTTCTACTTCCTCCCTTCCTTCCCAGGACCTTATGAGGGTCATGCTGGCCTCAAACTCACCACGTAGCAGAGGATGACCTTGAACTTCCGGTCCTCCTGCCTCCACTTCCCAGATGTTGGGACTGCAAGTGTACATCACTATGCCTAGCTTTGCCTCTTAAACAATAACAAGTTTTTTTTTCTCTCTCACTTAAAGGAGCTGGCTAGTGTCTCACTTACTGCCCCTCATTTATGAAGCTCAGTGCGTTTCTGTTGAGGGGACGAGGCAGGTTCAATGGCGGGCTTCAAGGAGCAGGAGCAGGGAAAGATGAATAAACCTTTCACTACCTACTTCACAGAGCAAAGCCAAACTTAGGGCTCTGCCAAACTTGACTATGGCATCTGATGAGAAGCTTTGCTGGAGAAAGAGCTAACTAATTCAGACAAATAACCAAATGTGACACCCCATAGTTCACCTCCAAAGAAACAGCCGCCTAAAGTGTTGCCAGTGACCTCATTTTTTCCTGCAGCCAGCAGTGCGAGAAGACAGGAAACACGTGAACTCACAAAGGCACACAAAACACATGCGAGGCCTAGGGTGTGGAAGTAATTTTGAAGCAACTGCAAGATCTGCTTACGTGAACGGAACCTGACTTTCCAGCTGTCCAATGGGGTCCTTTGCTCTCGCGCAGGTGCAGACACACCCTTCCTCCCTACGGAAGGATTTCCCAGCCGCTCCAAGCAGCGCAAGTGCTGCTGTCTCAGGCTCTTGGAGACAAGATGCACAATAGACAAGTCAAATGGTCTCAGGTTTTCTTTTACATTCAAATACACATGGCGGCTGCTACTGCTGCTGCGGTGTCACGTTTGATACCAGGCCCAGCCCTTAGATTTCCCTCAGTGGCTTGGGATAAAGAACACGTGCACTGTGCACTGTATTTCAATTAGCATTTCCCAGAGTTATAGGGCTTCCTAAGAGTAAAAACAAATAATATCCAGTTATACCACTCTTAGGCATTGAGCCAAAGGGCACTTCATCCTACCACAAAGACACTTGCTCAACCGTGTTCACTGCTGCTCTATTTATAAAAGCCAGAAATTGCAAACAACTTAGATGTCCCTCAACAGAAGAACGGATTAAAAAAAAAGTGTGGTGCATTTACACAATGGAGTATTACTCAGCCATTAAAAAAATGGCATTACGAAATTTGCAGGCAAATGGATGGAACTAGAAATGATTCTGAGTTTCCCAGAGGACACCACGAAAAGGCGCTCTAAATCAGCATAAACACAGCTTGTAGGAACTCGCAGGGACGGAGGCAGCACACATAGGTCTGCACCAGGCCCACTTTGAATATATTACGGCTTCTGGTTTAGTGTTTTTATGGCATACCTGACTCTGTCAAAGAGCGGGTCTCTGATTCTTGTGTTTTACTTTGGGCTCTTTTTCTTCTGTGGCTTTGTCTTGTCTAACCTTGGTGTGATAGTTTTTACTCTACCTTATTATGTTTTATTTTGTTATATTTTATTATCTCGTAAAAGCCTTATCCTTTTTCTAGTGAGAGTCAGAAAAGGAGGGGATCCAGGAGGGAAAGGAAGTAGGGAGGAGCTGGGAGGAGCGGAGGGAGGAGAAACCATAGTTAGGACATATTAGATGAGCAAAGGAAGAATAGTATGCTATCAATTCACATATAAGAGCTAGCCGTGGGACCTCTAGCAGAGTTCTGATATAGCTCAGTCTTTCTGAAAAAGAAAGTGTTTAGACCGGCCCCTTGAGTGTGTTGCCACATGACCTGTGAGGATTTCTGTCTGTTTAGAGGACTTGCTCATGACCTCTGTGATCTGCTCTCAAATTTTGACTCCCCCCCCCCCCCTTGTGAGACTCTGGCTTAGTGCAGTGCGGACTAGTTTGCAGTGTAGCCACCTGGTAGCTGGCACAGCTAGCAGCATCTCATACACAGCCAGATGACACGATGGCAGAGACACAGGACAAACGCTGGACTGCACAGATGAGGGCCAGCAAACACAGGCTGTGCGCTTCGCTCATAGAGCATCTGGGCCTGTTGTGTCATTCCTACTGGATGCTTTTAACATCAAAATGGACATTTGGGAAAAACCACTCAGGGGGAGAGAGATGCCTAGGAAAAGAGATAAGGAGAGTGGAACACACCTAGGGACAGGAGCAGGCAAAGTGGACATGGAAAAAAAATACGCTCAGTGCAGCTTAAAGTTAACTTGGAAACAATAACCACAACACAGTTTGGTGTCCTGTATTGAGGTCCGAAGGTCTCAGGTCTAGTCTCATGTCTGCCAGGCAAAAATGGTGTGGTTCTTGGAGCTGGTGTCTTTCTGTAAAAGACCCAGGTGGGGTGCCGTAGATGACCCTGAGTAGGAGATGTGCGTGTGGTCTGCTTAGTATGAGCTTTTACTCAGGATTTATATTGCTGAAATCAAACGCCATGACCAAAACAACTTGTGGAGGAAAGGGTTTACTTCACCTTACAGCCTTTAAGTCCATCACGGGGGAAGGCAGAGCAAGAACTCAGGGCAGGAACCCAGGGGCAGGAACCTGGGGGCAGGAACCTGGGGGAGCAGAAGCCATAGAGGAGCGCTGCTTACTGATTTGCTTCTCATAGCTTGATTGGCCTGCTTTTTTTTTTTTTTTAATAGCGCTGAGGCCCACCAGCTCAGGAGTGGCACTGCCCACAGTGAGCGGGCTTCTCTCCCACATCACTTACCAACCAAGAAAACAATTGCTGGCTTGTCCATGGGCCAATCTGGCTGGAGCATTTTCTCAACTGAGATTGCCCTGTCCCCAAATGATTCCTGCTTGTGTCCAGTTGACAAAAGGCTAGGAGCCAGCACGGTACTAGTTTTGTGTTGTGAAGTAGGAGAAGGGTAGGATGAGATGGAGGCAGGGCCTGCCCTGGGAGCCCTGGTCACCACCTTCAGTCGTTAGAGGACAACTTTGGGGATGAATGTGGGGTTATTAAATCATTTCAGAAATAAAATTGTATAGAACTTGACCTCCTAGCCATAGCAAGATGGGCCAGGGCTGACTGGGATGATGAAGAAGGCAAGGCTGTCCTCATCTGTCCTCAAACATGGTCCTTACCCCAGCCAAAAATGTAAGAAATACTTATTTTAATCCCTCAGCATGGATTAGACATCCTAATCAATAGTAGATCCTCAGGAAATTAGGCATAGACTAGACAGGTTTTGTTGGGCTGGAGAGTGGAAGGGGGAAGGGATAGATGGTCCTTGGGCTCATGTAGGTGTGATGAGCCTACATTGGACCTTCCAGGAGGGCTCAGGGACAGTATGAGTGTGCTTGGCATGTTCTCAGCAGCATGGGTTGGAGATCTGGTGTATAGGCACAGTGGCAGAGATGGGTCAATCAAATATACCTAGCTCCTCTGTGATTCAGTGGAAGGCAAGCTCTGTGTGGAATGTTACGGTTAGTGCATCGAAGGAGAACCAGAAGCACCCAGTAAAACCAGAAGCACCCAGTAGGGAGGCTTTCCCCGTGCGATGGATAGGGATGACTCCAAGCGCACACCACACGTTCCTATCCCTAGACTCTGCCCGCAGGCTTCTGACTGCGTGTCGGTGTTGTAGCCCTGAGTTCGGCATTTCCAAAGCACTGTGGGTGATTCCAATGCAGTTTGTGGATTATGTTTTCACTTATTGGCTTTTCTGTACTTTTCTTGTTTTGTGTGCACTTGGTATGTGCATCTGTGCAGCTGTGTGCAAGTGTGCGCATCACGGAGAAAACTGTGGAGGCCAGAGGTTGAATGAAGCTGGGCAACTATCTCAGCTACCCTCTGCCTTATCTTTGGGGGCGGCCTCTCTCACTGAGCCTCACTATCTGTTTTGGCTACATTGCCCCCATGTGATCTGCTTGATTTCATCCCACAGTACTGGAGTTACAGACACAAAGTATCACATTTGTGGGTTTATGTGAGCTCTAGGGTGATCAGGCCCCAAGGCTTTCACAGGAAGCGCTTAAACACTAAGCTGTCACTCCAGCTTGGATGGGTCATATGCAGAACGGTCTTCTGTGTTTCCATCTGAGGTATGAGAACCAGCCATTTGGGGCATTGATTTCAGCAGTGTTTAGCTCGTCCTTGTCTGTGGCTGCTTTGTACGTCATGTGTTACTGTTTCTGGGAATGGGCAATGCTGTCAGATCTGGAAGCAACTAGCACATAACTGAGGGCCTTCCTATCTGCGGCTGTGGAAACAGGCTTCCCCACCATCGTTTCAGATAATCTTTGGCTTGAGAAGGCCATGAGAAAACATTCCTCCCCCCCACCCAACAAACACTGTTCAAATAACAGTAGTTAGGTTTTCTTGGACTTTAGAAGGGACCAGAAGGTCTAGGATATACGACAATGAGCTGAAAGCCACATTTCCTATGTATCCATTAGAGAAAGACAAGGGCTGGCAAAACCTGAGTTATGGGGACATAATTCCATGTCATGATTCTGGCAGTAGCATAAGCCACTCGAACCCTTCCTTGGTAGTTTATGAAAATGTCACCCTCTCTATCCTTACCCCACCTTCTGCCTTAGAAGATTAAAAGCTCTATAAATTACAATTGTATTAAAATGTATGTATTATATCTCAATATGAGGTTTTCATACAGCTATGAAAATGCCCTTGACTTAAAACTCCTTGAGTGGCATGCCTTGCTTTTTGCACTCATGCAAGTTAATTCCAGAGAAGATGTTAATTTTGTAAAAATTATAAGGCCTTGCAGACTGGACAGAGTTTTACCCAAGGCCACTGACTATGAGTCAGACCACTCCGGGCTAGGAAACAGCCCAGAGTGTACAACCAAAAACAAGCAAGAGAAACAAGCATATTAAATAGATGCAAACACAAACAGGCAAGAGAAAGATGGCTATTTGAGAACAGACAGGAGCGAATTGAGGCTAAAGTTGTGTAGACAGCTATGAATGTGTATGGGCAATGGGGAGGGGCCTGAGCGCATGAGTCAGTTGGTCTTACGCATTACGAGCAATGGAAGAAAACTTGGAACATGCAGGAGAGCTGGACTAGGACGTGAAGATGCTACGCTCTCGGTGTTTGAAGGAATAAATCACTGAAGATTTCTGTGCAGAAGGTGAAGATGAAAGTGATGCCTAGGGAGATGGCTGTTCAAGATCCTCTAGGGCACCGGTTCTCAATCTGTGGGTTGCTACCGCTGTGAGGGTCAAATGAACTCTCACAGGGGTCACCTAAGACCACCAGAAAAGCACAGATATTTACAATTCGCAATAGTAGCACAATTATAGTTATGAAGCAGCAATGGAAATAATGTTGTGGTTGAGGGTTGGTCACCACAACATGAGGAACCGTATTAAAGGGTCACAGTGTTAGGAAGATTGAGAAGCATTGTTTTGGGGACAACAGGCTGGTTGGAGTGGAGCCAGGCACTCTACCTTGAGACTACATTTGCATTTGCTTACTTAGGATGCACATTTATGCTCTCGGAAGGATCTTGGTGGTGATGGTGGCTGGGCGTCTTGTCGTTCGGCCCCCTGAGCCGTTGTGGAGCTATGCTTATGTCCGTGTTTCTGCCACCGCACAAACCTGTTCTACCCAGATCATCCTCCAGGGACTGCGCCAAGGCCAGTGGAGATGAATGACCTGGACTCATGGCTCACCGTCTCTAAGAATGCGTGTCGTGGCTCTGTCCTTCAGCTCATTATTCATTATCTGGATTTTAAAAAACAGACTCCAGATTCTTCCCCAGATAGAGTGGCTACAGTGTCAATCCTCATGGCCACCAAGTAACACTCAGAAAGGCAAGGGGGAGGGAGACAAAAGGAGGGAGTGGGACAGGGGACAAGGCAGGCAGTGCAAAGCTGTTCAGGTGTTTGGCATCTGTAGGGAGGGCTGGGTTGTTGGAACAGTTGCTTACTACTTCCACAGGGGGGCAGACTCTACTCACCAAAAAAAGCTCCAACTGCTCAGAAGCTACAGAGAGCGTGCCCTTCTCATTCACACTGCTGGACCTTTATGTCCATCAAGTCCCTTTGATAAGCTCTCATCCCTGGGACCTGGGTGGATTAAAGGAAAACAAACAAACAAACAAACAAACAAACAAACAAACCTTCATAGAACACAGGATATAGAATTGCCTTACTGTTTTAAATGCAGGCTTTCCCCCTCTATGCTGCAAGGCTATTGCACATGCATCATAAGCGTATCATTGTTCTAGAAGTTTCTGGAGGGGGGAGAGCATCTAGTGTCTTTTCCTGTTTGTTTCTGTTGCATTTTCAATAAGACAGTGCTTGCAAGTGTGTGTATGTGGGGGGGGGGGATAGAGATTAGTAAACTTCTGTTAGAGGGATATTGTTATTTGGAGAGTGGTCATAACCAACTCACTGTAGGTTGTTCTATGATGCTTAAAATATAATCTCTGCCAGCGGCTGGTTGTTTCTGAGTACAAGATGCTTCGCATAGTGAACACGGGGAAGTCTGAGCTGGGATGGTAAGGGGTGGTGGCGGATGGTGGTGGGTGGTTGGTGGTGGACGCCTATTTTCTTCCATTCCCTGAGTCATTAGATACTATTATATCTGAAAAGAACATTCCAGTGTGCATGCTGCTTTCTTTCTGGTAGAATGTGTCCCATTTTTGAACCACATAGAAACAGCCACCTCAAGCGCATGTGCATATTCTAGACTAGACCACTAGGGAGTGAAGATGGCATCTCTGAAAGGTGTGACCACCCTAGGAGACGGTGATGGGGTCTCTGAGACAAAGATCACAGCCCAAGATTAAAAGAGGGCATGGAACTTTATTAGCCACTGTTGAGGATGGGCTGAGGAAAATGCAAATTTGCTCTTCTAAAACTAAACAGACAAACAGGTAAAGGACCAGCAAAGCTGTTGGACAGTGGGCAGAAGTTAGACCCCATTAACCTTGGACGTTGCAATGTGCTTCAGGTAGCAAGAGTACTCCGTTTTTGTGAGTCACGTTGGACAGTGACATTAGTCACATTGTCTGTTAAATTTAGCAGCAGGAGAAAGCATGAAGAGAAGCCTCCTCTGCTCTATAGAAAGGTCATGGGCCCCATCACCTCCTGTCTCAAAGTATAACGAGTCCAACATTACCTCAATTTAAGGCTGCTCACATCACTTTTTATGACGCACTATCTTGCTAACTTAGCCCTCAGCCTCTTTAAAGCCTGTGATTGTATTGTGGTGAGTCACAGTGGAGTATTTCTGATTATTTCCGGGTGTAGGACTTTCTCTCCCTCCATCTCACGAGCTGCATGCCAATGCCATGAAGCTCTTGCAAGGAAAAAAGAAAGAAAGGCCTTCTGGTTTTTGCAAGGCAGGATGACTGGCTCTAAAGAGTGATTTACTACTGGCCTCTGCCTTGCAGCCCTGGGAACTTGGAAGGCGATCAACCATCCTCTGCAATTGGGCCACCACCTTCCCGAGCTTGATACTGTTTCTAAAGGAAATCTCTGACAGTCTTCATCATGGCTGCTCACTTGTGCCCTACAGAATCATCTGGAACACATGACGTAGAGGGCTTAGGAGTGAGAAAGTATATGGGGCATCTGGAGTTTTGTTTGAATGTTGGTGTGATCTCTTATCTGAAAAATCATGGGCTTTGACCCAAACTTTGAGGTTCCCTCTCAGTTAATTGGTGTTGAGAGAGAAAGTCATAGAGACATAGGGACATAGGGAGGGGAAGAAGCGGGGACAGACTGACAGAACTCATTAAGCCTAAATTTGCAGTGAGAGCAGCACCAAGTCTTGGGCTTTCTCTTATTTGACTCTATCCCTGGAGAGATGTTTATGTTTAGTACCCAGTTTTATTGTTCATTCTTCCTAACCTTCAAATCTCAATGTACTTTTAGAAAAAAAGAGAGAAAGAAAGAAACAAAGAAAGAAACTAAAAGTAATTACTTGGGGACCGCAAAGGCCATATCTATATATGAGATCAAACATTTCCTATCTCCCCTTGCTATTTGCCTCTAATAACCACTCTGCTTTCTGCAGCTTTCCACTTGTTTTTGTGACAAACAAACAGCAGGGGTAGTCTTCAGGCTAATCAGCTGGGCTATTCTAGGATCCTGCAGGGAACAGGAGTAAGTAGCTTGCTATTTCCAGCCTTAGTTTCAAGGGAAACTGAACCCTTGGGGGAGAATCAGGGCTGTGCTGACTTCTCAGATCACAAGTAAGTCTGGCCTTAGTTTCCTCCTCCCTTCACTGAACAGGAGACCTTGCGATATCCATACTAAGCCTTCTAAGACCCTAAGGGTGGCGGCTATAGGTGCTTAGTGCTGCCACACAGTCAGCTTGCCTCTCCTCTTAGCCAGAAAGTTAACCACAGGTGTAAAAGATTTCTAAACCAACAGGAGCAGGGTTGAAGTTGAGTAAGGACTGAAAATAGGGACTTACCTCCTCTTTCAGAAGCAAAGGAATGGCCCCATGCAGTTTGGTCATCCTATTCAGCTTTGTGAGACTGTCTTAGAAGAGCAAGCGTCCAGGTCTCCCTCGACGCCGTCTGAAGCATCTGCCACTGTTCTCAAGAGTCTGCACACTGACTTTTATTTATCACCAAAATATCACTCTAGACTGCTTCATTGTCCTTATGATAGCCTCCCAGAGGCTTCCCAAGATGGCCAGAGTGTAGACAGGAGAGGATCACACACTCTTGACAGGTAAGCTTGGGTCATGGCCAAAGGGACACTGTGGACCAGAACACTGCCAAGGGGGTAATAATGGACAATGGCCAAAGGGACCATTGTTCTGGCCTACAATTTCAAGGCTTCATACCATTTCTAGAGTCTGTAGAGCGGATTGTCCAGGTGATGAGTAGGCCGGTTTGGTTGGGTCTTTATCTTGTTCTTTCCAGAACGCCCCTGGCTGGATAGTAATCTTATGACCTTCTGGGCTGCCCAGAATGTCACATCTCCACTGAGGGACAGAGATGCCAGTTAGACTCCGGGGTTTTTTTTTTTTTGTTGTTGTTGTTTTGTTTTGTTTTTTGCCACAGTCAGAATCCTGTAGTTTCAGGGCCTGATTATGAGTGAGGGGTTCACTGGCAGTGGACCCAAGCCTGTGGACACTGAGCTATATACCTAACAATAAGAGAAACTTCTTCAGCTGAGAGTGACAGAGACCCATTAGACGCCAGTGTCCCATTCTCCTCAAGGACTCAAGGTCAAGGTCGCTCCCCATCACCTCTCAATTATATTTGTTTTGCCTGTCTATTCTTCAGACATCAGAGACGAACAGCAGTGTGGGGAGGATGTGAGGTCAGGTCTGAGTTTTGTGGTCTCTTAAAGTCAGGGGTGAATAGGGCCAAGGGCTCCTTCATTAACTTCTATAGGAAAGATAGCCACTGTTGCCAGCTAGACAGGGAAGTGGTGCAGGGCACCCAGACACTGAATCTCCAGCACACACTCTTTTGTCTCTTCATACCACAAATGTCATTGCTGCAGGATCAATATGATTCTGTCCTTGCCTCGTGGTGTGGAGTTTGTCTTTAAAAACAACAGCTGCTGCTGCTGTGGCTGCTGTCCTGCTCATCCGTGACTACTTTCAATATTTAATTCTCTCAGTGGGCTTTAGTTTCTGCCTTTGCCTCATGTGCGGCTCTCCATATGGTCACAATGTCTAGCACATCAATATTTCTCCACACTTAAAGATCCCTTAAGTGTGTGTCCCAAGATCCTTATTTTTGGCTTCATCATGGGCACCTATAGAACCCACTCTGTTTTCATCGTAGACATGGTTCTGTGATTCTGCTCTTGCTCAAGTGGTGAGCCTGGCCTAGCTGGAACGCTGTTCTTCATGCCTGGCCGGGTAGGCCTGCTCCCCTCGCCCTGCCCCCCTGCCTTCCCTCCCCCCACCAGCTTGCCTTCTCCAACTCCGAGCTGGGCTAGAACAGGTCCTGACAGGAAGTGACTCGTACTGCAAAGAGCATTGCAGCTTTGTGTCCCAACTGATCCCTAGCCAGCCTGCTCACTTAGGAGTCTGCAAATGTGGGTCTGGAGAAGCAGAGGGTCCAAGCTTCTGGACGACACCATCCCACATGTGTGCTCGTATGCCTTCCCTTTCATGTGCACGCAAGTATTCTCCTTATGACATATTTCACACCAGCAGTCAGGTTTTCCTGGGAATTGATTTAACTTTTAACACTCCAGGAAAGATTTGATGTAAAACATGTTAACAGCCAGAGAAAATGGCTGTGTTTTCCATCTTTCAACACTACCCCAGGGACAAAATGCCTTTCCCTACCATCTAGTAAGTATTATTTTCCACGATGTGACATTACTACAGTTCATTGATTCACTCACCCCCCGCCCCCCAATCCATTCACAAGCATTTGAGAATGAACTAGGCCCTTTGGAAGGTATCAGGACTTCAATGCTGAGTGAGACTTTTACCCAGCGCATAGCCAGCTCTCAGCCGCATGAAAGGTGAGGTGAAAAAATACTGAGTTCATGGCCAGTGGGACAAGATGCATCTGGAACATCAGTCATTGACTCAGAGGGGACATTCTCTTGTGGGCTAAGGGCTGGTGGAGTTTCACTGGGAAGAGAGCTCCTGCACTGACTCTTACGGAGAACGCAGGGAGTTGTCAGATAGCAAGTGCATTCCAGGAAGGAAGCCTGAAGGACAACAGCAAGGAGCCACCAGGGAGAGTTTGCAGAGGAGCGATTCAGTACAGTAGAACACAGGCTGAAGGGTAGGGGAGAGGGGGGGAAGTGGCTGGGCAGAGTGCTGGGGAGGGGAGCTTAGCCCACAGCATGCACGTTGTCAAAAATCACACAAGGAGGGCTTGAGGAGCCTATTGCGACTAGATTGGTATGCTAGAGTGATTGCTCTGGCCCTAGTGGCGGCATTGCATGGGAAACGGTGCTGTTGAGGCAGGAAGGTAGAGACGAGGCACCAGTAGCAGTCTAGACTTGGGGTAGCAAGATAAACCAGGGCAGCCAAGGTACGCTGGGAGACTAGGGAAGAGCTTTAAAGTGCATTAAAAGATGGAGATTTAGAACAAGCATCTGGTTTTAGTTTTGAGGGGCTCAGTCCTTGGGGAATCCACCAGCCAGGCTGGGGATACTGTTGTAAACACTGTTCTGTATCTGTCTAGTTGGGATTGAAGAGGGGCGTCCAGGCTAAGGGGTCTGTCTGATACGGGGATGTAGGGGGCAAGAGAAGTGTGCAGTTGAGACTGTGGCGTGGGAGTCGTCTGTCAGAGGAAGAGCGCCTAACTGGTGACAGTGCTTGAAGATGTTTCGGGCGAGCACAGAATGGGTGTGGAATAGAAGCTGGGATGTGGTGGCATACAGCTTTAGTCCCAGCATTTGAGAAACTCTGTCTTGGAAAAAAAGAAAGTAAAAAAAAAAAAAAAATGAAAAGGAATAGAGTCAAGAACAAGGCTCAAGAGAATACCAATTCTTTCCTTATGTTATTGATTGTTGACAATTTTATACATATATACAATGCATTAAGATTGTGTCCACCCATGTGCTCCCTTCCCCTCTCCTGCCCCTGTCAATACCTTCTTCCTGGTTAGTCTCTTTTTCTCTTTCTTTCTTTCTTTCTTTCTTTCTTTCTTTCTTTCTTTCTTTCTTTTTGTTTCTCAAGACAGGGTCTCTCTGTGTAGCCTTGGCTGTCTTGGACTCACTTTGTAGACCAGGCTGGCCTCAAACTCACAGAGATCCACCTGCCTCTGCCTCCCCAGTGCTGGGATTAAAGGGGTGCGCTCCACGCCCGGCACAATTTTTAACAATAAGAAAGAGCAACTGGTACCAGGCAGAGAAGTCTAGGGCCGGTCCCAAGAGGATTTTCTATTCAGTATATTGTAAAAATCTTTCTATAAAGTAATACATTCTACACACAGAAATAGTAACCTGAAACTCCACATCCGTGTTTGACAATTAAATTAACCTTGTGAAGTAATCAGGGGAAATATTATTTTCTCTGTTTTATTCATGAAGAGACAGGGTTGAAAAAAAGAACTTAATTCACTTATTTAAGCTCTATAATTAAAAGAGCAATGGAAACGGGGCTAACATTTGCATTTTGAGTCACACTCCAGGCATCTTTTCATTCATAAGTCAGTGATAGGGTGGCAACGCTGAGGAGGTTGAATCACCAAGGCAGGAAGTTACAGCAAATCTTAATTAAGGGCATATCTGAGTCAGAGTAAACACAACCATTGGACTGAATTGTGAACGGCTGCTGAAAGGAATTGCATGGCTTTCTGCATATCATTAGCAACTAATTAATTGCTGCCATGTAAATAACTTAATGACACATGAATAAAGGAGAAAGGAATTCATAAACAAAGAATATGTGGCTTTTCACATTAGGCAGCAGTATACACTACCCATTAGTGAGTGTGGAGAGGTGAGATGAACTCATCAAGATGGTGTGTGAGCTAAGAGGCCAAGAGCGCCTCTCCTCAGGGGTGGGCAAGTCTGTGACAGGTCTGCCCTAAAGTTAACGAACTTCTCTCTGTGATAACAGAGTAATAGTGGCCCATGGGTGGATATGTGTAGGCTGCCTATCCCAGAAATACTGTGGAGGACTCCTGTTCCTGTTTGTCCTTTCCTCATAGATAGAGACAGTGATGCTGAACCAATAGCAAACAGCTCAGGAGCAAGTGTGACAGCAAATGCAAGAATGTGATGAAGCCAGTGGGAGAGTCCCTTTTATTTATTTATTTAATCCATTTTCATTTTTATTCATTTTCATTTAAACATAACTACATTATTTCTCTCTTCCCTTTTCTCCCCGACTCTCTCTCTCTTGTCTCCTTCTCCCAACTCCTGTGTTATCCCAACTCTCAAATTGATATCCTCCTCCTCAATTATTGTTACACACATACACACACCCACACACACACACGTGCACACACGTGCATGTGTACATACAAACATATAAATGCAACCTGCTGAGTCCATTTTTGCTTTGTGTGTGTGTGTGGCCATGAGGGCTGACCACCTTGTATTACACAGCCAACTAGGGGGCTCGTACCTGGGAGAGGCTTGTCTCTCCTTCAGTAGTCAGTTGCCTGCAGCTGCTTGTCCTGGGCTGTGAGCCTGTGAGATTTCTCCCCCTCTGCATTAGCACGCCTGTTGATATTGCCTTTACACTGATCTTTTTTAAATGCAGCCATTCACATGAGAGACTGTTTCACAACAGGCTATTACAATCTTTCCATTCCCTGTTTTACAACACTCCCTGAGCCACAGACGGATCCATTGGAGCTGGGCCCCTCACAGTCTGTTGATCTGTACATTGTGTCTTGTGTCCAGCTGTGGATTTCTGTGATGGTGTCCATTTCTTGTAAAGAGAGGCTTCTTTGGCGAGGGGTGATGGGCACACTCATCTGTAGGTACAAGGATGAGATTTAGAATTTAGGGATTATACTGGTCACTCAAAGTGCTGATAGCAGATTCTCTTTTAAGACACACGACCTCACTAGCCTTAGGAAGTCAACTAGGTTTCTAGTACCAGGCATGGTTTCCCTCCTGTTGAGTGGACCTGAAATCCAGACAGCTATTGGTCACCACTAACGTGTGAGTGCCACTTGTCACACCTTTATGGGTATCTTGTCATGCTGGTCACTGCTCTGTTCCACAGGTGCTGCTGCTGGCGGATTGCATAATAATTTCTGGTACCATGGAAGCCAGACCACAGGAAGGAGGCTTTTAGGTGCGATGCATCATGTGTCCCAAGGGTGCAGTGTCTTCTGCGATAGGGGCTCACCTTCAACCTCTGAGAGGCTCAGGAGGAGTGCCTCATCCCAAACAGAAAGCAGAGAAGTATGACCAATTCATTACTATTACTCATTTTTTGTGTTTGTTTTTAAATGACCAAACAACACCCCCCCACGCCCCGCCCAAAAAAAAAATCCCAAATATAGCTACTAAAGCGCAACCATACCCAGTCATCATATATCGTCCACAGTTGTGCTTGAGATACAGGGGCAGCGTGGAGTGACGGTGCAAAGACCGTATGGCAAGGAGTGTGTGGTTGTTTATGCTCTAGCCCTTTTGCCCATCCATGCTCTATACAGCAAGGGTCTGGGAGCCTTCAGGTCCGTCCTGAGCTCCAGGAACTGCAGTTTACAAAGTAAGAAAGGCCGAAAGGAGGATGTTTGGAGGAAGCTCATGGTCACGGTGAAAGAAATAAAAATTAAATATCGTTTGAGATGACAAGGGGATGGAGACATTTTAACTCGGAAAAGGGAAATCCCAGAGGTGAAAGGAGGTTTAGGGCATGGAAGATTCTCAACTAGATTTAAAAGAGTAAGCATTTACAAAGTGGAAGGGCATTGTAGACCCAAGGAGGACTATCAATTCCAGAGAAGTTATTTAATATACTTTGTAAGAACAAATTAAAGGAATATAATGGGCTGGTTTATGAGGCAGTGTCTCTTTGTGGAGGTGTGTCCCTGTGCGGAGGTGTCCCTGTATGGGAGTGTCCCTGTGTGGGGGTGTCCCTGTGTAGAGGTGTCCCTGTGTGGGGGTGTGTCCCTGTGTGGAGGTGTCCCTGTGTGGCGGTGTGTCCCTGTGTGGAGATGTCACTGTGTGGAGGTGTGTCCCTGTGTGGGGGTGTGTCCCTGTGTGGGGGTGTCCCTGTGTGGAGGTGTCCCTGTGTGTGGGTGTGCCCTGTGTGGAGGTGTCCCTGTGTGTGGGTGTGCCCTGTGTGGAGGTGTCCCTGTGTGTGGGTGTGCCCTGTGTGGAGGTGTGTCCCTGTGTGTGTAGGTGTCCCTGTGTGTGGGTGTGCCCTGTGTGGAGGTGTCCCTGTGTGTGGGTGTGCCCTGTGTGGAGGTGTCTCTGTGTGGGGGTGTGCCCTGTGTGGAGGTGTGTCCCTGTGTGTGGGTGTGCCCTGTGTGGAGGTGTCCCTGTGTGTGGGTGTGCCCTGTGTGGAGGTGTGTCCCTGTGTGTGGGTGTGCCCTGTGTGGAGGTGTCTCTGTGTGGGGGTGTCCCTGTGTGGAGGTGTGTCCCTGTGTGGGGGTGTCCCTGTGTGGAGGTGTCCCTGTGTGTGGGTGTGCCCTGTGTAGAGGTGTGTCCCTGTGTGGGGGTGTCCCTGTGTGGAGGTGTCCTTGTGTGTGGAGGTGCTCATGGTGGGCCTGGAAGATTACTCACTGTGGAGATAAGCTGAGTGAGTTAGGAGCAAGATTAGTCATGACTGGGGAGGGGGTGCTTCCTCCTTTCATTTGGATGATGGGAGACCAACGGAGCAGGGAAGCAACCGCAGCTCTGAGATCTGTACAAGCTTCGTACCTTGCAATCCCCATCTGCACTGACCAGCCTGCCAGGTGGAGAGAGATGTGGGCCCAACTTCTCCATTCAGAACTTCCAGGCCCCACAGAACTGAATGGCCGATATGTGGCCCAAGCCTGATCCACCTACCACCTTCGCAGCTGGGGGGGTGGTGTGGTATCACATTCTGGGGTTGACCTTGGTTGATGAGGTCTCCTTCTAGCCACTCAGGGTGCGGCTACCTTTCCCTGTGTGCCTCACTGTCTAATAGGAACCTCCTGCCACCTGTACTTTTTGGCTCCACAGCTTCTGCATCCCCCACTCTAGAACTGTCTCCTAGGGCTGCCTGTCATCCTAGGGCTGTGACAACTTCAATCTATGTGCCTTGGCTCATGTTTATACCCTGTTCTCAGGTCTCCGAGGTAGTTCATTTTTTTAAATTAACAGATTCCCTCTCTAAGGTTGCATGAAGTGATAAATTTGATTCCTGTTTACTGTGACCTGCCTACAGGAGGAGTCACTGTCTCTCCATAAATTGTAATTTGTGTTTAAGGCTTGTGAGGGCTCCCAGCATTGTCCCGAGGGCAGGACTACTGACACTTTACCTGGGTGGCAAGGCTTTGCTTCCCCTCCAATCTCACTGTCCAGCTGGGGAGGTCTGCAGTGGCTTCCAACCGTGCCAGTTTGGGCTTCTTTTCAAAGCATCGCTCGCCTGATCTGTGTATTTTTTCCCCCTTTGGCACGTTCATTTGTTCAGTCTCTACCTTCATCAGTTTTGAAGCCCTTCTTTTTCCTCTGTGGAATAGTAGATTCTTTCTTATACTGACTCTTGTCTTTACTCAGGTAACACAGGGGCAGCTTCTTGTCGCCCTCTAATCCTGTAGTCACTGTTTGTATGTTATCCGTGAGACTCTGATCATAAACTGACTTTTGGGGGCCTGACTATATACAGGTACACACACACACACACACACACACACACACACACACGCACACGCACACGCACATGCACACATACACACCCATGCACCCATGCACCTACATGCATCCCCCATGTATATGCAATTACTGTATATAATTGTATCATCTAACACGTTGCTTCTGTTTGTGTGTCCCTTTGCACAGCTCCACTCTAACTGACTCATTAAAAAGAACAAGGCCTTGTATCATTCGACCAGTTAAAGCATACATTTTATTTAAGGAGCAAACAAAATTGCAGGTGACTGGTTTGACATTTTTACATCACAAATTTGTTTTATTTTTTCCCTTCTTCCTTTCCTCTTTCTTACTTCACATTTGTCATCTTGAAACAGTTGTATAAGTTATCCTTGACTAGTGGTCAAAATAGCTGACTGAAATTGTTAGTGTTTTCAGAACACATTTCCTCTCATCCTCTCTGAGCCGCTGCCAAATGGCTGCGTTCTCCAGACACACGGGATCATTCCGGTTAGCGCTCACCTTAATCATATGGGGAGTGAGCAAGTACTGAGTTTCCCAAAACGAGCAGCACAGTCTCAGGAGGGAGCTCAGAGTTCTGGGTCATTTTCTTTACTAAAATGCTGATCACATTAAATTGGTCTTTCCAGGACTTTTGCTCTCCTTATGAGGGAAGTATGCCCCCTGCTGGGTAATGACTCTCCCTCTGATCCTGTGGAGCCGCCCCCCCCCCCCCCCCCCCAGGAAACGGAGTTGTCACATGCCACCTGGCAGGCAGCCTCACTTCTTCCTCTTTCTTCTACATGACTGCCCTCCTTCTGGGTCTCCCACGTACCCTAGTATACTGGCAAAGTCTGCTGTTTCCATGGGCACAAACAGAGCCCCACTGCTACTGAAAAGACAGGCTGTGAGATGCCGAGGAGTCATCTGGCAGAGCTGGGGAGACTCGGCCTTTTCTTTGTATCCTTTGTATGGCATGCCACCAAAAACCTACCATGTTCCAAACCTTCAAAACGTGTCATGAATTCTGCTCATAGTAGTTTGCTGAGGCTCCCCAGCAGAGTTCCACAAACCAAGTGGCCCAAACAACAAACATTTAGGGTCTTAGTTCTGGAAGCTCCAAGTTTAAAGATCCGGTGATGGTAGAACGCTGTCCTTCTGAGACTTGTGCCGGAGAATTTGTCTAGTCTGTTGCTTAGGTCCTGTGGCTTTCTGGCTCTCTTTGGTACTGGTCGCTTTGTAGGCATCACCCTGATGCCTACCCTCACCTTCACATAGCATCTACCTCTGTGCCTGTCTGTGTTCAAGTTCTCCCCCTGTCACCATCGTAACTACACCTGCACCCAAAGCAGGTCACATTCTGAACTCCTGAGTGCGTGGACTTCATCTTGTCTCTCTGTGCTGTTGGAGGCAGGGCATAGTTGACTCCACAGTGGTCTTCCTGGGTTTCTTTAGTTTTCTTTTTTTTTTTTGAATGAAGTTGTTCACAGGATTGTTGATGAGCCTAAGATGCCTCCCTTAGTGAGAAGTGGTTCTTAGGTAGTAAGCTTTGGCAAGGACAAATCTGCTGTAGTTTGCAGGGGTCTCCTGGAAGGAAGGGGATTTGCACAGAGCGATTCTTCAGCGAGGATTTCAGGCAGGGTTCCGGTAGTCTCTGGAAGATGGGGCTGCTCATTGCGTTTTCTTCAGAGGACGGTGTGAGGCTCGTTTTGAACAAAGAGGCACTCTCAAGTGTTCATCTTCTGTCCACACAGAGGATAAGTGCCACCTTTCATCCTGGAAAGTCAACTGCCACAGCCTCCTCAATTCATCCTTTTCAGTCTTCTGAATACTTGGTTGGTTCCCAGTTTGATTCATAACCTGCTCGGGCAGTGGGGGTAGAGTCACCAAACATGAAGAGGGCTTTTAGAGCTTCTATCTGGACAAGACACTGGTTTAGCATTTTTGATGTTGTTCCCTGGACACAGACCTTGGGCTCCTAGAGCGGCTGCCTGAGATTCCACATCCAGTTAGATCCTTCCTTCACAGTTCTTCACAAAGCCGAACTTAAATCAGTTGACATCTTTGTGGGCCACTGCTTAGCTCCCTTTACTTTTCCTTTCTGTTCTTAAAGGTTTATTTATTTATTTATTTATTTATTTATTATGTATACAGTGTTCTGTCTGCATGTATGCCTGCATGCCAGAAGGGACCATCAGATCACATTATAGATGGTTGTGAGCCACCACGTGGTTGTCTGGAATTGAACTCAGGGCTTCTGGAAGAGCAGGCGGTGCTCTTAACCTCTGAGCCATCTCTCCAGCCCACCTTTCTTAATTCATTTTATTATAATGACCTCCCCTACTCCCTCCTTTTAAACTTCTCTGTCTGTTCTACTGCTCCAGAGAACCTAGCGGCCGAGGATAAGGTATATGTTCTCTTAAGAAGCTTAGGATGGTGACTCAGACCTTAGCATACATTGAAAATCACCTGGGGGCTTGTTAAAATGCAGACTGGCAGGCTTTCCCTCGGGTTCTGGTTAGGCAGGTCTGGATAAAGGCTAAAACTCACATCTCCAGTAAGCACAGGTCCTAGCTGTTGCAGATGCAGCTGATGGGAGGACCACACGTTTGAAATGCGCTGACCTAGAACCGCTGGTGGGATACAGCAAGTGCACAATGCGTGTTTTGGGATGCGTAGTGATGGTGAGAAAGACGGTCTGTGACACTGGGTGATCGTAAGGAGATAGCAGGTGATTGTTTACCCATTCCGTCTGATTCTCCAGGGTGCTGAGTACATTTTGGAAACTGCTTCATCTCTCCCGACCATCTATGCTCACCGTTGAGAGTGGGCCCAGGGCTGCCGTTGTGATTTTAATGAGGAAGTCCCTCATAGGCTCATGTATTCCACAGTTGGCGGCCGGGTGGTGGCGCTGTTTGGAGAAGTAATGGAACTTTTAAGACACGGGAAGTCCTGCTGGAGAACGTAGGACGCTGAGACGGGCTTTGGGAGTTTGTAGCCCCACCCCACTTCCGGTCCTCCCTCTGCTTCCTGTGTACAGATGAAACGGGATCAGCCAAGTTCTTGCCCCTGCAGTCATCCCGTCTCTACCGTACAGACCCCTCTAGTGTCTGGAACCGTAAGCCCGAACCGGCTTTCTTCTGTAAGTTGCTTCTGCTCATGATATTTTCGTCACAGCAACAGAAAAGTACAGATGGGGTTAGTGTGGGAGGCGGGAGATGAATCCAGAGTTTCCCTATCAGCTATTTTGTGAGAAAAATTCTCAGAGCTCTGTTGCCTTAGTGTCAACCAGAGCTGGGAAGGCTGGCATCCTGTCTTTGACTGGCACAGGTCTTACTACCTGAGTCTAGCTCCTCTAAGAGGACAGCTGCCATCTTAAATATAACAAAACAAAGCATAAGTCATTAAAAGCATAAGCAAAAAAAAAAAAATAGTAGTTGTTGGAATATTTTAATTTGCTCACTTAAATGTCAGCTAAATATAGAAGATACATTGGTGCAAGCCAGCTCCAGGGCATCGTTTGTGTATGATCCAAGTTGCCACCTCTGGCTTCAGGAGGAGCACAGTGCGATCTTGTGGGGGCTTGGAGTGAGGACAACAGAGACCCAGTGAACTTGCTCACAAAGGCTCCAGGAAGGCAAGGAACTACAGGGGAGTGCTGTTGGCCTCTTATTTTGCCATGTTGGGTGCTGGACACCAGGCTCCAGTCTGTAACGGAGGTCAGGAAGCCAGCCTCTCTTTGACCAGGGATCACAAGCTCCCCTTTTACACTTCCTTAGTATCACAGATAAAGGAACTTTAAAACTGACTTATAAGGAAGAGAAATTTTATTAGAGATTGAGGGAAAAAAGGAAACCTAAACCTGAAAACCAGCCAAGCAACCAGGACAGGCAAGCCAGAGATTGCAGCAGCTGCCAGGAGAGAGACAGGAACCAGAAATGTTAAGCTTCGTGGGTTAGAGGTTGGGGAGGAAGGGAGAGACACAAACACATGCATGCACACACACACACACACACACACACACACACACACACACACAGGTGGTGGGGGAGGGGGGGACCCTGTGGGGTGGGAGGCAGGGGACCCTGGCCAGGCAAGAGGGCTTAGGACTTTGGCTAGGGAAAGCTAGAGGGAGGGATAAAGAAAATAATAAAATTCCTGAATTAAAACTCAGAAAGTAGCCAGGCTTGGCAGAAAGGTTCTGTAAGCAATTACATCAGGAGAGGGCTTCAGGGCCTGTAAGCACAAATCTCACTAAGGGACAGCCACTCCATCTTCTTATCCTGTCCTCAGGTGCAACAGGTGTTGTTTGACCTCTGGCTTGAGGCTCTGGAGACTGTAAAACAGACCTTCTTCCTCTTGCTGATCCACCTCATCTCAGCAAGGGAAGAGCCTGCTGATGTCATCGGAGGCACCAACCACCTTAGCACGTTCAATGATTATTTTATAAGATAAGGCTATAGAAAGAAAGAAAGAAATAAGGCAAATCCAATTAGATGAGAAACTGTTTAAAATCTAATTGAGGGTGGGAGGAGCCAAGAACAGGTGGCGCTCTACTTTGCCAGGAATCCTCAAATGGCAGTTGGGATGTTAATTTATATTCAACATGAAAAAAAGTAAAGAGCTATTTGCATGTGAAAAATAGAGCATTGGCACGTAAGATGGAGAGACCATAAAGGCATACAATTTGGGCTGGCGAGATTGAACACCTTTTATGAGGCTGGCGGACGACTGTACGGTCAACATTTACACTAACTCATAGATTGTACTAATGTCATGAGGTTTTCATGAAATCAAAATATGACTATCTGGAAGCAAAGGGCCACGTGACCCAACTATCCTACTCAGACGGATGGTTGATTTTGGGTGTCAGCTTGACTGGATTGAAGGATGGAGCGGATGCTTTCTGGAAAGCAGGGATGTTCCTATACTTGGATACCTCAGCCAACCTCTTCAGGGAGAGCAACAAAACCAAAGCTGTAAGCAGGGGAAAAGCTGCAGTCCCCCATTAACTGCAAACTGCAAAGGGGTAGTTCTGTGTGTGTGTGTGTGTGTGTGTGTGTGTGAGATCTGTTTAATGGTTATATTTGATCTTGTAACAGTCATACAAAGTGGAATTGTCTAATTTTCTGTGAAGCTGTTTGTGGTAACTAGGAGACTATCAAGGCCTAGTTAATCATGTTAGGTCAGTCCCTGAATTTTCAGGGTGCCTTTTGTTTTTCTCAGTGAAAACTTATTTAAAGTGAAAGGTCAGGAAAGTAGCTTCCAAATCCTCAGTGTATGCATCCAAACCCTTCTCTGTATTATACTTGCAATTAAGCAATGTGTATTTTGCGTGGGTTTGCTAAAAGTTGGTCTAACTATCCTCAGTTTTTCACGCAGCCCTTCACTTTTTTGTTTTAGTTCTATAATCTGCTCTGTGAATTTCGAGTTAAAGTAGACACTGTTATTTCTTCTGGTTATATATATATATATTTTTTCCCATGGGTTGTGAGACAATATATTTCCATATAGCTTTATAATACACTCTTCATTTATACAGGTCATGTGAAAGAATGGGGTAGGGGACACTCCTGGCCAAAGTATAAGTAAAGATGAGGGAGGGAGATAGGGAAAAGGAAGGAGTTAGGGATAGATTAACTACAACTAAGGATGCATTAAGAAAACATGTGGAAATCTACTAGTTTGTAAGCTAATTAAAAATAAAAAATATTTTTAAAAAAGGAGTTTGAACAACAACAACAAAAAAGCCTTCATGGGAAGAAAGTATTGCTCCCAGAAGACATGGATCATTAAATGAAAATATCAGTGTTAACCATGGGATAACTCCTTAGGAAGAGCTGGTCAGGAAGGCCCCACAGACACCCTAAGCAGCACAGACTGTTGGCATTGCTTTTGGTTGCCCACCATAACTAGGATGCAAGATACAGAGAAATCAACCTTAACTGACCAGGATGCTCTTTCCTTACTGGCTAGCTTACACAGCACCAGAAACTCCTCTGTAGGTTTCTGGGGGACACAAGGCGTTAATGATCTTACTGGACCCTGCATGCTACAATATTCATCTGCTTGACAAGATGCATATGCTTGTGCAGTAGTGGTTATGGGGACAACCAACTGCCTTTCACCTGAATATGAAGGCTGTTCCACAGGAAGGATTTCATGCCTAGAACTGAGACCCTGGTCAAAAGCTTGTGTTTGGGAAGATCATAGGCCCTGAGAGAGAACCTATTATTATTATTACTATTTTTAAGCACTGGCTTTTAAAAAAATATTTATTTATTTATCTGAATATACTCCTGCGGCCAGAAGAGGGCACCAGATCTCATTATAGATGGTTAGGGGCCACCATATGATTGCTGGGAATTGAACTCAGGACCTTTGGAAGAGCAGGGAGTGCTCTTAACCTCTGAGCCATCTCTCCAGCCTGAGAACCTGTTATTGCTATACTAAATGGTCATATCAAAATGCCTTCAAAATATATGTGTTTATAACCATAGAGTTGTGTTGTTCTCAACTTCGGTCAGAGAAGCTTCGTTCCTGGCCTCACCCCCCACCCCCCACCCCCCACCCCCCCCACCCCTGCAGTAGGTAGTGGCTAATTCATAACTTTCCAATGCCCAGTATAAGTAACTGTGAGTATGCATCTGTTGATGGCTCATCTATATCAACCTCCCCCATCCAAGGCTCAGGGAACATCTCAGAGGAGTAGATGGAGTGAATGTCAGAGCTGGTGGACAGGAGTTGGGCATGACACGGCTGTTGTACATACCAACTCATGGCAAATATAGTTAGTTACCTGCACAAAGCCGGTACAATATCAAGCCAGTAAGCAATGCATAGTATTCTTGTTCTCTTGACTGAAGAGTTATACCGATGGCGGATGATCGCTAAGGGAGGGAAACAGCCCTAGTTTGTTTCCTATTGCTGTAATACACATGTACTCTGAGCAAAAGCAACTCGAAGAGGAAAGGGGTTATTTGGCTTACAAATCCCAATCACAGCCCACCATTGGAATAAACCAAGAAAAGTGTAAACCCAGAGGCAGGAACCAGAGCCCTTGCCTGCGGAGGAGGAACGCTACTTACTTACTGGCTTGCTCCTCATGGCTTGCTCAGCATTCTTTCTTACACAGTTCAGGACTAACATGCCCAGGAGAGGCATCCCCTACAGTGGGCGGGGTCCTGCCACATCAATCACCAATCAAGAAAAAACCACCTCCCAGATGTGCCCAGAGGTCAATCTGGTGGAGGCAGTTGCTTAGCTGATGTTGTTTTCCTAGGTGATCTCAGTATGGATCACGTTGAGAAAGCAACCAGCACAGAGAGCCGCTCTCATTTGGGGACATGGCGTTAGTGGGTGCTCATGCTTCGGTGGGTGCTGCCACACTCGTGTGTGGACAGTACTAATTGGACTCACAGTGTTAAACAGGAACAACAAACAGGAGACCAGGAAGTTGGGGGGGGACACAGAGTAGAGGTGCTAGGTGGATTTTTGAGGAGGGTGATGAAGATGGATATGGTCAGAATATGTTACATGTACAAGATTTTCAGAGAATAAATGAAAATAATTTTAAAAGCAGGACTGGAGCAAGAACAGATTACACTTGAAGTCTGCACCATGACAGCCAGCTCTAGACTGTACTGTAAAAAGAGGATTCTCACGTCCCTACACTTCTTCCGCAGTTCCGAAGGCTTGAATATTAACGATGAATAATTCTAATGCACGATTCAGTAGTCTCAAATTGATTAAGTGTTGTCTAAGGCTTCTATTGATTAGTTTAGAGAACCCTTTTTAGATACTTTTAGATGAGTTTTGAGAAGTCGCCAAGGACATTGTAGTGACAGGATTTTGACTGACAAAGTTCGTGCCCAGAAAGTGAAAGACATGTTGTTTTTTGTCCATGTCAAATGCCCTCTGTGGTTTGGCCCCGTCAGAAAAAGTGATGCGGTAGAGAGAATAATAGATGGGGTGTTGGAAACCTGTGTTTTAGCCCTGGCCGTGCCTCTCATCAGTGGTCATGGGAGGAGCTGTTATCTTCCTGGGTTTTTAGCTGCCTCCTCTGTAGAACCGCCATAGACAGGCTTGCTTTCCTTCTCAGTTCCTAGGTCAAGGGAGATGGTGCTTACTAATGGAGGAAAAACTTTAAGGGTGTGCACATCCAAGGAGGCGAGTCTCCTTACAGGAAAGCTGGAAACCTGCTAAGCTTTCTTTTGACAGTAGGGCAGACTGATTGCTTTGTGACATTATGAAAGCCAGTGAGACATAGTGGGGAATAGAGAGTATAGAGTCAAATTGCTCTTCATAAACTATATGGAGGCAGTTAAGGAGGGAGGCAGTGCAGGGAAATAGGAGCAACCAGGAAGAAGGCAAAGGGTTATAGTGGGAGGGGACACAGTGAGATCACCAGGACTAGTGGTGTGCAGTAAATAATTTAAATTCACTTAGAGTATAGTAATACAATTCTCAACTTAGGTCCCTCAGTAAAGCTTTTCTCAAATACAAGAGCTTTGCTTTCCTCTTGCTTGCAATCAGTGTTGGAGTAGGACTGGGTTGAGAATGCAGTGGGAAAAACAGCTTAAAATGAACAAAAATTAAGTAAAGGCAAGAAAGTCAGATTATCAGATGGGCTGGAGAAATGGTTCGGCCATCAAAGGCTAGGCTCACAGCCAAATCATCAAGAAATGACCATAAGAACTTAAGTGCCCACAGGAACTAGAGATTGTGAGCAGGACTTGTACAGAGTAAGACATGAAAGGGGAACCGGCTTACCAGATCTGAAGGGATCAGACGACCCCAGGTGACACGCAAGTAAATAATAGGAAAGGCCAGTGGGAAATACACAGCATGGTAGCATACATCGCTACTATAATTTGAGTGGCTCCGGTCTGATAGATTGTGCCATTGTGACAACATATATGTTGTAAATAACCTAAGGAAGATGGGTTCAAGACTGCATTCATTTGGTTTCAGAAGTTTTAGTCCAAGGTGGGACACATCAATTGCTGTGGATACCAGGCAAGGAAGATATCAAAGTGCTGGGCACAAGTGACAAAGGCCTTGGCTCACAGCAGCCAGGAGAAGAGAATAAAGGGACAGGCAAGGTAAACCCTCAGAGGCAAGCTTTAGGCACCTGCTCCCTCCAGCCAGGAAGCACCTTGCATTGTTACATCTCCCTATCACACATAGTCTCTTCAGATTTGGAATCCATTAAGGGATCAAGCCATTGATTAGAGCAGCACCCTCAGGATTTAGTCAGGGCCCAGAGGTGTGCTTTATCCTTCTCCTAGTGAGTTCCTCAATCCAAGGAAGTTGATAGTGAAGATTAACCACCAGACTTGGGTGCACATGGATGTCGGAGACGCCTTTCCCCTCGGAAGTGGCACAAGAGCCCAGCTGTGACAATAGGTAAGGCGAGGGGACATCCTCACTGCCATGGGTTTAGTTGAAAAGTCTCTGTGAATTAAGCAGCATAGGATCCTATAGAGATCTGTCCACTTGTGGTCCATAACTGCTTTTACAAGACCTATTTGATCCCTCAAATATACTTTTTATAGAAAGAGACTAGAAGCCAGGAGACCTGCCCACCAGGAAAACATGTGTAGTTGACATGCCTGACACATGATCAGTTTTTAACACTGATGAAGATATTTCAAAAAGTAATTTAAACAAACAAACAAACAAAGAGTGAGGGGTACTTCCTTTCTCTCTTGCACATGTGTGTGTGTGTGTGTGTGTGTGTGTGTGTGTGCGTGCATGTAGTATGAGGCTAACATTAGCTTCTGAGGTCAAAACCAATATTTTTTTGTTTCCTCTGCATCATGTTGAAATTCCTGGCAGGCTGGGTCCCTCACGGAGTGAGCGCTCGATAAATGTCAGCCACAATGATTTGTACCACGCTCGTAATATTTTTAATGTGATTCATTCTGACGAACGCTCTGCTTCTTATGCTAACTTTTATATACCCAGCGACCAAACGGTCTGATGCTGAGTGCACAGAATCCTGGACTCCAGCTAAGTGTGATTAGATATTGATTTCTGAGTCCCATGGACATTAGCAATGCAGAGACTGTTGGGTGCTGGATCATTATGGACCGTGGGGGACACTGGCAGATGTCCAGCAATCACGATTTGTGGTAAAATTCTGTAGAGGCTATAAAACCCAGGCTATGAGCCCGACCCTTACATGTGTGTGGCCTTGACCTGCTTCTCCGTACACAAACTGTGTCTTACCCTACTCACCTGCTTTTGCACAAATACTCTTTCAGTTTCAAAGGAAACAGCGTGGAGAGAAACGCTTAGTGCAAGTTTATCCTGATTGCTGGCAAACATTTTTCTAAGGCACATGTTGCCAGAGATCTCTGTGGTTTTGAGGCTGCTGCCAAGGAACTGTGGGAAAATGTTTCTAAAGCTTGAATAAGCAGTGAGTGAATAAGAAGGGCCGACTGACTAACGCATTCAGAAATTTTGGGGATAAACCAAAATGGCTGTATGTACAATTTGTTTTTCTCCAAAGTTGGTCCTTTTAATTATAGGGCCTATGCTGCTCCTCCTTGAATTTGGACTGCTGTTGTGTCTTCAAAGATCAAAGGAATATGGTCTAAGAGGTGTATGTCAGAGACTGGTGGCTTCTACTTTCTGCCGTGTCTTTTTTCTCTCAGAATCTAGGCACAGAGGGAAATCTCCTGGGTCCTGCAGTTGACCGCTTTAGCTGAGCTTTTAGACAATGGCAGGAATTAACTGGACAACCGGAATGCCATCTTGGATGTCCAGTCTAAAACACAAAAGCCATCTCTTTAAAAAAAAAAGATTTATTTACTTATTATGTATACAAATCTCATTATAGATGGTTGTGAGCCAACATGTCAGTGCTGGGAACTGAACTCATGACCTTCTGAAGAGCAGTCAGTGCTCTTAACCTCTGAGCCATCTCTCCAGCCCAAAAGTCTTCTCTTGATGAAAGCTGTTGATCCACTCATTATTGCTTTGCCTCTGAAACAAGCATACAAAGAAACAAGCGTGCAAACAAGGCTTTCAATAACTGTAGCTGCTGTCTGACCATAAGCGTGTAAGAGAACTAGGGAGGAGCAGGCAGTGGAGCCAGGCACCCCACAGACTACAAGAGAAAGCAATGCATTGCAAGTGTTTTCAAGTCTCTTTCCTTAGGGTGGCTTCTTAGGTAGTAGCAGGTAATACAGTTTCTGAGTAGGAGGTCATATGGTAGCTATGAACATTTATTCTTACTCTCTCAGCAACTACTGAGACTGCTGCAGCCAGGCGTGGTAGCACACGCCTTTAATCCCAGCACTCGGGAGGTAGAGGTAGGCGGATTGCTGTGAGTTCGAGACCAGCCTGGTCTACAAAGCAAGTCCAGGACAGCCAAAGCTACACAGAGAGACCCTGTCTCAAAAAACAAATACAGGCAGCCTCAAGTGCTTCAGAGGAGAGTTGTTCATATTCATCTGACACCATGTGGCCACAAAGTGGGAACTCATCAACTTTTGCCTTCTTTCATCCCAAGTCAAAGATGCGGATTTTAGCATCAGGGACACCCCTGCAGAAGTGAGACTTTGGATATGGCTTGTTCTTACAATACCGGTAACACCAGATGGGGCTGTAACTCATAACGGCAACTGGACTGTTGGTGGCGCGCTGGAGGAAAAGACAAACCTGCTTCTTATACACCCCAAGACCACCTGCCCAGAGGTGACACCACCCACAAAGAATTGGACACTCACACACCTATCACTAATTAATTAAGTGGGAGCACTTTCTCAGTTGGGATACCCTCTTCCCAGATGGTTCTGGCTTGTATCATGTTGACGTAAAACTAGCCAGCGTAAGCGAGCTCTTGTCGATTTGATCCGCAAACACATCACTACTCAACTAGACCCTTTTCTCTGTTTGTCCTGAAGCTTTCTTATTAATATTGTAATATATAGCACAGATAACTTTAAGGTCCCACAGTCCTTAAAACTTCAAATACTCCAAAAGTCCAATCTCTTTAAAACATCCAAAATATTATTCAATGTTTCTGTAAAAGATCCAATTTCTCTAAAAATCCAAGGTCTCTCAGGTTTGGGCTCCTTTTACAACAATAACAACAACAACAACAACAACAACAACAATGCTTTTTTACTCTAGGAGGGAGGAACCAGGGCACAGTTACAGTCTGAACAAAGCAAAACCAAACCATATAAATAACTCAGTGCCCAATGTCTGCTATCATCATCTTCTGGGATCCGAAAAGCTCGGGCAGTTGAACTTCTCTGACTCTACCATAGACGGCGCACACAGCTTGTCTGGGAGGCTTAGGCTGGCTCCATGCCATCTTGGCTATTGTTCTGGAGGTTGTCCCACGGTACAAGGGTCTCCAAAAAGCTGAGGTCTCCTGCTGCGAATGGGCTGCAGGGACAGAGCCTCTCTTGGCCTCTCATCAGAGACTCCGTCCCTGCCACATGGTGCTAAGCCTTAACTTTTTTCAATCCTGGAGTTTTACTGTACCTTCACCAATGACTTCTCCCCATGACCCTTTCAAGCCTTCAAAGTCAGGAACTACTGGGTGACCCTGGATAATGAAAATGTGGCAAATGTACATTATGAAATATGATTCAGCTGTAAAGAATCATGACATCATGAAAATGTCATGCAAGTGATGGCACTAGGAGAGACCATATTGTATGAAGTAACTTAGACCCCGAAAGGCAAGCATCTCGTGTTCTCTCTTATATGAGGTTCCTAGCTCTAAATCTTCAGATGTGAATACATGTTAGTATGGAAGGGGCAAAGCTCTAGAGGCCTCCACTCTAAACAAAGAGCTACAGGCAGCTCAGGAATACTGAGAGGGGAGAAATAGTCTTCTCCAGGAAGAGCTCAGCAATTAGCTGTTCAATACCAAACGGCCATGCCTGAAAACATGCATACGAGGTACATTATACAGACTAAGCAGGTTACATTTATATATTTAGGGAAAACATACATGTGTATAGATATTTATATGTAATAAATATATAGAGATATTTTCTATATAATAGCTGTCTATATACTCACCTATCAACAATGGAAGAGAAAAGAGGCCACGAATTTGAAAGAGAGCAAGGGGGTGGCGTTATGTGGGAGAGTTTGGAGGGAGAAAAAGGAATGAGAAAATAATGTAATTATAATCTTAAAAAAATAGAAAACTCTAAAACATCATTTATTTTGTTTTCTGAGAGAGAGAGAGAGAGAGAGTGTGTGTGTGTGTGTGTGTGTGTGTGTGTGTGTGTGCGCGCGCGCGCCTGTAAGCATGGGTATCATGGCACTAATTTGAAGGTCAGATGACAACTTCCAAGAGTCAGTTTTCTCCTTCCATCATGGGGCTCCTGGGGACCGCACTCTCAGGTTGTAAAGCTTGGCGGCAAGCCTTTTACCCACCGAGCCATCTTGCCAGCCTTGGAAGCCGTCTTCAAACTGAGAGGATCTTCTGCTTTCTTTACTAAAGTACCCCAGAAGCCATCATGGTGCTGAGACCATCAGTTGTTCCTGGCTCCATTTTTTTTTTTTAAGATCCAAAAGGTGGCGTGTGTAAGCTGTGAGCTCCTCAGTGACTTCACAAGACTCTTCCTTTCCAGTTTCCAGGGGCCCAACCAGAGCACTGAGTGGTGTCCATGGAATTCCTGCGTTTGTCTTTCTGATAAGTGGAATTCCTGAAGGATGGCAGCAGTTACGTTGAAGCTGATGTTTTCCTATTGTTTCTCTTTTACGATGGATGTGGGGAAACTTAAGTCCCCCAGCCTGTGAGCCACAGCACAGCTGGCATTCTCGTAAAGTTCTGATACTAGCATTCAAGGATAATTCGGAATGTCTGCATCTGCCTGGTTTTACCTCCAGATTCCCAGCACTGGCTGCGCAGTAGACTCGGCTGGGGGAGACTTCACAAATAAAATGGGTCATGCCCTGGTCTAATTACAGATTAGTTAAATAAAAATGGCTGAGGTCAGTATCCTCGCATTCGTATTTAAAACACTTCTCGGGTGATTTGCCAGCACAGTGAAGGGTGAGAAGCATGCCTATTCCAGGGCCTCACTGCCTCTTACTGTGGCAGAGAGAAGAGGATTATATTTCCTAATGGTGTATATGTCCCGTCTTGTCTATTTAAGGCATAGGTCAAATATATGCACATAAGATTGGGTGTCAATAGCCGGGCGTGGTGGTGCATGCCTTTAATCCCAGCACTCGGGAGGCAGAGGCAAGTGGATCTCTGTGAGTTCGAGGCCAGCCTGGTCTACAAAGTGAGTCCAGGACAGCCAAGGCTACACAGAGAAACCCTGTCTTGGGGGGGAAAAAAAAAGAAAGAAAGAAAGAAGGAAACACAAGTGAATGCTGAGAACGCCATTCTGCTTTGTCATAGCTTCTCTTTGGACACTGGCTCAGCTTTCATGAATATGACGGTAGAGGCTTCTCAGTATGCAGTTCTCCGTTAGAACCCTCCTTCCACTGTGGCTCGGCACAGCTGGCTCTGAATGTTTCCTTTTCTGGTCCCTTCCTGGTATTTTCTTTCTTATTTGTCTGAACCATCCTCAGGAAGGGCTCAGGTCTCTCTTTATTTGTGAAGGCAGAGCTCATCGCCCGAGGGCTGAGGGGTGCGTTACAGTGTGCTGTGGAACGAAAACACCGGGAATACCAAGATGGATGCGGCCGCCTGCTTCTTTGCCCACCGACAAAGGCCTAATTACTCAGTTAATGTGATAAATATTCCCAAACTAGCTGTGATCCACCGGGCCCCACAGCCTTCTTGGCAGGGTTTCTGTGGTGTCTACACTGAGCTGGCACTTGATGTAAATCTTAGCCAGAAAAAGAACCAGTGGATAATTGTTTGGGGTTTTAGGGCCTTCATTGGAATGTTATTAATTTTGTGAGTTTCCAGTAATTTTGGGGCTGGCTTCTGAGAGATCCATCAATGTAGTCATTTTTGCTTTTTTTTGCATGCAGTACACTGCTGTTTACATGTTCATTGTGGCTTTTGCTCTGAAACACAAAAGCCTTGTTTCCCCCACTATAGAATTCAGAATTTTAAGTGGTTGCCAGAAGAGTCCCAAAGCTTGCCTGGAATCACAGAATTCCCCACTGAAGCTCAAATCTTTCTCAGCACTAATTCAAGAGGGAGTTATGACCCTGTGATGGACTCATGACATTTCTTATTAGGGATATAAAAGGTCAGATTTTAATACCTTTTGTGATATATGCATCTGGCCCAAGATCAGGCAGTTTTGAATGATGGAATTTAAATTGTAATTTAGTGACAGGGTAAGGAGTGAGAAATGATCGGGCTGTGGCAGGGCCTATGGGGCTGGGCACCTGGCTTCAGTGCTTGCATGGGGGTCTGCGGGTCAGTGTTGTTGCTTGGAGCAGTGCTGCAGGGGCAACAGCAAAGGCTTCTCTCAGCTGATGTCCAGGTGGACAGCTGGCATCCTGCTGTGGAAAAGTAAAGACAATTCTCAAGTCACAAACCCTTACCTTGTAAATGGCCCACAAGTTCACGAGGCTTCCTCCCCATCACTCCCCATTTTGCCCAGCTACCTCAAAACTCTTCCTTATTTTTCTCCCTTTCTCAAAAATAAAAGTTATTTTCAGGCATATAAAGATCCTCACCCAATTTTTGTTATATGTGAGGTAGGACTGATTGAGACATTTCCCTCCTCCTAATCTAAGAAAAATCACATCTCTCTCTCTCTTCATATACATACACCAAAGAATTGATCATGGCAGTGATGCAGAAAAAGAGTCAGTGTTTGCACTTCCTGGTTCTCTGAACTTCAGTTCCCTCATGTTTAAGTGATCGCCTAGCCTCGGTTTTCTTCCCTATAAATTGCCTCTCTAACAAGTTGTTTTGAGGCTCAAGGAGAACTGCAGCCTCTCTCACATTGCTCTATTAATGTGTGGTTTGGGGGCAGTGCTAATTCATGGAGAGTGGTTCAGATAAATCCCCTGCGCCATGAATTCTTGTGGGTAAGACAGTATAGCCAAATGAATGAACTTATCTCACCATCACCATCCTCACCACCATCATCTTATCACCACCATCATCATCACCACCACTGTCACTGTAACCACCATGACCACCATCACCATCACCACCACCACCATTATCATCATCATCATCATCACCACCACTATCATCATCACCATCATCACCACCATCATCTTATCACCATCATCATCATCACCACCACTGCCACTGTAACCACCACGACCACCATCATCATCACCACCAGCCACCACCACGACCACCATCACCGTCACCACCACCACCACCATTGTCATCATCATCATCATCATCACCATCACCACAACTTGGCGATCAATACAGAAAAACCAAAGATCTTAGTTTCTGGCTTCCACATCCACATCCACCCTTGCCACCAAAAAGAAGATGATGAAGGGGGCCAACTTGCGGTATGGCTAGAAGTGAAAGTCAAAGGCATGGTCTTGGTGTTTCCCTGGCTTCCATTTATCTCACAGTGCCACCAGGGTTCACAAGCACCCATCAAACTGGCTGGATGTAAATCTCTTGATCTCATGCTGATTTGGAAGCAAGAGCTGCATGTCTGCCTTTTTCACGGGCTCCCATGCTGACTGCCAACTCAAGTGGTGGCGCTCTGGGTGAGGCCGGCGATAGCCTCTTTGCACGAGTTTCCTCTGGGGTGTGCCTGTTAAACCCTCTCTTCATTTTGCTCTTCTCGCAAGTGAATCTGTTCAAAACAATCTAAAAAAACGTAAAGGCATATGAACTATCTTCGTTTGGGGAAAATACATTCAAAATAGAATTAAATTTAATTTATCGTATGCTACTGAGACCCCCCCCCCCCCCAGGAGCCTTAGGCCAAGCTGTCTTTTCTTTCATTTAACTTCCTACTAAGCCCATTTTCCTTTAGTCTGAAATTCTGGGCAAATCAATACAAGAGTTAATTTTCTAATTCAATTAAAGTTTTCCTTGCCTAATTATTACTACTATTGATTTTTTCTTACTCTTTTGTAAAGCCTCAAAGTCTGGAAACCCACTCATTAAAGTGAGCCAGAAAGTAACACAGGTAATATAGCCTGCACCCTCAGTGCTTGGGAGAGGGAAAAAGGAGAACCAGGGGTTCCCGGGCGTCCTCGGCTGTGTAGCAAGTATGCTGCCAGCCCAGGCTATGCACGACCTTGCTTCAAATAAACAAAGCCAAACATGATTAATATTGATCCTGGTAAACAGAGCATTTGAGTTGCAAATATTTGGTATTTGAGGCAAATATTTAGAATATAGAAGATTCTCTAAATGACCAGTGATTTACATGAAATCCCAGGCGTTTCTAGCTGTTCTGTGGAGGGGAGCACTTCCTAAGTTTTCTCTGTCACCCTAAAATGTAGAAAAGCAAATCAAAAGTTGATTGGCGTTCTAGTTGCTTGGGTTTGGCTACTTACAATGAAATTTTATGGCCTAAATACAAACAGTGTACATAACTCTTAACAGGTGGTAAGCCAGGCGAGGTTCTTACGACAAAAGCTGTTTACACAGGAGCAGTGGCCACCACCGGGAGGGAGGGATCAGAAATGAGTGGGTGACCTGACCACATTTACTTGGGGGCCACTGTCCAAACAAATGATTTTGTCCACCTTATCTAAAAAGGCCCATAGTGAAGTGTTTGCCTTCCTCTCCACAGGACACTGTAGACAGTGACCCAGTAAAATGTACCTTGGTGAGAATTCACCAGTTTTGGCACATCTCATTAGTTGTTCCAGGGTGGTGTGTGTGTGTGTGTGTGTGTGTGTGTGTGTGTGTGTGTGTGTGTGTGTGTGTGTGTGTGTTATTGCAGTTCTTCCTGAATTGGTGCCAGAAACTGTAGCAGGTAAAAGAATTATTTTTTCTTATCTATAAAATAGTATTAAATATTTATCTACTTTTACGAGCGTGAGTGGTTTGCCTGTGTGTGTGTGTTTGGTGCCAGAAGATGTCAGAAGAGAGATGTCATCCCCGAGATGGTATTGAGCTGCTGCGTGGGTGCTGCAAATGGAACCCAGGTTCTCTGCAAGAGCAGCAAGTGCTCTGAACCCCAGAGTCAGAGTTCTAGCCACCATACAAAAGAGAGAGCAGCCAGATGAAAGCACACACATGTATTTAATACCCATTGAATGGAAGGGGGTGGGGAGGCTTCAGAAATGAAGTCCTGAACAGGAAGCCTGAGGTTCATGATAAGGACAGTTATGTAGAGATAATTGGATAAAAGGGGTACAGGGGTACGGTCCAATGACAGTAGACAGAGGAGGAGGAGAGGAGGAGGAAAAGGAGGAGAAGGAAGAGGGGAGGAGGTGATGGAGTGGGCTGGTGGCATCCTCTTTACTGGCTCATGATAGGGACACAGCTGGCGGTGCCCACCATCTTAGTGCTGTGGAGTAGAATGCATGGCTAGCTCATCTAGAAAAGCGTGCGTCTCTCAGCACGGTGGTGCAGGCCTGTGAGGAGCCTTCCTCTCTGGAGAGAGTGCAGTGAGGCTCCAAGAGGCTCATGGGAGGAACTGTTTCACTTGGTCTGTTCTGCGCTTTCAGGAAGTTGGAGCTGGGAGAAGAGAATGGAAAATGTGGAATCTCAGTTCATTGTTTTGAAGAGACAAGGGATTAGTTCTCAAAAGACAAATGGTGAGGAAGCACCTCAAGGCCAAGAAAGCCACCAAAAGCGTAAAATTAAACTCTTTCTTCTTACACGAGTTTGCTGGAACTCAAGCCCTGTTGTGACGCTCTTCCTGGCCGGAGGGACCTGTGGAGGTTATCGTGACCTTCTCTGCTTGGGAACTTTCTAGTGCCCCACCCTCCTGCTCCCAAGCCCCAAACACTGGAAGCTGGCATCCACTTCTGCTGTTCTAGAAATATCTGTGAAGTGAAAGCCTGGCAGAGTTTTTTTTCTCTGCACCCCTGCCTTATTGGGAGGGCAGAAGGAGACCCTCGCCACCCCAGCCTTCACAGTGATTTGTTTAGAAGCATCTGTTATATTTTACGAAAGCTGATTTCTCAAGGATGAGTTTATGTCTGTGGTCACAGGGCCCACTTCCAGGCCTGGACATTTGAACCTTTGGGCAAAATTCAGACTTGGCCATGAGATTTTGTTTAAATGCCCTTGGAAGGACTAGATCCACCCCCACTAATAGTAAAGAATGTTTAAAAAGCACTTCAGAGTTTACCGATTGCACATTTCCATTATCTCTTTAATTTTTACAACCCTGTGTTGCATTATTTTACTCTAACAGATCCAAAAACCAAAGCCTTTGAGGGAGACACTTCTCTGGCCCATAGGCTTGCTCTGGAAATACAACTAAATGAGATTATATGTAAAGCATGAGACGGTAGGCTGGCATATAGTAAGTCCTAGTCAGTGAAGCCACCTGCCAGCACCTCATCTTGCTTGTCATCAGTGACCAGCTTCCCAACATGGAGGTGGCAGTGCCTTTATTTATTTATTTATTTTTACCATTATTATTTTATCCACCTCTAGAATGTGTTACAGCGTCCCCATGGCCCGAGAATCAGCCATTAGGCTCTTTGTCCACACAGCACAGGACCTTGAAGTTGTGGTCTTCACTGCTCAGATGCCTCGTCTGTGAATGAGGCATTTAGTTGCGGTGGCCTCTGACGCCTTTCGCTCTAAAAGCTTCATGTTTGGAAAACCACTATTGCTCCAGGGAAAAGGGTGTGGCACATGCGCTCTGGGACCGCAGCTCCTCGGTGCTGAGCTTTATGGAGGCGAGAGAAGACCCTGGCTGGGCTGTGCCATCAAGGGAGTCCTCTGGGGCAGCACTCCTAAATCTGTGGTCTATGCTTACAGCCTTAGATATGTTACCATTTAGAGAGAGGAAATAGGCCAGAAATCGGGGATTTTCTTATTTGTGGAGGTCAAAGTTTACAGGCCAGAGAGATTGAATCCATACTCTGTATGCTACTGAAAGTAAGAAAAAAATAAAAACAAGGGAGTTTTTCTTTTGTGTTAGAACACTGATCAACAGACAGTAGTAGACACCTAGCAGAAACAGCCAAGGTGTCACTTGGGGGTGGGGTTCTCTGGAGCACAGTGCTAGGTCTTAGTTCTCTGGAGCACAGTGCTAGGTCTTAGTTTCTATATACACCAATGGAGGGAAAGGCAACCATTGCTTATACTTAAACACATATGGAAAAATGTATTTTCTGCAAAGATGGGGTATTTTAAGTCAGTGTTGTAAATGGTGGTGGGTGTCGGGGGAGGGGCTCTCTTCTACTGGGAGCCAAGTGAAGAACCCAGTTTCTTTGTTTCTGATGCTTTTTGCAGATGTGACCTCTTGGTTTTGTCATCAGATGTTCCCCTGTTGGTTTGATTTATAGAGTGGCTAATTCTGAGCATAGGGAAATCAGGACGGAAATTTCAGAGTATCAATCACCGTCTTCATCTGCTGCCTTGTCTGACATGGTTATAATTTGTGGGCTTTCCATGTAAATTAGACATTTTCTTCAACCAGGAAGCTAGAAAAAGTAAGGTTTCCCATTACCCCTCCCCACTGTGTGTGTGTGTGTGTGTGTGTGTGTGTGTGTGTGTGTGTGTGTAAACAATATTCATGTCTGCTTTAAGGGGAAATGATGGGCTTTTATCATTTTTTATAGGGACAGGCTTTGTCCTCTGTTATTTATGACCAGGTTTCAACAACCCTGTTTAGACTCAGAGTTAAGACAGACGCCTCAGTATTTGGAAGAACATAGAAGCAAGCATAAATAATACATAAATAGTTAGAATCTAGTTGAAAAACTTAGGTATCATTTTGGCATTGTGCTTTTTAATTTTTTTATTTTTTGCCTTGGGTTTGGGGTACATCAAGTTTGGGGGAAGTTACACAAAGAGTAAGAATTGTGTGTGCATGGGTGGAAGAGGACACTGGCCGGATTGAGCCTCCATGCTCCCCTCCTCCTCTGGCTTAGACTTGATGTGACCTCAGGGACCTCTGGAGAGAAGGCATTGAGAGACGCTCATTTAAATTTGGAGGTGGGGGTTGGGGGATGAGCTTACCAGCAGTCTTTTCTTCTTCTTCTTCTTCTTCTTCTTCTTCTTCTTCTTCTTCTTCTTCTTCTTCTTCTTCTTCTTCTTCTTCTTCTTCTTCTTCTTCTTCTTCTTCTCCCTCTCCCCCCCCTCCTCCTCCTCCTTCCTCTTCTGACTATAGTCTGTCCAGAGTTCACCATAATAAGAATCGCTTAACATTTGGGGGACTCTGATTTTCTTCTTCAATACCTTCATTTTAATAAGAATGACAAGATCTGCATTCACACGATGCTGTTGCATTTTTGGTTTTGGTAGTCTGCTTTTCCAGGTTCCAGGTTCTTGCCTTGTGGGCCGATGTGGGAAGTTGGAAAGCTGCCTGACTGAGAGGCTAGAGCTTGAAGATGGTTTAGGATTGCTTGTGGCGTGGCCTTGACTCACTTGCCTAATCTTAGTGACTACGTATACAGCATTTGTAGGATGAGGACGAAATAACGCTTGCCTGCTCAGGGCATGCTGAGAGTGGAGAACATGCCTTGTAAACATTTACACAGGTGCTGAGAACACCATCTCAGTCATCTGTGTGGAGCAAGGAGAAATCTAGGGCTCAGGCCCTTCCCTGGGCAGCCTGTTAATGTCAGGTTATTTTTCCATCTTTGCTTGTTATTTAAGATTATTACCATGAATCTTCTTACTGCCCAGTTCAAGGGCTTTCTCCTGCCCTAGTGAGTGGCTGACTCTCTGCCACTCACATGACCTCTCTTAACTTGAGTTTTCTCATCTGCAAGAGGAAGGTGATGGCAACTGAGTAGGACAGAGAGAGGATTTGTGTAAAGTGCCTCACCTAGTGCTTGGCAGTTGCTAAGATCTCCTCTATGTTAGGTGTCACTGTTAAACTAAGATGAAATCAGTGTTTGCTTAGGTACGACCTGCCATTAACAGACTGAGTGGGTCTACCAGATCAGGGGTCAGCAAACTGTTAACTCATGAATGAATACATCTTATTGCTTGTTTTTGTAAATAAAGCTTTATCAGAACACAGTTGTGTTTGTTTATATGGCGTCTGTACTGTCTGTTATTCTCCAGTTGAATAGTTGTGCCATAAAGTGTGGTCTGTGTACAGAGTCTAAATCACTGACTGGCCCTGTCCTGAAGAGAGTTAGAGATTCAGTGGAGTTCTAATTACTATTAGTGGCCGGTGGAAGCCTCATCACAGCTAACATTTCTTGTTTGCATTGTTTTCCTCATGTCTACTAGAGATGGCTAAGGAAACATGGCTGTGGCCTAGAGAGAGAACCTGTGGTTAAGAGCACTCACTGCTCTTCTGGAGGACTTGAGTTTGGTTTGTAGTAATTCTCAATCACCCGATCTCCAGCTCCAGGGAATCCACCGCGTCTGTGTGTGCACATACCCACATACAGACTCAGATATCACATACTTAATAGTAAGGAAACTTACCTGGACATTTGGCATATGTCAGTCCTTGGCATTGGATTGATGGTGATGTTACCATTGTTGCTAAGTAACCAGGAGAGTCCATGTGTATAACCCTTCACATGGGGCTGGTTGGTACAAGGCCTTGGGTAAGAAACACGATGTACCTTTCATGTGTGGCCAATACTCTTAACTTTCAGCCTATTCTGGCTTTCGTTGACTAGCTCATCTTTCTCTAATCCTTGCACTTTGTAATCATTATTTTTAAAAGTGGAATTGTTGTAGGAAAAAAAAATACATGGAGGGCAGCAGCCACAACAGATGGAGGCTTTTTCTATGTTGACGTTCTTAGGATCTCAGTCAGACTACGAGAATGGTAGGCACAGCGATCTCGCACTCCTGACATTTTAAGACCATGGCTGAACATAAAAATGCGAGAATGCAGATTATCCTAAAAAATGACAGTTTTATGATAAACGTAATCTATTAAAAATCATAGAATGGTTATAGCCATTTGACATTGTTAACAATATAATGATGTGTTAAAACGTTAGAGGAAGGGTTATGTCAGGGTTTGATGTTTTTATAAGTTGCTGCTGTATAAAAACGTCAAATAAGAATAATCATATACTTGACATTTTTCACTCGCTTTTCACTCTTAAAATAGCTCTAGCTAGAATTTTGCTCAACCTCTGGCTTCCCCTTCCCTAAATAGTCTCTATGCCCACCCATGCCACCTTGTTATTTCCTTCTGAATAATTTTTTCTTTTAAAAGAGCTTTAAAAAGAATGACTTCTTCATATAGATGTGTTTGTGTGTGTGTATGTGTGTGTGTGTGTCTGTGTTCTTGTATTTGCTCTGTGTATGTATGTCCTTTGGTGTTCATGTGTGTGCCACGTGCATGCATTTGCATTTAGGTGGTTTGGGATATTCGTGGGTGTTTTTTTTTTTCAAAACACAAAAGAAGGTAGGGAAATGAAGATGAACTGAGAAAAGTGAGCACATAGAATTAAAAGGGAGTCGTATGCTGACTGTGCCTCTGAGTGCTCTGAAATCATGGCAGATCGTCAAACTTCCATCCCACCAGCTTCTTTCCTCGCTCTGCGGCAGGTTTTCATTCTCTTCACTAATTCTGTCCTTCCTTTCTGCTTGAGCAAATGCAGAGGCTAAGCTCGCTGACTGCGTTGTGAGCCTTCCTCCTCCTCAAGGCGCCTCTGCTTCAAGCCGGCAAGAAAACATCCCGCTTTCTGTGGATTTAGCTTTGTTGGTCTAATGCTGTCACTGACTAAAACTTCACTGTTTTCTTCTTCTCCAAGAGACACTTTCTGATTCAGGCATGCCAGCGCCCCCTCTCACTCCCCCCACCTCCCCACCCCGCAGCCCTTTCTCCCTCTCTCTGTCTCTGTCTCTCTCAACCTCTGTCTCTGTCTCTCTGTCTCTCTTTCTCTCTCTCCCTTCTCTTCTCTTCTTTTCCTCCTCCTCCTCCTCCTCCTTCTTCTCTCTCTCTCCTCTCTCCTTGCCTGAAACCCCGATGTCTTCCTTCCTATGCAGCTTCCTCAGTGTTGGGGTTCCAGAAGTGCACCAGGATACCTGGGGCTCACGGTTCCTTTTGAGTTGTAAGTTGTCTGTCTAGTTCTGTCACTAACCCTATCCCTGTGTCACTAACCCTACCCATGCACTCCCCAGGTCACTGCAGGATGGCTCCCGTTTTTCATCAAGTCCAGAGCGCTGGTCCCTCAAAGGGCAGAGTGGGGCTTGTGAGTCCAGAAACAGCTGTCTGTCCTTGATCCTTCTGCCCTTTCAAAGTTTTCTTCCAAATGTGAGAGCTCTTCCTGGAAGCTTCTCTTGCTCAGAGCCCCTGTGTGGATCCCAATTCTTCACACCTAAGTGGCCTCTTGCTTTGTGGCACCCTTCTCATACCTCCCCACTCCTGTGGTTGTTTCTGCAGTCTCATTCTTCAGCTTTGTATGTACAGGCATAACTTCTGCCTCCAGCAGGGAGCTTATGGGGGTTGGGGGTGGGAACGCGGGGTCAGTGCTCTTCTTTTTCCAGGGGATGCACTGCTCTTGTGCTCTCTAGTGTGTAAAGAAGAAAGCCTACCAGTTTGTGCTTCTTTGTGAAATGTCATCTCTGTGACCTTACATAAACAATCACACACACACACACACACACACACACACACACACACACACACTTTTTGCAAGGACTTTGGCTGCTGTACAACATTTTGAGAGTTTTCTTGTCAGCAGGTTCCAAAGAGGAACTTGCATTACTATTCTTGCAAAGTGACAAGCAGCTTTGGGCTATAAAACCTTTTCAAATTGTTTTTTTTTTTTCCTTCCACAGAAGGGATTTGCGTGCTGACTCACTCCTACTATATTTATAACCCATCGCCCAGCCACTGCTAAGGCAAGATTTCTAATAAAGCTATGGAAATTACATGCACCGCAATGGGGCTGAATACATTTACATTCGTAGCATCTTAACATTTTCAAATTTATTGCAGATTACCTTGTTTGTGCATGTCTGTGCTTTAATGGTTTTTTATAGCAGAAAATAGCGGTTTATGATTGTATTCCCAGTAGAAATTTATTATGAATCCACCATATGGAGCATTGTATAAAACTAAGCCTGGAACATGGGTGGTTTTAATATTGCTTAGCAAGACCTATTGTACTTTATTGAAAATTAGTGATAATAGTCGTGTCAAGGACGGGAAGTTTGCTTTATGAGGGGAGTCTTTATTTTATACTTAAATTGTCACCAAGACTCTTAGATTTTCAGATGAAAATGATCCATCTTTTGATATAAAGACATCACCTCGTTGGGTGTTCATCCCCCTTTTTCCTGCCCTGTTCCTAGTGCCCCTCATGGCTGGCATTTGTTAAAATGAGGGCTGAGCAAAGGGGACATGGCAGTCAGTCCCCAGCAGGCGCCTGCAGGAGGTCGTGGTCATAGAGGTTGCTGTGAAGCACTTGAGTCTTTTTCTCTTGCCTTTTTCCTTCTTCCCTTGGCGTATATTGGAAAATATATAAAGGATTTAAGGTACTTATTCCCACTGGTGTTTTGGTAACTGGAAGATTGCACTTTTGACTTGTTCTCAAACTACTGACTTGGGTGAACATGTAACTACAGATACCTTTTGTTTTTGTTTTTTGTTTTTTGGAGCTCCTGAGGTTAAAAAAAGCTGCTTTAAAATTCCCACAAAGAGCCTACATTAATTTTATGATCTGGAAAGTATCTAAAGAACACAACAATATTAAACAGTGAAAACACCCTTCGTGGCACATTTCCTATCCTAAAGCTTTTGCTGGTTTCCCTGCACACATTCCGGGATAGACTGCCATTGCAGGTGTAGTCACACTGGAGAACCAGGAAGGAGGAGAAGAGATTGCTTTTGAGCCATGTAGGATTGTCAAGAGTTTACGGTCCTGTTGTGTATTTGAGGCACACAGCCATGTCTCGTGCCTTGAGCGTCTATCATGGCTGCGAACATCTGTCCGCGCTGAAAGGTTTATTATGCAGACTATGTGTGTTCTTGTTATAAATATGAAAATTTTGCAATAAGCTTTATAAATGTAAATTGCTGTAGAAAAAAAAAAAGAATCTTAAAAGTTAGGCTCACTATCGTGTCCCAAGCTTGCAGAGGAAACCTCCGGAGTGGCGGGACTTTCTGAGCTCCGCAAGTCCTTGTACTGCAACTCTGGCCTTGTCAATTTTTCTTGTCTTATGTTGTAGGAAGAAATGTAGCACTTTTGCAACAAACAGCGAATGGTTCTTTAAAAATTCAAAGTACACATGTGAAGCACATTTTATATTTCATGCAAACTGCTGCTGAATTTTTGAGGGACTCTCAACATCTTAAATATTCATGTGCATGAAGAAGTTCAGGGTGCTGAAATGCCTTTGAAGTGTGATTTTCCGCACTGGATGTCTTTCTTACCTACCCAGCTGTCGTCTTCAGAATATCAAATTACAAGTCTTGCTTTCTGCGAGGGAAAGGATTTGGTTGATCTCATTTTGGCCATCATAGAGTTGGGTCTTACTAATAGCTAAAGTTTGTTTTCTTAGGTTTTTTTGCTTGTGAGCCTAATCTTTAACGGCTGAGCCATGTCTTCAGCCTTAACATTTCTTTTCTATATGTCACGGTAAAATTTGTTAACAACATAATTAAAACAAGACAAAACAAAACAACAACAACAAAACCTGAAAAAAAGCCATGTGAAGTCAGAGCCGCTGACTTCAGGGAGCGAGTGGTAGGAGTCACCCATACATAGCCAGCCTCGCACCTATCCAGCCTCTTGTTGTGATATTGACAGTTTTGCATTGGTACCTGAAGTGACGTGTCTGTACCCTGTGGTCAAAGCCTCTCTTAGCAGACTGAGGCTTGGTTTCTCCTTAGGACTCAGGTTAAGGAAGCAGAGCAGCCAGCCTTCTGGAGCTGGTCCATTCTTCCGTTTGGAGAGTCTTCACTCGCATTAGTAAACTAAAGGGCAAGCCTGGACTCCAAGGAGAGGGCGTAAGAGTGGACTTCAGAGGGGCGACACCAGGACTGGGTCCCAGCCTCCGCAGGTCCATAGCTGTTCTTTAGGCAGAGATTGTTTTTTTTAAAAATAGAAATAAAACTGGTCTCTATTCATCAAATCTCTCCCACTTTTCTAGTTATGAGCTATTTGAATTTATTCATTTAAATTCAATTTTTTTCCAAGAATGAATGGCTCAAAGTGAGCAGCATTATTTCCCAAACCAGGCACACAGGCTCCCTGGAAGAGATTAATCAATGCAGAAACAAGCAGGCAGCTGTGAGACAATGGAGTGATGGCAAGGAAGCCGTATCATAAAGCAAATCGAAGAGTTTGTTGACAGATTGTACGTCAGGAACAAAAGAAATGTTTTATGTGAAAATTGTTATAAGACCCTCAGACTTTAAAAAGTATATTGAAATAGTTGACATACTAGCAATTCAAAAATCCAACCCCTCCCCCACCCCGGTATTTTTGGCATTGCAGTGTCCTTTAAAAAGTGGCTCTTGGAGCCAGGCATGGTGGTGCATGTCTTTAATCCCAGCACTCAGGAGGCAGAGGGAGGTGGATCGCTGTGAGTTCCAGGCCAGCCTGGTCTACAAAGTGAGTCCAGGACAGTCAAGGCTACAGAGAGAAACCCTGTGCTGAAAAAACAAAAAACGTCGCTCTTGGTATCCTAAAAACTATAAGCAGAATAGATGTATGGGTAGTGAAAAGCCCATGGTACATTATATTTTTAACTTACTTATGTGTTTATTCAGATGGCCAGCTTTTGGTCAAACACATTTAAACAAATATTCTGCCTAAAAACATTAAAATACCATCTATCTATCATCTATCTATCTATCTATCTATCTATCTATCTATCTAATCTATCTATCATCTATCTATTGCCCTGTAAGAGAGTAACAAAATGTTCAGTTGAATAAGTCAATTATTTTCATTTCATTCACATCTACACAGGCTGGCCTGGACAGGAGTCTGTTCCAATAATAGAAAATACTTAGGTTCATTGGAAGCGTTTGAGACACAATTGGAACACAAGGCATTAGCCCTGAGCAGCAGACCTCTCATGAAAAGAGGAGTATACTTTGGTCACTCCTGTGACTTTTCAGTATAGTGCCTATATGGCCCTCTTTCCAGAGAAAACCATATAAATATCTCAAAAGGGGCCCAGAAAGTCAGGTAGGTAGGGCAAGTGTGGGCCAGGAGAGGTCTAAACACAGTGCTGGTACTTAGTCTCTCACACTGACTACAGCACTCAGTGCTGAAGTCTACAAGCTCAACCATAACAACACCATTTCCTTTCTTATGTCCTTGCTAATCTGGATTAGCATCCAAATTGTCCAAACAGGGGCTAGTCATGAAAAGTCAACTTTGTTAACTGAGAAACTGCTACTTTGAGACTATCCTAAACGAAGAACGTTTGTGGGATTGATGTACACCTGGGTGCACAAAACAGCGGAACGTCCAAGAAATGCTCTCTTAGTTATCACTGACTAATAAAATGCACTTGGGTGTTTTGCTTTGCCGTCTGTTTTCCTAACCGTGGTGGTGACTTTTATCTGTTAGAAAGCGAAGCAGTCTAGAGCTCAGCATGATGAAGCTTTGGAACTTCACACTGGCTTGCTGTCAAAACCTTTTGAAGATGATTCCCAAACATCTTTTGATCTTTGCCATAGCTACAGATGGATTTTATTTGACTTAGATTCGTTTTTCTTTGCAAAATTTTTTTCTTTAAAAATTTATGCCTGTGTGTCTGCTTCTCAGTGTATGTACCATGTGTGTGTATGCCCATGAAGACCAGATGACAGTGTGGGGACCCTGGGAACTAGAGTTAAAGGCAGTTATGATCCACCTGATATGGGTGCTGGGACCCAAACCAAGGTCCACTGCAAGAGCAGCAAGTGTCTTAACTGCTGAGCCACCTCCCCAGTCCTTTACTTAGATTTAATGAAGAATTGTTGGGATTTTTGTTGTTTGTTTGTTTGTTTTGTTGTTGTTTGTCTTCCAAAACAGGTTTCACGGTGTAGCTTTGGCTGTCCTGGACTCTTTTTGTAGACCAGGCTGGCTTCAAACTCACAGAGATCTTTCCTGCCTCTGCCTCCTAAATGCTGGGATTAAAGGGGTGCACCACCACTTCCTGGCTCTGTCTTATTTTCATAATTTGCTATGCACAAGCATTTTATCAACTTGCTTTATAAATGCAACACACAACATGTTTTTTGTTTTTGTTTTTAAAGAAAAGACCTTTACAGGGTAAGTAAATGTTTCAAATCTGGTTGTCGACTGAGTAGGGCTTGAGCATTACAGCGTCCTAATGCGATCATTTGTGTTTGTCTCACAATGGAGAGCCCGGTGTGTCCCCTCAGAGCAGAACCGTTAGAACAACTTAGGAGAGCTCACTATGCTCTTAACGAGCAACATCCACCCATCTTGTTTTGTTGTTGTTCTTCTTCTTCAAGGGAAATTTTATTGAAATGGAACTTATTAAATCACAATAAATACTGAAGCAGAACATCTTATATATAGAAACTTTTTTTTTTAAACGAGTGCTGCTTAGTCTGAGGCATTGAGTCTGAAGGTGAGTTATAGTTCTGTGTGGTTCTCTGTAAATGTTCAATATTAATCAATGTTCCTTGCACTTTAGGTTGTGCACACTACAAGGTTGTGTTGTAGCGGTATCGTGTGGGGACGGCTCCCCCACGGTTAGTTGTTCTCTGCATTTCAGCCAGTTGTGGCTTTCTGTAAAGATCTTTTCTGAAGCGCGCGCGCACACACACACACACACACACACACACACACACACACACACACACACACACCAAACAACCCAAAAGCTTCTTTGGTGAAGGTGAGTGCTAACGTTAGCTGTGGATATAAGGACAGGTATTTAAAGTGTCGTTAAAGATGACACTGGTGGCAAGTGGCAGTGGTACGCTCTTCTCTAGGGTCCAAGGCCTCTACAGCCAGAGGTAGTTGGCGAGGGCGGGGTTTACAGAACCAGGCATGGGTCCTTCTACTGAGCGGGCCTTAGGCCCCATTCGACAGCCGGTGGCTACTCCAGGTGTTGCCATTGCATCTCTGGGGGCTTCTTACTGTGCAGATCTTGTGGTTGATAGGCGGCATAACTGAACAGGACTGTTGGTGGCTTCCCTCTGCACCCCCACCCCACCCCCCAGCAGCTCCCATAGCTCCTTATGGTCCCATGAGAGCTAGTCCTGAGGGAGGAGGATCTGGGACTGCTCCAGCTCGGTTCCTCTGAGTTCTGGTTCAGGAGCATAAGGGGGCTGGAGCAACCGGGTCTTACATTAAGTTTCTGGATGGTAACCAAGGAGAAAGATGATAGCTTATATTATTTTGGGGGGGGTCTCCTGCAATCTCCTTACTGAAAAGTTTTTTTTGAAAGTGGGGGTTTTGTTAGACACTCTCTTTTGGGGAGGAGCATTGTTACCCCAGGTGAGGCAACACACACACACACACACACACACACACACACACACACACACACACACACACACACACACACACACCACATATATAAATTTAAGTTAAAATAATATGACGCTCTGTGGTTTGTTCAAATATCCAACTATAGCATTTCTGTTGTTACTTAAAACTCATTGTGTTGTAGTTGTGCCTTCCTTAGGCTTCTGTAGAAACCTGTATTGATGAGCAACTGGGCAGTGGCTGATTTTCATGGTGATTAAGCGTGCATGTAAGTGAATTCAAAATGAAGTGTTCACTTTGTTTACTTGCTTTCTTCCCAGTGTACATGCTGAGCCAAAATCAAGACACTGGACATGGGAGTTTATGAAAGCCTGAGCCTTCCGTCCAAGATTTGCTTGGCCATCCCTTGAAAGCCTAAACTATTTAATGTGTATCAGACAAAACTCATGAGAACCCTGGGAAAGGTGGTGCTCTGCCTGCACAGCTGCTCTGCAGAAGTGGGTGGGTGGGGAGGTCACATGACCCAGTTCTCATCTGGGCTGAATGCTGGTAGGGGCGTGGCTGCCCTTCTTCAGGAAGAAAACTCTGATCTGTGCCAGCTTGGAGACGCAAGAACACCACATTATTCACATTCCTTTGACTTTTGTTCTGACTTTTATTTGACTCTGGCTTTGCCTAGAACCAGAGCTGTCAACACTGTCATCTTTGTGTTCATCTTGTTTCCTAGTCAAGGATGAACCATGATGGTTTATATCCCCGAGAGCCTTGGTTGGGAAATAGCTGTAGGCTATGGTTTAGCTACCCCACGGCCTCATTTTAGGGATACAAGGCAAAATATTATCTGAGTCCTTCTCTCAGAATTCCCTGGCTCCTAGTGGTTTTGGGTCATGACCAGAGACTGGTGTCCCACTCTGGCTGTCTTCTGAATTGAGAAGGTGATGATTTCGCTATCATCAACTGTCAATGATGTAGCGTTCTGAGCACTTTCCCCTCTTGAACTTGAAAGCTTTGGTTTCCTGTTTCTCATGACCAGAATGCTTCTGAGATGTCGCATAATGCCACATCGTCTGAAGACTCCAGGAGAAAGTTACAACACAGACCCTCAGAGAAGGTTCATCTGAACTGCGGAGAGAGCCTAGTGGTCTGGACAGAGTCTGTGTATGACAGCAGCATCACCGTGTCTCTGCTTCACAGATCTGAGTGAGCAACATCAGTGCGTGGGGGCTTTATGTTCATCAAATGTGGAGCTCATTACTGACTTGGCAAAGGATGCCTTTTTGTTGTGAAAGAATTAAACACTACACAAGCTCATATAGAGTTCCAACGAATAGGATTTCCATTCAAATACTTTGCCTGACGTCCACTCATACATCACTTAAGAAAGACCCTGCTGGGGAGACAGGTGAACAACCGTGATTCGAAGGTAAGCTCCCCCAAAACAGACAACCTGGCTTCACACCTTGGCCATGCTACTTCAGACCCTACAATCTTAGATAAATCTCCTGCCTTAATTTGTCCATTCATAAAATGGAAATGAGATGCGTGTTACAAGATTGCTCTGAGAAGATGAAAAGGGAACTCTTGGCTAGAAATCCCTTAGCAACCATTGCCCTTGTTCACGGGGGCACCAGTCTGTTTCCCTGCAGTGACAGATGCCCAAGCAAAGGTTCCCTCCCCTGCAGTGCCTGTGGAAGCAGTAAAGATGCCGATGCCAAGGAACACATATCAAAATGGGCAGTTCCCCAAAGGCTGTCCGTTAGATGTTACAGTTATCAGTCACATGTGCTGAGCACCAGTGAGTCTGAGATTCCAAGGGGAGAATCTGGGCCCGTCACGGAAGATGAGGCTCTGTGCTTATGTAGTCAGGGAGCTTCAGAGAGTAGCCAATCCTCCCATCAAATACTGACTTAAGCCACCCTGCACCACCACACACACCCATCCTGATCGCCCCCCACTGCCTGTCTCCCCAGCATTAACTGAACCCAGCTGAGCTCCTCAGTAAACCATACTCTTTTGCTGTTTTGTGCTTTTTTTATTTCAAGATTCTATTATTTATTTTATGTACATGAGTACCCTGTTTTCATTCATACCACAAGAGGGAATTAGATTCCATCACAGATGGCTGTGAGCCACCATGTGGTTGCTGGGAATTGAACTCAGGACCTCTGGAAGAGCAGCCAGTGCTCTTAACTGCTGAGCCACCTCTCCAGACTCCCAATTTTGAATGATTTACCTGTTTTTATTTTATGTACATTGGTGCTATGCCTGCTCGTATGTGTGTGAGAGGGTGTCAGGTACTCTGGAACTGGAGTTACTGACAGTTATAAGCTGCCATATGGATGCTGGGAATTGAACCCTGGGTCCTTTGGAAGAGCTGCTAAGTGCACTTAAACCACTGAGCCATCTCTCCAGCCCCCTGTTTTCTGCTTTAGTGCATTCATATCTTTTGTCTTTTATTATGATTAATTTCTCATTTTTTTCTTCTTTTGAATGGTGGACCATTTCCCACTGGAATTATACATGGCCCTCTCACATCCTTGGAATAATCCTCGCCACCCACCTTCTCCTTCACACGACTTCTGACTTTCTGACTTAGCTTCTCATTCCTGCCCTTCATCATGACTCTTCGCTATGAGAGAAGAGGCTAGTGGTACCCAGAATCTGAGAATTTGTAGTGTGAAATTATAAATAGACTTGAAATATAACCCATTGCATCAAATCTAATATAAATAGACTTGAAATTTAACCTGTTGTGTTTATGCATCTACCCCAAAGAAGCTGGAAACAAACAGAATAAACCCAAACCTTCCTTGGCACACATGGAAATATACTCATGGGAGAAAAACGTAAGCATGGTCCACTTTTAGGATAAAATGCATCTTACCCATTAAATAGAAAAGGTTTATCTTTCAAAATGTATAATTAAAAATTTTTTTGGGGGGGAGTATTAGAGAAAAAATGTCTAGCAAAAGAATAGCACATTTGAATACCAGAACTGGCCCATCACCCCTTGAATAAAATGACCAAGGATACTGGTGCTCTCTCTGATCATTCTAGATCCTTCAGAAAGCAGAGGAAGCCAGCACTGCCTCACCAGATCCCACCCATGCAAGCAGCCGCTGCTCAGACCACGTGATAATGGTAGGAGGTGAGAAGAAGGGTCTCACAGCGCCTTTGCCTGCCGCCCTCCATCTGAAAGCCAACAGCATCATCTCCAGCCTTCCCTAGACTCTAAGAGAGCTCCTGATGTGACCATGAATTTCTAAGAAGCCCAGATGCTGAGCTTCTCAGGAAAAAGCAAGTCACAGTCTGTGATGCCCAGATAACGCTATTTAAAACCCCAGCTTCTCCTCTAGTAAGGGACGGAGGGAGGCACTAATTAACAGCGTGACCTTGGGAAAGTCACAGTCCCTGGGCTGAATAATAGCCAGGCCTCTTTCCGGCTCTAGGCTGCCTGGATCTTCCTTCACAGATATCTCCCTGTACCCTCAAACTCTGCCCTCATTGGCTCTTCTTGGAAAATTCTTTATATTGTGCTTAACAGACTGTTAAATTACCTTAATTAAAGTGTCAAAGGATAAGAATTGAAGATTACCGAGAGCTGCCACCCAACCCTCCCACAGCTAGCTGGAAAAGGCTCCTGCCAGGGAGGGCCCGGCAATGCAGTGCAAGCCTAAAATGGGGTAAGAGTGAGCTGCTGGATCCCACTGTCATTAGAGACAGACTGCCCAGAAATCCTTAAATTCAGGGCTTCCTATAGAAGTCTTGACTAAATCTTTTGGGGGAAATGTGGGAAGAAAGAGTTCTGGCTAGGCTTGATTCTTCTCCCACATGGGTCACAGGAGCTCAGAAATTCATGGGCTCATGAGGAGCTCTCTTAGGGTCTAGGGAAGGCTGGAGACCACCTGCTGGCTTGCTGGGAGCAATAGCCAAAGGCACTGTGAGACCCTTCCTCTCATCTTACTTTCTACCATAATCGTGTGGTCTGAGCGGCGGCTGCCTGCATGGGTGAGATCTGGTGAGGCAGTGCTGGCTTCCTATGCCTTCTGGAGGACCCAGTACAGTCAGAAATAGCCACCAATGTCGGCGGTCATTTTATTCAAGGGACAACGTGCCAAACTCAAAAGTTGGAGTCTGGTCCTGATGTTGGACATTCAGAGAGATGCTTTATGCAACCTGCTATTTCTGGGATACTTTCAGGTTTTTTTTTGGGAGGGGGGAATGTCTTGGATGTGCTTTGCTGACCTGGCTGACATTTTGTGTGAAAAAAGCAAATCCTTTAACCATAATTGGGTCAGGGCTTTAATTTTCATTGGCCAGGTACTCATGACAATAACAGAGAGAAGAGAAATGTCTGAAGATCACGTCTCAGCAAATTTGCAAGAACTGGTAGCATGTCAGGTTGGAATATACAGTGAGCATGCAGTTACCTGCGAGTGTGGATTGGGTCACTCTCCAAAGTTATCTGCTCCCCAGATGGTCCCAGCCCAGGGGGGATCATGTCTGAAAAGTCTATTTGACTGACAGGGTGCGTAGCATAATAATAATACTAATACACTTTGTTAGGACCACACTGGGTTCAGAACCCATCTTATTTTATTTTTTTTTTTTTTTACATTTTATGTGTTTATTTTGTGTGTATGGGTGCTCTATCTGCATGTACACCTGTATGCCAGGGAGAAGGCATCAGATCCCAGTATAGATGGTTGTGAGCCATCATGTTGTCGCTGGGAATTGAACTCAGGACCTCTGGAAGAGCAGACAGTGCTCTTAACCACTGAGCCATCTCACCAGCCCCCTGGAACCCATTTCAGTTAAGTGACCTAGGAGTACTGCTCACCTCCCTTACCAACTGATCCCAGACTCTCAGGTCTCTTCAGGACTGCCTGCATCATCTTCCTCTATGGCCTGGCAAGGCTGCCCCATCGGGGGAGGGGGGAAGTGATCGAAGTGCAGGTACCCTCTTACTAGGAGGCCTACATGGAGACTGAGCTGCCTATCGGCTACATCTGAAGAGGGAGACTGGGTCCTCTTCATGCCTGGTCCTTGGTTGGTGTACCAGTCCCTGCAGGCCCCCGTGGGCCAGATTAGTTGGCTCTATTGGTCTTCTTGTGGAGCTCTTGTCCCCTCTGGTCCTTCTATCCCCCCCCCCCTTCCCTAAGACTCCCTGTGCTCTGCTCAAAGTTTGGCTGTGAGTCTCAGCATCTGCTTCGATCCCCTGCTGGGTGGAGTCTTTCAGAGGACATCTACGGAAGGCTCCCAACAACATCTGTTCTATGTGTTCAGGATGTTATCTCCAGGGAAGACTGTAGAAGGGAAGGTAAAAATGGATGCTTCATTTCTTGCATCCTCACAACTCCCCTCTCTCCAAACTATATTCTGGTGAGGATGACTACATTGGCTTAATAAGCTAAATCCTTTTTTTCCCCCTGGGCACCTTTGGGACACTAGGAACAAAAGTGCTGCCATAGGAGTGAGAGTGCTTTTGCACGCTTAGTCATAGGGGGAGGTGGGATGGAGAAGCACTGCTGCAGCATGATAACCTCCTTAGCTTCTCCTTTGGCCATCAGCAGGAGGCTGCTCTCCCATGCGCTGTAACTATAGAAACAGGGGTTCTCGTGCCAGGCTGCTTGTCATGGTAACTACCAGGCCAGAGTGGAGGGTTTTGTGCACCCAGGGCAAGTGGCTCTGTTATGGGGGACGGGAGGGGTTTGAACCATAAAACTGTGAACTTATCATGGAAAAGGTGGGTAATTGTCCCTCTTGTCAAACCTTCCCTCCGAGGCCGTGTGGGGAAGGAAGTTTAACTAGGAGCAGCCTTCACTTCATTTGATAAAGTGTAGTTTGCTTTCTGCTTGAGATTTTTATTGACCATAATAATTCTAATTGAAATAAACATTTTGATTACAGCTCTGTTCCACAACTGCTTAATAGGGAACTAAAATAACTTTCAATAATCATTTCGTCCAAATGGGATTCATTTAGCCTGACAGTTATTCCAGGCATTTATTGGCACGAGGCAGGCTGGGAGTGTTTCCGAGCATAATTACGGAACATTTTACACTGGGGTTAACCTTACCAAAATGACAGGCTGAAAAGTTGTGTAAAGCAGCAAATGAAACCCATAATCTGGCTTAGAAACTCTTAAATGAATCCCCTTTCTCCAGTGCTTCTGATGCCCACAGCTCTAGTTAAAATTAAAAGGAGTTTTCTGTTGAAACTGACAGCCAGGCTGTGGGATCCCACTTTAATGAGGGTACACTGCAAACCCGGGCCTTGTGGGCTAAGGGGCACTTTAGAGCCACTTGGCATCTTTGGAGTCGGGACCTGGGCTCTGGGTGACGTGATGTCTTGCCAAAGGTCACATCCCGTCTGGATCCATGGGACTTTTCTCTCTTTAGAGTAGTTAGGGAGAGGAAGAGACTGGCTGTGTGGGGCCTTGATTGCTTTCACTGTCCTTCTACAGAAGAGTTACCTCCTGCTGGGTTTGTCCTCTTTCTTGGAAGCTTTCTCCAATCAGTCATAAACATGGAAGCTCTTCTGTTAAGGGATGGGGACAGGAGAGGGACATGGAGGGATCTCTCTCACTTTTTGTGTTCCTAAAGTCAAGAGACATAGAAGAAGCAGAAGTTATTTAGCAAAAATAAGCAGAGTAGTGACTGTAACATGGGACTGGAGTGGGCTGCCCCCAAGGCAGGGAGCAGCCCGAGAGGGTTCGGCTTTGTGGCTGTCCCCATGATTCTCACGGATGAGGGGTGGTGGTGTCAAAACCACAATGCAAGTGACATTATTATAACATCAAGTCTTTTGAGGATACTGAGCCTTCATTAGGGCACAGCTATAAGAAAGCTCCCTGGTGGATTAGTTTCTGATATAGTAGAAGTGAGCTAAGTTTGGCTTCAAGGATATTCAACTACAAAGGACATTTTGACTATCAGGAGGCCCAGCTGCTGCCTTCCTCGGTTACCTCACCCCTAAGTCCTTGCCTCCCAGGTATGACTTTGACCCCTGACCCTGGAGACCAGCATGCTCATAGCTGCAATTCCCAGGAGCCATTATGGCTCTCTAGAAGGACACTGAACATCCCTGTCACATCTGTGATGAAGCTTCCTTGTTGCCAGCCAGGATGCGTCCCCTCTGGTGCAGTTAAAATGGTTCCTCCGAATGAATGGAGACTGGGAGAAATCCTTCTACAAGATCATGGATAACCTTAAAGCCAAGGCAACTTAAGCAACCTTGTGATGAACACTTGTGCTGCCTTTTCACGTCAAATGTTATCATTGGACTTTTTTTTTCTGAAGCTGGAAACCTGCGCTGCTAGGATACACGCTCTTGACTGATTTCAGCGACTCACTAGGGTAGTGTAAAGCTGTAGTAATTTGCTGCAGTTGCGGAGTTGGTTTGCTGTCTGGGAGCATGCTGGTTTCCAATGTCAGGTATTAGAGTTCTATTGGACAGACAAGGACTTAGGTGTGAGGTGACCAAGGAGGCCCAGTGTTGCAGATGGGCCTCCCAATAGTCAGGTGTCCTCTGTGGTGAAGTCTCCTTGAAGCTGAAGTTAGTTCACACCAGCTGCCAATCTGAGCATATCTGGTGCTGCTTGTGCCAAGATGGGGGTTGGGAGCAACACTTGATAGATATGCGGGCAACAGCCACCATTTCTGAGGTGTCCCCGTGACCCCGCACTATGGGGTAATGCTTCTTCCCTGAGGTGTTTGATGGTCCTCTGGCAGAGGTCCCGCATCCACAGCCTTTTTCTTCTCTTTCTACCATCTCGAGACCCCTGCGCTTTCTTTGCTCTTTGAGCAGGTTTGTCTGGGTTGTCAGCTAATTGGAGGGGACTCAACTGACAAATGGACCTGTGGTACTTTGACACCAATGCCCCGGGAAGGCATGAGAAGGCAAATTATAGAGTTGGCTTGGAAGATGGGAAAGACACCCGAAGCTTGCCTTGCAAATGATTTTGTCACCTGGAGCAGGAGCTATTGCAGTCTTGGGGATGAACACAATGGGTCCCAGTCTTGTTGACGCTTTTCTGTTTGTAGGTGTTGTTTCACCCACCTGTCCATGGAGAAGTAAGCTAAGTTATGGACCTTGCTGCTAACCTTTGGCCCTACAGCTCTTTTGAAGACCATGAGTTACCTGTGTCTAATTTTATGTCTGATACGGGCAAATCAGCTAGCTTCATCATGGTAAGACATGTTTCATTGATTTTGGTCTGAGGAAAATCTTGATCTGTTAGGACTACAGATGATGTAAATGTTATCTCTCTCAATCCTCATGTCAATGAAGAGTGTAGGTGGACATTGACTAAATCATATATTCACATAGAGGATGTGTTTCCGTAGACGCCGGGTCCTCTGAGGGGTGAGCTAGAAGAGTTTGTGACGTGTTAGAGGTCATCACCACTCTGTGTGCAACTTGCCTCTCAGCAGTCTTGCTTTTGTAAGCCTGAATGGGGTATCAACTTTTCTGGTATTACTGCCTTCCTAAGTTGTATTAGGCAGTATGTACTAATCTTTCTAAGAAGTCTTCCAAGACAACCTCTTTCAATAACCCTTCTGTATGCTGCCCACCCACAGAGCACAACATCAGGCCTCCATATTATTGCTAGAAAGGTCAGATAGTAAGTCTCTCTTCAGGAGGATGGTTAAAGCAAGAACTGAAGGCATTGCTTTCTGTCTGCAAAGCCAAGGCTGTTTGTTTGTGCTGTTCTAATTAGAAATTGCGTCTTTTTTTTTTTTTGACAATTTCCTTGTCGATGCCTTTTTGTGAATATAAATTTGACAGAACTGGAGCAGGCAGAAAGTGGAGGGACTTATTACAATCCACATTTATGGGAATGTATACATCTCTTGCAGGAAGGATCCTGTCTGTAAGTTTACAGATGACTGAAAAGAAAGGAAAATTTGTGCGATTGGGATGGCAGACCGTGCTATAAGCTGTGAATCTGTGTGTTCTGGAGCTATAAGCTGTGTAGAAATTGTCTCACAAATATTCAACTGTCAAGTTTTTGGACTGAAGTGACTACTGATTTTGTTTTGAAAAATGATAGTATAGCAACTCTAGATGCTTGTAGGAGTATGGAGCACCATGATGGTGATTTTTGCAGACAGTGACTCCTTTTGCTTGGACTGGAAGGCCGAGGACTCCCCCTGAATGACATCTCCTCCTAGCATGGTCTACCCCTGAGTGACATCTCCTCCTGAGCATGGTCTACCCCTGAGTGACATCTCCTCCTGAGCATGGTCTACCCCTGAGTGATATTTTCTCCTGCGCATGGTCTACCCTTGAGTGACGTCTCCTTCTGAGCCTGGTCCCTGAGATGCACTCTGAGGAGGCTGTTATCTCTTCCTGGTACATTCTGAGAGTTCTTTGATTCTGCATCTTTTCTCTGTGCGCCCTCCCTTGCAGGCACTTATGAGGCCAGAGCCTGGTTAACTTCTGAGATCAGGGATGGTGTGCATTCAATGTGGCACATCCATAGATCATGTGCTGGCTTTCACTCCTACAGGTAAACACCAATTTCTCTCCCAGACATTTGTGTTTTATTCTGCATATCCTTTGCTTTTTCAGAAGGAATGATGACTGGCGATCCATTTTCAGTATCAATGCAGTTACAAAATAAATGGCTGCATTGCTGTGGCTTCTTCACTGGGTGTCTGTGAGTCAGCTATCCTGTAATGCACCTGTGACTTCAATGGGTCTTGTCCTTGACTTTGTTGGACACTTACTGCTCTTTTATTCTATTAGTGTTTTTTTTAAAATATAGACTTCCTGCTTCCTACCCCTGATGCCACAGTTATGCATAACAGTGCCCTTTAAATTGATATGTTGAAGTCAAACACCCAGTTCTTCAAATGTAACTTGACTTTGAAGTAGGGTTGCAGCAGACACAGTTACAGTGAGATCATAATGAAGTATGTGTCAGGTTTACTGGTGTCTTATGAAAGGGAAGAGGGAGATTAGACATAGAGACAGGCTGGGAATCAGGTAGCTGGGTAAAAATTAGAGTTATGCATTCACAGGTGAGGAGGGGTAAAAGTTAGGAGAGTGGCCTGGAAAAGATTCCTTCCTGAGCTCCTCAGAGGAAGTGTGGCCCTCTGAGCCCTGGAGTTTGGGATGAAAGATGAAAAGGTGTGGTATTTCGTGCTAAGACAGTCACAATATTCCTATTCCTCCTAACACACACACACACACACACACACACACACACACACACACACACACACACACACACACACACCCCTTTAGCTTTCCTGTGCTCCTTTGTATGATGATCTTCATTCATAACAATTAGTTCAATGTCAGGTGTCTAGGCTGTAAGTCTACCAAGTGAAGGATCCTGTATTATAGTCTACTTAATCCATGGCTACGACATAAAAAAGTGAGCTCTCTGCCTCCACCCTGGGCAGCCTTACCTCAGTGGACCATGGTGTCTTACCAACTAGTCTTGTATTTCTCTTTCTCAAACACATTTGCATATTAGCAGAGCTTCCAGGGGCTCAATAATGTAGCTGTTTCTGGTCTGTGACAGGTCAGGGGGCAGACAGAGGGGAGTTAAGATGGGGCTGGCATAGGGGAGAAGGACAGTTGACCCCCAATTGGCCAGGAGGGCGCTCACTCTGTTGACATCCTTCCCCATCTAATGGCCGGCAATGAACTCCAGCCTATTCAGAAAATGATCGGTAGCAGCCACGGCTTTTTATAGCTTCCTTCCTTTCCTTTTGCTCTAGAAGAATTTCCTCAAAATCTGAGGCTAGAAAAGGACCTCAAACCATTTATGACTTTTTTTCACATTCTTCAAACCCAAGAGACTTTGCAGGCTCCTCTGGATGTTATGGGGGGAGGGATTGCTGCTCAGAGGGCATGCATTTTGTACGCAGCAGCACTTTGAAGGACTCGTGCCCAGAGAACGACATTTGTCCCTGAGAGTAAACTCTAAATTACATCACAAATTAACATTTTAAAATTAAAGCTGGCATTTCTGACCTGCCTCCTGGCAGCCATGACCATGCGGAAAAGTGACATCATTTATGACACCAGCAGTTAAGAAGCCCAGTGTTTGAGGTCGTAAAATACTTTCCAGGCCTGATTTAATATCGATTTTGCTGTCAGGCTAACTTTACTTTAATATTTAAACAAATGTTTAATGTTTAAACAGTCTGATTTTCCTCTTTTCATTTTTCTGTGCCTTTAACCCAGTGTTATCTATGTTGTAACAATTTCCCCTTGGGCTAACTTCCACACTCTACTGACCTATCTGAAGCAATATTCTCTGAGTTATTATCTCAATGTATATCCTGTAGCTCAGCCTTCCTTTTTCTTTGAGATGGAATGGGCATCACGCTGTGTGTCATAATTCCCGCAGTACAGATGTTATGATATTATGTTGGGACAGTGTGGGTATGTTGTTAGATCCAGGGGACCGAAGACTATCCTGCAAGCAGCTGCTGTCTCCTCCCTGCCGCCCCCACAATTCCATGTTCTTTCTCTCTTAAAAAAACGCAAAGCAAAGCACACCAAACACATCAACCCCCAGGGAATATGATCTGTGTTGACCAACTACTCTTCCTAAGCTTGGGACTTGCCCTGGAGTGTGGCATTGAACTCTCAGTTCTCCCATCTCCACCTCTCAATTGTCAGATTACGTGTGTGCGCGCGCGCGCGTGTGCGCGTGCACCATCATGCCTGCAGTCCTCCTGCTTATAAATCGAGATGGGGCTTATGCTTAAACAGAAGAAGATGCCTTTGTCAGAAACTGACTTTTATATAATTCTCATGGGAGCAGCTCATATCTGGAGACAGAATGTTGGTACCAGCAGGGAGCAAGTGTGTGGATATCAGGAGGAACGTCAAATCCACAAAGTGTTAGAAGCCACTTTCCAGATGCTCTTCTTTATAGCACTCAATTCAGATGAATAATCACCTACTTTCCACACACTCTTGCAGAAGAGCGAGACAGGTAAGTCCTGACATGCACAGACCACAGTGGCAGGGCTTAGTCCTACTAGGGAGCTCCTCCCCTCATCTTAGGCATCCTACTATTTCTTTTGGAGGCATGGGCACTTCCTCGCTCTGCATCTGCCAGGATAGCAGGGCAGCCTCCTTGTGCTCTGTGTACTGTGGGCATGCAGCAGCAGCACTCACTAGTCTGTCCTCACTGTGTGGATGCAGCAGCAGCACTCACTAGTCTGTCCTCACTGTGTGGATGCAGCAGCAGCACTCACTAGTCTGTCCTCACTGTGTGGATGCAGCTGCAGCACTCACTAGTCTGTCCTCACTGTGTGGATGCAGCTGCAGCACTTACTAGTCTGTCCTCACTGTGTGGATGCAGCTGCAGCACTTACTAGTCTGTCCTCACTGTGGGGATGCAGCTGCAGCACTTACTAGTCTGTCCTCACTGTGGGGATGCAGCAGCAGCACTTCCTAGCCTGCCCTCACTGTGGGGATGCAGCAGCAGCACTTCCTAGCCTGTCCTCACTGTGGGGATGCAGCAGCAGCACTCACTAGCCTGTCCTCACTGTGGGGATGCAGCAGCAGCACTTCCTAGCCTGCCCTCACTGTGGGGATGCAGCAGCAGCACTCTCTAGTCTGTCCTCACTGTGGGGATGCAGCAGCAGCACTCTCTAGTCTGTCCTCACTGTGGGGATGCAGCAGCAGCACTCACTAGTCTGTCCTCACTGTGGGGTTGCAGCAGTAGCACTCACTGGTCTGTCCTCATCTCCAGCTGGTTTTCCCCCCCAAAGCAACAGTCTGAATTGTCACATAAAATATTATCTGGACAGAAAGTGAGCTTGGAATTCTAAGGCTCTAACGGTCTTTCTGCTTCCCAGTCTGCTTCGGCTGGTATCCTCATTCAGGCGCACTGTAGACACATACACAGACCCTGTGCTTTTGAATGACCCTCCTAAGTTGCAATTGTTTATCTTTCTGCATGTTCTATACAGAACCACCACATCCCAGACCCCCAAAGCCAATGATGCTCTGTGTTAGAAAAACACAGGAATTGCTTTATGAAGCTAGGCTTGCTCTACGATTCAATTTTTAAAATGCTATCCTCTAGGGATCCCCTATGTCCCACTTTTTATGTTGGAGAGTCATTTCTGCATGTTTGTGGAAGCAAAAGTAACATGTTTAGCCTAGTGTGACCATCTTCCTGAAAGAACTTTTTACCTTGCCCCTTTTGTCACAGTGTATGGTTAAAGGAAGGTGGGAGGGAGCTGATTATTCTAACTAGACAAACAACAGCATCCTTTTCTTTCTGTTACCCTCAGAAAGTCATTTCACAAAAAGGAGTTCCAAACTACCCAGACCACCGCCATGGAGGAGTGCATGGGAAGTCTTATTAAACTGCAGTCTCTTAGATTCTTCCCATAATGATGAAGCATTGTAATTCCTGGGTATGAGGCCTTCAGTTCTTAAAGACCAGGAGCCTAATATCCACTGCATAGATGTGTGTGTGTGTGTGTGTGTGTGTGTGTGTGTGTGTGTGTGTGTGTGCGCGCTTTATGCATATGTGTAAGTGTGCTTGCCTCTGTACCTATGTCTGCATGTGTGAAAGCCAGAAAGTCAATGTCAGATGCCTATTTTTGGAGGAGGGGTCAAGATAGGGTTTCTTTGGGTAGCCTTGGCTGTCGTGGAACTCACTCCATAGACACGGCTGGCCTGGAACTCACAGAGATCCACCTGCCTCTGCTTCCCAAGTGCTGGGATTAAATGTGTGAGCCACTATCGCCGAGCAGATGTCTTTTCTCTATTACTGTCCACCTTATATTCTTGAGACAAGGTCTTTCACTAATTGGGCTGGACTAATGGGGAGCCCCTGGAATCTCTGATACACCCCCAACCAGCACTGTGATCACAGGTGCATGCCACCAAGCCTGGTTTGGGGTTCAAGATCCAAACTCAGGTCCTCATTCCTGCAGAGCAAGAACCTTGCCCTCTGAGCTATCCAGCTGCCTGCCCCGAAGTACGTCTTATCACTCCCACCCAACACAGGACAGGCAGTGGCTTCTCCTGAGGTGATCAACACAAAGAAAACCAGGGACAAGGCAACCTGACTGACAGTGCCATCAGACATCAGCGGCAAGTGGACAGACACTGAGCAGTGTTTCCAAGTGGGATTCCTGGCCAGTGAGGTTCACTGCCTGTGTTGAGTCTCTTTCTTTGTAATACTTAAGCCCACGGTGTTATTTGTATTTTTGTCTGACCTCGCTCTAGTTTAAGCCCACCACTCGGTCTCTCCTGTTGGCTTCCATCATAGGACACCAATGGCTCCTAGCTCTGCCCCAACTGTTACACGGAAGAGGGAGGAGCTATATATCATGCCGGAATCATGGCATGAAGCACAGCACAATGGGCATTGTGTTCCCTATGAAATCTGATAAGAACAATGTCCCAGACCTAGGTGAGTGTGCAGGGCGGGCGAAGAGATAGGGAAAAGCCAACACTGAGCAGCAGCAAGGCACTGGCTGCTAGGTTAGTTATTATCCAGGCATCCTTTGAGAATTTGCTTGCTGGGGACAAAAGGCTTGTACATGGTAAATGGGGTGCCGGTCATGAGGGAATTATTTTCTGTCCCTTTTTAAATGGCCAAATGTAACCCCATTCTTAAAATAAAAGTGGTCCTTGTGGTGGTGCTCTGTCCAGGACAGACTTGGAGTAGAGTGCTGGCTGATGGCGGGTGGGGGTGGGGCTTACTGGCACTGAGATCGCCAAGCAAGTGAAAATAAAGGTGTAATGATTGAATTATATCTCTTTCTATGATTGAAAATAATATCAGACAACTGACTCTGGTGCCAGACAGATTACATAAGCACGAGTTAAGTGGTGGAATAAAAATGAGTGATTCTCCTCCTTGACTTAAACGCAGCTCTAAGTAGTCTGCCCTTGAATCCAGCAGAACGCAATTTCCTCCTCCCCGCTAACAGCTAGGGGGCATCACAAATGCAAATTGAGTTAGCTTTGCATTTTTAATATTCCACATATCCATAACTCACTGCCGAGAGTTTAGAGATGCTATTTCTATCACTTGGGCACATTTGAATTATTTCGCACCTCTGAACTTTTGCATTAACTTTAACATTGGTGCTTAAGATATATGCTTTAATCTATCAAGAGGTCTTTGCTCACAGAGACTCCGGTCGTTGTGACTGGGGCTCCCAGCAGTTCAGGACAGACTGTCACTTAGGGTGTCATGTTCTGTTTCAAAGGCAAGCTTGTTGAAATACCTCTTGCGAATATGAAGAGCTATGAACTTCTACGGCTACTGCATGGAGCCATCTTATGAACAAGTACGGGCTGGGCATCTACCTGGGCCAGGAGAGTGGGTAAAAAGCATCTCAAGGCTCCACGGTGTGTGGAGAATTTCATCACCTGTTGATCTTCAGTAATCTATTTCCTTCTGTTTGAAAATCTGCTTTTGTAATTCCTAAGAGGACTAAGTTTATCTTGTTGCCAGTGGATGAGACTGGGGAATGGCAGAAAATAAGGACTCATCATGTTTCCTGCTGTGATGTGTGTGTGTGTGTGTGTGTGTGTGTGTGTGTGTGTGTGTGTTTGTGTATACAGCTTCACATCACCCATACTTGGAGACCAGTTTGACTTCAGAGAAGCTGTAACTAGGGCAGTCTGTGAATTTTTCTAAATTCTACTGATAAATGTTTTCCTACCAGATTCCACTAGATATATTATTCCTTTATGAAGCTTCTGTTGTTTTACAGTGTGGCAGAAACTGCATTCATACTCACAGTGTGTGTGTGTGTGTGTGTGTGTGTATGTGTGCATGCACATGTGTGAGTGTGTGTTTGTATGAGTGTGTATGTGTATGTGTGTGTTGTCTGAGATAGAGGAGATGGGAAAGAGAGAGAGAGAGACAGACAGATAGACAGACAGACAGATAGACAGACAGACACACACACACACACACACACACACACACACACACACACAGCAGGTTCACATTATCAATCTTACCTAAGCAGAACATCATTGCCAACACTGCTTGATCTGCAGCTCCTACCACTTTCTCTTCCATCCTTTCTAGGCGTGGCTTGGAAGGCCTCTTCTCTTCTAGAATGCCAGCAGCTATGATTTGATATGGTGTGTGACTTTCTCCTGGGGTTCATTGCTGGAGCTTGGGTCTTAGCCTGGTGATCAGGAGAGGTGGTAGGGCCCAATAGGATGTAATTCCGTCATTGCAAGTGCTACTCGCCAAAGGATCAATGCAGGCTTTGTGATGTTAGTTCTTGGAAAAGTGAGTTGTACAAAGGGAGGTTACTCACACACTGAGTCCCTTCAATGTGTGTCCATTTCCTTTTCTGCCTCTGCACCAGGTTGTGATGCACCTGAGGGGGCCCTCACCAGAGGTCAGACAGATGAGTCTGCTCGATCATGGACTTTTACCCTTCAAAACATTTTCTTTTTAAAGTGCCCAGTCTTAGATATTTTTGTTGTAGAGGCAGAACATTAACTAATACAGTGTTGTTGGGGGAATTTTTTTCAGCTTAGCGTCTCCAGCTCTGGCTATCTTTGATTCTTGCTCATGTTGCTCTTCTCCCTGACTTTAGGGAGTCTTTATTGCTTTACAGCTATACCCTTACTGCCCGGCCATGAGCCTAAAAAGGAAACAGTAAAAAAAGACTAGCCTTGACCTTGGTCCTTACAGGCTGTATAAAGAGAACTTTTTTGGTGACTCCATGTCGCTCCTCCCTCCTTTCTTCTCCGTCACTGTCTCTCACTACTTCCATAATGATATGTATATACCCTTGACCCACAGTTTTTCAGGGACAGTGGGGCACGGGCAGGAGACACAGACCCCTTCTAAGATGAAACCAGGACCCTTGACCTGGGCACGGAAGACAATTTCAAGAGGAGCCAGTATGAAGCAATGGATAATTTTATAAGGATGATTGGGGGTGATCAGAAAGAGAGGCAGGCAGGAAAGGGTACCTCATGCCCACGTGTTGGATGTGAGCTTCTCCTGGGAGGTCTGCTCTTCACTACAGCTGTATGGACAACTTTGATGGTTCTCAAAGTGGTTGAGAGCGTCCCTAGGACCTTGGAGGTTTCTCGACGGAATTGAAACAGAAGAGAAAGCCAGGGGCCACAAGGGGTCACTTGAAGCTTAAGGCAGTGAAGGAAGGACCGTATGTGAGGTGTCCTGCGAGCGTCCTAGGAAATAGCTGGGAAAGAGGAAAGGCTTTGAACAACTAGATTCCAAGTATGATCTGCTGTTACTTTAAGAGTCCCATTTGAAGCATTTTTATATAAAAGGAGAATTGTCTCTGTGTGGGCAGCCTGTAGAACAAACTACATGATTATATCAAATGTGCTGAAATTCTTGACCCTCAGGTGGTGTGGACCTTCAACCAGACTCCAGAGTGAGGGTTCATCACTTTCCCTGCCCCCTTCATCATCCCTTTCTGTTCTGCCTCGTCACTAGATGATCTCTAGTAACCTCTCTCCACATCACACACAGTGCAGCATCTTTTATGTTATTTGTGTTTTCCTTTATTTGCTTGGGTATTTTTGATACAACATCTCACTGCATGGTGCTGGCTAGCCTGGAACTCAGTAGGTAGACCGTGATGACTTTCCTGCCACTGCCTCCTGAATCCTCATGCCTGGCACAGTCTTTTGTTTTTACCAGTTTGTTGAGTGTCTGTATGACAGCTGCTGTTCTGAATGCCATGGGCACACTGGTAAGTGACAACACTTAACCAGGAAGTCTATTCCGTAGTGTGCCAAAATAAGTACCATGGCATGGCGACCAAGGGTAAGAAGGTGAGCTATAAATTTAAGCAGAGAATAGGACTATTGGGGAAGGAGAAGTGTGGACAAAGAGTTGAAGGAAGGGAGACAGCTAGGCACACAGGCGTTCTCCAACAGAGGGAACAGCCATGCCAAGGCCTCCAGGTGAGTCCGTCAGGAAACACCAAGGAAGCCAAGGTGCCCGGAACTGATACAAGGGGCAACATTACAGAGCATATTGCACAGGCTCCTGAGATCATCGCAAAGTCTCTGACTTCCATAATGTTTTCTCTAACCAAAGACAAATTATACCAAACACTAAGTCCTTGGGTGACCTGCTTTATCTAATATATTCAAATGATGTATTATAATTAGTATAATTAGTGCACAAATGATAATTAGTATAGAAATGATATATAAGGTGCTGGTTGGAGGCTAAGAACATTTGCTCCCCTTAGCTGTGTAAACTCCCTTGAGCAGCATGCCTTTCCATATTTTGCAGCCTTTGCCTGCTTTAACCCCATAGGGGATGCATTCATCCTGACCTGTGTCTACACTTACCAGTTCTACACTGGATATTTTTTTCCTGTGTATAATGCCATAGGTAAGAGGGACTTTTTCTTAGATTTCTGATAAAAGACATCTAATTATTGTGTATATTCAGAAGATCAGTTAAAAAACTGAAGATTGGCCCAGCAATGAGGAGCATCTCTTGAGGAGGACCCAAGCTTGGTTCCCAGCACCCGCACGGGGCAACTCACAGCTGTTTGTGACTCCAGCTCCAAGGGACCTGATGCCTCTGTCCTCTGTGAGCACACACGTAACCCCCCCCCCCCCACACACACACATACACGTGGTTAATTTAAAATATTTTATTTTAAACAAAATATGTAGTCCAGGCTAACCTTGAACTCATGATTCTGCTGCCTTATCCGTTTCAGCATGCCATACTGGCATGTGATTTTTTAAAAAAAGTATCATTTCAATATGTATGAGCTTGAAAAGGGATGAAATAAATAAACAAGGCAAACTAAAATGTAGTTTGGAAGTATACAACATTATTTTATTTACATTTGTATTGCTGGTAAGAAAATCGTAACAACTGGCAGACCGAAGACCTGCAGTATATGAGGTAATAAAACTTCAAACAGCAGACACAGGTGTGCATTACAAGGTAAGTTCAGTGCCTTGTCTCGTTAGACACTTATAATACTGCTCATTTGTGTAGATTTTTAGGAGCTGGGCTCAAGCAGTGCCAGCTGGAAAAAAGTGGGCCTGGGACCTCCTCTGGGATGGGGACAGGACCATGACGGCGTGGAGGTTGATTTGGGAGAGCTGTACTTTCCTCGGAGAAATTTAAAAGTCTGTGTCCCATTCTCCACAGTTATGTGGAGAGCAGAAACTGACTCTGACATGAACTCTGGTGCTCCATATTTGACCACCTCCCCTGGGTGGGGAGGCCTGGTGGCACTCAAAGAAAGAATAAGCAGGCTACCAAGGTGAGACTTGATAGCCTATGACCATACAGTGGGAGAGGAGGTCCCCATCGGTCTTAGACCTAGGGGAGGGGAATAGGGTGAAAGCAGGAGGGAGGGAAGAATGGGAGGATACAAGTGATGGGATAATAATTGAGTTGTAATCTGAATAAATTAATAAAATTAAAATAAAAAAATTATTTAAAATAAAGTCTGTGTCCCAAGAATGCAGTTCTACTTAACAGGCTAGAGAAGCTGGGGAGTAATTCAGGGAGTAAGACTAGTTTGGACCCCCAGGGAGGACTCAGAGCGAGGCTATCTTCTCTCTAACAGGGTGCTCAGGAGGGCAGACCCTTCTCGGAACTCTGGCAGATTTGGTTCAGAGTCAACCAGCACTGAATCCTGGGGTGAGGAGTGATGCCATCTCAGAACCCTGTGCTGAGCCTGTTAGCAAGTCACATGGATAGTCATTCTGCTGACACAGGCAAAATTAAGGAAGATTTCCTAACTTTACTATCCATCGGGGATCCCACAAACACAGAGGTAGCACCAGTCTCTGATACCGCTAGCCCTTTCTCCCAGCAATGTAGCTCCTTCCCGGGGACCAAAGGTTATCAGCTGAACCGGGGCCCATATTTCAACCCCCATAGCTCCCTTAGTTTGATACCTACAGTTCATGACAGCCTTACAAGTAAAGGCATGTTATATTAAAGGTAAAACTTGACTAGAAACCCTTTATTCTATAACTTGCATTTTTGGTGATAAAAATGAATTATTGATTAAAGAAACAATAAACATGAACAATAATAGGAATCCAGATAACACCCATGGAATCAGAGCTATGGACTCTACAAAGGACTCAGAGGTCATGGTAAAACCTTCAGAGCCTTCTGTGTCGAGGTACCACTATTCCTCGTTATGCTAAAGGCTGTTATTCTAATGAATTGTTTAGGGCGGGATAAAACAACTTTTACCTTCTGTTCTCATTGAAGAACCACGCATGCACCACTTGAAAGCCTGTGCTTCGCCGTCCATTAAGGATCTTGGTCTACTTGGCTGAGGAGAGATTTGTTGAATAGCTTCCACCGTTAAGTGCAGGGCACCATGCCTGGTGACATCATTATACCTTGACAAATAGAAATTATATCAGGCCTTCCTCCTTCCTTTTCATTACCAAGGATGATTTATTTTAGTGGCTTTCAATTCATAAGCCTATGGATTGTCGGTAAAGTTAAAACCCTTTTAAATTTGCAACATGCAATAGGGGTGGTTAATAGCATTCATGAGCCGTGCCATATAATGTTATTGGTGCCGCTTTCTCTGTAAAGGTGCATTATAAACAGGAGCTGGAAATTTATAGCAAGTAAATTTGTGAGCCGCGATATGCCTGGTCTTATTTCCCAGCCAGCCCTAATGCTAAGTTATCATAAGTGACGTGACACGTGACCCTGTTCCATTTCATCTTCATCAAATGTGGAATGATATTGGAAGGTCTTGGAATGAAAACTTACAGAGTCAATAGAATTGTTCGTATCATGAAAAACAAATGCAGCTTCTCTCATCACCTTTGTTCTCCTAGCAAATCCCACGTTTGTGGCTCTAGGAGTGGATTATTTTTAATACATGTGCCCTGCAATGCCTGGGGATTTTTATGAAATTTTCTGTTATTACCCAGGATTCTCTCTCCCTTGCCTACCTCATGCGCTGGAGCTTATGAATTAGAATGTGTGAAAAGAGGCGCATGCGAGCGTTTAGACAGTCTATTCCCCAGCTCAGATTACAGTTACAGAACAAGCCCTTGGAGTTTGGGGGATGAGATCTGAGTCGATTGCCACTGGGGATTAAGAACATGGTATATTTTGTTTATCTAGGACCCAAATTGGAAGATTAAATGATTGCATGAAGAGTAGTGGTGTGTGTGTATGTGTGATTGTGTGTGTGTACATGTGTGTGCACATGAGTGTTTACAGGAATACCTGCTTATGAGGACTGTGAGAAGACGAGGTGGGGGTAGGAGAGAAGATGGAATTTGGAGAATAAATTCGTGGTTATCTAAGTACAAAAGTGGACTTAGAGAGGACTTTTTTTTTTCATCACTCCATTTGTTTCGAAGAGGGGGAGGAAATGAGATTAAGGCAGCTGAAGGAAAAGACAGACTGGGAAGTGAGTGAGGAAAGACGCAGACCAGAGGACTGGAGCTGATGACACCAAGCAGCATCTTCGGCCTCTTTTCAGTGTGTGTGTGCGCACGCGCGCGCTGCCAACTTGAGAGTTCAGAAAGGGGGAGGCTGAGGAAAGCTCACTGGTGCAGTGAGAAAAACAGGTCCTTTCCAGGCATGGAGTGGACAAGCAGGGTGAACCTTAATTGGTGAGCCTCCTAGCACACGCGCGCAGCACATAGGAAGTTGTGCAGAACTGTTGTCGGATGAATCAATCATATGTTAAGGCTGCGATGAAGCCCAGAGCTCAGGGTGTTCACGGTAGGACTGCCTCAGGGTGGCGCATTCTTACTGTCCCTGTTTTCAAGTGGTTTGCTGGAGATCCCTCAAAGAAACTAGCAGGCTACCTCAACCCCTGGCTCGTGGGTGCACTCAGTAGCTGAGTTCCTGTCACAAAGGAAAGGTAAATAGAGACCTGTGAGCAAATGTGTCATGCCAAGACATCCTCTGGTAAGACGCCTAAGCCCCTACGACACAAGAGATTTCTAAGCCAGGGAGAGTCATCACCATATTCTCTGTGCCTTATCAGTGTGCCCTGTTTCTGAGAAGACGGCTGGCCAGCCAGTCAGCCACTGCCAGTGCGGTTTGACACTTAGGAAGCACATCTTACTTTTCAAGCACTTTCCAATCCTACACTACTGCATTTAGTATAGGATGAGTTACTTCTCATCTCCCTGCCCTTGGCCCCTGTACCGCCTAGGCTACCACAGTATTGCTTTTTGAGCATCCTACCTGTGTGTTCAATGTGTACTCCACTGTAGCATACAGTTTTTGACAATTTTATTTGAGTTTTCTTGTTTACTTTTCTCCTTGGGTCTTATTTTTAAGAAGCAGATGATCAAAAACATGTATGAGAAAATTTACATATTATACAATAAAAGTTATGTTCTAGGTGAAATCATTAGAGTCACTTGACTTAAAATATAAAGAATTAAGGGCCAGGAAGACCAATGCAAATATCTGGAATTTATAAGACCCGGAGAAAAGGTTAAAGAAATTGAGACCATGTAGCTTTCAAAGGGGAAATAATGACCCGTGATGTAACAGGACTCAAGCAGGTTTCTAAGGCCTGATGTCTAACAGACTGTTATAAAAGGAAATGCCAAAGCCACCAGTCATAAAGCACTCATTTGACCCAAACCTCAGGGCTTTTATTTTTTTCATGGAGAAAGATTTTGGCTATTTTCCTCTCATTTATTTACGTCTTTTTGGCTTGAGAAAAGTGGAACATGGAGAGAATGTGGCAGAAGATAGGCAGTTCTAGGCAGCGGAAGCCCATGATAGGCAGTTCTAGGCAGCGGAACCCTATAATAGGCAGTTCTAGGCAGCGGAACCCTGTGATAGGCAGTTCTAGGCAGCGGAACCCTGTGATAGGCAGTTCTAGGCAGCGGAAGCCCATGATAGGCAGTTCTAGGCAGCGGAAGCCCATGATAGGCAGTTCTAGGCAGCGGAACCCTGTGATAGGCAGTTCTAGGCAGCGGAACCCTATGATAGGCAGTTCTAGGCAGCGGAACCCTGTGATAGGCAGTTCTAGGCAGCGGAACCCTGTGATAGGCAGTTCTAGGCAGCGGAAGCCCATGATAGGTAGTTCTAGGCAGCGGAAGCCCATGATAGGCAGTTCTAGGCAGCGGAACCCTATGATAGGCAGTTCTAGGCAGCGGAACCCTATGATAGGCAGTTCTAGGCAGCGGAAGCCCATGATAGGCAGTTCTAGGCAGCGGAAGCCCATGATAGGCAGTTCTAGGCAGCGGAAGCCCATGATAGGCAGTTCTAGGCAGCGGAACCCCATGATAGGCAGTTCTAGGCAGCGGAAGCCCATGATAGGCAGTTCTAGGCAGCGGAAGCCCATGATAGGCAGTTCTAGGCAGCGGAACCCTGTGATAGGCAGTTCTAGGCAGCGGAACCCTGTGATAGGCAGTTCTAGGCAGCGGAACCCTGTGATAGGCAGTTCTAGGCAGCGGAACCCTGTGATAGGCAGTTCTAGGCAGCGGAACCCTATGATAGGCAGTTCTAGGCAGCGGAAGCCCATGATAGGCAGTTCTAGGCAGCGGAACCCTGTGATAGGCAGTTCTAGGCAGCAGAAGCCCATGATAGGCAGTTCTAGGCAGCGGAAGCCCATGATAGGCAGTTCTAGGCAGCGGAACCCTATGATAGGCAGTTCTAGGCAGCGGAACCCTATGATAGGCAGTTCTAGGCAGTGGAAGCCCATGATAGGCAGTTCTAGGCAGCGGAACCCTGTGATAGGCAGTTCTAGGCAGCAGAAGCCCATGATAGGCAGTTCTAGGCAGCGGAACCCTATGATAGGCAGTTCTAGGCAGCAGAAGCCCATGATAGGCAGTTCTAGGCAGCGGAACCCTATGATAGGCAGTTCTAGGCAGCAGAAGCCCATGATAGGCAGTTCTAGGCAGCGGAACCCTATGATAGGCAGTTCTAGGCAGCAGAAGCCCATGATAGGCAGTTCTAGGCAGCGGAAGCCCATGATAGGCAGTTCTAGGCAGCGGAACCCTATGATAGGCAGTTCTAGGCAGCAGAACCCTATGATAGGCAGTTCTAGGCAGCGGAAGCCCATGATAGGCAGTTCTAGGCAGCGGAACCCCATGAACAGACTTGAACCATAAGACAGGAAATGTGAGCTATTCATACTGACATGAGGCTGGGGATATCTGGGTTCCCAAAATAAACTTACTATTGAAGTCCAGCTTTGACACATCAAAGTCTAAAGGAAGAAGTGTGAAGTCATCAGAATTCATAGACACAAGTCAAATGGGTTCTGTTTTATTTTGGGAGGAAATACATACAGGTACACACATATACATATAATACATCACACACACACACACACACACACACACACACCCCAGTGGATGAAGCAAGGTTTTAACAAGCTCCAACAATTTCACACATACATATTTGGTAGATGGAGCAAAACTCCAAACAACTTCATATATATGCTTATGTATATACACACATTGGGTGGATGGAGCAAAGCTCCAATAACTTTATTTTTTCTCCTATAGCTTATATAGCCCAGAAAAATCATTCAAGCAGTATAAAAATGACAATGCATTTGCATCCTATTTTTCTTCTAGTGAATGATTACAATGAGTATACATAAGAAAAAAAGGTGTTCCACAGTACCCTCACATGATCAAATGCTTTATTTATTATGGTTGAAAAACAAATTATTATCAAGAACCCACACACGTTCATAACTAAGCAACTTGTTATAGATTGACAAAGTGGAAGCAAGCAAGTAATTTTCTCAGCCAGTTTCTCTTACAGGCACACCACAATTTGCAGTTACAAAGAAAGAACCAATTATTTTGTTATTTATCTTAAAAAGTTATCTTATAAAAATCTTAAAAAGAATCACAAGCCTAAACTTTGCTAATAGTCTACATCTCTAAGTCCTTTCTGAGGATGGTGGGTGAATAACCTTCTCCAGCAGCAATGCCTGGAAAAGATCAACCACTATTCCTGTAAGTGCCAATGACAGTGCCCAGCGAGGGGCTGGAAGCCACTTAGGGTTCATACAACTCACAGATTATGAGGGATGTGGTGATCGTGAAGGCAACAGGCAGAGTGATGCTCCACAACACCATGAAGTCCTTAGAACTCTCCCTCTCTGAGGCACACCCACTGTGCTTGTGCTAACCAGTGGACCACATTCCATGAGTTCTAAAGCTGTTTTGTGGTTCTTTTTGCACGGCCCCAACAACTCACCTTAAAAAAAAAAAAAGATTGCTTACCAGGGCATGGTGGTGCTCACCTGTAAGCCCAGTACTCTGGGAAGCAGAGGCAAGAGGATCGCTGTGAGTTCAAGACCAGCCTGGTCTACAAAGTGAGTCCAGGAGAACCAAGGCTACATAGAGAAACCCTCTGTCAAAAAAAAAAAAAAAAAAAAGAAAAAAAAAAGAAAAAAGAAAGAAAGAAAAATAAAACCCACATCATTCAAAGTTCAAAACTTTATTTAAAAGAGGAACTTTCCATCTTGTCCTTCACTTGTCCCTCTGGGCAGTTGGGTCAGGATCAGTTGTCTATATTGGGTTTGTCCTGGGGCAGTGTGGCAGTGGCAGCATCCTGGAGTTTGACTCTGCACTCCCAGCACACGGCGGCCCAGGGAGATTTCCGGAGAAAGGGTGGTTGAGCTAGGCTGAACACTTGGACTTTCCAATTTTTGAGTGAGATCCAAGAAGCTCTTAGAGTTTTGAATCCCTAAACTTCGAGGAGCAGATACTGAACCCAAGGCCATGGCTATCTGTGGTGGTAAAGGTGTGAGGGGAGGGACGACTGCAGGTCAGACAGGAAGAGCTTGGTTCAACTTTATGGAAAGCAAGGAGTAGCTGGTATACATCCAGAAAACGGCAGGAGGGGCTGGTTTTTTTTTTCTGTGCCAATAATTCTAAAAGAAATTAAAATGACTATTAATGTATCTTGTTTTATGGGTTTCCTTGCATCTTCCAAGGACATTGAAATCCTAATCCCTAATGCCTGTGAGTGTGGCCCTGTTTAGAAACGGAGTCTTTGTTGACAGTAATAAAATAAAGATGGAGCCATTAGCTTAGGTGTTAATCAGATGCTTGGTGTTATGAAAGTGGAAAATTTGGGTACCTAGAGAAACCAAGAGAATGGCATTGGAAGATTGGGATCAGGTAGCGAAAGGAATGCCAAGGAAGACTACCAGAATCCAGAAAAAAAAATGATGGTCCTTCACAGCCATCAGACTCAGCCAGCTCTGTGTGGACACCAGCCCCACATTATGGACCCCCAGCCTCCATAACTTGTGGGATAGCACATTTCATTCATCCAATGTGTGCTATTCACTATTGCGACTCCGGTGACCAAAAGCATATAGAGAGCTGAACCATGCTTTGCCCTCTTCCGCAGTCTAACCTGTGGCTTAAGCTTTGGAACTGGGTACTGCTTTTCTCCAATTGTCAGAGGTTTGTAGCACACATCCCACGGGCGCCCTCCCTGGCCTCTCTGTACCCTGCACCCCACACTGAATTGTGTATTTTTCAAGCAAGTGACAGATTTCATCTCCCCAATGATCTTTGATGTTTCTTCATCATCTTCTCATTTGGAAACAGCCACCAGCATGAACGCTGACATGGGGGTACCAGTTTGGTATTCCATATTTGGGCAACTTTTTGGAGATAGGGTGGCATCTGTAAGCACAGAGTACCTAAGTATCATTATTACTTTTCTTCATAGAAAATGACTTCAGGGTACCAAATCCTTCTAATAATGAACAAATGACATTCTAATGAATAACCAACTCAGTCATTCTTTTGTCCATTCAACAGCAACAAACAAACAAAAAACAAAAAACCACCACCACCACCAACAACAACAAAAACCAAGCAACATGTCTGTCAAAACAGGAGTCAGGCGAAGAGGCAATGGCCCATAAGGGAATAACTGTAGGCTTGTTGCTTTCTCTCTTTATATATATTTATGTACATTTATTGTATTTTTCTCCTGTAGAGCTTCCCAGAGACAAAATGTCAAAACAAAGTTTATTTGCAGTTTCTCAGCTGCACCCCCGCCTCCTGATCCCATTCTCGGGAGACGCTCCCTTCGTGCATCTTCAGGCTGCCAGATGTTTATTACCCTCGGCTCGGACTCTAACTCATCGCTGTCAGGGATTGGGCTTTGGCAGCTGGAGCCCTGAAAGCTTTGAGAAATCTCTCCGGTTCATTAGGCAAATCTTCAAGGCCACGTAGAGCCCTGGCCTAGTCAAAATGCTCACATCTTTAAGAGAGCCCTTCATCATGCTAACTCCAGGCCACATAGAGAAACTGATGCTTGCCTACTACTTGGCTGTTGATTAAGCTTACCGCTGGCAGCCAGGCCTCACATGGATGGCTCCGTGGGACAGACTGCAGGCAGCCTTTCCACATGTGGTGGCCCCTTCCTTTGCTCACTGCAGTCTATTGTCTCGCTGCTGAGGGCCCCAGCACCTCAAGACTGAGGCTCTTTATAGAGGAGCCTAGATGTTCACACCTTCTTTCTCTGATCATTTCCCTGCTTTGTTGCCTGCTTGCTCCTGAAAGGAATGGCCAGGGCCTGTGGTCACTCACGCACTGCCTTGTCATGCCCTGGCTGTGCATGTGTCTGTGACAGGTGCTCACTGCCTGGCTTTTCTGTTTTATTTTGGTAAATGAGCAGTGGTTCATATGTAATTTGAACCCCAGGGAGACCATTAGTTACCTAGCTGGTCAGAAGAGAGTCTCCTCTCTTACTTTCCCACACACTCCGTTTTGGCTCAAGTTGGCAACCAGACTGCCCAGATCTCTTCCTAAAATAGGAATGACCACACCATGCATTACCAATAGATGAGATAAAAGTTAAGTCCCCAGGAGAGAACAGTTTTCAAAAGAAAATGTCTTAGCTGGCATTTTTTTCCTCCTTCCTCATCCTTCAGTGTAGTCTGTGGGTGTGCTATCAGAGCAGCACCGGGTGATAAAACCTGCGCTGATGGAAATATGTAGTGTTGGTTAGTTTCTTTGTCAGCGTGACGCAAACTAGAAAATATTTTTTTTCCAAACATTTATTTATTATTATGTGCTCTGCCTGCATGACAGAAGAGGGCATTAGATTACATTGTAGATGGTTGTGAGCTACCATGTGGGTGCTGGGAATTGAACTCAGGACCTCTGGAAGAGTAGTCAGTGCTCTTAACCACTGAGCCATCTCTCCAGCCCAGACCAAACCTCAATTGAGGAACTGTTTCCATCAGATTGTAAATTGCTAATTGATGCAGAAGGACCTAGGCCACTGTGATCTGTGTGATTCCTAGGAAGGGCTGTATAAGGAAAGTGGCTGATCCAGCCCAGAGGTGGCACTCCCCCTTGGTCTCTGCTTCAGTTCCTGTCTCCAGGTTCCTGCTTTGAGTTCCTGTCCTGACCCTTCCTCAGTGATGAACTGATACCCAGAAGTGTGATAGTAAATAATCCTGTTTTACCCCCAAGTTGGTTTTGGTCAGTATTTGATCAAAGCAACAGAAAGCAAACTAGAGCATGTGTTTAGTAGTTCCGTGTAGCTAGTGAGCATTTGAGATGTAGCTAGTGTGTCTCAGAAGCTAAACCATGAGTCATTATGTAGATGCTTCTTTCATTGCTGCGTTCTGCATGGCTTGGTCCTGGAAGCCTGACTGGGATAAGAGTGGGATGAAGGAAGGGCAGATGCAGACATCGGTACAGAAAGGGTGGGAATACGTGGGCTGGGCTTGTTCTACTTTAGAGAACAAAGTATCACAGCCCTCTCTCATGCAAGACCCAAGTCAGTGTGGCTACTGGATAGCACTAACAGCTTGCTACTCAAGGGAAGCAGGCCCAGTCCAGCCATGTCTCTGCTATTGGGTGTACCTCAGCGGAGTTGATCACATGATCACATAAGATATTCTGGACAAATGCTCAGCACCCAGGTGAGATTGTGGCAGAGCCAGTTCTAACAGCCAGCATGTAGAAGACTTTCCCTTTATTGAGGGATTTGGTGCTTATTTGGGAAGATTTTCTTCCATAATTGGTATTTTGAGCTTTTTTTTTTTACTGTACTGTTTTCATATGTCCTAATTAAACATTTAGTAGACATAACAATTACAGATATTTATGGCATATGGTGTGATATATTGATACAAATAAACAATTAGTAATGGTTTAAAAAAAGATAGAGAGTTTAGGGCTGGGGACATGGTTTGGCCATTAAGGGCTAAAGCTCACATCCCCAAATGTTGAGATAGTAAGCATGCCCATTACTTTTCACTTTTGAGTGTTTGTCCACATACACAGAAATGTGTCTTTGAAGGTGAACAGTTTGAATCCAGGCTCTGCTGATCAGGTCTTGGTGAGCAGTGTGGCTAGTTTCTCTACACCCCTCTTTTCATTCTTTTCCTTTGTAACATAAGAAGGTCAAGGTCAAGATGGCTGTGAGGTCTACGCTCAGTGGGAGGTCGTGTATAGCACCACCAACAGGCGAGGTTGTCAGCTTTTGTTAGCTGGTTTCCTGAGCCTACGATAAACATCATGGCCAAAAGCAAGTTGGGGAGGGAGGGGTTGTTTCATCTTTTTCTTCCACACCACAGCCCATCTCTGAGGAAGGTCAAGGCAGGAAGTGGGAGGCAGGAACCCGGCAGCAGGAACTGCAGCAGAGGCCATGGGTGAAGGCTGCTTACTGGATTGCTCAGTTTGCTTTCTACATCCCAGAATCATCTGCCAAGGGATGACACTGCTCACAGAGTTGGGCCTCCCACACCAGTCATCGTTCCAGACCATACAGACTGCGCACAGGCCAAACTGATGAAGGCACTTATTTTCCTTAGACGGGTTCGCTCTTCCAAGGTGTCTGTATTTCATGTTAAGCTGACTAGAACTAACCAGTACAGAGTGGCATTTCCTTTCTATCCTTCCTCCTAGTTCTAGGGATGGAACCTGGAGTCTTGTAAGTGCTGGACAAATGCTATACCCATAACCTGCACCCCCAGCCTCTAGACAGTCTTTCTCAAGGGAGAAACATCTTGCTAGCAGTTGCTTTGGGTTGGGATAGGGATGACAGTTTGTAGCTGCTTTAATTTTAAGGCATTTAAAGAGGATAGACAGATTGTTGAAGAACCAGGCCGATAATGATCTTGTGAGATCATCTTGTTGACCCTTTTAGCATTGACGAGAAAACGTTAATCTCAAAGCCAAGGACTCTAAATCTTAAAGCTTTACGAGGATGCGTGAGTGGTCATCCGACTCAACATGCTTAAGTGATTCAATGGAACACACCAGGTTACCAGATGCTCATATTAACAGATTCCTCATTCCCAAATGTACTTACGCACACTCTGTGGCTATTTGGAAGTATATGGAAGTCAAGAGCAATGGGATGATCATTTGAGAACACGTAGGGAGTAAAGGGGGGCAAAAGAAGTGTGTCTAAAGAGAGATGTCCCCCACAGGCTCGAGTATTTGAACATTTGATCCCCAGTTGGTGGTGCTGTTTGGGGGTTTAGAAGGTGTGGCCTGGTTAGTGTGTCTCTAGGAGTTGGTTTTGAGGTTTTGTAGTTTCGCTCTACATCCGGTTCACTCTGCCTCATGCTTGTGTTGAAGATGTGAGCTCTCAGTTCTCTGCTCCTGCTGCCGTGCCTGCCCCCTTGCTGCTATGCTTCTTTGCTGTGATGGACTCATCCCCTTGAAACTGCAAACCAAAACAAAACACTTGCTTCTATAATTCGGCTAGGTCATGGTGGTTTATCACAGCGACAGAAAGTAACTAATACAGGAAGGCTCTGCATCTGGTGGGAAAGCCATCGTCGTGCTTGAAGGGCTCGGGGCAAGTTGCAGACCCACCAGTCTACAGTGTGACGTTGGCTGAGTTACTGAAGATCTTTCCATTGTGTGTTTATTTCAAGACGAGAGGTTCTCATGGCTGATATCAAGCTGGGGCCCCATTGTTAGATGATGTCACCCACACTGAAACCCTAAAACACGCTGCTCCAACTGAGCCAGCCTTCTCATGCTTCTAATAAACATAGATTAAACTCCCCTCTCTGGTGGATTTATATCTGTCCAAAATGCTGTCCCTGGAATTATGGGAGACTGTTAGAGAAGTCTTAAGAGTCCCTTGTCTATATATACTTTTGGCCTCTCAACTGTAGGAATGGTTTTTATAATCTTGGACCTACCTTCATCTGTAGAAATACAGTGTCCAAGACTTTCATACAAATTGCACATTTCTTTGTATTTTGAAAGTCTTCAGCCATGACTCCAGGGAACTCTGCTGGCCAAGAATGCTCTTCTGCGAACTTGCTAACAATAGGCTCTGGCTCAAGTGTGTGAGGAACTGGCAATTCAGAGAATCCTCTGACCCGAGAGAAGATGTTTCTGAGAAACATCGCACAGCAAAGCTCCTGTTCCCGAGCTTCTGGCTGCCACATTTGGAACCCTCTCATGCCTTTAGTCACAATTGTGACCATGACATCACCAAGCAAACTCTTTCAAATTAGCTGGCTGAGAGCATCTATAATTGAATTTAAGTGTTCCAGACTTTGGCGGGTGTGAACTTTGGTGTCTGCTTGAATGTGTTGGAAAAGTGAGTTCTGAACACAAAAGATCATTCTTGTGCCTTGTTCACATCTTGGCTGTGAATCACCTCTCATGACTTTGTTACACTTCAGAACAGGATGAACGCAAAACTGTACACACACGTACACGACGCAGACAAATATATACATATTACATCACATAAGCTTAAATGATGCTTCCAGCCATAATAAAACTGCTTGTAGAGAGAGACAAATGCACAATTATACCCAAACTGCTACAGGAGGGTTTGCTTCAATTTTAAGTGAGTAATTGAATTCTAAACTGCTTTTAGAATGAAAACTTTTTTCCTTGCTGCAGTCAGTGATTATTTTAACTGAGGAATGAACACAATAAAATAATGAGTTGTCAGAGTCCAGTGGGAAATGGAAGCAGCATTGGGATTCAGAGAACTTTGTAGAAGCGTCTACTGTTTTCTGAGCCCAGAGCGGATACTTGAGTTGTTTTTACAAGCTCTTCATTTAGCATCTGAGAAAAATCATTAATCTCCTTATTAAGAAATGATGCTGTAGTAATCTGGTATTAATCTTCTGGTTTTTATTTTGGTTTGTTTACACTTCCCCTATCTTTTTAGGTCTGACCCTTCAGTCAGGCTGTTTTGAGTGTCAAACTTGCCACTGAAGATAAGGCTTTTAAAAAATCTCCTTCATCGTATTAACATAACAATTACCACTGGTCTAATATTTTTGGAGTATTCTAGAAACACATTATTTTCAAGATAACATTCCATTAACCTACTCAGTCAGCATCCTGTAGGTTATTGAAACCAGGCGTCCTTAATGCGCTAGTTCTCAGCCTTCCTAACTATCCAGCCCTTTAATACAGTTTCTCAGGGTTGCGGTGACCCTCAGGCACAAAAATTATTTTTATACCATTTCATAGCCGATTTTGCTACAGTTATGAATCACAATGTAAATATCTGTATGAGCTGATCATTTGCCTGGCATTGAGGTAGCGATTGTAAATAAGACATTCTGTTTTCACAGAGTGTGCACGAGAGCTTGAGAGCTTGTCTGCTCGTCATGATGGCCCAACAGGGTGGCTGTTACTGCCACTTTATAGAGGAAGAATGAGTTAGCAAGGAGTACCTCAGCTAGCTGCAGTAGGCCCAAGGTACCATTCAGTTTACATGACTCAAAGCTACCAGGCTTTTAAAAAAAATATGGCATTTTTATAAATCCCTTGAGAATTCTTTAAATGCATACAATGTACTTTGATCATATGCACCCCTCAACTCCGCCTAGATCCACCCCCTGCTTCTCCACCCCTCCTAACATTGATATATATATATCTCAATAACCCAGTGAGCCCAACTCATGGGTGTGGGGCTATCCACTGGATCGTAGTGCACCTATCAGGGCTCACAAGGGTGTGTGTGTCCAGCAATCAGGCCTCACAAGGGTGTGTGTATCTAGCAATAGGTTTCTACCATCAAAATCTGGTGTGCAACCAAAAGCAATGGTCCCCAGGATAACTCTTCCCACCAATTGAGAGGAGGTGTCCTACATCTAGCCCTAGGCTTTTTATTTGAGAGCCCTTGATTTTAACATCGGTCCGTCTTCTTTCTCTGTGGTTGTTAATTATTTTCAACCACGGGTCACCATGAGAACACACTACTAAGTGTGTCTATAAGGGCTGAGCTGGAGAGAGAAGACCCAGCCTGAATGTGGGAAGGGCCACTCACAGCTGAGGTGTCAGTCTGGGTAATACAGTGAAAGAGAGATGAACACACCGGCTTTTGTCTTTCTCTGCTTCCTGACTGAGGGTACAGTGTGACGAACTGCCTCACACTCCTGCACCATGCTCCCTCTGCTATGATAGGCTGTCTCCTCACAACTGGAGACGGAAAGATGCCCACACTCCCTTTTGTTGCTTATTCTCAGGGATTTGGTCACAGTAATGAGGAAGGTAGTGGGTTTATCTTCTTCATTCCCCAAATGGCTAGTTTTACAAAACAGTTTTTGCTTGAGTCATTCAGTGCATGTGGTTCTGAAGTGAAATGTATGTAAAAGGAACACGTTTCCACGTCACTTGTCACTCTGGAGACCCAGTGTTCCGGGTGACTAAGGTGGTATAGTAAGTGCAGAGTAAGGGAATACAGCCCTCATGGCACAGGGGCTGTTATCTACTTAGTTTTTGTTGCTAATGTCCTCTATGAATTTTCTACACTATGGAAAATAGGGTTTTTTAATGAGATTTGTTCTGACAGTGCTAAGCATGCAATTTGAAAAAAAAAATTGTAAAGCAAGCATATGTGAAATTATTTTTTAAAAATCTGGAGGCCTTTTTTTCCCACTTGGATAAGTCTCAAGACCCTTTAAAAGATGTACCCTATATGAGCCCAAGCGTGCTTTGTAATTAAGACCCAAGGCAACATAACCATTCTGCGATATACTTCCTTTGTATTCTATTTGGTTAGCTAGATGAAACTTATTTTTCATGCCTTGCTATATAAGAACATTGCTCAAGTGTTGGTAATGGACAAGTCAGTTCAATTTCTTTCTTAACAATCATTAGGAATATTTCACATGTAAAGCAGACTGTTATATGCTGGAACGGATCACTCTAGAGTCAAAGAAATGAACAGTGACTTTGGGGGACATGGGTAGCTCATGTGTTAGGAGAACCTTGCTCTGAACAAGCAAAGATGCCGTGTAGCCAGGTGTCCTCTTTGAGGCCCAGACTGTAACAGAGAAGAAGTGCTCTAGAAATGAGTAGGGCCAGCCCTGAGCTTTGAGGGCATGCAGGCTGCGGAAGGAGGGAGCGGGCACAGGCTCATCAGCTGCCAGCGTCAGCGCATCGTGCACCGCGTGGTGATTTAAGCTATTTGTTTACAAAGAAAATGAGGGAGAGATCAGGGGCTGTGAATAGATTAGGAGATGATTCTGTTCTTTATGCAAAGCCGCACTAGTGGGAGGAGGAAAGGAAGATGAGGAGTGAGGACAGAGAGAAAGAAGCAGAAAGGGGGAAGGCCGGAAGAAAGGGGGCGGGGCGGGGGAAAGAACATTCGGGCCCAGTTTTCATTTCTTATGGAAATATTTTCAACAGTGCAGGAACCCATTCTCAGGGGGAAGAGATTAAGAAAGGCCCACATCTTTAATCCCAGCACTCAGGAGGCAGAGGCAGGAGGATCGCTGTGAGTTCGAGGCCAGCCTGGTCTACAAAGTGAGTCTAGGACAGCCAAGGCTAAACAGAGAAACCCTGTCTCGAAAAACAAAACAAAACGAAAGAAAAGAAACACAGAAGCAGTCTAAAGTTTGCCCCTCCTCACTTCTGACTGTCCTCAGCTCCCATAGGGCTTCAGGTGAATTTTATTTGATGAGAGAGCCCAGGTGAGGGCGCTGTCTGTGCTTGGGTTTCTGAAGCCTGATTCACTGAGTGTTGAGCAGACCAGAGGCTGGTCCAGGATCGCAGGTACCACTTTCCCACGAACACATGTAGTGGAGTTTTAGGACCCAGTAGATTAGCCTTACTGGGAGTCACCAAAACTTGCAGAGTTATCCAAGTCAGAAACATTTTAAACCTTTTCTGTTTCCTGGTTAGTAATAAGTTGGCCCTTTAAACAAACAATTATTTTGGAAAAAGCCAGCTAAGTTCAACGAGTAGATATGGAGTCGCAACGTTTGAAAGTAGAGATGGGTTTTGCTAACCCAGTGAGCGGCATTAAGCAAGGTTTGATGACTCTGCTCTCGTCCTAGCCTTCCTTGTGCCAGTTCTGTGACCAAGGGCGAGCTAGAGGCAAGCTGAACAGCCGGGGCATTTCAGATGAGAGAAGGAAGATGGCGTCCATGCGTGGCAGAGAGCTGATGGGATGAACTAAGAGTCACTTTGCCCGGTATTGTTTGAAAACAGAGCAAACGCTGTCACAGTACTCTGGCTTTCCCGAAATCTTTCTCCTGTCAAACCTAATGTTTACAACTGGGGACTTTCCCCAACATTTCTCAGAAAACATTTTTTTTCTGAATTCCCTCCCACCCCCACCCCCCAGAAAAAACTGTCAAGAATTAGGAACAAGGAAAAGTATATTTTTTTTCCTGTGAGAGTTAGAGTTTAAATTAACATAGTCACATGACCATGGCATCACATGACATGAAATCGTGGGACATGTTAACATCTGGATTCTGGGGCAACACTGCAGCTTTAGGGATATGCTTAGGAGCTTTAGAGGAAAAATGCTCTAGCCTCTGAGGCGGCTTTGCATGTGGCTGGCGACACTGTGGACATGTTTTCCTGGTCCTGTCTGCTGCTTTGGTGACTCATCTTTTGAAAATGAGACAAATGTTAATAGTGTGTTCTGTGAATTGTATCCTGCCTACATGCCCCATGAGTAGCATTTTCAAGAAATAATGAGTTTGAAGAGCAAGATAAGGCTGTCAGTTGGCAATTACACTTTAATTCTCTTGGGCAATCTGACTACCTTTGGGTTGCCCCATAGAGTATGCAGGTGTTTGCTTGTACTTGTACTTTCTAGAGACTACAGTTCTTTGTGTCCTGAATAATGAATGAGACTTTCTTAATTATTAAACAGTCCTTTAGATGTTAGTGATGGGCTAAGTACGTAGAGAGTGTTCCAAGTGTTTGAAGACTGGTTAATGGCTAGGAGAATTCCAGGGACTTTCCCCCAATTCTGGTTTCACGGTTGGAATTCCCACCAGCGTCTTGCAGGGAGATAGTTTCTGCTCTCTGGTAAACTGTCTCTGATCCTTGAGATGTAGATCATACCATTGATACTGTGGTCCTGTCTCAGCAGATGTTTTTTTCTTTTGGATGAACCGGAAACCTATGTGAACAGCCACAATACTTCAGACATCAGTGCTTTAGTCATTAGACAGAGAGGAGGGATTATTTAGTTCATCATTCTAAACTTTAAAATCAGCTCCCAGAGTAAATTTGAACATGTACTCATCTCTGTACAAGTGTGTGCTCATGGACACCCATGTCCTGTGTGAGCAAAATCGGCCAGCCTTCCCTCAGGGCGAGGTAAGGGAACCAGTGTTGCTTTCTTTGCCCTTATGTATTGATTTTCCTGTGGCTTTGAGTCACAACATGGAATTTCACCATGTAAATGTTAAACATGAAAGCCACGAGGGACCGTGCTGGCTTATCCCTAGGATCTGATTATAATGCTCCCACGAGAAGGAGAACATTTGTCATATGTCATTGCCTTGGACTGGGTTTAGGCCACAGCTTTATTAAAGGGTTTTTATTAAATAGCCTCCAGTTTGGATGGTGAACAATTTTGTTTGTTCGGATCTCACTTATCCAGAAGGAGCATCACATATTTATACTTAACATTTTTGGGTCAAATTCTGTGCAGGGAAGTAAATGCTTGAATGGCCACACATTTCTAGTCAATGGCTGTCTTTCTCTGAAGAGCTCTCAAAATATAATGGTTTCTTTGTATATTTTTGAGCCAAGAGGTGGCAGGGATTCCCATGTTTATGTTGGTATCCGGCTAAGATGCTGTGTGAGTTAGTCTTCAATTACTGTAACAAATACTGGAGATAACATATCAGCTGAAAACATTTTGACTCATGGTTTCAGAAATTCCAGCTGATGGTTGGCTGGCTCCCCTGGTTTGGGGCCCATCTTAAGGTGTCACCTTATAGTAAGGAGCACAGAGTGGGAAAAGGCATTCATCGCATGACTCAGGACTGAGAATAAATTAATTGGAGACGGGAGCGATAGCACAGTGAGTAAAGTGCTTCCTTAGAACCCCAGTCCCTCGTTGGCACCCCTGTGAGAAGCTGGGTGTGGTGGGCATGCCTATAGTCCCAGCCCTGGCAATGCAGAGCCAGCAGGACCCTGGGGATTTACTAGGTAATCAATTTAGCGGAATCCATGAATTCCCAGGTTCAGAGAGAAACATTGTCTCAAAAAAGTTAAGATGCAGAGTGATTGAGGAAGATATTCAGTGTCAATCTCTGACCTCTACATGCATGTACACATACAGTGCACATGCACCTTCAGACTTACACACACATATAAACACACAAACAAACAAATACATTGGAAGTCTGTATCCACATGCCTTTTGATAGCATCAAATGAAAGTATCATTAAAAATTATAACCTGATTATTTATTTGGGATTTACAATAATTTAATGTGATGTCAGATTTCAGTTTCATTTGGTCTTTATATTATGTAAGAGCCAATAATTACAATTTTAGAGGATAATCATTATGATCGAAGCTAGTTGAAGTCATCTCTAAATAGATTTTAGGACAGAAGTGGCAGTGAAAAGCTTTTTTATAACTTTGTATTATTCAAAACTGTTAAAACGGTTACAGCCTCGATTAATGTTTTCTTTTTGCATGTGCATGTAGGGTGTGTGTGTGTGTGTATGCGCGTGCACATCTGTGAGTACACTCTGGTGCACATTTGTGAGAAGCTTGTTCTTAGGCTTGTTCCTAGCTTGTTCCTTGTGCTCTCTTGTGCACTGGGATTACAAGCAGGCTGTCACACCCACCTGGTATTTAGGATCTGCAAGGCTAGAGATTTGAACTCCAGCCCACAAGCTTCTGTTTTAACATTTTACCCACTGAACTGCCTCCCAAGCCCCAGGTACCGTTCTCTTGACTGTGCAATCAGGCCAAGTCAAGCTTTAAGCTAGTATGAACTAATTTTTAGAAAGCAACATGTTTAAATTATTAATTATTCTTTAAATTATATAATTATATATTATATAACACATCAGTATACATATAAATATTTTACATAAATTATATAAATAAAATATTAAAATGTATTATTTTTATAGTACAGCTTTAAAAAATTAATATTGCTGCATGTCCACAAGACTGAAATGGCAATTATTGGTAGATGCCAAGCTAAGAGCGGTGATTGATGAAAGTTACTTTTGGTGAAAGACTTTACATTTCTTAGGCAGTAGTTGAAAAAACTCTGCCTGTCTTTGGCTCACAGTAGAGAGAGGCTGAGCAAGCCAGAGATTTTCTCTAGTTCTGTATTTTAGGCAGAGCTCCTGCGCTGAATGGATGTGAGCTCTTCACATACCAGAGTCAGGGAAGCTGCGTTGTTTGTTTAGAAATGTTAATATGCCTCATCTAAGGCATCTTCTCCTTTTGAGTTTTTTTGAACAATACAAAAAATACCATAAAGATCCATGAAAAACATTTTCATAGAAAGAATAGTACATATGGAAATATTTGGTAGTAAAACACAATTAAAATAAGCATGCTGATTATATAAAAAGAAAAATTACACTCACATATCGATGCTCATAAATAACTCATTCCAACTATGAAAAAAAAATCCACGGCTGGGCGTGGTGGCGCAAGCCTTTAACCCCAGCACTCAGGAGGAAGAGGATCGCTATGAGTTCAAGGTCAGCCTGGTCTACAAAGTGAGTTCAGGACAGCCAAGGCTACACAGAGAAACCCTGTCTCTAAAAACCAAACAAAACAAAACAAAAACCCAAAAAACAAACAACAACAACAAAAACACACACACACACACACAAACACACACATACACACACACACAAAACCCCACAAAAAACCAAAACAAACAAACACAGAAACAAATCCAAAGACCTTTATTGGAGTTCTATCTATTGTAATGAATATTTGAAGACAGAAAATGATATGTGTCTAAATTAACTGGCCATGCATGTGAAAAGGGACATTCTCTGGTCTGTATGAGTAGATATAAACAAAAAGATGGCACTGCGTTGAGGAGGACACTTGGCCATCTTGGATTCCTTTGAGAGCTGTGAGAATTGTAAATAAACGGAGAGAGACACAAAGACTCAGCCGAGCGAATGGACAGGGAAAGAGATTCGGTGGACACGAGAGACTGGAAGCCTCCAGCTCTCACTGCGGGGAAGGAATAATACGATTATACATAATGGAATTAGTTAAACCAGGGAGGAGTAGGAAGCCTCATTTAATCTTTGATTCTGTGGAGATGCTGTGGGAAGGTTGGGGAGAGGACATGGCGCCTTCCAGGATGGGGTAGCTGTGTGGGGGTGAAGGTGAGGACAGAGGAGACTGCCCCTTCTCCGTCTGTCTGTCTGAACTCCCTGAGTCCCCATCAGCTGAATGGGAAGTCCTTCATTTGGGCGGCCAGTGGGAGCACTGGTGGTTGCGAGCACTGCTTCTCAGGAGGAGTCAGCCACTCAGGCTTGTAGTCCCTTCTCTCCCAACTCACTGCTGCCGCCTACGAGCCCAAGTAAGTGGGGAGCTCAAGAATAGCGCAGTGAAAAGGTAGAAGGATTTTGAATTCCTTGTATTTGCATTTCTTTTGAGTTCCCTTGTACGTAAGAAAGTCCACACACACCTTATTTATAGAAGAAGGAATGCATTAAAAGATCATAATGAAAATATTTTAATCCTGTCAGATAGGATTTGAATAAATCCTGTGAAAGGTTTTGAATTATGAATATTTTCAACGAATGCATAGCATAGTTCTCATATGTTTTCTCTGTCACCTCACATAATTCTCTCACTAGGTTAGGAGAGTGGAAAAATTTAAAATATTTTAAAAGACTTATTTCTCAATACTATGCATATGTGTGTGTGTGGAGGGGGGCAGGGGCACTAAGGTTATGTGCATGTGAGTGCTGGTGCCCACAGAGGCCAGACAGTCCTCCAAAGCTGGAGCCACAGGTGGGTGTGAGCCGCCTCATGTGGGTGCTGGGAACCAAATTCAGATCCCCTGTACGAGCAATGTTCCTGACCACTATACCGTCTCCCCAGTCCTTTTATGTAGTTGAGGTCCCTAAAATGTGCAGCTGCCACCTGTGTCTTAGACCTATCGCTTGATCCAGATTCAGCTTTCTGACACCTAGAATAGCGTGTCAGACTCCCATCAGACACCGTATAGAATAACCTGACACTGAATACATCTTAGCTGATGTTGCAGTTTGTTCACTCCACAGTTTATGGTGAAGACGCAGTGACTGTGACAGAAGTTCCCAAAGGATAGTGTCTTGAAAGGGAGTGAATGGCGTGCACAAAGCTTCCATGATGTGTTCTAGCCTGACCCGTGGCACTCAGGGGCTCCAGTGCCCTCCCTCTTTCTCACTCCCTCATCATCTGCAGCTGTAACTTCTTTACTAAAGTAACATTGGGTCACAGGTGCCTTCATACCTCAGCTAATGGAAGAAAGAGGAAACGGAGCTCCAAAGAGGCATGTTCCCTCCTGGCAGGCGGGATGTCCGTTGCTGCCATTCGCTGCATTAGTTTCTTGCTCAGATGAGGTTGGAAATACAGACTCTACCAAGGGCATCCCGTGATCAGGAGGTGAGACCAGACAAACTCATTCAACGCTGGAGTCCTTCTCCAAAACAAGAAGTGGCTTGGAGAGATAAACTACACCACCCCATGTCCGTAATAACATTGCAACTAACTCAGGGGTCATTGTCTTCTCTGAAGGTCTGCGAGGTTTTATTTTTTTCGTCTTCCCTGGGATGCTGGGATTTAGGCTAACACTGGTCATGACAACAAACAACCCAAAACAACAGTCTCCAAAGGAGCTCATTTGAAGCCGTGTCCAAATCAGGCTTTCCTTAGATGTAGTAAGACTAGGAGAAAGACCCCTTGACGTGTAAGCAGGAACCAAGAATACTCAAGTCTGCATTGCTGTTAGGTCAATAAGTGAATTGGGAGTGGCTTCACCTTCCTGGTCACCAGGTGTGAAGTGAAGGCATTAGTGTTAGCCATTTTGGCATTGAAGACTCCACTTAATCCTAAAACAGTGCCAACCCCCCACCCCTGGCAATAATTAGGATTTTTTAAAAATCCATTTCTTTGGAGAATGAGAAAATGCTACTGTTCATTTAGTAGTACTAGTGAAGTTATTTATTTTTATTTGTGTTACTTTTATTATATATTTACTCTGTAGATAACTTTAGGTGGGTATTTGGTTTCATAGTTCTGTGACTCTTTATTGAGAACAACTGCAACAGATATTTTCCAAGAAGTTTTGCTGCCTTCACAATTTAATTTTGAGACCATATTCATAGAAGACTTAGGTGTGGTGCTAAGAAAAGAGTGCAGGAGAACTGTGCAAAGTGCATGGATGATACTCTGATTGGCCCTGCCTTTGGGAATCTCCCACATGCAGGACAGCCTTGCTACACAGCCTTCCTGTGTGCTGGGTACCACTCAGCCTCACTGTGAGCCTGTGGATGAATGCTGGGTACTACTCAGCCTCACTGAGCCTGTGGATGGATGTTGGGTACCACTCAGCTTTGCTGTGAGCCTGTGGATGAATGCTGGGTACCACTTAGCCTTGTTGTGAGGCTGTGGATGAATGCTGGGTACCACTCAGCCTCACTGTGAGCCTGTGGATGCATGTTGGGTACCACTTAGCCTTGTTGTGAGCCTATGGATGGATGTTGGGTATGTTTTTGTTGTCTCACTTTGTGTAGAATGTGGATAGGAAGAGGAAAAGAAGCAGTCAACTCATCATATTTTCATTCAGAAGAAGTAATTTATCATTTGGTGAAGAATCTGATGAGATGATCTAGCTTCTTAATAGGTTTTCATAGTATAGTTAAAAGATTTCATTTACTCCATTTTTATTTCTCTGAAGTGATGATGCTGATGCTGACGATACAACGACGACAATGACGATAATGATGTTTTTCGAGGCAGGGTTTCTTTGTGTAGCTCAGTCTGTCCTGGAACTTGCTTTGTAGAACAGGTTGGCCTTGAACTCAGAGATTTGCCTGTCTCTGCCTCTCAAGTGCTGGGATTACAGGTATGAGCTACCACTGCCTGGATGAAATTATTTTCAAATAAAGATTTAAGTCACTGTTGATTTTTTTTATTCCTTGCCCCTCATTTTGACCCATATGAAATCTTATAAATCCTATTCTCTACAATTGTGAGCTGGTTGTTATTGACATTTCATTTTTTAATTCTAATTTATTGGCTAAATATTTGAAGATACTAATTCTTGGAGGAAATTTGTCTAAACTGTAAACTAGATTTTGCTTCAATTTATCAAGTTTTTAGCATGTTTCATAAGCCATTATCCTGTGTTATTTTGTTTGTTTCACTATTAAGCTTTGGCTTTTTTGCATTTATAGTATTTATCATGTGTTGGGTAATTTTAGCACCCAAAGCACCCAAAGAGATCGTTGTTAGAACAGAGGATTGACAGCCAGAGAACAAAAGGTGTGGTCCAGTTATCAGTGGGGGAGACCTTCATTTGTGCAGTCAACACACCAAAACCTATATCCTGGACACTATCTGAGAGTCTACTAAGTGCGTTACTCAAAACACAGTCCTTTTAATCAGGAGTGATACACATAATCAGGAGTAAATTTCACCCTTCTTCTGAAATAAGGCATAGGAAGCCCAAGATTGCTGTGGCAACACAAGGATTTTAAGGGCTGGGTGGGACACTGGCAGGGGTGTGGGGGTGTCTGACTGGAAGCCTAGGACACACATGGATCCCGAGACAAAGGCAATAATGGAAACTCTGTTTTGTTTTGTTCTTACTAATCTGTTTTTGTTTTTGAGACAGAGTGGATGCCATCCAGCCTAGCCCGGAACCAAACTTACTACATAGCCCAGGTTAGCTTTCATTCCCGATCCTCCTGCCTCAGCATTGTGGGACTGCAGATGAGGACTGCCACACTGGTTTGACATGGCAAGCAAAGCCCTGCATGTAGATGAGCCCATTTAGAATAGTGGCAGGAGGAGGAGCCTAAGGAACTTCAGTATCAATGGTCACACAGAGGAAGGGTCCCAGAGGGCTGCTGTAAAGGGAAGAAGCAGAGATGGTTGGGAAATTGGGCCCCAGAGCACAGGAGATAGGGTTTAGGAAGATGTAGGGGTTGGTAGCATCGGAACTTGCTGAGACGTTCAGAAAAAGGAGGTTGAACGGTACCCGGTGAATCTGGTAGGAAAATGGCACAATTGCCCATGCCTCTAGGCCTAGAAATCCCAGTTTCACAAGTCCTCCTGAAGGAGACCAACGAGGTAAAATGCTTACATCAAAGTGTTTTTCTTCACTCTCTCATTGCAAAATATAATCAAGTCATCATAATAAACCAGAAACAAAATGCTCAAACTTCAGAAGCATTTTAAAGCTATTTTATCACAGGAACTTAAATTATATTTTAAAAAATATTTAATGGCACATAAAATAAATACATTATAACGTCAATGGTATTCTGAGAGTTGGGATTATGGATGGTTTTGTGGTTTCTCCCTTATGCCTACCTGTGTCTTTTAAATTTTTCTATATTGAGAATATTTAAGGCTATAGTCGAGAAAAAACAATGTCTATGCAAGGAGTGTTCTGCTAACTGTTCTGAGGGGCGCGGGACAGTTCCCCGAGCCCCTTCCAGCTCTCATGTATGCCTGAAATTGTCCTTATTTGCTTTGCTTCAAAATACAAACAAGAGAGACCCCCACCCCCTACCCTTGGCATCAGTGTGAGCAGCAGTGTAAGGAAACTGAGTCTTACTGGTCAAAGTTGGTGTTTAAGAAGTCAGTCAGAACTGGGGGGCGGGGGGAGGCGAGTGAGAGATGAGAAATGTTCTCTTATATTGCCATAACACAATGATGAATTGGCTTTGCTTTTCCAAAACCAGGCTCAAGCTCCTCTGTTCACCCCTATTATCTGCTGTGGTCTCCAAAGGCACATTACCATATTAATTCATTGTGTTACACAATTTGGTCAAGTAAATGAGCTTACCTTCTGCCCTCTTAATGGCATTGCTTTTAATGTTGGCTTCATGGGATACATTTCACAAAACAGATGTGTCAAGGAAAATGTATTTAAACTCAATTTGGTTTTAGAATGTCTAGTGGTTTCTCTAATGATCCAGGGTTTAAAAAAAAAGTGTTGCAGGCACCAAATGCGCTGTGAAAAATGTAGAGTGTAAATGCTGAGCCATCCCCGGTGCCCAGGGTGAGCAGATATGTGTTGCAAGGAAAGTCAGCACTACAAACACACTATTCCCAGGGCTGAAGCTTAATCCATCCTCTGCACAAAAGGCATCACATGTTATTTAGAAGGGATGGCTTGAGTGTGAGACAAAGATTTAATTGCATGTCATAAACACTGCCATCCACTGACTCAGTGAGACAGCTCGAAGAAAGAAATATGTGACAATGGTGCGAGTGCTGAGTGAACTATGGCATTCACTCCCATGTGTAATCTGAGCCTCTTAGAACAGTAGAAAGATGGGTTGAAAGTCTTCCATGCTTGGGCCACAATTTTTGTTTCATCCGTTTATTAGCTAATTGTGACAGAATTTGTGAACGTGGGCTTCAATCTCCTTGTTCGTGAAGTGGGGATAATAGCACACCTAGAATTGTGAAGTCATGCAGTCAGATGGGGACAGTGACTGGCAAGAAGTAGCATCTCATTAAGTACATATATTTATCACATTATTCAGTAGCATATGCTATGCTAATATATACAGTAGCTTACTTAAGTATATGACCTCTATCAAAATCCACCCACCTCTTAATAATTATTTGAGTTCCTTGGATTATTAAACTAATAACTGGATCCAAACATTCTGTGCCCAGGGTGGCTTCGGATTAACTTCTGACATTCACAATACGCTGGCCACTGAAGCACCCATGTGATCATCAGTCCCGGCGCGATGCAGATGGACTGCTGGCCGGTGAGGCCGTTTTAGCCATTAGCCTGCTCTCAAGAGCATTCATCTGGCCTTGACATTTTGATCGAGTGGCTACACACTCAGGAACTAACTGCCCCTGCTTTGCAAAATAGAACAAGTCAACGTGGGGTTTCCTGGATGACATAATCGACATCTTCTCGTGGAAGACAACGCTGTCTAGGAGACACCGCTCCACAGTTTCTCTTTCCTGTGACAACGGTGGATAGGCTGATGGCAAAAGCCAGGCAATTTACAGTCTTAATTTCATATTTGCTGCATCTGCATCCATGCCTACTACCCCTGGTTCCTGGCTCTACGCTTTGCCTTTTGATCAAGTTTATTTCCTAACCCTGCACTCAAAACTATGCCATTTACCTGATTTACCTATCTATTAATGTCAACATGGCTGCCCTTCCTGGACCTTCTTTTGGCAGTGTCTTCAGGAGGCCCGAACAACCAGGAGCAGGCCCTTTCTCCTCACAGAAATTCTGTTAGCTTTTTTATGTGCCATTCATTCCTTTCTAGCCCTTAAATAATAGATAAATTCTTAAATTTTCATCATATGGTTGGGAGGCTAAGTATGGAAGGGTAACTGAGCAATATCTAATAAAATTAAATGTATAGGACATTTAATCCAAGAGTTTCATTTGAAAGGGTTTGTCCTATTTTGCATTGCACATGTATACAACACTTCATTCACAAGCACATTCATTAAATTATTATTTATAGCAAGAGAAGACATTAAAATCTAAATGCTATTAGTGATTGACTCCATTATGGCCTATGTATGTGCGCAAAATTGTAGAGTCAATATAAACAACTATTTGTACTTATTGATGAAAGATGATCTTAAAATACATTGTTACATGCAGAAAAGGAAAACCAAAATAGAGTAGAATCTATGGAGGGGGCAGAGGTCTCTACAGAAAATAATATATTATGTCTGTAAACCACAGACAATCTCTGAGGTGACCCAAGAGAACTTGATAACTATGATCACCTGTGGGGACAGGGCTGGGCAATTATAGCACAGATGCCTTGTCAGTGCTAGCACTGAACCAAGCTTACCTACATATTCATATTGTACTATTTAAAACTGTGTTATTACAGTTTATGCAATATGTTATGTAGGTATATAACCTTTACATCATTATTTTATCTAGTGGTTAATAGCATCACATTTAGTGGAACTATAAAAATGCCATAAATTAAAAGGATAACCTCAATCAAGTAGACATTTAACCTTTTGGTGTCTCTTCCTTCCTTTCACAGCAGTGTGACTGCCCTGGATGGAAGCAATACCCAACCCTTTGCCTGTGGGACTTTTGGAACAATGAATCCATCAAACTGAATCTCCTCAGGAGTCTCCCGCTGGAAGAAGGAAGGGGACAGGGCCTTAGTGCCAGCCAGAGGGCCGCTTGTCTCCTGGAATACACACAATCCTGACAACTTGTGGTCCATCTTGTAGGGGAGATTGGATCTCAGACTATGATGGGTTAGTGATGGGTGGGGCCACACCTTGACCAAGGCCACTTAGTTGTGCATCCTTCTAACCCTTTATTTATACCTAAATCTCAGGTCAACACTTGCGAAGTCACTAAGCCTCTTTAATTTTCCTCTTTCCAATGTAGCCCCATTGAATACGTCTCAATGTTCTGTTTTGGGGCTATTAATTGTCTCTTTAGCCTACCGAGGATGGGTGGCAGAACCCAGCTTGCCAGGGCTGCAAGAACCCAGGCTCCAATAGTAGGCAGGATGAAAGTTTGTCTTGGGATTATTTGTGTCCTGCCATGAAGTAATTTTTATACTGTTGAAATATTTTAAATTTCAAGTGTGTGCGTGTTAAGGAGGTGTCATGCGGTGTAGGTTGGATGGTGTCATTTCTCTGGGCCATCCACGGATAACGTGATAGTTCCCACTACTGTGAAATAAAATGCACAGGAGGCCATCGACTTAGGCTGAGCTTCTACAGTGGGCCCCAGCAGACCAACCCAAATGGAGTTACTCAAACTAAGATTCCATGTCAACAAACTGCTTCCTACTGCTATCAGAGAACCGGGGGGTGGGGGTGGTATGTGATGCTGCAAACACATGGAGGCGTCTCACCACAGTTTTGTGCAACTTTCAAAGGGGAGGCTGCTCTTCACTGTGCAAGCTTCCCCAGGTGGGGAAGGAGAAGAAATTTTGTCACTCTGCTGTTTACTGAGACCTGTGAGGGCTTAGAGACAGCGGGCATTGCAACAATTCAACCCTAGCAGAGGACAGCCTAGAGCTGTGCCACTGCCTCTGACTAGACTTGTACTTCAAGTGAGAGAGGACCTTTTGACGCTCTCCATTTGACACGAGGTTATTATACAACCACAGTGGAGACTAAGACTACATCCGTTCTGAATTGGTTGGGTATTTCTCTCTTAGACTACACTTTGTAGAACTTTGTGCCTGCCTACATGTTCTGCCGAATTAAGTATTTGGACTGATGAATGTAGTTTAAAAAAAAAAAAAGACCATGGCCAATAAGGAAGACATGTTTGAAGTTCTTCCATTTTGCTTTCTCTATATTTCCCCAGAGTCTGTTATAAGCCTTGATGTAACTGCAATCTGTAAATGCCAGCCCTGCCCCCACTTTCAGCAACGCCATGCGTCCAAGAATCCCAAAGCGTTTTTTAATAACGGACTCATTAATCCTCATAACACTCCTTCATTTGACACGTGTAGCTCTCACCACATGATGTGTTGCTGCTTGCTCTCGATTTAATTTAACAGATTCCCCCCGTCGTGGCTAGTCATTTACATTGACCTCATTTTTGTTGAGTTATCACCCAGATTTGAGCAAGTTTGAATGGCCTTATTCCAAAATGACACCTTCTGGCAGATAGAGGAAAACTATCTGAAGAAGCAATTATTGTTTTTTTTTTTTTAAAGAAGAGCTTTCAGCAATAAATGGCACTATAAATAAACAACTGGATTTTAATCATGGGTGAAGAGACTGACACTGTTAGCCATCTTATAAAAATGTGAAATTGAGTGAGTTTCCAAACTCCTGGGCAGAAGAGGACAAAGACCTTAGCTGAGACCAGGAGAGACATCTCAGGGTTGACAGAAGCTTAACGTCAAGTTCACATGCCCGCACTTCCTTTCTCTCCTTTGTCCTTTTGACACCTGCCTTGTCTGAGTTCAAGTGTCAAGAGCGTCTCCTGGTGTTTTAGGCGGAAGCCGTAGAGCTTACGTTGGACGTGAAATGAGATCTGGGGCTCAAGAAAGCCTGGCTAGTAACGTGTGTTTCGGAGATGGGTTGACGTATCTTTTGATTCAAGAATGCAGGCAGGACAAGCCAGGGAGGGAAAGGATGCTGGGTTAGTTGGTGAGCAGACGGAACTGTGAGTGTTGCTGAAGCATCGGTCAGTAGCTGAAGAGTAAGCAGAGAGGACCAGTGTGCGTGGGCAGTGTTCACTTTTGGGCTCTGCCCGTTCTTCCATCACTTGTAAGTGTGCGCCTCCGCAAAGCAGGCATCTCCCAAGCTGACTCTCCCTTGCAGCTTCAGCTACCCTCTCTCTACGAATAAAGCTCAGAGCTCTTGTGACAGCCTCCACTTCTTGCTAAAACAATGACCCTTTCCTAAGCGTCATGAGGTTTTTTGATATAAATCATCTAGATACATAACTAAAATATCACAATGGCTTAATGGTAAAAAGGGAAATAGTGCACATCCTTGCGTACAGCCGCGGCAGAGGACCAAGTGAAATGTGGGAGCCTTACGCTATATCCACTAAGCCACAGAGCTGACACAAGTACGGGAAGGATGTGTCAGCGTGGCTGCCATCGCGCTCAGTATTGCCACTGCTGGTGTGAGGTCATGGAGCGGTCAATGACACTTGGTCACATTTTAAACCGAGAAGCAGAGTCTACCATGACTTCACCATCCACTGCATTTCTGGAAGTCTCTGTACAGAACACACCCAAGTTCTTATGTTTCTCTGTAGGACAGAGTTCAGTCTTACACTTAGACAATTAGATTCCTTTTTCTTATATCAGAAAAATGTTCTCATGCTTTTTGGTCTCAGAACCTCTTTATCCTCTTAAAAAGTATTGTAGGTCTCTAGTAGCATTTAAATGTATAGCTTGGATCTAGTGATACGATTATAGTGACTAGAAATTAAAACTAAACATAATAACTTTTTTAACTTAAAAACAATTCCATTAAGTTACCAGAAATTTTTATTTAAAAACAACTATATCATCTAAAACAATGGAGATTTGATGAAGAGAGCAGCATTTCCCCCAATTTCATGAATTTCTGTGATATCTGGCATAATTAAAGACAACTGGATTCTTAGAGCTTCTGCATTCAATCTATTGTCATGTGGTATTTTTCCCAGAAATGTTTGAAGATAATCAAGATACATACAGAAAAAAAATTAGTCGGAACAGGCTGGACTATGTAATTATCTGCGTTTTAAGGTAGTTACGGATGTTTTCCTTTGACAATACACAAAACTCAGCAACGCGTGGTGTGTATTTAGAGTGTCAGCCGGATCACAGTGATGACATCATGGGAGTCCACTGGCTTGTCTTGCCTGTGCGGTGGCTCTTTCGCCATGCAGGGCTTTGTAGTATTAGTCATCTATAAACTGGTTCACTACCGTACACAGGGCTTCTCAGTGTTGACACATTGCACTCTATATCAATATGACACCTGTCACTATTGCTACTAGATTTTGCATGGGACATTTTCAAGTGAAGTTGGAACTGTGTGTGTTTGTGTGTGTGTGTTCAGTTGAAATGCACTGCAGTGAAAGTGTTCCATCAGGCAGTGGTTGCCACCTTGAGCCACAGCACCAGCATCCTAACAGTTCCTTTGCCTTAGGCTATTTGTCTGTCCTTTTCACTAGAAAAGGAAAATAACCCCATGGTGTTGCTGTGAAAATGTGTTTGACCTTGAATGGCGGCCTTTAGTCTTTCTTTGAGAAAGAGTATTCTACTTATAGATGTGGAAGGACATTTGCTGTACAAGTCCTCATTATGTTTTTCCTCTACTGACTGTACACACACACACACACACACACACACACACACACACACACACACACACACATATATCTGGCTTCTATCCTTTAATGTCAATGCTATTCTACAATCATTTTGTATGTTTTTAATGAGGGATAATTATTTTATCCTTATGGCTGCAGTGTAATTTTGGTATGATTTTATGTTGTGTAATAATAAATTTAGGAATGTCATGAGAACATTCAAATCCTCTTCTACCTGTTTTTAATTAGGTAATAAACAATGTTGGCAGTAGTAATTTTTGTATAGTAGTACATTACCTCTGGTCATTTTGACAGCAAGAATGTCCTTTAGTCTTTCCCATGGCCTTGGGAACTGGTGTGACCATTGGAGGTCTACATCTCTAGGGGTCCTTTTCATGCTGCCAACTTGAGCAAGAAGCCTTCCCTAGGAATTGCCAGCCTGCACTCAGGCTGTGTGAGCCTGCTCCCCACCACCTCCTCCCTACACCTCCTCCCCACCCCACCCCCTCCAAGGGATGCAGAGCATGGGGGTATGAACAGCAGCCTGTAGTTCACCTTGGCTCTCTAAAACCGAAAACAAAATAAAACAAAAAAAAACCAACCAACAAACAAAAAAACTCCTCAAAGGTACAAGCAAGGCTAAGTGACTTCACAGCCATAGTAATGATTAAAGTGTTATTAATCAATGGTCCATCCTGTTACTGTCTAGATTTTATTTATTTATCTTCATTTAATTAGAAGATATTTCCAGCCCTGTTTTGTGTGTGTGTGTGTGTGTGTGTGTGTGTGTGTGTGTGTGTGTGTGAGAGAGAGAGAGAGAGAGAGAGAGAGAGAGAGAGAGAGAGAGAGAGGAGTGAAATGTCATTCAAGCATCCACAAAAAGAAGACACGGCAGGATAAGTCCAGGTCTCTCGGGTCTGAACACTGTTGTCCTTCCTCTCCGTCATGATTGATCCTCCATTCTCTAGTTTGAGTCTTTTCATGTCATTTTGATTTACTGCCTCATCCTCAGGTATCCTAAAGACCCAGTTTTCTTCCTTCCATCTCGAGCACTTTCTTCATGCTAAAGTCACAGACTGGGGCAGGCTACCCCAGGAAGAGAGAGTTGGAATACAAGTACGTGCGGTGAGCCCAGCAGGATGGCTGCCTGGGGTGGAGGTGGGGGAGGGGAGGCAGCCTTCTGTCCTGCGACTTGGTGAAGAGGATGTTCTACGTGTTTCATATCCTTTTTTTTTTTTAAATCTTGTCACAGCTCAGCACAGTCGCTTCCTTTTATCAGGAAGATATTGAGACTCAGGGACAGTCACTAGTTTGTGCAAGGTCACCTAGCCTGTCAGTGACAACTGAAAGAATCAGCTCTGGTCTCCTGTCTACCAAGTCCCTTTGCATCCACATATCTATCTCTCCAAGAAAGGCGTCTGGAACGACGCTTGGGAAGGCTGGGGTTCCAGCTAGGCCTGGAAGTGGGGTGAATGTAACATGACTCCTGGTTAAGAGGTGGAGCGAGTGCATGTTAGGAACCGACCCAGACAGTGGAATGGGGCAGGTTTCTAGGTCGGGTCCAGGACCAGTGCCAAGTAAGCCACACTCCGAAGCCAGGCAAAGGTAGCTGAGAACATCTGGGCTCGGGGGTCTCCCATGCTTTCACGCTTTCATGCTTTCATAGAAACTGGCTCTGTTTCCCTTAATTTGCTAGGGAATCTCCTAGAGAAATGAAACTTCTGCCCTTGCACAGAGAAGTGAGAGGAGAGTTTCCACTCCTTGCTGGTCCCAAGAAATCTTAGGGAATCCCTAGACCCCTGCATGACAGAGGCAACCAAGATGGCGTCGGTGGTGGATGCCCAGACAGAGGATGAGTCAGGAGGGTGGTTGGTTGTTCCGTACTGCCTGGCTGGTCCCAGTGCTCCATTCCACGTGTACTGCCTCTGTCCCATCCAAGATGTATACGGATGCTCTTGCTCCTCCCAGTCTGCCTGTTGTGGAATTGAGGAGACTAGACTCTAGAGGGCTTCGCTACGTGTGTTAGCTCCCAAATAATCAAGACAGAGACCTTTTGGATTTATAAAAGCTTGAAAGTGCCATAACAGGGCAGATATCAACCCTCTAAGCTTTTTTTATTTTTTGCTATTTCCCAGCTACACACCCCATGTTTCTTGTGATAACGGTCCCTGCCCGGCTGCTTCTGTTCCATCAGGCCAGCCCTCATTGGCTACGTGCTCATGGTCTATTCTTCCCCCACGGCGACACTTCTTTTTTCTCCAGCTTCCTCTCCTGACTCCCTCTTCTCCTGCCTGCGGTCCCCATTTAGCCTTGAGCCTGGAAACCTAAGCTCCACCAACTTCTCTTCTGCCCAGTTACAGGCTTCGGCAACTTTATTAACCAATAACTTTAAATTAGGGAGAGCAGAGTTTGCACAACAAAGATGAGTGTACATGAGGACGCACTCATACTTGGCTTGACTGCAATCAGATCTTGGGGGCCAGTAATTTAGCATTTGAATGCATAGCACCAGACCAGGCCCCCTACAGCTGCCTCCCTTCCTTCTCTTTCTTCCCTTGAGGTCTCTTCTGGAGCTAGACTGCCAACATTATGCATCATAAAGGGATGTAGAGTGAAACTTGGAGGCATCCATAGTCAAGACTCTGCCATATTGTATTTAATTGATTTAAAAAAAAAAGTTAACGTACAAATGAGTAGTTCTGCTATATTTTCATACATGTATATCGTTGTGGTTTATTCATACTCACCTCACTCTCATCTACCATATTTACATTTTATTTACTATGAATTCACACACGAGGGACAAATCTGACTGAGAAGTAAATTAAAAAAAAAAAACAATAGGAAAATGACAATGTGAGCAATTATTTTTCTCTGGAGATACACACACAACAAATGCCACAATCAGGTCGGCGCAGTGAATGTTAACTGGTCTCTCCATGTGCCTGGCCCTGCGGCTGCACCATGAAGATTCCCGGGCTTTACCTCCAGTCATCAAGGATGGTTTGCCCAGCTCTCCTGTTGGGAACCATCTCCCCAGCTATTTCTGGTTCAGGATGGGCTCATTCAGATGCCTGAAGCCCAAGCTGGTCATGTGACTCTGGCTTTCTGATACAGGTGGCATCTGAGTTCACTTTAAGGAGCTGGGATCAACCCCATCCACTCAGAAGCCATTTGGTTTCCCTTCTCCACTGACTTCCTGATCACATGTTATTGAAACATTGTGGGTACCCAGAGATGGATTAATAAGGTCTGGAAAAAAAATCCAGAGATAGTTACAAGCGAAGATGAAAAGGGCCTATTAGAAATTTGGGAGAAATAAAAATCTGCCCTTGGTCTCATTTCAGGAGTCTTACAGGAACATCTGAAAGCGTTCCGAAGGCCTGTGGGGTAGCAGAAGCTGCTGTTTCTGTTTGATGTTTGGGGCTGCAGCTGCTGGGATCCACTCAGGCCCTCACCTCTGATAGGGGGACAGTCTGATGTTAGGGATGTGTGAGGCTTATCCCTGGAAAAACGCCAGGAAATGAGGAATTTAAATCGCCCTGATTTATGCCCGGCTTGTCCTGTCTCGTGGGCTTAGAGGCTGAATATTTGAGTGCACTTCCTGATGTGAGCCTGGGGTGGGATGGGGGGCTGATGGGGGAGGGGCTGGCAGGTCAGCTGATCATCAACAATGGAGCCTGGTGTTTCAGTGGTGCTCAGCTGGAACCTGCAAACTCATCCATCCCTGCTTTGAGATGTCCTAGAAATCCCATGAATTAAGAAAACCAATTACATAGGAATATCATCTGATTTTTTATTTTTTTATTTTTTGGACCAGCGTTTCCGAGGTCCATTGCCTCGGGGGATGAAGGCTTAAGCATCCTTTAGCTATGTCCACACATCGGAGCTGCCTTCTTATTGGAAATACACATCAAGTCTAATGAAAAATCGTTTACTGGAGAAGAGACAATGCCAGCACTCTCATCTGCGCCTGTACGGTGGCTGCTTATTATGTCTCTAAGCGCATTCCATGCTGAGAAGAAAACCTGGCCCCTCCCACCCACGCGGTTACTATACGCGCTTCAATCAAGCGCTTTTATTCAGCATGGAGCGCAGGAAGCACAATGTGCAGTGACTAAATGTGCCATTTAAATTCTTCTCAGGCAGAGAGGTTAAGAGGGAGGTTGGGGGGGGGGGCAGTGTGTAGCAAGAGCAGAGATGGCCAAGGTACTGCATTCAAATGTTTTTGATAGGTTCCTAAGATACAGGTCTCTTTCTCCGGAGCAAAAGCATTCATGTCCCAGGAAGGAAGCCGGCAGGGAGAATGCTAGCTGGTGAGCTCATGAGACATGCCAAAGGAGCTGTTTGTGCCTAGCTCCAAATATCAGGGTTTCTTTATTGTTGAGCTTTGAGGCGCAGGATCAGGCAGAGCGTTTCCATGGCAACTAATAGACGTTATGTTTATTTACTGAGTGGCGAGCGGATGACGTGTCAGCAACTGACATTTTAGCTTTTTTTTCCTCCGGTTTTTCTCTCCAGTATAGATTTGTTTTAGCGGATGAAAATGGCACCGTCTTCCGTTTTATTCACCAGAGCTTCTATGGTGAAAGTAAACGGCAATTTAATTCGATTCAGTTATTCCGTGACACGCACTTTAAAGCCCCATCACTTGGTGAGCCTTAGAGAGCCCTTTCAGTGGGCAGTTGCTGGCAAGAAGATGATTTGCAAAGAGAAAAGCAAATTTTGGGTTTTATTCACTTGAAAATGATCTAACAACTGCATTCTGGGTGATCTGAATTTACACAGGTCTCATTAAGGTCCTCTAAATTCCATATGACCTTGTTTATGCTTCTACTGATGTATTCATTAAAAAGGTCTATTAAGACTCATAACGGAGCCACAGCCTCAGCAGGGATGGGAGACCGGCCACAGGGTTGGCTGGGAACAAATGACCCCTGGTTCTAAATAATGCCACGTTCCACCATGCTATCTGCCTGTGGCTTGTCTGCCCTCTTAACTATTTGCGGTCAATTTTTAATGCTGAACTGGCTTCCTTCTACTCTGCAGCTGGCGTGTGCTCAGGGGATAAAAACCAATGTTAGCGTTTGCTCTGAGAAAACATAATTAGGAAGGCAAGCTGCTGTTGGGTGGGCTGTGGGTATTCACATGACATGTGCTGAAACACAGAACTGGCTTTTCCCCTCTTCGTCCCCTTCTGCAGTGTCTGTCCTGTGGCTCTGAGGAATGTGGACAGTTGAAATCTGAGCTACTTCTGGCTTCTGAGAAAAAGGAGCACAGTCGGTTGGTGGCTCTTCAGAGGCACGCACATTGCCATTGTCTGAAAAACGTGCCTCTCCCTCTCCGATGGTCTCAGATAGACATTTGTTTCTCTCAAAACCCTCTGTCACTTCCTAGGAGCTCTCTGATGCAGACCTGCCTCTCACACTACCGCACAAGTAGCTTGAAGGCGGGGCTGCATCTGGTTCGTCTTTGTGTCTGCAGCATCCAACATGGCTCCCCGGAACAGTAGACATCAGAGGGAGTGAATAATTGTCACAAACCAGCTCTTGAGTCTCACTCCTGGTGGGAAGCAGTGTCTAGTTCTGTGAATTGAATGTCCAAATGATTGACTGACTGACTGACTGACTGACTGTTTGGGAATGAGAGACAATATTCCTCAATGGGGTGCTCTGTAATGTAGGGTACAGAACACACACCCTCACCGCCCCACCCACAGAGTGAGGAAGGAGGGAGGGTGGGAGAGACTGTGGAAAAAGAGTAGTTCTGGGACGTCTATGTCTGCCTACGTACATGTGTGTCTTGGGAGAGGAGGACACTGACTACGTGGGAAATTTGGGTTTTTGTTTCTAGCACATCTTCTAGTCTCACAGAAAACGTAGAGTTTGGGCCCAACCACTGTTTCTCACCTTGTCTCCTAATGAACAACAGTGTATGGAGAGTGTTGCTAGCTTGCCTGGATCACTCAAATGGAATAAAGAACCCTGACACTGAGCTAAGATGAAGCAGGAAGGGAAAGAGGACCAGAGGATGCGCGCTCTTAGGGAACAGGTTCTGCTTTCCGAAGTGGTCCGAACAGGAAGTCTGACTTAAGTCCGTACGTACCGCTACAGCAAAAGCCCTGAGGCTGGGCGATGCATCAGCAATAGAAGCTTATTTCTTGTAGTTCCTGAGGCTGGAAATCCCAGATCAAAGTCTGGTGAGAGCCTTCTTGCTATGCCTTCAGGTGGCAGAAGCAGAAAGATGAGCTCAGGCGAACCACCTTTTTAAAGATGGGGTTTTATCCCTATAGCTTCACAGGGGCCCTCACAGCCTAATCACCTGGTACAGGTCTCATCTCTCAAGGTCAACACTGGCGACTAGCAAAGGACACACTCAAATGGCTTCTTTGATAATTAGCAATCCCGCTGAGGGAAATCTCTAAACTTCTTGAACCCGAACTAGTGGGTCTTTCCTTAGAAGACTCAAAGCTGAGATTGTAGAGATGCTGACTTGGGGTCTTGTTTTTTTTTTTTTTATCAAATGTTGTTCAGTAGGAGTTTATTTATAAACCTTATGTTTTACCAACACAAGATTCCACCGGCAAAGGAGGAGAGACTTAGACAGCAAACTTGGACCACTTACTTGTGGTTGGTTTTCACTTGTGGTACGGTTTCACCGTAAACACTAGTAGCGGTCTGATCACTACACCGGCTCGGCCTGAATATATGGATCAACTTAGGTTTGGAAACTAAATGATTTCAGCAGCATTCTCAGCGTTCAACTGGAAGTCTTTCCAGCCCCAGCCCCTGGAATCTTGCAGAGCACAGATCTTAGAACAGGAGGAGACGGGTGAGAATATACATATCTTCCGAGGCAGTGAGTTTTCTTCCCTCTCCATCAGGCACTGTTATTACATTTGTCACCAGGGCAACAAGAAGTAATGACTGTCTATGAGATACGAACTCAAGGACTTTGTCGGGGAAGGGAGGGGAGGAGAGCAGTGCTTCTTGACTGACTACTGTAGGGCAAACACTATGCCAAAGGTTGCGTATCTGCACTAGGACATTGTGAGATAAGGAGCCCTCTTTACATACACACAGGTCCCAACGTTCATCATGACATAAGGGCCATTGTTGGCAAGAAGCAGAGCCCAAATTACGAAGCTTATAATATCCAAGTGTATGAATATATATATACACACACATATATATTATGATATATATCAGAATATTCAACGAGCAGACAGAACACACTCGCAAGGGAATTAACACTGCCAAGATGTAATCAAGTCAGGGAAGCATTGAGACAAATGGGAAGAGCATCGTTGGCTTGGGTGGTCAGGTTGAGGCACAAGATTCAGGTTTCAGTGATTATCTGAAAAGCCGGTGGGATCCAGAGGCACAGTCACAACCATGGTTAAACAAAAGGCCTGCGGAACCTTAGATGCTTTGCAGATCCATGACCACAGGATTATCTGAGAAATACCACAGGGACTGTAAGCCAAGCATTTCGTTACCTACGCTGGCTAGTTTTGTCATCTTGATGAAAGCTACAGTCATCAGAGAGAGGGGAACCTCAACTGAGAAAAAGCATCCCTAAGATCCAGCTGTAAGCATGCCTGCAGAATACTTTTTTAAATTAGTGATTGATGGGGGAGGTCCTAGCCTATTATGGGCGGGGCCATGCTCGGCTGGTCCTCCTGGGTTCTATAAGAAAGAAGGCTAAGCAAGCCATGGAGAGCAAGTCAGTAAGCAGCGCCTTTCCACGGCCTCTGCATCAGCTCCTGGACTCTAGGTTCCCGCCCAGTTAGAGTAGCTGCCTTGGCTTCCCTGGGTGGACTGTGATTTGGGATATGTAAGGCAAACAAACCCATTACTCTCCAAGTTCTGTTAATCAGGAGGTTTCATCCCAGAAATAACCACCTTACGTGAGATACCACCCCAGGTTCCAGAGCCTCGGGGCATCTCAAAACCGCAGACATTCCTGAGCTCCTTGCCGTCGTCTCAATGGACTACTTCATTTGGGTTTCACGGTCTGGCCTTTGTAGTAACCCAAATAATACAGCCATCATGTCGTGAAAAGGAAGACATGGGAGCTCAATTGGAAAATAGGCAACGAGATGGTTGTAAAGAACTTTAGCGGTCACACCAGTGTTTGTTCTCTCTGTTTTCTTGCATTCACTGCCTCTTACGTTATGCCAAATGGTCCCTAACCGTGACTGGCCTTCCACTTAAGAGAGCCAGGTCTGGCAAATGCTGTGTATGACAGTCTCTCCCTCTTTGGCAGTAATGTTGGTTTTATGTCTCCCTATGACAATGTCAACAGGTTCTGGTGAAGTCTAATTGCCGTCCCCGTGGAAGCACCTGTTCATTTTTATTTTATGGTGCTTATGGGCATTCTTCTGTGGCATTGTTCCAGCCAGCAGCAGACCGCTTGAGTAAGGACGGATTGGAGCATTAAGTCATTTGGAACGTAAGCTGTAGGTCAAAGATTAGAGCACTTTGAAAAATCTTGAAGCTGTCTCGCTTTTAACAGACCCCATCACTTTTTCATTAGGTACGTCTGCAACCATTAATTGGCCCTAGAGCGCTGATTTTTTTTTCTTTTCCTTTTGAAAAGATGAGCATTTGACGTTCCCCAGAGCAGGGTCAAAGCTTGGAAAATGATTAGGATCACGTGACTTTAGAAGTGGAGGGAATACTTTGCAGACAGTTTCATGTGGGTTTGAACTGTTCCTCTCAGGCCCAGATGAGCCATAGACCCAGGAGCTGCTGCAAGGCATGCTGGGTTCCAGCTCTCTGGGTACTGTAGGCAAGTGGCTCCTCTGGTATTTCATTTAAGAAATGGCTGCATAGCAACAAGTAAGTTTCAAAGCCACATAATTTGTGTAGTCCCTCTGTTCCTGATGATGGAGGGAAATGAGGTCTAGAGAAGATCTGTAATCCTTGAGGGTAGAATCTAGTAGCAAGCTTGGGAGAAGGCTTTGCTCCGCCCACTCTGCTCAGGCCCGCCAGAGTGCAGCGTGGGCGAGCACTGCGGGAGTGCATCATATTCATTTGGGTTTGAATTAAGTTTTGGTTATTGAGAGTTCAGGAATTGTATTTACCGTTGCCAAATTTTCATCCCACCGCCCACCCTCTTCAGTTACAAGCTCTCTCTGTTGGTTGATACCCACAGTTGGAGGACCTGTGCTTTACTGCCACTTCTGCTTTCGGTCTGGAGACAGCCAAGAGTTAACAGATGAGTTCCAAGTGCTCAACCACAGCACAGGCCTCCTGAGGACAAAGTGTCTGTGCTGCAGGAGCTGAGACCCACGGGCTCAGGTTTCTTAGACTCGGCGGCTTTCCGAATCTTGAGTCCTCTTGACCTTACAGTGGCTTTGGCTCTTCTACTAATCATCTTGGTACTGAAATTATCAAAGCAGCATTGATTTTCCTGAATTCTAGCCTTGTAGTTCCTCGAGGTGGTTCCTGTGAGTGGACTGGCATAGAGGGGTGGGCAGGTGGTGAAGAAATGGCTGTATGAAGGCAGAAGGAGAAAAATCAATGTTAAGTCGTCACCTAACAAATGGAAGGTAGACTTGAATATGAATTAATCCTCATGGGCTGTACATAATTATATCACGAGGAGAGAACTCCTTGTTTGTCTGGTTGACAAACAAAACTGAAAAAAATAAAATAAAACCAAACATCCAACGAGCCACACTGTCTTCATCCTAAGGACTCCAGTTTAAGGAGTCTCTGTTGGCCATGGTCTCCTGTCAGAGAGAAGAAGGCACAGCAGGTCACACACTGGCAACAAAATCGAGAGGCAGGACATATGGCATGCCATTTCTGTGGACAGTCTACAGCCAATCCTAACGTCAAGGGGTGAGATGACCTGATCCTTTGGGGAAAGGTGACAGATAGCCCGAACAGCCGGCATCCCCGTCAGATGATACTCCAATGGCTTGGCTGGTTCAATGTTTTATACTCTTTTGTAAAGTACTGAAACTGTCATCAACTGAGTTTGGTGGTAGGCGGGTATGGTTAGTGTGCGCCTGTGATCGTAGCTACTCAGGAGACTGAGGCAGGGAGATTGCAATTTGAGGCAATTTTGTCTCAAAGTAAACTAAAGGGGAAAATTAAAACAAGTGACCAACCTTAGTTGTCCTGGGTTCAACCTCCAGTAGCAGGAAGAAATTAATGTGATGTCACTTTTCTGATGTGAGGCTTTTTGCACAGTGTCCTGTCATAGGGGGCAGGTGATGGTAGTGGGGGGTCTGAGACCCTCCTACCAATAGGAAAGTTTCTAACAGAAAATTCTAGAAGGCAACAGATGTAAGTCCAAAACAGATGGCCTGGCAGGACATATTTTAGGCTACATTATAAATGTAGGAATGAGCTTATTCAACAGAAGGCTTCCGCAATGGTGGCTCTTACTTGGCTTTCTATGGTTGGCTGACACTGCAGCGACCCTTCCCAGCAGCTGGTTCAGGGACCATATGTCATCAAAGTGAGTTGCTTTGGGTTCAGTTACTCACATCTACCTGTCTGTCAGCCGCCTACCGTCTGTACAGGCTCTGCCTGGGGGTCAGGGGTGCAGCTTTCCAACCTGAAATCACCTCATTTTTCCCAGGACACAGCTGCTCATCGAGGTTTTGAGAACATAAGGAAAATGTCCATTCTCTCTCGTGCTTCTGGCTCTCGGCTTCATGGGCATCACATGCCAGGCAGAGAGGGAATGAGGCTGAGATGCGTACATTACGCCTTTACAGGCCCTTTTGTGGAGACAGGCACGTTCACAAAGCGCGCAGTGGCACTTCCTCATGTTTGGTTTCCTGAGAGGTGCGCTGAACACATGGGTACCAGTAGCTGTTCCTATTTACATTCGTTTCTGGGGTAGGAAAGAGCAATTGTCTTCAGGTGACAAGAACCCATGCTGGCCTATATCTCTGAAGTGTGCTTTACTTTGCCCTGGCTCGGGAGCCAGCTGTCGCCGCTGGCTCTGCACAGTGTTTTGTGTTCAGTGTGTGTCCCACACTCCCTTCCTTCCTCCTCTGTTTGGGGGCGGGGTGGGGGGTTGTTTGCCTCTACGTATTATTCAGTAAAGACCGCACACATTTTGCATCTCAAATGCTGCTGAGTGCCTTACTGGGACCAAACACTCTAATGTGATGCAGGGATAAACTGGGCTCTCCAGAAGGCCACAGTGAGTTTATCTCCCCGTTGCCTCTTCTGGATGTCTCCCAAGGGAACACAGACCGAAAACGTAATAGTGTCCTTTAACCTTTTGTCGCCTGTCTTTGTCCCCTAAGAGGCAAATGGCAACGTCTAATTTCTGGGTGCAGCAGAGGCTGACAAAGGTGCTCAAGTGATGTAACTCCTGCACAGGAACATGTGCATCAGAGAGAGAGGCAGAATTCCCGTCTCCAGCGCACAGATCCTCACATGCCAGTCATTTTCACTTCAAATACAAATCATCCCGCTTCCAGAGAATGTCGTAGTAAGTTTAACCTAGAAACAGAAAGACTCACACGGTATGTACTCACTTATAATTGGACTCTCGCCCAAAAGGCATGTCCCATGAATGTCTTCACTTGCCAGGAGTTTGGGACACATGTGAAGACATCCTACTGGGACTCTAGGTAAGAGAAATATAAGAGATGGGGAGATAGAAGGATCCAGAGGATCTTAGAAACCTATAAGAGAACATCGTAACGGGTTGATCAGGGCCCAGAGGTGTCTGCTCAAACTATTGCACTAACCAAGGACAATATAAGTAGTAGACACCGATCCCCCTACTCTGATCTAGCCAATGGACAGGACATCCTTCACAGTTATGTGGAGAGCAGGGACTGACTCTGACATGAGCTCTGGTGCCCCATATTTGACGACCTCCCTTTGGAGGGGATCTTTGGTGGCACTCAAAGAAAGAATAGGCAACTACCAAGATAAGACTAGTTAGCCTGTGAACATAAAGTGGGGGGGGAGGAGATTCCCCTTGGACATGGACCTAAGGGAGGGTAATAGGGTGGGGGTGGGAGGGTAGGAGGAAGGAAGGATATGAGTGATGAGAGAACAACTGAGATGTAATCTGAATAAATTAAAAAAAAAGTTAAAAAAAAAAGAGAAAGAAATTCTAGTCACACTGCCTGTAATTTTGATACCTTTTAGGAGGAGATGGTAACTTTTGGGCCAATCACGAGAGTTGAGGAGAACTTGAATGGTGTGAATGAAATTCAAAGATGAAATGCATGAGCCTTGATGTATCCCATAATTCTCTTCAGCCCTAGGACCCAAGGAATCCACATACACTGTATGACCTAGTCAAGTGGGCTACAATGGAGAAACGAAGCAGGAAGGCCATCTCCAAGCTCTGTCTATCCTTCCCTCTGTCAATGCTCAATTCAGACGGCTGAAGTCTGGCCTTCTTGGTGCTCACGGTTTATCTTTGGATGCAAGACAAGCAAACACTGGGCCAGGCATCAGAAGAGAACCAGGTGGGGACCAACAACAAAAAATTCCATTGCCAAGAGTGTGGAGGAGGCTACGTGGCAGAGCCAGCATCTTGACTGGCACTGCAGGGTTCTGAAGCCGGGGACATCTGTGGAGCTTGTTGCCTTGGGAGGGAGAGACCACTTTTCTGTCTTGGCTCCTGCCTTTCCTGCGCGGTGCCTCCTGCTGAGTTTGTTCTTGGCTGAGTCTCTCTTTAAGGCAAGCCAGATGCTGGGGGAGAGCCAGGTGAGAGGCTGGAAGTTCACCCACCATTGTAATATGAAAGCAGAAGGGGTAATGTGTGACATGGAACGCTTAAGAGTCCCGATTCCGTTATGAGGGTGAGCCGGAGGAACAGCCTCTGTGCAACCATAATGGTCTCTAACTGAATGGGGTTGAATGCTGTAATTTTCCACCTCTGCTGAAGGCACAGTCTGTGGCTTGGTGAATGCTTGTGTCACTTCAGCTGTATGTAGGAAGCTAAAAATAATGGATTTTGTTGTCTGTGGAAGATTTATTAAGCGCCCTGGCTGTCCAGCTGCATGAAGACTGTCTTTAGGTTTTACGTGGATGGCTACGAAGGCACAGGCTGGATCGCTTTAATTCTGGATGTATTAAGTGGGTGGGGAAGAAAGACATGAATTAAGTTATTAAGAAATATTAAAAGCCAAAGAATTTCCCTAGAACTGAAGTTTAAGGTTATGAAAAGTCTAGACAGCCTGAGGTCCCTCAAAGTTTAGGCCTTTATTTAACCTGAATCTAGCCAGTTCTGGCCTTTAGTGAGTACCCACTGCCAACACACAGAAGCCAGCCTATGCTCTCAGATCTCTGCAGACGGTACATCCACATTTCAAAAGCAATACAAGTTCAAGAATCCAGCAGTGTCTGTGAAGGTTTGGCTAAGGGACAGGTTTTCTTTCTTTCTTTTTTTTTTTAACATCAACATTTTTTTTTCATAGAAATTTTCAGAGGAACAGAAATATTGACTATATAGTATTATCCAAGGATGATAGAATTATGGTCAAAATCCACACAGAGACTGGAGGAAGCTTTGCCACTCCCTATGCACGACCTGGGACAATGGCGACCTTGATGTGGCCATGCTCCTGTCAATAACACACATTATCTTTGAACTTCATCTGCTCCCTGCATAGTAAACCTGGCCGAAACCCTCTGGTTGGGAAAGCCCACAGGCCTGGGTACACCTACTACTCTCATCTTGCTAAATGGACACAGTGCCAAAGTTCCTTCTAAGTTCAGAGAACTTTCTTTGTATAGTAGATGTGGTTAATGCAAAAACAACAGCAGCAGCAACAACAACAGCAACAACAAACTACAAAAAAAAAAAAAAACCCAAACCAACCAACCAACCAACCAAAACCCCTCACAATCAGCCAAAGTGCAGAGAGTAAGTGTCAATAGAGGAGTCAGTCACAGATGGGACATTGGAGAAGAGGTGCGAGATAAGAACCACAGGTCAGGGTGTGGGGAGCCAGAGTAAAACCGTATCTTATGACATGGCGGTACCTCTGTATTCACGAATTCTCGACGGCTTGTCTGCCGTTGTCTGCAGAAGACAGGCACAACATCAATCCAATGGACAATCTGTCATGCAGGGAAAGTAGTTCTTGATCATCCACTCTTAGCTGGGGAGCTATGGACAGTTTTTGTCTTCCGGCAGAAGGAGAGTCAGTTTTCATTAAGGGCGTGGCTCCACATAGGTGGACCGTACCCCAGCGATGGGCACACACCTATGTGGGCAGCACAGCTAGGAGTCAGTATGTGACTGATTGAAAAAAATAAAAGAGGATGCAGAGTTGTGCTGATTATGACCAAATACACTGTGTGGCGTTACCAAGGGATCAATAAAAATATTTTTTTAAGAGTCCATTGAGAGCTGAGTGTGGTGGCGCATATCTGTAATCCCAGTACTCGGGGAGGCAGAGGCAGGCGGATCTCTGTGAGTTCAAGACCAGCCTGGTTTACAAAGTGAGTCCAGGAAGCCAGGGCCACACAGAGAAACCCTGTCTTGAAAACCCCAAAATAAATAAATACATGAATAAATAAATAAATGTCCATTGAGTGTTAATGTGTATAATAAGCATAAATATGACAAACTGAGGGAATTGGGAAAAGTGTATTTTAGATTAAACAAAGAAGGATACATTTGGTCCTGGCAGTGTCTCAGGACAACGCGGACAGCTTGGCTGCCATCGTACTTCCCTTCCTTCAAGGCGTCCGAACCAAAGCTGGGAGATTTGTCCACCAAGCAGCTCCAGGGGGTCAAACTGGGATGAGTGTTTAATGTCATTTGCTAAGGAGTTCTGAATCCCTGGGTCCTTGAACTTGAGTATAAAATTATGTGCATATTCTGAGGAGCTTTGTCCTCTTTTTGGGGGGTAAGGTAGGGATTCGGGACAGAATTGCTCTGTGTTGCTTTGACTGTACTGGACTCACTTTGTAAGACCGGGCTGGAGTGTCCCAGGCCTGGTAGCTCATGAACTTAGGAGACTGAGCTTGAGGTCAGCATGGGCTATAGAGAAGCCAAGAAAACAACTCATCCAAAACAAAGAAATAGAGACAATTATAAAAAAGGGGGGAAAAAAGTAAAAACCAAAGAGCCAATAATAGCCAATCACACTCCATTAAAATACCCAGTGAACTAAGAACACATTGTATGAATCAATGAGTTGGAGATGACATTGAAATAAGAGCCAAAGGACAAAAGGATCTTGGAAGTTAAAATGGTGATAACAGACATGAAAGTTTGGTCAAAAAGTGAAATTTTCAGAACTCTGAGACATTGAAAGAGAAAATGATGACATGAAGACCAGGGGAGGAGATAACAAGTAAAGGTTAGCCCAGAAACTGAACATTAGAGAGTGAGTGGGGCTCGGATAAAGTAAAGCGGGACACAGGGCTGGGGCTCTCGTGATAGATGGTGTTGGTCCCCAGCACCGAAAACCAAGAAGCAAACAGATGAGTATGATTTTCATCGAGCCACGTCTACTTGTAACCCTAGCATTTGGGAGGCAGATAAAGGAAGATCATGCATATGAGGCCAACCTGGGCTACACAGCAAGTTTTAAGTCAGCCTGAGCTATAGAGTTAACACCTTAGCTTGGGGGCAGGGTAGGGGAAGACAGCTTCTTTAAAGAAATAAAACTAAATACCAAGTTCTAAGGTAAAGAGGGTGTATGTATCACAGGCACACACACACACACACACACACACACACACACACACACACACAGAGAGAGAGAGAGAGAGAGAGAGAGAGAGAGAGAGAGAGAGAGAGAGAGAGAGAGAACACAAGAACAAAGAGGGGGAGGTACGTGTGGCTCTCTTCTTTCATCCTGTGGCTTCCCAGGATTGAGTCCACATAGTCAGGCTTGGTGGGACCTGCCTGCCTGTCCCAGCAGAGCCATCTTTAGTCGTCCCTTATTCGTACTTACATCTCACTTTCTGCCTTTTAATGACTAGTATAAAAATATGACTAAGTTTTGTGTGTTGATTTTGCATACAGCTCGCTTGGGTTCTGCCCCTCGAGGACTCCATAGGATTATCTATGTACAAAACTATGTTGCCTGTCAACAGTGACTTCTAAGTATGTTGCAACGGACTTTATTTTCTTGCTTATTGTATCAGCAGGGACCTCCAGGACAGTACTGAATAAACAACAAGTTGTCAGGTTTTCTGTAATATAAATCTGCCAGCATGTTGAGGGGTATTTCTTTTGAGTCTTAGTTTTATGAGTCTTAAAAATAATGAATGATCAGGACTCTTTATACACACACCGAGACATGCACAAGTGCTTATTAGAATGGTAATATGAAGATTTATATTGATTTGGATATTCTTGGTCAGCCTTTAAAAAGCTGGGAGTGTTATACAATCTAAATTGAAATTTATAACGGTGAAAACAGTGCAGTTTCGGACTCAAGGCAGACAAGTAAATCAGTGGAATTAAACGAAGAATTCAAAACAATGCCACATGGCTTTGGAAAACGGATTGATGACAAACGCAAAAGAAGTTAGTGCAGAAAGAGTAATTGACTTGCTGCTGAAACAATTGAGTGTCTGTTCAGAACATAGCAAGCCCTTGGAATGAAGCCCACTTGGTCATGTTGCATTATCCTTTTTAATAAATTGTTGGATTTATTTTATAAAGTATGCTTAAGAGCTTCTGCATCTGGGTTTATGAAGGACTTTTGTTTTTCCATAGGAATCTCAGAAATGACTTTTTTCTTTTTTATATATTTCATTTATTTATTTGTGTATTATTTATTTGCGTGTTTGTGTGTGTGTTTGTGCATGAGTGTGTGTGTGTGTGTGTGTGTGTGTGTTTGCATGTGTGCATGCATATGGTAGGGCAAATTCATGGAGGTCAGAGGACAACATACAGGACCTAATTCTCTTTGTCCACTTTGTGAGTTCTGGGGATCGAACCCAGGTACTTAGGCTTGGCAGTGGGTGTGTTGACTCGCGGCATCTTATTACCAGCCCCTTGGAATCTACTTTCTTACAATAAAAAACAATTCTGGGATTTTTAATAGAGATATTAGTGGAACTATAGATGAATTTGGGGAGAAATGGTATCCTATATTGTTTGTTATATTCTTTTTGTCAAGTTTTGATTTCAGATAGTATTGGCCTCAAAAAACTAGTAGGGACTAGTCCTTCCTACTGTAATTTATGGTAGAATTTCTGAGTTCTTCTGTATTGTTTTGTGGTATCATCAGTGAAACTAACCATCTAAGGCTAGAGTTTAATTCATGGCAAGGTGCTATCTAACAAATTCCGTTTCTTTACTATAATTAGAACTATAAAAGGTTTTTTTTTTCTTGCATGATCTTGGACCATTTTTTAATCCATCACAAACTTCATGCATTTCACATGGATTTTCTATTTATACAGCATGGTATCAGTAGACATGTGCTGGTAGCACCTCTCCAAGGTCTTACTCTCATCCTTTGCATCTTGTTTTTCCTCATCATCCTGGTTAACAGTCATCCCATCAGTCTTCTCATTTGGTTTCTGTCTCTCCCTCCCCCAGCAGTATTGGGAGGGGACCAGTTTCCTCACAACGTGAGTCACACATTCTACCCCAGAGACAGTTCTAGTTTTCATCCCATGGATTTCTACTGAGGCCTTAATTTTCCACCCATTTTGTTTGCGTTGGGTTTTATTGCTATTCTTTCCCCTGTTTTTATTTCCTTAAGATGAACACCAAAGTCCTTGACAGCCCTTTTAATGGTGGCATTTCCCGTTCCAGGTCTGTAGTCTCTACTATTATAACTTTTTCTGTAAATTCTCCTTTAGGCACTTATTGCAGAGCTTGGCTTTGTTTTAAATTTTTTTTTGTGGTGCAGGAGATCAAATCCCGGACTCTGCACACGGCAGATAAATGCTCTCCCTCTGGGTGATCTCCTCAGCCCTGTACATTGTGTTTCCATTCTCATCCAAGACAAATTCCATTTCTGTCACCCTTGGGTTGCTTCTGTTCTCATGAATTATTTAGAAGTATATTATTTTGTGCCCAGCATTTAGAGATGTTCCCAGATAGAGTTCTTCTTTGGATTTCTAAGTAATAGCCATGGTGGTCAGAGGGCAGACATTATGGATCTTGGTACCATGGTCCATGCGCACTTAGAAAGCGTGCGTGTTCTCCTGCTCGTGAGTGTAATGGTGCCTGAATATCAATAATACCAAGTTGTCTGGCAGTGGTGTTCAAGCGCCTCTCACCCTTACTGGATGCATGGGCACTCGTTTTTACTACTATTCCAAGAGGGATGTGGCGATCCGTGAGTAGAACTGGGTTTGTCTTATTTCTCGAAGTTCAATCACCTTTTGCATCATGAATCTTTAAGCTCTGTTACTAGAATCACATGCATTTCAGATGGCAGCATCCTCTTGCTAAGCTGACCTGTAGCTACTACCGATGACCTCTGGCTCCCTAGCAGTCTTACTGGCTCCAGACGCATTGATGGATGGCAGAAAATGGAGACCTCGGGCTGCAGTTTAGGGAAACTGGATCCTGCCAGCCATCTGGATGAGGCTGGAGGCAGACTCCTGGGCAGGGTTTTCAGATGAGAACTCAAACTGCCGAGTTTAAGCCTGATTTTATCTTCTGAACCCCAGGGAGGAAAACTCAGCCTCACTGTACCCCAGTGTCTAGCCTTACAGAGCCTGTGGACATTGAGAACAGACTGCGTCACACTCTATGTTATTCTGAAATAGAACAGTGGTTTCGCTTTTGTTTTTGTGTTTTTCCTTGCAGACAGTGCCTTGCCCTGGGAGACTGTTTACAAGCAGATTTTTAACTCCATTTTGAGGATGGGGACTGACTCTGCACCTCGGTGGACACTGCACGTCAGCACTACTCACATGGCACAGATTGATAAATGACTGATTCCTGAGAATAGAAAAGGTGCCATATTAGAAATTTACCGGAATAAATCGAGATTGTAGGGCCATGTGGGTGTATTAAAGTCACACCAGGAAAACTAGGTTTGAGAACTTATCAGACGCATCAGACTAAGGAAAGAATACAGTTCCTTCACCATGATGTCATTAAGCGATGAGCATCCAGCACTGTGATGGCCACAGTCTCCACAGAGCTGCCATGGGACGTGTGTGTGTGTGTGTGTGTGTGTGTGTGTGTGTGTGTGTATGTGTGTGTGTGTGTGATGTGTGTGCACATCAAAGGACTGACATGACTGGCCCAGGAGCTACAGCTACACTTGTTCCCTGCCGCTGCTGTGGCCTAGTTGAACTGCTATCTGTTTATCCTTCTGTTGTCCGTCTATCCATCTGTCCATCCGGCCCTTCTGAACCTGGTCTTGCCTTTTGCTTTATTTCATTCCTGCAACTCAGTTCTGAGCCCACAGCCTGGACTCTGTAGCCAGCGCTGAGCCTGTGAAACTCTGTCTCCTGGGCGTGCGGCAGCCAGTGCAATCACAGTCTCAGAGCAGCTGTCACTGCCTGCCTTGGGCCTATCTCTGTATCTCTATAGACTGGGCCATCCAACAGTCAGTCATGGCCTCAGGAGGAGCTAACGAGGCCCTACTCTTTCCTAATGAACTAGGGGGTAAGCGTTGTCTTTAGTTGTGTGTCCGACAACCAGCTCACCAGACTCTAGCCGATTGTTCCAACCCGTGGTCACACAGATGATCTTGATTAAACTTAGTGGGTCACAAAACAACAGCAACAATGACAATGACAACAGGAATAAGAAGTCACGTTGTGAGAAGAGGATTTGTACAGCGGAGAGTAATAGAGGTGGAAGAGAGAGATTAGAGTGACATCATAACAACCAGAGTGTACCTTATCCATGTATAAAACTGTCAAAGAAAAAACTCCATGAAAGTTTAAAAAGAAAAGATACCATCAATAAAAGAAAAGATAAATTAAAGATTGCAGGAAAATATCCATAATACATGTTTCTAATTAGGTACCAGAAAATAACTCTGTTTACAAAAAGATACATAACAAACAAAAATGATAAAACATGGATGACAAACCTATTGAAACATGTTCAGTGTTATTAGCCACCAAATAAATGTGTCTTTTAAAGGGGTTTTCAGTTCTCTATTTAAATATTCATCATTATCCTTTTTTTTCAAACACAGAAGAATGTCTGTCTAATAATGACATGGAAGTTCTCCTGCCCTCTATTGTGCCTGCTAGTTTTTGTTCGTGTGATTTTATTTCTTTGAATGCCTGGTTAATTTCAATTATGTACCAAGTAATACACATTAAAATTGCTTGTGGCAACAACTTGAGGCCCGAGACTGTGTTATCTTCCCCCTACAGAAGATGCATCTTAGATTCCATTAGGCACCTGAAATCACTGACTATCTTATTAGGACCTTCCTCTGGTTTCCAAGGCCTCGAGATGAACCAACCCAAGCTGAGCCCCTGTTGGGAGTGCGACTGGCTATTGTTTGATCTTTTGGGGGCGACTTGCTGACTCTGTGACTCAGAAGACCTCAGGATCTCTGGATGTCCCTCCCTCTAGTCTCCAGAAGCTGTCAAAAGTGTCCCTCGCCACTTTCTTATCCTTTCAGCCACATCTTTCTAAAACTAACTTTGCTCACATCCTTCCCAGAGAAAGAGGGGAATATAATAACGAGAATGCACTTTCTACGTGTATGAAACTGCCGAAGATCAAATGCTCCCTCGGATTTGAGAAAGAACTGCTGAATCAGTTAGCAGGATAAACCGTATTCTAGCAGTCCACATTTTATTTGACCTTCTCAACTCTGTCAGTATTTGCCGAGGCTTTCTTTAGACGGGAGGGCACTGGCCTGGCAGAGAAGGAACTAGTAACCAGCGCCTCTGAGGTTCCTTTAGCAAAAGGCGTTTACAGGACATGAGCTCAAGAAAGTCTCTGAGGGGGCACCAAGCCCTGTCCTTGGTGACTTGTGCAAAACTCTGGAGTTTGCTGTCTTGACTGGTCATGGGGCAGGCAATGAGTGTGGCTGTCTCCCCACGTGTCCTTAAGTTTTACACTTGTTTCCAAGAGGTACCCAAGAATGCCTTGACGCTCTTGAGCCTCATCTTGCTACTTTCCTAACATGAAACTTGAAGACATTTCAGTAGGAAAAGTCAAAGAATACTTCCATGACCAAGAGATCAACCAAAATACCTATGAGAGGCATGAGCAATTCTGACATGCACCAATAGGCTGGGGTTTGGAAGGGAATGGATGGGAGGGGTGGGTAGAAAGGGTCCTGACTCACCCTCTACAGGCTCGATATCAGACCAGCTGTGTCCCTGTTCTGGCCATGACACCCACATTTGCCTCTTCTTTGTCATCATATACTCCACGTTCTAAAAAACCAATGACACAGTCTCCCTTCATGACGGAGATGCACTGCCCAAGACGTGGGGCACAGGGCAGCTTCATGGAGGCTTTCTTTATCTTAAGGCCATGGACTCCTGGGCCAGGATTCTGACCAGTTGAGTTGCTAGAAAGCATCCTACATCCCCCACCAATTCACAGGGAGAAGGAAAACAAGACGGCGTGGGCTTGACATTGTTTGTTTTACTATTTTGAAAAAATAAACACATTTTGCCGTTTGGAGTCAGCAGTCATGTCTTGCTCTTACAAGTTTTAAACTACTGACATGGGATGAAGAAGGGGAATGTGAGGTAAATACAAATCCAGCTACGCTTCAGGATGCTCTTTCTCGGTTCCCGAGGTCCTTAGAGCCTCCGCAGACTCCTGGCTCCCCCGGCAAATCTACTCTGTGAGAGGAGCCAAGTAGCCTTTGGAATTACCTTTGTAAGGAAATTCAGGGAGAATGACATCAACAGAAGAGCCGTATTAAATAATGGGAAACAGCTGGCCTGTTAGCCTCCAGAGCACCTCCTGTAAGGTCTGCAGCCCTTTGCAGGCACGAAAATAATCTAGGGCAATTTTTAAAAAAATGCACACCCCATACAGATCCTGTGCTTCTTTTGCAGAAGGCCTGATTCAATGGGTGTTGCCTGAAGCCCCGTTGTCTTCATTTTCAACATGTAAAACAATTAACTAACCATGGGCTCTACCTTGGAGAATTCCCATTGTCGACACTGGACTCCTCCCATGATCCAGAATTTTCATTTAAATGGTCTGGGGTGCTCTCACTAATCCCATTTCAAATGAGATGGCATTTCCTTAAGCCCTGAATTATGATTAGTCTTCCTTAGCTTTTATTTTATACATATATGTGATACGTGGCTGCTTTCAGCAGAGTTGAATTATTGTATATATATTTACAAAGTTTCATTAGAAATAGATTTGGTTACAAAGCTCAAAAAGCAATCATCCCTACGACTATTCCAAACCTCAAATTCTCCTTGGTACTTCGGCTGAAGCGTTCATTTAATGACCTCATCAGGATTTTGTATGTGTATCTGCGATTAGATTACAGACTGCCTGCAGGGGGTGGTGGGAAGTTAGCTTCTAATTTTTGTATCATATATAGAAAATACTAGGCAGTCGATGGCTAGAAGATGACCCCTAGCTTCTGTATATGTAGACTTCCTTCTCAACAATTCAACTTCATAAAAGGCAGCGGATCCGATTCGTGGCGTTTTGATAACTTTCCAGAATACTTTAGGTTCAAAATGAAAGTGGGTCTCGGAATGGCGGTCCCCGGAAATTTATCTGGATGATATGAATGTTTTCATTTTAGGGAAAAAGTCTGATATATTACATCACAGTTTTCATTATAGTCTTTACGTTCTTCATGTTTACTGGTGCCATAGAAATACTGCACAGTAGAAACACACCATGCGCCTTAGATAGAAATGGGACGTGAGGAAGCTGGATAGTCCGTGACTAACATTGTATTCGGCTCCACATTTAGGATCTTAGGTGAACTATGTTTTCCATTTTGATATTTTAGGTCTCAATGATGTATATTTTGGCTCTGACATGTCTAAGTGTCCATAGTTTTATTGCATGTTAATTTCTAGTATATCAATACACATGTGATGGCCTTTTTCATCCCTTTAGGTCTTCAGAGACTCACCTGTGTTGGCTTCATTCCACTCCAGGCTGAGATAAGGTATGCCTTTCCCTCTGCCCCAGAGCGTCATGGGATCCTGCTTATGCCCACACCCATGCTTCCTGGAAGTGCCATCTAAATAGTGCTAGTAGAGCAAGCTTTTGACCATTGGTGAGGCTAAAGAGCAATTCCCTCCCCGACTTTTATTTGAACAGTTGGTTCAGAGGGATACACTGCCCATGACCACTCAGAGGGCATCAGAGGGAGGACTGGGCTGTCAGATGCTTCTCTTGCTGTTCTTGCCTGCTCACCCCCTCTCCTTGTTTTATTCCCATCATCCCATTCTTCCATTCTCACCACCGTCACCCACCACTCTTGATTCATAGGATCACACCAAGCAAAAATGCATGAGGTCTTCCCTTTCTGAAGAATCTATGCAAAGGAATTATTAAAGTCAAGGGGAATAATGGTGAGAAAAATTCCAAGTGGTGAGCAACCTGAGGTAGGGTGCACAGTCTTTTAAACAGCTGATATTCCGGTTGAGCAAACATAAAATACACAATACACTTGTATTAATCGCCTGGTTATCTTTTAAAGGTCTTTTTGCACTGGGGAGATGGTTCAGCTTGTAAAGTGCCTTCTCTACCTGCACGGAGACCTGAGTTTAGGTCCCTAAGCACTACGTAAAAGCTTGACACGATCACTTGACTCTCAAATCCTAGCACTGGGAGTGGGCATGAAGACAAGCAGGTCTCTGTTTCTTTCTAGCCAGCCAGTCTTGTCAATTGAACTTAGGGTTCACTGGGGGAGCTTTGTCTCAAAAGATAAAGTGGAGAATGATATTGGGAGCCAAATGACTTCAAGCCCTGGCTTCCATATGCATATTCACATCTTCATGCACTTACATGCATGTGTGCACACATGTGTGCGTGGTGCACACACACATACACCACCCACAAGGTCTTTTTGCTGTTTGGATCTAGTCCTAGGTAAGACTATTGTACTGAACTCGGTATGTGTTAGGCTTAAGCCAATCAACATCTTTCTCTTTGAAATGCCACTTACTTGTTCAGTAAACAAGGTAAGCCATTTGCCCTCTTTGAAATAAGATGGGGCCACAGAAGAAAAGTCCTCTGTGTATTGCCTAAGGACATTCTTTCTTCCATGACAAAGATTCTGTGCATCTTTCTTTGGGGGATTGGGTGGTCCTATAGAGTAGGCCAGATAGGGGTTATGCATTTTCACATTACAGGGAAGCAACAGGAATTTTAATCTAACCTTATCTCCCCCCTCAATATATATTTATATATATTACACGCTTTAATTTTAATTAAGTATTATAATATGATATATGATGGTTTTTTACTGATGTCACCAGAATCCTAGACTCATAATGAATGATCCTACTGGTCATTAACTAATTTTCTTATTTCTCAGATAAGCCAGTGTTGTCTTTGAGATGTCAAGTGATGGCCTATCAGCTGTCACCTGGTAGGGCACTGGCCTAGACCTCTAGACTCTGACTTACTTGTGCACAAAAGAGTGCCTGTAGTACTCACCTTCTGTTGCAGACGTGCTGGTCCATGCTGACACAGTCTGGCTGTCGGCTTAAGACCTTCTGCATGTAATAAAACTCTAAGGCTAACTATGGGTCCAGTTCACAAATATACAGGATGAACAGTAAATGCATCTGAAAAGTTGTGGAATTCACTCTGGGTAATACTTTTTTTTTTTAAACTTTAAAATATAGGCTATAAACGCAATTTTTATGTCCCACCAACTTCGTGATTTCCAATTAATATTTCTAAAGATAATCCAATCAAATGAGACAAATAGAGAGTTATCAACTACCAGGAAACACATAAATAGTGATACCAGTGGAACAACCAGGACTTAGAGGAGTTCCCCGTTTTGGCAGACATAGATGATGCACTAAGCACTGCACTTCTAGCTGTTTTACTTGGAGTAAAATTAACAGCCTAAGTGACTCCTAGTCTGGATAATGCTCCAGGGTCATTGGTACTTACATTGCCCATCCTTGGCATTCTGTCTTGGAAGGTCTGCGTTCCAACTCAGCCTTTCGTGAGGCGTGGTTCTCTCAGAAGTTGGTAATTCGAGGGCTATAGATTGAATGCTTGTGTTCCCTGAGAGCCTCCCACTCCCATCCCCCCAATGTGGCATTTGGATTGGGGGCATTTAGGAGGAAGTCTTAGGGCACGAATGGCCCCCAGAGAGTGCCTTGTCCTAGAGAGGACTGTAGGCGTCGACCTTTTCCAAACCTACTTTATTTGAGATTCTTTACTGCTTACACCTCCCTTCCAACCCACCTACCCTAGACAGGAGAGAAAAGAGGTTAACAGGAACAGGAGACGTAGGCCTTTCTTGGACTCGGTTCCTGGGAGCGATTCCCCTGGCATAGTCAGCAGGATTTCAGCAGACCAGCAATTCAACCAAAGTTGCTGCTGGAACCTGGAACAGCAGCCGGAACCTGGAGCCCCAAAGTGTTCTCTGGAGCAGTTTTCTCTAGGAGTGTCTCGAAGTGGTGATGAACAGTCAAACAATATCAGGACCCCAAAATCCCCAGCCTCCTGTTGTGGGCTCATATATATAAAACCCCTCTCAAAGTCTGTAGTTCTGTGTCTCAGCTGGCAAAACCCAAGCCCCTGTACGATGAGGTGGTTTGTCTTCTAGTGGATAAACGTCATCTGATCTCTCGCAAGTCTGTTCCCCATCCCCCACTTGGGATCAAAACAAAAACGTGCACATTCACCACAAAGGAGAGTGCCTGTGTGACACCACCAGCAGGGACAAGTGTGCAAGACCTTTGGTCTAGATGCTCCAGCCTCCAGAGCTGTGGGACCTATAGTGATGCTGTGTCTGGGCAGCAGCTTTACTTATTTTGCTGGCTCCACTGACAGGCTCCGTAGCCTCTGGTTCCAACTGTAACCCTGCTGCTGCTTAAGTAAAGGAAGAGAGCAAACATTCAAAATGTTGTCAAGCCCAATTTCAGCCCTGCCCTGTAGAGTCCTAGTGCATAGGGGGCTCTTGCTGTGATGAACCCCTCCTTAGCATCCTCCAGAAAAGCCAAGGGGCTCTGTTCATCAGTTAAGCTGTCACAGTGGAGAAGGGTAATGGGAACAGTAGGCGAAAGATTTAATAGCAACAGTATTTGAAGCCCAGTCTTTGTTTTGTTTTGGAATGGGGTTCTTACTGTGACATCCAAACTGGCCAGTGACTCCTGGGCTCGGGTGACCTTTCTGTCCCCCCTTCTTGGGAACTGGAGCAGCTATTGGCATGTATCACTACACCTAAATTAAAAGCTTTATTAAGTTAAAGATAAATAAACAATAAAAAAGTAATCAGATGTGGTGGGGAGCATCTGTAATACCAGGAGCCAGGATATGGAGGCTGTCATGAGTCCCAGGGGGAACCTGGGCTACACTGTAAGTTTCTGGCGATCCTAGGTTATAGTGTAAGACTATGTCTACAAACAAACAAACAAACAAAAAAGAATCATTCTGCTAAAGACTGAACAGCACTTCATTCTGACATTTCTGAGAGGGAAGAAATGAATCACCACTAGACATTAAACTCTAGAAACTATTAACCCCCAAAGATGATAAAAATTAAAGGGCGTTTCTTTTACCTAAGAGTTCATATGGTTAAGATCTATTTAAAGTGATCGTGGCTGCACCTTGATTATCCTTTGAAAATATTTTTAAAAATCCACGTTGTCCATAATCACCCAAACCAGTCAGGCTATTGGTTTATTTAGCTTGATTCACTGATTCAGATGAATTGTTTGGCAAGGACGCATCCAAAGGAAATGGGTTTCTCGACAGCAGCACAGCTGATACTGAAGTGAACCTGTTAAAAAGACAATCACTGGGGCAGCTGGAGCCAGTTGGAGCCAGCGCTGTATGTGAGGACGATTTGCTTGAAGCAAATCAGAGGATCCGATTGTATAAGAAACAAGAGAAATGGGCAAAGAGGAGGGGACAAACAATGGTGATGGGTCAGGAGGACGGGGTGTCGTGAGGCCTGGCCATTTATCACGTGAAATATTGGGCTGAGTTGAGGTTGAATCATATTGGACATCATAGAGGCCCCATCCTTACTCCCTGAACCTTGGGTGATCTTTAGACATTACCATTAATTATTTAGACTCAGAAGGCTGCAAAAAACCATCTTGATTCATTGGCAAAGTGACAAGCATATGGTGAGTTTTGCAAACCCCTAGTTTTCTGTTGAGAGGAGGCTAACATTCATTTCTTACAAACCCTGCAGGGAATTTCCAAGCCAGCCATTGTTAACATAGCTCAACATCAAAGTTGGGAAGCTTGGAGTCTTTTTGGCAAAAGGAGTTAGATACCAATGAGTAGCTTTAAGGGAAGTTTTGAGGCTGGCCACATTTCTCGCAAAGAGCTACAGCGTATCAGACAAGCCAGAGTATCTGGCAACTTGACTGACTGATGGACTGTCAAGGTGGCAGGGCTTTTCAGTGGGTCCCACAGGGTGGCGCTTAGAATCTGGTGTTCGCCGCAGTGCTAGGCTCTCACCTTGGTTCAGACAAGAGTCCTGCTTCAGACTCCCTGAGCATGCGCCTTGATCCTGCCCAGCTCTGAGATGCCTGAGGAGTGTAAACAGCTCACCCGCTTCTGATGCACGGGTGTTGGAGAGCCCCTCCTTACCCCACTAGACAATAATTCATGTCTTGCTCTCCTCCCCTCTTCGTCAGCCCTAAGACCTCCTCGTAGCTCCATCAGCAAGGCACGATCATGTTGGAATTTTGTTTATTATAAAAGTTTATCGAAGGGCAGTTTACACAGCTTAGTCTCTCGTGGTAATTACAGAATACATAAACAGAAAATTCTTGAGACAAGGGGAAAAAAAAAGGATGTTGAGAACGGCCACAAAGAGCAAATGATGATTCTATCCATGAAGCTGAATGGGAAGGTGAGGGAAGCGGGTCCTCAAGGCTGCGCCACGTGCCCTTCAGCTGGCTGAGAAGCAGGGAGGCGAGTGTGAGCAGACCTGGAGGACCAGGCAGTGTAGATAAGTAGTGTACTTTCCAATGGGATGGTCAATCCAGGAATGTTCGCAGGCCGCTAGACCTCTACTACCCGGGAACTCAACCTCTCCTTTGAGATGTTGCCTAGGAGGTTTCAACGTGCTGCTGGCAAAACCCATCCATAAGTTTATACCAGAAAAAGAAGCATTGGTCATATCTTAAGAGAATTGGTCACGTTTTAAGAGACCCGCCTTGTTTAAAATAACATTTATATGACCGAAATCATTTGGGCTGCAGGTAAACCATTTTCTTTCTGTACTCAGGAAGAGTGAAACACTAAAAATCAAACATCTCTTCTCACAGGAAAAGTGTATCTGCACCGTGGCTATGGAAATCATCCTTCCTTTCCCAAGTGCTGCAATCCCAGTGTTGTTTCTGTTGTCATCAGGTGTTATTGTTTCAGTATGAAAGCACTTGTCGGGCACTCCCAAGTGTGAACCCATATTTTGCATCCCTTCACATTGTGTGTGTGTGTGTGTGTGTGTGTGTGTGTGTGTGTGTGTCTTACCTTTGTACCAGAACATTCTAGAAAATGCTAGTGACTTCCGAGAGCAGGATGTCCACCTAAGGTAAAGCTCCACTGTCTGTTTCTCAGCCACGCCTTATCTGTCCTGCTGAATGGGGCATAGGGCCATGGCCACAATGTTGACTTGGTTTCCCAGGAACAAACTCATTTACTTCTCCTCTGGGGACGCCTCCTTCTGGCCAGTACTGAGCAACCGAGGCATCACAAGACCTTAAGATGCAAAACTATGGGGGCTAGCAGGGAGGCTGTAAGGAATCTGCCACCATCCCTTAGAGCCTGCCTCTTCTGCTTGTCCAGGGCGGGCTGTTTTACCCAGAAGCCCATTTGTCTCTGGAGAAATCTGTTCTCCCCTTGGGACTACGTCCAGTTGTCATTACCACTATACTCCTGAGATTCGTTCCTTCCCACACGTCCTTCTCCAGAGTGCAGTCTTAGGAGGCAAAGCAGCGCTTTCTCTAATTTTACCACCATCTACCAAGGTACTTGGTCCATTGCAGATCTTCTGGAAATGCTTGCTGAGTTAATTGAAAGCTGGGATTTGGAAATAAAAATAGACTCCAGGGTCACTAATATAATAGGATGCCACAAGAGTGCCTGGTGCTTAAATGGGCGAAAAGATAAAAGAAAAGGAGCAATTAGTTAAGAATAGAGTCACTGCAAACCCTGAATGGCGTGTGCGTGCATACGTGTATGCGCTCATACATGTTCCTGTGTGTGTGCGCGTGCGTGCGTGTGTGCACTCATGTTCCTGTGCGCGCGTGTGTGCATGCGTGCATGTAGCTGGGCTAGCATGGGATACCATGACCAGTTAGAGGGCTAGAAGAACTGGGAGGCCAATGTTTTAGAGTTGGGAAGAGGAGTTTTAAGAATGGAAAATTAATCTACCACGCCAGATCCAGGCTCTGCACGCATGCGCTCCCACTGACCTCCACAACACAACAACTCAGCTGCCTGCCTCTCTCCTTCCCTCTGCTCCCTGGATTGCTTCCGCTTCTGGAAGCATGCTTAGCGATCCTCCCCTCCCTTGGCCCCACCTGCATACCAGGTACCTGCCATCTCTCTGCTCCAGATATGTCTCTGCTCCTTAGAGCTACAGCTTCTGACTTCTTTCCCCCAAAATAATCCCTCCCTATCGTTTCAGTGAGGGCTCCTGCCTTACTCTCTCTTCCAGCCCCTTGCTTATTTCCTTCACAGAACCGGCCAGGTTTTAATTCTGTTCGTGCTTCCAATCTCTGCCCTTCGTGTGTGAACCCACCAAGAGAAAACGCCTAGGAATAAAAGGCACATGGAATCTGCTTCCTGGCTACACTGTGCCCTTCTGAGCCACTCTCTCCTGTTTCCCTGCCAGGTGGAACCCTTTGTCACTCCCTGTCACTGACTTTTCAGTGCCACCCCTCACTAACTACTCTGCCAGAAGAGGGTTGTTCCAGATCAGCTCTCTCGGTTTGAGACAAAGGCTCTTCTTGCCCACAGATCGTGCTGTCTGTGTCTCCCCCTCCCCCCTTTAAGAAAGGCAAAGTGCAAGGCACAGATCCCAGGAAGGCTTCAGCCCCAGGGAGATTCGTGTGCAGAGGGTGTCTGACAGGATGGGTTCAGGGCTTCTCTGAGCTCTGGAAATAGGAGTCCTCGGCTGAGTTGCCTCTCTTCAGCAGCTCTGTGGGGCGCATGTAAAATCTCTGCAAACAGCCCCAGCGTGCTTATAAAACCTCAGGTCACTGACAATTGCAGTGCTCATTTGCTGTGGCCAATTTAGCGCTAATAAGCTGAAACTGAGCTTTGGAGCTTTGTTTCCATGGCACGCAAACTCCCTTTAGAAACACAGTTCCCGAGCAGAGATTGCAACCTAATAGACGTTCCCTTCCTCCATTGTGTACACTGACTTATAGCTCATTTCGGAAACACTTCTCCCTTTGCTGAACTTAATGAACAGCTGTCATTTTTGTCAGTGAGCTCCACAGGGGGGGTCGGGGTGGAGGGGAACGCCATCCACCTGTGCATAGATGGGTACACCGTCCCCCTTACCCTCCCCACCGACTCCAGCCTTCCCTCTGTCTGGGCAGTACAGGGAGGAACTGCCTCGAGTCGGGAAATCTGCTCCTCCATACCCAGGCTCTTCTGTTTGCAAGCCACACCTATGACAGGAACCACTGTGGCAGGTCCCCAGCCCAGGCAGGGCTCAGGGCTCTCCCCTCCGAGGAGGACTTCTACAGGCCTGGCCTCCTCGCTGGGGCTCACCCAGTGCTGTGCAGATGGCAGCCACTCACCTCTGCCAGGAAGGAGCCCTCTTGGGAGCTGCCATCCCTTCCAGTAAGGATATGACACTCCTCCGTTTGTGACTTGGTTCTCCGTGACTTGGAGTTTCAAGCTCAGTTCTCAGTGAAAGAACTGATTAAGCACAGGCTCTCATAACTTTCTCCCATTTGGAACAAAGTGGACAGGGCATCTTTTTTTTTTTTTTTTTTTTTTTTTTTTTTTGTCCTAAGCACAAACATCCCTGACTCCCTTCAGGCAGTTCTGTGGGTTTAGGAGCTTCTGGTGTCTCCATGGCGACCAGCCCCAAGTTCCTCTGTAAACACTGGCCCCAGATAAGAGGTACCTTGTGTTCCCTCCACTTTATTTGAGCCTTGAGGACAGAAAGGGAAGGAGAGACCCCCAAATCCAACGCAAGCAACACTTGAGCAAAAGTCTGGCAGGCACATGGCTCCCCACTCTCAAGGGATGGTTAGGGAGTGCAGATGTCTAATTGTCCCCGACATGCCAAGAGGCCATTAGGAGCTTGCTTCTACCTTGGAAGTTCTGCCAGAAAAAAAAAATCTCTCTGGTTCTGGGCAGAGACACTTTAGAGACACCTCTTGGGCCAAGTTTCTTTCATTACATTCAACTGAAACTCAGGAGAGAGTGAAGCGTGATACAGCTGGAGGAGGGGGGAGGGGAGGGGGGAGGGGGCAGGGGAGGGAGGAGGGGGCAGGGGAGGGAGGAGGGGGCAGGGAGGGGAGCATGTCATGGGAAAAAATCAACAGAGAGCCCAGCTCTACTGCCTCAGCTCCCCTCATATATCATCACCACCCACAGCTTTACCTTAGGGCTCAGAAAGGCAGCCACAGGCCCAGAGCCCAGGCCAGTCACCTGGTATATTTGGTACAGGGACAGTGGCTGGGTGCCACGGTGGCTCATAAACTCTGTGAGACAGAGGGCGAGAGACAGAAAGAAGACAGAGGGAAGGAGTAAAATGGCGGTAGGCTGGTTTCCAGGGTCACCTTTTGCTCGTCTTTACTTTTGCTTTGCCTCTTGCCTGCAGTAGAATAGTGGCGTAATGAGCAGAGTACAAAACAAACAAACAAACAAACAAACAAACAAACAAAACCCCAAACCCCCCCCCCCCAAAAAAAAGCCCTATAAGATACAAAGCAAGCTAGATCAAATGACCAGGTGCAGTGATTGGCAGCGGGCCAACTCCGGCAGGTGCTTTGCCTTCCTGGCTTGAGCCCCATGCCCTTGCCTCTCTTTTGTCCCTCACCACTGGTGGAGCCCAGTGCTTGCTGGAACACACGTTGCCTTCTTTCCCAATAAATAACAGCATGGACCATGTTTGTTGCTGACCCCAAAGGCTTGGTGGCCAGATCTCTCGAGCTGGGTGTCCTGTCCCTGACCCTATGGAGGTGTCTCTGGATCATTAGCCCTTCCCATGAGGAGGACACATCATCACTCGGGGTTTGCAAAACACGAAGGTTCTACACTGCTACTCTCCAGGCTATCTTGCCAATCAGTGTTGTCTTGTTTAAAAACCAAAACTAAAAGTATATCCCAAATAAGCACACACACACACACACACACACACACACACGCAACAAAAAACAAGTCTGGTTGAACAAGAAGTTGGTTGGGAGGACGGTGTGTTGCTAGCTCCTTTGGCCAATGGTAGGAGTGTCACACAGCCAAAGTATTTCCACATTTGTGTTTCATCTTTTCCTCCATCCTGACCCATTGGCTCCAGAAACATGGTGACAGCAATCCAACCCTCAGGAGAATCTGGTGGTGAAAACGGGCTGTGAGGGGGATGCACTAACGTGTCCTAGAGAAGGAAATCACCCCGTCCTCCGACGTCGTCACAGGGAGCCAGGGATTCAGAAGTTCCTAGAGACAAAGCGCGGCTTCCTTTAAAGCCACGTGGTTGGAGATAATTCACTTTAGGAACATCTATTTAAAAAGATGTGGCCTTTGGCAAAATGACAACAGCCCAAGGGGCTGGAGGGCGTCTGCGAGGGCAGGAGTCCACACGGTTGAAGTAGAAGGGATCTGGTTTTTTTTCTGAGCAACCCTTGCCAGGTGAACACAGAAAGGATCCAAAAGTCGAGAGAGAAGAAAAGAAAAATTAAAGGACGGTCCTTCTAAGCATTGGGATTGTTCAGTTACCCAATTCAGGTTTAATGAGTTAACACCGCCTACTCAAAGATGAGTCAAATATTCCATATATATATATATATATATATATATATATATATATATCTCCATAATGGATATAATCCATAACTATATGGTTTTTTTCTCAAGTTCAAATCTAAACCTTCCAACAGCTGGATTTAAATCCACACCTGTCTAACTGCTAATGGAAGAAGCACCTTCACCTCTCAAGCAGCTTTGCTGGGGCAGTGACAGTCCCACCACGTCATCTTGCCTCTGCCTACATGCCTCACCAGCAACACCCCTGATCCCTTTGAATGTAACATTTAGATTAGGCTTGGGCCCCCGCTGCCCCCCCCCCACTCCCACATCATGAGCTTTGCCTGTTTAGTTTTCCTGAGCTACCTTAGGCACATTCACTCTAGAACCATGTGACCTCAGTGGCCACAGAGTAGGTTTTACTGACTGCTCTGTTTATTCTGTTCGGCTCAGCCGTGGACAGTACATCTCCCAATTACTCTCAGCCTCACACAGAGTGAGTGGGCTGCCCCCGGGGTAGAAGGGTGTGATGCTTGCATGCCTCATTTTAAGTGGTCTAAGCTCACTGGTAGTACTTGCTTTCTATACTACAACCACTACCCCAGTACGCTGAGGGGCCTGCATCCAGAACACTCTACATGTCCTTTATTTTTGGCTTTTGGTGAGGCACCCTTCTTGGATCCATGGGGTGCAGGCCCAGGTCTCTCCTTTCTTACCCTGAACCTCACTGAAAAGTATCCGCATTGCTGCCTGGTCCTTTTAGCGCACCAAACAGCACCCTCCCTTCTCCAGCTGAGGATGTTTGGCTGTGCCTTTCTGTACAAAGCAGCTAAGTGAGGGGGGAAAAAAACCGGCATAGACGGGACACGGATCAGATCGCTGCTTCAGATGAGGTCTTCATGGGCAGCGCAGAGGGACAGACAGCATCAGCAAGGCATTACCAACCTGGCTGCTTTAACTTTGACAATGATCCTCGGCTTAGACCCCGAGCCTTAGGACATTCAAGGACTCAGTTTGTCTTTCACTGCCCTCTGCTGGTTGATATGGGGATTTAAAAAAATCAAAGAACTGAATTGATTGAGAAATACACAGGGGGACAACTGCTCTGATATCTGCGGGGGGACTTGGTAAGGCTGGGGCAAAACTTATATTTTATGGAGGACCAAAGTGATGGTCGTAAACCTTAAAGCCACTGAGTTTGAACTAGTAGCAGGGGAACAACTGGTTCAGCCACATCTGCAGCCTGGCTGCCATCTGGTGCTGAATTTTTCCTGTCCATGCTCAGGTACCTTCTTTACTGCCCAGAGACAAGGGGAGATGGTAAACAAAGGTGCACAAGTCCTTTAAACATGGGGGCTCCACGAAGATGAAAGAGCCATAGGAGCCTGAGGGCCTGCTGCCATATTACAGCCACAGTCGCCTTTTAGTGTCACCCAGAAATGAAAGGCCCATTCTTTCTTTCTAAACTGTGAAGGGCCAGCCTCTTCTGATTTAGACCGAGAGTGCAGGTTTCATTTCTTGGGTCACTTTGTGTCCTGAAAGACCATCCTGGTAGTGAAATGGGTGCCAGCATTTATTTTTACTGTAGACACGAGGACCAGGGATGCGAGTGTCTCCCGGACACACAGGGCACGGGGATGCCTTACATCTTATACCCGTCGTTCATGAGAGCGGCAGTCAGGGAACGCCTGGCAATACTAACCCTTACAGGTGTCAAGTGGCCAGTAAGGAAGCGAATGGGAGGTAAGCTCTTAGAAAAGAGAAGAGCCATGTGTATCCAAGAGAGGTGGGATTTAAATAAACAAAGCAAGACAGAACACAGAGGCGGCTATGGGGCCACGCGAGAGCTGTGCGCAAGGCCCGTGTGCAGAACAGAGCCAAGGTAGGGAGGTGGAGGCCCAGGGAAGGCCAGCTCTGCTCAGCAGTCGTCCTGGCTCCGAGGCCGGAGCGTAGCTTGTGGGGAGTTTGGAACCGGGTACTTCTCAAAAGGTTGCCAGATCCTCTTGTTCCCATGACGTAAAGAAAAGTGTGGAAACTTTCTGTCTGGGACAGGATCCAGGCACTCGAAGTCCTTGCCAGCACTGTGAATGCTCGTCTGTATCTTTGAAAGGGAGTTAAATAAATGCAAGTTTTAATAGTCTCTCTCTCTCTCATCACTGGCCACTGTGGTAGGCACCTCCCAGGCACTGTCTCATTTACTTGCCAGGACCCTGTAGGCCAGGCACGATTACCTCCCTCATCTGTGGTGGAGGGACTTTAATGTCTGGTGACACACACGTGCACTAGCTAGCTACGTGTCTAAGTTTTAAACGCAAACTGTAAGAATTTTGTGTCCCTTCATGCCATACCCCTGTTGTAAATGGCAATCCATTTGGTCTTCAGACATCAGCCCCTGTGTAAAATGGATCTTTTTTTTACCCTACTATGAGGCAACAAGATGAGCCTTCAGAATTCCTCTGAGTGTTCCTAGGACACTTAGGTAAGTCTAACAAGTCCCTTCTCCCCTAAAAGATAAATGTGCTAGTGAAAACAGCTTAGCTTTCTAAGGAAAAAGAATATACATGCAGTACCCAACATGTCCACGTGGTGGCGGTATTTCACCAGTGATTTTCATAGTTTTTTGTTTGTTTGCTTCTTTGTTTTTTGGTTTTTTTTTGTGAGTAAGAAAGTTTGGGAAAGCAGAATGCTGAAGAGGCTTTTGTGTGGACAGAGACACTTTCAGTTCTAGATTTTATTAAGCAATGGGGATAAAACGGATGGCCTACTAAAATTTGACCCCTGTTTTCAACAGTATTTAGTTCATTGTTCAAAACTGGTGATGCTACAGAGACAACTTAGAAGTCTATCTGCATTTGGGGTGAGCTTTCCCTTAAGGCTAATGGAGTGCCACCTAGAAGGAGACTTTAGTGTGGGGGCTTAGGGCAGAGCGTCCTATAAGGAGAGGGAGTGCGAACTTCGGTGTAAGTATAAATTAAATCCTGATCCTTTACAATTAGATGAAAACTCCCCGGGACAGTGTGAAAGCCTTCTCTTCAGATAGCCATCCAGACCTCACCCAGGCATTCCTCTTTCTGCCTTTAACTTTATATTCCCTGTCCCGAAAGCCTTTGAAGAGGTTGTTTTAATATTTGTTGTGCTAGTGAAAGGGGCTTGATTTTAGCCCCTATTCGCATTGCATTTCCAGGCCAAACAGCGAAATGATTGATGTTTTCGCATCACCCCCTTCTAAGGACCTTGACTCCACTTTGTTTTATGGCCAGCACTGAAACCTGGTGCTCCTGACCCCGGAGAAGGGGACTGACTTATTTATCTTCTCGGAGGTTTCATTAAAGTGCGATTCGTCTCTGCAAACAGTCTCTCCTAAACACGCTCTCTGGTTACACAAAGTGTTTTGCCTGTCCAGCTAAACCATATTTTTAAGGGGACATTTTCAAACAAGTGCGCTAAGGAACTCATGCACCCAGAGGGGGAAGAAATACAGCCCAGTGCGCAGCGTCTAGAAGCAAAGTTGCCTCCTAATAAATACACGTTGGGATCCTACAGGCGTGGGAGGTCCGCTCATATTTGTGGGAGCTAACAGCATGGATTCCGAGGGAACTCGGAGCACAGACACTTAAAATAACACCAGCAAAGCCACACTAACCGCAGCGCCCTCAACACGCTGCCTTGAGCATGGTGCAATTTTTATTAGGTGACGTTTTATATGTTAAAGCCAGAAAACTAAAACAATGAAATGGGGCAAAACTTGGGATAACCCCCTGTAAATATTTAATGAGAAACAAAGCTGAGACAGACAGTCATTCATCTCTGTTGATAACAAAGAGTGTCTACGGAGGCTCTCCCCCGGTGGACAGATCTCCTGAGATGCTCACCCAGGCTGTGGCTAACTCCGACACTCTGACACTCTCCACGTGACACACTGACACTTTCCACGTGACACACTGAACTCTCCATGTCTATCTGGATGGCAGCTTGGTCCCCAGCGTCCCTCTGGAAGGGAAGTGGGTTATGTTTCCTGAGCAGGGTTATCTTTACTTACTCATGTCCAGGTCAGCAGAAAAAAAGCACACTGTATTAAAATGTGACGGGGCCATCATGCCGTCTGCATCCCCAGGCTGGGTTTCTGTCCTCGGATCCCGCCTGCTCCCATCCACCAACCCCCTGCCCTCCTAGGGAATCCTAGCGTGGCAGCTGCCAAGCGTTCAGAAGTGGGTGACCTGCGAACCGCTTACAGTCACAGCCTGTGTCAAGGACAAAGAAATGCTGACTTCATATCCCTTTGCCGTTACACTGAGAAACCCTGAGGTCACTCTGAGGAAATGGCTGGTGTGGCCTCCGTCACCTTCTCTCTCGGTCTTCTTTGCTGACTACTAAGACTCCCAGAGTGTCTTTTGTTTATCAAGTGGATGGGACCTTTCCAGGATCTTTCTGGAATAAACTCTTACCAGCCTGATTCTCAGACAGAGTATGAACTTAGAACACTGAAATATGAAGAAGAAATATAGATAGCTCAGCTCCATTCACCCGCTGAGTGCCCGAGAGCGAAGGCGGCTCTAACATGTGTGCTTATACTTTGCCAGATGTGAAGTGCAGTATTTTGTATTTTAGGTTACTCCCCCCCCGTTTTTTTGGGGGGGCACTTATTTACTTTTCTTATGACCATTTGATGGGCATTATCAGTAAGTGGAAAGAATTAGCCTTTACGGATTCTGTGGTGGATGATGGGTGTGGTAGATGTGTTTAACTTGATTGTACCATGACCCACGTATTGCCGGTTAGTGAGTGATAGCACTGGGGCCAATGTCTTCATCTTTCAATAGTAATCATTGTATCCTAGCACAATCACTTGATATATCTATTTAAAAATGTAATTGTAAACAAAGCACTCCCTTCCCCCCCCCTCTCTCTCTCACACACACACACACACACACACAAACACACACACACTCACACACACACACTCACACACACTCACACATACACTCACACACACACACACACACACACACACACTCCTTAGAGCAGATTTACCCCTGTGCTCTTAACCACTGCTGTATTTTCTTTGCTCACAGCTTTCACTAAATAACTAGAGACGGCCATCAGACAATACATTCTCTTTGACACTCCTTCCAGTCTCCTGCAAGATGTAGCACAGCGCTGGTTGCCCCTGAGAAACTTAAGACACTTTTGTTTGTTGTGGGCTGTGGCTTAAATTGCCTCCTGACTTCTTTTTCCTAAGTAGCTGTAGCCGATAATGGTAAGAAACAATGAGATTGCTGTGCTGAATACACCGCTTTAAAATATATTTTCACCACCCCAATTCCCTTTTGAAATAACGTTTCTGTTCGCAATTAAATAAGGAGTTTAAGAGGGAGTGTCATAGCGTCTATAAATAAGCCTGAGAACATCATTTATAAAGAACCATATTTTTACAATCTCATCTCCACTAAACAAAACAATATTATCTGGCACCTGTACACTGGATGTTTCATGTAGTTCTTAGTGTGGAATTTCCTCTCTTCTTTTGAGATTGAAGATAATTACTGAATGTGATAGAAACTTTATAGCCATTAAAAATAGAACAGAAAAATATTACCAGACGGCAAGTTGTTCAAAATAAATAAGAAACAGGACTGGGGCTCTGTCTGAACACCGACAGGGTTGCCTGCTCTAACGGGGTGCAGGTTTCTTTTCTCTTGTTTCTGTAAAAGAATTGGGAAGAGGTTAGGAAAGTGTGAAACTCTTGCTTAATTTTGTGAAAACTATGGGACTAAACCCCGAAGTTTTGAAACACCGTAACCTTTCTCATCTTTCCCAAGCTGTTTCACAGTGCCACTTAGGTTAGTTAAATACAAGGATCATCGTCCAAAATTACCCCAGTGAAGAGATAGTGCACAGGCCCCTTGGCTTGTTTTCACTCATGAAGGGCTGGCGGGCTTCTTTGGTGTTGGCTGAGAAGGACAATGGTGGCAATTAAATCAACACACGTGGGTGCCATTTCCACCAAAGTCGGCTGTGGCTTTCAGAAATCTCTTTCCTTCCCTTCAGTGACAAAAGTCTTAGGTTAAAAAAAAAAAAGTGGATGGCAAATATGCAAGATCTTTTGTGATTCGAATGTGAATTAGGACAGCTTCGATCTCTTCAAATTTGTCTTTCTGTGCTTCAGAAACTGTCTGGCAGAATTATTTTACCTGATCTTACCTAAGCAGAGAACCGTATCTGCAGGCCTTTGTGTGGGACCATAATACTGTGATTTCAGAGTGGGCAGATGGAGCTAAAGCCTGGGTCCTGTCAGGTTTAAAGTGAAAATTATTCCTTTTGCTTAGAGCCAATGAGCCTCCAGCTTATGAGGTCTCAAATTCACTCAAAGCACGAGGCACAGGCTTCCACCAAGCAGCTGTGTTCTGACCAGCAGTTTGGGGGCTTTCGGTTTATGCCAAGTTTACGGGCAATGTAAATGCTACATGTCACGAAAGCCTTCAAGCGTCGGGGCTCGCCCCTTCTGATAGGGATGCTGGGATGCGGTACCTCCTGGAGACACGGTGGGTGTTGCACAGCTGTTGCGTGAGACCCTGAACTCAGGCTACGGGTGTCAAATATCCTAAATGATTTAGGCACATGGATCTCTTCTCACTCCCCTCTCCCCCCCCCCCCCCGCCCCATCACAGTCATACCTTGCACTATTAATTTATTCCTACGTCACTGATGAGGGGACAGAAGCGCAGAGACCCGATGATATTCAGGAGCTTCCCACACATCACTTCTGACCTGTATCCTTCAATAAAGAAGAACTTCATCATCAAAAACTGTAGTACTGCGTATCCTGTTTGTGTCTGCCAGACCTCACTGAGCATCCTCCATGCTTTCTCCTTCTGAGAAGACCCCCTAACCAGAATTTTGTTTAATTTTGCTTATCCTAGACCTGTCACATTTATTCTTCCCCCCAAAAAAATGTTTTACAAAATTATCAGTGGTATGTGAGTGTGCGTATCACCTACCATCCACTAGTGAGGTCGGGATAGCTTTGTGGAGTCATTTCTCTCCATGGATGAACTCAAGTCTGTCAGGCATTATCTAGAAAAGACTCACCCACCGAGTCATCTTGCTGACCCCCGAGTTTCTACGTATAACTGATCTTTTTTTTTTTTTTTCTGTCCCCGCCCCATAACTGATCTTGCTATTCTGCAGCAAACACATTGGAAATAACCAAATGCTAGATCATTTCAAGATGGCGGATGAATAGCGCAGGGACAGCTGATGTGACAAGGCAGGTAGGGATGCTAGTGACCAACTCTAGCTGGTTAAATTTAAGGGACCTGCAGAAGGTGTTACAAGAATTAAGAACCTTTCCTAAACGAGTATTTGCCATTGGATGCAGCTGGGGGCTATTACTGATGCTAAGGGCGAGGGCCAGGTCCAACAAGCCATCGGCGTTGCTTGCCTCCTTGCCCTCGGCAGGCATGCGCAGAGTACAGCGCAAACCTTGTCTGACCCCGCCTACTTATTTCTACAGCCTTTCTGGGAAACGGGGCCCTTGCTATGAACGAGAGTGATAAAGAATCGCCAGAACCTTCTGGGGCAACTATGTGGCCTCGGGATTCGAGTCTCTCATTCCAAGCAGGGTTGTCAGGGAACAGCCGCTCAGTTTGGGAACACTTTGTAAAACCAGTACTAGCCAGACTATGTTCTCAAGAACTCGATTCTGCCGCTGATAAAACTCACAGATCATCCACTGATGTCGGAGGCGCTGCCCACGGGGTTGTGAAATGGAAAATGGCTCTAGGAATTTTGCCGAATAAGTATAGTAGGTGCAGATCCTGGGGAGGGGGGGCGGGGAGAGAAATAGAGGGGAGAAGAGACGTGGGGTGAAGGGTGGGATGAGGGGGTGGGCCTTTGAATAATTGCCGGGGCTTTCAAGAAAATGTTAGCATTTATCTTCCTGCAAGGTTTGCCTCGCCGAAGCTGAGCTGTTTTGCTCTGGCCAATGAGATATTGATGGAGCGCTGAACTCTGTGATAAATGTTAACTTTTTAATGCGCACTGTGTCCCAGAGGCAAGGCCTATGTGGGCGATTGAGAGAAGCAGGCTCAACGAGCCGCTGCTCAAAATTCCAGGAGGTTAATCGGCAAATCAGCCTGGAAATGGGGGGGGGGGGGGAGAAGTTGGGAGGTGGAGTGGGGGGAAGGACCAGCTGCGCATCTACTCTACTCTGGCTTTTCTCAACAACCCAAGGCATCTGGGCACCATCTTCATGCACAAATAGCCCGTTTCTCAACTTCTCTGGGGTTTCGGCTGACGGGACCATTTGCTTTTTATTATTATTAATGGCGTCCTCTTTTCTGACAGGCTCCAGACAGCCTCGCCAGTTCAGGTCACCAAGGTGGACAGGGTAGTAGGGGGTCTTCAGCCCGCCCTCTGCCGGACACTAAGCTGGAAGGGCATGGCAACCTTTCGTTTTCCTGCCTCCAGTTGTGCCTAGGAACAGCTACAGTGGTGACAGAGTTTTGGAGATCCACACTGAGATCTGTAAAGGATCTAAAGTTACAGAGCACATACTTTCTCAAATGTAGCCGCAGGTCATACTCAAGGATGCAGGGTCCACACCCAGAGACGCTGATGTCATTTGGTTTGGACCGCAGCCTGGGCATGGGATTTTTAATAAGCTACCCAGAGAATTCTATGTGCAATGGGTAGGTGGGTGGGTGGGTGGGGGGCGGCTGAGATCCATCGGCCCAACCCAAAAGTACATCCTAAAGGCTCACGGGATGGCAAGAGATGCCTCTACTTTAAATACAACCTATTGCTCTCCAACTCTCCTCTGCCAACTCCAAGACTGAAACTCTCCTCTTATTCCAAAAATAAAAGGGAGAAAGTCCAGTGGTTCTTGGGAACAAGTGAGTTTAACGAGTAAGAAGAGATTTCTTGGAGCCATAAATACAACCACACAGTGCCCACGAGGACATGGGAAGGAAAGCACATCCTACTTACACTACAGCTGTCAGTGGAGGAGCCTGGTGGAGCTAGTGCCGCAGAGGACCCTCCTGGAGGAGTGCTTTTGTGACCTAAGAGACAAAAGAACCGTACACGGGTGGGTGCACGTGTCCGGCGTCCCCCTAGCAGATGTGACACCCCTGCCAGATTGCTTTACCGCCACCCTCCTCTATCCATCACTATGAGCGTCAAGGATGAAACACATCCTAACCAATGTGGTTCTTTTCTTTACTGATTTTCCCCCCTTCAGCTTGAAAGCGAAAGTTTTCCTCAGAAAGGCAAATCTCAGTCTAATGAAGACACAGCTCAAAAGGGCCTTCCATGGCTCCCGATGGCCACGAACATTCTAGAAACGTGTGTGTAGTGTGCTGTTGTGCTTGTGTGCCGGTCCGTGAGTTTTGCAAATTTATTTCCACGTGAAGTGTGTGCATTTTAAATGATATAAACGTGCCAATTTGAAGCAAATGCGCTTACTAATTTATTTGTTAGAAGGCATTCCTTCAAGCACAGACCAAATGGGTCGAAGGGTAGGCACATCTTTTTGTAGTACGGATGGCACGTGGTGATAATAAAAGGCAGACTGACTTCAGTCAGTTTTATTACTGTTTGACGTTCTCTGTAGACAACATGACCCCTCGCTCCTTACCCCTGGGGCAGACCACTTCATCTTCGCAGCACTCTTAGATAGTCAAGGCCCCACCGTCTCACGACGGAAGTTGGATCTAACACCCGGGCTTCCTGACTCCCAGGGCAGTGCCATTCTGTGTGTAACATTGCCATGAATGATGCATTCTTCACAAAAGGGCCCAGGAACAGCAGGACAAACTTCTGCACCGGCCTGTAACGAATCGTTGCAGGGCAGTGTGGGCTGACATGAAGGACGCAGCCCACGTGTGAGCCCGTTTGGTCCTGTATGTATTAAGTTTCAGTTTCATTTCAGTCCAGAGGTCTGGGTGTCATGTGTCCCTTCAGAAAATAGAGGTGGCTTTAGTTTTAATAAGGAGGAAATTATTACTTCGCCTTATTAACAAGTAGCTTGTATCATACTGAAACATTTATTGTCTGCATTCGGCTTGAATACTGTACTCATTACGTTTTCTAATCTGTGTGATTATTACCTGTGTAATTTGATGTCTGCATCTGCTATCAGAATTCCTTCAGCCCATTATATTTCCCATCCCTTTGTTTTTTTTTTCTTTTTGGTAATAGAGGGTAAGATTGGGACATGGAAAATTGCAGCAGATTGCCTAAGGCAAACTGTAACCAGCCGGCAGCTGGATGGAGCAGAGAAGATGCGCGTTATGTGGGGGATGTGAGAAGGATGGCTTCCAGTCTGTACTCTGCCTGCTGTGAACAGCCCAGGTGGAGACGAAGTTGGCCCCCTTTCCTACGTAGGGACTGGTTATCCCCAAATTATCTACAAGAACTTGGCTTGGCGTTGCCTGCTCAGGGAAATTATTCGGATAGAATTTGTGAAGTGTAATTGGACAGTGTGCTGTTAGTAAACTGTGGCTGAGGAGCCCCAAGGTGAGGAGTGGGTACTGGGACAAAGCCAGCAAGCTTGGGGAAAGCTGTCTTTTAGGTAGACAGTAAGCTCATACACGTAAATCAAAAATAGCATCAGAAATGGTGGACACTGTCTTTCCTCTCTCTCCATTCTAAGTATGGGCGGCCATTTCATCTAGCAGATCAAAGCCCGAGAGGAGCAAGTGTGGTGACATGATACCTACTGAGGTAGGAGCCAAGTGTGGCCTTCGCTGCCACCTCCTCCCTATCACTTTGTGGGTGTGAGTCCCTCCCCAGAAGGGAAGACACCAGCCTTCAGTGTGTTATCACTCTCTCCTATTCTGTATCAGATCATGCTGGCATATATGATGCTGCACACCACATGGACTCCAGGTAGTTCTCAGTATCTGGTCCATATTGGTGGGCCGCCAATTTCAGGGCATCTTCTTGAGATTTCAGAACCCAATCTACGTTAGATAGAAAAAAAAATTTTTTTTAAATCAATTCCTTCATCTACCCCCGCCCCATGATACTGTAAATGTGTGGCGAAGGCCCGCGAGCTGCTCTGTAAGAGCACAGGGTCTACACTCAGCCAAACCTGTTTAGATGTTGCTTTGCCTTTTTCTGTCAATGTAACTTTGGGAATTTTTCGTATACTCTTTTATGCTTGACATTTTCCCCTTGTGAAGAATAGAAAGAAGGGTGGAAGGTGCCATTTAAGGATGGGCCAAGAGTGAGGGCATGTGTTAGAATAATATGCAATCTCCTCTCTCCCTCCTCCCCCCATCTCTCTCTCTCCCTTCCTTTCTCTGTTTTGAGATAAGGTCTCCCCATGTAGATCCAGATGGCCCAGAGCTCTCTATGTAGCACAGGCTGGCCTAGAACTCTCTATGTAGCACAGGCTGGCCCAGAGCTCTCTATGTAGCACAGGCTGGCCCAGAGCTCTCTATGTAGCACAGGCTGGCCTAGAACTCTCTATGAAGTACAGGCTGGCCCAGAGCTCTCTATGTAGCACAGGCTGGCCCAGAGCTCTCTATGTAGCACAGGCTGGCCTAGAACTCTCTATGTAGCACAAGCTGGCCCAGAGCTCTCTATGTAGCACAGGCTGGCCCAGAGCTCTCTATGTAGCACAGGCTGGCCTAGAACTCTCTATGTAGCACAAGCTGGCCCAGAGCTCTCTATGTAGCACAGGCTGGCCCAGAGCTCTCTATGTAGCACAGGCTGGCCTAGAACTGTCTATGAAGCACAGGCTGGCCCTAACCTCTCTGTGTAGCACAGGCTGGCCTAGAACTCTCTATGTAGCACAGACTGGCACTGAAGTTATAGTCTTCCCATCTCAGTCTTCTGAGCTCTGGATTACAAGCATGTGCCACTATGCTTTCCTCCTCCTCCTCCTTCTCCTCTTCCTCTTCCTCCTCTTCCTCCTCCTCCTCCTCCTCCTCCTCCTCCTCTTTCATGGCTAGTATGTCCCTTGTGAGTGGCCATCCTCCGTCCTCTGAACAGTTTGGCTATTGAAGTTTCTACAGTCCTTGGCAAGAACGGCATCAGAAACGTCATGCCTTATCTTTAGCTTTTCCCAGGTCCAACCAGCCATGCGCGTTCCACTCTGGCAGCACTTCCTGCCTGTCTAAGTGTGCGCGCGGTCAGGAAGCGTGAATAGCGAGATAGACCAAGATTACTAACTTTCCCCGCTTCACCACGCCCAAGGCAAATACAAGTCCCTTTGGAAGTGAGGGCCAGCCTGTGGGCCCCTGAGATCATCGGGCGTAAGTGAAGGCTGACAGAGGAGCTCTGGGTCAGGGAGAGGTGTCTGTTTCCTCACCCTCTCCTCCTGGCTAGGCCACCAACCCTCTTCAAACGGCCCTGACTCTGGCCTGCTATGGTCTATCTCAGGGAGAGGCTGGGTGGAGAAACGTGCCAGGAACAGACTTCCTGTCGGAGATTGCTGTTTCACTCACCTGCAGCCCTCACCATCACCACGTACACACCAGCTGGAACAGCAGGCCAAACTGAAGACTTGAAAGGGGGCATCAGATGGGCCCCAGGACTTAGAGGGTGCATGGCTCCTGGCAGGCCCTTTTAATCCTGTGAGTCTAAGTTGAGGCCTGCAAGGCAGGCCTAGTGGTGTCACATACATGCCTTGTGGCGTTCTTAGAGACCCAAGTGAATAAGGTGAAGAAGGACTGGAGATGCATCTTGCTGGGCACGCATGTAGTTAGCATGAGCTAGGCTCAACCCCAGACCCATAAAATTAAAAACAAAATAAACAAACAAAAAATACATTTGTTAGAAGCTGATGAACACATCTTCCAAGCACCCATGTCAGCATTACCTAAATCACCACTAAGAAGGAAGTGTCCCTGCCAAGCTCGCACGGTCCTTGCAATCTCACTCGTCTCCTTCTAGTGTTTGCATCAGTCTGATCATACACAGCTGGAGAGCCAGCACAGACTCTCCACTTTCCACTTCCTGTCTTGGCTTGCCCCACCCCGCTACACACACACACACACACACACACACACACACACACACACACACACACACGAAAGAGGGCTCAGGCACTAGCATTAGTTGAGCTGTCACATGTGATCGTGTTTGTTTACCGGGTTGTGACTGGAGACCTGCTAATTAAACCAGTGAGTATTTCTATAGCACGCATCCTGTACCAAGAGCTACTGAACTTAATGTAAAAACTCACCTGACCTCACAACAGCCCAATGGGTGGATCTGCTGATAGGGCCAGAGTTACAGATGGGAAGGCTGAGGCGCAGAGAGGTCATAGGTGACACAGCTGACAGTTGGTGATGCCAAGACTGGATCCCTGAGGATCCAGTTTCAACTCTGAGCTTTGATAGCATCACATCCTGCGGACAGAGCATCTTAACCAAACACGCTGATCTTCCACAGATGCAGTCTCTACGCATGGGGCGTTTAGGCTCTGGGACCATCATCTTGTGCTTTTGAAAAGTGGCTTTCTATAGGGAGGATTTACATTTATCACATAGTAACACTGTCTATGGCAATGAGACATCTTTCTGCATGTGATCGCCATCTATGCCTCTCTCTAGACTGGCCTAGGACACAACTGTTGTAACTGTTCCCCTTTTTCTGCATGCCCTTCTTCCTCTGTATCTTACCCGTCCTGTCTCGATCCCCTTGCTTCTACCCAAGCTACTAAAATGGGAAATTAGCCATACGTTCTCCTCCCCACATTCCCCACTTTCCAGCTGTGTTTCTGTTGTGCGATAGACTTTTCCCAGGGAGACACAGCACGTGTGTCTACTTACCCTGGATAGGAAGTCTACGACAGACTGAAGTAGAGATACCACCAAACTCAGGCTTAGGGGAACCAATGAGTTTGATTGGGCTTCCTTACAGGACTGTGGGTGAGGGGATGCTTGCAGGGGCAGAAACGACTCAAAGATAGCTGCATCACAGAAGCCTGTCCCAGCATGGGTGATAGCTCACAGAGCTGGGGACCAGCAGCACACTGCATAGCCTGCAGGCAGCTCAACAGGCTCGAGAAGGTTCTTTCCAGGTGGCTCAGCTGGTCCCAGCCCCTCCAGGAAGCTCTGCTGGTGTTTGCTTTCCCTAGCAGATGGGCTTATCTGAGACTGACATCAACCAGTCTGTATTGTTTATGTAGTCTTGGGCAAGGGAAGGGCCTGGAGAATCTGGTCAGTTTTTAGGGACTTCCCAAAGCTTTTGTGAGTTGTCCCTTTCCTGTCTGAAGGAATTTTACCTCCCCCCGCCCCCCCCCAGAGCATCCTGTTGTTTTACCTCCCTGTAAACATACTGTCCTAAGAAGTTTGCCTCCAAGATCGAAGGTTTTCATCTCTAAGAAACTGCAACCCAAGTTTCCCAGGGGGCTATCACTGTGCTCTGGAACGCCAACAGGGAGATGAAAACGAGAATAATTTCTTTGTCAAAATTTTAATAATGCGCACTGAAGCAAATCACAAGGCATGTGTAGAAGCAGTGTTAGGTAACCCTTTACCTTTAAGACCCGTGCCCGCTCAAGAGTGTAAGGCAGCCATTGGCGCATCCCAGATCAGTGGTACTCCAGATGTCTGATCTAACCGTGGCTGCCTGGGCATCACCTGCATGAGACATCATTGATTTGATGGTTCAAATCTTGCCTTCAAATTCCACTGTGTCCTTGGGATGCTGTCTGGTGAGCACTCGGTACGAAGTGGCCTGATAGAACTTTCTGTGAAGATGGGAGAGTTTTGTTTCCGTACTGTTCTTTACGGCAGCCACGGCCCACATGCAGCTACTTGGGCATGCGACTCCAGCGTATGCCACTGAGGCATTCCAGTTCTACACCTCTTTACCAGTTCAGTTGGATCTTAAAACCCCGTATGAGGCGGACGGATGGCCACACACTGGGGAGCACAGCTCTGTGCTACGGATGTGAGGCAGGCTTCGCCATCGCTTGCTGCAGCTGTCGCATTACAACCCAGCACTCTCTTAACAGAACACCTTCATCTCGTGTTATCCTCCACCTCAGTGGTTCCCGACCTCCCTAATGCTGTGACCCCTTGATACAGCTCCCCCACGTTGCGGTGACCCCTCCAGCCATAAAGCCATCTCACCGGTACCTCATAACTGTAATTTTGCTACTGTTATAAATCAAAAGGCAAATATCTGATATGTGGCCACCAAAGGGGTCGCGACCTCCCCCCCCCCCCATGTTGAGAACTATTGCTCTACTTAGTCAAACCGAAGCCTTGTTTTCCCAGGAGGCTGTGTCCCTTTGCTGTCACTTCTTATTTCTCCTCCCACCTTCTCGGCTTCTCTTTTGAGCTTTTGCTTGGGCGTCCAGTTGTTTGCCGTTACAATGCATTGGTGTATCCCTATCTAAGAAAATGGCTTTTGAGTCCCATACACAATAGTAATCTGTGTATGAGAAGTGTTTTCATGAGTGGTAAGTGTCTTCCTTAGCAGGAGAGCAATGAATGAATGTAGTCATGGTATGGCAGTCCTCGTCCTCTGCCAGTTCTCACTCATACCTTAAAGCAGAAGACCAGTGGCATGTAACATGTAACAGCAATCACTTGCTGTGTAACAAATACTTCCAAGAATGGCGGGTTACAATACTAAGCTTTTGTAATCTATAATTGCCCAGCCTGTCTAGGGATCATAAATGACTGAAGCAGCTGGGCTGTTGGTTCTGGCTCACGGCCTTTCCTTGAGATTGCAACCACCCTAGCAAGGAGTAGTGCAGCCATTCAAAGGCTTGTCTGGGGGAGAGATCACCTGTCACATCTGGTCACGTGGTTGTGGGAAAGCTTTCGCTTGTTCCCAGCTGCAGACGAGAACGTCATTCCTCCACTTGTGATGGCTTCCAGAGAGCCTGCCCCAGCTGCCCTCACAACATGAAGGCTGGCTTCACTTAGTGCAGTCATTCAAGGAAGTAAGAGGCCAAGATGGAGGCCAGGGTTTCATATTTCTGACCCGCCAGCCTCTTGGCCATATTCTTTCACACAGATGGCAGTATCGTATGAAAAGAGCTACACAGGGTATGAATGCCAAAAAGTCGAGGTCCTGGGGTCTTGGCATCACCTCACAACATGACTATGTCTGTGGGACCTAGCGGCAATGCTAGGATCCATGGGTGACAATGGTCTCTAGTGGGTCTCTAGGTATTTATCCCTCAGCAACTAACCCTCTTGAGTATGAACAGAGACAAGGAAACACTTAGGCATCAAAGGGACTGGGTGCTGGGTCACCTGCTGTTTTAGAGCACCATCATTGTCGCCATGTACAACTGCGCAAGCAACACAATGCAGCTGGGAATGTTTTTCACTCATCAAAATCAGCGCTCTCTAGCTTCCCCATCCATAAAAATGTTATATTCTGACTTCCTAAGTCACCCAACGAGGATGGTGGACATCGCAGAAGAAAAAGTCACAGAAACTTGTAACCTGTGCAGCACAGAGTGGAAACCACGGTGGATTTGGAAGACCGCCTCCCCGTCCTATGCCACACCTGCTTTCCACCATGACACTGCTCTCTCCACGGCCACACATTGCTTTAGCAAATATGACCAGCTGTTTTCTTTTGGTGTCTTTTTTTTTTTTTTTATTGCATCCAGAATTCCAAGAGCTGCAGGGGGAAAGCTGCTGAAAAACGACACAGGCCCGGAGCTGCACTTCAAAGCGGCCTTTATTACTCTTCCTTCACACGCGGCTTGCAGGAACCTCCTCTGTTCTCTCCCGGGAACCAAATTCTCCTGGAGATTCTCCTCGGTGATACCACTATTTACAGAGCCCTGGCCCTGGACATCATGTTTATATCTGATTTGTACATGTCCACATGGCCCATAAAGTTTATAAGGGGGCGAGAGAGCTTTTTCCTTGTTCATAAATCTTGCTCTGCGGCCTCCCTTCTAGGAGTGGGAAAGGAAGCAAGAATGAGGACAGGGATGCTTGCCGAGATGGAGGGGAGGGCGGCGGCGGCCGGCAGCCTCAGGACCCCTCTCCAGCTTCTTCTTCTTCTCTCTCCATGGGGGTCTATTGGACAAGGGAAGGGGTGTGTGTGATGGTTCAAAGGCTACACGGGCAGGGAAAGGAAAGGATCTAAATCTCTCCCGTTGCTCTTTGTTAAAGGAAGAGGCGTAGGGTCTACTCATGAGAATCTTATGATAATGGTGATGAAGCGGAGAGGATGTAATACAGGGCGCAGCAATTAGCATAAACAAACAAACAAACAAACAAACAGAAAGCTCAAGGGATGTATTTTAACAAAGTAGCTAGAGACTCCTGGAGGCTACCCATCCATTGCCCGCCTCAGTTTCCCAAGCATCCTATGCTGGCCAACTCAGCTAACCTTTGACTTGTTCTCACTTAGAAAACTTGGCTGCGCAGAATAGCCACGGATAATCGACAATCGCCCTCCTCAGGCACAGTGTTCAAAGCTGGGCGTGGTTCCACGTCAAAGTTGAGCATCTTGCCGGGCGCCACGCCGTGAGTGGCTTTGGAACATTCCTGCATTTTGGGAGGAAATATTTCTGCAAAGTGAATATTTCACACACGTAGTATCCGCCCCCCCCATCCCTGAGCCCACTTGGCACAGGAAATGTCTGCTGGCCCTAGGGGGTGCACGGGAAGAAGGGATCAAGAACAATTCTCCACTGGTCACATAGATCCCCTTGGCAACTTCTTAACCAGTTGGGTTTGGGGAAAGTCAATGTAGTCTGGGTCCACCCAGGCAAGGCAAAGGAGAAGATTGTGAAATTGTGTTTTTGAACTGCCTCTATGTATCCAAATAGGAAACCTGCCGTAAAAGAGAAATTTGAATCCGGAATTATTTACAGTTGTCTTAAGGTTAGTCTCATTTCTGAAATCCAATCCCCAAACACCCTATCCCCCTCCCCCAAAACTGCCATGGGGGGGTTGATGGGCAGTGGGTCTCAGGATGTGGCCAGAGCGATTTTCTCAGAATGCAGATCTGAGTAGGCAGCCCCATCGAGAACCCTTCAGTGGGCACTCACTGCCTTTAGGACAAACAAGAAGCAGTGTGTGGCCTGCGGCTTCAGCAGGACCTGGCCTTGCCTGTCCCTCCGGCTCCATGCCTGTGTCATCTCAGCTCCCTCTCAGGTGCACATGCCGTTCCCTCTGTCTGGGGAGCCTTCTCCTCCCTCTCTTGGACTGGTTAACTCCTCCTCACCCTTCAGATCTCATCCCAAACACTGTTTATTCCAGGAGGCTCCAGACACTCCCCAAGGTTACCTCAGCGATTTGATACTTTCCATTTGCACGCTAGGTTCAGTGGGGTTAGCCCTTCCTCTGACCATCAGGAAGTGACTCACCGGAAGTTTGTTCATATAATTGTTACATCTCCTGCCAGGAAGGTATGGTTTTTTTTTTTTAATTTTTGTTTTGTTTTGTTTTGTTTTTGAGACTAAGGCCTTTGTCTTCTCTACCCTTTCAGCACCTCCATCTGTGCCTGGAGTCAACCTCAGGCTCAAGAAGTCTCTGTTGCACAAACATTTGAGGCCTAAGCCAGTGGGGGCCCGTCCATCTCTCCATCTTGCAAGGCCTTCGTCAACAAAGTGTGGCCTGCTCCAGAATGCCAGCTCATGGGTCTACATGGCTCGCAGGTTGCCTGGAGGAATTGACTCGTGGCATTTTAACAACCTAAAGCATATTGAATTTTATTAGCCCAACCCCTTCATTTTATAGATGAGGAAGCTAACGTGTAATCAAAAGCTAAAGCCACTCAGCTGCTTAACTACCTAGTTAAAGACTGAGATGTGGTCTTCACATTCCTAGAGCTGCAAACTTCCCGCTAAGGAAGTGGATGACAACATGAATGTAACAGGAACAGTGACTGCCTTCGCTGCCACCTCCTCCCTATCACTTTGTGGGTGTGAGTCCCTCCCCAGAAGGGAAGACACCAGCCTTCAGTGTGTTATCACTCTCTCCTATTCTGACAGCACCCCTGAGCCCTTGCTTTGAACTCTGCGTTGCCATGGCAACAACTGCTCCTCAGGAACATCAACATCCCTGCCCACGAATCGCGTGTGCTGAGGTGGATGGTTGCCAAGCAAATCATAGATGGGGTGAGGGGGTGGGAGGGTGGGGGGTGAGGGAGGGTAGGGTGGGGGAGCGGGGAATTTAAAGTCAAGAAGGCCTAAAGCCTCAGATCAAGTCCAAATTATTTGGAGGATGTGTGTGTCAAGGACACTTAGCATCAGTTTCGATGGGGAGGCAGATAAAAGCGTGATTTAAGACATGGACAGGAGAGAACTGGGCCGCCCGCCTCTGAGCTCTGAGAGATCTTCCAGAACCCCTTTGATGTGCTGGAGACATGGAAGTTGCATAATTTTTTGCCCCATCCAGACACAAAGGCTGCTCCGAGGAGCCCAAGGCACCCCCCACTAAACATGCCGAATGCTTCTTAAGCCTTCCCTTCTTTGTTCCCACATGCCAGGACCCAACATGTAGGTTTTGTCTGAGGGAAAGGAGGGCATTAGTGTCACAGGAGTAAATTTACAAGGCTGTTGAGCTTGGGTGTAATAGGAGCTGCGAGGTCTTGCATCTATTACGAGAGGTGGTCAAGGCTATGGCAATACGGACTAGTCCCGGGGCAGCCTCCGGCAAGCTCTGATTACTTGGGACTGGAGAGATCCCATCTCAGAGAGAGGAACATATGCCTTACAAATTGGTCACATCCCATTTAGCCCCTATTAATTTACATCCGACCCTCAGGGCTGAACAGGCAGAATTTTTCATCCTTTCGTCGCCCCCCCTGCCCCCCCCCCCCCTGCAACACACACCGGTGATTTCCTCTTTTCCTTTCTTTCACATGGAATAGTGTCAGCCTGACTGTTTTCACTTCACTCAGATTTCATTTCTCTACTTAACTGTTGCGCTTGGCAAACCCCAGATCCTTTGCGTTGTAAAGGATACACATACCCCCCTCACAGCCTGCTTTCCAACAGCTTTGCCTAAATCAGATTGCCAGATCAGTCCCGTGTGCTGGCAGAGCAATAGCCGTCTTTAGCGGGGACAAAATGGTGCAGGCGAGCGCTGCCTTCTCTGCTTCAAAGACTCCAGAGATTTCCTTTAACCACAAAAATGAGGATGGAAGGGAATGAATAGTCAAGAGTCCCAAGATGGCAATCTCCCTGCTGGAAATGTTCATGAATTACCTGTAATTTACCTCAAAATGGACCATATGTTGGACTGCATGATGCACTCTTCTTTTCCCCCCTCCTAAGCAGACTTAGCCTGAGCACTGTTTTCTTTTAACATGGGACTAATGTGGGGAATAGGTTGGAGCTGGGGGTTGGGGGAAATGCCCCTGAAGCTTCACAAATTAAAGTAGGCACCCACCTTACCACTCTGCAGCTTCATACAAGGAAAGAAATGGGCTGCACCCACCTCCCCTCCCCTTAGTATACCTCAGCCCCAGAGGAGCAGGGTGAGGAGGGTGAAGATGCCTTAGGAAAAAGGAAGAAGACGCCACTGACTGACAATTCCTCTGTCCCCTTGTTGGGGGCAGGAACGAAACATGCCCTCCTAGCAGAAGCCTCAAAGGGTGGCTCTGCTGAGACAGAGGAAGAGCCACTGTCCAAGCCTAAAGGAAGTCCCAACACATTTGCCACAGGTCCTTGTCCCCATTGTCACAGGGGTACCTGGGGATTCCTGAAATGAAACCCTGTGGTGAATGCTCCAGGATGCTCCCGGTCTCTTAATCTCTTGCAAGCCGGACAGAGACACAGGGAGAAGTGTAAACAATGGCCAGGCCTCTTTTCCACCCAGACAGAGCCACGGGGCCTTGTCACTAGCCAGGCCACATCTGTGCTTTTTGAAGGGAAATGTCATAATATTGCTAATCAATAGGAAGAGTGACAGGCTCATTTGTCAAGACCAAGTCAGCACTGCAGCTGTTGCCGTCCCCTGCCTCTGTCCCCTGCCTCTGTCCCCTGCCTCTGTCCCCTGCCTCTGTCTCCTGCCGTCCACCACCTCACTGGTGGTGTCTAGACAGCTCTGTTCTGAGCTGGGGGCATCGAAAGGGAGCTACTGGGCACAGGCAGTAACACATCTTGCTGGTGCTCTGCATAAGTGGGCCTGGACAGGACAGCAAGGGCTGGCACACATCAGCAGCCAGCACCCCCTACCCCCCTTCCACTCCCCCACTCCCCAGCGAGAGGGAAGGATCTCCTGTCTCAGGAAGTCTATTGCCCTTTAATCTGAGGACTGTGCTGCCTTATGTGTTTCCTTGGAACTGCAGATGTTTCTTGCTGCTCTGGTGGTCACAGGATCAGCAGGTCATCTCAGAAAAAGGAGTAGAGCGAGGGGGGCGGGGGGTGGGCTCCGGCCTCAAACTTAATGACAATCTTCATCTTGCTCAGGAGGACAGTCTAACTACAGGGTGGAACACGGTGGCGCGGCGACATGAACCCTGCGCCCTGCTTCTCCCCGGCTCCCCTGAGCTGTAGCAACATGGCCCAACAGGGCTCCAGGCTGTAATCAAATCGTTCATGCATGGGGCTTGGGTGTAGTGCTGAGGTGACAGGGCTGAAGTGCCCTCTTCTACCCCACTGAAAAAATTTTCTAAATGGGGAAATTAATCTTAATCAACCCTTGTATCTTCGGCTTTAGCGTGTCTACGGTACTGTTAGCGATTTTCATGTTGTACGGGAGCAGGATTCCCTAAGGCTAGTGACCTTATTTTGTTGGTAAGAGTGAGCAAACGATCATATTGCCATGGAAGCCTTTAAGAAATCTTGAGACCTTGTGGACAGAACAGCCTGGTGCGCATCTTTGCACTGCCCCGTTCGGGGTATGCAGTGGGATTTTGGCTGCCTCTTGTCTTGAGAGATTGACTCTAATTGAGTGCCAGTCAGAGGTACTTTGGTGCGCACACCTGCACAGCACCATCGAGCACAAGCCACAAGGCACAGGCTGACAGAAACACTCCTAAAACTACAAAGGGCACCCTCTAAATTCATCAGAGCAATTTGGGGCTGTGGGAGCACATGGGCACGTTAAAGCCAGATCAAAAAAAAAACAGGTCCAAGAACTTGCCAAACACTCTAGACCAGGAAAGATTACAAACTCTTCTCACTTGGAGCCCATAAAGAGGCAAGCACCTAGCTCTGCAATGGCAGTGGACCCATAGCCCTGTCATGTGACCACCCAGTATGTGAATCAAGGGACCCATGGGCAGAAAACTCCCATCTGGCCCAGGGGCCTTCAGCTGAGCCTGGTCCTCGCTAGTGATGTGGCCCACTTGAACTGCTGGCCGCCCATCCACTTGCTTGTCTGGATCCAGTTTTGTCTCTCGCCTCCTCTGTCCCTCACTGTGCTTTAGCTAAACCAGAAGCTAGGCTTGGCTCTATAGCGACAACTTCTCCACTAGACGGTCGACTGGTTATTAGACGCCCTCTGGCCCCGCCCCCAGAGACTCTTTGCTTCTCCTCATCTTTTACCTTTTTTTTTTTTTTTAATGCGTGGGTGGGTGTTTTGCCTACATATACCATGTACATGCCTTGTGCCCATCGATGCCAAAAAAAAGGGCATCAGATCCCCTAGAGCTGGAGTTACAGTTATGAGGCCTCACGTGGGTCCATGATCTTAAGTGCCAATCATCTCTCCAGGCCCTCTGTCAGCTTGCTTCTGCCTCTCAGGACTCTTCCAATCATTATGGCTTCTTCTGGGGACTTTTTGTAACCTCTCTCTCTCTCTCTCTCTCTCTCTCTCTCTCTCTCTCTCTCTCTCTCTCTCTCTCACACACACACACACATACACACACAGGCACACTCATACAACACAATAAGAATTAATATTTAGTCAAGATAAAAGAAACCTGTGTTTACCTCAGCTGGCCACCAAGGAAATCAGAATTACTTGGTAAACTGCTGCTGAAGTACTCAGTATACTTCGTAGATGTACTGTTATTGACTAATTTCTGGCATTGAGGAAAGGCACAAATGAGTTTATGTTTCCAACACAACTAGCTCACAACATCTGGTCTAGTCACACATCTTCCATTGGCTTCTTCTTGTCCTTAAGAAGAGGTGATGTTGTAGAAAGTGTGTCTTTCCTTCATGGTACTCCCAGCGCCTGGCATTAGAAAGCCAACAGTATCTAGCTTAAAGAAGAATGTACTTTGGACATTCCATTATAAGGTTTGTATGCTTCCGAAAAACGCCAGGCAGTAACACACTGTGAAGCAGCACCCAGCCACCAGCCCCGAGGCTGCGGAGCAAGGACTCACACCTAAGAACTATCTGCAAAGAACTGCTTGATTAAAGGAAGGTGATTTGTTTCCAGCCCTGTAATGCATCACCCTTTATAATAGAATATGATAGCAATCCCTTTGGCACTGTGCGAGGAGTTTACAATTCCCGGAAGGCACAGATATAAGGTTGTAAGACTAATATTGAAAAAAACACAATAAAGTGGCGGGCAAATGAATGAAGTTACCTTCGAGGCAGCTTTTGTAGCCCTGTGAAATCCAAGTGGCTGGAAACGCTTTTGGTGGCTCTGAGGGAGTCAGTCTTTGTCTTCTTGAATATCTCCAGGAGTCACAAGGGCTGCTTGTTTAGAGTGATTGGATGCTCTTTTTCATCTCTCTAAAGTCATTCAAAAACAAACAGGAGTTGGCACTAAAATAGGTTACTTGGTTTGGCCCAACAACAGTAGTGGCTCAGGGGATGGTGTGAGATGACACCACTTGCTTAGCCTGGGCTGTGACTGGTCAGGAAGCATCAATCGCAGAGCAGAGCAGCTTTTGAGGGGAGGGAAAAGTCCTTGATTTGTTCAATAAGTTCTGATGTTCGTTTAAACACAGCCGAACCTTCCTGATGATGATGCAATGAAGGGCAGGGCCTCTACAGCACACACACAAGTGAAGCTCCTTGAGCTGCCTCTGACAGGTGTGAGCTCAGTCTTCTGAAGAGGTAGACTTCCTCAGCTCACTTCTGTGTCGCCTTCACACTTAGGAACAAAGGCTTGTGTAGTTATAATACCGGCCTGACCACGCTCTAAAGGCAGACTAGAAAGGGCGTGGAATTTGTTCCTAGCTGTGCAGTTTAGCGGGGAAGGTCCTGTAGTTTGTGGCTCTCCACTCATGGCGCCTGGGCTGTGTTTATCAGAAGCTCGTCATCAGTGCGTTCCTCCTCTGCCCAGGCAAGATCTCTGCCTGTCTCTTGCTTAGCAGTGAGAAAGCTGCACAGGGGCCTTGCTTTGGGTTTCTGAGTGAAAAGACCTCTGAGGACCCTTCCCTACAGGGAAAGGAACTCACCCAGAGCTGACTTATATGCACAGGAGGGCTTCTGACCTCGGGCTGCCGACTGGTCAGAAGAGAAGCCTGGTGGTCAGGCCAGAGCGGACATTAAAGGGCACTTCGGGGTTCCATTTGTGGTTTTTTGCCTTCCCTCTTTCTTTCTCTCTCTCTCTTTTTAAACTCAAACTTGAAACACTTACTAGATCTCATTTTCTTTTCATTATAGAATCTAAACGAGCCCAATACGACTGAAGGCAGTTTCCAGGCTGCCCCGTGTACATGGGGGACTCGACACTGCCGTGGAGGACCTGGTGTTGTTTATGAGGACACTTTTCAGAGGTGTATGTGGGCTAGGAATAATGGACATGCTGGCAATTGATGTCTTCCAGGAGACTGTCCCCAGGCACGTGTCTGGGCAGTGCATCCTCACACCTAACGGGTCTCTGGCTCCACACAAGCTCCCCTGAGATGTCAGGACTCTACTTACTGTGCAGACTTTAGGCCTAAACCTGGCCAACTTGGGAAACGAATTAATGCTGCCAACTGGCCCTGTGTAGATGATTCTCACCATACAACGCGTGAATGTTGTGCTGTCAAACGCCACACAGATGCAGGCAGAGGTTGGCTTAGAGAAGGAACGTGGGCAGTTGGGTGTCCTGTGTGCTTCCTAATTTGCTGAGAAAACATCTTGGGGGGCTGACACTGCGCAACTTATGGGAGTGAGGCACACTATATCTGAATCTCGGACCATTGTAAGTCATTCTATTAACCCACGCGTCAGTTTTCCTATGTTAAAAAAGATTTAATTTTGAATTACACTTATACGAATGTGTCTTTGTGTTGACATAGGCTTGTGTACATGAGGATCAATTGATCGATTGATGTCTGCAGAGACCAGGGAAGGGCATCAGATCCTCTGGAGCTGGAGTGACAGATGGTTGTGAGCTGTCCCACCCGGGTGCTGGGAGCTGAATTTGTGTCCCCCGAAAGAGCAGCATGTGTTCTCAACTACTGAGCCATCTCTCCAGTCCTTGTCCTGTCTTTAATATTAGAAAAAGCATACCTACCTGTACCCACCTCTATCAGGAGTCCAGGCCACTGTGCTGGTTGTCTGTTCCCGTGGGGTGACCTGTGAAGTGTCAGGGTCATATTAGTGTGTGCCAGCCCACAGTTAGAAAGAGAACCCATCCCATTTGTAGAGTTCCCCCTCAAAAATGTTTCAGAAAACTAAGTTAAAAGGAAGTGAGTGGGTTTAGAGCCGTGAGACTAGTAAGTCAGGAGATTGTTACAGGGAACTGCTTAAGAAAGCTCATAAAAGCAACAAAGTTTGGGATTTTTTAAAAAGTGGAATTAGCCTAGCCTGTTTTTATTAGATATATTCTTCTAAAGACTCACATTAAATTGAAGGAAGAGAAGGTCTAAGGCCAGCGAATGAGAGAAACACGGAGTGGGCCTCGGCTGTGGCCTGCTCCTCTCAATTAGGGAGCTCGGGACTTGAGAGCATTAAATTGACTTTATCTTTGTATCCACAAATGCTCTCCCTCACAAAGAAGCAGTGACCCCGGGGTCACCCGGAAGGCTTGTGAAAAGGACACCCACTTTCTTTCAGTGCCTGCTTGTGCTATGGCAAGTGATTTCCCAGCAGTCAGAGCTCGTGGCTGAAGGAGGGGGTGGTGTTTCTCGTAGAAGCTGAGACTTGATCCCTTGGCTCTGATTCCACCCCCGCTCGCCTTCACTGAGAGGTTGTGAGGACGACAACATCCAAACTTGGTTGTTTTTTTCTTTTCCCAGGGGAATCTTTAACAGGTCCCAAATTCTGACCTTATGTTGTGCTAATTCAGTCAGATATCTGAGTTTGGAGCCATGCATCAGAATTTCATGTACAGCCCTGGGTGGTGCTGATGTGAAGCAAGGTTTGAGTGCCTCGGACTGGGTTCTGCAAACCTTAAGGGTGCGGGGAGACATAATACCATACAGGCTGATGCCTGCTGAGTGGTAATCCACGTTTCCAGTAGTAAGAAAATCTGTCCGTTATGACAATAGTGACAATAATAATAGTGAGTCCTTAATATTTAGGGTGCTTCCCACTGTACTTTCATGTGTATGGCTATTCTAGCCCCGAATGGATCTCCCATGAGATGAACATGGGCACATGAACAGCATCTTTTCCATCTTACAAGCAAGGAAATGGAGCTGAAAAGCGTTAGTGATGTTCTCAAGCAGAACCTGGCCTAGAGCTGGGTCTTCTGGGTTGTAGAAGTTTTGGTTTCTTTAAAAGCTCATTATGATATGTAAATATCCGTTGATTTTAATCCCAGTTGTGGGATATGGGGGCTGCTCCAGTTTGTCCACAGCTGATAACAGCCTGCTGAGAGGGCATGTGATCATTGTCATCAGGTAACTGCCTCATGCAGAGGCGTGGTCTTTGCCAGTTAGAAAAAATACTAGAGCCCAGAGTGAAGAGATGACAGAGAGAGAGAGAGAGAGAGAGAGAGAGAGAGAGAGAGAGAGAGAGAGAGACAGAGAGAGAGAGAGAGAGACAGAGACAGAGACAGAGACAGAGACAGAGACAGAGGAAGAGAAGGCTGCTATTGCATTTACTGTTGCTGGCTAAATATCCTGATGACAGAGATTATGGCCTCAAAGAACCTGACAACCCTAACCAGCAGGAAGTAGCCAAAGAGAACCACGCCCCTCTCCCCACTAAATCTTCTTTCTCTCCTGCCTAGTGTTGGGGTGTTGAAAGTGACTAGGGTGGAGAAGGGAGAAAGAGAGATAAACAAAACAAAAAACAAAATAAAGTCAGGCACAGGACAGCCAAGGCTATACAGAGAAACCCTGTCTCGATAAACAAAAACAAAAACAAAACAAATAAAAATAGATTTAAAAACATATGCCTACACTTCGGCTTCCATGCCCATAGTCCGTCCTACTATTCAACACTCACTGCATTCTAGACACTTCCAGTGGGCGGGGGGTGGGGTGGGGGGGGGAAGCATATCCATTTGTGAGTCATACTGAAAATTCACAGTAGGTAAAAAAAAAAAACACCAGTTGACATCATATGCAGAAAGCCATGTAGAGGTCCACCTCCCTGTCACCATCGTAATGATGCAGCTAGGATGAGCAACAGCAGGTCTCACCTCCTTCCTGAACCTGGCCAGGTACCAGACATCTCTAGACTCCCAAGGTAGGACAGGCCAGAAAAGTAGAGTACATCGTAGAACACAGAGCAGACCTGCTGGGGTTTGTCCTTGCATCATTTACAGCCAAGAGTGGAGGTGCAAGTTGAGTCCACCATGCTTGAATGCCAGGAGTCAGCAGGTCATTCTCCCTAGATCCATACAAGATGGCTAACATTAGCCATGCCTGCTGCTGGGTGCACTAGTCAGTAAGTCGTTCTTTTTCCTTTGGGAAAGGGAAACTGAGGGCTGTTTTTTTGTGCCATGTGTTGTCTATTAAGATGGTGGTGAGACAAGATTCTTCCCATAGCAGGCGGAATGTGATGACAGGCTCCATGGATGGCACTAGAAACAGATATATGGTGGCTAAGAGAGCTGTGGCTTCCCGAAAGGCTGACTGGGTTCTTCTCTGATCTTGGGGACGGTAGCATCTTAGCATCTTGGGGATGAACTTATATAAATCTGATTCGGCTGAGCAAGCAAGCATAGTTGAAACCTCTTGGAAGGGGATGGTGAGGGTAGCCAGACAGCCCAAGTCTTACCAACCAGATAAGTGCCTGGTTTTGCTCACTCAGGTTGTCTAAGCACATCTTTTAAAGAGAAGCTATGTTTTATTCTTTAAATAATGTTGGTTAGAATGAATTTTGTAACTCCAAGAAGAGGAAGTAATCCTATCACCATGCGTGGGGGCACTGCTGTAGACAGCAAATCCTGTCCCTGTGGTCACTCGCCCATGTCGCCTATCCCCTCAACAATGCAACCTTCTCCGGGAGCCCTTTTCCAAAGACTGTCGGGAGAAACTACGTGCCAAAGAATGATCTGGTTTCTGATGTGTTGCATGCACTTCAGCAAACATGCCTGCTGTGCTTTCTGTTTTTTTTCCCCCCCTAGGACTCAGATCCATCCTACTACAGAGATGCCCCCTGCTGGTGTTTTGGGAATAGGACTGCCCAATGGCCAAGAAGCTCACCTTGCTGTCTTCTGTCTTCTTTGGATCTTGGGTGTTTTCCACCTTTGACCTTCAGGGAATCTGTCACCTTGGAGGAGAGGCCCTTCTCTCTCCTTCCATTAAGGTTTCATTCATCTTTCAAGTTTCATTGCAGATTCCATTTGGGGAAATTAGGAGACGCTTTATGGAGGAACTGGCATTCATCTCTCTCCCTGCACCCACAGGCATTTGTAATTTTATTATGGCATTTATCATATTCTATCTGTGCTGTAGTTGTATGCCATCTGTCTCTTTCAGCACGTAGTAACTTTCCCGAGGGGGGAAAGTCTAGTCTATTTATCGTGAAGTCTCCAACAGCTCATAGCATCAACTTGACACGCTGATGTCAATAAATATTTGTTCAAATGGATTAAGATATTTTTAAAGCCCAATTTACAACCCCCACCTCCATGTTCATCCAGCACCCTTTCCAACCGTCAAGGATCAGTTTGGAGATTTGTGGGCAGCAAACCCAAACTTCAGAAACCAAGGGTGATGTGACTTCCACTCTTACGTCACTTCCATAGCTCCTTAAGAGGTGATGGTAACCCAGGACAACACAATATTGGGGCCTCGAACAGTTGACCGTTGAGTGACAATTACAGGCCCCAGTCCTGCCACTGTACTACCATGTACACTTTGAGCCTCAGTTTCCCCATGAATATAATGAAGATGAAGAGACTGATTTTACTTACAGGTTTCCTGGAATTCTTAGACCCTTTTATTCAGACATAAAAAGGAGTTTTGTTACGGCATTCATACCCTTCCCCATTAAAATGGTAAGTTGAGTAGGGTACTGTTTTAATCACTACTCCTCTAGGATCCAGAACACTGTCTGGATCATAGTAGTTGCTCAATAAATATTTATTCATCTATACAAATAAGAAGTAAGTACGTTGAGGTATAATTCAGAAATGCTAACTGCCATAATGAAGAACAAGTGTAGTCCTGCCCGCCAGACTTTCTCACTCTGTGGGGCACTCTACAGCAAGATGCAGACTTGAGAAGACAGTTGTGCATAATGGGATCTGGACCCTGTTTGGCTTTTACCTATCTGCCTTGTGGCATGAAGGATACAATGCAAGTTTCAATGCGCGCACACCAGTGCACTTAACATTTTTGGTAAGATATTTGTTGAATGAAGTATCCTATGTGGGACAAGACATCTTAACATGGAAGTATCCTATTGAGACCTAGAGTCCCTGCTCAGGACGTGCCAGTACAACCAGGGCCACCTCTGAGTATCCATGGAGCCCCTCGATAGAGCATCGTTAACCTGCCATAGTGACTGGCTCACCCTGAGGTGGAGAGCTCTCTGTGTCCTCTCTTTGGTACCACACGGACTCATGAGATACATTTGAGACATCTTCGTTTTGACTCTGGGCCTTCCTTATGGAATGACAAGGCAGATGGTCTTTTCCTCAGTGTGTGAGAGGAATGGCCACAGAAAACTTAGTGCTTCCTCTCACTCTCATATCCTAGAAGGAGAGAGTGGTAAGCTTACGGAGAAGCTGCCAGGGCATTTATAGCCTTGCCATCAACCTTGGTTTGGTACTGACTTTGAAATCTCAACAACATCTGGCCTTGTTAGATCCGGTATCACTGGCCAATATTTTTCTGATGGCGCCAGTTACAGTTAGCTTGGATCTGTGGTGTTAGGGCCTAAAGATTCTTCTCTGTCCTAATATGTCTTACCTGTGGAGAAAGTTTTTCTGGTGTAACAGTCTTAGTGGAGACAATGGAGGAAGTCTGCAGAGGACCAGTTGTCCCCATGAAGGGTGGAAAATTACACTTATCATTCTTAACTTGGTGTTTAATTCAGTATTTAAATAGCTCACTTGCCATAGACATAGAAAGCAAAGTCTCTAGCATCTGCTTTATCAATAACAGCAATAACACTTTGACCTATGTGGTTTTTTTTTTCTGAGTCAGGGTTTCTCTGTGTAAACTTGGGTGTCCCAGACTTGCTTTATAGACCAGGATGCCCTTGAACTCACAGAGATCCACCTGCCCCTGCCTCCCTGAGTGCTGGGATTACAGACCTCTGCATTTTACCCTTATTTTTCGTGAGCTCAGAATCTGTAAATACAAGGAAGGCCTTCAACTCCTAGAAGCAAGTTTGGACCCTGGCTCCTTTGGAGAAGACACTCTTAATATGTGATAGCTATGAAGCGTTAGTGTAACAGATGCTAAAGAATTCTTATGTGTTTGTTCATATCTTGTCAACTTAACGTAAAGTCATCTGATAAAAACAAACCCTCGGTTGAGAAAATGCCCCCAGGAGGGGCCTGTTGGCAAGCCGCTGGTGGGACATTTTCATGACTGATGACTTGACATGGAAGGGTCCAGCCCACTGTGGGTGATGTCATCACTGCACAGTGGTCCTGCCTTGTATCAGAAAGCAGGCTGAGCAAGCCAGGAAGAATAAGCCAGGGAGGAGCACCCCTCCATAGCCTCTGCACCAGGATCTTTGAGTTCCTGCCCTGACTTCCCTCAGTGACAGAAAACAACTGTGAGCTGAAAGCCTTTCCTTTCCTAAGTTGCTTTTGGTCATGATGTTTGTCATAGCTGTAGTAATCCCACTAGGGTACCTTGGCGTTTTGTTGGCCTATGGCGTGGTTTCAGTTCTATGCTTCGCAAGTGAGAGAGTACAAACAGGTACCGTGGTGATGTTCACTGAGTTGCACAGGGCCTTTGCACAGCTGCCATTCTGCCCTGTGCTCTGGGGGTTACCTTCAAAGACGTAGTGCCAGATGGCTTGCTGACAAGTTCACTGTCTTAGCAGACATGAAGGAGGAAAAACGTTGTTTGTTCTTTTTCTCTAAGGGATAAGCACCTCTAGCCATCACCTTCTGTTGAACAAAATTATACAGATAATCCATAGCCAGTGTAGCCTCAAGGGAGTCTTGAGATGTGGGGTCATCATGGGATATTGTATACCCAGGATAAAATTAAATGACTGTGGAAGAGGCAGGATGGATGTTGAGAGGAATGTAACTGTCTGTGATAGCATCCCTCTCTTGAGCATTTTGGGGCAAACCTTGGCTGCCTTACCCACATAGAAAGTCCTCTTCTCTGTCCAGAATCAGTGTATCGCTCACTGTCATGGGCACTCAGGAGACACTTTTCTGGACCTTTGTTTGCCTATCTTCTAGTCTTGCTTTCCCAAGTACTTTTAAATTACCTTCTTTTTAAAGTGGATTTCTCCCGGGCCCATCTACTTTTATGACTTTTCTCCCATCTGTAAACTGGTTTACTTTCGACCCTTATGTCTTACTGAATTCCTCTCACTTAAGATTCTTTGTCTAAAATCAAGGTTCCTCAACAGGGTGAGGATTGTGTTGCAGTAATCAAGGAGCTTTGGGAGCATCGTTAAGAACATATTTAGCATCGTGAAAATGGCTCATTCCACAATCCTGTTCCTAATCTCAAGGCTCATCAGCTCTCATCTCAAGATACTGAAACGATCATCGGGGCCTCATTCTTAGTTCCAGACACTGCCTCATACAGCTCGTCTCTAAGACGCTCCCAACACGTTCCTGTTATAACTTAGACTTGGTCTCTCATAAGCTTTAGATGGAAAAAGAAGACCCTATCTAAATGCGTACGCCTATGGCTTACAGCCTCAAGTCAGAGGCTTGGCATGTGGGGCTGTTTTCATATCCTTTCCTTCCACAGTCGGACACACTCCCCCAGCCTGGTGTCCACACACGTCCAGGTGACTTGCAGAGGTTCTTGGTGCTTCTCTTTTCTAGACTGTCACTCTCCTTTAGCTTTATCTTGAAGACTCCTGCCCACGCTTTAATGCCTCCTCAAACGTCACTTCCAGTGTGAAGCCTCTTATGACTGCTCCCCAGGAGGATTGCTGCTCACCCTTAATGCACACCCTCTTTAGGGTCTGCTCTTTTGCTTATATATTTCCTCCAGGAGACTTTGAATGTCCAGCCAGAGAAAGGAGAGGTTGTCTTATTTACCTCTATGTGCCCTGTTCTTAGCATAGATTCCTGTAGAGATAATCAATAGTGCTTGCTCATCGAACCGACAAATAATGGCTAATTAGCTTGCTGAGGGGGAGCCCAGGAAGTTAGTCCCAGGAGGCCTGGAAGACTGGGTTCCTGTGCCAAATGCTCACCAATCACCACACTGTGACCACATACACACACACACACACACACACACACACACACACACACACACACACACACACACACAATCTAGCAAGTTTGGGAAGAAGAGAGTCTGGACTGGAGCGCAGGCCAAGGCTTCTCTGCCCGTTGGCCTCAGCGTCTTGCTTCTGGTTGTCTTAGAATGTCTTTGCGGTATTACACAGATGCTAAAGTCTTCCCCAAGCCTCAAGGAAGGATTCTTACCAAGTAGTGCAAGCCATTCAACAGGTCTCTCACATTGAAGAAGGTAAGTAAATTAAAAACCAGCTTCCCCTTATGAAGAAAGGAGAACTCCTGGGAAAGGTTTTAAAGCATGAATCGTTGGCCAGCCTGCTGCGCACTGAGGAATCAGGCATCTGCAGGTGACAGAGGAGAGGATTCATGCGTGACCTTAGTGATACCACTGAGTGCAGAGCTTTCCCCCGGCCACATGCACATGTGGTAAGGCACAGGAGCCATTAATCTGTCTTCACACCTCTTTCTTGCCCAGAAGGAAAACTGCTTTGCCTAGCAAAGGAGGAGGCTCGCAAAGGGAGACAAGTTGGATTACGTTTCCCAAGGGAGCTGGGTTTTCAGAATGCACAGACAGCCGTAACTCACCCAGGCCCCTAAGTGTGAACACGAGCGTCCTCAGGCCGCCACCTTAGTCATAGATGCAGTGTGACGAAATGTGCAATGGGGTTGAGAGGCTCAGGTTACCCCTGCATGTTAGCAGCGGGCCTCCCCACCTCCTCTAAACTTGGTAAATCTATGACTTCTGTCATCCTGCACTGATGGAAATGTGGCCAGTATCACACAATGCAATGAGCAATTTTGCATCCTTGCGCGGGTGGTTCTCACGGCAGATAAACGTTCCCTCCTGTCTGCGATTAGTGTGGTAGGAAGCAACTGGTTCACCTGCCCCCTTCTGTGCCGTGCTCACACCCCATCAGTCTCCCCAACTCACCCATTTTCCAGAAGAGGAAGCTGAGCCTCCCAACATCCTAGTAAACAACTTGTCTGACATCTCGCAGATAAGAGCAAGAACCATAGCTAGGCTTGTGAGGGAAGCTTTGGATTCTGTGAGAAGTATGGGCAACTCCTGATTCTTCTATTTAAAGATAACACTTTATGCTGGGCACATGAGGCCACTTTAGTACAAGTATATAGTGGACTTCGATCACAATTCTCATATTCTGCTGCCCTCCCCGTGCTCCCTTTCCCTCCTCCCCCCAGTTTCACATCTACTTTCACGCCCTCTCTAGGTGTATGATCATATATAATCTAAGACCCAATGAGAGAACACATGACGTTTGGGGTTTTTTTGGAATTAATTCACTTAGCATAACACTCTCCAGCTGTACCCATTTTCCTGCATATGACCGAACTCTATTCTTCTTTATGGCTGGGGTAAACATGTATCATGTATGTAACCCAGTTTCTTCATCCTCTGTTGTTAAACACCTGGCTTGGCTAGAGCGCTATCATGAAAAGGGCTGCATTAAGCACTGATGTGTAAATATCACTGTGCTGTGTGGACTGGGATTTCTTCTTGCCCGAGCAAGATAAATCTAAACACCTCCTCACTTTCACGGCATCCACGCATACTTCCCATTTTGAGTTGTGGCTATTCACACAGTAGGAGCAGGGGTGGGGGTGGGGTGCTGGGGGATTCTAAAGGGTGACTGATGCTTTACATCTGGTGCTCCAAGGAGGACCATATACCATCTGAAAAAATAAAAATAAAAAGAGCAGGATACTTTCAATGAACCATCTAAAAAGTAAAACCATATTTTAAAACCTGAAACTTGTCTCAAAGTCTAATATGTGTGACCAGTCGTGTGGCCCTAGACCCACTCCAAGCCCATGACCTGGAACCTCAAAATTAGGCTCAGAGTCTGAAAACAGAAACATTATTATTTTTGAGCTATTGGTTAATTTCAAAGGCATCATGCAAAAAAACAAAACAAAACAAAACAACAACAAAAAACAAAAATCAAACCAAAACAACAAACAAACAAACAACAACAAAAAACCCAAACCCCAAAAAACTATATCCAAAGGTAGCTTTCAAGGTAGCTTTGACTCCTTGCCAAGAGAGAGGCTAAAAGGACAATCTTCTGCCCCTGTCTCATCAAGTTGAATAAATAAATATACAAGAACTGAACTCCCCCCTCCCCCCCCCCTCTCTCTGTGTGTGTGTGTGTGTGTGTGTGTGTGTGTGTGTGTGTGTGTGTGTGTGTGTGACTTACTGATTAAGTTGCATGATATCCAAGCACGGGAACCAGTGTGTATCGCGAGAATCTCCATATGTAGGTGGCTATGACTGGCCCCTGTGGTGACAGCTCTCAGAATGTAGGCACAAAGGATCTCTGTAGGAAGCTGGCTACCCAGATAATCATCTGGCTACAGCCTAGATGTCATGATTCTGCTTTGGAAAATGAAGTGGGGGGGGCATCTTTATAAATGAGGCCACCTCCAAACTCCAGAGGAAATTCAATTACGTCTTTCTTGTCTATTCAGCTGATTTATTTTAAAAGTTCCGTAAGAGCGCGGGAAAAGGAAGCGCGGAGCTTCATGATTTAGTTAGTGTGGCTTTTCCGTGACCCAGTTCTCTTATAGGTTGGATGATTTTCTTTGGCAAATTGAATAATTTTCACAAGTCAATTACACACATTCCCTTAGCCTGTTTGAGAGTAATGAAATAGCTTAATAGAATAAAACAATAACCACCGCGATGATGATGTTGGCCATTATTAAGTATAACAATAGGAATTAATTATGACCGCAGAATGGATAATTGATGACTCAGAGAGTGGGTTCTAAAGCTCTCTGTTGTGACTTCAGAGATATTTGAAGAGCTACGTGGCTCAGTGGGCTTTTGACCAGGGTTATTAATAACAGTTTTTCTTAGTGCCTTATATTTGGCTAGCCTTTTGTAAGACACTTGTCATGCTTGGAGTCTTGTTTCAATTTCACCGACACAAGGTCCCAGACCTTATTTTGAACAATTCAGAGGAGTGGGCTTCCCAGAACCCCACATCTCTGCCCTGTGACAGGGGTGGCTCCGTTATCCGGAGGACACCGGCATAGGCAGAGGTGGGAACTCGGGTTCAGTTCCCTCCTCCTGGGATACAGCAGATCCAGAACTGGGAATCAATCTGCTTTAAACCCAGAACTGGGACTCAATCTACTTCCGGGTCACTGCTTTAAACCCAGACCTGGGACTCAATCTACTTCCAGGTCACTGTTCTAAACCCTGACTCTATTCTATCTACCCCATTGGAATCTTAAAACTCTCTACAAATCAGGAATGCTCAGTTCTTGTTCCATTTTTAATTTTTATTTTTTTGAGGAATTTCTGAAACCGAAATTAAGATATTTGCAACAATCGTACAGCTAGCAAGTCAGCCCGGGGCTGGGATGCAAGTCCCTGCCTTATATTCTCAACTCAGTGCATTTTCTATTATGCTTTTATGAGGCAACAAATTATTTCATTCAAATTGATGTATAATATTTCTAGAATGTTGAGACATGGAGAAAAAATAACAATGTTTTTTATTGGGACAAACTGGGAAGAAAATTATATGCAGGTGCTGAGGGCTGGTAGAAACATGCGCAGTTCGTTTTAACCAGAGAGTCTGTTAATTTCACAGCGTAGACTCACACAAGGTGTGATGTCGGGGAGTGCATTGTCTCTGAATAATGCTTTAAGCTGCCCACACATAGGAGGTCTCTGGGGAAATGTGTTACCAATGCAAGTTCTCAAATTCCAACTGGGTATTCTCGTTCAGTAGATCCGAGGTTGGTCTTCCAAATGGAGAGTGGTGCTGTGCAGGCCAGATTACCGCCCTGTCCACATTTACCTGAAAGCTAGAAAAGTACGACGTGGGGTTAACAGGGTACTGATGTACTTTGGTTTGCTCATAAGGTGACGTTTATGAAAGTCAGAGATTAGTTAATTCTACTAAGAACCACAAACTCACTAATGGAATTTGTCCTTAAATGAATTCAGTTTTTCATATACACGCAGCTACAAGCTACAATTTTAAAGGAATTGACTCTAACTGAAGACTTTTAAGCTCATTGAATGTAAGCAGCGTTATGTACTCTTCCAGAAATTAATTCGAATTATTGTATCAATGTTAATGCATAAAATCAAATTTAGTCCAAATTCAAGTAGCAGGTTTACCTAGAGACCTATAGAGAGGTTGGCTGTGAACAACTGAATTTCTTCAGCCAAGAATTTATCTCTGTCTGGGAAGTGTTCAAGATCCTCCTGGGAACCAGAAGGCCCAATCTGGGCCTCTTCAGTAGTGGACCGTTGGGCCAGCCCTAAGCCACATTCCCTGAGCCCATCCTGGCAGGCTCAGAGTGTGCAGTCCTAGGAACCATATTTAGAGTCAATTATTACCTCCATTTCTACTACCAAAGTGGTTTGGGGTGGACCCCAAAAACCTAAGTCAGATTACCCAACCCTGAACATTGACTGGGATCTAAAGGTTTTGTTGATGTTTTCTAATTGCTTCATGTATAAACTCATGAACTTCCAGATCCTAACTGATGGAAGAAGCTTTATAAAGGTATATGCAGGAATAATAAAGACAATGAGGCCATGAATTCGGGAGGGAGTAAAGGGGGCACAGGAGACACTTGAGAGAGAGAGAGCGCCTGGGAGGGATTGCATGGAGGAGAGGGAGGGGGAAATGGAATGAATGTATTTTAATTAAACTGTAAAATTACTAAAAAACAAAACAAAACAAAACAAAAAAACCAATAACTAGTCAAAATGTAGTTTTGGAGTCCAGTCACTCAACTTCCAAACCTAAGGCTTAGGGATCGATCACTGGAGAAGAATGGGTGGATGGAACGAGAGAATCAGGGAAGTTTTTGTTTTGTGTTGTTGTTTGTTTTTTGAGACAGGGTTTCTCTGTGTAGCCTTGGCTGTCCGGGACTCACTTTGTAGACCAGGCTGGCTTCGAACTCACAGCGGTCCACCTGCCTCTGCCTCCCGAGTGCTGGGATGAAAGGCGTGCACCACCACTGCCCGGCCTGGATCAGGGAGTTTGATGTGAGACTGAGTCTCCTAGAAATGTCAGAAGCTCCACACGTATAGCCTCGCCAACACAACTGCCTAACTCTGAGCTGGACGAGGACAATAGCAAAGATCTGCTGAAGTGCATGAGGAAAGCCTGTGAGACCTCAACCCTGCAGGAAGAACTAGTGCAGCCAGCTAAGGAATGCTGAGAGAGGGGAACTCGTGCTCCCTGAGAAGAACACACTAATTGGTTATCCAATACCGAATAGTCAGCCCTCTTAGCCCCACGTATAGACAGTCACATTATCCAGAATGAGCAGGTTGTATTTATGTGTTTAGACTATATATGTATATACACGTATGTATCTAGCAACAATTAATGGGGAAAAGGGTCATGAATATGAAAGAGAGCAGAGGGGATATATGGGAGGGCTTGGAGGGAAGGGGGAAACGCTACAACTATGATCTCTAAAAAATAGATAAATTTTGAAACAGAAACAACAGCAGCAGTAACAATAACAAAAACAAGTGTCCGGGACAGAGATGACAAAGATCAGATATTTAAAAATAGAGACTAAAAAAAAATTAATAAAAAATTATCATTAAAAAAAACCACACACACAAATAAAATAAAGTAAATAAAAATAAAAATAGAGACTAACAGTTCAGCTCAAAGTCACAGGTAGGCCATGAGCAGCTCTATATTTAAGGCTTCTGTGAACAACAGCTTTCACGTTAATCATTTTGGCCCCAGTTAACACCCTTCCTTAATCCCCCTTCCACCTTTAAAAAAGTTGGCCTTTTCTAGTTTATCTTGAAAGACTTTGGATGACTCAACTCAAGAGCAACTCAGGTGCAATGGCTTGTGGGAAGTTTCACAAAGCTCATAGTGCATGGTGTTAGAAATAACTGGATAGATTCGTGGAGCCAGGTATCATTAGATGATCAATATTTGTCTGGAATGTGGAATGATCTTTTATCCACTTATCCTTCCTCACACCCACAGACACAAACTCAAGACACACACACGGACGCTCGCACACATGCACGTGAACTTTCATTTTGGCACTTCCGTTTGCTTTCTTTAGCCTAGAAAACTTTTTTTTTAAAATGGTCATAAAGTTCCCTCCATCCAAAGAGTTCAACAAAAAGCCAGCTATAAAATTATAGAACTGCAACTTGAAAAGGAGGGTTTTGGATGCATGATGGGACCACCTGCTCTCCTAGCACTTGACCTACTTGTCAAAGTGGCGCAGGGCTTACTATGAAAAGAGGCTCTGGCCTAAGTGGAACTTAAGACCCTAAAGACAGAGCTGAGAATTGGGATGTTAAAATAGCCAGCGACCCAAATGATCAGAAAACATTCAAAAGTCTAAAGACAGCAGTAGAAAGACTAGGAGTCAGAGAGAAATGCTTCCCAGGTGAAACCCCTCTGGCCCTGTAGCTGCCCCGATAGGTGTGACGTGGAGTAGATATTTTATCTTGCTCAGCTGCTTAATGAAAACTGAAAGGACCGCACAGACCCTCGGTGAGATCAGCCGAGCGCTCTCCTCTCTTTCCCCACTTCATTCTTGGCCAGTCCAAGGCACAATTAGGGCATTTCATTTGATTTTCTTTCTTTCCAGGCAATGTGTTGTAACCTATCAAATAATGTTTGGTAATCAATTCTTGATCTCACCTGGAGGTCAGTCAGTGACACCATCTAGACTGTCATCTCATTTCTGTCTTTAAAGAGAGCCCATCTATTTTCTTTGAGCACATGAGGCAAGCAATGGGCTAAACCATCCATGAAACAAATGACCTTTTTCTCTTTCTCACCAACACTGGCTTCCTTGGGGAAGCTGGGCTTAGGTAGTTAAAAGGATCTGTTTTATTTAAGGTTCCTCTTAAAGCTAGGTATGGTGGCACATGCCTGTAAACCCAGCACTTGGGAGACAAAAGTCAGCTATGTGGTGAGTTCAAGGTCAGCCTGGGATAAATGAAATCAAAGGGCGAAGCAAGCTCCAGCTCACAACTCACTTAACCTCTTCTTTGTGTTCATTGTGAGGGCTTCTCATCTCTTAGTGGCTTTTACTTGGGGTATGAAGGGCATGAGGAAGGATGCTGTAAACCGAGCACCAAGAATCAGGAGGTTCCCATGAGCGAGCATTGGTTGTTGATGCATCCGGTAGCAGGTCAACCAGTCTGTAATGACCCATGTGAGTTAACCCAGTCAAGTAGAGCAAGTGGAAAGACAGAAGCAAAACACATTCAAAACTGTGGCTTGGGCATTGAAAGATTAAAGGGTAAAGGTGTCTTTTATGTACATAATCTGTTTGCTGAGAGCACCGTCTGTTATACTTTATTTAGCCTGCGGCTCCTGCATCTTTTGGAGATTTTCAGAAACTTTAGCCAAACCTCCCTCAGCTATTTTGTCTTTCTGGATGTTCCTACCCCAAATCCACTCTGGGCAGTTTTTAGCTTCTCAAATTAATAATTTGAAAATGGTGTTCTGCCTACATGTAATGACTTCATTTTGTCTGTAGAAATGATTCACGGCGGCCATTGCTCCCTGTACATAGGTCAGACTCATTAAGTGAGATTGCAGTGAGCGGGCACAGGACCCATCTCAGGTTAACTGCGAGAGTAGCGGGTTAGTGGAAGGTGGGAGCAGCGTCAGTAGCCAGCTCCTTTCTGTACCTAAGCTCCATCTTCCTCTGCATCTATGGCTCCATCTTTCTTCTGTTGTGTACATTTGGAACACGCACTGCACTCAGTCCAGGTCCATGGGGAATTGCATGAAGTATAACAGCATCATTTTAAGTGCTCAATTTGTCCTAAAGAACATTCGTTCCGAGGGATTTTTAGATATCTATGTAAAGGCCTTCATTGTCCTCCACTGTCAGTTCCATCTCTTTGCTAGAATATTCTGGTGAGTGGTTTTGCAGCTAACCGAAAAGAAACAAACTCATAAGGCAAACATGTGCTTATGAAATAAATTAAATCCTACCTCTCATTGGTGATGCTTTTGCTTTGCTTCATCATATGGTTCACGGTCTACTAACTGGGTCGTTGAGTAAGGGTATGGCCACCAGGTAGAGAGCCAGGGAAAACCAGTGGAGGCGAGGTTTCCGCTGGGGCATGGGAGCAGGTCTGAAGGTGTAGGGGGACCTTCTAGGGGGACTCCGACTTCCCCAAGCACTTTGCAAAAGTGCACGAAGCTCCAGGGTCCCAGGGCCTGTTTTTTGGTGAAATCTCAGTTCCTGCTGAAACACCTGCCAAGTCATCAGAGAACCTTTCATTTTCAGGTGGACTTCACACAGCTTCACTCTCTCAGCCCTGTATTTTTGGCTTGACATTTTAAAGTTAGTCACAACAGCCACTGAGCAGGACAGAAAAGGCAGTGAGCGGGCTGTCTAAAAAAACGTCCCTTAACAACAGGAACTGTTGTCATACAGTGGTGACCTATGCTGGAGCGATCCGTCGTTGCTTCCTTTTCTCTTATTTATTTTTGGTTGTGACAAGATACGTATCATATACATTTATTGTTTTAATCATTTTAAAAAATACGATGTTTAGTGTCACCCAGAACATTCGCTACTGTGTAGCTCCAGAATAGTCTGCCATCCCAAATTGGATTGTGCCTATTAATAATACCTTCTGGCCCCCCGCGTCCGCCTAGGTTGCCCCCATTCTGTTTTCTTTCTGATGTTTGCCACGCTTTGACAAGATGGCCTACTCCAAGTATTGCTTAACCTTGGGAACTTTCTGTTGTTTATTTTTAAAACCCATCAGAGAAAATGCGCAGCATCCAGGGAAGGCACAGGCCTCCAGGGGTCTATTTGAAAGAATGATTACACCAATAATAATGCTTGCGGAAGGAACTGTGGTCCCTGAATGAGGCAGGCTCTTGAGAGGCTGTGCCAAACTTAAAACCCTATTTCTGCTTTGAATGGCTAGTGATGGAGAGCAGCTTTGTGCTTTGAAGGGAAGACGGTTCAATCACCGGGCCAGCCAACATGTGGAAACGGATGGCCTTTCGGTCTGCCACGGGGTTATTGTTGGCAGAGGACGCGCCTGCAGTTTATTCTGCGGCCTTTGTGATGAAAGCACCGTGGGGCCAAGTGGCTCATTTGTCTCAGTTTATCGAATTGCCAGAGCAAGGTGAAGACCTGGAATGGTTTAAAAGATAGAAATGAAGCCGTGAGGGACTGCAGCTGGATGTGGTCCTGACTGTGGGCGCGATAGCCGTTGTTCCCGCCGCCTCTCCAGATCCTCCCATGGCATCAGCCTCTGGAAAAGCAAGCAATCAACCCCTCCTGCAAATAATTTATGCATGCAGAGAGTGTGGAAGAAGCTTAGTGCCAATCTGGAAAAGTTTCACCCTAAGAAAAATTCTGGTCCTTTTCAAAACAGAACTAGGTCTGTTTTTATCTGAGTTACCGTGATAATTACATCAACTTACCAATTCTCTTTGTCTTTAGGCACACATGGTTCTAAGCAGAAATTAAACTATGACTTTGCTTTCATGCATGTCTTTCTGCAAAGTTTTGTTTATAATACATTTAAAGCAAAAAAACAAAACAAAACAAAAAAAAACCAACAACCCCAGATGTACAGAGTTTATATGTAGAGAGAAGAAAATCTCTACAGATATAAATATCTGGTACAGGGAGAAACAAAACAAGACTTAGCTTGTTAGTTCCATTTAAACATGGGGTAAATAATTTGTGGACACGCTTCGGTGGTACATTTCACTTACTCCATTGGGCACATGTTCCAGGTACACACTGAGGTTTCTGTTTCTGTGTGCTCAGAGTTGGGGACCTTCCCTCCCAGCTCCGGGCACATCTCTCCAAGGACATGAGAGCAACTGAAGGCATGACGTCTGTATGTGAATTTTGCCGTCTCCTCAGGAGCTGGAGATAGAAACAGTTTTGTAAAAATACAAGACTTTACTACGTTTGTTGAGTCATTGTCACAGCATAATACCTTTTTTAAAAAAATCATATCACCTTGAAATGGGACAATAGACTGATATTTGACGTGAGAAGGGGGTCACACACGAGGGTGTAGGCTCGGAGCCAAGGAGAGCAGTCTCTGGGTAAGAGGCAATGCTAAAATATGGAAGGTGCTAGCTCCGAGAGCTTTCCTCCTTTTCTTAAGCACCCCAGAGCTTTTAGTGACTCCTCAACATGGTAATCTGGTTTGGTAGGGTTGAATTCACAAGACGGGTTGGCTTGGCCTCGGATGTCTGATTGTACTGGGATGCAGTTTCTCTGACATGAGGGTTCTATTCAGTCAGAGAAACGCTGAGCATCTTAAAAGGACTGTGGGAGAGTGGGGCGTGGTTTTTCTGCTCTTCAGTGATACTCTGCAGGGAGAAGGGCCATACATACAGGCCATGTTTCTAGGCAAATGAGAATATCAGGCTTTTTGAGATATAACATGTTCAGTCCAGGATCTGCCTGGCTCCATAGTGTCCAGTGTGACGGCTCATGGCTAATCTAGATGCTCAACTTATGTTGCATGAGTGGCAGCGGCTGAACTGGGAAAGGCCTGTTGGGGGTGGGGCACTATCCTCCAAAAACATGTGCTTGGCAACCTGAGACTCATTAGGCTCCTGCCTCTGGCCTCTCCATATGATAGGATGGTTTTATTGCCATTGGCATATGAGAAGGGAGTGCGTGTAAGAAGAGTGCTGAGCTGATTGTCAGGGACTTGGGTCCAATACTTGTCTCTGCCACTTAGTGTGTGACAGAGGGGAGCTGCTGATCACTTCTGAGTCTCTCCCTCATCTGTGAAGCTCGCGTGTTGATTACAGCTATTTTCTGGAACTGTCCTGAGAGGTCAAGACAATATAAGCAAAGTCCTTAATTCAGTTCCCAGCCTAATAGCCAATAGGATGGAGGAAGTAAGTTAGCAGAGTCACCTTCTAAAAACAGAAGGACGAAGTCCTGAGGAAAGACCAGGTCTCCTCCTCTTCCTCCTCTTCCTCTTCCCTCCTCCTCCTCCTTCTCCTTCTTCTTCTTCCTTCTTCTTTTCTTTCTTTCTTCTTCTTCCTTCTTCTTTTCTTTCATTATTATTATTATTATTATTATTATTATTATTATTATTATTATTATTATTATATTTCTTTATTTTAGTTTGCATGCGTGTTTGTGTGCCACATACATGCCCTGGAACTGGAGTATAGATCGATGGAAGACGCTAGAAGCAAGCTACTATATAGCTGCTTAGAACCAAACCAAGATCAGCTGCCAGAGCAGTAAGAGCTCCTAACTGCTGAGCCATCTCGTCATTCCCCCCAGACAATCTGTTCTTAATAAGCTACCAGGTAGGCATTGCTGCGCCCCTTTAGCAGAGTTACTCGTTCAAAATCATTACAGCTCACCTTCCACACAGGAAGGTCCTAGTGAGAGAAACACGTGGAATTTCTGCAAGCCCTTCCTATTTACTCACACACACACACACACACACCGACACAGAGCAGGAAGTGCTCCTTGGAGCCATCAGTTGTGACTATGAGGAACATTTGTGGAAAGTAGACCCACGCTTCCTCTTGCAGGACTGGAGTGCAGGGAGAGAAGAGAGCTCCGCAGACTCCTGCAAATAGGCCAGATGCTCAAGGACACAGGGCTCCCAGAGGATGAGCCTTAGACCACGCCTTATTTAGTTAGTAATAAACATTCCCTTTGGAAAATAAAAAAAATTGGGTGGATATAGTCACTAAAGGATCACTCTTCACTTGTGTTCAAGGCTGTGCTGGTTAGTGTTTGACAGCTTGTCACAAACTGGCGTCCCTTGGAAAGAGGAAGCCTCAATTGGGGAGTGAACCCCATCAGATTGCCCTCTGGTCACACCTGTGGGGCATTTTTCTTGATTAATGGTTGATGTGGGAGGGCACAGGCCACTGCGTGGGGACCACATAAGTCCTGTCAGTTTTCTAAACAAGAGACGGGGTGAACACAATGCTTTTGATTTCTAAACAGACTCTGGCCTGGCCTTTCCCAATAGCATGGTGCTGAGCTTGTCTTTGGCTATAGATGCCTCGCTATGAGTCTGTGCTGACTATAAAACATTAAAACAAGATTTTCAAGGTGGCTCTGCACCAGGAATATTGCCATTTTATTTTACCACCATATGCTTGCTTTCTGTATTTTAGAAATGACATTCAGAAAAGTTATTCTTTCAACTGTATCAACTCGTAATAATCTCATCAAAAGAACAGCTGGTCGAGAGTTGTCAGGAAACATTGCACTTTGCCCTTTACCTTTAGCCATCTCACAGTACAGGACCCTGCTTCTCAGAGAGCCCTCCCTGCAAAGGATGCCTCATGTCTCCAGCATTCCCACCACAGATTTCAGCACCTCTGTGCTAACTGCTGAAAGCCTAGGGCCCATTTCTCCAGCCAGATACAATCTGTGGATACAACTCAAGAGCCTAAAGGAAGACCTCTGTCCACACTTCCCTTCCCTCCAGCCCACAACACAGAGCTGGTGTCAGGGCAGGGAGCCAGCGAGTCTTTATTGTGGCTTGCTCTGCTACGATTAGAGATCATACAGCTCACGGCTCTAAACAAGGAGGAGGGTGGGAACAGGCAGATAAGAGCGAGGGGCTTACAATTGAGATGCAATGTAAATAAATTATAATCACACACACACACACACACACACACACACACACACACACACACACACACACACACACATACACACACAGAATAGAGGTCGGCCAGGCACAATGGTGCTCTCCTATAATCCTAGCATTCTGGGAGGCAGAGGCAAGTGGATCTTTGAGTTCTACAAATGAAACTCTGTCTTAGAAAAACCAAAAGAGAGAGTCGAGGAGGGAAAGAGGGAGGGAGGGGGAGGAAGGGAGGCGGGGAGAAGGAGAGAGAGAGGGGGGGAGGAGGAAGAGAGAGAGGAGAGAGAGACAGATAGACAGAGAGAGAGAGAGAGAGAGAGAGAGGAGAGAGGAGAGAGAGAGAGAGAGAGAGAGAGAGAGAGAGAGAGAGAGAGAGATTGGCTCAGCTCAGTTTCTTTCTCTTGTAGAAAACCCTTCAGAGTGCCAGTGCAGTGGCACATGCAGCATTCAGGGAGGCAGAGGCAGGAGGATCTCTGTGAGTTTGAGGCCAGCTTGGTCTACAGTTCGAGTCCAGGACAGCCAGGGAAACCCTGTCTTGAAATGCCAAAAGCAAACCAAAACAACCAATCAACCAACCAAAAACCCTGACAAACTCTCGCACTAAACACATCACTTACAGCAACTGTAAGCAGCAATAACACAGCACCAGGAGATCTGTGAGCCAAAGCTCAGGGTTCGACCTTCTTCTTATGAGATATTTTCCCTCAAATATTGAAGTTTGAAAATGACATTTCAAGTACTTGCTTATCTCACGTGTAATTTCATGGAGGCTGGAGGCTGTCATCTGGGCTGCCCGAGAATACCCCTCTCCCAGCTCGGCCCAGGCCCTACTCCAAAGAATTCTGCACCTCCTTCCTGGCTCTGTTTACACTTACTTTGTAACAAGCCACTGTCAGTTAGGCCTTCCTCACCAACACAGCACTCTCAGGACAAGTAAGACATTTCCATATATAATAATAACATAGTACCACTACAGAAAAATTGGAGAGTTAAGGCACGGGCAGAGAGTAAATTAAAATGCCATATTCTCTTATGCATGAGAGACACTCACTGCTAACATTTGCCGCATATAACTCTGCTTTCCGTTCTATGGTCCAGGCACTTTATGCACTTTTCTATTTTACAAAATTGAAGTTTTACTCAAATATAATATACAAAGATTTCCTCATAACATTAAAATATGTTTCTGCAACAACATGGCAAGCTTCCACAGTGGCTTGGGACCATCTGGGTGGCTGGTCATCTATCTATCCCTTTAAACCTCTCTCTCCAAACTCCTTAAGCCTATACATCAGGGGACATAGACACAGCTCTATCTCCTAGTTTATTCTGATACTGTTCCTCCTCTAACCACGTGTCAATCAATATTTTATATGCTCTCTTCATTGTTTGTACAATCTGTCATACAGATGAGGACATGTTCCTGGAAGAAGCCGACTTTAATTCCCATTTTAGGAGTTGTGGGGACACTCAGATCAAGTAAAATGATACTCCAAAAAGGAGAAACTGGGCTCACAAAATATCTAGGTCAGTTCTACCAATTGCTTTAAACTGCCCAAAGTATCATTTTATTCAAAGTATCCCAGGACATATGGTAAGGCATTTTTTAAAAGTGAATTTTTGGAAATAATTGTTCCTGCAAAGTTTTTTTTTTTAACCAAAATTAAAACTACTGTTAGAAAATCCAAGTTCAACCCAATAATAAACAGACCAAAACTCTCAGAGAAGAAACCCCCTCGCCCCTAGCCTTTTTCCCCTCTGTGTGATAACCCTCCATTTATGGCTGATGTTTGGGACCTTTTGGATTTCTCCTTTGGCTATGCAATTCCTAATCTCTTTGCAGAGCATTCTCAGCTTTGATGCCTCTCACGATCCCTCAGCACTTTCTGAGTAACTCTGGGATGTAAGTCATCTGTGAGCCTGACAACATAACAAGCGAGTGCTGTAGCTGATGCTTCATCGAAGTGAGGGAGGGAGAGGTAAACACCAGGACCATGAGGGCCTGGCTGTCACAGCAGATTAGCTAGCTGGTCTTCTGTTAATCCAAGGCCACTCATACTTAAAACCGACAGCCACAGAACTCTAGAGACAATTATCTACCAAGGGGATGCAGCCAACGGCCTGGCTTATCTCTGCTCTCAGGTGGAGTTCCTCATGTTGGACTTATCCCAAGCCTATAGAAACAGCCACCTTAGCACTGAGCAGGAGAGAGGGGAGGCGTCAAGGACAGGGGGCACCCTCTGGGAGCACTGTTAAACAGGCAGATTTAATATTTTTTTTAAACATTAAAGTTAAATCTCAAAGTCTATGGGCTCTTTATATCTAAAAACAGCCATGGCAGCCAAAGAGGAGACTGGAGATCACAGCCGGGTGCAGAGACGATGATGGAGGCCACGCTTACAGGAAGTTCCAAAGGCTTACACTGGATCGCAAGCTCCGGCTGCTTCCAACACACAGCCACAGACGATCTTGCCAGAACACTAGCTTGGTAAGTGGCCCTCCAAGAGATCTCATTTCAAGCATTTCTGCAATTCCCGCTTGTGAAGGCTCATGCGATCGAGTCCTTTCTGCTCGTCTCCATGGTCCCCAGCCGTTTGCATACTCGCTCTAAACTATCTGCTGTGTGCCAGTTGACTGGGCGAGGGAAGAGCCAGTTTTCCGGAGAGAGAGAGAGAGAGAGAGAGAGAGAGAGAGAGAGAGAGAGAGAGAGAGAGAGAGAGAGAGAGAGAGCGCCAAGACCTGAAAGGGAATTATAAATCAGAGTGGTTAAGAAACCAGAGCAAGGTGATGCACTTAGAACAAAGCCCCACTAGAATTTGCCTCCATATCTTGTCTTACACCCATCTCTCTCTCCCTCCTCTTTCCAATTCTTTGCATTCTGATTGGACGGAGGAGAGCACTGATGCTTTCTAACTGTGCACCGCATGTTCTGTCTCCTCATAGCAAGCCCCTGTTAGGGAGCTGCCTTTCCCCCCCACAACAAGCTGATAGGACTGTTGATTAAGATGATGGCGTGCTGCCCTCCAAACCTAATGGGCACCTCCTGCTTGAAATCCCAACTAATGAGTAAAATGAGAAGCCACTGGCCTTCACCCTCTCCAGGTGCTGCTTCCTGGGTCCCTCTGAGTATAGGAATTGTTCTCTTCCCAAGCCAGCTCATAGCTCCTCCCTTACAATCCTTAGATGCCTCTGACACACATACCCAATATGATGTTTGCTTCTTTTAGCCTATTGACTTCTGTTGCCTGCAAACTAAGAATCTGAGTTAAACACATCTTGAAGTTATGGAGCCACCAAAAGAACTGACCTGGTGCATTGTGGGTTCTTTTGGAGCTCACCTGACCGAGTCATTGGCTCTCGAGATCCATCTAGGAGATCCATGCATGGTGGCTCCATTACAAGCCTTCCCAGTTGCTTTTTATTCTAGAAATAAGCCTCAACTTTCACCCTTCTCCTTGGTGCCTAACTCAAACTCACTCCACTGAGTGAGCTTTCTTCTCCGCGCTCTCAATGTAAAGATTTGTATGTCACATCTTACTTGTCTTTCCTCCTCCTTTCCTCATTCATTATTTTCCAGGCTTCTTCTATCAAGATGCTCAATAAACATTTAAAATTTGCATACATTGATCTTTCTTGATTTATTCATTTATTGGTGGGAACTTCCCTATCCACATTGCACACTGCCCTTGGGCACCCTGTAGAAGTATTTCTTTTATAGACACCATTGGTGGAAATGCTGAGTTTTAGGCATGCACAGTTTTACCCAGTTGTTCTACATTGCCTTTCCATAAATGGCCATTTACTATACAGGCATGATGTTTACTCTTGTCTCCATAATCTGATGATGTTTAATATTACTCAGGATTATTTTTTGTTTTCTACCTGTGCAGATGTTACCAGGACCTCATAATTCTAATTTGCCTCTCTGTGGGTACTGACTGTTGCTACCTATGTTTGTCTACCACCCCAGTGTCCCTGAGGCACCTGCTTACCTTCTTTGACTCTTTCTTTTGGGTTTCCTTGTGTAGCAAAGTGCATTTTAAAAAATGGCCATGATGATATTTTTATCTCACATTTATTTCCAGAACTTTGTAACCACCACAGGGGACAGAATATGGTGGAAATGGCTTTATGGCTATGTAGGCTGGTCCTTACAAAGTTCTTCCTTTTCTTCCTCCTCCTCCTCCTCCTCTTCTTCTTCCTCTGCTTCTTCTCTTCCTCCTCTTCCTTTCTTCCTCCTTCTCTTTTCTCTTCACTTCCTCCTCTTTTTCTTCTTCCTCTTCTTCCTTTCTATCCTTCTCTTCCCCTCCTCCCCCTCCTCCCCAGACACACACACACACACACACACACACACACACACACACACACACCCCACACACGTCTTGCCCTTGAATTCTAATCATCATGTTGAACAGATACCCAGACCGCACGATGCATGATGAAGCAGTGTTAACCAGTGTCTTGCCCACAGACTCGGCTGCCTGTGACATGTGAGTGAAGGGCCCCTGGGGCAATAGTTTTCAAAATCTTCCTTAAAGAGCCAAATAGTACTCAAGAGTGTGATAAAGCACACATATAACCCCAAACTTGGTGACTGAGGCAAAAGGATTATGAATTTTAGGCCATCCTGGCTTACATAGTAATATCCTGTTTCAAAAAAAAAAAAAACAAAAAAACAAACCATTCTTAGTTGGTGGGTTATATAAAAGGTGACACCAGGGCTTGGCCTTTGTTTTAAATGGACCCTGTCCCCAACCTTCATGACATCCAGATATAAGTATGTACTGCAGAGGTAGGCTTTCCCACCAGCCTATGCCAGGCAAATGAAGAAATGCCACAAAACCCACAGGACAGGACAGTGCCTACCATACATTAAGTGCTGGGGCTGGTAAAGAGCATCTTCTCCTTCCGGTGCATCCACTTTCAGCCTGCTTACAGAGACCTTCCTCACCCCTTCTCGCTCCTCCCTCAACTATGTTCGTTCCAAGGTGATACTAACCTTGAGCAAATTAACTAGATACAGTTCTGTTGTTTTCTGTCTCCTGGAATATGTACAGCGTTGTCTTATGTATTGACCACTGTACAATGTAGAGACTTTTCTCTTCTAGCTTTATAGGATTCCCCACTATCCATTACTGGTTTCCAGTCTAATTCCACAGTGATTTGATGGCAGATATTACGTGGTCTCTAATCTTCTAAAGTTATTAAGTTATGCTTATATATGGTCTCAACTTAGAGTTAGCAGAGTTTACTGTATGCCTCAGAAGAACGTGCCTTTGGCGGCTGTTCAGTACTGTGTCTGTAAGCGTCAGTGGTACCCTACTGACCAACAGCGACACGGAGCTCAGTTCAGTCCTTAGTTGGTTCAGCTTTTAGGTTTCTCTACTTCTGGCAAAGGATGCAGAAGCATCTAGCTACAGCCATGGATTAATCTACTTCTTCCCGCCCCCATCTCAATGTTCTGCTGTTAGGTACACACATGCTAAGGATTATTAGGTATTGGAGACTGGTCTTTAATCACTATGTGGTACTCCGTTTACCCTTGATAATTGTTTTTGCTGTGGTATCTGCTCTGTTTCATGTCAGCAAGGCCATCTCTGCTTTCTTTTTATTAGTGGTAAGCACGGTATACTTCACTTTTAATCCTCCAGTGTCTGAAGATTTAGTAAGTTCTTAAAATAAAGAACATATAACTGCATATTGTTTTGAGCCGTGCCACCCATGTCCTTTCCCAAGTGGTTTTAGACCAGTGGCATCTAATGCAATTACTGTTAGAATTGCATTTTAGTTACTGTATTTGTGACTTTTAAATGTTATTGCCCTATGCTTATTCCTACACTTGTCTCTTCCTCGTTTTCTGTCATTTTTATATTAATAAAGCATTTTATATGATTAAATCCTCTCTTCTTTCTTAGCATTCCAATTATATTGCCTCTGTGTTACATTTTGGTTTGGTTTTAATTTGATTATTTTAGTGGCCACCCAAGAGTTTGTAATGTAGACTGACGTTTAATGCAAATCCATTTTAAATAACAAAAGCAGTGAAAGTATTTACAAACAAAACAGATTCCTTCCCTCCCTTCCTCCCTCCTTTCCTTCCCTCCTTCTTTCTTCTCACCTCTCAGGTCAGGGCTATCACTCATTTCACTTATAAATAAATGTACACCAGCATGTATATTGTGTGTATACAGAGGGTTGGACACATTGTTCTTATTATCACTTTGAACAAGATGCTATTTATTAAATCAGTTAAGAGTAAAAGGGGGCCTGGGCTAGAGAGATAGCGCAGCCATTAGGAGTGTTATTCTTTCCATGACCCAAGTTCAAGTCCTAACATCCACATCAGATGGCTCACAGCTACTTGCAAGTCCATCTCTGGGGATATCTGAGGACTCCACAGGCATCTGCATATACAACCGCCCATTTTTAATATTTATGAGTGTTTGGCCTACATGTATTCTGTGTACCACATGCATATCTGGTGCTCTCAGAGGCCACGAGTGGCCATTGGATCCCCCTCAAACTGGAGCTACAAACATTGTAAGTCACCATGCGGGTACTGGAATCCTACAGGGTCCTCTGGGAGAGCAGCCAGTGCTCTTAACCCATGAGTCATCTCTCCAGCACAAACGTTAAGGGAGTAACCAGCCATGTTTTGTTTTTTTTTAAATTGCATTTAAGGTCCACTCCATGAGGTGGAACTCATACCTTACACTGTTAAATTGATCAAGAACCCTAAACTATAGAGAACATAGGCTTAGGAGAAGCTTACCTGCTTACTACCATCTGCAAAAGGAAAATACAATAAAGCGACTCAATGCTGTATTGCTACACTCACAGATCTGTGTATCACCCTTGCCAGAGAAGTGTCTTCCTGCAACAGGTAGCCATTAACAGAGGCCTACAGCTAAATACTGTGCAGACAGGGAGAGACTTCGGGACACTCAGGTCTAAATGAGATGATTTCATCAAGTCCTTCCTCTCAAAGCTTGTATCTGCGTGGAGGAGGAAGTAGATAGATTCTAAGAGCCAGAGGTGGTGGATGGCTCTCAGGCCCATCAGCACATATGAACTCACAGAGACGGTGACAGCACACGCAAGACCTGCACAGGTGCAGACTGCACACCATCCCTGTGCTGAAAAGGGGGGGGGGGCATAGATGCAAAGTCCTGCCCCCTAATCAAGAAGCTATGTACAATTGATACTTGCTGGATGAGGGAAAGTCAGGCCCCCCCATCCCTGTCCCCCAATGCCCATTTCCCCCCCCTGGAGTGTCAGTGGGTACACAACCTTGCTCCAGGGCAAACTCCATGCCCAGAAGTAGTTGGCCAGGACAAAACAAACTATTTTGTTTTTGTTTCTTGGGCTTTTTGCTTCATTTTTGGTTTGTTTTGGCTTCTTTTTTTTCTTATTAGGTTTTGTTTGTTTATGAGTTTCTTTTTTTGAGGGATTCTTTTTGCAATATTTTTTGAAAGAGAGATGGAACTGAAAGTTGGGTGGGGAGGGAGGTGGGGAGGGTTTGGAAGAAATTAGGGGAAGATAAAACGTGATCAAATATATCATATTAAAATATTGAATAAAATGTTTAAATAGAAAAGAATTTTAATGGAAAAAAATTAAAATTTTGCCTTTACTCCTTTTTCTCCAACACTCTTCCTTTCTTTATAAAGATCGGACTTCCCTACTTTGTGAAGAACCTCACATATTTCTTGCAAGGTGGGTCTGTTGGCCACAAATTCCTTAGTTTTTGTTTGTCCAGGAAGCTAATTTTCCTGCCTTTGTAAGGATAACTCCTCAGAGTGGAGAAGTCCTGGTTTCTGGTTCCCCTGAACAGTTTGGGATCCTTCACTCTGCTTTCTTATCTTAGGGCTTCTGAGGAGACAGTGAGTGTAACTTTTTATCTTTGTCCCTGTGCCAATACAGTATCCCTACCCTGGCTCTTTTCTAACTATTTGCTTGTAGATTTTATTTTTATTTATGTGCATCTCACCTGTGTTGGGGTGAGGAGGAGGCCAGGAAACAGGCACTGGACCCCTGAAGCTGGAGATACAAGTGGTCATGAGATGCCTCTTGTGAACTCCCGGAAGAGAACACCTGAAAGTGAACTCCTGCCTTTGCTCTTGGCTGCTGACTCATCTCACAGCCCTACAACTTTTGTTTTTGTTTTCTGTTTGTTTTGTTTTTTAATCTTTGAACTTTTTTTTTTTTTGCAATTTGAAAATAGATTGTAAAGATGCATTTTAAACATTTATTTTTTTGAGATTCCTGAACATGTAATTTTTACTAATTATTTCAACATTCCTCCTTTCTTCTCCCCATGTTCCCATTACACATATACCTGTTTTATTAATTCTAGAGTTCTTGCATACTCTGTCTTACTTTTTCCAAGTCTTTTTTTTTCTTTGCTTTTCAGTTCAGGGCATTTTAAAAAAAAGATTTCTTTATTATTATGTATACAGTGGTCTGTCTGCATGTATACCTGCAGGCCAGAAGAGGACATTAGATCATATTACAGATGGCTGTGAGCCACCATGTGGTTGCTGGGAATTGAACTCAGGACCTCTGGAAGAGCAGCCAGTGCTCTTAACCTCTGAGCCATCTCTCCAGCCCCAGTTCAGGGTGTTTTAATTGACAAGTTCCCAAGGTCATGCTCTTTTCTTAGTTGGGGATGGTGTTCCTGTGCATCCATGAGAATGCTCTCCATCTCTCTTACAGTCTTCTTAACTGCCTGCATCTGTTCCATCCTTTCCCAGAGTTCCTAGCGCTCACCTTACATTGCCTGTGTGTTCTTGAGTGTTGTCTACCATTTTCATGAAAGCTTTGGGGACTTTTTTCCATCTTAACATTCCCATCAGATTTAAGTCTAGTTTGCTTGCTTTGCTTCTTCAAAATGCCTTGTAATTTTTTGTTTGCTTTTAGACTATATTGTATTTTTGTTTGTTTTTTATAAGATATGATGCATTGAGTAACAGAAGCTATTGAATAACACTTTGCCAATATGGTGGAGGGAAAGGAAGCAATCTGTGTCCTGTAAGTAGTTGTCAGCTTTCCAGGGAGCCAGTGACCGTGGGCTGTGAACTTCACACGTAGCTCTTACCCCTCGCTTAGGTACAATGGGATAAGAAGCTGGGTTGTGTCTCTCCCTTCACAGATACTGTTCTTTGCACACCATGTACTGTTTGTCCTGTATCTCAAGGCCTGACCATTTGCTTTCTCATTGGTGGATATCTTTCTTTGTCTTGATATCTTGCTGACATTCCTACATAAGTCTCCATTTCCCCCAAGTTATGTACTTATTAGTGTCCATGGCTTTAAAATGGCTTCTGATTTAGAATGAGAAATCTGACAGGTGCTATTCTGTCAGAATCTTCTGCCCCCCTCTCTTCTGGTACAGCACCCCTCTACCGTAGCTATAGCCCACATGTCTAGCTCTTTAACCAACAACCCTACTGAGATGCTATCATGGTGATTTTCCCATCAGCCAAGTCTGGAGAAGCCTTGTCCTTCTCCCTCCTCTCCCACTACCAGACCTAACTTATCTATTGATGCCATCACAGTTAGCTTTCAATCCCTGAGACAGATGGGGGGGGGGCGCCACTCATAAAGTAGTCCTACCTCCCATAAAGGCTCCAGGCTCCATCTTGCTTAACCGAAGTGGTCCTCTGGCTCTTCTAGACACAGAAGGGCCCGGTGTGGATCAGAGACTTTTAGGATCAAAAATTTGGCATCAGATTTTTAAGTCTGATACCCTAGGCAGAAGTCTGGCATACAGGCAACAGATCTGCCATGTGTGGGCTCACTGTGTCTAAACACTAAAGAACAAAGGCTAACAACAATTCAGACTTGGCTTTCGCTTTGCTGTTCATATTTCCCTTAGTCACTGAAGCACAGAGCCTGCTGAGAGCTGGCAAGCTCTGCAGCAGAGACAAGACAGACTGGCTTTGATTGTCTGGGTGATCTCTCTTGAACAAAGTCCTTTAAGGAATTCCTTGCTGTCACTAGCTGGACTTTGCTGGAACACAGTCATAAAGCTTTCATATTAGTCTGCTCATATTTGATAGCTCTAGTGTTTCCCCTCATTAAATCCCACTTCATCCTTTTCCCTCTGCGAATTTCTTGAAGGATAGAGCAGTGATGACAGGCCTGGTTTTCCTCCATGCTGCCTGTGTGAGACCATCAGCAATCCTTAACTTTGCCCATCTATAAAATGGGCACAATAATTAATCCTGTCTCATAGTAGCTTTCCAAGACTCAAAGGGCACAGTTCCTGTGAGCCTCTAGAAGCACGGTGAAATGTTTTCACCAGTCAGGCTACCCGTGATTCTCATCTGAAGCAAGGTGTCCTCTCAGAGGACACTTGGCAATGCAAAGGGACACATTTGCTTGTCACAACTGGACTAAAGAGTGCTACTGACATCGAGTGAGGAAAGTCCCAGAATGCTGCTTAACATCTGACAGTGTGTAAGGCAGCCCCCAGGCACCCTACTCAACCAAAAACTAAAGGCCAAAAAATAGAAAGAACCAATCTACCCGCAGCGCTAATGGCTCTGAGTCTGGGCCATCCTGGCTTAGTTGTGGAGATGGGGAATAGAAGAGATGAGCAATTCTGGAGTCAGATCTTATTTTAACAGATGGGTTTGTCACCAAAACAAGTGCATGATTGTTACCGTGGGGCCGGCTTGTCCACACCATCGGGCATAATCTCTCTGCTATCAGATTCCACGTCCTCAGCTCAGTGTCCAGGAAGGGCGAGTCTGGGACTCTGTGTACACACTGGCTCCTCTTATTCCTTTGATCCTGGAAGATAAACTGCCAAGTCCGGAGGCCTCCCTTTGAAAAACTGAAGCGTTCCTAACCTCTTCTCCTATAAAAAAAGAAATGCCGCAGAAATTTATTATCTAAAGAATTGAAATTTATCATTGTTCCTTGACTTCTGCTACGAGTCTGATTTCATTCAGTTAGATTAGACTCCGTAATTGGCTCATCTTGATGAGTCTGCCAACCCCTGGAAGGCTTTGTCATTAATTCAACTCATATTTAACGAGCACCATCTATTTATTCAAATTATGCTAGATGCTGAAGAGATAATGGATAAATAAATACGATCTCTGTTCTGGTTTGCTTTCTGGTGCTGTGAAAAAAAAAATATCATGACCAAAAGCAAGTCTGGGGTACTGGGCCAAGAGAGGTGGTTAAGGGCTTAAGGACACTTGCTCTTCTTGGGAGGAACCCATCCACATGACAGCTTAACCCTGACCGTAATGCCAGTTCCCTGGGACAGAGACCTCATGGCCTCCTCTGGCCTCCTCAGGCACCCGCCACTCCTTGGTACACATAGATACATGCAGGAAAAACACTCATATGCATGTTTTTTTTTTAACAAATTACAAGATTGGGAAGAAGGGTGCTTATCTCATCTTACAGGTGCTATAGTCCATCATGAGGGAAACCAAGGCTGGAGCTCAAAACAGGCACATGAAACAGGAACCATGGAGGAATACTGCTCACTGGCATGTTCCCCAGATCATACCTAGCTACCTTTTTTTACAGCCCAGTCCTACTGCCTATAGATGATACCAGCCATGTTGGCCTGGGCCCTCCTACACCAAATGCCAATCAAGAAAATGTCCTGTAGACATGCCCACAGGCAGATTTGATGGGAGGCAGTTCTTTAGCTGAAGTTCTTTCTTCCCACATATGTAAAAAAAAACAAGATCAGCTCTCACAGTCCCAGTCTATACGGAGGTGGTGGTTTGAGTGAAAATGGCCCCATAAGCTCATAGGGGGTGACACTATTGGGAGACGCGGCCTTACTGCAGTAGGCATGGACTTGTTGGAGAAAGTCTGTCAACTGAAGGTGGGCTATGAGGTTTCAGAAGTGCAAGCCAGGACCAGTGTTGTTCTCTCTTCCTGCTGCCTGCCTATCTGGATGTAGAACTCTCAGCGACATCACCAGCACCATGTGTGCCTGTCTGGCCCCATGCTTCCTGCCATGATGATGATGATGGACTAAACCTCTGAATGCAAGCAAGTCCCAATTAAATGATTTCTTTTAAAAGAGTTGCTGTGGTCATGGTGTCTCTTCACAGAAAAAAAAAAAAGATTGAGACTATGTAAATAATTACAAGTACAATGTTAATAAGTGTTATAAAAGAGGTAACATTGTAAGGCTATGAGGGGAGGCTTAGTGGAGCTATGAAGGGCTTCCCTCAGGTTGAACAAAACAGTTGATGGTGGTTCTCGGGACTAAATCCACGGCCTTATACATACGAGGCATCTATGCTGGGCATTCTGTAACACCACTCCAAGGGGAAGCGCTAGGAAAACATATCACTATGAGATTTCTTTGTTAAAGTGACTCAGTTAGAGACTGCATTGTTGTTAAGTGGGTTATGGCTCACAAATGGAAATCCACCCACTTGTATGAGTGCCTGGCTTTGTTCAAGCTTGGACAACATTATAGGTTTCGCTGTGCTATTAGCTCTTTATTGAAAAGCAGAATGGTAGAATCTAGCAAAATAAATATGTGCTCCTTTTCTGCCTCTCAAAGTCTTCAAATGCTAAGTATCTTGCATCTCTTTCCTAATAGCCTCTTGTTTTACTTACTTTACTTAGCATAAATTAGAGTTAACACATCCCCATTTTTAATAGCTCTTTCAAAGTCTGTTGATGTGCTATTTGGAATGAATCATCCTAAATGCTTCCCCTCATGGGCACGACCCATCTGTCAAGAGCTACAAAATGATCTCTCCTGCTTCTGGGAGACAGCGATGTGGAGCAGAATGCCCTCCCTGCCAAGGAGGACGCCACTGCGGCTGCATGCTAATCGGCCAGTGCCCTGCAAATCCATCTTTCGGGATGTTCAGGAAAAACAGCACAAAGCCTAAGGTCCAAACTCAGTAATAAAAAGCAGTTTTCCTAGTCTGTCCTACAAGCAAGCTTTGCCACGAGTATAGAGTTGCTAGATTTAACAAATAAAATACAGCATTTCTTTCAGTGTGAGTGTAACACATTTATGTGAAGTGCTCACTTACGGTGCATCGTGTGGTGTTTGAGAGGTCTGTGTTCACTTATTGTCCTTCAGATTTTTGCTTGAACGTCATCTTCTCAGTGGCGCATCCGCTGATCACCCTGTTTAAATGGGGTGGCCTCTTCGTGTTTATTACTTGACCTTCTGCATTTGTAACGTGTATCAGCAAAGTGTTTATATGCTGACTGTCTTCCCTTCTAGAATGGAGTTTGGTCAGTTTTATTTAGTACAATATGTCCTGCATACAGAGTAGGCACCGACATAGAGCAGATACATAGTAAGGGGCTTGTAAAACCATTCATCCATCCACTCAATATGCATCCATCCTGTCATCTGCAAACCACTGTGACTGTAAGCGCATGCCAGAGTCTCATTGACTTGAGTCTGAGTTTTGCCTCTACAGGGTTTCTGTTGTGATGTTACAAGTTACATCTTTTTCTTTTTCTTGGGTTTTTTTTTCTCTTGTTAAAGAAAGAGAAGATTAGAATCCTTATAGTGGACGCATGAAGAGCCCATCGAGATCTTACCACAGTGTCTGGATGTAAGACATGCTCACTCTGTGGAGCTTATTCTACGGCTATTAAGTTCTGGTTGATTTTCCTTTGGATCCTAGATGATGCTCCAGGTTTTAGAGAATCCGATGAACACATAGTGTCCTCACCCTCAAAGAGGTGATAATCTAGTGAGAAGAGAAACACACAGTTTAGATTATAGTAAATACTGCCTGCTGGGTAGCAGCATGGTCTCTGTGGAACGTTAGGAAGACACCAGACACAGAGCTGAGTTGTAGGGAGGGATGGTAGGAAAGAGTTCATGGAAGAATGAGTATCTAAAGATAACAGGCTGTGGTTAATCAGAAGAGGAGGAGATGGCATTGGCAGGGTAAAAAAGTAAACATTTCGGGAGGCGGGGGAAAAACGGATAACAGATCACAGAGGACACCGGTGTGCACATCGCTTCTGTGTTGCAGGAGAGAAGGGTAGGCTTGTGTGGCTGGCTCTCGGAAGGAGGTGACTAACACACCAGATAGATCATGGAGTTCAGACCCTGATTCAAGAAGAGTTGTTTTTCACTTGAGAAATTAAGTCATTTTGTTCATAAAAACCTTTAGTCTGTACCTCTAAACAGTAAATGTACTAGTTCATTTACTGTCGCTATAATAAAACACCCGAGGCTGATTATTTTTAAGGAAAATATTTAGCTCAGTTCTAGAGTCTGAAAGTCCAAAATTGTGCGATCTTCTAAGAATCTAGTGGTGGATGGCACCACAATTGTGGGAGTGACAATGACATCATGTGATGACACAGGCAGCTAGAGATTGAAAGGGGAACAAACCTGATTTATTTTTCTAACAATCCATTTTTTTTCCAGGATTGAACTCACTCCGTGAAATTGGCATTAATTTCTACCAATGACCTAATTACCTTTCTCTGAGTCTCACCTCTTTAAGGTTCAACCACCTCCCAATATCACCACACTGAAGACCAAGGTTCCCACACATAAATCCTTGGGGTAAATGCTTAAACTATATTCAAACGGTGGCAATGAAATAATTTTGTTTATAACCTATTTGTTAATTTATTTTGGCAGTTCTGGGGGTGGAACATGGGACCCCAATAGGTCTAGATAAACCTTCTATCCACTCAGCTAAATGCCCAGATCTTGCAAAAGAACATTAAAAAAAATCACCCCACTTTTATCTTACCTTTAAAGTTTTATAATAATTCAAGATGATGCTCAGTCAAATTATCTCATAAATTCATGTCCTTCTAATTATCTGTTTCCATCCTCCTCTTCTCCACCTATGTTTGGTTTTGTTGCCTCTTCTTCTCTCTCCTCTCCTCTTCTCTCCCTTCCTCTCCTCTCTTTCTTCATCCCTCTCTCTGTCTCTCTCTTCCTCTCTGTTTCTGTATTTCATCTTTGTTTTATAGGATTTCTAATAGTCCTGGCTTTGAGGACTAAACACCCGTACTTCTCTGTCTTTTGTATTTCTTACAAATTGTTAATGGTCTGGGAGACTGACCAAGTAGGTCTAGGATCCATAATACTCCTTGATGTTATAAAGCTCTTCATATCTGTGATTATTATGATTTAATTCCCAAGAAATCCACTTGAAGGGGCCATTGTAAGTCCTACTACCAGGGACTGCTCCAGACTCCTATTCAGAATCTACCTTTTATTCACCACCCTGAGCCTTATATTATTCAGTCACATCTCAAAGAAATAGTTAGATTCAGCAAAATAGTCAATACAGGGAGAGAGATAACCTCATACATTTAAAATCATTCTGAACTGAAGTTCTGAGGGGAGTGCCCTAGACAGGACATTGCAAGGAACATTGCAGATGGCTGAACTGACGTTTGTCTGTGAATTTAATTTCAGGTTTTATTATCCTAATTTACACATTCATAAAAATGAAATAGGTCATTATGAAGTGCTTAATTTTCATTGTAAGTCATAAAATGCATATACACATACTATAGCTTGGAGTTCCATTTAGGATTTGTATTCCAGTCTCAAATGATCCATAGACAGAGAGTGGGAAAATGTTTATCAATGTCTGTCCTTCCTCCATTGTTTCATATAGTACTCACATCTCCAAACATATTCAGATGACAGTCACAGGGCATGCATGATCCCTACGCTTTTGAAAGTTTCAGGGAAAGATGGATAGAAAAGCCAGATACAAAGCAAATCACGGGATGCTATAGATGAGCTATGAACAGAACAGTAGGAGTTAGCGTGGAGGGGACGTAATCTCACGCCACCCTAAGAGGACCGGCCTCTTTCTGCTTTTTGAGTTTTAAAAGCACATGTAACTTTTTACTTTATTCATAAGAGGGATACAAATTAAAAGCATTTGTAGTAGCTGCTGTCCCAGGCATCTTCTCTTCCTAATATTTGATAGCTTTTTACTTCTAACGCTGAATCTACGGGTGTTTTTTTCCTCATGCCAGCCAATCTCCAGCTCTCTGGACGTGACTATGCAACCTGCAATTCAGCTCAGCTCTGTCTGTGTCCACCTAGAGCTAGCAGCAGTTGCCTGTCCCATTTGAAAGCTCTGCTGCTGACTGTTGGGCCGTGAAGTCAAGGGTTCGCACAACCCTCTCCAGGCAATTTGCTAAAGTGACTCAGAACTTACTGTGACCCAGTTATCACAGATGGTGTGGTTAGGAAATGGCCTGAGGAAAAGACGCATAAACAATCTGTGGTGGTGAATGGGGCACTCTCTGAGTGAACCCCCTGCCGGCACTTTCCTGTGTCCATCATTTGGGAAGCTTCTTGAACCCATCCTTTAGCAGCTTTTATGAGAGCTCCGTGGCCTAACTGTGATTGATTAGCCCAATGACTATTGATGACTAACTCTATTGCAGCCTGTGTCTTACCCCGAGGTTGGGGGAAGAGGGCCGTGGAGACCTGCTCTGGAAAGCACCAACATTGTAGTCATCCATTTGGTCTTCCTAGCAACCTGACCCTTTCCTAAACCATCCATGGGCTCACCAAGAAGCCATTACCAGCACAGACATAGTCAAAAAGTCCTTACAAATGACATGATTTACCTGTCGCCTACACTGCTTGGAAAGTTTCAGGGCTTTAGAAGCCCTGTGTCTGGAACCAGAGGCAAGAGACAAGCGAAATGTGTGTGGTGTGGTGTTGTGTGATGTGGTGTGGTGTGGTGTGTGTGATATGTAGGGATGTGTGAGTGTGAGTGTGGTGTGTAGGAGTGTGTGTGTGTATGTGTATGTGTGTGTGTGTGTGTGTGTGTGTGTGTGTGTGTGTGTGTGTGTGTTTAAAATCAGTCTGTCAGGTAGCCATCTGAAGGGAGGAGGACACTTTTAACATGGACCAATTCTCAGCCGGAGCCATAGGCATCACAACAGACAACAGAACCCTGCTCATGGAAATGGATAGGCGAGGATGGGAGCTTGTGGTCACTCTGAAGTCATTTCTTTCCCATTTCTGTCTCAAGGAAGGAGGTGGCATTGGGGCACCGACAGCGATGTTGCCAGCTTACATCTCAGCTCTGCCTCTTAGTGTCTGTGTCTCGCTTAACAGCCCATTGCCTCAGTTTCCTGTCCTGTAAAGTGAAGCTACTAATAAACTCCCCGTCTTAGCTGATTTTCCTTCTGTTGTAACGAATATCCTGACAGGAGTAACTTAAAGGAGAAAGACTTTATTCTGGCTCACGGTTCAAGTTCCAGACGGAGGAGAAGGCATGGCGGCAGGAGCCGGCCAAGTCAGTCAAGGGCCACGTGAGTGTGTGCCTGCTAAATCACAGCGAATTCTCTCCAGTTTCAGATAAGCTGGAGTTCCCACCCAGGGAGCGCATCCTCCCACAGTTAAGACATTTCCTCCCACATCAGTTTCTGTATCAGGATAACCCCTTACAGACATCCCCAGGGGCCAGGCTTAGTTTAGATAATCCCTTGCAGGTGTGTTGGGAGTTTTGCCTCCTAGGCGAGTCCAGATTCTATGTAGCTGGCAATCAGCACTAGGCACAACACTGCCCCAAATGCTTTCCTAAGCATCAAACGGATGAAAGCGTTTAAAGCTGTGAGTGCATGACAATCAAAATCACCTTCAGATAGTGACACATGTCTCCCGTGTGCAAAGCACTGCCTTGGTTGAGAGGCCCTTATCTAAGGAGCAGAACATTGACGTCACTGGAAGGCCCTCTTGGCATGTGGTAGAATTAGCCCGCCGAGCTGCAATCACAGCTTGCAATAACTCTGAATTGGACTGAAATCTGAAGCACAGCACTGTACATCAGTGGGTTACTGGTAGGGTACCATGTCCCCTCAGAAGATTACAATATAAATGAAACATATACTTACCACAGAGATTCCCTAAGCATGGAAACCCAACATATATGAACTAACAGTCACGATGGGTAAGATGGCGTGCTCCTTAAGTGTTATAGCAAATTTACCACCTGCTTGGAAAATGGTTTTGAGTCCTTCATTTCTGTCATTATTAAAATCATTACTGGATTTTTCCCTAGTGTAGTAGTTGAGAATGAATGTTTGTGTTACTTTCCAAATGCGTTGAAACGTAATCCCCAGTTTAGTAATATTGTAGGGGAGAGGGGAGATCTCAGTGCCCTTACAGGGACAGAGCTGGGGAGCCTGAGCTCAGTCACGTAAGATGTCCTGGAGGGGAAGTGTCTATCTGAGAACCAGGGGTTGGCCCTCACTGAACTCTGGATTATTAATGTCTGGATTTGGACTCCCCTCAGAACCAGGAGAAATGTGTGTTTGTTTTATAAGTCACCCAGTCTGTGGTGTATTTGTTACAGCAGCCTGAACCAAGAGTGAATGCTACAAAGCTCCATCTTGTGATGGGCCACACTCAGAAACCTGGACATGGAAATTGCTAAGCTCTTGTTTGTTTATAAAGAATATTTCATTGCAGGAAGCATGCGTTTACAGTAGGATTCAAAGCAGGTGGAGGGTGTTGGTTCTTAGGGAAAACATCAGTGGTGAAAGTGGACTTTGTTTATCATGTGGGTCAGAATGGATATCTCAAAGACCCATCTAAGAACTAGAGAAGTCATGCCAGGCGTGGTGGCGCACGCCTTTAATCCCAGCACTCAGGAGGCAGAGGCAGGTGGAACTCTGTGAGTTCGAGGCCAGGTTGGTCTACAAAGTGAGTCTAGGACAGCCAGGGCTACAGAGAGAAACCCTATCTTGGAAAAAAAAAGAACTAGAGAATTCTTAGAGTAAACCAGGGGGCTCTGAGATCATAAGAGACTAACTTTACACAGAGCCTCATGACCATGTCTATTCAGGGGAGAATTACACTGCTGGTAACTGTATACAGAGTGACAGTTCATAAACTTTTTGAAGATGAATGGAAAAGATCAGATGAATTCAAATACAGCACACATTTGATGAATGTCTTCAAAGGTGGCAACACAAAAGGTACCACTCATCCTAGACCTTTATATCACAGTTTCACGAGTGCTTGACTGATGGCTTACCTTTAACTCTTGTGAGTCAGTTTATTAGGGCTCTACTGAGAAAGAGAACTAATTGTAAGTGTATATATAACCTGCTAAAGGTGTGTGTGTGTGTGTGTGTGTGTGTGTGTGTGTGTGTGTGTGTACATGTGTGTATGTGTGCATGCATATATATGCATGCATGTGTATACACATGTATACATGTATGTGTACAAGTATGTGCACGTATGTGTTTACATGTGCTGCAAATTAGTCTAATACATTCATTATCGTGAATGAACTTTCAGAGCCCTGCAGTCTGACATGTCCCAGGCTCTGCAATTGGCCAGCTGGAGACTGGGAACACTGATGGTACCAGATTGACCGTAAAGGACGAAGAGCCAGGAGACTCAATGGTGTGGTTTCAGTCCAAAGGGAAAGCAGCTTAGTTTACAGATCATGGAGATCTGGTAGGAGGAGCTCACTGTTTCTTTGAGGGGGAATATTCATTTTGTCCCAATCAGACCTTCAGCTGATGAATGAGGCTCGCCTACATTTGGTCCTGGCTGCCAAATCAGATGCCAAATGTTAATTTCACTCAGAAACATCATATGCTTACCTGCATACTAAGAATAACGTTTAACCAGTTATCAGGGCTCATAAAATAGACACAATCAGGTGATACATAAAAGTTGCCATCATGTTTGGACACAGTCTTCTGTCATCCTGGCCTGTCATGGACTTGACATCATGCCCCTGGCTGGATTTATATCTCGAGATCTATTGGAGGGGCGAGGGCTACAATTTATGGAGCCCATTATGGATGACTTCTACCAGTTGCTTCTCAGCCCTTGATGAGCCCACATCCTTTAGGTGAGCTATCTGTGGTCCTTAATAAGGAGGTCATTATATAAATCATGACATCACGTTATAGGTTTTATGATTAACCTTGAAATTTTTATTCCGGGTGTCGTGGGAGTCATGACTCCATAATTGGTGAGGTGCTAGTGGTAAATCGCTTCCTCTCAAATCCAATCTCATGGAAGAGACAGATGTGCTAACCTCTGGAGGGTGCAGGGGGGAGAGGGATGCTTTATGAGCATGGTTAGGCTTTCAATTGGCATCTCGGTCTCAGTATAAACTGTTCTAACCTGTTCCAAAACCTTAAAGGATGAGGAGGAGGAAAAGAAGCCTCTGGACCCTTAAAATCTGTTGAATAAGTGGATCCCAGGCTAGGGGCTGCCCCTGGGCTATTAAACTCCAAGCACAAGGCAGATATACTGCCCAACCGGTCTATAATTCCAATAAAGTCAGACCTTATAAAACACTGACGAAGAGCTGAGAACCATGACCTTGAAAGGCCTTTGACAAAGAGGATCTGCAGATATTTTTTTTCTAGAAGAAAACAGGATAGGATCCTTGTGTTGCTTAGTTTTTACGTCAACTTGATTCAAGCTGAAGTTATTTGGGATTCTCAAGTGAGAAAATGCCTCCATAAGGTTGGTTTATAGGAAAGTGTATCAGGCACTTTCCTGACTAATGACTGATGTGGGAGATCTCATTTTACCACGGGTGGGTTCAACCCTGGCCAGGTGGTCCTGTTAGAATGCGTTGTTTAAGAAACCAGGCTGAGAAAGTCATATCCCACTCTCCACTTTACTGTAGAGAGTGTTCTGTCCATTGGCTAGATCTGGGTAGGGGTTTAAGGTTTACCGCCTGTATTGTCCTTGGGATATTACTTTCTCACATACTCTGGTGCCTCACCTTTGACCATGTCCCCTGGAGGGGGAGACCTGGTGGCACTCAGAGGAAGGACAGCAGGTTACCAAGAAGAGACTTGATACCCTATGAGCATATACAGGGGGAGGTAATCCCCCCTCAGGAACAGTCATAGGGGAGGGGAATAAGGGGAAAATGGGAGGGAGGGAAGAATGGGAGGATACAAGGGATGGGATAACCATTGAGATGTAACAAGAATAAATTAATAAAGGAGAAAAAAATGAAAAAAAAGAAAAAGAAACCAGGCTGAGCAACCAAGAGGAGCACACCAGCAAGAAGCACTCCTCCGTGGCCTCTGCATCAGCCCCTGCATCCAGGTTCCTGCCCTGACTTCTCTCTGTGATGGACTGTGCTGTAGAAGTGTAAACAGAAACAAATCTTTTCTTACACAAGTGGCTTTTGATGGTAATATTTCATCATAGCCATAGAACACTAAGAAAGACCTTGATCCTAGGCAGTGGGGTGTTCCTGTGACAGTCCTGGCCACATGCTTTTGGGGGAAGATTGTGATGGCATTTGAACATTTGGATGGAAAAGCCATTGTGTGATTAGAGTTCTGTGGGCTGCCCAGTGGGAGCGTGGAAGATGGGAGTGTGTGAGCAACGCAGACAGACAAAAGAGGCCTGGGTCGTGCTGTTTCAGAACCAAGCAGACTTTACAGGGACCATTTCTCACTTACTGCTTCCCGTGAGCCCATTTACTGCTTCCAAACAGATATTTCCATCTTGCCAAACTGTTCCAAGGCTAAGTGCTTTTCAAGTTTTCCTTAAGCTTTTTATGAAAGAGACTTTCACTTTCAGGAATTTTCGTCATAAAAGTCCGTTTTTGTCAAACACACTCGATATGGCCCTTATGAACAGGGTCTGTAACTTCTAGTAATTTGGGAGGAAGATGGCCAGCCCCACCCCTCAGTACACCCCACCCCCATTTTCCTCAAATCCTTGAAGTGTGTCTTTTATACAGAGATGTTTGGGGATTACTAACAGTTTGTTTGGCGAAAAAAAGAATGACAGGACTGGGCAGGTGTCTCGGTGCGCAGTGCGCCCTGCCTAGCTTTGGCTGTGGGTTTGATAAGGCCTAGAATGATCTGGGAAAAGAATATCATTTTAGGAATTGCCTGCATCAGGTGGCCAATGTGAGACTGTTTGTTGATATAGCAGGGCCCAGCTCACTGTAGACAGCCCAATTGCCCAAGCAAATAATCCTGAACTATTTAAGAAAACTAGCTAAGCATCAGTGTGCCCACCAGCTGGCGAACCACGCCCCTTTTTGGTTCCTGCCGTGCTCCTTTGGTTGTGAAGTGAGTTCTTTGGTCAGAGGTTTAGAACAGCAGACAGATCTGCCTTCAAGTTGTTGCCTTGACTTCTCTAGTTTGCTAGACTGTGGCCTGGAATTGCAAGCCAGCTGACCCAGGAAGAGCAAATGGCTACATTCTCAACAGCGTTCTCAGAGGGTATCTGCAGCAGGGAATCTTTTGTATTTCCCTTGCTCCTCCAAAAGTGGCTTTGGGTCAAATTATTTGTCATGGCAACATAAAGAAAACAGCAGTGGGGAGAGTACTTCGTGCACAAGCCTGGGGGCCTGAGTCTGGACCCCAGCTGTCACATAAAAGCTAGGTATGGTGTCACAAATCTGTAACACTGGCATGGGGGTGTCAGCAAAGACAGACTCGGGGCCTCCTGGCAAGCCACCTGAACTGAAATAGCAAATTATACTTCTGTTGAGAGACCCTATGACAAAATAAGGTGGAGAGCCACGGAAGACGATGGCCAGCATTGACATCTGGCCCCCACATGTGCACAAATGAATGTGCGGACTCCACATCCATACACCACCCTCCACACAAGTAAAGCTAAAGTCAAGAAAATAGCCAGATAACTTTTAAATGTGTGGATACACGAATGAGAGAATGATTACTGAAGGGAAAAAAAATGAGGAAATGCCTTTGCACCTTATATAGAAGAGTTGGTTTATAAAAATTCTAGAAAAGGTAAATCATTGTCTTTGCGTATCCATCAATGACTCTGCCTGGCTCCAATGGACACTTCCAGTGTGATGCTCACACAGATGGCAACTTAATGGATCACAAAGCCAAACTAAAAGTCGTGAACAGGACTGGTGGGGTGGAATGGGGCGGGCATTGATGTGTGCGAGAAGGAAATAGGAGAGGGTGAGGGAAGAGTAATTCGAATATATTATATATACATGAAATTGCCAAGCTACAAAACTAATGAATAAAACGGGGGGAAAGTCCTGGGTCTGGTAAGCTGGCTCAGGGGTAAAGGTTCTTATTACCAAGACTTATGAACTTCCAGAGGGAGAAATAGGTCCCTGCCAGCTGTCCTCAGACTCTATGAGCTACCTCCCCACAATGCACGCACGAGTCAACGTATCAAAACGTAGTACAAACATAGGTTCTACATATGGAGAGACACTAGCAAAAGGGGATGAGAGGCTGAGCAGGGAAAATGAGTTTGGAATCCTTGATGCCTTTTCTCTGTCCTTCAGGGTTCACAATGGCCATATGGGAGCCAGGTGTCAGTCCTAGGTGACTTCCAGTGGGTTGAAGTGACATTCTATTTTCTTGGGAAGTCCAGCAAGCAGGTCAGGCTGAACTCTTGTGAAACTGCCAATTCTATATTTGCTCTTTCCTCTTTTTGAGTTTAATTATAAATTCTTTCTCACTCCCTTGGGCTCTTTCCTTTTCCCAAGATTTTCCCTGTAATGTAAGGCCCCAAACAAGAACTACAAATGCTAAATCCTCCCCCCACATTAAATTGAAGAAAAGAAAAAAAAATATTTTGCCTAAAGCTTTTCAGCAGCTAATGAGATGATCATGTGGGCTTTTTTTCCCCTTCAGTCTGTTTGTATGGTGAACTATGTTAATGGATTTTCATATGTTGAACCATCCCTGCATCCCTGGGATGAAGCCTACTTGATCATGGTGGATGATATTTTTGATGTGTTCCTGGGTTCGGTTTGTGAGTATTTTATTGAGTATTTTTGTGTCAATGTTCATAAGGGAAACTGGTCTGAAATTGTCTTCCTTTGTTGGGTCTTTGTGTGGTTTAGGTATCTGGGTAACTGTGGCCTCAGAATGAGTTTGGTAATATTCATTCTGTTTCTACTGTATAACTGTTTGAAGAGTATTGGCATTAGCTCTTCTTTGAAAGTCTGGTACAATTCTGTGCTGAAACCACCTGGCCTTGTGGTTTTTGTTTGTTTGTTTGTTTTTGTTTTTGGGAGACTTTTAGTGACCGCTTCTAGTTCCTTGGGGGTTTATAGGACTGTTTAAACTGTTTACCTGAGTGTAATTTAATGTTGGTAAGTGATATCTGTAAGGATTCTCAGAAATTTGGGACTAGCTCTACCTCAAGACCCAGCTATACTACTCTTGGCCCTATACCCAAAAGATGTCCCCTCATACAACAAGGACGTTTGCTCACCTTTGTTCATAGCAGCTTTATTTGTAACAGCCAGAAACTGGAAACAACCCAGATGTCCCTCAATGGATGAATGAGTACAGAAATCATGGTACATTTACACAATGGAATACTACCCAGCTGATTAAAGCAAGGAAATTGTGAAGTTTACAGACAAATGGATGGAAGTAGAAAAGATCATTCTGAGTGAGGAAACCCAGACCTGGAAAGACACACATGATTTGTACTCATTTAGAAGCGAATATTAGCCATACGGTACAGGATAACCATAGTACAACTCACAGACCCAAAGAAGCTAAGTAGCCAGGAGGGCCCAAGGGAGGATGCATGAATCTCACTGAGGAGGGAAAATAGATTAGACAGAGGAAGTGCTTGAAGAGAAGGAACAGGATAGGAGAGGGAGTGCTGAGGGAAATGAGGGTGGGGACCAGATGTGGGGAAATGGGGGGAGGGGAAAGACACGAGGACCGAGGGCTTGCAGAGAGAACGGAAACAACGGTCACGGGCGTCTCTGAGACAGGCTGGGGATCTACCACAGAGTAGGCTCCTGGCAGGATACGGGGGTGACTCCAGCTGAGACCTCTCATAGCGGCAGACATGGAGACTGAAGGGGCCACCCTCGAACTAGGCAGGACTCCTGGTAGAGGGAGGGGAACACCAACCCACCCACAAACACTTTGAACCAAAATTTACCCTGCCTACAAGATGTGCAGGGATAAAGAAGAAGCAGAGATTGAGGGACTAGCCAACTAACGCCTGGCTGCAACATGCAAGAGAGCTTAGTAACACTCTGCTGTGCTTGTAGAAGGGAGCCTAGCATCGCTGTCCTCTGAGAGGACCCACCCCCAGCAATGAATCTAAGCAGATGCTGAGAATCACAGGCAAACATTGGGTGGAGTGCAAAGAGCTTTGTGGAAGAGTGGGAGGAAGGATAGAAGGACCCAGAGGGGTCAGGAGCTCCACAAGAAGACCAACAGAGCCAACAAACCAGGGCCCACTGGGGCTTGCAGAGACTGAAGCACCAACCACGGACCATGTAAGGTCTAGGCCTAGACTCCCTACACATACGTACCTGATGGGCAGCTTGGTCTTTATGTGGGTGTCAAGGTGTCAGCGGGTCAGCGGGTGGCGGGAGGCGCTGTCTCTGACAAGGACTTTTTTTTTTGTATGCTTTCGATCACTTCCTCCTGGCGGGGCTCCCTTACCAGGCCACCTTGGTAGAGGATGTGCTCAGTCCTGATGCAACTTGACCTGCTGGGATGGGTTGGTGAGGAGGGCTCCCTTTTTCTGAGGGGTAGGGGAGGGGGGTTACCAGGAAGAAGGAGGAAGGGTGGGACCTGGAAGAGAGGAGAGAGAGAGAGAGAGCCACAGTTGGGATGTGAAGTGAATGAATGAATGAATAAATAAATAAATAAAAATTTTAAAAGGAAAATTATACAAGTACCCTTGAGAGCCACCTGGATATTACCCATGGGAGTTCTATACATCTCATGTTTAGGTATAATCAGTTAGAAACTGCAACAAATTAACATCCACAAGTTTAACATAGAGGAGAAAAATATCCACATAAACACCTATATTGCTTGTGTTGCTTAGGGACCCAAAATAAATATGGCTTCTCTTTGGGGGTATCTTGGCTTCCCTTGAAAGTCCTGGAGCTTACCTGTAATCCGAGGATGAAGTGAAAATGATGTATTTTTTTTAAAGCATCCAGTGCACAGCAGGAAGATAGCAAGAAATCTCCAGAACAGAAATCATGCTGCATTTGGCTTTGCCATCAGTGGTCCCATATATTAGCAACATCTCTCAACTCTGTTTTAGTGGCTGATATTAAGAAAAAGTGTTGCTTGTAGTATTATGTGCAGGGCTGTCAAGTTCATGCATGTATGCCCTTTGGTCTGAAAAATGATGGTTTTTATTACATCAATTCAGCAGTGTAAAGCTCATAAATTTGTATTAGGAATATGAGGCCTGCATTACATCACAAGAGGAAAGTGGAATCCTGCTGCTGGGGAAATGCATGGCCATCTTCTAAAATCAATGTCAAGAGTCAGGTATGAGTCAGTGGAAACTTTCTAGAAATCAATGTAGGATATTGCTCTTGTTTTGAAAAGGTGGGCTCAGCTCAGAGATCTGTTTCAATATTTATGTAGAGGCGAGTGCCCATGCTTCCGAGGTCACAGAGGGGCTCAATCAATGCATCCAGTTAGAAGTGTGACACTCTTAAAAGAAAGTCATCTTAGCCCTTACAGATAGATAACTCTGAGGTCTCCTGAGCAGGAGCGGTTTCTCTCAACAAGAGAACCCCAGCACAAAATGATGGGCACCCTCATTAGCCTCATACCAGCATCACCTCTTAGGAGAAGTTTGAAAAAAGAACCAGTAATGGCCAAACCAAAAGCAACAGTCTCACTGTAAGAGGAAAACAGAGTTTCTCAGCAACCATCCCAGAACAGTGTCACTGTGGATGTACTTTGGGGGCCGAGGGAGTGAATATGGAGCAGAACGGGACAGATGAGAGGTGGCACTTGCTTGGCACTCAGTGTCTCCTGTGTGTGGTCTTTTGGAATATTCCTATTCCCTTAAAAAATTCTGGGAAGAAGATGCTGACACAGAGTTTCTTGCTATGCCTCTAACAGCGGAGTGGAGTCCTTTCTCCTCAGGCCCTCTTTTTATTTTTTTCTTTGCTTTTCTTCACAGGGAGAATCTAACATACTGGAGCTGCCCTTAGTAGAGGCTAACTTTTGAAACATAAGGCAGAAAAGGAGTAATCTACCACAAAGCTCTATTGTTCTTGGAAAAACAGCAACAAGAAGGCTCATTTCACCAAATCAGGACTCTTTTCTCCCAAAAGACATGTGGCATGCTATGCCCCGCTCTCACTGACTTTAAATGGAAAGACCACTCTGCCGTGACAAGCCTTCCGTGACAAGCCTTCCCCATCCTAACTGGCCCACGGCATGTGTGCCCCTCCTCCTCTTGGTTGGGTTATCTGTGTATGCACACATGCACGTTTATATGCACACATGCCCATGGATGGATCATAGAGCACGTGAGGACACATTTCTAGAGTTGAATCTCTCCGTTCACCATGTGGATTCTCGGCACTGAACTCAGGCCACCAGGCAAGTACCTCTACCCTCGGAGCTGTCTTGGCATCCCTTGGTGGCTGCCTCATGAAGGTGTCTCTTCATGGCTGTCCCTGGTGTGCTGTGTATTCTGCTTGCTGTGGGGCAAATCCGTCCTGAGTGTATCTGCTGAGTCCTCCTGAGGAATGTTTCTTGTCCTTGCTTCCTTCTTCCCACAATGGGACAGATGAAGGGAGCCTGCAAAGCAACTCAAAGCCTCTGTCCATTCAAAGGTCTTGTTTATGTTAAATGGGGGTCCAGTCTTGGATCTGCTTGGAGTCTGCCTTCAGCCTATGGACACGTCTCTTAAGAATCAGATTTGGACTCTGGAGAGAAAAATTGAAGCTAAGCATCTGCCTTCTAATACGTTTGCCCAGTCTGAGTGCTGCACTCATCTTGGCTCAAAGAAGTAGGGGGCTGGTCTGATTGGGTGATCCTAAAAGCAACCTGAGAAATAGGAAACTTTTCTAAGCCTGAGAGATGAGGCACACACATGACACAACATGTCCCTGCGTCCTCAAAGGTTCACATCGCTAAGCGTTCTTCCTTTTAGTTTGAAAGTGAGTAAAGACATTTAACTGAAGAGTCCGGGCTGCTTTTATGACAGCAGCAATGAGATCTATTCCATTGGGAAGCGAGGTGCATAAGGCAGGAACGTGCGGCCCTTCCATTAGTTCCCTTTCCCCCCACAAAAGACTCCCATACATAAACAAAGCAGCGTGAATGTGGCAGAAAATACAATCGAGAGAGCAGAAGGCCTCGCCATACCGAAACACGGCTCTCTGGCTTAACGTGGATGGAGCAGGGTTTACAAGGCAGCCCTCTGTGGAGAAAGACCAGACACTTGTTTCTTCCAATAGTCGGGATCACATTTCTGGAAACCACAGGGACTCTGTTCACTCAGCCGACTGGGAAAACGCTCTGGCTGGCTCAACCGATTTCCATTGGCGCCTCTTGTCCTCAGTGCAGCTGGCTCTTCCCTGAAAATTTCTCAGCTTAAACATCAAAGTGCTCTAAGGAGTCCATGGGCAGAGAGAGCAGAGCCTTGCAATGCTTCTATTACAGAGGAAGGACAGGAAGGATTTGGATGAGCAACAGAGAGAAGGTTTTTGGTTTTGTTTTGTTTTGTTTTGTTTTGCCACATGAAGGGTTTGTGTATGACAGCCCCATTCTACCTAATGCTTATCCAGGAACCTGGTCCAGACATGATTGTCCTCACTCACCCTTGCCATGACATCCAAAAATAAAAAAACAATGTGTATCAGTGTCTTCTGCCCCTGGAACTTTATTGAGACCCGCCCCTCCACCTTAACCCGAAGACTCTTCTTTCACGCCAAAAGGGCAACGGAGCTCCTAAATGGAGAAGCATGCAGAAGCGAACTCAGCTTCAGAAGAGTGCATCCAAGTGAGAGGATGAGGAACGGACTAGGGAAAACTACAGCCCAGAACCATTTGTTCCTCCGGCTCTGAGTGTCGAAGGCACTGTGTTCTCTAGAGCTTGAAGGATGATGAGCAATGTCCGTGTGGCCGTTCCTCCAACGCGGTGCCAAAATCATCAGTGCTTCCCGAAGAAAGACTTCAACTGATCTGTCTTAAGTGGAATGGGGAATTTTCACCTTCTCAGGAGCAACCCGGGCAGATGAAAAGGAGGGGTTGATGGGTGTGGGGAGGGGGTGCAGGTGAAGTAATCCTTTGGGTTCCCCGGGTTCCTTCTTATGCCATATCCAATCATTCAAGCATGGTTTTTACCCTATGAAAGCCGTGGATTTGATAAGGTCAGTCCCCGAGAAATCCATCGTAACCCTAAGTGCTCTCTGCCACAGGATGAAGCAGCCTAAGGACCACACCCACCCACCGAAGGTCTCTGTGACCCTGAAACATCCTGTCGTGTGCTGCCCACCTACCTTCACACCAAGCCACAGCGCTTGTCACACCATGACCCTCTTCTGCCTGCGGCAGTTCTTAGCTTGCCTGATCTGCTCTTTGGCAAGAGTTTCTCTGCAGCCCTTGCTGCACCAAGGGCCTTGTGAGCAGAAACAGTGAGGGCATAGGAGAGGTGAAAGCGGTTTCCTAGTGGCCTGTGGAAATGCTAAAAAAGGTGCCCCCAGAGATAGGTATTGTTTTAGTATGTGTGGAACTCTCCTGGTGACCATGGGAGCAATATTTCCTCCAAAGGTGAAGAGCCCTGAGATGCTGGGGCAGGAGACCCTGGGCAAGTATATTCTGTCTTAGCCCATGCTGTAAATATTATAAACATTGGGACTAGTTGGTCACCATCTGCTGCCCCTCTTAGCCAGCACACCTGAATGGAGACATTGGCCATTCTCTCTATTGTGCTAGCTCTTGAGGCAGGATGGAACAGCTTATTTTGATTTTTAAGGCTCAAGAATACTCAATAACAGCAAGAGAGAACCAGGATAGAGTACACCTCACGAGGTCACTCGGCTCACCTTCGTACTGTGTGCTTCTCCTTGCTGCCAGCAATGCACTGACAGAGCTCTGCATCCAGGATGGTAAGTTCATGACGGTGACACGGCGTGAGAATCATGACAGATTAACGAAAGTGCTCTCCGTCTCAAGACCTTTCGGCCTCATTGAAGCCAGGAGTTATGAGAATAAATAAAAAGCAGCAAAGCCATAATGTGCAAATTTGTACCCAGATCCATCTGTCAAGGCTTGAGGACAGGTGTCAGAGGATTGCTTGTGGAGGCTGGAACTAAAGACGTTAGCCTTGATGGAGGAAAGGGGGGAACCTCTCCCTGAGGGTGACTAGTAGGGATTGCTGCCTGGTGGACAAACTTCATGAATAGGAGTCAAGGTTCCTTTGAGAGCTGACATAGCATGGGAGCCCACCCAGGGATAAAGAGTATAAGCTGAATCCTCAAACCAGCCTTTCCTGATAATGTTCAGGGAAGGACTCTATCTTCAAGACACTGAACCTCTGTGAGACGTCATCTGTAAAACATGGACCATTGACATACCTTCCTCAGGAGGTGAGAAGGTACATGACACTCTCACACAGGCCACAAAGGTACTTCAGTGACTATTGTTCTGTCAGCCTCAGGTGTCAGTGTTTGCCTGGCCTGGTCATCCTTTCCAGCAGAAAGAAGCCAGTGCACAAAGCTTGTGACATCTGTGATGGGAACTTGCAAGTTTTGAGGTCTAGGGTCATCGGAGGGACCCAGAATGTCTACAGGAGGCTGGGGTGCTCCTCCACAGCTCACCCCAACAAGTTTAAAGAGAAGCAGACCCTGCAGTAGCACGTGCTCACGGGAACCGCGCTGCCCATAACGTCTTGGCAGTCAGTCCTCACTGCATAAGAGCCCACTTAGAGGAAGGAGTTGGTTGCTTCTATCAGGAAAGCTTCTTGGTATGATTTGGAGTGGGAGCACCCCCAAAGATTCACGTACTGGATTGTTGGTTCCCAGCCTAATGATGTTCACAGGTGGGGCTGAAAGGTTGTAGCTCAGCTGCCCTTTGAGTTTGTTAATCCACTGATGCGCTCTTCGTTGGCTTGGAAGATGATGGACACTTAAGCCATGGGTGTGGTTGAAAAGAGTGGGTCCCGAGGGCAGTGTGCCCTTGAGCATTACATCTTATCCCAGACCACTCAACCTTCAACCCCACTTCATGATCACCATAGGAAGAGGTAGCACTGCTCCAGTGAACACTCTATGACAAAAAAAAATCTTTGTCCCACCAGAGGAAGGAGATCAAGTGACCACTGAAATATCTGAAACCAGAAAGAAGAAAACTTTTCCCCCCTTTAAGTTGTTTCTCCTCCAGTGTTTTGTCATAGTGTCAGAAAGCTAATGCAATTATTCATTTAGGGTTTTAACTTTAACCCAAAAAGTAGATGTTGGATTTATGATTTTTTAAAAAAAGTTTTAAGGTGTGATTGTCCTAGGGCTAATGAGGAATTGATACAACAAATGGCCTCTGAATGATCTCAAGTAGTCTCGCACTATCTCTTTCGTCCTTTTGAGTTGATGCAGATTGATCATTGTATGTGTGTTGTCATTTTTCTTGTCAATGTATAGGATAACCATGGAATGATCTACATCATACCACTAACAGTTTGCAGCTTTGGGGGAGAAATATCAGGGGAGATGAGGCAAAAGGAAAAATGAACTTTGTTTTTCCTCTGTATAAAATGTATTCTTTGACTTTTGTTTCTGTGGACAGGGTTTCAGCTTTCCAGTAAGATAACATGACAGAAGAATTATAAGAGAGACCACTTCACAGAGAAGTGTGGAAGACTGGTGAAACCCTAAGGCCCGGATCTGGCTACCCTTGACTGGGTGTGGGTTATAGATGTTGAACCTTAGGAATAGAAACCAAGGTACTGTTTGCTTTCACTGTTCCCAGACTCTGGTAGAGCTGGGTCAGCAGATGTCAATGCTGTGCTGGCCCACCACAGGAAGCCTCTGCCCCAGCATACTTGGTCAGTTCCCTTAGCCCTTAGCACCTCCTTGCTTCTATTATGTACCAGGCAGGCTGTCAGAAACCTGAGGCACAAGGGAGAAGTCACTACCCATAACGTCTGCTGAGGAGATTTCAGGTTTCTACAAGGTTAGGGACCTGGTGCATTTGCTTAACCTTAGTGTGATGGCTGGGGCAGAGTTCCGAGTTGAATTCGGAGCCTAAGAAACATGCGGGCTTCTTTTTTCCTCTTAACAGGCTGCAGGCATGCACGGAGCAGAGGTGGGAGCGATTCGTAAACACAGACCACCACACAAATGCAAGGGCTAACTTGGGAAATGGAAGGAGAGAGGGTCTGGCCCCTGAAAAAGATCACCTCCCCCACCCCCCACCCCTGTGAACATCAAAGGGTGGACAAGAGAAGGCTGGGGCAGGAGGACAGAGGTAGAGCGCGGAATGTTGGCTCTCCCTCAAAGGCACTTCCTCTTTGTTGGGAATCAAAAGCAGAGACTCCAGTGATCGTGAGTCTCGTTTTACGGCCGTTTTATTGCTCAAGGTTGGCTGAGTCCTGTTCCCCTCAAAGGCATATGGATGAAGATGAAAAGTGCCAAGTTATTATCTTGAAGGAGGCAAGGTCTATAACCAAGCTCTCCATGGGCAGATGCAGCATCAGCCCTGTTTGCCCTGTTTGCATGTCTCAGCCTCTGTTCTGCTTCTGCAGCGAGAGTCCAGTCTGCCCCCTGTGGGAACCGAGTGTAGGACACAGGAAAAGGCATCTTTTCGTGTGTGCATTTTTAGTGAACCCATCCTCCCACTCCTGGAGTAGTTGCCAGGAAAGACACCAGATTCAAATATTGTCACTTAATAAATGTCATCTCAAGGCCACAGTTGACTTCAGTGAAGAGGAAAAACCATGATGTGACACAGTAGTGCCAGTCTATGCCCAACACTCTCTTAGGAGCATGGTAGTGTAGCAATCTGGCTTGTGCGTGTTTCAGCATCGAAGCTGCACATGGGTAAAAGTGATTTGTTCAAAAAGAAAAAAAGGAGGGGGGGTGGTTTAAAGCAACTCTATGGTTTCTTGTACTGAGTTCTGTAAAATGAGAATGCTAAGCCAGTAAAGAAAGTAAAGCTTTCTTTAATCTCTCCTGTACATCAGAATTGGCCAGCTCACCTCACAACTTCTATGTTTTTTTGTTTTGTTTTGTCCTTAAAATTTGTCCATAGGACTGGCAAGATGATTCATTGAGCAAGTCCTTCATAAGCACAAGGACCCGAGTTCAGATAACCCACACCTAACAAAGAGATGAATATGGCAGTGCACACCTATGATACTGAGGTGCTGAGACGGGCAGATCCTTGAGAGCTCACTGGCCAGCCAAGTCTAGCCAAAACAGCAAGCCTCAGGCTCAACGAGGAGACCCTGTCTCAAAGAGTAAGAAGGAGAAGCCGGGTGTGGTGGCGCATACCTTTAATCCCAGCACTCGGGAGGCAGGGGCAGGCGGATCGCTGTGAGTTCAATGCCAGCCTGGTCTACAAAGCAAGTCCAGGACAGTCAAGACTACACAGAGAAACCCTGTTTCGGAAAAACAAAAAACAAAAAACAAAACAAGAATAAGAAGGAAAGTGCCTGGATTTAACCTTTGGCCTCTCATGAGCATAGGTGGGCAAATGCACCTGCACCACACACATGTATAACACACATATGCATATAGCATACACACACACACACACACACACAGACAGACAGACACACACACACACACACACACACACACACACACACACACACACACACACACCTGCATCAGGCCAAGAGTCAAGTCCAGCCTTCTCCTTCCTTTTGTAGAGACAAGTCAAGCAGAGCCAGGCTCCCTTACTTACTTTATTGCCCATCACTCTTTTGTGCTAATCTGACAGAGGAGAACATTCTTGAAAAGCCTTTAATGTTTACTGTCTAGCTTGCTGATCTCTAGCCTAGGGTAACAGAGGGAAACAGAAGAAAATCTGAAAATGAATGCTGGTGTCGGACTTCTGCAGAGGCAATGGACCCTATGCTGAGCATCAGGCAATCTCCATGTCGGCCCGCCATCCCTGGTACACACATACGGGAAGAGTGGAAGGGCCATGAAGGCTAGAGGCAGTTCTTTTCCTCACTGGCTCTGTGACCAGGAATGAATCTTTCCGCTTCCCTGAGCCTCCATTTTCTCAACTATGAGTTCTAGAAGCTTAAGAAGTCTGTGGTGGCAGATCAGAGGCATGGTAGCTGGAGCTGAGAGCTGGGAGTTTACATCTCACACAGAAAACATAGTGGAGAGAGAAAATTTGAAAAGTCCTTATACTCTCAAAGCCCACCTCCAGTAGCATACGTTCAACAAGGCCGTATCTCTTATGACTCTGCAAACACCACCAACAACTGGGGACCAGGTACTCATGTGGTCGAGCCTAGGTCATCCAAACTCCCACAGAGGAAGAGGAAAAACAGGAAGGAAGAAGGACAGAGAGAAGATAGGAATAAAACTGAGGTTTTGAGTCTTAAGATAGAGGGTTCCATCAAACGGTGGACAGGGGGACAACCGTCCTCACAACAGAACACTGGGGGCACACAGCTCCGATTGCGGGAGATTAAAAGCCTTTACCCTTTCCCAAGTTTGTCTGCACTGAGCATCTGTTTTATAATGAACATCAAATGATATGAAAAGGGAGGATGAGAAAAGAGCCATCTTCATCATAAAGTGGTTAGACTCTTTACACATGAACACACACACAAGAGATGCGCGCACAATTTATGCTGTTGTTTTGTGACATTCAGAACATAGAGTCTAATAAAAACAGATGTACAAATGCCCTTTGGCAAGCAACACATTGCAAGATTAGGGCTGCCTGTAGCTGATTACATTGCTGGTGTGTCAGATGTAGGGTTTTAAGTTCAAAATGCTTGCTAACAGAAATCATTACAATGTACAGGCTTGGTTGGAGGGAAATAGTCTAAAATTTGGATACATTTAAAAGAAAATGTTTCAATGTGTTTATGTTCAAACTGAGCCTCAAAGGGTAACCTTTCAACTTGAAGAGCCATTGTGGACAACTGCTCTTGAAACCGTCATGCTTGTAAGACCCAATTGTCCATGACTATGGAAAATACATTGCCCTCTTCTTGAAGCCAGAATATAGCTAACGAGGGCCCTCCAAGTGAGTTGGCCCAAAACTTATCTTCTGAGTGTTTTCCTGTAAGCGCTTAGCTGTTTTGTTTTCCTTTCTCACTTTCATTCCTGGGAAAGAGACTGATCATGGGTGTTTTCTTCAAAGGTTACAAGTGCATTTGCTGTTTGGTTGCTTAGGACGACAGAGGAAAGAGTGTGTACCCTGTAGTGTAAAGAGGAGTTAGGGGCTTTTAAAACAGAAAGGCGTGCTTTTGGCTCAAGGAACAAAGAGGTCACTGAGTCCAGGAGAGAGGGGGGGGGGAGGGAGGGAGAGAGAGAGAGAAAGGGACCCTTTTCTGTAGTAGTGTTCAGGGGGAGTGCCAAGTTTCCAGAAGAGAAAGGGGCTGTAAATATAGGTGTCCCAAGCTTGGTCTTCAAGAGAAAAGGTAAAAGGAGTTGGTGATCCTCCATATGCAAGATGAGTAGTGATGGAAGAGAGGAGAGGACCAGGCAAGAGAGAGGAAATCGGTTGGAAGCATCTCTGGGACAGGGGAGGCCCCCAGGGGCCCATAGGGTGGCCCTGGCTGAGATGCCTAGCAGTGGGGGATATGGAGAAGGAAGTTGCCACCTCCTGTAGCCAGGTGGGACTTGCAGTGAAGGGAGGGGGACAGTAACCCACCCATAAAACCCTCAACCCAAAGTCAATTCTGCCTTCAGGAAATGCAGTGATGAAGACGGAACTGAGGCAGAGGGAATGGTCAAGCTATGACTGGCCAAACTTGAGACCCATCTGGGAGAGAACCAATCCCTGGCACTATTAGTGACCCTCTGCTATGCTTGCAGATAGGAGCCTAGCATAGCTGTCCTCTGAGAGGCTCCATCCAGCAGCTCATGAAAACAGATGCAGCGACCCACAGTCAAACAGCAGTCAGAGTCAGCCTAAGAAGTTTTGTGGAAGAGTGGGAGGGACGATGATAGAGGGAGCCAGAGGGGTCAAGGACACCTCAAGAAGACCTACAGGGTAAACGAACTTGAGCCGCTCGGGCCTCTCAGACACCGAACCACCAAACAAAGAGCATGCACGGGGGTGGGGGGCCCTACCTAGACTCCCTACACACACTTAACGGATGCACAGCATGATCATCATGTGGGTGGGTCCCCTAACAATGGGAGTGAGGGTCATCTCCAACTCTGTTGCCTGCCTCTGGATCACCTCACCCTAGGGGAACTACCTTGTCAGACCTCAGTGGGAGAGGTTGAGCTTAGTCCTGCTGTGACTTGAGGTGCCTGAGTAGGTTGGTACCCCATGGGGCCTCCCCTTCTCTGAGAAGGAATAGGGTAGAAGAGCATGAGAGTGGGAGGGAGAGGGGAGGGGGAAGGGAGTGGGGGGAGGGGGAAGGGAGTGGGGGGGAGGGGGAAGGGAGGGGGAGGGGGAGGGGCTGGGATCAGGCTGTAAAGTGATTTTAAAAAATCATATTTTTAGAAAAAAAAAAAGTAACCAGTTTGTGTTTCCCTTGTCCTCAAGCTTTGGCTTGACTCTAGGATCACCCCCAACTGGGAAGTTATTCCGGGAAAGGCTGAGGTTCCCTTGCCAAGCAGGGTAGGATTTGGAATTGAAACTGAGTAATATCCCAGATGACCTATTTTGTGCTCGCACCTGAATAAGAATTGACAGTCACAAATCAGTGTACCATTGAGTGACGGGATGGCGCCATGTTGCCTCTTTGCAGTGTGCACACATTTCGTGAAGATACAAAAGGTCAGACATGTGTGTACCTTGACTACTAAAACTGCTGCTTCCCGCTGAGGGTGCTCAGTCTCTCCTGGCCTCAGGCTGCTAACAGTTTGTAACGGTGGCTCATCCAAGGAATCGATCTTCACTGCAGGAAGCAACTTGGCTCTTCCCAGGTGGAGACAGCCTTTTTTTTACCTGCCTCAACCTAAGAAGCCTGATGAGCCTTCTCAGCACCAGGGCTCCTGCTTGGATGGGTGGGTGCAAATGCAGGTCCTGAGATGCCATCCTACTTCCGGAATGGGAACAGTTACCTTTCACTTTATGGCCACCCAGTCTATGGCATTTTGTTATGGCAGTGTGACATGAGACATTGGTTATGAGTTTCTGGAGACTATCAACTCCTTAGGATGACCTTGGGGAGCTAGTAGAAGCATCTCCATCCCCCACTACACCTGCACCTGCTGCTGTATTACAGCAATTCCACGTTGTCATTTTCCTTATGAAAATGACGGATTCCCCTGTGCTCTATTCTCATTTCACCTCCCCCACCCCTCCCTCTCTCTCTCTCTCTCTCTCTCCACTCTTCTGCCTTCTTTATTTTTAACTCTTCCCATGTCATTAACAAGGCCTCGCTGGCAGATACAGTCAGTCATGGGAGACCATTGCTCCTGCTTCAGTAGAGCAAAACTGGCCCAGTCATCAATTCACCGTACGCTGAGTTCTCCCCCATACATGGTCTATGTACTGCATTTTCCTATTATTAACAGGAAGCTGTGCATTCCCTACACACTGGCTCTGTTCTCCAGGCCTTTAGTATAAGAGCAGTTGGCTCTTGATTAGATGGTCAATGGTCTGGTCCTTGAATGAAAGGGAGGAATCTGTGAGTGGGTTTTAAACAAAGGATACCAATTTCCCAACACAATCTTTGATGTATAAGATTAGTTTGGTTTGATAGAAAAATCCCACTGACCTTGCTTTGGTTGACCTATTGGTTAAGTGACTGGCTGGCTGACTAATTGATCGATTGATCAGTTAATGTATACGTTTATTTCAGCATCGCTGGGCATCAAGGCAGGGTCCTTCACAAGCAGGGCACCTGCTCTACCACTGATCTACTCTTGGGTCCATCTCAGTTTCTTTTTAAAGAAAGATTCTCCCTCCTTGTGACTTTCCTCTTCATCTCAGGAAACAAGGCAGGAAATGTGGCCTGTGATGTTCCTAGGGTTCACCTTCATCAAGTGTTTCCTTGCTTAGCAGCTGAGTCTGCCACTCGGGCCACACACTTTCTTTCTGCCTTAGCATCAGTTACTGTTACACCTCCTATTAATGATGCCGAAAGGTCCAACTTACCAAGACTAGATGGCTTGCATTTAATACCTCCATCTCTCCTTATTTATTCCTCTTTCTATCTCCTCTCTTTCGCATTAAAGTTGTTCTCTCACTCGTGGAAAACCAAAGGCCCATGGAAGGGCCAGAGTGTTCTAAGAAAGGAACTAAAAAACCAGGAACCCTGGATTTGGATGCTGTTTTGGACACCTTCCTTCTCTCTGTTCTTAGCTTTGCTTTTGCAAAGGAAACGCACCAATATGGGGCAGCTTTTTTCTGGCAGCATACCTACAGCATTTTTTTTACGTTATTTGTGGATTTTGCATGGTTACACTTTGGCCAGAGGGGGATTTTTATAGCCATGGGAACATTGCTGATTGGTCCCTAGGCCACTGCCAGGATTGGTGATTCCCATGCCGAACTCACAGGACACATCCTACAGTCACAGCAATGACGGAAGACAGCAAGAAGGAACCAAATTCTGTCAACAAGGTGAAAGCACACAGGCAGAGTCCAGAGGGAAGACAGATGCTAGCCCCCAACCATGGCTCCTCACGCGTGGAGTCACATGGACGCTCTTAATTTGTTCAGCAATGAGTTACGATGCCATGTGGGAACTGCGGTCAGTCTCGAAATCTTGTGGAGACTCTGTCGAGTTTTTATTGGGGGGCGGCAGTCATATAGATATGCAAAAAATCCAATTCTCAGAAAAAAACCTCAAATGTTCCAAATAAAGCACATTGTTTATGTAAACAGTTTAAACAGAGCGAGTCATTGTTCGTGCGGAGTGGTGAGAGCCCTGCTGGAGTCTAACGTCCCAGTCACTGGCTGCACACCCACCCCCGGTCTCTCCCAGGCTCACGTACGTGCTGTGGCTTCTTTCCTAGTTCGGGCTTGTATAGTACTCTATGGCTTGTACACATTGCAGTGGAATGAAATGGCATTTTCCCCCCATCTGAGTCCTTTTTTTTTCTTTCCATTAATAAAGCAACGTTTTCATTCAAGAAAGCTTGGGAAGTAAGATAAAATAAAAAGAAGGAAAACATGGCCTGTGCAGCAGCTTTGGCAGCAGAAACATCTCCGGCTACTCTCCTTTCACCTACTTGGGCCTGGACTAGCGTGATGCCCGTTTAAAAGACATTCTGTGCCCATTGTTACTTTACAGAATGATTTAAAGTTATTTCAAAACATTTTGCAAGCATAACTTGTAACACCTATAATAACTCACCATACCAAGATGCGCACAACCAAGGTCCATCTTGCCATTTTAAATGTGAGTAGCCCTTTCTACACAAAGCTCTCTCGGTATTTACCATGGCTCCTCCTGGAAGAGTCTCGGGTGTGAATTTACCAAGACAAAGACCACGAAGGTTTAAAAGCCTTCCTTGTGTCTTGCCCGTGGTTTCCAGGGATATAAGATATGATAACCACTACCAAACACTTCCCCACAGTGAAATGGTGCTTTCACTTGTCTTCCTTTGATATGTTTTCTTTTCCTCTGTCCCTTAGCCTGGCCTCTGTGTTATCTAATTAGCCCACCATGGGGCACTGCTGAAGGCAACAGCAGAGTATTCAGACATTTCTTTTTTCTTTCTTTTTATAAAACATATCTATTTATTTATTATGTATACAATGTTGTATCTGCATGTACAACTGCACACCAGAAGAGGGCATCAGATCTCATTATAGATGGTTGTGAGCCACCATGTGGTTGCTGGGAATTGAACTCAGGACCTCTGGAAGAGCAGACAGTGCTCTTAACCTCTGAGCCATCTCTCCAACCCTTTCTTTTTAAAGCAAGATTGTTACCTAAGAGTCCAGACATTTCTTTTTAAAGCAAGATTGTTACTCAAGAGTCCTCATTGCACTGTGGCTACCTAATCAATTCACTTGTTAGTTTCCCAGCAAAGGGATCCATGTTCCCATGGATTCCATGGTTTGGACTTGGGAGGCAGGAGAAGGCTGCTGGGGGAGGATGTGGGGAGGTGGGATCTGGGACCTCTGCTGATTGGTGGTGCTGCAGTGTGCTGCAGGGCCCTGCATAAGTGCAAGAGGAGCAAAAGAGTTCTAAGGAGCAGAGTTTGAAAAGATGTCAAGAAGTGCAACGTAACATTCACGCTCAAGAGCAAGGTTGACTGAGTAAGCCCCAGGAGGAAGTGCACAGCGAAAGGAAATTGAGTTTGGAAGTAGCCAGCTCAGGCCCTTTCCTCATGCCTTCTGTGCCTTGCCACTCAGAAGAGTTCCTCACTTTCCTCTTTAGTAAAGGGGGAATGCTAGACTCCACCGCCCCCGGTCCCACGCACGCCCCACACCACCTACCTCACAAAGGCTTCTGGGAATCACGTTCAAACTGGGTGATAAATGTTCAGGACATCTGAGTGCATACTGTCTGGTACATGAATATCTGAGTCAGTGATTGCAAAGAGATGAGAGAAGAGAAAACTTCAAAGGTTGTGGGGAAACCTCCCAGAGTCTTTGCTGGGGCTTACACACCAGGCAAACATAGACATTATTGCGAAGATGTGGTTTTGAAATACTAGCAAATACTATTATATTTTCAATTTTCAAAGTAAAGCACACTTCACTAGCAAGGATTGGTGTCATTGCCATGTGAATATTTTAATTTAGGAGAAAGTCCTACTGAGCCCTAACATTTGCTCTGGGATTTTTTTGTTTTGGTTTGGTTTTGGTTTCTTGGGGTTTTTGTTGTTGTTGTTGATTGGTTGGGTTTTGATAAAAAATTCATTCAAATACATATACATGCAAATGAACTGCTGGAGCAAAATCTTTGGCTGAATTAGTGATAATTAAGCTCAGTCAGAAAGTGACCTCTCTCTGTCTCTCTGTCTGTCTCTCTCCTCCCTGTCTCTCTGTCTCTCTGTCTCTGTCTCTGTCTCTGTCTCTGTCTCTCTCTCTCTCTGTCTCTCTCTCTCTCTCTCTCTCTCTCTCTCTCTCTCTCTCTCTCTCTCTCTCTCTCTCACACACACACACACACACACACACACACACACACAGAGGGAGAGAGAGATGGTGATGGGTTAAAACATTTCTTATAAAAATTATACATGTACCTTTAGAAAACACAAAAGCACAAACACCCCAAATTCCTTCTTTCAAAGGTAGCCATCACACACACACACACACACACACACACACACACACACACACCACCACCACCACCACCACCACCATCACCACCATTAATTCCTTCTAGTATTTTTGGCCAGATTTTTAATATCGATTGTTTTTTAGGCAATATGGCAAAAGAGAAATTTGTTTTGGAGTCACACAGGGGCTATTGCAGCCATGTCTCTGAGGACTGGGGAAATGGTTAGGTAGTTAAGAGCATTTGTTGGTCTTGCTAATGACTAGGGTTTGATTCCCAGCGTCCACGCCATGGCTCACAACTGTCCACGCCATGGCTCACAACCGTCCACGCCATGGCTCACAACTGTCCACAAATCTAGGTCCAGCCAATCTAATGTTCTCTTCTCCACTTCCTTGGACACCAGGCCCACAGGTAGTATACACACACACATCCAGAGAAAACACTCAGACACACTTTTTTTTTAATCTAAAAGATTCTTTAGTGTCTCCTCTCTGCTACTTGCTGGCTACGATATTGTAGGAAAGTCATTTAGTTTTTCTGGGTCTTGCTTTCCTCGTTCACAAAATGGAAACCATGGTGCTTATTTTCCAAATCAGTAGTCATCCCCAAAATACCTGGGAGAGTCCTCAGCGGAAGGCACTTGCCTGTTACCTGCACAGTCCTGAGTTCTGTCTACAGCATTCCAAGCAAAAATGCAGACATCCACAGAGATTGGTTTTCAGAAGCTGCACTGCACACAAGCCTACCGCCTTTACCTAGAAACAAGAGTTCAGATGACGTAAACGCAGGTATGCTGGTTAAATTCCTGTTAACCTGACACACAAGAGCCACTGGGAAGAGGGGACCTCTAGTGAGAAACTGTTTCTCTAAGAGCTGCCTGGCGGTAAGCCCCATGGGACATGTGCTTGCTCCTCGATTGATGTGGGAGGGCCTAGCCCACTGTGGGTGGTGTCACCCCTAGTCAGGTGTCTTGGATGGTATAAGAGAGAGGGCTGGGCAAGCCAGCAAGTAGCAAACAAAATAGTCATTTAAAAATAATTCCTGGCTTTCTTTCAAGAGCATCAGAGGCCAGAGAGTTATCAATGCGACTTAAGGTAAGTCCCACAGGCAGGACTAGAACCCAGCAACGGCTCCTCTTATTAACCCTCATGGATTGAACACCATCTTTGTTCTAGGTCACTCCCCTGAATACAGAGGTGAAAAGATATAGGACACTAATCTTCCCCCCAGAAGCTCCCATGTTGAGATGTGCCTCCTAAAAGTGTTAGCTGAAGACCTCTCGTCCTCCTATAGAGAATCTCCTAAGGCACTTTTGAAAAGTGAGAAGAAAAAAAAAAAAGACATCGAAAATTGCCAGTCCCTTCCTTGAGGGTCCTTCTGCATGCAGACTCTCCGGAACTCACAAGCATGGACCACTTTTCCATTTGATGATGTTCTGGCAATGCCTAGAGGGGAACGAGATGTGGCAATGAACTCTGACCTGCTCCGTGGATGTCAGGGTGCATTGTGCAGCAGCGTGGAGTCACACCAGACCTGGGCTTGGTTGGTGAGCATGGGAAACTTTGGTGGAGCCTAGCTACATCCCTCCATCTTCATTGTTATTATCATCTGTGCCACGCCTACCTCTGAACGGTGCCCTATCACATGAGATGGTGCTTTATAGGGAGATGTTGAACGCACTGTCTTGTTCATCAGAGGTGCTAGAAACGTCCCGGCCATTGTCATCGTCTGCCGCAAAGGTGAGCGAGCGCAGGCACATTCCAAACTATGCCTGCTTTGGCTCTAGTTCCATCACGGAGGCGTTTCCATGGAGACCAAGGGTACCCCAAGCCTTGACAAAGATCCTGTCTCCTCCGGAGCCTCACTATTCACTTTCAGCAGCTAAGGACTCGATTACCTCACTCCCTTTCCCAGCTGGTCTCCCTCTTTAACCCCCCCCCCCTTTTCTCTCTCAGCTCTGTATAGTGGGAAACAGACAGTACCCCAGGAGACTGCAGAGGCAGAAACCTGTTACCAGTTTTGTCAGCTCCCGAAATGGCAGATGGCTGCAGCCCGCAGCATCTCGCTATAACCAAGATGTCTTCATCTGTCCTCCCAGGACCCCAGGAAAAAAAAATGCTTCTGGCGAGAGAAAGAGGAAGGGATACGAGTTCGGGATAAGGCCTTGCATTCAGAGGGCCCTTTATGGGTTTAGATGTGTGATGTGGCTTTAATGGTGGTCAGGGGGCAGGTGATTAGGAGCCGCAGGCCGCTCTGATCGCCCTGTACACAGCCCCTTATAGCTCCCAGTACTCCGATGCCTTGTTTGCTTTCTCTGAGGCAGAAATCCCACAAGGTCTGCCCGCTGCCAGCTGTCGAGCTAACGAACTGTCTGCGTGCTGCTGAATGGGAGCCCGCAGCCTGGCGAGGCTCAGCATCCAGGGCTGTCTCCAAGCGTGATTGCCTTTATCTAGCCGGTGCAGGCGCCCTTCTAATCAGGCGGCTGCTGGCCTCCAAGGGTCAAACCCGGACCATCGCTACCTAAACAAACGACAGCGATGTCACCTTTGGGGGGAGACTGATAAGCAGTTGGCAGGCAGGCCGGCCACAGGCAAAAAGAAGGCAGGGAAGGCGCCAGCAGCCAGCAATCTGCGAAGGCCGTAAATACGCTGCAGTCTCAGCAGGGAGACGGGCAATATAGCCACCAAGAGGCCTTTGTTTAATGAGCTGTCAGAAAGCAGGCATGAAATTATGTTTGAAAACATGTGCAAGCTGCAGAGACAGAGTGGGGCCTATAAATGGACCTCTTCCTTCACAGGGGATGTTTGCAGCATCTTATCAGTGTGCTGGCTGTCGTCGGATGAAAGCTATCATTAGCAAACTAATGGTGTTTGAAAGCTACAAATTTCTCTCTCTCTTCTCTATTTTTGACTTAAATGGATTATAGAAAAAATTTTAATTGTTTTATTTTTCTTTCCTTGGGATTTTGGTAAACATGCAAATTGGAAGAGAATCAAAAACAAACAAACAAACAAAAACCTCCCCAAAATGTAGCTTTGGAAGAGTGAAGAAAGCAGTTTGACTTGCAAGGCTCTGCACAGAGTTCTTAGCGCAGAGTCTCTCCAGTTCTGTGGAGACCCCATCTAGAGAACTGTAATGTAACTCCAGCTACCGTTTTATTTCAATCAGGCCCATAAAAGAAGGCATAAATATAAAATGAATTGCTTGCAGATAATCTGCATATTAAAATTAGTGGGTAGGTAGAAAACTATTTCTACCACATCAGCCATCAAATACAGAGTAATTTTCTAAGGACCGAAAACTACCCTTGTGGGCCACATGGATGCAGAGTTTATTTCTGTTAAGGGTGAAACTTAAAGACTTTAAAAAGCATCTGCCAGGATGGAGAGGCTCCGCTGACTCGGAACCCCTTGGTCCAGGTTCTCAAGGTCTGGAAATGATGTATGAGCGCTTGGTTGTCCTGTCATGGCCGGTAAACCTAACTCTCTCCAACCAAGCCAGGCGGCCAGAAAAACGACACCAACAAACCGAGTTTCCTGTGGCAAGGCTGTTCCAGGAAGGTGGGTGGCGAATAAGCAAGGTGTCTTCTCTATACCCACTGTGTGGCTGACCGGACAGGAGTCTCTGCTGCCTTCCACTTTAGAGAAAAGGGGGAAGGAAAGGCCTGAGTGGAAGCAAGGAATGAGAGTTAGAGGATCAGATTTAAACAAAGGAAATTAGGAGAAGGAAAAGAAAACTTCCCACTGAGTAACATTAACTGATGTTGATACAGTCCTGCTGAAATCTGAGAGGAAAGTGGCAGAAGTCTCCCAGACATTGTACACTCTAACACTGGGGGGTCCCGGTGCCCAAAGGCCCCGTTCCCTTCACAGGTGGAGCTGTCTCTGAGAGCATCCTTCTGCCTTTCTCTCCCTCTGCCCCCCCCCGCCACCCCCCCCCCCCGTCCCACCTTTGTCTCTAGCATTCAGGAAGATTCCAGGTGGGAAGGTGTCTGGTCTGTGTGTGTTAACAGGGGAAGGAGAACTGTAGTCCACACTGGAGACCCGAGAAGCAACACAACATCAACTTAGGACGACCAAGGCCGAACTGTGCTCTGCCCGAAGCAAGCACAAAAGGTGACCTTGTTGAATGGAGAACTGGAGTGAGTTTGCTGGACCTGAAACTGCCCTGTGGACAGTTTTCTGAGGCTGCTTTGTAGAAGCTCTGATGATTTATATCACTATTAGGTTGGAAATGTTTAGTTTGTTTCTCTTGAATAAATATAGAATGAATCTTACTAGGTGCTTATACTGTGCAGAATGTTAAAAAAAAACTATGTGGCAGGATCTCTCTCTCTCTCTCTCTCTCTCTCTCTCTCTCTCTCTCTCCCTCCCTCCCTCCCTCCCTCCCTCTCTCTCTCTCTCTCTCTCTCTCTCGCTCTCTCTCTCTCTCATGTGTGCCCACGTCTAGGTGCAGCTACATGAATGTGGAAGCCAGAGACCAGCCTTGGTGTTATTTCTCAGGAGACACCCACTTTGATTTTTGGCTATTTGTTGTTCTTTCTGTTTTGACAAAGGGCCTCTTACTGGGTCCCGGGTCTCACAGATTAGGCTACATTGACTGGCCAGCTGACTTCAGAGATCTCCCCTCTGCTTCCTCTGTGCTAGGATGGCAAGCAAGCACCACCACACCCAGCTTTTCAAGTGCGCTCTGGGGATTTAACTCGGTAGCACTTAGGTAGAAGTCATTTTACAGGCTGTGCCACCTCCCTAGCCTGTGGCTATGTCTTTGCCACTCTACTCGCTCTCTCTAGCTTCCCCGCCAGTCTCTCCCCCAGCCCCTCTACTCCCTCTCCCACCTTACCCCCCCCCCATCCTCACCCCCTCCCTCATCTGCTTGTCACTGGCTCTCAAGCCTCCTTTCGGAGCTCGGGCAAGAGAGAATGATGTCTTGCCACAGAGACTAAGAACTTGTTTTCATATCCCTAAAGCTTTATATTTTTATTGAATCCCTACTAGTGCAACAATCGCACTAGTTTACAAAACAATCATCTTGGGCTAGAGAGATAGCTCAATAGTAAATATATGGTCTCTGGTTGGTGCATCAGTCTCTGTGTTGTGGTGTAGTTATCCTGTATCACATGGCTGATATCTGCTTAGGAGTGAGTACATACTATGTTATTGTTTTTAATAATTTATTTATTTTTATTTTATGTGCATTGGTGTTTTGACTGCACATATGTCTGTGTGAGGGTGTTGGGTTCCCTGGAACAGGAGTTAAATACAGACAGTTGTGAGCTGCCATGTGGGTGCTGGGATTTGAACCCAGGTCCTCTGGAAGAGCAGCCAGTGCTTTTAACCACTGAGCCATTTCTCTAGCTGTGCTATTGTTAATTGTTAATTCATCTGTGTTTAAATAATTCAAAATTCCTTCCTACCCAGGCTCTACATACCTCGTGCCCCCAGACCCCAGTAATCAGCACCATCAGTTCCTTGGGTGTATAAGTTTATGCCTGAAGGTTTTAAATATAATATTGTAAATAATTAAAAGACTTGTTGAGAATATCATACAATGTACTCACCTCTTATTTCCTCAATTTCCAAAATCCACAAATCCCAGATCCCTCCTCCTCTTCCTCCTCCTCCTCTTTCTTCTTCTTCTTCTTCTTCTTCTTCTTCTTCTTCTTCTTTTCTTCACAAAAAATAACCCACCTAATCCAGTTTGTGCTGTTCATTTACTCTTAGGTAGAGTGTAGATGATGTACCGGGGGCCTCACCCTTCAAGAAAACCAACCGACTGTCCTCCCCACAGAAGACACTAACTGTCAATAGCTGCTCGGTCAGAGGTGGGGACTCACCAGCCCCTCCAGTCCCCATGGGATGTTGCTGGGTTGATCCTGTGTGCGTCTTGTGTGGCAGCCACGGCTCCTGTGAGCTCATGAGTATAGAGGTCCTGTCACGTCCAGAAGGTACTGTTTCAATGTTTTGCCCCTTAAACTCTGCCTCTTACAACCTTCTGCCTCTCTTCCGGGATGGTCCCTGGACCTTGTGAGGATGGGACCTTACATAGATGTCCCACTGTGGCTGTGCTCTCCACTGACACTTACGCTGTGCACTTTGACCGGTTGCGAGCTTCTGCACTGTCACCCACTACACTAAGAAGCTTCTATGATAAGATCTGAAAACTACACTCATCAATAAGTAGAGAAATAGGCGTTTAGAGGGTGGTTTGATATTACATTGGTCTAGCAGAATAAACTGTGAATTCCCCAACCAGGGCTTCTTGGCCAAAGTGACAGTACCAGGCACATCTCCTTCTATGCAGTGGGCCTTGAACCCAATGAAAGAGAAACTGGTTGTCTCATAACATTTATGACAATGTCACACTCATGGACATATCGCTTGACGCTGGCTCTTCTGGTAGCTAAGGGTTCACAGCTGGGCAAGCCAGTTAAGAACTTCTTCCCCTAGCAGCCTGGATAGCCTTCTGGGACTTTAAGCTACCCAACAGGGAGGTAGATTCCTGGTCAGCACTGACTTGATTTCTCCATGTCCTCTGACCAAAGTATGTCATGTTTTCAGGAATATGGTTTTACCATCGAGTAATGGTGTGCAACCAAGAGCAATGGTAATAGCCAGCATCATTTAGGGGGCCTCAGGGACACCCTTGACCAGACACCTCACACCTGGTAGTGGGCTTTTTATCTGGAAACTTATGCATTCTGGAAGAGGCACTATTCTGTGTAGGGCATTTTAAACTATTTTATATGAACACACCGTGTGTGTGTGTGTGTGTGTGTGTGTGTGTGTGTGTGTGTGTGTGTGCAGCTTATATAAAATAATAGTTGCCCACACGTCTTTTAAAAATATCCTTATGGTGACTTATACCTCTTCCCACTCCCTTCCTTTTCTGGTTTTATCTCTGTTTGGCATCAGAAGTTCTGATCCAGATGAGAATGTAAGTGTGAGAGGTAAGTTGTGAAACAGGGTAGTTTTCTCAAACATTACCCAGTTATGCAAACAGTCTTTATAGTCTAGTCAATTTGCTTCTACTAACTTGAAATGACACCTTACTCATATTCTAAATTTCTTAATTGTATAATCCTTTCCCTTTGCATTTGAAATCTCTGCATGCATCCTGACCTCTGTGATGCTCCCAGGTTTGTTGTACTGACTTGCTACTGACTTGTGTGTGGACACCACGTGACTTTAATTCTTGTCATCGATTACAAGAACAGCTTTTGAGTGGATGCATATAGGTTTTCCAAGTAAGCAATGCTACCATTCACAAGTAATGATAATTTGACTTTCTTCTTTTCAGGATTTATATTTTCAACTTCTTTTTCTTACATAATTATATCAGCTAGTGACTCCACAAAATTGATTACTATAGTGAGTGAAATATGGCTAGGTCCAGGTTGAGGCCTGCACATCCCTAGAACAAATCCTACATAGTCCCTGGGGCAGAGGCTTTACAGAGAGTCCTTTCATGTCTTTATTTTCTGAATATGTAGGTTTTAAAATTTTTTATATTTTACCCAAAAGCTATTTAAAAATGAGCGATTTTAAGAAACTGAGCCTTTGTCTTAATGGTTTCACTGTGATTTGTACCATCTCTCCTTTGTAGGTTTTTGTATTTTCTGCTCATACAGACATTTGCTTCACTTGCTCTTGGTGCTCAAATCTCTAATGCGTGTTGTGTCTGAACCATTGGCCAATGATCTTGTTTCCCACTTTACTGGAAAACACAATGGGGACGTTGGAAGACAATTCCCAAACTCTCGCAGTAACTTCCCCCTGCCTGCCAGGGTCTGGGCTCACGGATAGCTATGGCCAACCACCCTGTCATGGAAATTGACCTTGTTCCTCTCCAGGACAGACCCACGCATGCGTGCGACGTCTCGCCCCACTTTCTTACTCAGAGTATTTGCCACAGTGCTTTATTCGACAGAAGCAGTTTCTCTTCTGCTACAGACCTGTTCCACCAGCACACAGCCACAGCATTGCACTTACGGCCTTAAAAGTGAAAACGCAAGACTGAGTGTACTTCTTCTCATAACTCTTGCCTCTTTTTTATGTTCCTTACCTACCACTTAGCAAAACTCCTTGGAAGCTGGTCCAGCCCCGCACCTTCCCGCTGTCAGTTAAATCTACTTTGGTCAGTCTGCGGACTCTAACACGCCACTAAACCTTTACCACTGACTTCCATGTTGCAGACTCTGGGCTTCCGTGGAACTTGGCATTTGGGTGCTATAATGTACAGCTGATCTATTACTTCGAACGCAAATGATTTCTTTGCTTGTTCTAGAAGACACTGCATACTTAATTTCCCTTCAACTTCCCTCATTGTTTCTTGTTTGTCTCCTTTACTGGTTCAATTTTGGCCCTTTCTCCTCTTGCACGTCCCTTAATCCTCTCTTCCTCCTCCACTCCAGTTTCTTGGCTTTAAATGACACCTGTATGAGAAGGATATGGGCCACGGTCACTCCCCGTCCTGAATTTATAGCATGCCCTGAGGTGATTGTCTCCAAGTTTCACACCTTTAAATGGCATTTATCTTCAAGTGCGTGCTTCCTACATGGTGACTACACCGTGCATAAGCACATATCAAGTATCTGTCAATTACGTACGTCTCTAATGGATGCATCAAAGGTGTTATACCTAAACCAAACTCCTGATATTGTCTACCTACAGCTCCCCCAATCTCAGCAAAAGGTACCTGCTCTCTGATTCTGGAGAGGCCTCAGCCGTTAGAAGGCATTGGTACTGTGCCAGATGAGTGCTTACCGTAGCCATAGCGAGGGATAATGGCGAGAAAAGAATCTCTGTGCTATAAAATTCTTTAAGGCATGAGCTAACCTTCACCTCTACGGTCTGTGTATTACCTCTTTTCAAGTTCCAGTATAATGCTTTGACCTGAAAAAGACCTCATCTTTGTGCATTTGGGGACTATCCTCTTCTCTAATTGAAGTCAGATGGCTGGCTTGCGGCTTTCTCTCTCCCTTTCCAGGGCTGCCTCTTAACAGCTGTGGTCTATTGCCAGTGAGTTACCAGTGGACAGACGTGAGATTCCTTTATGATGTTAAATGACATATCACAGCATTTCTTCCACAAACTACAAAAGCTCAACAACGTGGATAATATTAAATCTTGTGCAGCGGTTATTCATTCCATAAAATACATGTTGATTTCTGAACTATAACTACATGATGATTTTTGGCCACTTTCCTAACATATGCTCCATTTCATGAAAAAGTATTTTCATAGAATTGGACGATCTTCATTAGTTTCACATTTTTAGGCAATAACAACAACAGCAGGAATTGGATCTGACCTTCAGTGTTGGAGACAGGTCAATCATTATTAAGACACAATTAAATTAAAATAAAGACCTAACAGTGTAATAATTGATTCAGGCAAGGGTCATCACCAGATGCTTCGGCCACTGCATAATGTGTCACATGGTCTATGATTACACAGGATATCTAGTATTTGCATGGAGAGGATGGCAAGACATCAACCAACCAGCTAAACCAAACTGGCATGATTAGTTTTAGTCTCACTGTCCCTCTGTGCTTCTGGATGGGATGGAGGGAAAATGCAGTGACAAAATTCCCAGCAAGGGTGTTTAAGCTGAGTCAAATGAAAACAGAAGAGTCTAGTAAAAACACCATAGTTACCCAGGGGAAATCCTTTATCTAGGAATAATCCTTGTGGTTGGAGTATTACAGCAAGTGGGACTCACTTTCAAATAGCTGGGCAACTGAATAGAACAGGTGACAGCTATAAATGAGGTGAACGAACCTAGTATCAGTGCATTATATACTTAAGATGGTAATTTTACGGTACTTCTTTTGAAAATTGAGAAGCACACAGATGGGAAACTATCTTAGGGAACAGAACACCCTTTCCCCTTTGAAGGTTTCCAGGGTCTTTATTTTTTTTCTCCATGCTGGTGGATGTCCCTTATATTCTGATTTTAATCCACCACCTCTCACTATTAATCACGCCCGTTGTCACGATGCCAGTTACCTTCCTTGAACATTACTATTATCTAAGGATTTTCTTCAAACTTAAACCTTCCATCCTGAAGGGAGAATCGCAAGGCTGAGGAAGATAAGGAAACTTACAAAGCTTAGGGAGGTGCTAAAGTTACAGGACTCAGGAGCCCCCTTCCCCAAAGTGATGGCTAATCTTGGTTGTTAACTTGACTACATCTGGAACCAGCCAGAAGATAAACTGCTAGACACCCCTGTGAGAGATTTTCTTCACCAGACTTTTCAAAGAGGCTGCCCAGGTAGAAGGAAGTCCAAGGGAACAACTTTTTTTTTTTTAATTTTTAAGAAAATTTTGCCTCACTGCCTCCACATCTCTCTGGCCAGTCCATCTACCCAAATGGAAAGTGAGTCTAACTTGTTGCTGCCACAGCTGCTGCCATGTTCTTCCCCTTATATTAGAACTCCGCTTCTTTGGGGTTCCAAACAAAGACAGCACTTCTCCAGGAGTGTTCCAGGTCTTCATGACCAAAATAGTATTGATGAAGCATCCATCCTTGAGGACTAGGTAGCTACCAGGTTCTCTGCAGGGCAAAGGCAGCCATCTTTGTAATATCCAAGCTGGGTAAGAGAACCTAATGCACTCCTTTTAATATATACTTACTCTATGGGGCCTGTTCCTAACTAGAACAACCAGGTCTGAATGAGTAGTGGACACTTGATGTGGCAAAAATGTCTTCAGTGGAATTGACTGAAAGTTAGACAGGAAGCTCTAGGAACTCATTACCCAGGAGGACAGCTGTCTAGGAGTCACCCATGTACTGTAAGTAGCTCTCACCCATGTATAATGAGTGACCCTCACCCATGCCCCTGTAAGTAGCCCTCATCCATGCCCCTGTAAGTAACCCTCACCCATGCCCCTGTAAGTAACCCTCACCCATGCCCCTGTAAGTAACCCTCACCCATGCCCCTGTAAGTAGCCCTCACCCATGCCCCTGTAAGTAGCCCTCACCCATGCCCCTGTAAGTAACCCTCACCCATGCCCCTGTAAGTAACCCTCACCCATGCCCCTGTAAGTAACCCTCACCCATGCCCCTGTAAGTAACCCTCACCCATGCCCCTGTAAGTAACCCTCACCCATGCCCCTGTAAGTAACCCTCACCCATGCCCCTGTAAGTAACCCTCACCCATGCCCCTGTAAGTAGCCCTCACCCATGCCCCTGTAAGTAGCCCTCACCCATGCCCCTGTAAGTAGCCCTCACCCATGCCCCTGTAAGTAGCCCTCACCCATGCCCCTGTAAGTAGCCCTCACCCATGCCCCTGTAAGTAACCCTCACCCGTGCCCCTGTAAGTAACCCTCACCCGTGCCCCTGTAAGTAACCCTTACCTATGTCCCTCTAACTCCAAACCTCATTGGTTCACAAAGCTAGACCTCGGTTGACAATATTTGTATTTCCTCATGAAAAGTGACACAGTATTGCCGATATGGTCACATTTGCACCTTAGGAGCTGAGGTAGATAGCACTGGTTGCATTTTCTGGATGCAGAAACAAAAATAGAGGTCATGTGCTTTGCTCAGGTCTCTCTGAAACTCTCAGGGCTGCCATTTGTGCTGTGCAAAGCCTCTGAGTAAGGCCCCACGTTGGATCTGCAAGTAGCAGGAGGCACATTTAAGGGCGGGGAGATCATTTCCCTTAGAATCTTTTTTTTTTTTCAAATTCCCCAGCCTTATCCTGTCACTTTATCAGGCTGGAAAGCAAATAACATCAAAAGGCCAGAATTGCACCAGCTGCAAAGGCTGAAGAGGACATAGTACAGTGAGACTTTCTAACCCTTAGGAGCATATCCTCATCTTGGTATGACCTGAACACTCAGCACTGCGTGGTCCTTACACATAACACAAAGCATCCCACCGTCTTCCTCCAGGCTCTGCTACATGGATGGCAGCAAATAGCACTGACAGAGAAATTCAGTATTAACTGGAGGGGCTAGAAACTATTTGAAAATGAAAGGACATAACATTTAATTTATTAGGAGTTTGCAACTACTTTTGTCTGAGTTCCAGTTAGCAAGTCTTGTCTGAACCCCGCTGGGTGGATGAAGAACCAGAATGGATCCATCTGTTTGGTGTCTCATCTTGTTTATTACTCTTAGCAAACAGTGGGGAGAATTTTATATTGCCAGAAAACAGAATATTTAAATTTCAATGAAAGATCAAAACAGTATTGCATGCAGTTGGAACTGCAACTGCCAGACGTTGAAGCTACCTACCATGCAGGACCATGTCTACACTTCCAAGGATGTTTTCCTACCATATTCATTAATCCTAATGTTTTACATGGTGCCAAGAAGTAGGAAAAATGGCGAGATATATCAAAGCAACACCAGGAAGTTAATTAAATAGTGCTTGGGAAGTTGAACCTAACAGACACTGCCCTGGTATTCCAGGGTCCCCAACTCCAACCTCAATACCGTCTTTTGTTTTGTGATGTGTATAGTATGTCGAAGCGTCCTGTGACTCCATTTCCTGACTTGTAAAACATAGTAACTAAAATTTGCAATGACAGACATCCTCACATCTAATTAAAAAAAATTCTTGCATTTGTACATAGACTTAAGTTCTGTGGAGGCTATTCCTGTGAATTCCCAATTCTTTTTTTCTCACTTACCAAATATACATACATACATACATTAAGTATATATACATATCCTGTATATATATATATATGTGTGTGTGTGTGTGTGTCTATTCAGTATATGTGTGTGTATATATACTACATATGTATATATTGTATATATGTGTGTATATATACTCACTCATATACGCTGAAAGGAATTTATGAATAGAAGAGACACTGTATGTGAGGAGTGATATATAATGCGTATCATGAAAATTTAACTGACCTAATAGTGTTATGTATCTATGGAATATAGAGTGATATTTCTATACATCTATACAAATAATGATCATGGTAATGTGATTAGAAACCCATTGTTTCAAATTTAAATTGTTTCTTTATGAGGAAAACATTCCAAATCCTTCTTCTACTGCTTTTGCAGTATACATTATTCTAAACTACTGTCACTCTTATGCCTTGGATGTGAAATGCCCTTCCATATAGTAAAGGCTTGCCCTATAGCTCAGGCAGCATTTGCAGGTGGGACTTGGAGAAGCAAAAAGTACTCCTCCTTCATCAATGGGATAACTCACAGATGAATCCAAACTTCAGCTGGCATTAGCAAGTGGTAGACCTGCGTGCTGTAAATGGAGGTGCCCTCCTCTTACCCTCGCTGCCTCCACAGGGTGAGTGAGTGACTTTGTTCGTCCTGATGTGGTTTGGCCCCACTACAGGCCCGCAGTAACGGAACAGGCTGACCATAGAGCGATACCTGCAAAACCGTGAGCTGAGACACATTTCTTCTCTATGAGTTGTTCCTTTAGCTATTTGTTAGAGTGGTCAAAGGGCGAGGGGCAGACATGTGGTTATAATAGTCACACTACTGTAGATCCCACAGCCTCTCCTTTCTGTCTACTTGTAGTCTTGTACCTGTCATCCAATATTTCTCTCTGTCCCCTGCTCCCTGTCCTTCCCTAGAGACCCACTATTCTACCCTCTACTCCTACAATGCCATTTTATGCATTTCCCGACCCTTCCTGTTAATTGAGCCAACCAAGAGTTAGAAACAAAGCAAGCTTCCCATTTCTTCCATGTAACATATACTGGTTCTTTAAAAAAATTTTTTTGTTGTTGTTGTTTTAAAATAAGGTTATAGGGGGAAATGCAACTCAACTTGAACTCTTTCTCCAACTTTTTAAAGCCATAATCATCATAATTCTGATCGTCACATACAACTTTGGGGAGGCAATCTAGGGCCCCGTGTGTACTCTTTCTTGCACGCATATGTACAATGTGCAACTCGAGATTCTATTATGAGTTGAGAGATGAAGACGCTGAGTCTTAAAGATGATATCTTCAGTGGATCACACAGCTCTTTAAAATCCAAGTCCACAGAATGTGGAGCTCTCACTCGCAATGACTATATCTTTGGGTATGGGGCCTGGTTCTTGAAAACAATAAAACAAACAATAAAACTACTTAGCAGGGAACTGGTACATCAATAAATGTGAGGAAGACTTTTCAGTCAAGTTATCAATTCGTTGTGCGCATACTTCCATCATATTTTCATCACCATCTGATTGTCCAGTTATTTCACAGTGATGATACAGGAAAGTAAAATAATATGCTGTGTGTTTCATGTAGAAAAGAGAGTCAACGGCTGAATCCATTTGGATTCAATTCTGCGGCAGCCAATCTTTTATAGAAATGAGGTTATAATGGAAATGAATGTACACTTGTACTGGAGGGAAACATATATAGCCTTTAAAGTTATTCAATTTATATTGCTACTCAGTTGCTAAAGTGTTGGTGAAGCAGCATGCATGTAAATATGACACCAGTGACAGCTATAAAGATAAAGTGTGTTCTTTCTAACTTCTCAATTTAAGCACATAAGACCAAATTTTGGGAGTAAATCATGATAGCAGACAGGCACTGCATGTATGTGAAAAAATGAATAATAAGTCCCATGCTATCAGCTTATTAACCTGTAATGAGTAGAGACTTTATCATTGTGTTGTAGATTTCTTCTGGAATACCTTAACACATTGGGCTACAGATAGTGTAGACTCATCTGGTTGCTAAGAATTAATTTTATTACCTTAGAAATGGATTTCCCCAGCACTTCATAGTAGGCTTGGCCATGAGTGTGTGACTGACCCCAACACATTAGGCAGCCATGTGGCAATTGGGTGTGAAATTGTTCAGTTATGTCCTTTCTTTATCCTGCTGGGAGAGAAGTGTGTAAGGATTATATATAGATGGCAGGAAGAGTTAAAGACAGTAGGACTCACTCCCCTGGGAGCACAATGACCAGGTGCTCCCAGGCGATTCCCAGTGCTCTACCATGAAATAAACACTATGGGGGAGCTACCTGGCAGCGAGGGCGGGGCATGCGGTGCCCACAGGCCTCACACTGTGCATGAAGATGCCACGTCAGCAACATGGCTCTAGAGGCATTGCAACAACCTTTGTCTCCATTGCTCCTGCCACACCCTTGGTCCTTGATGTCTCCTCAGCGGTTTGCTCTGTAATGAAGGCTTTGGTTTCAGGATGCCCTAGCTCTATAGGGCAAGTGCAGAGTAGCGGGAGGTGGAGGGTTGTCCAAAGATCAGCCTCAGCATTTCTCTGGGGGTGTTGTGGCAACAAGCCAAGGGCCAGCGGCCTCCCTCCAGCGGGAGATACTACAAAGTCAATCATGTATCTAAGAAACAGTGATAAAAGCTGGTACCTGTGTACACACTGGCAATGGAGCCTAAAAGTTCATGACCAAAGAGAGTACCACATTCCTCCCACTAAAGGTAAATCAAAGAGGAGATGTCATCCAGCACACGGCACCTCCAGCCCATCCCTCAGTAGTATGCCAGTAATCAGGAGCCACAGCCCTTGCTCTTCTGTCTCCCACTTCCCAATAGTATCTGGTGACGTCAGTGCAACTTGCCTGCATTCTTCACAGAATACTTCAGGCACAGGAGAGCTTCGAGGACTGTGGAGTGTGTAGACCAAGACCAGAAGAACGCAGTGATAAGTTCAAAGCCACCCTGGTTGTTAACTGCAGAGTCAGGGTGAGAGTCTCGGCCTTCTGTCTCCCACAGAAGGAACACATGTTATCGCTGCCAGGCTTATCCTACAGGCTAGCAGTCAGTTCCTGGGTCTTCAGTAAAAAGAACTGAGTTAGGGACATAAGTATAAATGGGTCCACACGTGCTCACAGCATCATGATCATGATGACAAAAGGGCAGAAACAACTCAAATACCTACCAGTGAACGGACAGCTAAATACTGTTCTGAACTCAACAGTGGAATATTAGTCAGCCTTGAAAAGGAGAGATTCCCATTTTACACATAAGCTGCCAAATAGGTGAATCTTGATGTTATGGTAAGTGACGTTATGCTAAGCCAGGCCAAAAGGTAAATACTATGTGGTGATAGTTATGTAAGAAACGAAGAAAGGTTAAATTCATAGAAAGATAATAAAGTAGAAAAGTAGTTGCTGGGGGAGGTGCTGGATAGGGGAGAGAAGAGGTCAATGGTGATATTTGGTTTCTCTTTCAGATGATGGAAAGTTCTGGGGATGGCAAGAACAGTGGCTTATGACACCATAGATGGATTAAGTGCCATCAAGAGCTCCAAACCCAGAACTTTCCAGATGAAAAAGAAGAAGGAGAAGTAGTAAGTGAAGGAGCGATCTCCAGTTTTCCATGACGGTCGGCCGCCATCTTTAATTCCCTATTCTCTTTGCTCTACCTGCTCCTGTTCTTGCATCAGTGCTTTGAGGTGTTGTGGGAAAGCAGGCACACTGGCTACCTCCAGGTGTGCGAAATCTTTATCCTAAGAGCACCGGGGGCACATTTGTGTACGGATGCCACTAACGCCAGAAAAGAGAGCCTTGTGATCAGAAAAGAGTCCCACACTGTTGTCCAAGTGAGGCCTGAGTGTGCCCCACCCCAAGAACAGTCCAGAAGAGAGAGGCTAGAAAACAACCGGACTGATACAGAGCAAAGGCACCAGTCGAGTGGAAGCACAGCAAGCTGCTGCTTAACCTGAATTTCCTTTTCCCAAAATGAGAATGCCTTTGTATTGATTCCAAGGTCGTGATGATTACATAAAGCCCAACGCATAGACTAAGTATTGGTTCCCATTACATTTCACTCATTATTTATTTTCATCCCTTCCTGAAAGTTCCAGTTCACAGTAGTCCTCGGTTCTCAGGCTTTCGTGTGCGTGTGTGGGCATGTGTGCATGTGCACATGTGTGCTGACACGTGTGACGGTCAGGGATCAACCTCAGCTGTCACTTCTCAGGGGACTGTTCATCTTTCCCCCAGTTTTCCTCCCTCCCTGTCTTTTTTTTTTTTCATATTGTTTTTGTGTGTTTTGTTTTGCTGTTTTGAGACAAGGTGTCTCGCTGGCTTGGAGCTCACCAGCAAGCCCTAAGGTCTTATCTCTGCTTCCTCAGAAGTGGGGTTACAAAGATGCCCCACCATGCCTGGCTGTTTATGTGAGTGGCGTGGTCACACTTAGTCCTCACACATCTCTGCAGACATTTCAGAATGAGCCGTCTCCCCTTGTCCATCTTCAATGTGCAGTTGTCTCACGATTTCCTGCACTTGCATGCAGTACAGCGTCGTTCTGGGTTTTGGGCCCTTTCATCACATACGTTAAAGACATTTGTGAGTAAAGTCACTTCTTCTGTCCTTACTGCAGTTTTGCCTGCTTGGAGTGTCCTTGCTTGCTCCTGTTCCAAGCCATTGTTATCACTGTCCTACTCTCTGGAGAGTCTCCTGTAGCCAAGGGTGGATCTGTAGGGACAAATACCCTCAGCTTTCCTTCATCTGGAATGTGTTCACTTCTCCCTCACACCTGAAGGGGCACGTGATCGTTCCACTTAGCGCTTTTCAATACACAGCTTTGCACTTTCACTGCTCAGATGAGGAAATGCATTCCAGGTGAGGTGGCCCAGCTGAGAAAGCATGTGTGCACAAACCCAGTGATTCGAGTTCAATCCCTGGGACCCATGAAAAGGTTAAAGGAGAGGGCCACCTCCACAAGGTTGTCCTCAGCCCTCCACATGTGTGCCATGGCATGTATGTGCCCAAGCTTACACACAATAGTAATAAGTGTGTGGCCTTTTAAAAGAAATCTGCTGTTAAAATTATTTTCCCCCTATAGGTGAATTGTCATTCTCTTTGCTTTCTTTTTATAATTTTCTTGAATAATTCATTCCCACAGTCGTTTTTCTCTGCTGGAGAGCCCTGTCGATACAAATGCGTGATCTTTGCACTTGTGATTGTCTCATGGGTCCTCGAGGCCTGTTCTTTTTTAATTATTTATTTTATTCTGTTGTTGACATTGTGTAAATTCTGTTATTCTGCCTTTCAGTTCGCTGATTGCATTTCTGTGTCATGTCCATCTAGAGATGGTTTTGGTTTGGGGTTTTGTGGGGGGTGTTCGTTTGTGTGTTTTGTTTTTGGTCAGGTTGCTTGGGTTTGTTTTCTTTTTCAATTCTTTCATTTCTATTCTGATCTCTCTGCAGCTTTTATTTCTTGGCTATTCTTCTTTTAATCTTCAATTGTTCAAGTGAGTTGGATATTATGTGTTGTAACAACTTAACGGCGCCCACTCTGATGTCTCTTTCTGTGAATTGCACTCACACTGGTGTTGGGGCCGGGTCATTGTCTTTTCTCAACCAGGTTGGGGTTTCCAGGCTCATGGTCTGACGAGTGAGTTTCAATTTTTCCCTGGACAGTCTGAGTACTTCATTAAGAGACTCTGGGTCCCAATAAACCTTGCTTTGTACCTGGCAGCCCCTAATGTAAGCCCACGCAGGCTCTGCCATGGTTTCCGGATGCTTCCCCATGGCATTCCTGGCTCCCAGACCTGGCAATGGCATCTCTGTTCTCCTTTGCTCTTCAGGTTGCACACGGGCTCATGTTCGATCTCAGCTTTATGTGTGTGTGTGTGTGTGTGTGTGTGTGTGTGTGTGTGTGTGTGTGTGTGTGTGTGTAGGGGGCGGGGGTAGAGAGCACTATTTGTGTGGGCCACATGTAGTCATTAGGAGAAAGAGGGGTTTGGGGACCCACAGGATGGGGCTCCCTTAGCCTACTCTTCAGACAGCCAATAGCGAGCTTCCTGCTTGATCTGTTGACTCTGCCAGGGGGAAGCATGTTTTGCTGCTGGGTAGAGAGCATAAACCCACATAGTCTGAGTGGGTCTCCGTCACTGGAGGAGGCTCAGAATATTCTCAGCCTAATGCACCTTTTGCTGCCATATGAAAAAAGTAAGAGCCCAGGCTTGCATTGCTTTCTGTCCATAGGTAAAGGGTGTTACCAGATGAGCCTTGTCTTCTGCTGCTGAGTCGAGATGGAGAAAAGTAGCCTTTCCAGCGCTGCTGGCACAGAAGACAGAAGGCCACCTCTGCTCCAGGACAGCGGGGAGGGAGAGGAGGCAGCCATCCCAGGCTCTGGTGTAGCTTCCTTCGCAGATCTGTGGCTTTATTGTTGCTCAGGGGCACGGAGGAGAGACAGGTTGGGCCACCTGTCCCCTTGTCTTGATTCTGATGCAGGCAGATGGCCCACTAGGCTCCTGCTTAGCTACTTTCTCGGGATCTTGGCTGGAGGGAACATGCTTTCCTTATATTTTCTTGTGTTGTGTTTCTGCTGCTGCAAGGTCCAGCTTGCAGCCTCTCTGCCTAGCTGGATAAGAGAGCCCAGGGAAGACACATGTTCTTTCCCCCTCATCCTTCTGAGCTGTTTACAATCACTGAATGTCATTGTACATAGAGGAAGAGAGGGGGAAAGTGGGGCGTGCTATATTACTCATGACTCAGGAGCTCTTGCCTCCCGTGCTCGAAGGTCAGAGCTGACTGCCGAGAGCACCACGTTCCTCTCCTCTGCTCACTTGAACTCAGCTCTCCTTCCTATTCAGCCTTGACTGTCTCCTTTAACTTACAATCTAGAGGCTTGAAAAAAGCAAATATAGGAAACGTAGCAAACCCAGGGCTAGCATTCTGTTTGAGAAAACCATTGGGGGGGAAGAAAATAATTAAGCAATAGGCTTTAAAAATAACTTTCTTCTTAAAATTCAAAGAGAAGGCTGACGGTCACATGAGTACACAGCATTATCTCTTCCAAACTATGTAAGGTCTTCCCACTCAACGATACCTGTGTCCTCAAAGTAACCTGTTACTTCTAAAAATAGTGTGGATGCAACATCTGCTAGGAATTTCTTCTTTACACTAGGAATTAAAGATGCTCTTATCCAGATGTGTGGTCCTTCATTCTGCTTCAAGCAAATGCCTATACCTTCAGGACCCATATTTTGTGTATTGCTCCGTACTTGAATCTTTCCTCCTGTCTTCTTCCATTTTTGTCTTATAATAGATTTTTAAAGGTTATTTTGGAAAGTGGTGGCATAGAGAGAAATAAAATACTCCCTACTCCGGCTTCCAGCAAGCATTAAGATCAAGTGGATTCAGGGGACAGTGGCTGAGCTCAGGACAAAGGGGGAAACAATAGGTATTCTCAAATGGAGACCAGTGTCTCTGGAGCAACATAAAAAGGGGGAGCCATGCTGTATCCACCCTTGCAGTCCTGTTCCCACAGTGAGTGCCCAGGAAGAGTCTGGCGAGGTCAACTGAGCACCTTAGGAAGCCTGGTCCGAGAAGAAGCCCGGCCTCCCTCCAAGCTCTCTTACTGTCTCCTTTCACACTAATACAGTCTCATTTGCAGACTAAACAGTCTAGAAACTTGCAGACAGCAGCAACGGTGGACTTTACAGGCAATAACAAAACAAAACAGTGAGTTCTGAAAGCACAGACTTCAGTCACTAACCCATCAGCTGAAAGGATGGTCCGTAACTTCTTCAGCCATCCATAGACCCATCCTGTGGTTCATTGCAATCAATCAACCATGCAAGCCTGAGTGTTTTTCACGTCAAATTTGGAGGTAGCCCATACCTCTTGCTATTGAAGACTAAAGCAGAAAGGCCTTTTCCAGAAGACTTCCTGTCTGGGTTGCCCCATCTCATAAAGGAAGGCTTGGAAAACAAGCCATGCCTCGGTGATGTCACGTATGCTCTTCTCTGCCCACGGCAGCCAGCAGAATTCAGCTGTATAAGCACAGTCGGGAGTGACCGCCAATCAACCATCTCTATACAGACGCCTTCCAGGCTAGCTGCTCCTGGCAGGTGTCCACATCTATCCAAACGGAACTGCAGACAACATGAATGACACCCCCCCCCCCGCCCCGCGCCGCCCTCTAAAATGCTCTGATGCAGAGCTCTCAGTCTCCCCGCTTAAGCAGCTCGGGTACCTAAGTGTCAGTCAGCAGCTCAATTGGGGATGGGAAACAAAATGGATAATCCTTCTCCCTGATGACCCTGGTCTGAGGATAGAGTGGCACTGTTCTCATTAATAGATTTTGCCAATCTCTGGACAAAAAATCAGGCAGGCACAGAGCACCCATTAAAGGCAAGCTGGCTTTATGGCTGACAGTCTCTCTTCAAGACAATCCACTCACACATCAACTCTGCTTGGTTTCTGAGCCTCCCCCCTCCGCCCCCCCCATCCTTTATTTTATCTCCGACAAACAAGGCCCTGGGCAAGGCAGTGAAATTATTTTCAACTGGTGATCAGAGTCCTGCTGTTTCCCCCAGGTCTTCCACTTTGCAAGGATTTGTCTGTGAGGTGATGCCCAGAAAAGAATTGAGCAGCCGTGCCAATTAGCAATGACCTTCAGCCTCGGGAGCAGAGAGGAATCGTGCTCTGGGTAAGAGGGAAATGGCTTATCACGATGGAAAACACGTCTTATAGATCAAATGGAGTCACTTTGGGCAAGTTAATATGCCATAAATAGAGATCACACATCCTCAGACGGAAGAGGAAAGAGGCCTCATCACAGCAATGCAAGCGTCTCCCTAATTCATTTATAAGGATCACACTGCCTTAACCTTTTGTGGAGCAAGAAGGACAGGAGGAAAGAAAAAGAACTTTGTTTTGCACAGTAGTTAGTACTCTGACCCACACTTTCTTTGTGGCTTTAACTAGCGCTGATAGAGAGTGTTTTTTGGAAGCTATGCTGCTTAGTTTTTTTTGTCAACCTGGCCACAGCTAGGGTCATCGGGGAAGACGGGACCTCAGGTGAGAAAACACCCCCATCAGATTGGCCTGTCAGGCAAGTCTGTGGGCCATTTTCTTGGTCAGTGACTGATAGGGAAAGACCCAGCTCACTGTTATGGTGCCATTCGAGGACATGCAGTCTGAGGACATATAAGAAAGCAGGATGGAGCCATGATGAGCAATCCAGTAAGCCCCATCCCTTCAGATCACACACCAGTAGGCTGGGAATTCAAACGCAGGTCTGATTACAAAAGACACCAGACAGTGACATCTCTGTTGCTGATATTATAGTCTGAATGTATGGCAAAAATACAATATGAGCTTTTGAAGCATACAGCAACCCAACGAGATCAATAATGGTTCAGAGTACATTATTTTTTGTATAATAGTATGTATTATATTTATACCTCATATAATACATATCACCTAATATATATTAATATGTGAAATAAATACTGTTTCATGCCATCTAAATCTTCTGACCAAGTTTTAAAAATCGCAATGAATTTCTAAAGTTTATAGCCTCATTAAAAAAAAATTAAAAGGTATAAATAAGTTCATTGATAGATATTATTTTTGAAAGGATACAGAATTAATATCAAATAGTTGCGTCCACATGACTGATTTTCCTTGAGCCTGACTGCATTTAAATTACATCTTGCCATTATTCAGACTTCATCTAAGGAAATAAATGAATCCTTCATTGTGGAAGGAGATAGAATGGAGGCTATCCCATGAGGAGTCAGAGGAGAAATAGTCTGAGTTTTTAATTAATTAATTTATTTATTTCATTAATTCATTCATTTTACATCTCAATAGTTATCCCATCCCTTGTATCCTCCCATTCCTCCCTCCCTCCCGCTTTCACCCTACTCCCCCTACCCTATGACTGTGACTGAGGGGGACTTCCTCCCCCTGTATATGCTCATAGGGTATCAAGTCTCTTATTGATAGCCTGCTTTCCTTCCTCTGAGTGCTGCCACCGGGCCTCCCCATCAAGGGGACGTGGTCAAATATGGGGCACCAGAGTTCATGTGAAAGTCAGTCCCCACTCTCCACTCAACTGTGGAGAACGTCCCTGAGTTCTTAAAAGATGGATGGAGATCCCTTTCCTCCTAGTTGGTAAGAGGGCATACACATCACACTGTAACAAATCCTGAGTCTTTCCAAGCCATCCTTTCTAATGCTGTCCTCCCAGGCTCCTGAGTTCACAGAGCTCTGCTGTCTACCGCCATCTCCCCCGGAGCCCATGGAGAGGGATGGTGTGCTTTGTAGTCTAGAGAGACAGCAGCCTGCTCACTTCCCAGAACAAGTTCTAGAACTTGAATGGGGACACCACAAACTCTGAGACAGCCATTCATAGCCTTCAAGGACAAACAATGGAAATGGGTGTTGCTTAGTGACGGAGCATGTTCCTAATGAACACGAGGCCCTAGGTAACAGTCCAGATTTACCCAACATTTGCCCATGCCCCCCTTGGATGTAAAGACCTAGAGATATATCTATGTTTTCATATGTATGGCTCAATCATGTCGTAAAATTGTCATACTGAGTAGGGTTCCACATGTGGTGGAATCAAACTGGGGGTCAGCTGGGGAATTCCCTCCCTTCCCTCAGGAAGCCTGAGTGGTTCGTTGTTCAGAAAAGTCTCAGGGGTGCCTTGGCTAAACAAATCTGAGGATGGGCAAGTTATTGCTTAACTCCCAAGGTGTTCACTGGTACCCTGACTGGAGGCACTCCACCAGAGTGGTGTGGGTAAAACTCTCCTTAGAGTGAATTCAGAGGAGAATGGGGAACAGCCAAAAGGGACAGACCAGGGACATCAGTTTCAGGGGGCTTGCCATAATGAGAGATGGTAAATCAGGCCACGAGAAGGAAATGAGATGCGGTCAACCAAGGGTTCTGCCCAGCCTCACGTGGGAAAGGGTAGGAGGTTTGTGTATGAATGGGGTAAGGCTGGGGTGGAGATAGTTGGTGCGTGGGAAGCGAGAGGCAGTAGTCACTGAAGCTTGTTTTTGACGGGCTAAGTAAGTTTTAAAGAGCTAAGCAAGGCTCAACACACCACTGAAGAGCTGACCTCAGACAGCTCACTCATGCTAGCCAGGGACGTGTGGTACTTCACAACAGCAGCATCAAGTGGGAAGACACTGCCACCATGATCTGTGAAAGTCTCCTCCAAGCTGCTCAGTGTTAGTGATGAAATAAAGCATTCGGCTGAGATGGAGACCGAGGAGTGTGAGGAGGGAGGAAAGAGACTAACCATCCAGTTGAGTGCCGAGAGGAGCAGTCAAGACGCACAACTCAAACTTATTTCTGGACTGTGACATGATATACTTAAACTTGACCCAACAGACTCTAGCTGTCAGCTCAAGCTTTTGAAATCTGATTGGGATTGGCAGGTGGTGACAGCGTAATGCTTTTTTACACACTGGGCAAGTTGGAGTCAGTGAGTATAAGTTCATAGCCTCTCAAATATTGGTCTACAGAACAGAAATATTTTCAATAAAATCAAATAAAACCATTCTCCCGAGATGAGGACAGACCTGACACCAGAACCCTTCAAAAAAAATGCTTTGCGAATGTTTCAGGGACTTGAGGGAAAACTACAAATCAAGAAGCTGAAAGATGATACTGCCTTCAAAAGCAAGAAATGGAACCTAAGTCAGACACTTACAGCGCTGGCAGCATGGCCCTTCAAGAGTATTCTTGAAACGTAATGTTAGAGGTATAAAAGGCATTCATATCTAAATCAGGATCCATGAGGCAACGTTTAGATGAAGTGACCTGATTTTTGCGCTCTCCAGAAGCTGCACATCAGGGAGTGTTTGCACATGAATAAAGTATGTGCTTCCAGAAGAGAATCCACTTTTGAATTCTCAGAATAGCCCATGATTTCAAAGGCGTTAAGGGTGAATTCATAAAAAAAAAAAAAAAAAAAAAAGCTGCCTGCAGTGGACAGTTGGACACAGTGGAATATTTCACACAAGGCAATTTCTGAAACAGAGGGTCGGTATTGGAACCGCGTCACTGGATACAGCATCTGGATTCTACAAGATGGTTTCAGAACACTCAGCCCTTTTCTTGCCCTTGTCTTGGGCTCATCCAGAAAGGACTCTGCTTCTGTCCTAAGGAGCTGTGACTTTCACCATGGCTCTCAGATAGTCTGGGATGCTTCTGAAGGAATGTGTGAGATGGGCCAACATCCCCGGTGAGATGTTCAGAACATCAAATTCCTGTGTGTCCTCAGGGAACATGGGTAATGGCTGGTGGCTGGTTACCACGCTCCGTGGGGAGAGATGGGAGCACACAGCAAGGAAGCCCCATCAGATCGCTTATGCAGGGGACTCCCAACTGGAGTCTCAGTAGGAACAGCCCTCAAGGTGTCATGTTAGACAAAAGGAAGTCTCTCTGCTTTACAGCTCTTGCCGTGCTCTCATTTCTATGACACCCCATTGTCTCTCTTACCGCTCCCTCTACCTACCCCGTCTTCCCAGTGAGAACTGACATAAGAAACAGTCAATGAAGAGGCAACTTCTTTGGGTCAGAACCGACAGGGCACTGCCCTACTTCATAACCTCAACCAAGAATGTAGTTCAAGTGCGAGTACCAAAAAAATGTGTTTCTATATTCATAGCAACCACGAGGCCCTTTATGGCCACCTCCTATGCCAAGCTTAGCTCCAATGCTCTCTTGCTGGGTGATTCTGAGTAGCCTCTTGATCTAGGGGTCCTGGTTCTTAAGATAGGATGCTGGTGATGGTGGCAGGGATGCATAGAAGATTACATTTCTTTGATTTGCTTGCCTGCTTTTTGTTTGTTTGGTGTGTGTGTGTGTGTGTGTGTGTGTGTGTGTGTGTGTGTGTGTGTGTGTTGTCTAAGCATGGGGAAAAGGATAGAACAAACGAGAGTCTCTCAAGCTACTACGGCTCTGCCTTCCAGCATGTTCTTGTGGAAAGGCTGCATCTCTAAGTGGCTACTGTTCTTCTCACCCATAGGTCAACTGTTTTACAGACTGAGAGATGCACAGGGGTGGTAGCAGCTGATGGCTCTTACCAACAGAGCGCCATGGGCATCCATTGATGATGGGTTCATCAACAAGAAACGGTCCCCTCTAGAAACACTGGACACCAGGAGCTGCCCTGATGATCTCTCAGACCGGAAGGCCAACAAATTGATGTGCAGTTGAGTAACTCGGCAGGTGGTCTGCCCTTCCAGACTTTCCACATCCAGAAAGTTAACAGCTAAGTGGCCAGCCAAACCCAGTACTCACCTCAGCCAGTGTTAGCAAGCCCACATATTGTGTCAGAACCTTCCAAAGAGGAACAAGGCAAAATATTTTATCATTTGTAACTAAACAGAACCATGTAGAAAAATATTTTGCAATATCAATGGCTGGATTTAGTAGTATGGGGTCTGTTTAACTTTTTTTTTTTTTGGCCAGTTCTCCCATGGGTAGTTTTATTTTGCTGAAAAGGCACAGAAAGGGGTTAGGAAAATTAGCATTAATTAGACTTTATTTCTCTTGGCCACTGGCCACAAAGTTCAAATAAAGTGCAGCCTTTGGCTAAGTCCTGTCACAAGCAAAATTCAAAATACACAGCTTAATTCACTTACATTTTTTTTTCAGACAAGAAAAGGGTAATAGAGCTGCAGTGTGGAGGGGGGAATAAGTGAACCATCTCTTCATCTTCCTTTAATTTTCTTCTTGGGAAAACAAAGTGAGAATTGGAAGGAAGAGACAAGATACAAAGTTACGTATCAACCAGGTACATTGTTAGTATTTGAGTAGCCAACATAATACATGCCTGTACATAGTACATGCCTGTGCATACTGCATGCCTGTGCATACTACATGCCTGTGCATACTGCATGCCTATGCATACTACATGCCTGTACATAGTACATGCCTGTGCATAATACATGCCTATGCATAGTACATGCCTGTGCATAATATATGCCTGTGCATAGTACATGCCTGTGTATAATACATGCCTGTGCATACTACATGCCTGTGCATAGTACATGTCTATGCATAGTACATGCCTGTGCATAATATATGCCTGTGCATAGTACATGCCTGTGTATAATACATGCCTGTGCATACTACATGCCTATGCATAGTACATGTCTATGCATACTACATGCCTGTGCATAGTACATGCCTGCGCACTAAAGCCCCAATCCTTCAGTGCAAGACAGAAAACTTGGCACTGACCCCTGCACCCCACATTCCTCCAGTCCCTGCTTTCTTTTAAAATTTTTAAATTACACACACATACACACACACACACACACACACACACACACACACACACACACCGTGGCAGATCTGTGGAGGTCAGTGGACAGGTTGCAGGAATTGGTTCTCTTCTTCCATCTTACAGGTCCTCCAGACCCAAGTCAGGCTGTCAGGCTTGCTAGCGAGCATCGTGACCCACAGAGCCATTGCACTGGCCTCCAATCCTGCTTTCAAAACAGATGGGCATCCAGTTGCTTCCCGGCCCCTCTAGTGCAAGCCTGCTGGGACAGATCACCGTAACCTCTGTGCTGAACATTCAGAAAGTCCTCGAGATGAGCCTGCATGCTTCTCTCCCAGAGAAGTCCTCTCCTCTGTCAGCTTCCAGCAGCTCCAGCAGCTCCTTGCTTGGGCTTTCATTTCCAGCCATGAGGCGTCATACGTGTTTATACGTGAAGCATTCCCTCTACCAGGCATGAATACATGCACATCTTTCTGCTTAAACCTGCTTTGCTTGGCTAAGCAGCAGGGCTCGATCCTTTTTTTCCTTTGGGCCCGTTCTGAGTGTCTCAGATTCTCAGAGGGGTCCTTCTAGATTATTCTATGCAGCATCCAAACCTTCAGCTAGCCCACTATAGTGCCTGTGACCATTTTAATTTTTTTCCATAGTGTGGACCACAATTTTGCGTACATTTTTTTTTTGCTATGCAGCATACCCACATGCTCCTTGAAGTGTGGTTTTATTGACTTGTTTATGAACCTCCAATGCTTGACATAGAGTTGGTATCAAATAAATGGCAACAGAACAAATAGGTGAATGGCTAAATAAGAACGCACATACAAAAGAAAGGGAGAGAAGATGAGAGAGCCCGAAGAACAGAAGGAGGAAAGGACACAAGCTAACAGGTCATCAAACTCTGAAGCCGTAGCTTGGTGGATGAGCGCATGAACACATCAGGTAGTGAAAGTGTAAGGTCCGACGTGAAGCCCACAGCTTGCACTCAGAGTGTCTACTCCAGCTGTGGAGAAGTGCAGGGAACTGCATCGTCTATGGGTCTGGTTAACTTCAGTGTGTGTGTGTGTGTGTGTGTGTGTGTTTAACTTTCAGCTTTTTGTAATAATCTTTAAAAAAGAAAACAACCACCAAGCACACGTACCTCAAGTAGCAGCATGGTTAGTATTTTACAGTTTTCTTACATGCATGTCATAAAATGGTGCTGTTTCAACCAAATTCCAAGAAGCCATGGCATTTAAGTGATGTTTGTAAAATTTGAGGTCTAGCCAGAATTTGAGAACATACACTCTTTTGAGTCAGGGTTTGAGGTGAAAGTCCAAATTGTCTTAATGGTGCTGTCATCTGAGTCACCAGGTCCACCCCACAGGCTCCTGGCCACTCTTTCGTGTGGTCTATTCCATATCTCAACATCAGTCTCTCCATGCTCCTTGGCACGCGCCACCTTTTCCACCCCAGCGCGCTGTCACTACCGCTGGGGTCCCAGGAGCCAGTTGTCCTCCACATGTACTGTCCACAGTTCTAAGACTCTAACATTTTCTTCATAAGTCTCTACCTATTTTTTCTTTTTCTTTCTTTTTTTTTTTAAGATTTATTTATTTATTATGTATACAATGTTCTCTCTGCATGTGTGCCTGCCCGCCAGAAGAGGGCACCAGATCTCATTATAGATGGCTATGAGCCATGTGGTTGCTGGGAATTGAACTCAGGACCTCTAGAAGAGCAGACGGTGCTCTTAACCCCTGAGCCATCTCTCCAGCCCCCTATTTTTGCTTATCCACCCACACGTTCTGTTCCCTGTCATCCCTGCTTCTGAATCCAATTCTTTGCCTCTAACCTCTCCCCTTCAGGCAGCTTCCCCATCTGGAAAATTTCTGGAACTCAGACCTAACCATCTCCTTCCCTGCGCTGGTCTAGAATCTCTCATCTCCAGCCCTGTGGACCACGCCAGCCCCTTCAGCATCCCCCTGCATGGGTGCATTGCCCGTGGACCCCAGCCATCTCAACTCTGGGACCTGTGTCTCAAGTTCCTCGGCCACCTCTTGCCCCCAGTGAGTTAGCACCTATCTCCAAAGCTCAGCTCTCCGGCCACTTCCTTCAGAAGGTTCGGCCCAGTTAAGTTGGCTGTTGCCCCTTGGGATTCTCAGAGGAAGGTGGACCATGTTTCAGTCACTGATTTACTCACAGCAATCTTAGATTGCACTCTTAACTCCCTGGGGGAGGGGCAGGGGCGGGGTCTGTGTCTTAATCCTGTATTTCAACCTGACATTGAACTCAACATTTGACATCCAGTAGAAATGTCCTAAACTCTTATAAAAGGGAAGGGGGGGGAGGAAAGCCAGCTTAATAATAATAATTAGATACAATGGGGCCGTAAATATGTTTTGAGGAAAGTACATAAGGTCTGGGACTGTGCACACTTGATCTCTGGATGTTTGCAAGCCTTGGAGCTGAGCTATTGGAAGAGAACAGAATGTGATGATTAATGAGGGGTCACATGCATTTGAAGCCCAGCTTAACCATTTCAAAACTGACTGCCCCAAGCATATTGCTGGGTCAATCTGACCCTCAGTTTCCTCATCTGTAAGAGGTGACAAGTGTGAAACCGTCAGGCTGCCGGAGATGGTGTGAGATGAAACAGAATAAGTCGCTGAAGACTCAGCACAGTGCCTGGGAGCAGCAAATGTTCAGTAAATGTCACTAATGATAACGTTGATGATAATCACCAGGAAACAAGACACTGAAGTGTTTTTAACCATGCAGCAAGGGGAGATCCAACAATACAATTCTCCGCTACCTCAAGCGTGAATCGCATCCACGGGGCTTCACAGACCAGCCCCTGCACCCTTCATAGGGGGAGCCAACCGGCTGCTCTTCGCAGCACACCAGCCACACCACAGGGGACAGGTAGGGGGGTGTTCACCTTGTGATTTAGCTGCAGTTTTAAAACTGTGCTCAGCATCATTCCTCGGGATGGTAATGGGCATTACGTGGAAACAAGTGTTCCGTGACTCAATGGGGCTATAAGACGCCGTAAACCAACTCCAAGGGTGTTGTACATTGGCCGCAAGGTTTCTCCAGGCCCCGGGAAGCAGATGGCAAGGCTCACGCTGTATTTTTCGTTAGACCATTCTATGGTTTTTAGATCATCTCTTAGGACACTGCGAGCATCCTGACTTGAGTTCATCTCCAAGGTCAACGTGTACATTCCAGGTGACTGGGGAAGTGAGAGGGAATGAGGGAGAAAGAACACAATCGCCAGGAGCATATTTTGATAGTGATAGTACACCTGAGAGTTGTGTGTTCAGAAAATTTTCCGAATGCATAAAGACATTCTATAATAATAATAAAAAAGATACATTTTCCCCTTAAAACAATCCTCATATTTGAAATTTGAGAACATGAAAACCTTTTTAAGAAGGAAAATTCGCTATGCATTGTGAGCTCCTAGGCAGACCCAGGAAAAACAAAGGAGAATTCAACAGCCCTAAATGCAGCGAGGACCTTCGCTCCCCAGGCCCTCCGCTCCAGCCCTTGATGCCCCCAATCCCCTGGGTGGGGTACCTGAGGTGCCGCTGGGCAGACTCTTCTAGAGCTGTATTTGTCCTGGACTTCTAGCTCTTTTGAATCTGTCTCTCTTTCCTGAGGGCACCTGAGGCCCGGAACAAATCAGTCTCACCTCATGAGGAGGGAAAATCCACCTTTAATCTGGGCCATGGGGTTCAAGCCTGAGCCTTTCTTCTTTGGTTGTCATTAGTCCTCTCTGTATTTGTGATTTTGTGTACAAGTTTCTCTCCTGTGTTCAAAATGATCTCCTGACACTTTTATGAAAAGGAATTTATTGATGTATGTGGGTGTGGGTGTGTGTTGCCTAAATCTTTTCCTAACCCGGGTCTTTGCTTGTGTGTTTGGGTTCATTTCTTCTTTCTGTGTTGAACCCAACTCCAAGGCCCTTAGATCAGGGACAGGCGGATGTAGGATGGGGTGGAGACAGTCAGATCCCAGAGCAGTACTCTTTGCTAGCTGACTACTGTTGCCTCAGGTATTTGCTGGGACTCTTGCCCCCAGCAGCTCATCTCACGACTGAATGAAGCAGGCCCATGCACAGAGCCACTATCCACACAAAGTGCCACAGGCTGACCTGTAGCTTCAGAGAGAGCAGAGGCTATCAATACCTTCAGCAGGGCTAGACCAGCTCCATATGGAAGCAAGTAGACAGGGAGGGTCTTTAGTTGTCCTCAAGGGGGCGCTCGCTCTGCTAGTCAAGCGCTCATCAAAATCCATGGATGCCCTCCTCAGTGCTAGGACAGAGGCCTCCAGTGGATCAAAGCAGGGTATAGCCCTGAGATAACAGAGAAGTGATGGAGGCCTTGGAATTAGGTATCATTCAGTAAGCAATGCCCAGTCTGGTCTTTCCACTTCAGGAGTCTGTTACACAGGGTTTTTAGGGGAGCAGAAGTTATAGAATCTATCTGTATCGATACATCATCTATATCTTTCAGTATATCTATATCACTGTATAAACAAGGGTTTATTACAGTGGCTTACAGGCTGTGGTCCAGCTAGTCCAACAATGACTGTCTCCCAACAGAAGGTCCACAAGGCTGGATGTCTCATCTGGTCCTCAGGATATACAAGAATACCAAAGACATAGAGCCTAATGCCAGTGAAGGAATGGACTTGCCAGCAAAAGGAAGGGCAAGCCGACTGAAAGCAAAAGCTTCTGTCTTCCATGTGCTTTACAAAGGCAGCCACCAGGAGGCGTGGCCCCATATTAGAGGTGGATCTTCCCTCCTCATAAGATCTAGATTAGGGGTGAATCTTCCCACCGCAACAAATGTGAATTAAAAGTGAGCCTTCCCATTTCAAATGATTTCACTAAGAACCTTCCCCTAACACACACACACACACACACACACACACACACACACACACACACACACGTCTGTTCAGCTGCTTGGGTTTTAGTTAATTCCAATTTAGCTGACAACCAAGCCTAGGCATCACAAGTAGGAACTGTCATCATTTCAGGAGACTGTGGGGGCAGGGGGTGCACTCTGTAATTGTGCTTAGACCACATATGCATCACACACTCTTACAGGAGACTGGTGAAAAGAAATGTGTAAGTTAGACTTGAGATTCATTTGACAACCAAGGGAAATGTCTTCTAGAAAGCTAAGTGGAAGACAGGACTGTGCAACACTCTGATACCACGTTTTGAACCGTGCTTTTAAAAAGATTGCCATAAAATACTGAAACCATGGGCATGGATGAAGTAGGACAGATTTTCCCTTTTAATGGGATTCTTGGTGGGTTTCCTTTTATGAATTCTTGCATCTTCTAATTTTCTTCAATGAGTAGTGTCACTTTTAACAACAGAAAAAATCACTACATCGTTTGTTCGGCATCTGTGTTTAAATATCTCTTTGGAGTCTCAGCTATAAACAAAACAACATGTCTGTGCCTGTTTATGTGTGAGCAGGCATCATGGTTACACATGACTAAATGAGTAAATATGTGTGCATTAGAATGCCTGTACATCTTATCATGGTTAACTTCAAGAGTGAAAATGACAGAGGACTTGTCTTCTGTAAACTCACAGATGTATATCATATATTAGGTGTAAGCTTTGACCTTCTCCAAACCTACTTTATTTGAGGTTCTTTAATGCTTATGCCTCCCTTCCAACCCACCTACCATAGATAGGAGAGAAAAGAGGTTAATGGGAACAGGAGAAGGAGACTTTTTAAGACTCAGTTCCTGGGAGCAGTTCCCCTGGTGTAGTTGCCAGGGTTTCAGCAGACCAGCAATTCAACCAAAGTTGTTGCTGGAACCTGGAACAGCAGCCAGAACCTTGAGCCCCAAGGTGTTCTCTGGAGCAGTTCTCTCTTGGAGCATCTTGAAGTGGAGCAATGAACAGCCAAACAATACCAAGCCCCCAAATGCCCCAGCCTCCTGTTTTGGGTATATATATATCTCCTCTCAGAGTCTGTACTAAGATGGGTTTCAGCTGGCAAAAACCAAGCCCCCGCACGAGGTGGTTCATCTTCTAGTGGATAAACATCACAAGTTCTCACAAGTCTGTTCCCCATCCCACACTTGGGATCAAAACAAAAACGTGTGTAATCCACTACAATCAGGTCAACAACAAATAAGACAAAGAAGCTGGACGCGATGGCACTCCTGATCTACAGAACTAGTTTTATTCAGGACAGCCAGGGCTACACAGAGAAACTCTGTCTCAACAAAGAAACAAACAAGCCAGACAGAAAGATGCCCACTAAGTAGAGCAGGTGACACCATGGCAACTGTGATCTTAGCTGGCATTTGTGTCCAGGAGAAGTTTTTCTGCACATTTTCCTGTTGGGAAACTGCTGTACATGCAGACCGAGCAGGAGATGGAGAAGGGTTCCCACTCAGGTCAGGACAAACCCAGGGCCGTGTGTCTTAGACTCTGAAGTCAAGAGATTTCTTCTGCTCACCTGAGTGCCCCACCAGGCTTCCTGCCAGTCAACAGCCAGTACCCCTTCTGACAGGCCCCCTTGCTCTTTATGCCCAGAACTTACCCTAAAGGGAAGGGTTTAGATAGATTCAAGAGCCGTAGGCTCTACAACTCCACAACTCTGAATCCTCAGGACTGGCCCCTCGCATCCCTTTCTGCTCCCTCCCTTACTCTCAGACTATGATTCTGTCTCTAAGAAGCACAGTGTTCCCCTATGCATAACTGCATCCTCCAAGGTAAGAACTCTGACCCCCAAAGGAAACCTGTGTGGGCGGCAGTGGTTCAGTCAGAGGCCTGAATTTCTTTTTAAGTTAAATAGATTTTTTAAAAAATTACACTATTGAGGATGACCCTAGGGCTTTGCACATTCTGAGTACATATCTTACATTGAGCTACACCTCAGCCCCTGGTGTTTTACTATTGCTCTGTAATTTATCTTAGTTACTACATCCATTAGTGCTGACTGGCTGGCATGGGAGCTCGGTACTCCACCATATGTTACGTGTCAGGGTCTTTTGGGTCCCTCTTACAGGATGAAGTAGAAGAGTATATATATGTGTGTGGTTAAAGAAAGGAATCACCCAAACGAATCGTCTCCATAATATCATTTTCCAGTGGTGCCTGAAGTTATATGGAAATATTTTAGTCCATGTGTCTGTTCAGTTATTTTTTTTCAAAGCCCAGGACCCGACAACTGCTGTCAATGGGGTGACTGATGGACCTGGAAATGCAGCTCATAATCAAACGCATTTCCTTTCTTGGTGTGTACAGCTAGCACTGCATCCCACTGTGAAAGTCACAGTCAGCTTTCTAAGTGTTTCGGTCTCATAAATCAACATTGTCTTCTTTGGCCAAAATTGAAAGGAAATCAAAGAGGACTCAGTGAACTCTCTGTCTGTGTCAGCACGTCTTGGATTCTAAGGATTGTGACAGTAACCTAAGAATCGTGGTTTGAATAACTATTACTCCCATAGGCTCATATATTTTAATGCTTTGACACTAGGATACGGCACCATTTGGAGGGGTTTGAAGGGATTAGAAGGATTGGAAGGTGTGGTCTTATTGGTGGCAGTGTGTTCCTGAAAGTGGGCTTTAAAGTTTTAAAACCCCATGCCAGGTTCTCTCTCTCTCTCTCTCTCTCTCTCTCTCTCTCTCTCTCTCTCTCTCTCTCTCTCTCTCTCTCTCTCTCTCTCTCTCTCTCTCTCTCTCTCTCTCTCTCTCTCTCTCTCTCTCACTCTCTCTCTCTCTCTTTCTCCCTACCTACCTCTCTCCCTCTCTCCCTCATTCATATATATACTTAAGGAAAGTGTATATAACCCCAAATCACATCTTAATTGTTTCACATTAAAGAGATACCGGTGTCACTCATCTTCCATAAAGCAAATAGCCCCAAAGGCTTTGCTGTTACCTTTGTAAGAGTCATAGCCACTTCAAAGCTAATCACCCTGGCTTTAGGCTACAGGGCTTGGACTGACCTGAGGATTGCATTCCTCGTCTGCATCCTGGATCAGGAATAGCTGGTGTGGGGTGCTACTTAGGAGCCTGGGGCGCAGGAGAAGCCCAGGGCCCTGTGGGAAAGTGTTGAACAGACCTGAGCAAGGGGTGGCAAAGACAGACGTACAAAATATTCCCGTGCAACGTACCTGAACATGAAAGGGAATTGATCCTACTTCCAAGAAATGCAGAAACTAAGAGGGAAACCAGCCAGAAAGCTGAGCTGAGCTATGTCACACTGCAGAGTCCAGGGTTATCCAGAAGACTTAGCAGCTCCAGGACTTGTTCCCCAAAATACCTTCACAGGCAAAAAAAAAAAATCTAGGAATGGGCCTCCAATCATGATCAAGAGTGTTTGTTTCCATAAAACAGAATCCAAATAGCTTCAGGGTCAAACATATTTTCCAGGAACTGAGGTATTTTTGTCCCCCCCCCCCAAAGAAGTCCAAATTTAATTAAGATGGGATGAAGAGCATCTGGACATTCCAGCTTGCATTTCAGCAGGATTTAGCCTCGCAGGCAGTAGGCTCTGTTCAAGAGATACCCGGCACTTGTTTCCAGTGGATTCTGTCCTTAAGTGGTGGGGCATATGGGGCTAGGATTCATTATGTGTCCGGCCTGCATGGCACAGAGGTCTCCAAGACGTTCTTTAAAGTCTTACAAGCCCTGGTTGAGAGCATCTCTTACAAAAGACTTTTAGTTTTGTGACGTCTAATCTACGTCTATATGTTATCTTGTGCTACAGCTGCAAATGACAAGATCGATTGCTCGTTTTCTCTCTTTCTTTCTGACTCTTTCCTTCCTCTCTCTCTCTCCCTCTCAGCCCACCCCTTCGGTAGCTGCTCTCTCAATTTTCAGTGCTCATGGTGTCTCTACACCAAAATACTCCATCCTACAACGCATGCCCTCTCTGACCTTGTGTGGCCGCACTCAGTAAGACCAAAGTGACTCTGAATGCCGTAGCCTGTCAGTTTCATCCAAGATTCAATGACCACGCTGTTTGCCTCAGCTGTAACCTTTCTTCTTTTACAAGACCTGCCTGCTTCAAGCCCACGGGGGCAGTTTCCCTAGTGTCAAATGCCTGTCCCTCAGTGACTTCATGTCTCTGGGTTTATCTGCAAGGTGAGCAGTTTGGCTTGATGATTTCTGCAGCTCCCAGGGGCTGACGACACCTTGAGATGCCAGAGTCCCTAGATATACTGGCCCTTTCTGGACGAGTTCTCTGACTATGGCTTTTCCTGGCAGCTTTTATTTGAAGGCCAGGTCCTAGTCCCACCCTGGAGAGGATGCCTGAAATAGAAAAGCCAGACTAGATAGAGGGGGAGCAGAGACCAGATACCCAAACTAGTAAAGTTAAATCAATAGCTTTGGCAATAGCACGGTTCTTCTTTTCTCCTTCCCTCTGGCACTAAAGCCTGTGTGCTGACGGCTGAAAATCAGTCATTAGCGGCCAGGAAATGACTTTCCCATCCATCAGAACCCTGCTCAGCCGTGCTCCAGCCTTTTCCCTCCTCTCTGTGCATAATTATTCTCATCCACCCTGATTACAGTTTGTAATAGCTGTAATTCTTTTCAGATCAATCACAGCCTTACCACGGGGTTACCCGCAGAAACAGGAAGGGGCACAGACGCCTCGGCGGCTGGCCTTCAGATTCGGAAATTGTCAGTTTTCATCTGGGTCTCATTGAATCATCTAGAGCGTCAAAGAACAGCTAAGGGTTTTTTTCCCCCATTGAAAGACTTAAAAAAAACTTGCTCTTAACTCTTTCCTTAAGATTTTTTTTTAAGGGAAAGGATGGTTTCTTGAGGCTTATATGGTGCAAAAGCCCAGGGGTGCTGTGTAAGGAGATCAGCGGCGATCGCTGTGGATTTGTTTTTCATGGCGGGTGTTCTTTCGGCACTCTACCTACCCGAGTACAGTGCACACCGCTCACTTTCTGTGATTTCTGCATAGCTTAGTCGTTACCTTTTCCCTGGACTGACTCAACAGAAGTTTCTATCCTAGAGATAAACTTTGCTCACAGTAAGAACTCATTATGAATAAGTGTGACCATGAATCGCTTGCTGAGAATTTTAAGCACCTTAATTTTTATTTAACATTTGTTGAGCTTACCACGTACCATATAGTATGCTGATGGTTTGATTTTTTTAAAAGAAATATATATTTTCTAGTTACTGCATTCCAGGGTTCCATAGCTGAGCCTGGGAAAAAAAGAGATATATAAGTAACCATGTTAGAATTCATTACGGGCACCTTGACCTGTGGCAGTCCAAGAACAGTAAGAGAGTCCTAAGGAAAACTCTTCACCCCTCCTGATCTTAGAGTTCTCTTGGAAATGAACACTGCTGTGGAAAGTCTTCAGCAGGTGTCCTCCCAGAGGTAGTAAAAGTGAATTACAAATCCTCCTGGAAGAAGGACGGATGAGGGACACTGAGGCAGGAGGAAGCAAGTAAGCAGTGGTATGCCCTCTCCTCCGGGGCCAGAGGAGGACAGATGCCTATGCACTGTCAGAGTGTCCCCAGGAAGCTATAGACAACCACAGTAGTCACTCTGTGAACATTCTAGAAACCTGAGGTTGCCATGCCAAACCATCCAACATGACAGAATACGTTGTTGTAGATAGATGTGATCTCCCAGCCACGGATTCCCCACCAGCACACATGCAATCTCGAAGCTGGCAATGTTTACCTGACTCTAAATAGACAACTGACGTCATGGTGTGTAAGGACACCCACCCAAGCCAGCATGGGCCGGTTTATTGAAGAACCTTTAAACTTTCAGAGGGCCCTTACAGCCTCATTTGCCAAGGTTATCACCTATAAGACATGAAGTCATCCAAGCAGGAAAGGCCAGTGGTCTGCAGTCTGGGCAATCATTTTAGGTATTTTCTAATCTGGAAATGATTTTCCTTCTCAAACAGTCAGGGTGGTCCAAAGCAGTGGTTTCCAAATCACCCCCCTACCTTAATCTTTCATGAGGCAGTATAATGTTTTTTAAAAAGTTGTGTAGTAGTAGGGAGAAAAACACGAGTTTTCAGGTTTTCTTTTATTTTGTCATGTATTAAAATTAGCAGCTGCTATAACTCTGATTTTTAATATTAAAAGGTATCTTAATAATAAAAATACAAGCAAAGTTAACATCAACATAAATAAGTCTTTCTAGTCAGAACTTTTACTGAAGATACCCACTCCATTGTCCTTACCTACATACCTTTCATTTTTCAAAGACTTATTTCATTTTTATTATTTTTATTAATTTATTAAGATACATCTCAATTGTTATCCTTTCACTTGTATCCTCCCATTCCTCCCTCCGTCCTTCTTTTACCCTATTTCCCTCCACTAGGTGACAGAAAGGGACCTCCTCCTCCACCATATGGTCACAGTCTATCAAGTCTCATCTTGGTACCCTGATTATCCTTTCTCTGAGTGCCACCAGGCCTCCCTATCAAGGGTAAGTGGTCAAATACGGGGCACCAGAGTCCATGTCAGAATCAGTCCCAGCTCTCCACATGAGGCTGAGACGTTTCTGTAAGGCAGAAGACACTGTCAACAGAACAAAGCAACAGTCTACAGACTGGGAAAAGATCTTCACCAACCCTACATCTAACAAAGGTTTAATATCCAAAATATATAAAGAGTTCAAGAAATTAAATTCCACCAAGCCAAATAGCCTAATTAAGAAATGGAGCTCAGAATTAAACAGAATTCTCAAGAGAGGAACATCGAATGGTTGAGAAACACGTAAAGAAATGCTCAATGTCATCAGAGAAATGCAAACCAAAACAACTCTGAGATTCCATCTTAGACCCATCAGAATGGCTAAGATCAAAAACTCATTTTTATTATTTATTCATGTGTATATGTCTGTGTCTCTGTCTGTATCAGTGCAGTGCCTACAAAGGTCAGATCCCCTGAACTGGACTTACAGGTTGTTGGATGGGTGCTGGGAGCTGAACTCAGGTCCTCTGCAGAAGCAGCAACCCTTTTAACCTCTGAGCAGTCTTCCCAGGCCCCACTTTGCTTTCTGATGGGAGAGTCTCTGAGTATGTATTTCAGAACAGCTCTGTACTCCCAGTCAGGCTGCCTCGGCCTAGCTCTACAGCTAGAGCTATGTACTATGATGTCTGCCACAAAGACGTGTTCTCGAAGGACTGGTCCTTTGAGAGTCTCTGATCCACATGATGCTGCTCTCTTCCTCTGAGAGGCATGGCAGAGGGCCGTGGACTCAAGGTCCTTTCTCCAAACACACTGGAATAAATGGAGAGAGCAAGCTTGTCTTCCAGCATTGCCCAGATCATGAGGAAGCAACTTAGACTAGAGAGTATGTAAAGTAGACATCCGAACAGCAGGAAGCAGAGGCCAAAATATCTGCCTTTTACATCAGTGGTTTGTCCACGCTGTGGAGAGATACCCAGCCTGTTAGGGTTGTGTTTGTATAAGGACCCACGTGACAAAGATCAGCCAATAACACAAACTCAAGACAGAAGAGCGTTGATCATTTAGAGTAGGACATGCCCAGAAATGCCTCCTGTTTAACATTTGCATTAAACTCCAAAGCAAGAGCAGAGACAAAAAAGGCCTTTGGACCAATAGCAATTACCTTAAGCACCTACAGCGTGCTATAGTCCTATGCCGCTGACCTAAGCACCTACTGTGTGCTGTAGTCCTATGCCACTGACCTAAGCACCTACTGTGTGCTGTAGTCCTATGCCGCTGACCTAAGTATCTACTGTGCGCTGTAGTCCTATGTCGCTGACCTAACCACCTACTGTGCTCTGTAGTCCTATGCTGCTGACCTTTCTGCCTGCCATCTCACTCAATCCTCAGGATGGTGTCTGCTATGGTTTGGATCTGAGATGCTCACAATGGCGCATTTGTTGAAGACCCCATCCCCAGCCTCTGGCACCAGGGTGTGTGATAGAATCTGGAAGAGTTAAGCCTTTGTAGAGTGAAATTAGATCATTGGGGGGGCATAAGCTTTGAGGGATAGTGGAACCCCCCATTGTTTCCCCTCTCCCCTCCTCCTCCTTCCCTGCCTGCTGCCATGAGTGGACTGTGGGACATGTGTCCCCAGGGATACTGAGATCCCGAAAGAACCTTTCTTACCTGAAAGCCACTTGTCCCAAGTGTTTTGTTATAGCAACGGGACACTGACTAACCCAATATCTGATGTAAATTCTTAAAGTTTCAACAAACAGATTTTGAAAAGGTGATGAAGGGGGTGCATGGAAGGGGCTGGAGAGAAGAGTGGGAAGGGGGAAATGATTTAATTATGTTGTAATTTCAGAAAAATACGTAAAACAAATTGAAAACTAACCTTAGAGATTATATATGTATATGTTATGGTAAGTGTAGACCACATAAGACTATTTGACTTCTTCATCATATGAACTTAAAAAAAAAAATAAGTTAAGACCTCTTGTAGGAATTTTTTAAAAAAGAATAAAGGTGAGGCTCTTGCCTGAAATGGCATAGAAGTGGATACAGGACCGAGGTCTGTCTGACCACTGTGCTCAGACCCTTCCTTTAGGATATGAGCTGTGTTTCATATGGCCATCCTCCTGCGCATGTGCCCCACACTTCAGACTAGCAGACCGTGCCCTATCTCTGTGTACTGAGATCGGGACCCTTCTAGAAGTGTGCAAACTGAGGGTCTCACAGCTACCAGCAGCCCTGGAAAGTCAGAGAAGCTGACCTACATGAAATCATAAAGCTACAAACAATGTGACAGGGTCTAGGCGTGAGGACCTGTGTTCAAAATCTATGCCAAAAAAAAAATCTGAGTGCTGTGGTGTATTCTCATAATCCCTGAGCTGGAAAGGCAGAGGTAAGTCTAGGACTGGGTCTGTCTCACTAGCCTGACAGCCCAGGCTAACTCAGGAACCCCAGGCCCCAGTGTAGGATACTATTTCAAAAGCAAGGTAAACAGAACTGAGGAATGACACTCAACGTTGTCCTTTGACCTCACTCAAACACGTGTACAGCTAGCTACACACACACACACTAAAATTTTTATAACCAATTTCTGTAGGTTTTAGCATCAGCGTTGCAGATGATCGCATCATACTTCGGTGTCAAAAGCGTGGCCACATATGCAGCTGTCAGGCTCCCCTTGTCTGATGCGTGTACACAGGCCCCAATTCTTGTCACCCTCAGCACAACACGCACACTCCATTGTCTCGGAGAGGGTCCTGACTCAGATGTGAGGGAAACTGAGTCGATGGACCCAGGTAAGGGTTTAGAAGCCCAAGCAAAACCGGGAGGAAACCATGATTTGGAGGAGAGAGTACATCTTAAATCTGATCAAGGTTACAATTTTAGATTAAGAAACAAGCAGGCATTCACATTAGAAGTGTAGAATCTCACTTCGGCTGCTGGCTTTCTCTGGCTCACCTGTTCGAGTGTGTCTGTGTGTGCACTGACCAGGCCTATAAACTAATGGCTGTGGAGCAAAGCGTGGCTCCTCGGGCACCTGCAGCGCTGGTCTACCCTCAGGTGGTTACAGGGCAGAGTATATGGTTCAGGCTTTGCAGGGAGCAGGGCTAACTTCACATTGGAGCCTACTCTTAGGAAAGCATTGAACTTACACCAACGTACTGCAAAGGATATCGGCTAAAGTTCCCAGATGCAAATTAACTGCATGATTTTGGGTCTGTCCCTTTGCCCTTCTGACCTCCTGCTGCCTTCTCAATCTACGTGCTAGACCTCACTTGGAGAAGGAGCTAGAAGCCCAGTTTGGCTGGGTTTTTGAAGCTTTGTTTGGGGTCCTGAGGACAGTGAGATGTGTAGTCCATGCATGGATGCTCACTAAGATGTGTGCACGCTCTTTTCTGGGGTTGTATTTACTTCCTTCAGACTGTGTTAACACTCATGTGACTGCTGCTTTCCAGCCCATGATACAGTCATGCGTGTTTTAATTTGACGCTAACATTTTAAATGTGTTATTGTCTAGTAAAATTGATGCTTCAGGAATAGGTGTCATGTTCAATTTGTGCAGAACTCGTAGCGTTGTGTCAGTGATGTACACATGGCTCGCTCTCAGAAGCTCAGCACTGGATTAGCAAGGACTTTCTTCTTCAGTGTTGCTGGCACCTGGCATCAGCTGTCGAGGCATCTTCAGCAGAAAGCCCTGTTCCGGAGAGAAATGAATCCCTTGCCCCCTGTATGAGCTAAAGGACCATTCATACTCGCCTCTGTTCTGGGGTCAGTCTAGCAAAGATATGGGTATGGGAATTTTGTCCTGCTTTCCCCCATATACACTGAAGGACTCTGCCCCTGAAAACTCAATGTACATAAACTGTATTCTATGCTTCCCAGCACCAGGCCCATGACCCAGAAACATAGTTCTTGTATATTTGAGATTCCCTTCCAGGGCCTAGGGACATGGCTCGGGCCATGAGGACCCGAGTTCAAATCACCAAAGCCCATGTGAATGTTGAGGAGGAAACGGAAGCCCTCTCAGAGTCCCAGCACCCAGGAAGGAAGGACGGAGACTCCCTAGGGCAATCTGGCTCTCAGTGAGCTTTGAGGTGAATAAATAATGTGGGGAGCAGTTGAGAAAGACCTTCAATACCAGCCTGTAGACTCCATATAGATATACACAGACATGTAGGCACACAGACCACAGACACATACACACCCAAGACAGAGAGCCTCTCCTTCTCCTTAGGGTAGAGTAAACTGCTCTCAGTAGAATGTCAAAGACAGACACAGAGTACTTGGGTATGTATGTCTGGTGTGTTATATTGCAAGAGGATGTCACTAACTGATCCAACAGAAAGTGACTTTAGCATAGAATTCCAGACATGAGCATCCAGCAATGGAGAGAAGGTCATTTACAACCGAAGTGGGCTTTCTGGGCCTTCTCAGACGACACAGCTTTGCCTTGTGGCTGGCAATGTGTTTATCACTTCTTGGCAACAGAGAGTCTTTAAGCATGGGAAAGCATGTATTTAAAAAAAAAATCAAACAACCAAACATCCAAACAACCAAACAAACTCCAAGATGTCACTAGAATTCCTATTCAAGTTGCTCAAAGTCATGAAGATGAATTAATGATGCTTCAGTCAAGCCCGGCAGATGAACAAGGAGGACGATGGTCTAGAACATTAGGCTAGATCCTAACAAGAATGAGGCAAAGAAAGAAGTAAATTTTAGTCAAGAGGGGCCCTAGAGGAGAGGCCTGAGCTTTCCTAGAAATACACTGGAGCCAAGAAGCAGACACAGAGAGTGAGACAATGGGGGACAGGAGGGGACAGGAGGGGACAGGAGGGGATGGGAGGGGACGGGAGGAGAGCAGAGGGGACAGGAGGGGATGGGGGGAGGGGCGGGGCAGGAGATGAGAAAAGTGACCAAGGTGTCTCCTGGAGAAAAGAATGGGCACTAACAGCACCTTGCAACCGGCTGCTGGACTCTGAGTCCTCTAAAGGGGGTGACTTTCAGAAGAGCACACTCCCAATTTCCCAGATTCCTATGAGCCAGTGGCAGCCCATGTCCTCACAGGGAAAGATTTCAAAGGCAGGAGTAGCCAGATGAAGCAGAGTTTCAGAGGAATTCAGCCTCGGATCTAATAGAAAAAGAGCCCACTCCACCCACTCACCCATTGACTACAGGATCAGGTCACCAGTCACTGGTCATCCCTTGTCTGGACAGACCAACAGACAAGCAAACAAAACAAACAAACAAATAAATAGAACAGCTGTCTCTTCCTCGAAAGAATCCGTTTATGCTGTAGGAAGCACGTGGAGCGGATCCCTGAAGCCCACTCTGCCATAGAGGCGCCTGCCTCACCTTGTTCACGTGGATGCAGAACGGGTCCCCTTGACACTTGTCAGGAAGATGATGTCAGGATAAAGAAAGGCAGAAGGGAGTCAGTCCAGCCCCTTGGTGCTGAGAGATGGCAGGATGAGGGGGATGGGAGGAAGTTATGACACGGGACATTATCTCCTTCTCTCTGAATGGGAAGGATGGGCAGCTTGGCTTTGACACAACGGCCTCCAACAGGCGAGGTTCCTGTGTTGACTTCCAGCAAAAAGCATCTAGGGTCTCACCAGCCGGAGTCCTGCCCAAGGGTCTAAGGCAGGGTCTCAGTCGTGGGCTTCAGCTTCGTGACCAGTGTGCGAGGGAGGAGTGCAGGGAGAATAGAGGGCTGGATTGGGCGGAGGCCAGTGGACCTCGGGGCTGTGCCCAAGCAGTGAGGGAGTGTGCAGGAATTGGAGGTCCCCAAAGGATGTGTAGCTTGCAACTTCGTTTTGCCAAGTAAATACTTATTTGTTGCTCTAGCAGTTTTTGACATCAGTTAGCAAGGGCTGTAACAAAAGGCAGGAGTAAAAACCCAGGTTAAGAATCAGGCTCAGCCCCTCGAGTAACTGCCACACGGTGGGATGCTCTGGCTTCTGCCTGAGGGAAGGTTGCTGGTCTTTGTCTCATTATTATTGTTGTTATTATTGTTATTGTTATTATTATTGTTAATGTTATTATTATTCACTGCAGCTTATGGAAATAGGTTCCTCTGAGGTGTTGACATGTTAACACAACGGATGAAAACCCTTTCAGAACGGTGGACTGAGACTCTTAGAATAGCCCTTGAACTGATCTCAAGAGCTCACACATACAGCACACTTTGAAAGATTTCTGTCATGAGTCTGGCCAAGGAGAGCTTGGATGACTGGAGAGGATTGGAAAGAAAGGGGCACATCCTATTCGAAAGCATCTACCACACCCATTTAAGTCAGGTAAGAGTCCAAGCCTGGTTTAGGTTTGTTCGGTAGATAGGAAAAGACAGACCTGGAAAATGTGACTGGGAGTTTGGTAAGCCAACTTTTGATATCAAGTCATTTATAACTGCGAGTAAGCAAAGACCTATGCAAAATTCCACAACAGGACCTGGCATGAGGGCGAAGGCATGGTGAGAAGATGGAATCTGCTAGCCACAATCCCTCCTCATTTCTACACTTCAAAAACGTAGGAACTAAGACGGAAAAGACACTTGATCAACTCGATACTCAATTAGCTACCTGTGATATGTCTATGCCGTGAAATATTTCTTAGCCGTGAAAAGTAACAAAGCACCAGCCCATGATCCCATAGGGTGGACCTTGAAGCCAAGAAGTGAAAAAAAAATCAGACCAAAGTGACCACATATTGCACCATCCCATCCATAAGAAATGTCAATGACTGCAATTCGATGGAGTCGAAATGTACATCACCACATACAGGTCCAAGGAAGGAGAGGTGGGTGTGACTGTGAACAGAGAGAGCTCCTTTTGGGGTGCTAAAATCTTAGAGAGTGGGTAATGGTTACAGAAATGTAACATGATAAAACCTGCAAAAGTTGTTCAATTCAATGTGGTTGATTTTATTTCATATTAGTTTTGTTTGAACTTTAAAAATATGAAATGGCTTTTCCCCTTTGTCAGGAGGTATAAATTGCAAGCAGCTTCTTGGATAGGGGTGTAAAAAATCTGTTTTTTTCAACTGGCACGTTACTAGGTACGCAGCCACACATTGGGGCTAGCACAAGACACACTCCATGGTGCTTTGTTGTTGTTGTTGCTGGCGGGGGTGGTACTGGTTGGTTTTCTTTCTTTCTTATTTTTGTCTTATTGGGATTTTTTTGGTCTGTTTGTTTTTTATCCCCTCCCTCTGTGTGTGTGTGTGTGTGTGTGTGTGTGTGTGTGTGTGTGTGTGTGTGTGTATGTGTTAAAAAGAGAAAAATCATAAAGCTGAGTGGGAAAGACAGGTGGAGAGGATCTGAAAAGAGTTGGGGGAAGGGAGACATGATCAAAATATATTATATAAAAAAACTTTTTAATAAAAAATAAATTTAAAAAACAGAGCTATATGTTTTCAGAAAGGCTACTCTGGAAGTTCAGCAGGCTCTGAGGTGAGGGCTCCCCATCTGGAGGCTACACTCTACTCATGTCCTCCGGTCAGAATGGCATTCTTAATATACAAAGTATCAGCCCTGAAATTACAAAGAGGATTAGTTACAGCAAAATGCAGCTACCAAATTATTGTAAACCAAGTTTATAATACGGCACTATACTTATTTCTGTAATAGCGTGTTAGATACCAAGAACTAGCCACCAAGTAAGGAGTACGCCATATCAGAGCTGCGACCAGTGCACAGTGCCAAGACCAGCTTCACAGATGCTGCCCACCGTGGCTCCTTACTGGTCTCCACGGTTGAAGGAAACGGTGCATTTCAATCAAAAGTTAGTGAAGACAGAAAATACGTGACAGACTCTCAGGCCCTGTGTAGACCATTTGGAGAGCAGCAGGTGTTAAGAATGTCTCCATTCAGGGCTGGGGAGATGGCTCAGTCTATAAAGTCGTTGTCATACAGGGATAAGGCCCCAAATTTGGTCCCCAGAACCCAAGCTAAAAGCTAGATGTGTTAACATGCACCCCTAATCTCACCACTGGTGAAAAGTGAGGATCCCTGGGGCTTTGTAGCCAGCCAGTTCAGCCTAAGAAGAGGCCACATCCAGTGAGCGCTCTGTGTCTCTAAAAACAAGGCGGATAGCTCCTGAGGAAAAGTAGCCTAGGTTTTCCTCTGGCCTCCATCCCAAAACCCCACAAGCACAAAGAATTCCTAAGTTGAGCCATTTGGGAGGGTACATGGGGACAATGCAAAGGATTTAACATTCTGAAACATTGTTGTCCCTTCAGTTACAGTACATCCCAAACCCAACAGTCAGTAAATAGAAAAGCACTATCAAGTACAGTGGCACAGGCCACATCCTCACTCTCGGTAGCCAGCGGAGTCCCTTAGGTGCAAGCTGAGCTTATCTGTGTATTATTTGTGTGATCAGAGCAAAGGGGAAAGTCTGTGCTCTTGCGGAGGGCGGTCTGTCTTGAGAACGCTCTTGCGGTTGGGTGGGGGGGGGGACAGGGGGGAGTGACTTCTGCAGAGAATGAACCCAGTTATGCATGTCCACCCTGCAGTGGGAAGGGTGTCACACCCGAGCCCTCTAATTCCTCTACGCTGCCTGTCACTTCATGCCGTCTGTGGTCACCAGGTGCTGCGGCTTAGCCAAGACAGGCCAGCTAGGTAAGCTGTGAGTGTGGAATAGTGACACAGAAAGGTTAAGTCATGAAACACACATAGACGTTTAGTGGGGCTTTTCCTTGCAAACACACTTCATTATCAGCAGTAGAACACGCTACTAATTAGTGAAGCATTCTTAGGAGGGTTGTTTGGAGAAGGCTAAAATATAGAATGGACACTGAAAAGCAACAGTTATTTATTTTTAATGGAGATTGAACACAGACCTTTTTTGCTTAGCGGTCAGGACTTTGGTTCGCACTCTGGTGCCCTCAGATTCCCTGGCCCACAGCTTCTGAAACTGTTTAGCCTGGCTCTCTGTCTTCCACCTAACCGTCCATCTTGACAGCTGTTCTAGAAGGGAACGTGACTCTGAGGCCTTCAAAGCCTAATGTGCCTGTGTGTCCATGCATAGTAAGCTGTCCCCTGTTCATACCCTTCCCCCACTTGTCAGTCTACAAGTTCCTTGGTCTCTGACACTACGGACAGTTCCACTCGTTACTGCCTGCGGTAGGACCCTGTTTGATGTCATTTGCTGAGAACAAGTGGCCTCGAATTGGCAATCCTCGTGCCTCTGCCTCCTGGGTGCTGGGATTTCTGGAGTGTGCTACCACAATTAATGCTTCATTAAATTGCCCCCCCCACACCCCCGTCAAATAAAATCTCCTTCCCTTTTCTTTCCCCAGACGATCTTGAAAACATCCCTGACCACACAGTCAAAGGCTGGAAGGTGAGTTCTTGGTGAGAGGATGTGTCCACGAGCCTGGGTCTAGCCTCAGAGCCTTTCCAAATCAGGGGGCTGATTAACACTGGAGGCAAAGCCTTTTGCAGCTCTGTATTAAACCCTTGGCAATGAGCATCAAAGAGCAGTTAAGTGCTGGAGAAGGGCTGTCCTTTCATTCTCAGCTAGTGCTCCGAGGCCAATATGGCTCTTAAGTAGTCACGCTAGATAATTCATCTCGTCTTTTGATTTATGTAGGAATGTCTGGTGCTGGGACCCACTAAGGGAAAAGAAGCCAGGTAACGCATGCCAGTTGCTCGCACAAGGAGAGATTCAGCGCCCTCCAGGTGTGTCAATGGGTACAGAGGCCTGGCTGCCCAAGGGTCCTTCTTACTCAGTGCCAAGCCTCCTGGCCTCTGCAGTTCATTTATTCTCCAGGCCCCATCGGTCTGGTGGGATCAACTTTCCCCTTTTCTCCTAGGTGTCCCCACCTTCTGATTTTGACCATCCTTTGTCCATGTCACCTGAACCTCCTTCCCTCCCATCCTCCTGAAATTCAGGATGGGTGCCTTAGCTTCCAAGAGCATGTGTGTGTGTGTGTGTGTGTGTGTGTGTGTGTGTGTGTGTGTGTGTGTGTTTGGTTGGTTTTAGTTATATATATATTTTTTTGAGATATATCATCTCCACATAGTTCACGTTGGCCTCAAACTCACAATTCACCTGCCTCAGCCACTTGAGCATGGGGTCACTGGTCTGCCACATGATCACTGTGTCGTTATCTTGTCCCACTGTAACAGACCTCCCTTTTCTCCTGTCTCACTAACAACATTTCTACTCACATGGTCCGCAGCTGAAAGGCTCTTGCTGAGCGGAGCTGTCCCCTCATGTCTTCTTATCCGGCATCAACAGCCAACTCCTGCGATCACTTTCTCTCTAGTCTAAACCCCCGCTACAGCCCAATCCCTGCTTTAAAGACCACAGCCTGGCCATCGGGCACTGCCGCTGAGAGCAGGCCCTGCTGTGGGGTCAGCCCCTTCTGCTACGCCGGTCTTGTCAGCTACGTCAACACTTTCTGCTCAGGAATCTCCTCCCCATGGAAGTGTCTCAGCCCAGGGAAAAGCACACGGGGCCCACACTCCTCATGGAATACCCAGGCGATGGGAGAATCCTACAGGTGAATGCTGCCCTCTGCGGAATCTATGGATGGAGACCTTCTGAGGCTCCAAGCCAGTAAACTGGACTAGAGAGAGGCCAGCCAGATGCCTAGGGAGTACAAGAAGCATAGAGGGGGACAGGACGAGCTACCACCTGTCACTGGCCTGTCTCTGCCAGTTCGAAATGATCACCCAAAGAGATCGATGGCTCCTCCCCCCCCCCATACAGGTTCTAGGAAGCAGCCTCAGAAGCAGAGGTGTAGGCAGTTACAACGAGCAAGGATAGTCCCAAGTGCCCACGGCTCCATAACTTGGTGCACATGGCAGAGGACCTGGCTTTGGAAGGGAAAGACTGATTGGAGCCCTGGCTCCTGCTGGCCTCTGGGTAGAGAAACCCTGCAAGTGAGGCATGAAGCCAACTCCACTTCCACAGGAAATCTCTCCTCCCCCTCCTTTCAGCAGCTCAAACCCCTCCTGGAGAGCACCGTTTCCCCTCCCGGTGTCCCTGCCTTGCTGTCCTCAGCATCTGTGAGGTCAACCTTAGCCCAAGACTGGGTGCTCACTACCGTGAGTAGTGGGTGAGTTCCCCATGGCTCCAGCTCGCCTGTGCAGATGGATCTGCAGCTGATTAATGACACCCCGTGCCACTGCAGTGCTCATCTGCTTAACAACCCAATTTTTAGGACGCTTTAGAAGTTGTTAGCTGACTGCCAAAAATGAGGATCATTAAAAATAGATTCACAGCTGTTGAGAAAGCCAGAGATATAATTTTACCTTCATTATGCCTTATTGCAGATGTTATTGATTTAATCTCGGTGCATTTTACTGTGTAATATCAATTGGCACCATCTTTGCCATAGAAACTGGGAGCTGTGTTTATTCTTCCTATCTTCACAACAGAAGGTATAGTTAGTTGGACAGTCTGAGTAGGTCCAAGCCCCCCAGCCCCCTGCAGCTCCACAAGTAGGGACCCTGTAGGTGAGATTCATGCATGGCTACTATGAGATGACTCAGCATACATGGGTGGCAGAACAGTAGTCTAAAAATGGGGCTTCTACATCCTGTAAGATAACATTCAGGATCGGGAGCCATCAGCACCAAATGCTCGGGGACCATCCTTCTGGCGGCTCCTTCCCGTTTTGCCTGTGCATCACCAACCACGTTGGTGCATTGTAGCCTTCACTTTTGGGTCAGTTCTGTTCTCTGAAAAAAAAAATCTTCTGCTGAAAATTGGGAAAACAGAATTTAATCCAAAGGAAGATTAAGATGCATTAGGGTGTCGTCTTTCAAACAGTGTCTCTTGGAAGACTCATTCTGAGATATTCCATGATTTAAGAGAGGAAAAAAAAATGGTTCAGACTTCAAAAGTTTGAGAGTGCTACATGGAAGAAGTTTGGGATGCCCGTCATAGCAGCCTCGCTTTTTAAGTCATTACAGTTGCAGCCCTATTAAAGGCTCCTGAGTACCAAAGACATTTAATTGATTTTGTTTAATAAAGTATTTTCTAAGCTAATTTGAGGCAGAGATGTTTATTCTACCCGCGCGCTGACACTCCTTGGTGTTCATTGGCAACCAACAGCCGTTGGAAGCCCTTGTTTTAAGCTAAAAAGGACAAATGGAACCTCCTGGAACTCCCCGTACGCTCTTGCGCTGCTGCCGTGGGCTCCATCTTACGTTGCAGGGGTGTGCAAAGATTCAGCTGGTGAACTTTGGCACTGGAGTGACCTTGGCAGCACCCCCTCACCCCCTCCCTGTTTCACCACCTTAGCCTCTAAATTCCAAATAGCCCACTGCTCAACGTGCTTCTCCTGCCTCCCCGACACCCTGCCCTTCTCATGCCCCGAGAGAGCTGGGCAGAGCTTGTTACATCACCAGGGGATGCAGCAAGGCTTAGCCAGCTGTGGTTCTGCCAAGCCCAGCTCAGATGACATTAGCTACATAATTATTCAAGTCTGTACCTCTTTTTGTAGCTGTGGTTTTCAGTGGGCCACGTAACCAGTCGTTTTGGTACCCCCCCCCCTTGGCCAGCATGGCACATATAAAAACATGCTCCAAAACCAGGTGAGACAGAACCATGTCTCTGTCTGTGAGAGATTAGCAAAGGGCCTTTGTTTCAACCACTAGCATTTGAAAAGGCTCCCTGGGCATCAGTTAGGTTGGTGAGTGCACACAGGAAGATCCATCAGCTCTGGGGTACATTGTCAGAGATGCCGTCTCATTCCCTCTTTATGCCCACTGAAGGCTTTAGATATTGTTACGGCTAGTGAATAACTCTATGGTGTGCGTGCATGCGTGTGGGTGTGCGCATGTGCGCGTGCATGTGTCAGTCTCTGCTACTTCATAGACAGCACATAGCACCTTTGATCATGGGGTCTAACATGTGCTATCAGCTAGGAAAGAATATGAAATACCTCTGTATACCAACTTGGAGGAGTCTTCAAAAGCCCATTCACTGGCCTCACTCCCACCTCCGTGGTGACTTAACTGTGGGTAAATTCAGACAGCAATCAAATCAAGGAAACCATCCCATTTCATCTAGCAACTATTCCTCATTTTTCTTTTTTTTATTAATTTATTTAGATTACAACTCAGTTGTTAGCCCATCACCTATATCCTCCCATTCCTCCCTCCCTCCCACTTTCATCTTATTCCCCTCCCCTAGGTCTAAGACCGAGGGGACCTCCTCCCCCACTATATGGTCATAGGCTATCAAGTCTTATCTTGGTAGCTTGCTTATTCTTTCTTTGAGTGCTGTCAGGCCTCCCTACCAAGAGGAGGTAGTCAAATATGTGGCACCAGCGTTCATGTCTAAGTCAGTCCGTGCTCTCCACATGACTGTGGAGAATGTCCTGTCCATTGGCTGGATCAGAGTAGGGGTTTGATGTTTACTATTGTATTGTCCTTGGATAGTGCAATTGCTTGAACAGAGCCCCCTGGGCCCCGATCCACTGATCATGATGTACTTCTTGTAGGTTTCTAGGACTCTCTAGGTCCTTCTATTTCCCCATCTCCTATATTTGTCTTACCTAGAGTCCAGTGGGATGTCCTCACTACATATTTTTTCTTAATTCTCCAACAGCAGAGGACGCGGTGCCCTCTGCAGTTCTGAAGTAGCAGGTGCCGGGCGGGCTGGGCTGCGCATCTCTCCACATAGCCACTGAGCCTTAACACCGGGCATCTCTCAGGCAGGAAGGATGGAGCAAATCTCTCCTCATGTTCAGACTGTTCTCAGAAGGACCTCAGTCACAGAGGATGGACTGAAAAGCTAAGCTGCCCTTGCCACGTGCCTGTACGGTGCCTCTTAGAAGCACCTAGACCTCTCAAATGGAGCCAGTTACTAGATACAGCCAAAAATTGTGTTTAGGAAAGGCGAGGGGGTGTGTGTGGGTGCCTAGTCATGATCCCATAGACTTTCAAGGCGGGAGGACATCTTTGAGGATATGTAGGCACGGACACCAGGCAAGGGACTAACTCACAGATGAACCGCTAACTCACTAAGGAGTGGTGCCGGACAAACTCTGCTCCACACAATTCAGCCAGTCCTCACATCCTTTAATGATGCCTTCTGTGGTCTGTTTCCAACGCATTTTGTAGCTCTGATAGAATTTAGAACTCTGTCTCTTAAATAGCAAGTTAAAATGAAAATTTCAGAAAAACTCCAAAGGATATGAGCCAGTGAGAAACCAAAAAGAAAAACTTCCCATTGGATATAGTTGAATGTCTTGAAAAACAAAACAAAACAAACAAAATAAAACAAAGCAAAAACTGTGTGCTAACTCATCTGCATGCTGAGGGGCAGGTATGGTAAGACACATAACGAGTTTCCTCTTTTAGCACACTCTCAGAAAGGAAAAGCACAGAAGCCAGACATATTAGTAAGAGACTAGGAAAATAGAAACGTGTTTTACACAGCTAAAACTAACCCATTAACTTCTCTGCTAAACAAAGGAATAAAAAAATTAAATTAAAACCAGACTGAAGGAAAATGACGGCGTGGTGCCACCTAGTGTCAATTTTCTTTTATAACAGCTGGTGTTTCCTGCGCCCTCTGCTGGTACGAGGTAGGCGGAAACGCCGTCTGTGATGCCTGTTCCTTTGCTTTGTGCTGGTTGCACAGGTAAAATTAGTCCCTCGGTTGTATCAGTGTGTATTTAGGCTGAGCAAGATAGACAAGCAGTCACCATATTCAAAACAGAACAGTCGAAAACACGCTATTTCACAGTTACTGCAGAACAAAGTCTTCCGAACTTCAAGCGAACTTTAGCCTTCAGAGCCTAAATAATGCCATGTTTTTAAAGCTTCCTGTCTCCATAAAACCTGTTGCTTTTTAGTTCAGACCCCGTGTTAACATTTAGTTAACTTTTAAAAACCAAAATAAGCTTTGATTTCGAAAATGAAAGAGGTATACACCAAAGGTTTTAGAGCCAGAAACGAGCCGCGTTTCCATGTCTCGGTTTACCCAGATAACGAGGATCTTTTCAGTCCACCCTCCTTCTCGTGGGGGCAGGAGGCAGTTGCTATGGCCGAGAACGTGGGGGAGGGAGGCAGTTGCTATGGTCGAGAACAAATAAGATGACTGTTTATGGAAGCAATCGAGGAATGGAACAGACATTATTTGCACAAAACAGAGGTACTATTGTGTGGGATTTCTTTTTTTTTTTTTTCTTTCTTTCTTTTTTTTTAATAACTGAGTTGAGTTCCAGGCCAAATATTTATGGCTCCAGAATTTTTAATTGGTTAATTGTGGAAAAACCAATGAATGGGGAAATTAAAAGACCCAGTCTAGTGCCAAGATTTAGCTTGAAACACATCATTCACGTCTGCGTATCACTTCTGTAAAATGGGGACCGTTGGAGGATGTGGCCGTAAGGCCTGTTCTGTTGCTAAAATCCTGTGATCACTCTTGTCACTGTCACCCATCTCTGGACTGTGACATGTCCCTCTAACAGATCTCTCCCAACTCAAATCCATCCTGACAGGTTAACCAGGGAAGGCTGCTATTTCCCAGATGCCTCTTGGTCAGTGTGAGTCCAGTCACCCTCTCCTTCTGACTAAAGGCATCCGTCTCAGCTGCTCTCTAGGAGCTAGTGTGGGCCACGCTTTTTTCGCCCAGGGTCATTCTGCCCATGAAAGGCAGGACAGGTGGCATCTGGGCTTTATCACATGCTGTGTATCTCTTTGCCTCTAAACTCTCCTCTGTGAAATGGTGCTGAGCAAACACTGGGGATCTCGGGCTAGACACTACATATCTGTGCCTGCTCACAGAGCCTGACCCACTGTCCTTCTTGCCATTTCGTTTTTAAGAGTCCAACGTGCGTTCGTTCCTATCCTCACCCCAAATACAGAGTTATCCAATATGTGGTGGCTTGAATTTACAAAAGTCTGAAGTGTACTCACACCACAGGCCCGTTTTATTTGATACAGTCCTGAGTACATTCCATGAACTTATATGGGAGGATCTTGCCTGACTACTGATAGTGTCATTTACAAGTGTAATTTTGATTCACAGTATTTTTTATTTACAGTAGTTTTGTTGGAGACATAGCTTCATCATAAGCTGAGGAGTCTGTAAATACCTCCTCTGGCGTTTGCTGGGGGGGTGGGGGGGAAGGCACGTCTTCCTCTCTACTGACCCCTGGTGGTCAACATTGAAATGAAAATAGCACGCAAAGCTAGGTGTTGTGGATACTGATCTGAGTAACGTTTCTCAAGGCCAGGCCCCAAAGCCCCTTCTTTCATGAGGTCTAGACACATTACTTATGTCTTACACACGTCCTCCTCGTGCCCCCCTCACACTGTGCACTCCCAGACACTGGGCCCAGTCTCATCCCCTAAGGTATTGCTGCCCATTCAGTGGCCACTGGCTATAGGCAGCTACTGAGTGCTTAGTATGTGGCTGGTTCAGATGACGCTGTCTTGAGAAATGCATGCAGATTCTCAGGGCATCTTATAGAGAGAGGAATAAGATATGAAATACACATTTTAGTATTTTTAATTTGTATTGATTATATATTGAAATGATTCTCAGGCTGTACTAGATAGAACGAACGTGTTATTAAAGTTAACTTGAAATATATAAAGGCACAGGATAAATGGCCCTTGGCAATCCCTCCACTCAGGAAGAAATACTGTGCGTGTGTTGCAGGATTTTTATTGCTAGAGATGTGTCCAGGCTCACGGCCCAAGTACTTTGTCATCTATTTTGTTCATGTAATATGTCCTCTGCTGTGACGTTTCTTTTTGTTAAGATGGGATCCAGCTATGTTAGCCTGGGCTGGTATAGAACTTACAATCCTCCCAAGTGCAGGGATGGCAGGTGTGTACAGATCCAGCCCATCCTCCTCCTCTTCCTCCTCCTCCTCTTCTTCCTCCACTTCCTCCTCCTCCTCTTCCTCCTCCTCCTTCTCTTCTTGCTCCTCCTCTCAGGCTTAAGGTTGAAACTAGTACCTTGTGCATGATAAGCAAGGGTCTTGCCTCTGAGCCCTAGCCCCTGCCCCAGCCTGTTTTTCTAAAAGTAATTTGAGACAAGATCTCATTAGCCTGACCAGAATCGGCCTGACCTCATTTTGTAGCCGATTCAGGCCTTAAATTGAAGATCCTCTGCCTCAGTCTTCTGAGTAGCTGGCGTTACAGGCCTGCACCACCAAGCGGGTAGCTTCATATTTTGTTGGCTAATTTTGTTCACTGAAGGTTTCGTTTTTGTATAGAATGCATTTCTGAGCACTCTCGCCACCGACCTTCTCTTATCTTCCCACCCATCCCCACCAATTTCCCCGGTCTCTATCTCTACCCGTCCCGTTCCCAGACTCGTGACTTTTGGGTTAGTTGTATCTGGTGTCATCTGCATGAGCATTGAATTGGAACTAGCTACGGGAGCCCAGGAGGGTCACGCGTGGAAGCGCAACTGAAGGCAACAACTCCACTCTCCCTGAGTCTCTCAGTAGCAAATAGTCTACCCATGCCTGTGTGTGGGATGGCCCATTCTTGTGTGGGCCCTGTACAGGGATCCACGGCTCCTGTGACTTTGTGACTGCAATAGCTGCATCTTGTCCAGAAGATGGCGTTTCACAGCCTTTCCCCTCCATATGCTCTTATATTCTCTCTTCCCTCTCTTCTATAGTGTTCCATGAACTGGAAAGGAAATGGCATAAACAGCTTGCTTAGGGTCTGACTGTCACTTATAAACATATGTTTATATGGATGTAAAGATAAACAGAGGGCAGGCTGATGTTATGTCAATTCAGCTAATAGAAGTGTATGGTCCCCCTGCCTCTGTGCCTCTTTGATAACTACATGATCTTCCATGGCATAGGTTCCTGATCATGTTTCCACGCATGGATTCCATCTTGTGGAATAGGTTTCAAATGCAATTACAGAGCGCTTGGCTACCCCGGTAATAGGGGGTGCCACTACTGCACCTCTCGCCTGGCAGGCTGATCTTGCAGTTTATAGGGTTCACATCTAAGTAAGAGCTTTGGTGACTTTTCCCCTGGCCACTTGTGTAGCAGTGTCTGGACTGTGAAAGCTAGCTAACAGGGAGACCAGCTTCATTCTTAATGGCTGCCTGAGTGTCATGTTTACGGATGCACATCCTCCATTCAGACAGTCCGTGAGTAAGCCATAGGTTAAGAGTGGAGGGGAAGATAACACTTCAAAGCATCCTTTGCAGTTTCTGTGGCTACATTACCAGCTTCTGGCACCACCACCCCCCACCACCATCCCAAAAAATGTGGTCGTAATTGTGTGAGCAAATCCATAGTGGATTCTGTTGTTTGACTTTGTTCTCTCTCCTCATTCATCAGTTAGGTGGGTACAAGTAGTCCACAGGAGGATTTTAACATTCAGAAGGTAGAACTACATGATACAGTGAGTCAAGGTCCTTAAATCACATATGGAAGCTGGACAGTTTACTTTGAATTATGTCATAGGTTACAAATAAATTATGATTGCATTAAGCCACATGTGATACTTTTAAAAGATCGTTTTATTATTTATGTATGTGTACACGTGTCTGTGTCTGTGTCTGTGCCTGTGCACTCACATGTGGGTGTGCGTGCACCCTCAGAGGCCAGAAAAAGGGCATCCACTCCCCTGCAGCTGGAGTTCTAAGCAATCATGAGCTGCTCAGGGCAGGAGTGCTAGGAATTGAACTTGGGTCCCCTGGAAGAACAGCACAAACTCTTCACCTCTGCTCCATCTCTCCAGCCCCTGATAACAGGTGGGGAGGGATGGTTGTTTGAAAAGTCAAGCTAACGTTTATTATCTTAGCACATACTATTGGATAATTGGTTAATAGCCATATTTTTGAGATACCTTCCTAGAAGCAGACTTGCAAAGTCAAAGGGCGTGTACGTTTTTATGACCTTTAAAAACTGCCAAATTCTGTTTAGAAAATGGAATCATTTTCTTAGTCTTACATTCCTCATATAAGAAGGTACATTCAGGTCCTGGTACCATCAGGATGGTAGCTCTGTGCCGATGCATAACTCCGCTGCTCACAGAGTACACAGAAGAAGATGCTGCATTTTAAGAATGATGGCTTTGGAATGGAGGCCTCAGAAACCACATGAGAGGTGTAGGCGCTTTCAAGAAATAAGGATTATAGAAACAGGCAGCGAGTAATGTGCGTATGCCTGGGCAGAACTCAGCGTTGAAGGGCGTTGGAAGTTACTGAGGAGGGAAAGCCATGGTCTAGCCAGCCAGTCTGGGATATAATTCACCCACCGTGGATGGGCCACTTGGACCAGGCAGACAGGCTGCATCTTAGCACTCGTCTCTGGATTCTCTCCATAAACCTCAGGGCACACAGCTGAGCTAGGCCCTTTTCATCTGTCACAAGCCAGTGCCTTTTTGATAACTACATTTGGTCCTTTAAGAGATACAGATGTTCGGTGTGGAAGGAGTGAAGATAAGACCATATAACTTTTAAGATTCACCCCCCCCCCAAACCCTGAGACTCCGCGTGAGGGGCTCTGCAAGGAAATGAGTGAGGTTGCCTGGCACATGAGTCTGCTCTGGAAGAGATCACAGTAGCTTGCCCTCCACATTGCAATCCGCAGGATACAGGGCTCTCCCGAAGCCTGAGCAGAGCATCTCTCTGCCTTTGGCTACAAGCTAGAGCTCTTTCATTTTATACTGTAACTATAACCAGCATCGTCTTAAACGAAGAAGACAGAAGTGATCATTGCAACTAAGCCTGAGCCCATTGGAAGATGAGCTTTGGAGGCAAAAAAAAAAAAAAAGATGCAAGCCAAAGCATTTTAATTTTTTACTTATTTGGACTTTTCTGCTTCTCTGTGGTGACGTGGTCATCCTTGAGGTGCAAACCCATCACCTTCACAGAGTCCTTGGTGGGTGGTGGCATCTAAGAGTTTTGTTTGAAATCCGTTGGGTATATATACTTTACCTATTATGCAAATACTCCCCAGCCGACCAGACAATCAGAGCTTAAACAAAGCAGCAGTGATCACAGGGAGCCTAGAAACTGCCTGACACACAGAGGATGCTCGAATACAGTAAAAGCAAGAAATCTTTTACGGGAGAGTGCCACTCCTCTTACTGCCTGGGAGGTCACAGTTTATTGGGTACCTATATGTTAAATGCAGCCTCCTCTCGCCTCTCCATCCACCCCCATCTTCCTCAGGCCAGAAAGCAGGGTTCTAGTTTATATCACTTTACACTTTTGAGAACCTGATCTCCAAGGAGCACAGGAAAAGACTAATGGGCAGAGAAGTGGACCGCACGCCTTCTGTTGGGCGTGTTCTTTGCTTTTCCACCTGAGATGTATTTCCTATCTCTGCCTCACCTGTGGCGTCGGAATAACCCCAGGGTCGTACCAGGTGACACACTATACACTCTAAATTGCTTGTCTTCTACTGTGCATTTTAAGTGACTTAGCAACAAGACTGCTTTAAGTAATAAAAGTGTCCAGTGGTGCCATTTTTTGCATTGCGCTCTTCATGGGTGGTTGACAAGGGTGGCTTGGTAAAGTTGAATAAAATAAAATAAATAGAAAGTAAAATATTTCTTCTCTTTATTAGTCACAAAAATAATGTTGCTGTTCTTGCCGTTTCCTTCAGCGGCAATTGTCCCTCCTCAGTGGCAAAGCTCCACTGTGTCCCCTGGAGGGGTGCATCCAGCCAGCGCCTCAACTCCAGAACGGCTCCTCGCTCCAGGGTGAGCGGGCCTCTCGAATGTTTTCCTTACTCCCCATCCTGAAGCCAGTTTCTTTGTCCCAGACTCCCTCCTTTTGGCTGTGGCTCCTCGCAGCACTCAGGGAAATGACTGCCCTAATCATAATCTCTGCGATCGCCGCATAAGGTGTCCATAACTGGAATTTCCTCATTACTTTAATGTCCTTCTAGTCACAGCTCCATGGACCTATTATGTGTAAATTAGAAACACATTATTCCACCGGCAAAGCTTTTCTTTCAAATGCATAGAATTTTATAACCTGTCACAATCTATTAAATTCTGAATTGTCTGTACCGAAGCTGACTTTTTTCTGCACGAAGATGTCAAAGGATCTTAATTTCAGCTAATTCTGGCACCAGATCGAGCCCCTTCTACTTAATAGCTGGCACCGGTCTCCACAGCAAAGTGCTTCCAGGGACAACTGGAAATTACAAAGATAATAGTGTGTTTCTTTGGTTAGCATCACCTTTGAAATGCAGGGTGTTTGCCAACTCAAAGCTGCCTTGCTGTCTTTTTAAAAACCGAATTTCCTGAAAGCTTTTAAATATTAAGACAATTTGACGTAAGGAGACAGGAAGACGGGAACAGAAGGCTGGGAGAAGGAATGTGCGTGGCCTGCTGAGTTCTAGAATTCCAGAAGGGCTTCTCAGCAGATAGGGAAAGTTGGCAGACACAGCCGCGGGGCCTCCTTTAGTCTGTCCCTCTCTGCAGAGCTGGGCACATGTTTATGACTAGCGCTTCCGGGGCTTCATGGTCATACTGCCATACTTCCAAAGATGATATATATTTGGGTGAGAAAACCATTGTTTCCGTCAAAACCAGCGCGTGGAGTGCGACAGCTTAGTCCAGCAGTGAGAGTTTTCCCCTTAGGCATCTCCACTAGAGTCTCTGTCTCCGACTTTGGGGGATCCTGCCAAGAAAGCATTGTTGAGCCAATCGAGGAGAGTTAGGTGAGGCCTAACTTACAGCAGCAGCTATTATGTTAAATGCTTTCCGTTCTCTATCTCTTTGGTCCTTTAAGATGTCTGTGTGGTTAATTTAATTATTACTCCTATTACAGAGAGCTGAGACTAAAGAGAGAGAGAGTTCAGACTTGAGCTCAGGTCATCCTTGGTGCTCTCTCTCTCTCTCTCTCTCTCTCTCTCTCTCTCTCTCTCTCTCTCTCTGACAAAGGATGGAAAATAAACATGGCAAGGAGTGTCTCTTAAATGGTCACTCACTCGGCAAGGAGTGTCTCTTAAATGGTCACTCACTCTTAAATCTGTGAAGGATTAACTCTTTCAAAATCCAAATTGTGGGCACGGTTAAGAGGCGAACATAAGTAAATTTCTGTGGGTGCTGTTCATTGATTTCAAGACTAATGCATTCAAAGCCTACACACACACACACACAAAAAGGCGTCCAATAGGTTCTTGAGACAGATGTGCCCACTTCCTTTGCTTGGTACTTGGTGCACTAGTAGAATAAGCCTCGCCCACTCTTGTCAGCTCTTCGCCTGGCCCAGCTGTGTGAAAACAGTTCAACATGGCTGACTCCTCAGGATGGTGGAATTCCAGAGTGCTACGATTCAGCTTCCGAATTCCGATTTCTTCAGTTCTGCTTAAAGGCCCGAAAATTTGCCTTTGGACCAAATTCCCAAATGCTGCTGGTGCTGCTGGTTTGGGGAAACCCTCCAACCGGTGCTAATAGATCAAGTGTGATGCCAATCCTCACTACACATGGGAACCATTTCTTCCTGGTCTGTCCCAAAAACTGAAAATACCCATGTGGGAGTTTTGTAATATGACACTGTTGTGACACCCAAGTATATGATCAACAGGCGTCTGCCACATGTGGTGGGAGGGGCTGCGGGAGCCCAGTTCTCACTCTGGGACAGGCTGAAAAACACAAAGCCCTGATCATTCAACACAGACAGTCTGAGTAGAGCCTTGTAAATCATGATGTCGTAGTGACATATTTTGGGAAAATGTAAACACACAAGTGAGTTGGGTGCAGCCTTCCTCACGCAGTGAGCAACACCTGGAAAGAGACAGATGCTAGGTCCTGAGCTCCAGGTAAACACCCAGGACTGTAGACATAGACCCGAGTGTGACATTACACATCAAAGCCGTGTTTCAGCCCAGGGGCCAAATTGCTCAGGCTTCTGAGAGGTTGGAAGACTCGAAGAAGAAATGGACCGGTTAGAATTTAGGAACACCGAACTCATGTGGGGATCAACCTGGGTCCGTGGATAGCCTCCCAAAGGTGTCTACAGCTAACTCTCACTTATGGGCATCCAAGGAGACTGTGGACATAGAGGAATTCTCTATTGTCAGAGAGTTGCCTAAGCCCCAGGTCTTAGTATCTAGGCCTGAAAACTTCCATATGGCTCAGGGGGCAAGTAAGATCAAGCACCGATCCAGGCCCCACAGTGTACTCATGAGGCTAAGAACCAGGAGAAGGGAATACTTAAAACTACCTTCTACAGTCTCAGGAGGGCAAAGCTGCGGAGAAGGGGGAACTTGAAACTATCCTCTCCAGTGCTCAGGATAGCAATGCCCAGGAGAGAGGGGGGAGGACTTAAAACAATCCCCTAGACCTCAGCTACTTGGGCTGCCATTTTGTTTTATCTTCTTAAACCTTTTTTTTTTTTATTAAAATTCCCAGGGATCTCATTGCCAATTATCAGGATGCAGATGTTCCCTGCCTTGAGTGACAGGATCCTCTTGGGCTAGCTGATTGGAAGCCCATGTGAATGGGCCTTCCCCGTGATTTCAAAGCCTGATGGATGCGCCTCAAATTTACTTTGCTAACTGTCTCCCCAAATGGATCTCCTGATAGCGCTACGACTCTACTAGCTGTGATTTATTTTTTAATATTTTGCACTTCAAGCTCTGATAAATCCAGTGTTCTCGCTAAGCACTTGTACAAATTAGATTGCAGGCAGAGGAGTTTAGCATTCTTACACGTTCAATACATCAGGGCTGAGCAGTGTCGAAGGGGCCTGGGTATGCATGTCTCTGCTCCCCACAGAAGTCTGTCTTCTCTCCTAAGCCTCCGTTGACTAGAGCCATTCAGGGAGAGGTTCTCTTAGACCCATAGACTCGCCTCTACAGTTTCTGCTACCCACAGCCAGTGCCAGTCCAAAAATAATACACGGAAAGTTCCATAAACAAAGACTCCATACATTTTAAATTGTATACCATTCCCCTCCGCAATGTAACGAAATCTCCCACCGCCCCCATTCCATCCCATTCAGGAGATGAATCATCTCTTCACTGGGGTAGCCATGCTGTATGCCCCACCCCCATCGTAGCCATTGCTGGTAACAGACACGCCATCTGAAGGACCACAGTATCTGCCCCAAAGTAATACTTATTTGACTTAGCAACATGCCCGAGTGTAAGAAGGGTGTAGCCACACCAAGAAAACACTACTGGTTACTTCCTTCAGGTAAAAGGATGGCAAGCTCCCCAGAAGCCTGTTCTGGCTGTGGTGCAGGATAAGGCCTTTTCTCCTTAATCTGCTGGCTCACCTTCATCCTGAGACTAAGCCCACAGTTCCTTTTAGGACTGCAGGCTTTCATCCTCAGCACCGGAAAAGGAAAAAAACAAAGAATATTTCTAAGTAGTGATATTAATATGTTTACTACATTAACGTATTTGTATAGATGCAATACAATTATTATTATATTAAAACAAAAGGTGAAACGAAGGAAATGGTGATGGTGGAGGGGAAGTTACAAGGTACAGAGTGTGGCTGGGTATTGTAAGGAGCACTTTACCAGATGGCAAAGCCCTCAGCATGGGTTTGGTGATGGCTACTTAATATGTGAGAAACTTGAATGTATAGAAAAGCCAATGATTTATAAACAATGAAATTGTACTTGAACTCAAATTGCTATGATTTTGAATTTTATTTCCTATTCTCTTTTCTAAAAGAACTTGTAAAAGAAGACGCCCTCATTCATTCATTCATTCATTCATTCATTCATGCAGTCACCTGTGCCCTCAGTGGGGACGGCCTGGAATCCTGCCACGGTCCCACGTTACTTTGCGCTTGCAGAAAAGATCATTCAGGAAACAGATTCTGGACTTGAGTTTTAGACGATCTGGGGTAAGGTTTGCTAAGAGTGAGCGGGGCTGTGTCCTCTCTCCTCAGTCAAATGAGAATAATAGAATCACTGATGATTATGGGAACTTGAAGTCTGAGCACAACGTGCTCCCAGGCCCTTAGGGCACAAAGGGTGCTGTGCTCCCGGGCTGCTGTCCCATCTGCTGTCCTCCAGGACACTATTTATTCTTTAGATGGAATCTCCACGATCTCTTTAATTCCCCATAGCACTCTTCTGAAGGAGTCGTTGAAGGAAAGGGACTGTGACCAGTCAAGTTCTTCCTCATTCTGAGTCTAGACGGGAGGACACGGAAAAGCTATTGAGGTTGACGCTTTGATTCTGTTCTGTTCCGGACAGAGGTGGTTTGTGTGCTGTGGCTTGTTCTGGATGCTTAACACACTCAGAGTGTTGGTGCTTTGTGTGCCCGGGCTCTCAGTGCACAGACTGACAGCACGGATAGAGCCACAGAGTTGATACCACATGTTGTGAGCCAGTCTCATCTGAGATGAGCCAGTGTGGACGAACAAGCTGTTGGTATTTGAGTTAATGATTGGGAAATAATCCAAACTAATTGATACAGAGTCACCGTCTTGGTCGCTCATCCGTTTTCCCCACGTGGTTGGCCTGACCTCTTCCCAAGAAACTGCTCTTCACTGAGCTTTCCCCAGGATGTAAACCTGAGGCTTCCTAGCTCCTGTCCCAGTGCCATGATACCGTTCGTTTAATTGCTCTGCATCTCAGCAATCTCAGCGGTCAGACATCTACAAACAAAGTGTAGCCCATGTGATTCCTGAACGTGGAAGGATGAGGAAGAAAATTTGGAACCAACTGAAAAGTGAACACATTTTGGCAGGCCGTCTGTTGATCCCTTGGACCTCTTACAACACTCTACCATGCTCCCCTGAACTTTCCAAAATTATTCTCCCCATATCCCACCCGGCATCATCCTACAGAAGCCTCAGGTGAGCTCTCAATATGGATCCCCCAAAATCCAGGCCTTCAGTGAATGAGCTTCAGTGTCTTCTGTGTGTATGCTCATGGGAAACAAACAAGAGGGAGTGGGCAGAGTCCTTTCAACTCGTGACCAGAGTGCTGTCCCTCAAGACAGCAGGTTGCGGGCTGGAGAGATGGCTCAGTGGTTAAGAGCACTATCTGTTCTTCTAAAGGACCCAGGTTCAATTCCCAGCACCCACATGGCAGCTCACAACTGTCTGTAACTTCAGTTGCAGGTGATCTGACACCCTCACACCAATGCACATAAAATTAAATAATTTATTGTTTTTAAAAGACACCTGGTTGCAAGTTTAAAACAACAGTATTCTCTTAAATGTTGGATCAGACTTGAACAGAATGACACTCAGCCATACATCTCAGTCAGAAACAGATCACGAGGCCATCCCAGCCAATGTCTGATGAAGGTTCTGCATTCCTGGATTTTTCAATAGAATTTTGCCCTGGAGTATGGATAGGACTCTTGGGTCTCAGGGGTCCTGTCAAAAAGTGAATACCATGGGCAACCAGCAACATCTGGCTGATGCAGAACCTACTAGGAAAAGACAGGCCGAATGGGCACGTGTGTTGGTAGTGAACAGAAGGGGCGTGGTGCGGCCGGCAGGGTCCAGAGGGCGGGGTTATCACTAGTAGAGACTGAAAGGCAAGGGTCTTTAGGAGCAAGAAAGCTAGAGTGGAAAGCTCGTTTTCAGTTTTAGTTTTTGTTTTTTATCGCTGAGTAACAATCATTCCAGACCTTGGTACCTTAGAATAACACTGGGGAATCCTCGTTCACTGGTTAGGAGAGTCACCGGAGGTCCCAGCAGTGTGGGTGGGCCAAGCTGGCCTGAGTGTGTCTGGACCATAGGTTCTCTACCTGTGGGGTCACAACACCCTTGACAAACCTCGACCTCCAAAAAGATTTACTATACAGTACAGAACAGTAGCAAAAATTACAGCTGTGAAGTAGCAACAAAAAATAATTTTATGCTTGGGTAGGGGTCACCCCAACACGGGGAACTGTAGTAGAGGGTCACGGCATTGGAAAGGTTGAGAACTACCAGCCTAGCCGCTGATGAGGCCACAGGCACGGGCTGGAATAGAATAGCCTTTGCTGGGACCGTGCGCATCTGTTCCCCACAGCCTCTCACCCTCTAGAAGGCCAGACCAGGCTTATGTATCCACTAGCTCAAAGACTGAAAGAGCATGAGTTACCTATGAGTTATAGGCCTTATCTTGAGACCCGGTCTCAGAGTGAAGACGCTGTCAAGAAGGCCATCAGACCAGCCAAGAGCTGCAGAATCACATTAGGAGCAGCTCCTGGGGAAAACGAAGAGTGATAGACACTTAGGTCATTAATCTACTCCAGTGGCCTTGGAGGGACATCTTTCTCTGCACCACAGTCCCTTTCACTGCTGAAGAAAAACTAACAGTAGCATGTTTCTAAGTGCACAGATTCTGGTAAGTACTTAACACAGTGTCAGGCACACGGTGAGCATTAGCTTTCAATTTGCTTTTTATGATCAGAACCCATACTGTTACTCACCATTACTAAGTTTGGTGATGACTATGGCAACGTTCAGGTTCTTTCTGGTTGGTCATGATTCCCCCCCCAGGAGTTGAGCCTCCAAACGATCTAGACGTGCTGGCTCCCCAGCAGCTGCTAATGAGAACAGGCCATCTTTGCTCCCTACCACCTCCCAGGCCATTTGGTGAGGGCCACTGGTCCCTTCTCTGTGTGCCTCTCTAGTGAAAGCGTGCAACGAAGCGTCGTAATGGTGACTGAAGCTAACTTTAGCCAGCACGGCCTCCTGATAGCCAGATTGATACTCCTTCCCATCGCCCCACCTATGCCCAGTGCAGAACTCTCAACGTGATGACGTAATTCAGGGATGCCAGAGTGGGTAGTAAGTGACAAGGAGAAACTCCTCTTCACTCTCGTTTGCTTCAACTCAGCTACCAAGAATTCAAACCGGTTGACGACTCGAGTCTGAAGTCTACAGACAACCCCGACTGTTTTTAAAGTGGCGATTTTGTTCTTGACGATGCTGGCTTTGGTACCCAGGCAGCCTCTGGCCACGCCAAGGAGGGAAGGGCTAGCAGCTTGCTAACTTCGTGTCATCTGCCACCACGGCCTTCCCATCTGCTCAGGGACACGGCCGGACAATTTCCCACATATAATTGCAGTCCTTTGTAATTTAGACTGAAACAGAATCAACAGCTTGATCACGACCCCACGGCGGGGATTTCAAGGGCAGCACTGCCATTTTCTGTCCTCACTCAAAGCCAGAGCCGCCCTTCCCTTGTGTGCACATCCCCCTGCCTGTCCATCTCAGGGGCTTCTGTTTATCTGTCTGCCTACCGTGTTTGCTGGCCCTTCCCAGTTTTTCTTTGTCCTTTCCTTTTATCAGGCACTATATTTCTGCCTTGCAAATGTGCCGGCTGTAACTGGACACCTCCCATAGATTATGCCGCCACAATAACCATTGTCAGGTCTCCCCAGCTAATTGTAGCCCCACCCTGCATCATCTGGCTGGGGTTAAGATGGATGTTCAATTTGCATTATTTATGTCTTTTGCTCTGTGTTTCAGTGATGTGCTTTTGTATAACATATGTAAAATTCTGCTGACGTGGAGAATTCGTCTGGCCTGAGATGCTCAGAAGAGTTGGGGGCAGAAGGTGGGGGTGGGGGGGCATTGGGGAGCGGACTCTGTAAATTCAAAAGCCGTCAAACAGCTCTGTGCTCATCTGGTTCTGAGAAGAGGGGAAGGGGAAGGAAAATTTGCTCCTAGTATTGAAGACTCCGTGTGTGTGTGTGTGTGTGTGTGTGTGTGTGTGTGTGTGTGTGTGTGTGTGTGTTAAGCTAAAAAGCCCAGTGAGTCCTTTTGCTTAAAGAGCTTCAGGTCTATCTGGACTTCAGAAGGTCAAGGCAAGTGATCCAGGTCCATGTTAGGTACACAAGCAAGCCTGTTGCTATAATTAAAGAGCATTCGTTAGTAGAGGAAGAAGCTGAGACTTCCTGGATGTTACACAGAGTAAGTAGCAGAGCTGAGATTCAGCCCAGTTGGCCTCACTTAAAAGTCCCAGATGAAGGGGCTGGATGACAGTCTGGGATGAGTACTTTACGCTGCTGTGTGAGGCCCCAGTTTCCATCTCTACCACCACAATAAATAAATAAGAAGATATTAAAAGTAGCCTCTACTCCAAGTGGTCTGAGCCACAGTCTTTGAACTGCTCTGTTTCTGATCTTGCCCCTCCTGACACTTGACAACACACACACACACACACACACACACACACACACACACACACCCCTTAGCATAGAATCTGCCGCTGTAAAAAGAAAAATAAAGTTTTATATTGGTCACTGTTCCAGCACTGTTGTGCAACACAGAATGTTCCTTGCCCCCCCCCCCAAATACTTCCTAGCCGAGTGCTGAGAAACATGTACAGTCAGTGCTAGGCTTGTCACTTTCTGTGAAAATATATGTGCCCGTTTAGACTCTGTGGGCATGCCTTTGTTCCACTGAGGCACGTACATCAGTAACCCTAAGGCTTGTCCCCTGACAGAATTCAGAACTTCTCCAGGGAGAGGGAGCCTAGTCCTATGGCTCAAGAAGTAGCATGATCCTGGACAGCACACACGTGTGCTGTAGAATGGATCCTCTGAGCATTGAAGGTATTACTCCAAACCAGATCTCACACGCTGTCTCTCCTCTGTCGTCAACCTGTGCAGAGGAGCCTTGGTGCACAAGTGTCTGTTCTTAGCAGCTCCGGCAGCACCCTAAGCTCTTCCCCGGCAGCATAGGTTTTATCCTGTTCTGCCCATCCCATTCCTTTCTCTTCTATTGCCACTGGGCTATCCAGTGAGCAGTGGGTGGAGCCTGGTGTGGTGAGGACCGTTTGTTGGCTATTCATGTGCACTCACTCTTCTTTGGGGAAGGACACTGAGTTTCTTTGGTAGAACCTTGAAAAGGCATGTGACGCAGGAAGCAGCAGTTAGGTCAACTAGAGCAGCATTCTATGCCACTAGGAGCCAGATATGTCACACGAGCTGTCATCCACTGAAGTCAAAAATAAAAAAGGGGGAGTGGAGTTGCTTTTACTGCAGAGAACAAAGGATGTTTTCCAGGGAACACAAGGCAGGAGTTAGCAACAGCTATTGCTGCTGCTGCTGCTGTTATTGTTGTTGTTGTCACTGTTGTTATTGTTGTTTTATGTGTACAGATGCACATATGTGTGCGCCATGTTCATCCTTGGTACCTGAGGAGGCCAGAAGAGGGTATTTGATCAACTAGACCTGGAGTTGCACATGCTTACGGGCTACCGTGTGGGTGCTGGGACTTGAACGCAGCTCTTAACCTTTCTCCAGCCTGATCAGCAGCTACCTTGTTACTGAGGACCCCGAGAGTGAGGATATATGGGCAGGATGAGCTCCAAGAGGTGGGGAGACCCCACATCTTGTTGACGCTGCCTGTACTGTCCTCCAGTGCAAGCTGCACCCGGAGCCGTGTCCCTCTCTGGGGTTGAGTTCTCTGTGCTGCTTTGCTTCAGCCACTTGAACTTGTGTGTGTGTGTGTGTGTCTCCCTTTCCATGGAAAATCCTGAGTGAGTCTTGGGATTCACCCCACTCACCATTTCCAACCTTGCCACGATGGCTTCAGGTTCTTGTCCTCGCTCAGCCTGAGGTGCTAAGAAGACAGTGCTTTATTTCCCAGTGAGCTGCTCTTCATACTGGGTTTACGTCACGCCTCTCAGCAAACAAATGTTTGTTTTGAGCGATGTATGCTTTTTAGGACAACAGATATTCCTTGGGGAGGATGCACTCTAGAGAAGCCACTAATGAATAGCCCTGTCCCTGTGAGCTCTAGTTTGCTTCTGGAATATTATTATGGGGTTGTGCATTGATTTCTTGGTCCCCATTGTGCCAATCTTGGAGGTGACAGAACCGTTAGGAAGTGGGACCCAGAGGATGGAAGGTAGGCCATTGGGGAAGTTTCACAGAAGCACGAATGGGGGCCCCAGGCTTTATTTGTCTCTTTTTGTTTGTGAGCTGCTATGAGAAAAGCAGTTTTCTCAGCTATCTGCTCCCATGTGGAAGACAGCATAAAAGGGCTGAGGCAGGAAGGCCACAAGTTCAAGGGCAGCCTGGTGAGTAGTGATTTCCAGGTCAGCCTGGGCTACTTTGTGAGACCCGGTCTCAATGGTAAACAAACACACAGAGATGAAGGGGAGACCAGGGGATTTAAAAGACACATCAGTCAATCATCTCATATGGAACTTATTTGAATTCTGATTAAGTTGAACAAAAAAAAAAAACCCTTTCATCCCATTAGGAGGCAAATATTCAGTAATTTCTACTCCTCACTTGATATTATCATTAAGGTTCAGAATGGATTGCTATTAAGCATCAGTGGTAGAATTTTTAATGCTCATCATTTAGGCTTAATGAGTAAAAAATATTAATTTCAGGTTAGATACATATTTTTGTAGCGGGCAAGTAAAATGAAGTGTTCAATAAAAAATTTTAGGCATAAAAATACATTCCAGAGGATTTAAATAATATGAGAAAAGTAAAACATAAATAATTCATTTATGGAAATAAGGAAACATAATAAAATTTCAAGAGTCTCTATTTTCTATACACTTAAAAAAAGACCCAGCAAGTTTCAGAACTGAGAAGACCTGTAGGTGGGCAATGTGTTAAGGACCAGCGTTTGGATTTCCAGCGTCTACGTAAACGCCAGGTGGGCACAGTAGCTCACCTGTGATTGTAACTAAGGTGGGGGACTCCCTGGAGCAAACTGGCTAGGTAGAAGAGCTGAAACGGCAAGATTCAGGCTCAACTGAGAGGCCCTGCCTAAAAGAATAAGACAGAGGCTGATGAAAAAAAAGGCTCGCAATGTTGGCCTCAGGCCTCCTCACACAGGCAATCACATGCGTGCACACTAGCATACACATGTGCACCCTCACACATATAAGCTTATGCACACCAAGCAGATTCTGTGGCTACATTTGATACAGCCATGTAATGTTTTGATGCCAGTACCTAAAACATGGTTTAAAAAAAAATATGTCCAGAATAGTTGCTACAACTTGTGATGAAAAATGTAGATTCTAACCTATAAATGGGACGTGGGACATGGTATCAAATCCTCCCAGGGGCACACAAACAAAAAAGTTTGAAATGCCTCATGATTTACCTCTGCTCGATACATTTTAATTTAATTGCCTCTCTTACCCCGTAGTTACCACCACATGTGACTTCGGTCATCTGTGATCCAACCACAATCTGAAAATATCAGTGGCAAAGTCTCTAAGCAGGTCATATGTTTTAAACCGTACACATGGTATACCCTTCTGAGTAACCTGGTGAAATCTCACAGCACTCCGCTCCTGCCTGGGATGGAAGTCATCTCTTTAGCCACGTATCCGCTGTGTGTGCTACCCACTTCCATCAGTCACACAGTTGTCTTGGTTATCCACCAGATTGCCTGTATCCAAGCAGTACTGTTTTCAAGGAACCCTTCTTTGCTTAGTAACAACCCCAAACGTTCAAGAGCAGTGACGCAGAGAAGGTCCCAGACAGACGTCAAACGAGTGGAAGATAAATGTCTGCTACCATGTGTCAGTGCTTCCGGCACATAGGAAAAACATAACAGGTACTGTTGTGGCTTCAGGCTGCCAACTGGGGAGCTCTGAAGGTGTCTTCTGTGAATAAGAGGGACCACACTTCTTATCTACACCCTTCAAAACACACTGTATGAGACCGAACTGAAATAACTCCAAAGCCTCTGGTGCTTGCTCTGTGGCACCGAGAGGTGTGGGCTTTTCAGCATCACTTGCTGTTCATCCTTCATCTACTGAATCAGCTGAGAAGGCGCCAGGTTCAAGCCCCCATGCGAGGACCCAGGGAAGCACCCCTGGCGGCCCAAACACCTCTGGCTACAAAGCTTAAAAAAGATCGGATTCCTAAGTTGCCCTCAGCTGGCATGCCTGGATGAGATGTGAGTGAAGTCCTTGCAGTGTTCCTGCAGAAACAGAAATGCTCTCAGAGGGATCTAACACGAGGCATAAACGGCAATGGTGCGGCGCCATGATAAAACTCCCAGTCTGCTCTTAAAGCAGAGCCTTGCTTTCTCTGTAGCCCCTTGAAAAGGTGAGTTAGGAGCTCCAACACAGGGAGGTTAGAGGACACGTCCTGACAAACTGGAGGACAGCCTAGGAAGTGATGTCACTACCCTGATCGGTCACTCTGGGTCCCTTGACTTTCAAATGCTCTGCAGAGCCTGTGTCCAGACTTTAGCTGAGAGTGACTTACCGGCAGCGATATGACCACTTCTGCCAAGGGGGGTGAGCTATATTTGGGGAGGCAGAGCTTTAAGATGCCGTGATAATGCCCACACCCATCACTGAGGAAACACAAAGTTACTTCCTGCCCTTCTGAGCTCTATGGGTACAAAGTCCCCACGCGTGTGCTGTTGTCTACTGTGTAAATGGTGCGTATGTGAAGCCCAGGCAGCATGTTAAAGGCACATTTCACTGTGGGTTACATATTCCTCCCCGCTTGCCATTTTCAACTGATCTTTTCATCCCCACATTCTTACACTCTTTAGCTTGATTTCTGCATAGAGTATGACTGAGTGATAAGTCCTCACTGGGCTAGAAGTGGGAGCAGGAAGCCCTTTCTACCCCCTTCCCAAACGCTGTGCTAGACCCAGCTCCTCGAGCACTACGCTGGCAGGAGCCTACTCTCCAAGACACCTTTTCTGTTGGTGCTTTGCTTTCAGGAACCAGAGTAGGCCTGGCCTTTCACTCCGTGATCACCTGTGACATCAGAGAGGGACCTGAAGGAACAGCGAGCTGCCTCAGAGGATAACGGTGCTTACAGGGTAAGCCTGAAAACAGAGTTCAGTCTCCAGAACCTACGTAAGCGTGGAAGGAGAGGACCAGCCCCACAGTGTGTCCTCTGACACCCACACATGCACTGCGACACGTCCACACCTGAACTCTGCATCTTTCACATATGAATAAATGAATGAATGAATGAATGAATGAATGAACGAACGAATGATCATAGTGGTCTAGGACTGGACCCCAACACTTTGAGAGGCTGAGTCAGGAAGGTGATGCGTTCAAGGCTAGCCTAGACCACATGATGTGACTCAGTCTCAGACAGGAAAAGAATCTAAGAGACTAGATTTTCTTAGGCGTTTGAGGAAAAAAAAAACCAGCAGATTTCTGTTCGTCCTCATTGCTATCTCACGTATCCAACAGATATTTATGGCTGCCTGTGGTGGGCAAAGCTCTTGAGCCGATCTTCCTTTTTAATACGGCAGTTTAGGGCACTGAAGGCACTGAAGGCAACTTGAGATCCGCTACAAGGAAAAAAGCTATGCCGTGGAGCAGAGAGGAAGTCCATCCTCTCCGCTCCTTCCTGCAAGGGTCTGACACAGTCTCAGGCTAACGCGTTGCTTCAGCTCAGGCGACGTAGGATAGTCACAGGAAGGGCAGGGCACGACTCAAAATTTACCTGGAATTCCCAGACGATGTCCTTCGTCTGCCTTCCTTCCACATGGCACTAAGCCACCAAGAAGAATGCTGAGTCCTCTCTGATTTATGAGTGGCTATCCCGTTTTTAGTAACAGATTTCTTGGAACAAATCAGATTGCTGGTAACTCAACACCACCTTCCATGTCCTGGCCCAGCACACCTTCCAGGAGAGCTCCTGGGCCGCCGCCGCCACACCCGGAAGTCAGGGTGAAAGGGAGCAGGAATGAACACATCATTCAGCCTGTACCTGGGAATGATCCCGTTTTCATCTTTTAACCCATAATACCTGCAAACCAAAGCAGGCATAGAACCATCAATATCATAAGAAGAAAAGTCGCCTATACGTGTCTGTTTACTAAAAAGCAAAGCATAGGTAGCTTAGCAAGCTATTTTCTCTGCCTCGTTCTGAGAGCATCATGTCCTAAGACTTCAGTGTCTCTGGCTTACAAACCAACACTGCGCTCTCCCAGTGACGCGGGGACATGTGTGTGCGGTACCTCCGAAACTCAAATCGCCCTGGGGGTTTGTATTGTATCTGGCACTCTTATCCCTAACAGCCATTGCTGGTGACTCACCAAACATTTTATGGCTACGACTTCTTCTGATCAAAGGGATTTCAAGAAATAACTACCGAGTAATGAGAGAAACTCCAGGATCGGGCAGCCTATCAAAGAAGTGTGAGAAGACCTCCCAGCATCGTGGCAGTCATGATACAGACCGAGGCCCTGCATGTTTCTGTGGAAGGTGGCCTACGCAGTCATCAGAGAGGAGAGGCCACCAGCAACAAACTAAAAAAAAAAATCACCAAGGAACAGCCCATCTTCCAGACCCAGGGGACGCTGTGTGCTGGGCCTCCCCATGAGGTCAGCCTGTACCAACCTTGAGGAACACGGGCCAGTGCTTTTCCTCCTTAGCTTCCAAGAAAGTGGAGACTGAGGCCTTAGTTTGGCATTTTGGAAACCTTAATATCATGCCAGAGGCCCAAGCTATTTTCCATCTTCTTCCCTTTGTATTGCAGCCAGGACTTTCACCTAGTTTCTCATAAAGCAAGCTAATATTTTTGGTGGGAGACGGTACTGGGTGCCTTGGTAAGCTCAAAACAACACTTAAATATGTGTGTGGACCACTTAGTCATGAGATCTGGGATGTATACATACATACATATACATGCCAAGTATTATCCCCCCCTCCTGCACTTGGGGCCTCAAAATTTGATCCAAGTCTGGGAGTTAAAAAGTCCCATTTTGTGTAATCAGGTTCTAGTTGAACATGATTGCTGAATTATTTTAAATTGAAGACACATGTCTGGGGGTTGAGCCCTGTGTATTATTTCAGGATGGTGTCCATTAGGTCTTATCCATCCAGGCTATCTCCAACTTTTGCCACATTCAATGCATTCTTCATACATCAGCATTTGCAAAATAGTGAATCATATATAAGGGAAAATTGGAGGAATATGGTCCTTATTAAAGGGTGATTTTTTTTTTGAAATTATCTTTAATGCATTATTCAGACCCAATTCTAGTCTCCCCTGCTAAGGGTCCCAGTGCTTGTTGGAAAACTTCTAGAGGGAAAAGAATATTTTTCAGACAGTAACATTGCACGAATAAACATAGCCATTTAGCCATTGTGCAAGGCTACATCTTTAAAGACTTTACAACTGAATCAACATTTGCTGGTCCCAAACACTTCAAATATCTTTAATTGTGGATCTAAATTGCTGCCACAGCTTCCCGCCCTGGCCCCCGCCAAATATGTTGGTTCCTGAATCAAGGCTCTGCCACGCTTCACGTTGTGAGGGCAGCCAGTCTGCTGTGTAAATTGTTGCATCAGCAAGGCAGCTACTCTGACTTGCAGGTCACTTGCTTCTCATGGTGGGACAGTTAGGGTAAGGGGAACTGAAAGACCGAGTTAGATGGGTGTTCACTCCAAAGATGTCCTCCATGCTGGGAGATGGGGCATCTGCCCTGTGGATGTTCATATATATATATTATATCATTAGGGGACATAAATCTTGTACCAGAGACTTCACTGAACATATCCAGTTCAATAATTTGAAGTGAACTTAAAGAACTGGGAAGTTGTAATAGAAGTCTATGTTTAGGTCATCTGCATCACCCCCAAAAGGAAGCCCCCACTCACTCACAATCGCCCCCTGATTCCCTTGAAAATCACCAATGTACTTTCTGTCTCTAGTTTTGCCTTGTAGGAGGAGCATTTCGTAGAAATGCAATCACCCAGACCTTGGCCTGTTTTGTCTGACTTTTTCCACTTAGTATAACTTTTTCTAGGTTGGTCCACATTTCGTACGTGTCACCACTTTGTCTTCACTACTGGGCTCCCGTTCACTTGGTAGATGTAAGACACTTACTTCTCCCAGGCATCGGTTGATGGGCATTTATTTGTGCCACTTTTACTTTGCAGCTACTGTGAAGGTGCTGTGTGAACATTTCTGTAAAACAGAAATAAGACACACTTGAGGTACGATGTCTATTGTCATCCATAGTGAGCCTTAAGCTGGGTTCAGTTTGCTTAAGTTCATTCCATAGGCTCTTCTTAAGGCTGCCTATTGGGGGTCAGAACATTCCAGAACACAGTCGGTCCATGAGGATTTCAAGAACCAACTTTCATCAGGGTGAGAACTTTAGTGATTCCAGGACATGAGTGGTTAAGAGTAAAGAAAGGAATCCTTCAGAGAGAGAGAGAGAGAGAGAGAGAGAGAGAGAGGGAGAGAAGCTTTGCGATCCAGTCCGGTGCCCATTAGTGCCTGCACTTACCTCACCCCACTGTGTGCACAACTCCCTGGCAGCCTGGGAGCGTGCTGCCTTCTGCCTGGAAGTCCTGCTGCCTTGAATAACGGTGGCTGCTCAGGGAGAAGTCAAGTTGGAAGTGGCAGGAGAGGGGAAGAGGTCATGACCCACGGAACAGGGTTGTCAGGCTTTGTTTATTTCCGTTTTCCACAGCTTCGGCGCCTGATAGGAGACTTGGCGGACCAGTCATCAAGAAATGAGCTCTCCTACCTGTTGCGATGCAGTGGGATCACAAAAGGCCCTCACACACTACTACCCCAGTCATCCATGTCGGGCCAGGGGGAAAAAAAATCTCACGCCATGAGAAACCCTACCACGGGGACCGTGGCAGGAAGGCGGCACATGGAAAGAAACAGGACATAAATATGCTCTAAAGCCCGGTACCTCAATCACTTCACTGGGACCCCAACTGTGACCTTGCTTGGGTCACTAATCTCTCTGCGTCTTGATTTCCTAAAGTCAAGTGTGTCATGATTCTTACTTGAGCTTTTTTTCCCCCACATCCACTATTCTGTATCTCTGATGACTTTGGATGCTCTACTCTTTTGAAATGCACATTTAGATTATAAAGCAGCATCATTGTACTGCAAACCATCAGCTCACTGATACCAAGGGACACAGTCTGTAACAGCAACTGGTGAATAATTAGCATTTGGAACACAGTTTTTGGTTTGGTTTGTTTTTTTTTTCTCCTTTTTATGCCACCCTGTCTCCCAGTGGCAACGATTTTGCAGATGGGGAAAATTGTTGTTGGTTTTTCTACATATCCCCTTGCAGGTAGTTTAGCTCCTTAGTGTCAGAGTTGGGAATTGGACCCACATTTTAGGGCTTTCAGACCTTTATTGTATCAATTAATCCAAATTGCCCGAGAACAGAGAAAATAATCATTCGAGAGCGGTGTGACCCGGGCACCGTTAGAAAGCCTGCTGACTCATTGGCCAGATACAGAGTCTTACTTTTTCCTGGTTTTGCCTTCTGGCTTAGGTTCTTGTGGGGATCATGAGAACACATGGGAAAAAGAAGAGGGTGGGCAGTCACAGTGCGATAATGATGGGACGGGTGATCTTCCAGAATAAAGAGTGTTCCTGATGGGAAGGATGACAAGGCAGCCTTCCCCTCTTCCTCTGTTGCCTGTGTCCTCTTCCTTCTGTGGAGCCATGTGGCCGCTCCCTTCTGGCTCGCAGATGCAAAGCCAGCTCTCGAGAGCTTAATGCGCTTTCGTCACAATGGTCAAGTGCACCTCTTGTGGGTAGCCAGCAGTCTCTGTCTACCTCATGTGGCCGGAAGCAGCCCTAGAGTTCACGGGCATGCCTGCTCCTTCGAACTCCATGCAGAGCATTAGGAGCCCTGCTATTCTGCCTGGCTTACCAAAGCCAGCGGCCAGCCTGCGAGTTGAAAGAAACCTGGATGGTATGAAGCTGAAATTGCAGAATCACCGCCTTCTCTCAAATGCTGGCCTATTGTTTTGAGGAATCTTCCACAAAGTGCCATGGCACTTGTGCTGGCCTTGCTGAAGGCCCACATGTGAAAGAGAGATGCCTCAGCGCCAGTACTGATGGAGAGGGGACCTCTCTGTTGTTTTGTCATCCCTCTCTCACAATCAGGGCAACACGTATTTGAAGACACTGAACAAACAGTAAGGCACTTTTCCATGGACACACCCATCTGTTTTGTTTTGTTTTGTTTTGTTTTGAGAGAAAATGGCATATTGGAGAGGACCTATTGGACAGGCAACCTGGTATTTGAAGAAAGGAAAGTAGCTACAAAAGTTCTTTTCTCTAATTTTCTTCCTTTGAGTTTAGCTAAAAGGCTGTTCCTTAGAAAAAGCCAAATGACATCATGAGAAGATCCTGACATCTTCCTTTGATTTTTTTTCCTCTTAGATGTTAGACAATCTTTGGTTGATTTTTCTCATTTGTAAATAAAAGAAGTGGTCAGTAATTGTTACAAACCAAGAGTTGGCTGTCTTGGCTGAATTCTGCCAAATAACCTAAGTGGATATGGGGTAAAGTGAGGTAGGAAGTACCTCCTCTTGAGGCCACTAGGGGTTGGTACTGATTCCAGGTACAAGGTATATGATGCTGAGCCAGTTCCCTGCTAGCCAGCTTTAATAACAGCCAGCATCAGTGTGTGGTGCCATCAAGATGCTCCGGCTGGCAGCAGCTCCTTGCCTGCTGTTGTTCATTCATTCATGGCAAAGACTTATATTTCCTCTTTCCCTGAATATTTCAAAAAATGGTACAAATAACGTGTAAGCCCACAAACATCAACGTGTTTTGGATTCCTCAAAGATTAATTTTTTTTTTTGAGAAAAGCACATTGCATTTCTCTGACTTCCTATTGAGAAAGGCAAACACAGTGGGTAAAACACGTCTATCTTATTCTAAGCCACTGTCGCCCAGGCACAGAAAGGCAAAGGCTTTGGAAGCTGGTGGTTTGGGTTTTTAATGCCTGCTCTGCAGCTTTATGTCTCGATGAAAAAGAACTCAGCTTCAGTCTCCTTATCCTTGGGAGTTGGCTCACTAACTTCAGTAAGGGCCATCTTACAGAATCGTGAGAATTAACTGTTACATTGTTTTTTAATAGGAAAGTCTTAATTGAAAGCTAGTTGTTGTTACCTGTCGGGAGCAGGGCAAGAAGTCAGCAAAACATCTGGAAAAGCGCTGCCATTTGTCGTCAGGGCCGTCACCCGAGGGGTGATGCAGAGACAAACGCAGGACACAAGGAGACTAGGTGTATCATGGTTTGGACACCTTCCTTGGCTGTAGCTCTCTTTGCAATTGTGTCTCCAAAATGTCCTCTTCACTTCTCGAGCAGATTTCCATGTGCTTCCCGATCAGGGAGACCATGCTGTCAAAGGAGACCCAAACTGTGTTAGAGGCGAACTTCCTGCCACCTTCACTCCTTCCAGTGCCTTCCTTAGAGGTCAGGCTTTTGTGCCTGGTGTGTCCCTGGGTCCTCGGTTGCATAGCTCTGCTTGCCTGTATGCAAGCCTTTGATTTAGGAACCGGGGGTCACTTTGCGAAACGGGAAAATGGAGATGTGTAGATGCCAGCAAATGCAGGCTTTGATAATGTCCTCTCATCGTGGTTGACTGGAAGAGACACACCACTTTCTTAATCCCATAATAGTTAAAAATACTGGGGTCTGACCTTGTAAGTTATCAACAGCACGGCATTCCCTTAAAAACTGATTCTTAATACAGATGTGTTGTAAGAAAAGACACTGGCCACATTCTTAGCTAGATCCCAGCACGGCAGTTCTGCCCGTGGGGTTGGGATGTTTATCCCTTTGAATGATGAAAGTGGCACCGTTTTCCTTAGCCAATTCAAAGGGAAGGGAGAGGAAAGGCTGGAGGCCAAAATGCAAGCCAGCCTGGCCCTAAAAAGAAAGGGAGCCTTATATTTTGAGAAAATGATTCTGAGCCGGCTTGTGGGTTAAAGACTGAGCCTTCCTGGCCTTGACGGCACTGCCGCATGGCTGCCGGAAAGTGGCAGTCTTTGGATCACTGTCCACAGAAGGCCATGGACTACTATTCAAAGACTAAAGAAGATGTTTCTTTTTTAAAAAAAAAATTCTTTAATTTCTCTAGAAATTATAGGGACAAACTCGTTTTGAGGGGCTGGCCAAAGGGACTTTTGAAGCTTTGATATACACCCCACAACTAAGACAAAAAGCTGGCACGAAGCATAGGCAAACAAGTCCGGATACTTAGAGATAGCCGCAGCAGTCTGCGCCTCCGGAATTTACCCTTCCGTATGAATAATGGGCAGGCTGACATGGGAGGCTCGCCTGGCGTATGAAGCTGTATGTCATAACAGCATGTGATAATATTCACATAGCCGATAGCACTGATGAAAGGGAGCCATGAGTGATGAATGTCCCTTCCGGAACCGCAAAGGACAAAGACGTCACCCTCCAATTAGGACTTTCAATACCTTCATGTTAATAAAAAAAAAAAAAGTAAATCTGTTTTCTAGAAAAGATTTCATAATTCTTGACTCCCAAGAAACAATCTGTAGTTTTACCTCTATCCATTTAATTTAGCAACAAACACATTCTAAGAGAAAGAAATATGTGAAATCTCCCTGCAAGAAAAACCCCCAATTAAAAAAAAACCCGCAAAGAAATAGTTATTTGTTTGGTGGAAATGCCTGAAATTAGATCTCTTTGGTAGGAAGCAGGTTTTCCACGCAGACAAAGTGCTGTTTCTTCATTTTAGAGCACGCTAGTTCATTATTTCTACTAACGACGGGCGCTGCACTGTGCCAGTCATTTCGTTCCCATCTTGAGAACTACGAAACACCTAACCCTTTCTAGAAGAAACACCAAAAGCTCATAAAGCTCTTTCACGTTTTACCATAGATTTTCACTAAATTAACTTCACAGAACGCGTGCTTTCTCAATCTGAAGCAAACAGGAGAATAGACTCTTGTTCTTCTTGGTTATCAAGTTTTCAAAGTATTTACTATAAAATATCTAAGGCACCCCCCCAGCCAAGCTAGATGTCCCATGGGTTCTGATTGTCTTAAAGCAATTTTAATGTTTAAATTGGCTATAAAAGCTTTTGACTTTTGTACTAAAATACCCTTTAGTTTTTCGTGTGTTATCAGGTGAATAGTGCTATTAAAATATTAAAATCCAAGTGTTCAGCCCTGCCACACATTCCCTATATTATTCTCCTAAAGAAAAAAGAAGTACATTTGCAGTTAGTGAGGATGTGTCTGGCTGTGGGCTCTTCTGCCTTCACACAGGGACAGCTTCACTTTCAGAATCACAAGCATATAAAAATCATATTTCACTGTTTGTCAAAGGCCAGCAAGCTCGTGTTATATAAAACGTAAATCTGGAGGCGGTGCACACAACATTTGATGATATTTCTGAAGGAAAAAAAAAGTTAAGAAAAAAGTGAAGAAAGGAAACAAAATATATCACCTAAAGTATCGTGTTTCTAACCTTGTTTTTTAACTATATGAAATTATTGACTTTATATTTTTAATTTGATCTTTTTTTTTCCCCACTCAGTTTGCAAGAACAAATGAAAATGTAAATAGATACTGAGAGTCCTGCCCTCCTTTGTCAGATCTTGCTTTGAAAAAGTCAATTCTTTTTTTAGGGTGTGGGTGGAGATCCAAACAAGGCTGTCAAAAAATTATAACAACCCATTTTTTTTCTAAGTCTGTGTTATCATTAAGTTGTGGGTTTCATAATCTGTGTTATCATTAAATTGTGGGTTTCATGTACGGGACACTTAATGGATCCCTATGGTGAGCAGCTTCCATGGAGCAGGCTGCGTTTTTCTTTCATTATTGGGGATTCAGAGCATCTTTCTCTTAGAATCAAATGCTTTTCAGGATAGAAGGATTCGCTGACTGACTCAGAAAATTCACAAGCGCGCCGTGGCTGAGCTTGTTTTGAAACAGGAATGTCTGATGGCTGTAGTGATGGTGGTTTGGGGGACAGAGTTGCACTGTCTGGTTCTGGCTGTTTGGGAGCTTTTTGTACAAACCAGGTGGCCTTGAACTTGTGGTGAGTCACCTGTCTCTGCGTCTCTGAGTGTCAGTATTATAGGCACGAGCCACGAAGCCAAGCAGATGAGCAGTGTTTAAACAGTAGCCACTGATCAGGTAAAACACTTTCTATAGAAAAACGCACTCTCTAAGCCATCTCAGGGTCCCGAAGCTGCACAGACCTTGGAGTCAGAGGAGGAGGGAAGGAAGGGGCAGTTAACTGAGACCATAAGGAACCTCTAAATGGTCTAGTATTGCAAAATGAAGAAAGGAGGGGAAGGAGAGGAGGCAAGGGCAGGAGGAGAGAGGGAGGAGGGAGGGAGGAGGGAGGGAGGAGGGAGGGAGGGAGGAGGGAGGAAAGGAGGAAGGCCAAACAAACTGGTTGGTATCCAGGGTTTTTACTTAATTCTAATAAAGGACAAGTAAGATATTATTATGGAGTCAAACCACACACCTGTGCAATAAGGAAGGTAGAAATGCATTTATTAAAGGGGGTAAAATGTTTTATTTATAAGGTAATACTTGATTCCTTCCAAATACATATTCGCATCCCTGTAGATGAGAATTATTTTCATCATTATCAATCTCCTATAACTCGCATAATTATAAAATAGCTCTTCATTTAACAATAAAAGATAAAAATAACTAGAAGAATGCCCTGGGCAGGCCACTCAGGGATTTTTTTTTTCCTCTCATCAATTTCAAGTGTTTTGTAACTTTCCCTGCCAGGCTGTGCAAAAGCAGGATCATCCCAGGCCAGACAAGCCCAGCGCCATGACAAGGGAAGGAGATGTCCAATCCGGGTAGCCATGGTCCTGTGGGCTCTACGAATGCCGTGCCTGTGTTTCGCAGCAGAAAAGCAATGCATGCCACAAATGCAGTCACGTGTGACTTAAAATTTTCTAGTATCCACACTTTTAAAAATCAAAAGAAGCAGTTATTAAATTTAATAAATACATGTATGCAAAGTATTTCAACATGTAACAAATATGAAAGAACTATCAATGAGAGACTTACCTTTTTCTAAATTATAGGTACTCAAAAGTCAATGTTTCCATTCAGACTAACCACATTCCAAATGTTTACCTGACCACATATAGCCAGGAACTCAAAGACTGGCTGAACAACATTTAGCAATGTTTTGAGTATTATTTAAAATGTTTTGCATCCGTCTCAGCCCTCCCGTATTCATACAGTTATTTTCCAGGTAGCCAGGTTCTTAGATTTCCTCATTTAAGAATGGGGAATGCTCGATGCCCAAAGAAACTATAATCCAAAACAACTGTCCTCTGTGGCCCCAGCAACATTCTCATTAGCAGTTTGTGGTGTTTTCTCCTGAGATCTTGCCTACCCTCTTGTTGTTACAGAAAGAGATGTGCACACAGGGACAGGGCACAAGCCATGACAATAAACATATTATCACTGTATCTGTAACCTGAGTATAATAGTACCTATCAAAAATATTAACTTTCTCATTTTCATGTCCCTCTTGGGGTAAAGAGGGAAGACAAATTTCTCATCAGCTCTCTTTCACTGTAGATTAGGAAGGGACCTGGTGTCTGGGACACTGACAACCAGCTAGTGAATGCAACTTTAAACCCTATCTGTGAGATGGGGGAGGCATGGCCACCATCCTGCTCAGCATGAGCTGAGGCAGGCTCAGGAGCAAGGTCTAGAAAAGTGAGCCCTGCTCACCCACGCGAGCCAGGCTCTGGGACCCTTGAGAACCCTCTCTTTAAACTAGCTCTTTCATAACATCTGTATTTGTATATTTTTTTTCCTTTATGTCATCCTTTGTCTTCTCAGTGAGCTTTCTGAGGTAATTCAAGACCAAGGTAAAACGGTTCACTGGGAATTTTAATGCAAACCTATTCACAAAATTACAAGTTACAGCGGACTTCTTGCGTGCCTGTTAGAGTTCTGCGGCTTTATATGATTTGAGCTGGGAGCATAGTGTACGTGAGTGAGAGAGAGAGAATGGGGCGGGGCGCAGACAGACAGGCAGACGGACAGACAGAAGCAGGCCATCAGATAAGAAAATATCCTCCTTCCCTCATTTTCTCAGGACCCTGGCCAAAAAAAAAAAAAAAAAAAGTGTTCTAGGAGCCAGGGCTCAGCACCGTAGGTTTTGATGACCCTCTCTACCCTTCACACCTCTCTTGGACTTTGAAAAGAGCAAGGAAAGTCACGCAACCCGCCCCCACCCACCCATTATGACACCATTTGCAATCATCGCCTCCCTCGTGTGAGTGAGTGGCACTTTTCACCACACAAGAGACACAGGCATCCCATTCAAGTGGCAGAGTTCATCTGTGTTCAGCATTAGCTGCTCAAAACTACCTCCTTGAAGGACTGGGCCCTCTAATGTTTGTGTAAGGAGGGGAACAAGGAAGAAAAGAGCCCCATGTGCTGAAGTCAAGAAGGGGGGGGCGCCTCCTTTCCAACTGTAAACAGAAATGATTAGAAAACCAGAACCCACAAACGGCTCCTTGCCCTTCGCTTTGGCAAGAGGGCTTAGGTTCCTGCGAGGCCCTGTCTATGTGTGCTGACTTCTCCTGGTTTTTACTACATTCCAGGCAGGGAGATAGAGACCAAACCAAATAAAGTGCCCCCGAAGGACCTTCTCCCCTCTCGTCCACCCCCACCCCCGCCTCCCCAAAGGCTCCTATGTTTAATTCTCCTCAGCTTTTCAAACAGTCGAATGGGGGAGGTTTGACAGTCTGCGGTGGCAGAGGATGCCGATGCTCTTCGCGGACACCCACTTTAGATAATCCCAGCTGGCAGCAGCCGGACAGCAGGGCCACAGCTGGGCTAAGGGTTTTTCTTGGCACATTCTGTCACCACAGAGCTCTGTTTTCCTCTCCCCAAAAGAGTAGAGCCCAGGTTTGAAGCTGCTTGCTCATGGAATGCCCCCAGGGCATCAGGGTCGAAGGCTCCGAGTATGTTTTCTTCCAAGCATGATGCCTTTTATGGGCTCCTGTTTTGAAACCAATGTCCCGGAATCCTGTGGGCTTCCTCACTCACCTCACGTTCAACTCCTGAGCAGGAAGGATGTTGTTAGACCGTCATTTTCAGGTGAGGAACCCCCCAGGCCCATGGGATATCTTGAGCCATCCTCCCACGGGTGCCTGGAGAAATAGTGACAAGGAAGTATTCCACTCTATCTGTGGCTCTCCTTGGCATGTGAACTCGTGACTAACCCATAACCTCTCCCGTCCACACACTATATACAGAAGAATGTCATTTCGGGGGGCACCCGATGAACACTGATGGCCCAGATTCTAAGAGCTTCATTCGACAGAGATGTCTTGATCTCTACCACATGGCACACCCTCTTATACCTCACCACCTGATCCCTCCTCACAGCCAACATCCAGAGATTGCAGCAACCTCCGACACCCTTCACCAGGGAACATGGCACGACAGAAGGGCCACGGGGCATCTCCACTTGCGCCGAGGCTGCCTTTGCACAGCTGTCTCCATACACACAGGGCTTACTTTCAAAGGACAAGAGGCAATTGTCCATTCAACATACTAGACCCAAATAACCTCGCAGGCTTCCTAAGGACAGGCTTGAAGTTCGGGAAGGGAGTGCCAAGGGAGCTGCAGGTGTGAAGGAGACGAGCCCACGCCAGTGTGGCGGAGCGTCGGCCACGCGGATTTCAAAGTTATGTCAACCTCCTAAGGTTACAGTCATTAAATCAAGAATTTAAATCTTTAGCCAAAATACCCTGTTTCCTAATGCAGAGTTCGTTCTTGGCAAAACTCTGCTCGTGAATGCCTCCTGCTCTTTTTTCTTCCTCTTTCCAGACTTGAGCGCTCTACCGAAGGCCAATTTATATTAAAGGAGGAAGAAAGCAATAGAAATAAAAAAAGAACAAACGTGTTGGGGACCCCTCTCTCATCCCATGATTTCTTATCAACTTTGAAGGCAATAAAATGTAAGCACACTTCAGCCGTGAACTTGGTGCATAAACTGGGGGGGGGGGGGGGGGCGGGATTTAGAGCTTATGTTTTCAATTAATTTATATTCAACTCATCAAAATATTTTGCAGTTTTAAGAAGCGGGGACCTATTTGATGTCTGGAGAATTGTTTCCAGCTTTCAACGTGAAGCTCGTAGATTTCTTCTCATTTCCAAATAAGAAGCTGCAGGATTCTTTAAGAAAACAGGAACTCTAGCGCAGAGAGGTTCGGGGATGGCGTCAAGCTCGGAGCCATGAATTTGGCGAGGGTTCAAAAGTTGGCAAAGTGAACCTTCTCCTCCCTGCTCACAAATAATAAATATCACCAGGAACGGGGGAGAGAGAAAGCCACTGGAAAGCCATAACTTATCCTGTCTCCAGTCTTACAGTTCTCTCTCATAAACCTGGCGTTCTTTGGAGAACGTAGGCTGTGCTGCCTGCAGGGAGCTGAGCTTGCCTTGGGTCGTAAATTACCTTGCTTGGTCTAAGCTTTTGTCCAGGTCCAACCACAGGACAGCTCTGCAAGACCCATCACCCAGCTTGGGGCTCCTTAAATTATTCTTCATCTGGCTCTGACACCTGAAAAGCTAGAGGGAAAAGGATCACCCCAAATCTGACCTTCCTGTACCAGTAGACACACATACACATACACACCGGGGTGGGGGGGGGGAGAGATACAACCACATCCCACTTATAAACACAAGTGGGGTGGGGCAGAACTTTCTTTGTGTGACGCCAAAGGTACACTATAATATACATAACTGCAGATCCGGTTGGGTTTTTAAAAATAGCAATGTGACCCTAAGTCAACCTGAGGTAGACTTTAATTCTCATTTCCTAATCAACACTTTGCAATCATTCACTTTCCAACTATACTCAGATGTGTAAACACACAGACTGACACAAGCACACAAATGTCTCAGCACCCAGAATTATCTGAGAGGATGGCTGCGGTTCCTTGAAATGTGATCAAGAGCGAGAGAGTAGGTATCTAGCCAAAAGAAATAACTCTTATCCGAAAAAGAAAAAGTTCCACAATAAATCAGAAAGCCTTTTTCCCCCCACATGTCACCCAACATGTTTAATTTGTCTGCTTTGACAGAACCATGGCAAGCCCAGCCGACCACTGGCACAAGCAGAATGAGTCTTTGTGACGAAGGATAGGCCAGATCGCATAGACGGGGCATAGTGTGTGTGTGTGGGGGGGTGGACTGGCGTAGCAGGCATCTGAGAAGCACCATGGCCTAGCTCTGTACGGTGGACCATGCAACCAGGATTTAGACCCCATGCATTTATAACACATCAAGCCAATGGGAAGATGCAGTGCCTGTCATATTATCCAAGACGTTTAACTTCCTCCTTTGCGTCACCCTGGACTTCAGCTTTGCCATAAACTCTAAGGAGTGCTGGAGGCTTGCTCATTTTCACTTCAGAACTGTACTTATGGAGCACAAGATTTACACCAAAGACAAGGAAGTACTCTTTAGATTGTCTGCACCTTCTGAGCCAAGGAAAGCCCGTGGATTTATTAGTGTCAGTTGGCTAACGCATCTGGTCACACGATTTGCTTTTTACCAGGAGAAGGAATATACCTGAGCCTGCTAACAAAAAGGTGTTTAAATGTCCACACTTTGTTTAGGAAAAAGAAAAAAAGAAAAAAGAAAAGATCGCAGTTGCCATCTGACGGCGGTGCTGCCAACCCAGCCTGTGCTAACAGGCACAGCTAATTACCTAGCCTTTCATAAGTCCTATATTCATTGCGCTCTCTTGACTTATACAAGTTAGTCTAAGTCAGCAAAGGACTAACCAATCCCTGTGAGTAAATTAAAACACGGCAGACATCATGTGACTTCCCCCACAGGCACTCGATGGCAGCCTCAAGGCAGACAGTCTGACTCCAGGGTGTCCTTTCCACCACAGCTTCATGAGTTAGAGTTAGGAGTTAGACTCCTAACTACTAAGTGCAGATATTCACTTGCTCCTTGTCTTGGCGCCTGTTCACTTGTTGTTCGCTATTTTAATATAATGGAAGTCGGCTACACCTATATAAAAGAATTGGAGTGCTCAGTCCTGTGACTTTTTGTGCAGTGGCACATGGATGCTCAGGCTAAGAAATGCCATTCCTAACACAGAGGCCCCACTTCACGCTCCCATTTATTTATTTATTTATTTATTTATTTATTTATTTATTTATTTATTATGTATACAGCATTCTGCCGGCAGGGCCAGAAGAGGGCACCAGATCTCCTTATGGATGGTTGTGAGCCACCATATGGTTGCTGGGAATTGAACTCATGACGTTTGGAAGAGTAGTCAATGCTCTTAACCTCTGAGCCATCTCTCCAGCCCTTCATGCTCCCTTTAAGTCACACCTCCACCCCAGCCCCAAACATTATAATCCTTCCTTTTTAGAGGTGGAAGGATAAAGCAAGGAACATGTTTGATGACAAACAACTTCTTTATAATCCTGTGACTCCTAATATACGTCATGCTTCCTTGGACCAGCCGCTCCACTCCCTGCCCCGCCCCCTATAAAATAAGAACATTCACAGATTCTGCCCTGTGAGGTCACAGTGAAGCTCTAAGGAGCTCGGGTGAGGGCAGATGGAAAGCCCAGGCTAAAATTCCAGTTCTTTCTGCTCTCTCGGAGACTGCCAGCAACGATCGAGAAGACATGGGCACAAAGGGACCCAAAGCAAAGTGGATGACAAGGAGAGGGAGAAAGTGACCTGCAGCCCAAGGTCTTAAGCATGGTCCGTAGAAAGCCAAAGTCATCCTGAGGCTCAGGAGAGCAGAGTTGACAGCCAAAGCAGAGCAGGTTAGAGATCCAGTCGCACAGACACCAGTGTGCAGGGGAGCTGTTATGTGAAGCATATTGTACTTTCTCCTTATTCCTTCTCACAAGTCTGTATTCACGTATGCATGCATGCATGAGCACGCACGCGCGTGCGCACACACACACACACACACACACACACACACACACACACACACACACACACGCATGCACTCATAGATTCCAGGTTTCTAGAATTGGAAAGTGTCTTTTAAATTTTCCTAGGACAGCAAGGAAAAGTATACTTCTTCCCATACCATGGACAATTGAATTCCTCTTGGCCGTTATACTCCATTAACTATTTTGACCACAAATGCAAAAACACTGCCACATGGGTAGAGGAGACCCCGGCATCCCACAGCCTCCTTCACAGGTGTTTGCCTGCTTCACTAGAATGTTCCGATGCTCTCAGTGTAAATTGGAGTAAACAGCTGGTTTAGAGCACACATCCAGAGGAGTAAGAAACCTCAGGGAAATATGACACAAGATCTAGAACACGCTGTGTGTGTTTCTTTTCTTCCTCTGTGAGAGACACATTTACAGCAACAGCTTTTTTATGTCTGCGTATAAATGTCAAAATAATTAATGTTATTGAAGCTTTAAAAAAGAAAATAAAAATGTTTCAAGTAATATTAAAAATGATAAGCATGTGATGCTATTTTGAATAACAAGTTGATGACGGCGAGGGACTGACAAGGTTGGATTCCCAATTGGTGCCAACTAGGGTGAGGCCGGACACGTGGAGGTGTTGTATTATAACCGTATACAGAGAAACTCCATACAGATCAGGAAAGAGGTCACCAGCCCCACTGATGTCCTTACGTGGCCTCTCTTGCCTTTGTCGTTTTTCTCTTCACATTTATTATGAGGTAAACACACCAGAGATAAGGATGAAACCAACCACACTGTGAGTCTGAAGTTCTAATAGATCTTTTTTAATGCAGGACAGCTAATACAACTTACAGAGCTTTTCAACAGTTTGGCTGTATCCCTGACCAGGAACAACATGCTTCCTTCCTGGGTGGCTGGCTGTGGGCTGGAACAGTACGCGATGTTCCAGATAAGAAGGAAACGGAAGCTCCCAGCATTGTGGGCGTGGCTTAACCAACATAGGAACATAGGAAAGGGATAGCCAGTGGGAAGCTGCCTTGCTTGAGGCATGTGTCCGAGTCAGGGTGGGAATTTTGAAGTGGGCCAGGCTCTCCCTCCAGCAGGCTTTGTCCCAGCAACTCAGCACGGCACAGATGGCAACATGAGATGAGTGACTGTGTTGTCTTTTAGGGATATTGTAAGTATCAGTAAGCTCGTGATAAGGTTCTTGATGCCCTTGAGTTTGCTGTGGGTGATGAAGTATGCTCTTTCCCAGGGCTGGAGGCCGTGTCTATTTCCAAAGCCAGCACTCTCTGTTCACCCTTCTGGTCCCTCCATCCTGCCCCATGCAAGATGTTAGTGATCACCTCAGACACAACAGTAGCCTTCAGTCTGTGCATTACATGGCCTGCCTCTGGCCCAGGAAACCGCTGGCCCCACAGCCTTCTGCAGTTTCTTTAGTAACAATATTAGATTTGGCCATAGAGGATATTTCTTCAGGTTGTGCCCATTAAAAAGAAAACAAACCTAAAATGTAAAAGACATACCATGTTACAATTAGCTCTGCGGGCCTCAGCAAGCTCCTTATCTCTCTGGTTCGCCATATTCTTATCAGTAGATGGGCCTCACGGGACAACCTTAAAATCAGTGACATGTAACACAACAAATTCTTAGTTCTGGAGATACCTCCTGTTTTGCTCCCCTTTTTAGACTCTTGTTCAGGACAGTCTGACAGGAGCTGGTGATGTCCCCAACTTTATCCCCCGGAAATGTGTGAGCTGTGAAACATATTACAGGCAGGGGCATAGGGTAACCCCAGTACTTAGTAAGCTGAGACAGGAGGCTAATGAGTTCAGAGCTAACCTTGGATATATAAGGAAATCCTCTTTCAAAAAAAAAATTCAATAAAAAAAACCAGAAGGAAAATAGGAAGAAGGGAGGAAAGGAAGGAGGGATGAAGGAAATAAAAGGAGAAGAAAGAAAACAAACTTATATAATCTCAGGAATTCCCCACACATTCTTTTTTGTTTGTTTGTTTGTTTTGTTTTGTTTTTGTTTTTTTGGGTTTTTTTTTTTTTGGTTTTTGTTTTGGTTTTTGGTTTTTGGTTTTTGGTTTTTGGAGACAAGGTTTCTCTGTGTAGCCTTGGCTGTTCTGGACTCGCCATGTAGACAAGGCTGGCCTCGAATTCACAGCAATCCTCTTGCCTCTGCCTCCCGAGTGAGTGCTGGGATTAAAGGCGTGCACCACCACGCCCGGCTACATGCTTATATATGCATTTAAAACTGGACTTGTCCCATGTAAAAAAAAAATAAAGAGAAATGATTGTGTTAATAATTTTAAATTTAATATTTCATTACTCAAGGGATCAGTAAAAAGCACACTAACAAGTTACATTTTCTATGCATAATACGTAAAATGTACTCTCGTGCTTTTGGAATAAGATCCTACTCTTTGTACCACCTAAGAGCTGGCTGTGTCCCTGGACATCCCACCAGTCTCACAACAACTGTCCATCTGGAGTGAGTCCACCCAAGGGCCCTCTCTACTGGAGAGGGGAGGAATTTCCACTCTGCCCTAAGACAAGATCTGCTTGCCTAAGCTATAGCTAATCACAGTCAACATCCGGCTTTATTTTTCATCCATACAATGAATATTTATAAAGTTAACTGATTTCAGACTTAAATAATGGACAGCCAAGCATTTTCTCAAGCACTGTCCATCCTGCGCTGTGTCTGACACAGTACAAAGCACACAGCCATGGAGACCTGAGGACTTTCAGGCAACTGGGTTCCGGATTCTTCACCACACCCAGAAGCTAATGACTTCCAGAGGTAGGCACCACAAAGAATGCACTGGAACACTGGTCACTGTGTCAAGGGTCATGTCGGGAAGAGAAGGTCACCACTTTCAAGTATTTCAGAGGTGAAAAGGCCACTCTCTAAATACCATGTCCTCCACATTGGCTTTCCACAGTACACGCTTGTTGCAATGCAGGCAGCAATTGTCACCAAGGCAGACACAGTCCCCATGAAATCCTTCAGCCTCCACCAGCCGGGTATCACCATCTGTCTTGGTTGACTCCTTGAGAAAGTGGTGCAGATGCGTGTGTTTCGTCTCTGGGATGAATGACACCATTGGTTCACAGTACTGTGCTGGAACTGCCAGGGGCTCTGCGACCCATCCAGGATCTGTGTATTACAAATACCTTCATCACGATGCTCAAATGCTATTCTCTCCTCATTATGGTGTGGTTTTTCTGCAGACAACAAGTCCAGAGGATTTCATCATCTTTATGACCAACCAAAGCAGAATCCCTGTATCTAGAACATTCTATGCACAATATGATTAATATGTATAAGCATAGGCTGGATAAGCTAAAAGTTCATCAAGAATTGTTGAGTATATGAAGAGAACCTGAATGCTTGAGAACCTGTGGCCTAACCCGAAGCATCTGTTCCCCATTCCACGTCTTCCAAGACAGGCCTAGCTTGTCTGCTTCCAGATAATTCTCTTTTAACCCTCAAATGACTCCCGTGCTCCCCCAATGAGCACGGCATGCCCATACCACTGTATGGATCCCAGTAACAGAGGCTTGGTCATTTCAGCAAACAGGAAAGTAGAGTAATCTATGCCTGTCACTTTGCAAAGTGACTTTTTACAGAGCCTGAGCCACCAATTAGAGTTTGTGTAGCCAACATAATTTTAAGCATTTTTGTAAAGAAAGACCTAGTATATGTTTAAGAACATTTCTTTCCTATAGACAGAAAAGAAAAAGAAAGATATTGGTTGAGTTAATTGCATCAGGCAAAGCATATCCTTGGAAAGGGAAATGGATACTGACTCCTAAAGAATGTTTTACTCACACCCCCAACACACACCTTCAAGAACACATACGGCATTTAATGCATAGCCGTTACAGAATGGCACGTGGTTTTACCTTTTCATGAACTGTGAGTCATCCTCTTGCCCAGGAGTTCTTCTGAGCTTCATAAATATTGAACATACTCCCTAAATCCTTACAGGTGGCTTCTACATATATGAATACTATTTCTCTGCCTCACCCCTTATTTCCTATAGTCATTTGCCCTGTAATTGCTGACTATCATGGAAGAAATGGAGATTCTGCCTAGATAATTTCCCCTGAAAACACCAAACTTGGCTCTTTTAAATCCCACAACACTCACTCACTCACTCACTCACTCACTCACTCATCCATCCATCCATCTGAAAACAGTTGTGGACCATGAGTCAGGAATTATACTGAGCCTTTTAACAATTAAGTAAATTTATCCTATAAAAAAGATAATATTGTGAAATACGAAGAATGGAATTTTTACTAAATTTTATCCCGGTGGTCTTAAAAGTGAAATCATCTTTTAAAAAAAACAAACAAAATTAAATAACCTGTATCTTTTGTGCTTTATAATACAAACAATATAATTGTTTATTAGCACTTGTATATATTATAAACAACTAAAAATGCCCATCAACTGGGGCTGTTCCCAAGATGTTGACTGAGCCAGCTCTGCCAGATCTTTTGTTTACCATGAGGCTGACTAGATGCCCCTCCATGAAACAGAAGACCTGGCAGAACCTAATCAGCTGCCAAAACTCACCAGAAAATCCGAAGACTGATTTAGCAGACCCGGAAATAGTTTGGGAACTGAAAGACCAACGGCTGGAATGCTTTATTTTTAAAATGAGACAAGGCCCAGCGCAGTGAGAGATTGCCTAAGTTAGAACTCCCAGCGTGGTGAGGGGTTAGCGGTTCTCAAGAGTGTGATTCTGAGTCAGCCTTACAGTGAGCAGAGCCTTGTGAGAGCACTTGTTGTTTTCAACAGGCTTCCAAAGTAAATCACTGGATAGGGGAAGAACCATGGGACTTGGAAGGTGGGGACTTGGCCATGTTTCAACTCCTCCATGCACATTGTCTTGGCTTTAAGGGCATGTACTATGTATACACACACACACACACACACACACACACACACCAATGACGCCCACGGGCTTTCCAGATGTGCAGTGCTGTTTGACCCATTACAGATGCTATGAATTGCTGGCCTTGCTAATTCTGGGACCCCCTCCCTGAAGGTTTTGCTTTTTTATCTTTTCCTTTGATGTCAAGCAGTTTGTCTTCATTTCCTACTGCCTTTGGTGTGATTACCACTAACCTCTCTTTCCTCTTTCCTTCTCCCCCTCAATTTTCTGCTTTTAATTCAGCGTGGCCCGAGTGACTGAATAAGTGGGCTCATTAGGAGTGTGCGCTAATTAAGAGTCAATTAGACATAGCTGGAGTGCATCGCTTCGTGACTGGTGTTTCCGCTGTTTCCAGCCTGTCTTGCATCCTTCCTGCTCCTCAAGCTGAATTCCAGAAGGTTGAGGTTGAGGGACATCTGACCTCTGGTTAAGTGGGGCACAAGAATGTTTACTTTCTTGTCACATTTCACTGCTGTCTAGGCTCAGGGAATCTAGCCCGAGGGGGGTGGGGGTGGGGCGCAGAGGAGCCAGTCTGTGCTTAATGACTCAGGACACCTGGGTGTAATCCGCCCCTCCTGCTCTCCCCAAGTTCAAAGTGATTTACTGGAAGGCAGAAAGGACAGCGGGCAGGAAGCAGGAGAAATGGCCTCCTCCCCAGAAGGGGGAGGATTCGACCTCCCCTGAAGGAGGCACTGACTTTCAGTTCTAGAAGGGTCTGGAGCTGTACCCCTCAGATAGCTTCCGGGGAGTCTTAGCTTGGATACCCACAAAGGTACCGCTGGCTGTGGCAGGCGACAGGTGGCTGTGGGTGTGGAGAGGCATTCCGAACACAGAAGGCACACAGGGGTCCACCCCATGCAAAAGCACCGTTTTAACATCTACAGTAGCCCTTTATAAAACGACATCTCATAGCCCAAGCATTTCCACAACTGTTAGTTAGCATTGGGATAAATCAGAAGGTCATAAAATATTCATCTTTATCCTGCACAAAACCAGGAAGCAGGAATCCATTGTCCTCAGAGCATCCGAGGAGCCTTTCTCTTCCTTCATCTCAGGTAAACGTGCAGTCTTCTCAGTATCATTCTTCTGCCCTTCCAGACATACACAGTAATCAACACAAACTCTAACAGGAATCCAAAGACAACGTGGGCTTCCCCCAGCCTGCCAAACTCTTTGTGAGCTTGTCGCAGAAAAAAGGGGGGCAATGTTTTCATCTCCTACCCACTAGGACGTGAGTGGCTAAGGATGAAACAGGAAGAAGAGGGAGAGGGGGAGGAGAAAATGCTTAAGAGGGAACCAAAAGTGCCAGGCGCTTGCCCGCAGTGCGTGCTCATGCTGTTGGTTCGTTTCAGCGCTTGGTTACAGTCCCCTCTAACTGGTCCCTTCTTGTCCCCCTGGCTGCTGTTCTTTTGTTCTGTTGTTTTACTTTTCTTTGAACATCTGAGAGGAGGCCTCAAGCCTTGTCCTGAAAGTCATCAGAAGCAGAACCGGATCCCATATGCCTCCTTTCTGGTCTTGTTTGCAATCCCATTTGGTTGTTTATGCCTTGCATTCAAATCCCTCATTTTTGCTCCAACCTCCCTTTGCTTTGAGCATGACCTCAGAGTGCTGACCTGCCTTCTTCCTGGAGCCAGCTGAAGCACTGCGTAACAAACAGGAGCCTTGCGTTTTACTCAGCATCATAACTTCCCAATAATCTCTAGGTAGGCCTTGTATACTAAACACTATCCTTTAGAGTGCCAGAGATGCATGGAGGCCCAAGTGTCTAGAGGCCTTTGTAGGAAAGCTTTTTTTAAAAAATGGTGCTCATAGGAAATCATCTCAAGTTTTACAGATTCTTCATCTGAATGCACCAGTGTCACAAGGTTTAGAACTTACAGGATAATGCTTTCTTATCCAAGAAGACTGGATGCTAAAACCAGACCGTGGGCTTGGTGAGCTGGGGTTCTGACTGTAGATAAAATGTATCATCCAAGCCAGAGCAGAGCAGGAAGCTGAGAAGTGAGAGGGACCTGGGCTCAGATCTTAGTGGGCCACATTTCCTCCTCATCTTGAGTTATACAGAGAAGCAGCATCCGGCTTGAGAAAGCTCATGCAAACCGCATCAGCCAATGCTTGGAAAGCGCCAACCAGACTCCAAGTCAATGCAAGAAATCAGAGCTGTTTGTGTTGTAGTTTTCTTGAAGAAAAGGAGCTGGTTGTTTGGCTTTTTCTGTCTCTAGCGTGCTGAAGAAAACATTAGCTGACCTCAAGTCAAACCACTGGGGTGACTTCCGTGAGTCAGGTGACCACGCAATGTGTGCTCCAAACCAAGGCACCTTGAGAATGAAATACGGGATTTTAAGCATTACTACAGCACATTTGGTAACCTTTAGTATCTTCTGGTTCAATGTACCAGTTTTTATGGAGGAGGAAAATGAAGTCAAGAGCAGCGTGAGGTGACTTAGCCAACATCACACAAGCTAATAGTTAAGACCAAATACGTGGAATTCTGGTACCCTTAGCAAGGATGAGGGCCATCTCTCCTCCGTCTCTTCTCCTGAGAAGATCCCACGGTGTCATCTCTCATCTTTAACTCTAATTTGAAAACTGAAGGGTCTATATAAGTCAGTTTTCTACAGGAAGGCTTGTTGTTTTTCTAACCTTAACCGCCCCCCCCCCCCATGCTGCTGCTCTGGGCTACTTTGGGCTTTCTGGTTTTCTGGTTTTGTTTTGTGAAACAAGAGTCTTAATCTTCAGGCTAGCCAACAGCCCTTCCTCCACCTCCCTCGTGAGCCACCATGTCTGACCCAGCCATTTTCTTTTATTATTCAGTGATGGTTTGAAAGAGAGAGACAGCAACTCCGTCCGCCTTCCATAAAGGAAGTTGTTTTATTTTGACACCCACCTATTTCCTGTGTGTGCATGTGCACACACACAGGAATACAGTGGTGCCTACACATGATTTTCATGTGGAGGTCAGACAACCACTTGCAGGAGCTGGTTCTTCTATCATTCTACTGCGTGGGCCCCGGGGAATCTAAGCCAAGTTGTCACGTTTCATGGCAATCATTGCAGCCCGCTGAGCCACCTCACCAGCCCAAGGAGGTTCTGTCAGTTCCCTTTCAGTTATTCCCTGTTCCATTTTCCTCTGACTCAGTTGTCTATCTTTAGTTCTTAGCTGGAGCGTCCTTCCAGCAAGTCTCCCAAAGCATCACACCAGGACTCACTTAGGTCTACGTCCCCTGGACATCGCACACGTCCATTCATCTTTAATCCCTGCTGAATGCTGGACACATATGGGTCATGAAGAGCTCTCACTTCCGGCCCTGAGTTAGGCATGTGAACACTGCCTGTGCAGAATTTAACTTTAGAGACAACGACACCAGAAGATCAGAAACCACAATGGTTCAGGGTTTCCTGGGAACACCATCCACTTCTCTCCGTAATGAAGACTCCGTGGTCCCAGGAAAGTGGAAATAGATGAAGACTGCTTATTTAGGCTTCTGCTTCCATCCCTTATTGTCATGGCTCTACCCTCCTAAGCCTTTTGGCCTTAAAAAAAAGATAGCACAGTTGGTTGTTCTGTGCACATATCTACCGGTTTCACGCTCCGGCGTGCCATGACAGGAAGAGCACTTCAGAAGTCTTGTGTCCTTGGACCGTTTTGTGTATGAGGCAGAGGAGGAATCAAAGCGAACACTGCCAAATGAGTATCTTGCTTTCCCATCATGCAGTTCATGGGTGAGCAAGGCAGGGGCTGGAGCGGCAGTGTAGCTCCGGGAACCTAGAGAGCAGCGACTGCTGGAAGTTTCTCTGGATGTTCCTAGGAGCTGGCCCATCACCCTCTGCATTCTCCATGGTGTGTGTATGTGTATTATGTACATGGGTTAGGGTTCAAATATGTGGGCATCTTTCCATATCCCTGATTGAAAGACCATTTTCAAAAGAAGCAGGTCTCACATGTAAATGGTAAGTTGTACTCAGTTAGAAGCCAGGTAGGAACAAATGAGATCAACCCCGTGTGCTCTGAGAAGATACCCGTTGAAGGATGCCAGTTAAATAAATGATTTGGATTATGAGATTAAAAGCACAGGCTGACGTCAGATCGGAACTTAAATCCTATCCTATGACCCTGCAGCCTTAGGCAAATTACCTGACCATTCTACCTCAGTTTCCCCACCTGTAAATTACGCGAATAGAGCCCTCCCCGTCAGGCTTGTCTCTAGGTGGACACAGAGGCTCTGTCTCTAAAGCAAGAGCCTGTATGTAGCACTTCTCCTGCAAGGTAGGGAAGGATGCATCAAAGACCCTTAGAACCAACGAGAGGGGACTCCTCTTGGAACTGCCAGGTGTCCCTCCATAATGACATCAGTGAACAGGAAGTACTATCCTTTATATCAAACCCACATGTGATTCCCCATTTGCTCTCAGTCTAAGCTCTGTGTGTTTAGAACATCCTCGGGGTCCCTGTGCATCTGGCTCTTGCCCTGCCCCCTCTTCCTATCGCTCTGCACGCTGTCTGACAGCTAGAGGAGGCAGGGGGCTCAAGTTTCATGCCTGGGCTTGAGGCCCTCCAGGTATATTACAACTGGCCCATTTCATGTGGAATCTTGCAGCTTGACCAAGAGTCAGTGACCTCAAGAGCAGCCATTTAACCTCCATTACTTGGTTTATATTGGTAATATTTACATGGGAACTTGATTAAAGCTGACCTTTGAGGGGGGAAAAAAAAACCCAGAATTCAGTGTGTATTTGAAACGGTTCTGCTTTCTCCAGCCCATGTCAGACGTCATCTGTTTCACTTCTTCCTTAATTGGCGAGCTGGACTCCGCTTTGCAAGTGTCTACCCCTTCCCTGAATTTCTGCACTGCTTTCCATTTGGGTCTGTGCCTTGCCCCCCACAAGCAGGCTTGAAAATCCACAGGGCTGGATCCCCAGCTTGGTCGCGGTTAGTGACGGTTTGTCTTAAACAGACCCTTCCACCCTGTGTGTGTGAGACACGGCTATATGCCAACCCACTTCACAAGGACAGCTAAGGCCCATGGGAAAGGAACGCAGCAGCCATCGATTCTGGGTGAAAGTCACTATCCAGTATAAAAAAAATCTTATCTATATAGCTTTTCATCTCAAGATAAAAAAAAGTCTGTAAAATTGAAGGAGAGCCTATTTGAAAGCATGTTTGTTTGCTGACATGTCCAGGAGCTGTGCCTGGTATTATATGACTCAGCAATGGTCAGTTACCTTCTGAGAATCCTAGAAAGTCTGATACTGACACACTTACATAGAAGTCTAAATCTCAGAGGGGTGTCGATGGGGGTGGGGGGCGAACCAGAGACAGAGACAGAGAGACAGAGAGAGACAGAGCAAGCATGTGTTGGATGAGCATACATGTGAGTGAGAGCATGTGAACATGTGTGAGAGCCAGTTGCATGCGTATGAGTGTGTGTACGTGTGACTGTGTGTATGTTGGAAGTGGAGGCATGGGTAGGGGCCACATGTGAGTACACAAATGTTGCACAACAGTAGAAGACTCGGGTGGCGCCAAGTCTACCTGTGTATTGGTAGGCTTGGATTGCTTCAAGCTTCCTTAAGCGCCTTTACGGAGTCACACAGTCTCCAAGCCTCAGAGGGAAGCAGACCCTTTGCCCAGAAATATAAATTAGGTAGGTTTCAACTCCACAGTCTGCTTTCGTGACTCCAGAAAAGCAGACAGAGAGTGTTAAGAAGGCGCAAGCATGAGCATTAGCATCAGTGCAAAGGCATGGCCAGGTCACATGGAGTGGAGGCGCTTGGGAGGAACCAATAGCTGGGACGGTGGTGTGGGTGGGGGCGGGGCGGGGAGGGGGCGGCATCTGGGAACCCTTATAGCTTCTACTACTATTGTGTATTTCCGAGGCCTAGAGGGCACCACATTCCTCCCTGGATTGCTGTTCCTCTAATGGATATCAGAAGTATGGTTTTAGTGATGGAGCGCTTCCCCGTGTCTCAGGCACACAGATTCCCCACACCCTTTCCGCCGCCTTGTGAGGCTACAACAATTACGCCCATTTTCCAGATGAATTTGGAGATTGACAACTCGCTCTGGTCACACAGAGAAGAGCAAGGACCTGAACCTTTCACACACAGTCCGTTCCAAAGCATTCTGGGGACCGTTCACATGGCCTGACTCTCATGCCTTTGGAAGCTGAGAGCGCAGGGACAGGCTGTGCAAGCTGTGGCCAAGATGACACCCATGTGGGCGTGGGCTTTGGGAAGCAGGCGTCTTTCCCTGCGCACAGCAGAGGAAAAGATCAAATTATTGGGAATAGCATGGCATATTTAGGTTATTTTTTCCTATCAAAACCATGCTTCCTCTGCTTTTGCTAGCCAAAGACTCTCCTTCCCCTTATGTAAACAATCAGGGGACTTGGTTCTCTCAAATCGCAGCCTTCTCTGTCGGTGAAGGTTATTATTGGCTTGGTTAAACAAAGTACTTGTTTATAATAGATATAATAGATGACAGAGTCATTTTGAAATTACACAGTTGGTGTAATAAAACCAGTTAGAACCTTATTTTTAAAAAATGTCAAAGTTGGTCAAATGCATTTGTAGCACGTGGCTTAGTTTTCTATCTCCTCACTAGGGACTATGGGCCTAGTCTCGGTTCCCAGAGGGAGCAAAGGGTTAGTGGGAAAAAAGGAACCTTTACGTTGGCTTTTCTCCCAGCTCCTCTCCACATTCATGAACTGACTCAGGGCTTACTTACCTCTTCCCAGGCCTCCTCCTGTCTTTTGCAACACCAGTCAATTGCAGAATTCTCAAAAATTCCAAGGCAATGTAAGAAATGCATATGGTGTAATATAGAGTGCATTTTAGAGGCTGACCTCACACAGAAATAACTCGCTGCATAAACAAAATGCTCACAACTGGCCAGCATAATTTTTTTCTCCTGTTGATACTTCCCAAGTTGAATAATAAAGTCAAAAAAGAAAAAATGTCCCCACTGGTCCTCACACACCAGAGCAGAGCTGCGCTGCCCCTGTGTGTTGGAATCTCTCACTCAGAGCTATGTCTTTCCTGGGATGTGCTGTTGGAAACTGGCTTGGTTCTTCCCACGGTAATGCTTTGACTGAGGGCTTAAGTCTGGATTTGCCAGGCTGGCTGCACCCGGTCAGATGGGCCATCTTAGAACTGTACCTGGACTTTGCCTACAGCTCAGAGATGCCACCTCTAATCTCCAGGCCTGCCATGAGTTTGTTTTTTGTCATAAATGAAGCATGAGGCTGTGCTTTAATTTTCCTCACTGCCCTCTGTCAAGTAATAACCATAAATATTGTCCTGAATCATTAAGTCACAACCTGAAACCTGATCCTGCCCAGCTCCCAATCAGACGGCCATCTGGAAGATGAAAGGAGTCTATCTGGGTTTTGGAATGATCCAGACTCTAATTTGTAGCAACAGTCTTAACAGGCTGTTTCAGAGACATTAACCAGCAGCTTGTCTCAGCTTCTCAAGGAAGGCTCATTGTCCGCAGTTGGCGATGTTTACTTCAGGCAGAACTGTGAGCTGGCACTGCTGAAAACTACCAGGCTCTCTGCCTTTCAATCAAATGCCATGCTCTTCCGTGGACACTAGATTTCTACCCACGGGCAAGGATATATGCACGCCAGTGCACATACAGTATATCTCTGAATGCTTCCATGTCATAAGGAAAGCAAACACTTCAAAGGGGAAAACAAACTGCATCGTCTACAGGCAAACAACAACGCACTGTGCTAGATATATAATTTTTCCTACCACCCTGAGGTTACTTTCTTTGGAGAAAATAAATCCTATCCTTTTTGGCTGTAGAATAAATTTGTAAACACAAAAGGAGAGTCAGTATCTGAAGTCTGGGTATGTGGCTAACACAAGTTGGTGCCTGATTAAGAGGACCGACAGCTGATGAATTACATTAAGTAACTGAAGGTCCGCACTGACAGGTGAGCCAAGCAGCACAGTCCGGAGATGCCTCTTCATGTCCACTTGACCTTGGGCCTGTGAGAGAACCCCCTAGCATATATATTGTTCCGAATCGCCTAATGCATTCTATACTGTGTTGTATTTAAATCCTGAGCATGTGAATACTTAATAATAAAATGAAGGTATTTACATACAAGGAAGTAAGACAGTGAGTCTGGCGTTGTGAGGGCCACTGCGGTAACACAGTACTAGTTTACATCCTTCAGGGAAGAAACTTTCATACCCGTGTTCAGAAGCTTTCTTCTTTTGCCTCAAAATATGGCCCAGCACCTCTCACTCAGAGCAGTTAAAAGATGTATCACTGGTATGAATTTTTAAAAAGCATGGAAACAGAGATTAAAAGAATTTTAAATGCATTTCCTGATTTGATTTAATCCAGTTTGAACAAATCTGTTCTTTTTTTTAAAGGTCCATAATGTGATAAAAATCACAGAAATCTGAACATGGGCCGAGTGTTCAATCACATTAGGGAATCCTTTGCAGATGTGATGATAGCGTGATCATTTTAAGCCCTTCTCTTTCAGAGCTAAGTGCTTAAATATTTATGAGAGAAATGACATGGTGTCTGAGATTCGCTTCCAAACATTAAAGAAATAGAGAGCGGTAAATATAGAAGAAACAATGGATGACATCATGAGAGAAGACAGATGACAGATTACCAAAGTATTCACAATTATTGGGAAAGCATTGTAGATATGATTTATTGCCCATTCGTTTAATTTTATCGTTGCTTGAATTTTTTTTTTTACATGAAACGATGGCTTTAAAATGTACTTGGGATGGAGGACAAGATTCTCAGAGAGAAGGTGCTCTTCCTTCCTCCTGCAGCTTCAGTAAGTACATCTGGAGGCCAAGTGGTTGTCACAGTCACACAGCTGAAAGGCACTAGCATGGACCGAACAGAGGTCAGGGAAGTGGCCAAACACCCTGCCATCCTCAGGACAGCCCAAGGCGGCATTCTCCGGAGCCAGCAGTGCTGAGAGTGAGACGCCTGGCTTGGGGAGGGGACAGACTTCGTTGTGAAAGCCCATACAGGCTGAGGCTAAGGCAACCTAGAGCAAGAGGGAAGGCACAGGACGGTCAGTGCTGTGAAAGAAGGAGGGCAGCATCTCCCTTCAGCATGGGAGAACCTAGGTGTCTCCAGCTGAGTCCCAGCAGTGATAACTTGTGGTACTTTAGTGCTTGGCCCGAGGGAGTTACCGGGAAGGCAGGAAAGGCTGCCAGCTCCTTGTCAGGGTTCCCAAGTGAGCTCCAGTGAAAGGGCAGTTTGGGTGGTCCAGAATTGGTCCTTTCCCAAAACAAGCGGAGACGCCTGCATGCCCCACTGACTCCCACTGCGGCCATAATGTCTGGCACCGGGGGCCACGTTGGCTCAGAGAGCTCATTAGTGTATACGGAAAGGAAGGGCAGAGGAGTGCAAGGCCGGAGGAGCAAGAGTTGGAAACCACTCCATCTATTGGTCAGGGGGGCCTCAGCTAGCAAAGTAAGGGCAGTAGGGAAGGGCCTGGGGCAAAAGGCTGGGTTCAGGCCTTTCACTGCCTGGCTAAGCAAATCATTAACTCCTTGGAGTCTGATTTCAGTGCTTCAGCCAGACCTAGGTTCAAATCTGTCTCAGGCACTAACTGGCTCTTTGATTATCATTCATTGGGCCATGCTGTCTTAATCAACAAAATCATTTTTAGAGGAGGGGGGGGGGAGGAGGAGGAGGCAGGAGGAGGAGAGGCAGAAGAGTATTCTTTGTTGTGAGATTTAACAAGCATCTTTGCATAGATTTCCGGATCCAGAGACACAGGTGTAAGGATTCAATGATGGTGGGTTCTATTGCCACCTCTCTCATCATAAGGATTATCCACAAGCCACAGGTACACTTTATCCCAGGCACAAAGCTAGCTGTTGTCACCATCTATGAGGTCATCTATAGTCAACAAAGCCTCTTTGAGATAAAGACCAATATTCCAAGGGGGTCAGGACCTCCCTGTTCCCTTGTCTTTACACCTGAGCTCAAGTGTGTAGCCACTGGGTCACTCACGAGGTTGGGGTGTCCATTAGGGAAAACCACCTGTTTTAGTGGGAGCAGTCATTGGAGTGGATGACTCTACTTTCAGAGAAGTGACGTGCCACTTGGCAGCTGGTTTTCTGGGCATAACTTACAGTGGAGAAGAACCATCTGCTCCCGTAAGGGGCTGGACCATCAGGCCTTTAGCTTGACTCTCATCATAGCTTTACTGCTGGTAGATTCTTTCTCTTCTAGCCTCCCCTCCATCCAACTCCTAGCCACTGTCTTATCAACAGAGGCCTTTTGGATACATAGTTGCTGGGTCAGGGATTTCTTAAACACTGTAACAAATGGGTCAGGCATCCTGGATAGCGAGTCTGGGTTCTATGTGCAACCTTCCTCTGACCCAAGCCCTGGGAAGCCCCAGGGGTATAGGGAGCAGCTCCAAGCCTTTCGCTGTTTTCCTAGACCTCTTCAGACCTTTCCAGTCTGGAAACTTAGAGTGAGACTCTCCGGAGACAAGTAATCTAGTAGGTTGTTGACTCTTCCTGTTCCCAAAAAGGACAGCTCTGCCGCTGTGACAGATGACTCAATCTGAGTTTTGTCCTTAGGCAGTTGCACGCCCCACTCCCCCCCCACCCCCCACCCCAGACACAGGGAGGGCACAGAAACCTATCTGAAAAGCACTGCCTCCAAGATCTAAAAATGTCTTCTTTCTCGGCCTAAGTTTAGTTTAGTTTCGGGTCAACAGTCAGGTTAAAGTGCTCCCGCCCAGGTCACCCCAGCTGGGAAGGGGACCCTCTGAGCCTGCTTTGATTTAGTCATTGCCATCTTCCTGTCATCGCTCTGTGCTGTATGTTCTTCGCACTTTGCTCCTCCTGATGTCAAGGCAGTAGCGTAGTTACTGGCCTGTGATGGATGGCTGCCAGTCCTGTCTTGCCTTCAGTGAGTCTACCAAAGCCAGTGCCTGTGCGGCCATCTTCCCACTCCCTAACCTGGCCCTGTGGCGGTAAGGGGTCTGACCATTCCACACATGCTGAGGGTGGAGCTCAGAAGATCATCCTGGGCTCTTTTTTTAATCCTCCCCATACAGAGACAGAGACGGGCTTGCCTCCCAGTCACCCAGAGCTGCGCGGCGAAGCTGAAAATAAGGGTAGCCTTGTCTGTGCTGCTGACCTGAGGGTTGAGATTTGAGCGGTGGCCAATGCAGGCTATAAGAGCTCCCTACAAACATGACCAGTTCTCTGAGGTCTCATGGGGTGGGGATGGGGGCGGGGTGCAGAGGTTTGGGTAGCAGGAAGAAGGCCGCTGGAAAGGAACTCAAATAACCTCTCTTTAGCTGTGGTGTGAAGGTGTACATCCTGATAACTGTGTTACAAAGACACCTCTGTCACCTCCTTTCTGGTCTGCTAACGGCTGCAAAAATAATCCCAAACCCTGCAGTATAACGGCCTCAGCTGTCACCAGGCAGCAAGCACAGCGTGCTGGGTCAAAGCTGGTCTCCGGAGCCATACTGCATGGATCTGAGCTATGCTTCTGTGGCTTCCTGGCTGACTCCAGTCTCAAAATGTTTGCATTTCCTCATCCATAAAGTAGAAGTGACAGTAGGACGTATCCCACTGGTCATGCCAGGTGTGAAATGAGTGCACATGTGGGAAGTGCTTGTACCAACTCCCGGCGTACAGTAAACATTTATAAAATATACAGATCCATGTAAGTATTTGTAAACCACTCAGGTGTCCACACTGGGGTTTCCCATGGTGTACAGTGGTAATTTCCAGACTGGTGTTTTAAGTTCACTAGACACAGGGGTTGAGAAGCTTACTTGGAAGATACTGTCAAGAATAAACATTTGGCACCCACAAGACAGGAACAAGCACAGTAGGCTGCCTTTTGCCTCCTACTGCATGGGGAGGAAGCAACCACAACTTTCCACATAGAAATTGTTTTCTCTTGAAAGCTGGAAACCATGCTTGGTTAAAAGAAAATGCCTGAAAATGATCATTCTTTGGGTTATATATGCTAGTGCCAATGCTGATATTATAGCTGAGACAAGGCAGGACAGACTGAGCTCTTCATGAATAGCCACTCTCTCGTGAGCATCAGAAACATCCAGAGCTGCTCTGGCAGCCATAAGTGGGTGCTGGTGACTGGGAAGCTGTTACAGTGGTGTTGCTAAGCACCCTTACAGTGCAAAGGACAGCTCCCCTCCAGCCCCACCTAAGAATCGTGTGCTCATAATGTCAGCAATACAGGCTGTGTATTAACCATGCAGTTAGTAGAGCTAGAAGGCAGCACACCCCAGGGTCTAGGGTTTGTCATCCTTAAAAGAGAACTAGCCTCACAGTAGCCATATACACACATGGAAGGGATTATAAATTTCAAATAAGTCACTTTCTTTTCTTTTCTTTTCTTTTTTTTTTAAATCAAATCCCAACAGAAACTGGTGCTCTGAACATACAGGGCATGGAATGCAATGTCCTTCATGGCCTGGCCATCCCTGCTTCTCCAAATAGAACTTTAATTTCCATGCTGTAGCTTCTTGCACAATGTCGTCCTCAGCCCAGCCTCCTCATCTCTTCATGTGCTGTGCTCACGTCACGTGTTCTTCCTGCCTCTTCAGGAGGCTGAACCCCAGCAGCCTCTTGAGACTCAGCCCAGGAGTCTTTCTTCCCCGCCCCTCGGTTGACTTACCTAGCACCTACTACACAGCCGTCACTGCTCTGGCTTCGAGGAATCCAGACCTGCCTTACCGGTCGAGACTAGACTCTTCCTTGCTGAAGAGTCTTCACTAGTTGAAGCCACATGTCCACTAATGAACTGACTTCCTTCCTCCTCACCCTAATTCCATCGCCAGCCATCCTACCCCTCAAATCCCAACTACACGTTGTTCCCCACACGCCGCCATCCCTCACCCCCACCGCCATCCCCTCCTGCGGAAGATCCCACTGAGGGTGGTGCTGCCACCATACACTTCACTGCTCGTCTTCTTCTCCACTTCACCACTGTACTACAGCCAGCAGCATGGTCTTTAACCCCTTCCCCTCTCTCTCTGCTTCCACTCCCGCCCTTCTACAAATCCTTCTCCCTGTAGTCACCAGAAAGATTTGGGGGGTGGGGTGGGGTGGGGCGATGAAGGCAAGAACATGTCACTTCCTGTCTTCAAACCAAGTGCTTCTTATACTGTAGCTGGCCCAGAACCCACGGTGTAGCCAGGCTGGCCTCAAACTCACGGCAATCCTCCTACCTTCTTCGTCTCCCGTACTACACCGTCATCCAAACAAATCGGTTGCTTTCAAGGTAACATTGCCTCTTTCCTGACCCACTGTGATTCCCCTGAGCAACAGTGTCCCCCTGGGCCTCGGGAAGATGCAGCCCAGCTCACACCTGCTGCTGCTTCTTGGTGAGCAGGGTGAGACTTGACCCAGGGTGGGCACTTTGAATGTGCCAGAAACAAAGGATGCTTCTGAGTGTTTGTGATGGAGAAACGCTGCTACCATCTCTCAAAGTAGGGCCAATTACCTAAAGACAGGAAGAGTGATCTCGTTCCTGGCATGTTTCTGACGGAGCACTGTTTGTCTACAGTGCTTCCTTAAGTCTTCTCTGGCACAGGCAGATGCTAAGGACTCTTTAAAACAGACTACGTGGATTGCAGTCTCTGCTGTACTCTTTCCAGCTGAGTGACCTTGCAAATGCCACAGACTCATCAAATGCTCAAGTGTGGAACGGGGCTGCCCACTCCTACCATTGTGGCTTATTTAAGCAGTAATGGGGTGACTGATGGACACAAAACAGCATGAGGGACACAGTGGCATCCTATGGCTTTTACCACGGCATTGTCCAAAAGTAACTGGGCCCACGTGACCTCTGCCATGTAACCATCAACAAAGCTTCCCCAATGACAGAGCTTTCTGTGGGAAATCCACAGTCAACAGACCACGGGGCAGATTCCCAAAGAGATTGCGATTTCTGATTGTCCTGGCTAATTAAAGAATTCACAAAGGCCTCCTGCCCTCGGCGTCGCACTTTACTCAGAATAGAAACAAGCCCCCACCCTTCCAGGAAGAGCAAGTTTCATGTGGGGCAGTCCTGTGAACTTCGTGGCATTTTCTGATCCAGAGCATGGACTGCAGACAGCTCCCTGGGAAGAGGCCTCCCAGACGGGGCTCAGAGAAAACTCCCGAGTAGAGAAGGCAGGGAAAGTACTTTAAACAGGGTGGGAAATTCCTTGCACACGGCATAGGCGACAGCAAATGTTCATGGGAATGTAATTTTATACTGGCAGATTGGAGAGTTCCCCACCCCAGAGAAGTCAGGAGCAGAATTCTTGAGAACTCCCGGTAGGAATTCAGCCTTCCCTCAGGCCCCACATCACTTCCCAGTAGTAAAGCCCCTGCTTTCACTTCCTCCCAGATAGTAGTAAAAACATAGCTTGCACCACCAGTGCCCTTGGGCCTGGGCTGGACACACCAAACTCTCTCAGGGCCCGTGATGGAGCTTAACTCTGCCAGCGTGAAAATATCTGGAATAGCACTATTCAGGAATAAGTCATGTTATTTTCCACTGACCTCTGTTATTGAGTCAATAAAAGTTCTCCATTAAAAAATATATATATATTTATATGTTAGTCTCCTGAAAACAATGTCCAGAGTGTTTTAGAAATAAGTTAAGACTATTCCTCAATGGCACACAACTCGCCATCCAAAGAAAGCGAGAGGAATTAGTCTGTCACTTGGACAGAATGTGGTTGTGGGTCTCAGTGGATCTTTCTTGTTCTTCTCCTGCAATAATGAAGGCATTAAATTACCAGGTCAGAGGCCCCAATTCTCAGAGAAATAATATCAGTTTATTATTTCTAATCTTATTAAGTTAGAAAATAGTCCTGAGATGTAATGTCATCCCAGAATGGCTGAAGTATCGATTCCACAAGGCTGTTCTCATGGATAATTCAAGGAGCTTGATTTCATTTAATTTCAGTAATTTTTAAAGCATTCCAACAAATTTCCTATAAAGCAAATAATCTTAAATTATCCCCATAAATAATGTAGATGAGTGGTCAGATTTACTTTGTATTTACCGGTTACACATTTGGTATTATGAGTTTAAAAAGAAGAGATTATTTCCAATCCCGTTTTCCTAGTCCCTAGTGTTTTCCTCGGGCCAAATAGGCCTTTAAAAATATATACTGCAATTCAGAAAAAAAAATTAAATGTAGACATTATCAAAATAGGATGTGTGACAGTCCATTGATGCTGTCATTTTCTTATAATTGTATTACCTTCAGAGCTGAAGTGAGTTGGCATAATGCAAAAAAAGCTCAAGGGTAGGCACTGCAGTGTAGACTGGCCACAGCCAGGCTGGGAGAATTAACTCCAGTGAGGCACATTTCTCCTGCAAAGTAGCAAAGCCATATCAGGGCCAGTGCTGGGACAAAGGTTCTGTGCCACAAGCCACATTCCCCCACCCCCCACAAGTGGCCTTAGCCTCTTGTGGCCAGAATCCAACCCTGCAGTTAATGAATACCTCCTGGGGTCCAACACCAAGGCTAGAGGTATAAGATTGGCCAAATTATATTTCCTCCCTTTGAGATATTTCAACTTGACCTATCCCTCCATAAAAGAGAGGCTCCGAGAGTGATGCCCAGCTGGCCAGGGGGCCTTCTCTCCACGATTAGAACGTGCCAGTTCTAAACCGTCACCATCCTTTGCATTCCTGTCACGCTGCCCATGTCCCTCTCCCCTTTCATAAGAGCATTTGTGTCTTCACTCACCATGGCATTTCCCAGATACTGCTCTAGCGAGAGGAACACAGCAAGCAGTGAGACTTTGTAAAAGTCTAGTAGAGACTACACACAGGCCGGTGAAGAGAGCACAGTGAGATGCCTTGACAAGGGCCAATGACCATCCTGTAAGATTGGGAAAGGCTTTTTGGAAGATAGGACAGCTAAACTCAGTCTTCAATTGTGATGTACATTGAGAGAGAGAGAGAGAGAGAGAGAGAGAGAGAGAGAGAGGCGTGACAGACCAGACAGAGAAGAACAGCATGTCGAAGAGGTGAGAGGTGAGAGAGAAAGACAGGATGGGAAATTTCTACGTGATTTGTTACGTGTTCATGGTGGACAAAGTGGTAGCAATAGCTGCCAGACAGACTTGCGTAATGTGCGATGGTGTTGGTGTCATGGTCAGTTGGGTTAAGGCCAGCTTCAGCTCTATCCCACTGGGCTTCCCACTCCTGTGGCCTGTGGCCTGTGCCCTATAAGGTCACAGCACCCAGCACTCTCTCCACCTTCTCCCAAAGGGTTTTCATTAAACTCTTCCCATCTCTGTTTCCAAGATGCTGCTGTAGGCGATAGACAAAGCACCTCCATGCAATTAACGAGCCTGGAGTTACAGATCCAAACCTGAGGCTCACACCCACAAGAACATTTCCTCTCGGGATATTTATTAGTCCAGAAGACATGTGTGGGCAGAGCATGTTATTTAGTGACCTGTAATGCCTGAATAATGATCACAATAAATCAGCCCTCATTATTATGTGCAGGAGAGCTGGACAGCCCAACCAGCTAGGTAATGAGGTCTAATTTAATGCCCTTGTACTATTCTGCACTTGTTCTCTGAGAATTAAAGGGTGGGTTGGGGGGGGGCGGGCTCATGGATCCAGATGCCCTGGGATGTTCTGCACTTATATGAGGGTTGGGGGGGTGGCCGGGCAGTGGCACAAGCATATGTTAGGAATTGGAGGAAGAGCACAGTCAGCAGTGCTCAGCCCCTCTCAGTGGGTTCCAGGGACGCCTGGTTCATCACACCAGCTTAAACGGGAAATGCTGATAGAGCTAATTATAAGAAACAGCAACATCCTGGGAGCTATTTCTTGGAAGTAAAAGGTAAATTACATAGTCAGGAAATGGCAGCAGGGGCAGAGAAATCAGAATCTTAGTGTCAAGGAGTGCAAGTGTCCCAGGCTTTGCTCCATGAGCTGGCATCACAGGCAGGACTATTACATGAGTCGTCCAAGCCAGGGGAGATGGCTCGCAGTCCATTCTTCTTTGAGTGTGACCCTCTCCCATGTCTTGCTATGAAGAGCCTTTTTGTCATAGCTACCCATTCTTACAGCTTTTAATTATTTCTGTGTGGCCAATCACATAGATTACCTCGCATCAATAGTTTAGGCCTGTCTCATGCAAACTCAAAGGGGAGATCAACTTTAGCCATATGATGTACAGAAATGTGTTCTAGCGTTCAGAGACCGCTCATTTATCTTACGCCGATCAAATCATGAATCCTTTCTTGCTGTTGGTTTCCTGTTGGTAGTGTACATAAAAAGGGACTTGATTGAGACCTTTGTGCCGCTGTCCTTCTCGGGATCCCTATGGGGCCACTATCCACAAAGACTTCAGTAGTATCTGCTAGTTATAAAATGTAATATCTACACGTGACACCAGGGGCCAGGCAGGCTGCCGTGCTCCCCACTCTATAAGCTACAGTTCTCCCTCCCTCTCTCTCTCTCTCTCTCTCTCTCTCTCTCTCTCTCATACACACACACACACACACACACACACACACACACACACACACACACCTTCCTAGACAGCTGCCAGTCCTCTCCTGTCTGTCCATGTGGTTAATTCAAATGAGGCAGATAACCTTCCACGTGTCAGACAGTCAGGTGGAGCAATGGAATTCCCGCTAGAAAGTGATGTTGAGCACAAATCCTTCTGTCTCTTCTTCCACATCGTCCAGGCAGCAAACTTCTCACACATCTTCTCCGATCAGCAGCATGGGCCCAGGAAAAATGATTGCTCTGTATTGCCTTTGCATTTGAATAGGATCCTTAAGCCAGCTTCTGTCCTGGGACCTCTAGGTTCAAGGTCAAGCAAGACAAAACAGAATCCTATTAAAATCAAAGTATGATGCAGAATGACCATCCCAAGTGCAGGGGAGCATCTGCTGGGAGATGCCTTTGTGTCGTAAAGTAGCCTAGGCAACAGAAGAAGAGCCTATGAACCCTTAACAGAAATCCTCTGTGATGCAGATGACACATTTTGCTGTAAAATAGCAATTAAGTATTAAGTGAGCATTTGTTGCATGGTGGAAGATCCTCGTGGAAGGAGTGGGGCTGTAGATTAGATTAGAATCTAACAGTCTCTTGATTAGAATTCAAAACAGTGATATGAAGTGAGATATAACAAGACCAGAGAATGCAGCTCAAATTGATCCCAGTCAGGGAAAACCGACCTTAGTCTAATTAACCTTGTAAAGCATCAGGGATGGTGTCTGTTAAAGATGGCTGTAAGAAGCCGGACGTGGTGGCACATACCTTTAATCCCAGCACTCAGGAGGCAGAGGCAGGTAGATCTCTGTGAGTTCGAGGTCAGCCTGGTCTACAAAATGAGTCCAGGACAGCCAAGGCTACACAGAGAAACGCTGTCTCAAAAAACCAAAAAAGAAAAAAAGAAAAAAGAAAAAAGAAAGATAGCTGTAAGTAGCTCTTGGTGAAAACCCACCGAGGCTTTCTCTAGCATTAAAATAGGTGCCTAGGTCCTCATTTGCGTTTACACTGTGAGGTTAACAGTGTACATGAAAATAAATAAATAAATAAAAGGTTGCTGTTGTGAAATAACTGACAAAAAATCCATCTTCAAGCGCTGTGAAGTTATGCCCCCGACTTCCGACACACGTAGGTACAGCAGCTCTCATACTTTAGTCCTTCTCAGAACCCCCAAGGACAGCCTGCCAAGATGACCCCAGAGTTCTTGACACAGGATGTCTAGGACGGCCTTAGAACTCGCTTCCTGATGGAGTTGCTTCCCCTGGACCAGTGGCAACTCCGAGGAGCTGCTTGTAAAGTGTTTCTGAGTGCGTGGGAAAACCTCTGTGCCTACCCCTTCCGTGAGCAGCCACACTGCCTTGCTACGGCTCACTTCTATCCTCTGCGGGCTCTCCATGTGATCACCTGCCAGCGTCTCACCGACTTCTGCTACTGTGTTTACGGGGCTGTAAGATACCCCTCTCGACATTAAAGGAATCAGATCAGCCTTTAAACCCTTGCTGAATCTGGCCTTTGGTTTTTCTCTACTCACCAACTGTCCCTAGATGTGCCAGAACAGGCAGCCTCGCTGTAGGCAGGAAAATGGATTCCTGTTGTTTTAAATCAGTCAGACATTCCCATATGCACAGGCCTCTACTGCCCAGGAAAAAAAAAAAGAGCCACAATAAAGTATTAACGGTTTTGGAAATACACCCGAATCACCAGATTAAGGCAAGATATGAAGCACGTGAAAATATGTAAGTACACGTATATTACACAAACGCTACACAAACACACTCACTCACATAACATTTCAAAGACAAAGGTTAAATACACCAGTGCTTCATAGACATGACTTACGTAATTAAATTTAGTCTGAGTGCATAGTTGAAATCATATCAAATATTTTTTTTGTGTGTGATCTCCTCCATCAAATACGTTCCTTGGTGAACGAAGAAAATAGACGTGTGTGGTTTAAGATAAGAGAAGAAAGGCAGAGAGAGGGCCACGCATCGAGGCTATGACAGAGGTTCTGGAACATTCTCTCCCTGGAGCTGAGGGGAGCTGAGTAAAGAGTTGTATGTATGCAGTGGAGAGAAAACAGAAGAACAAAACTCACTGGCCTGTGGCCTCTCGAGACTACCAGAGCTTCCTTCCTCTTCTTCCCTCGAGATAGAACTCCTGACCTGATGAGAAATTTTCAGAGCCGGTTTTCATCTACCATCTAGGATCATGCGAGAAATTTTGGGCTGAGAGCACTGGTAGGTGCTTAGCCTTAGGAGCTTTTGAAACTAAGTATGTTCAATCCACATTATTTCTCAAATATGGTCAACGTCAACCCACCAGCGGTGTTTTTAAAATAAAAGGTTATTTCTTTCCCCCTTCATTTGTTATTTAGTTTTCCGTATCCGGAGCTGAGAACCGCGAAGGGCTCAGGCAGTGACACACAGATGCCACCGTGTATTCAGTGAGCCCCTGTGAGTGCTCTCCCCTCCCCCAGGAGCATAGCAGCCTCTGGAAAAGGGTGGCTGCAAATCCACTCCCATCTGAAGGTTGCAAAATGACCTAACTACAAAAAGACCCAACAGTCCAGGAACAAACTTGAGGAATGTTCTACAGCAATGATCTCAGGATAAATCTAGGCTCTGCTTCCTTCAGGTCCCGACTTGCCTCCTTTCAAGGTAAGGAAGCCGTCGAGAAGGTGTTAAAAGGGTTAACTCTCCTCTGGCTTTTCTAATACTGTTATAGCCAGTGTCCCCCCCATCATCCGTATATTCTATATTGTGTGTTTTCCTTCCTCCTACACTATAGACAAACTGGCCAATGGTCAAATGCTTTCCATTGTTTTCAATTCAGTCTGGACAAAGGCTGTGATTTATGGGAGAGACCTAATTAGAGGCTCAATGCTCCACTCTGGTGCCAAACGAAAGTTTGGACAGGCCGTTTACAATCTGCACCTCTGACATTTCCCAGGTGAGCATGCACAAGGACCATGGTGAGCGTGCCTAATTACCTGGGGGAGATGCCTGTCTTTCCAAGCTATGTGTGTTTCAGGCTTGGAGAACACTCATAGGCCTCAGCTGACCTGCCCTAGATCATCCTTCTGTTCCAGACTAGCATCTCCAATGAACACTGCGAGGGACTCACTGGTCCTTTTTCCTTCTCCACCCTAAATAAACTTCATTATCCAGCTCACAGGTTGCCAAATGGTCTGATTTTCTTACCTCCTTCTTTCAAAATGTCCCAGACTAATATCTACATGGCTCAAAAATCATGCTAACTGCTTTATTTTGTTAGAAGAGACTAGGGACCTCGGTGACTTTATAAAAAGAAAATCTAATTTCTCACTCATGTCACAGCCCAACATGTCTGTTTCTGATTAAAAGGTTTTACAGCCTATAGCAGTATGAGAACCCAGACTCTTTCCACATTCTTGCTCAGCATCTCCAGTAGGCAATGGCACCCAAATTGTTCTAGAATCACTTCCAATATAAACAAACAGTAAGCACAGTGAACCTCAAGTGGGATGTTTAAAAGGCCAGATTCAGAAGTGGAACAAGTCACTGCCACTCGTGTTCCTCGGCCCCACCCCTAGCTATGCAGCCACCTTACCACAACAGACAGGAAAACGTGTTTAGCCCATGTTAGTTTGGGAAGGAAAAGAAGCAGGTTGTGGAAATTCCCAAGCAGCCTCTGCTACAATGGCTTTTACAGGCTTTTTGGACATTTACCATAGATAGACAAGGGTAGTAGGGGGAAAAAAAACCCAGCTCACTTGGTACCTGCAGGCTCTCATGCTTAATTTGTTGCTAAGGAAAATCCTGTGTCAGCTTATGAGAAACATACTCAAGAAGAGAAGACAAGACAAGACAAGAGAGGCAGGGAGGGGAGGGGAGGGAAGGGAGGGGAGAAGGGAGGGCAGAGGAGAGGAGAGGAGAAGAGAGGAGAGGAGAGGAGAGGAGAGGAAGAGAAATGGGAAAATATATCAGAAAGAACTGGGCAAGCACTCAGAGAAGTCCCTGGTAGGTAGCCTACATAATCTTCACAGCTTGTTAGCATGCACCGGGGGTTGGTTTGGGGTTGGATCAGCCGCCATCATCCCTTCCATCCACCCTTCCTTCCTCTGGTCCCCAGTGCCAGACAGAGTTTCCCCTGAGGTGTGCTATTGTTGATCTGGATGAAACCGTTCTCAGTGTCACCTCGCTTGTTACCGACATCTGTGAAATGTCAGCACGGTGTGTGGAGCGCACCCAGGTGGCAAGTGCAAGCCCGGATGCTCACGATGCGGACAACAAAATGTCGGAAGAACCATGAGGAAGGATTGCTGGGTAACGACTGTGTGACATGAGGGGCCCGGCGAGTTAACAGTCACCGGAGCCTGGGAATGATCTGACTTTTGAACCCAGGGAGACCTTGTTTCCTATTCTTCCTATTTTGAGTGTAACTTTATCTTGTTTGCTTTTATGGATGCTAAGGACTGGAAATCTTTAACACCAGGAGACCGCTAACGTTTGACTTGGTCATCTTTCAGCCAGTGGTGCCAATCCAAACTGGGCTTGGAGGCCTCATAGAGGGAAGGATTCTGAACACTGTAAGAACACACAAACGCACAACCACCACCTCTCAGATGACATCACATGGGCCAGAGGAATGGTGAGGGGTCAACGAAAGGACTAACTCCCCTCTTAGAGTCTTCTTCCCTGAGAGAGGTCACCTGATGTGGGTTCACTCCTTATCCCCAGTCAGAATAGTCTGGATTTTGGAAGAAAATGGGGACTCTGAAGGTTTGCTCTCTTGTTTTCACAGGAGTGCTGTATTGGTTGTGTGACAGTGCTCCCTAGAGGACTATGATCCAGGCTGACAAACTGTGTACTGCGTCTCTCCACAGACAGAGGACAGGAAGAGAAATTAAAAGAAGTGGTCTCCGTCCTTCAGTGAGTGGAGAGGGACTCCTCTCTCATGAGAGACGTTTGAGTTCAAGATGACGGTGAAGGCCTGACAATGTCCTCAACCTCCAACTGCCTCTGAGGCAGCATCAAGGTGGATTTTGTCGCTCTTATAAAGAGAGCAACTGAATGATTTCAAGTAGCTCCCACAGCTGATGGAGGCTATGGTCCCCAAGGCACTGAGGAACGAAGCCAGGTGGGTGCCTCCTAGGGACAAAACGAAAAGGATGTGTCCTACGGAAGGGAGCTGTCACTCTGTGACGTGTGCCTATGGCTGCCCAGCCGCCTGACTTTCAAGCGAAGCTGAACACTACCTCTACACCAACTATCCCAATATTGTGATGATGAAAACCAATTCATGGGTTGGGTGTTTGGGTTTTTTAAAATACTATTCCGTCCTCACCAAATATATCTTATGGTATGAGCCATCAAGGCGTCTCTAAGTAAACTGACTCCCCCTGCTAATAACTGCGATGTCCTCACCCACTTGCATTGTGCACATCACGGGGCTTCTATGATGGAATAGTACAATGAAGTTGTCACAGTAAGACTCTATCACTAGAAAGGCAAATGAGCAGAAGCAAATCAGGCTACAGGAAGTCTCCCTGAGCCCCTCATAAAAGTGTGGTTCGATTCCAGGATTTTAAACTTTACACAGCATGGCTACATACAATTTTCACTGAAAAGGGAAGACTTTACAGAGTCACTAAAATCCAAGCATTTGGTTTGGGAAGCCAAGTCCCAGGCATTACTAGTTAGCAGAAGAGAAGGGAATGCTTTTCAATGAGATCTCAAGAAAGATCTGTTGATTGGTTAGCCAGAGAAGAGCTGCTTAAATACCGCCTCCAGGAGTGAGATTTGAATAAAGGTGCTGAAAACACACAGGCAGTAGGGGACTTTCGGTGGGCCATTTGCAAGCTTGCAAGTAGCTCCATGCCCCTTCAGGCAAAGTCCTGGGCTGGCCTGCCCTTAAGGATGATTGGTTCAGGCACAAAGGTCTAAGCTACAAGATGAGGTGCTTCCATCACTAGAAATGGATTTTACTCCCACATAGCAGCCTCCCCAGACCCTAAAGCTTTTAAATTCAAGTTTGTTAACCCAGATTTTAATTGGCTGCATTATTTTATACCAAGACCAGTGAAACTAGTGAAATGCTGAAAATGAACAACAGAGCAACTGACGGTTCTGTTTTGTTTGTTCACTCCATTGGTCAGTTTTGTTTATGAGACAGACTGTCTATATTAGCCTAGGCTGGCCTCAAACTTGTGGTCCTCTTGACTCGGCCACTGGGATGCTGGAATTGAAAGCTTGTGTCACCATGCCTGGAGATGATTCCTAACCATCATCAATTTAAGCTAATTCAGCTGAGGCTAGAGAGAAGGCTCATCAGTTAAAAGCACCGGCTGCTCTTCCGGTGGACCTGTGTTCAATCTCCAGCGCCTACAAGACAGCCATTGATAGCTCCAATTCTAACAGATCTGATGACATTTTCTGGCCTCTGAGTGCAGCAGACACGCATGGTACACAGACATACATGCTGGTAAAACACGCATACACATAAAATAAATAAAAAAATTTTAAATAGAAACAAACAAACAAACAAAACCACTCAAACATAAGATAATCCAGTTGCTCGCTTTAGCAACTCTTTGATGACGACCTATGAAATCAGCACACGCAGTCCCCGGTTCAGCTCTCATGACACCTGCCTGTGAGTGTGCTGCTTTCTCTTCACATCGAAGTGGGACAAGGCTTGTTTGTGGTCCCCCGGAATGGCTGCATGTGAAGTCTAAGAAAGCAGGGCTTCTGGACCCCAGCAGAGTGGGTGACACCAGCTCGTCAAGCAGCCCCTGCTTCGTGAGCCATGGGAATGTGTGAGATGTGAAACTTGTCTTGGGGGCGGGGTCTCAAGGTGCACCTCTCATAAAATACAGGAGCGGGGCTTTAGATTCTGTAATGAGTAAGTGGTAACTGCGTTTTTGAAAAGTTTACAGCAAAGGAGGAAATAAAGAATTATCACACCGATATCTTTTAACTCTTCCCCCAAAATGCATGGGAAAAAATACACTAAAATGCTGGCAGTAATTCTGCATGGTCATGGGAAATTTTGCCATCTTCTCCCCATCACAAATGACAATGAAGTGTCAGTTAAGTTAACTCCATAGAGAGATTTTCTTCCCCTTATTTCGATGAGGGTAAATAACAGAAGAGAAGAGCAGTTGGAGTCTTATCGGGTCCCACTTGTTTCTGGGAAGCATCGGTTTGGTTCTTTTTTTATAATTGAAAATGGATTTTATAACTTACTCACTTTTAATTTAGGAAGTCCAGCCTACCCATCACCTCAGTGGTATGTAATTGAGGAAGGACAACTCAATGTTGGGAACTGTTGCATGATCTCATCTCTCGGGCATGGCACAGGGGACTTAGATGTGAGCACGCATGGTGCCAGTGTTAGCCCTGAGGTGTATCTGCCTCTGAAAGCAGAGTGTTGGGTGCCTTTCCTTATTTCCCTCCACCACTTTAAAAGCCAAGTCCTTGCTTTTCCCGGGGTTTCGGGGGAGCATTTGGGGAGCGAATTTACCTCATCACATTTTCATCTATCTTAATTTAGACCTTTACATCTCTGGAATTGGTGATTGATAGCCCCCAAACACATAAACACTCTCCACCTGTACAGAATACTCCAGGGACGTCACTCTCAGAAATATAGGATCAAGGTAGGAACAGAGAAAAAAAACCCAGAGTCCACTCATGACCAAGAGTAAGGTCCAGGATGGGCTGTAGCTGTGGAAGGTAGCTGTGACTTTGCAGCAAATAGAAATTTGGTAGTTTTATCTACTACCAGAACTCTCCTAAAAAAAAATGCAGCCGATGAGGGAGAAAGCAGGAGCCCCACCGTCTCATTTTTAACAAGGACCAGCTGAGAAATGAAGGCGCACACCGCACAAGCCATCTCATGTCTGCCAGTTCATTTCCTGGCCCCCAAAGGGGAGGGGGGGACCTTGTGTTTCCTCTTGTGCAGGCCAAACATGGCGGAGCACCGAGGGAATTCTGAGTGGAATCAATTGCACTTGTTACTAACTGAGTTTTCTTTTATTCTTATATTACGGAGGGCTGGATACTCAGCTGCAAGCAATTATAATGAAGAGTTACTGAGTAATGGTTTCCAGATTGCTCCGTGATGGGGCATTAATTGAAAGGGACAATTTAAGAGCTCGGGCCATGTAAATGCATTTCTTATTCTGTCAGATTGAGAAATATCTCCACGCAAAAGACTGAAATGTTCAGAGCTGATAAAGACTTAATTGTCCCCATTTAAACTAGCATTTTTGAAATGAGTTTCATGTCTTTAAGAGAAGAAATATAAAATAGTAAACCTGTGGGTGTGCCCACGCAATCAGGAGAATGTTGTAAATGACACACTGGTCTGCCACACTCGTGTTAGTGGGGTGCGCACGTTGCACAGAATCTGACTTGAACAGTCGAGCTCTGCAAGGCCAGTTAAGCTTTCCGGAACACTTACTTTTCAAGTCAAATGTTCCTGCAATGTGTAAGTGTTCTCTGACTCTTTGGCTTTATCTAGGCCTCTCTGTGCATGCTTTAACGTTTTAAATTATATTTTTAAAACACGAGCTTTAAAATCTGGGTGTGATTTTAAATGTGAAGCAGCATTTTAAGTGGATTTGCATGCATATGAAAATGGGCTTCCACAGGACTTAACTGGTATCATCATAACCAGAAAATATTTGTTTTTTTTTTTTAAAGTAACTTAAAAAAAATTCCCCAAGTCCCATTAAACAGCATTTCCAAAGGGACTTTCTGGTAGTCTCATTGGAGGAGTACCAGAAGAGTAACAAGCAAGGGAAGGAACAGGGCTCCATCTCTCTGTAAAGAAAAAGTTAGTGCTGGCTTTAAAGGGCTCATTTCAGAGTCCTGCATTACTTCATTAGTGCAGTTTTATTCTCAGAAAGAGGAAAGAGGGGAGGGAGGGAGGGAGGGAGGGAGGGAGGGAGGAAGAAATGGAAAGAGAAGAAGATGGAGAAAAGGAAAGATGCACGCTCAACCCATTGACCAATGGACGGATGGACAAAGATGCAGACACATTTTAAAAGGTAAGTTCAAAGTTGAAGAAAAGATGGGCCCTGGTCTATTTTCTAAATCGAAATTGCCATCTGACAACTAGGCATTTACCCTTCTTCCTACCTTCAGCCTCCTTTCGCACATCTGGGTTTGCACAAAGGAACTGTGGCACTGTGAACGTCTCCTAGAGCCTCAATACAAATAGTGCCCTGGACAGCAACAGGTGCAGATGAAAGATGCTGTCCACCTGGGGAAGCACAACCATCCAATCAGAGAGAAGGAGCAGAGATGCCTCATGACCTCTGTTCCTTGCCTCGCCCCTTCTCATGCATTCGTTCAGCAGGCCATGGTGACTCCATCCATCTCTTCAAACACTGGCCAAGCACAAAACCAGAATAAAGACAACTTAACCACTCACTGGTGTGTCTTCATTGATAGAGTAATCCTGATACTCTGTCTTGGTGTCTTTCCTATTGGGTTACTCATTCCCAGGACGAAAGCCCTGAGTTAATTAACACTCTCATAAAGCTCTCATTTATTTGACAACAGTGAAAGCAAGTTCAACCAACACTGAAAAAGTTTTACTGCCCATCCCCCCCTCCCCCCCTCACGTGTCGCTGGCAGATCTTAGGCTGCGAGGCCTACAGTAACAAGCAAAAACCATTTGAAAAGTAATTGGTCAGTTTGGATCAGGTTTGAGCACATAACAAAATTATCTAAATTCCTTATTCAAATGGACTTTTAAGAGTCAAAGCTGTGAGACTTGATACCCTATGAGCATATACAGGGGGAGGAGGTCCCCCTCAGTCACAGTCATAGGGGAGGGGAGTAAGGGGAAAATGGGAGGGAGGGAAGAATGGGAGGATACAAGGGATGAGATAATCATTGAGATGTAATATGAATAAATTAATAAAAAATTTCAAAAAAAAAAAGAGTCAAAGCTGAGAGGAAAAGTATTATTTTGCCATGAAATAAAAGAGACGGGTGACTTGGACATTTGCACAAAGCTAGAAAATGACATTGTGCAGAATGGTCTCCTTTCAGTCACAAATATGTACAATATTCAGTCGTTACTTTATGACCCCTTCTTCCTTTTCTCCACTTGTGCTGAAATCTAACATTCTGACTATAATGTTCAAAACTCTGTTGTTCCCCGTATTCAAGGAGGAAGAGTTTCTTTTTAAATATCTTGAGTCTGGAAATAAACTAAACAAGAAGGCTTAGCTCATCTCTTTGTATCAGTTTGTGACTTCCGGTTTTATGCATTGTGCTAACAAATTCTCGTAAGCCACACTGTCACTTTTGCCTAAGAAATATTTGTAAAATATCATAGGGGCCATCTGTCACTCAGCCATTTTCTGGGCTGCTGCTACTGCCAGTGGTATCCAAAGACCCGAGCAAACCCGGAGACTCCCAGCCAAGTGGCACTGAAAGCAGCAGGCTTCGGATAGGATAGTCAGATAGTTCGTTTTTAATGCACCTTAACAGACATCCTCCTCATTCCTCCACTTAGGTAGGAAAAGGAAATTGAGGGCAAATTCTCATCTGGCAACACAGTTTATGCTGAAAGGGTTGGACAAATACATACACGTTTAACTGATATATGAGTGTGACAATTGCCCCAAAAGAGATTCCTCGTAACCTTTTTCCTGAACATAGATTTCATTTGAACAGTTCACAGAAAAGAAAGTATTTGGAGGCAGTGGGGAGAGGTATGTTGAATTCAACGGTGAGCTGTGAGCAGTTTAGAAGCTGATTTGGAGGGTTATGGGTTTTGTTTTTGTGTTTTAAGTTTCAAAGTCTCTTGAACGCAGATATTGTACAAAAGAGGCCCCAAGTCCCACAGCTGGCAATTCCACACTTACACTGAGAAGTTTTGCTTGCACTAGTACCTGGAAAAACTACAACAGTTCTGGTGTTTACAGGCTCCACTCAAGCAAAGCAGAAGCAACATTGGCAAGGGATTAGGCATCTAAAATTGCAAACCTCCCATCACCACACAAGCCGGCCTGTTCATTTTGTTCAGATCATAAAATCCAGAACATGGCCCAGACCCCTGTCCAGAAAATGTTCACATCCTAATTTTAAAAATAGCTTTTATACATGACGGCTCTCTTCTCAATAAAACAAAGATTTGTTTATTGCTACGGTTTAATTAAGAGCCCTCTCTAGGAGGAAGATCTGCAAACCAGGGGCCTTATTTTTTTTTCTTTTCTTTTCTTTTCCTTTTCCTTTTCCGCCCCCATCTCTCAAATCAGGGCTGTTTGTTTATTGGCTTAATTTTCCCTGAAGTAAAAATACACTTTGAAATGTAACATGTCATTATGTAATTTGTAGTAACAAAGTGCAGGCCCCGGTGCATAACAGCACATGGGGTGGCTCCACTCACGGTGTCCCGTGTTGGCTGCCCCCCACCCCATCTGATTAACAGCCTGTGTAAACACACAGCCAACCAGGACCCTAGCCGGCACACACTTTGGTCAGTCATAAAACTGCCACCCAAACATGGACATGAGGGCTTTAGGCAGAAATCTTAATTTGGGGCAAATGATCAAAACCGAGACAACACGGCCCCAACCAGGGCTGGAAAGGGCTAACCTTTGTTTTCATTAATCCTTCTCCAATCCCTAAACTGGGGGTGATGACATCACTGCTGAAGCTGAAATGCATAATAAAATGTCCGTGAAATACAGAGGTTCAGAGGCAACACCATTGGAGAAATTCTTAACACCTTAAAGGAAAAGTCAAGGAGAAAAAGTAAGAGTGTAGTGAAGGAAAAATTTTAAAGTGTTATTTGGAAAGACCCTATTTGACATGCCCAGGATGGATTCTCTGTCTATGCAAGGAAAGTTAATATGCCTTCAGACTGCAGAAATAAATGGAGTTTATACAAAGGACTGTTTTGTTGGCTTTTGTTTTTCTTCCCAGTATATTCATTGCTCTTAGCAAAAAAAAAAAAAAATCTTTTAGACCCTTCACATAATGGGAAATTCAAAATGTGCAACGTAAATCAAGTATTTGGTAGGAAACAGTTAATTTCATTTAGTCTTAAAAAGAAAGAAAGAAAGAAAGAAAGAAAGAAAGAAAGAAAGAAAGAAAGAAAGAAAGAAAAGAAAGGAATACTTTCACAAGGTTGCAAATTTGTTTGCCCTGGAGAAGACCAGTATTTTAGGACCCACTTTTTGACACATAATAATGGTCTGAGGGCCTGGTGTGGGATGTGGTACCTACACATGTGTACAATGTAGCAAGCATCTCCTCTGAGGGCCTGGTGTGGGATGTGGTACCTACACAGGTGTACAATGTAGCAAGCATCTCCTCTTCTTGGGGTTACACAACACCACTGGCTTCCTATTCTCTTTTAGAATAATATGCTGGTGTTAAAGAAGCTGTCGAAGTCATGCCAAACAGCTGCCGTCCTGGCTGCCTCCGTGAGAGCTCATGGCAGTTCCTCACAGCCCTTCCACGGCTCCGGGCTGGCTCCTTGATTTTCAGCTTCTGCCCTGTTTGAAAAGGAGAGGTGGTGGTCAGTTCGGCTCTGCCCTCCACCCCACCCCCAACATCTTCAGTGCATCTAAATGTGGTCACACTCGTTTTTGTGTTCTTAGAACCTCATGCCTTATTCTAGGTGGCTTTGCCCCCAACAGAACAAGAAACTGTGCAGCCATACAGAGGTATGCCTTTGGTTTTGTTTCCCCGGGCACTACACAAAATGCATATGAAATCTTGGGCTGTGGTTATGACTTGTTGCCAAATTTATTCCTACCGATTAGGGGCCTCCGTAGAAAGAATCTCAGTAATTTACCCACAAAGCCACACAGGGAGCGGGCAACAGAAGACAACCTTTTTCACAAGCCAGGCCTTCCCCTCTTGGGTAGCTTCCAGCCATTGTCTCATAGCCTCAGGGTCAGGGCTCAGGGAAAAGGGGACTGGTCTTTGGTGACCGCGCTTATGACTGGTGGCTTGGGACCTTCGGGAGCATGTCCTTCAGCGTGTGAAAGCTATGGATACATCAAACTCTGAGCCGCTGCTTAGTGGCACATACCTCCAAAGTCCTGCTTTCCCGTTTCGGTGCCCATGGCTACACCACTGAAGACATGACACCTCCTTCCTCGGTAGCAGTTAACTGCCCGTAGTTCATGAGTGAGGGGGGTGGTGGGGAGGTGGGGGAAGTGGGATGGATGAAGTCCTGGGTGAGTGTGCATTTTGTCACACGCCCAGCCGAATAAGGACTCCCAGACCAATTGGCTCCTGGTAAGCTGGCAAAGCTGTTCCCCCCAAAATGGGCTAGGCTCAAGAGGGATGGCAACGCTTCCTTCCAGAGTGAGAGTGCTAATGGGTGAGTGGTCAGTGTGTGCAGACTGACAATGGCGGCTTCCTCCTCAGGGATGTTTACAGCCCGGCATTGCTCCCTACAGAGACCTCCTAGGAAGACCACACAAGCCTTCCTGTGTTGTGCTGTAACAAAGAAATCTACTGAGGTTCCAGGTTGTAGTGGTGGAGGGGAGAGCGTCCTGCTGAATCCCCAGCTACACTTGTCTGTGTGTCTATCCTGTCTTTGTTCCTCTGTTACCCCTGGCAAAGGTTCAGGGCTCTGAGTCTTGGACCCCATGGGCTCTTATTTATCATGGATACTGAGTAGGGGGTGCATAGTTATCTACCAATGCAGGTGCCTCTGCTCAAACCATTTAATGGAATTTTAAATGACATTGTTAATTGGTTTACAGAATAGTAGGTTTCCATGGGGCTTTGTCATAGGTCCGTACTACTGGCTAACTCTTCCTCGTCCCCCAGCGTTCCCCCTCTACTATATGCTGCATCTTCCTGCTGTCCCACCTCCCCTTACACACACACACACACACACACACACACACACACACACACACACACACAGCAGATAGAGAGGAGGGATGCACTTCCGGGCCTTCATAGGGAATCAAAGTTATTCACACTACTCTAAAGTTTAGAAGCTAGGATACGCTTCTAATAGAGCACATATAGGGTTAGTCCATCTGGGCTTTGCTCACCCAAATCAGTATAATTTTATTCCGCTTACATCAGTTTTATTCCATTTACATCCATTGCAAATGAACTATCATTTTAAATGCCTAACCTATAGAAATTGTCCATTCCTCGTTTTTTTCTCCCTCCCATACTAACCAAGCTCAATCACTTTTGATAGATTTTTGTGGTGGTTACAAATATAACTGATCAAATTCCATTCCCAGGACACAGTTTAATAAAGTGTAATGCTTTGATGCATTAAGGCACTGGTCACACTGAATTGCATGTACTCAAAATGTAAAAGTCAAATTGATCCTTCAAGTATAGTTAAAAGATGGAACTCCTCACACCACCATCACCCCCCAAAAAAACCCCTAGCAGACATTTCCAGATTCCGGCATTGCAAAGCATTCGCTGCAGTGGGTGTGGCCATGTACGGAGACAGGTGTCTATTCAACCATAAGCTCAGGCAGAGTTCCAGTGTCAAAGGCCCTTCTCCCCCGAGGGGCGTTCACCAGCCTGTCCTCTTTGGACTTCTGCATCACAGTCTGCGTTTAGCCAGTTTCTGCAGTGAAATAAGGGGAAATTAATAGACGTACAAGAGAAAGATGTCATGGAGCTGCCCCCAACTGCTCTTCTGACAGTGTTAAGAAATCTTGGTCTCAATTGCAAACACTAGCTCTCCACACAGATCAATTTCATATAGAAAGTAAGCGAACAAAGATATTCTTAGGCCTACAGGTGTCTCTCAAACCATTGTGTGTTTTCTTCTCCTTCATTCTAACCCATGAGCACTAACACCAAGTGGGGCTTCAATGTCTTCATCAATAAATTAAACAGTAATGCATTAGTTACTTTCCCACGGCCTTATCTAGCTCTTATCAAAGGCTCTACACACATCTGGATGTTGGCCGGCACCAAAGGCCATTTATATTCACAAACTCAAGCTATCCTAACTGTTGAAAGGAGAATGAATAGATTCTCAAATGAGGTTTCAAATTATCCTCGCCTTTGAGATCATCGGTGCTCGAGGTCCAGTATTTGTACAAGATGAAGTGATTTACTGACTTGAGCCTGGAAAAATCTGGAGGGCAACTCCAAAAGGCAAGAACATGTTGCCGAGTCAATCATTCACCCTGCCAGGGAAACTACGGTCGTTTCCAAACACTGTAATGAGACACTGATCTCCATCCAGGCAGAAAAATCACTGAAGAGGCTGGAGGAGGTTGGCCACACAGCCAGCATGGAGAGCTGGAGTTTTTGGCAGGGCACTTCCACCCCAAAAGCAGAGAGAGTCCTGGAAGGGTGCTCACATAAACAAAACACACAGACAGCTTCAGCTCTGTACAGAGGCTTGTCCTGTCCAAGATCAAAGCCTGCACCAGAGACACAGGCCTCTGGAACACAGTGTCCTTTCTGGGATGCCCCACACAGGAGAGGAGACGTGAAACTGGAGCCACAGCCTTGCCACCTGCAGCCAGTGGCTTCTACACTCTGATTTTTCACAGGCTGGGGAGCTTGTAGCTGCTAAAGCCACAGAAGATGAGGACAGAGAAAACCTGAGGAAAGTTTCTAGCTAAACTTGCCTCCCACCCACCCTGCCGTCTATGGAGTGTGGGGCTAGAACTCAACTCGAGCTTGTGGCTGGAACGCAAACCCAGACACTTCTTATGCTGCCCGATGGCAATGTGATTAAGTTTCCTCAGTGCAAAAATGGTCCTACTCAGAGTACCTAAGGTCTGACCAGCTCATGCAGCAGCCCTCAAAAGATTGCAGTTGCTGCCTGAAGTCACACAGTCCAGGGTTTGGACCTGGCTTTGTCTCTCAGTGGGTACAGGAAGAAGTAACCACCTTTGAGTTAAGTCCTGCTATAGAAAAGATTTCAATATGGCCCTTGCAGCACTGCCATGGTGATTTTGAGTTGATGCATCACACAGTAGAAGTCCAGTAAACAGCACCCTCTAATTAATATTTTTCCTGGTTCCCAGTGGAGAATGCACACAGGACTGGTTAGACTGGAAGAAGCCAGGCCAGTGAAATTTAAGATCCTCCAAAGTCCTCACAGCTTCATCCATATACAAAAGAGATATGTCTCTGGGGATTGACTGAGTCCTGGGTGTTTTAGATACACGGCTTTATTTTAAGGCAGCAAAGGGAACCTGGGCATGTTCCCAAATTGAACATCTGCAGGCAGATAGGATGACGAAATATATTAGTATTGAGGAATAACTTTCTCCTGTGTTCCTTCTTGGAAAACATCTGGGGTCTTACCCTCCTCTCCCCTCATTCCCTCACCCCCAAAAATTGACTCTTGGCTGACAGTTTATCAGAGATAAATGGAAACACCTGGGAGCCAGATAAGGCAGCCGGGTAAGATCAGGTGAGGACCGCTAGGGGCCACATGCCACTGGCTATATTTTTTTCTGCTTCAGGCAGGTTGTGAGGTGATAAGTACCACTTTTTTGTTAATTCGTTCATTCACTCGTTCATTCATTCAGTCAGTCAGTTACTCCGAACACCCACAGGAGGCATCTTGCCCAACTCTGTGCCTGAAGTGCTAGGCTGCTGAAGCCACAGGCTGAGTAAGATGGCTGTTGATCCTGCTTCTAAGAGTTCCTGTGAAAAGACGTGACAAGAGCTCACTCTGTATTTTGCACGACTCTTTAACAACCTCTCTTTTGTCAAGCCAAACTCTCTCTGGCTACAACATGTTGTATCTACAGAGATGCAAGACCTAATAAAATATTTTGTGCCCCGTAGCCATGCAGGGATATTTTTATGGCCACACAAGCTATAATAACCTCCTAGGGCATGCAAACTTTCCATCCCTTTTTCTTCCCGCATCTTTATGCCATCCCAGACTAAACAGTCCTCATTCCCCGTATCATTTCCCCAAAGGTCTTTCTCACCTTCCCTCTAATTGACATGTTCTTCTCTCAACGTGTTCCAGCTTCTGCTCAGCACCCAGGGGCAAAAACTCTTGTAAAACCCCAACACTCAACAAGTATCCAAGTGCCTTTGAAGTGAGACTTGTCCAGGTACGGATCCACACAGCCACCATTCAGGGTCCAAGCAAGATCCCGAGCATTTCTGGATCTCAGATTCCTCAGCCATAAAGATTTTTAATCACCAAGGACACAGGGCAAGAACATGACATCAGAAAGACCAAATTCGAGATGGTTTGGATTAAGTTGGAAAGGCTTGGAGTTGGGGGTGGGGTGGGTGGAGGACCAATCCTACCTAGAGCAAAGGCATGAACAAAGGTCTTGAGGCAGAGACATGGCAAACAGGAATGACTAGGTGGAAACCACCAAGGGGAAATAAACGATGTGAGATGAGGCTGGGAAGGTTAGCACACAGAGAGTGTAGGAACTTGCATGCTAAGGTAAAGGTCCCATGAAGATGACAGTTATAAATAGTTCTCTGTGTGTTAAAAAAAAAATACTGGCCATAAGGTGGAGGTCTGGAGAAACTGGGAGGCTCCTGAAGTAATCCACGATTGCAAAAGCACAGACCACAGTGTCATTTGGAGAGACAGAGGTGGACACATCTGGAAATGAGAATCAGAGCACTTAGCTGGCTTGGTGGATGTGACAGGGAGAGGGAGGTGTGGGGACGGCTGCCAAGGGCCTGACAGGCTCATCTTGGGTTGGTGGAGCTGTTTACCGGGAATGCTGGGGGAGGAAAGTGGGTAGAGAGACAGTGGGAGTTCAGTTTGGGGCCATGCGGAGTCTGACATGCCTGTAGATGGCCAAAGTCAAGATGTGGAATAGGCAACTCGATTTATGACCGGGAGCACAGAGGAGCGTCTGGACCAGGAGATATAAATTCAAGAGTCATCAGCACATAGATAATAATTAAAACTGAAGGCATGGGCGAGAGCCCAGGAGGAGGACAGATGCTATGAAGGAGATGAGCCCAGGAGATCACATGGCGAAGCTCTCCAGTGCTCAACAGTCAGGGAGGAGAAGGTGTGCCAGCAAAGAGACTGCAGAGTCCCTAGGAGTAGGGAAGACCAGAAGAGTTCTGGGGTTGGAGAGTTAAAAGGATGGTGGGAGAGAGGAAGAAAACAAGGAGGCTGCCACAGCATGCTGAGAGTCAGGGCCCAGAGCCAGGCCACATTCCTGTCAGATTTCAGAATATGTGTTTTCCCTGGATTCTTCGTCTCAGAGCCTACTATGGTCAAAGTTATGACTGCAGCACTGCAGCACGACTTAGCAGCACTAGGTTACACCTCATTCTTCCAGCAACTTCCCCTATGCAAAGTATTTTAGAGGATTAAGAAGACCAGCCCCTCCAAAAATAATATGAAATCGTTGTTACTCAGGCCTAATCTACTTACTAATACTTAGGTGTTTACCAGCAGGAACCTTTAAGCTTCACTTTTTGCATAGAGCCACTTTAACTTTTGCTTTGTACATTTTTGAAAAGATGATACTCAGTTTCTTTATCCATGACAAAATGGAGAGAACCTATAGGCAGGGCTAGGGTGGAGGAGGGTCACAGAGGTGTGCAAACCTGTGCCTGGCCAGCCAGTGACCCAGGGATTGCCAAAGAGCAATGGATACGAAAGGCAGGCTACAGAACAGAAGGATGAACTTGTGGGTTCTGTGACCACTTCACCCGCAATAACCCCTAGGTGAAAGAATTCTGAATGACGTCTGTTTGTGATAATCAAATAAACTTGAAGTGCGTGTTTAGAAGGGGGGAGGGAGCCTATTGTCAGATTTGTTTGTTTGTTTCTTTGTTTCTTCTGTCCTTTGTATTTTCTATAAACTGGTGGTGACAACAGAAAATTCAGTTGGGTCCCAGTTAAAGTTGCTGATAGGAGTCGCCATGGGGCATGAGGTAAGCATGGGCATTGCTCTGAGAACTTGAAACCGATGGGTGGGTGTGGGTGCCAGCATCCCCCATTCCACAGCCTCCTGGGTCTTTGACGAAGGCGGCTGCTACCACTCTCATCAAGTTGAAAACCAGCTGGCTGTGCTAGTGCATGCCTACCATGTTGGTGTTCTGAAGGTGGAGAGAGAAGGATCATGAATTTAAGGCCAGCCTAGGCTAACTATCAGGCCATGACGGGGGTTAGGGGGTTAGTGACGAAGAAGGAGCAAGAGGGAAAGAGGGAAATTGAAAACTGAAGAAAGCTGTAAACTCTACATCATGAAGAACCCATTTTACCAACAAGTAAATTGCAGAGGAAGAGCAGAGATAGGAGGAAGAAGAGAGGGCAGAGAGGGCTACAGAGTTAAAGAAACTGAAGAGAGAAAGACAAGTCCTGTTTATTAGTGAATACACACTTATAGGGAGATTTTTAAACTGATGAGAAATAAAGGATTATTTATCTTAGGTATCATAAGACTGTTGTGGTTACACATTGAGTAGTCTGTTTCTTATTGAGATGTATACTGAGGTATTATGGATCCAGTGACATGATGTCTGGTGTTTATAAATGGGGGGTGGGGTGGGGTGGGGCCCTGGCCCTGGCAGTGTGAGCAAGGAGGCTTGGGTAGAGCAGAAAACCTCAGCCATGAGGCAGGCTGAGGCTGGCCAGTGAGGATCAGGGATCAGGGGCCACCCGTGCTCTCTACAGTCACTAAAGGCTTGAGATGTTCCTAACAAAAAGCTAAAGACTATCTTTAAATTCATTTCTTTTTCTTTTCTTTCTTTCTTTCTTTTTCTTTCTGGAAGATTTCTCCAGCAGCATGAACCTAACGGGAAAGACCAGTTATTTGCAAAGTCCTGTGGGTAAATGAGAAGTCAGGCAAAGACGAGGTCTCCTCAGATGAGAGAGGTGTGAGTGGTGGGTTACCTCAAGGAGAGCAACAACCAGAAGAGAGCAAGCAGGAGGACACAATCACTTCATGGTGCATTGGGTAGTGGGCTGCACGCCCCAGAATGGATTTCTAGCTGAAACATTCATGACCTTCCTCAGGGCAGATGGCAAAGTCTGACTTCTGCTGGCGACCGTGTCTTTATTCTGGAAGACCCTTTATGCCCTTGACTTTGAGAGCCAGCTCTCTCTCTCCCCCTCTCTCTCTTCTTTTGTTCCCTGTCCCCTGCTCTCCAAAGATGGCTCCCTTTTGTTTGCTAACTCTGCCATGCAATGACGTGAAATATTGGGGAACGCTTTAAGAAGAAAAAGTCTGTGGGAAGATACTTCATTTCCAAAGCCACCAGCTCCTTTCCTGGGGGTGCTGGAACTGCGCCCCCTAGAGATTCCCTGGCTGTCTGTTTGTGGAGGCACTGGGAAGGCTGCAGAGCATTCTCCAGAGCTCCATGCATGGGTGGGGGACAAAGGTGTCCAGACAGCCCAGGCTGTCACTCACTTTAGCCTCCCAGTATCTGAGAACAAAGATCACATTACATGTGCCTAGAAGCTTCTGGAGTATCAGGCTGCTGTCAGGATGACTGGCAGGGCCACATTGGGGCCCTCCCTACTGGATTTTCACTTCCACTATCCCTGAGTTCAAGAAGCTAACCATTCTCTGGAATTCTGCTCATCTTTAAGCATATCAAACCATAGAATCTCCTTCAAACCTACCCATGGAAGGCAAGGGACCTCTCCTATGCTCCCCGGTCTTTGCTTATAGAGCTTGCACGATGTTTGAGAACACTGACTTATTGGTAAACTTCTAGGGGGCTGGGCCATGTCTCAGTTGCCTGTATCCTATCCTACAGCATCCCTGTCCCTAGGGATTGCACCACACATGGGAGTGATACATATGATAATACAGATGAGTTCCCCAATGGGGTTTTCCAAGGCCCTGACACCGCTGTACTTAACCTCCCACCTGCTCTGCCCCTCCTGACACCTCTCCTTTCCATTGACTCCCCCTTTCCCATGTCTGACTCTTTACTCCAGGGTTGAGAAGAAGTGAAAGAATAGAGGGTTCGTTTTCATGCCCTAAGCTCAGGTTGTCTCCATGGCTTTCCCTGTGGCAGGCCGGGGATGGGGGAGCTGATGAGCAATTTCAGGCTTACCCAGGCATCCTCCAGCTCCTGCTGCCTCGAGGGCCCATCACAGCTTTCTGGATGAACGAATCCCTGCTTCCATCAATAGGAGCTTTGTGAACTCAACAGATGCCATGGGGCCTAGAAGTCAAATAAATATGATTATTCAAACAACATTAGATTGCACTGTGCATAATTCAGGAAATTCAATTATGTCTCTCTGGCAACAGTTACGAACTCAGGCCGGGTTGACAGACCTTGTTTTCTGATATGCGAGAGGCTGACCTTCATGCCGTCACATGGGGGGGGAGACAATGGGATCTGGCAGACAAACAGTTGCCATTGGAAATCTGACTGACCCCCTCCTCTCAATCCTATGCTGGCAAATGCAAAGATGTTTTTCACTAACATAAACACAGAACAACTTTAACTGTGGGATGATCCAATGTCACGGGCACAAAGCAGAAAACAGATACACTTAAGGCACAGAATGACTCTTGGAGTGTGAAATGTCAGTATCACACTCGCCTATGCCCTATTGCTTTGTATGCAGGCCATTAACTAAAGAGAGATCAATGGCATACTACAGACATCACAAGTTCATATCCTACCCATCTCTGTGCCTCAGTTTCCTCAGTCGTCACATAGAAATCATGGTATTGGTTGAGTGCAGGCTTATTGGAGTAAATGTGTTACTGGATGTCTAGTCAGGATTTACTAATGACATCTTTTAGCCCTGTTTCTCAACCCTACTTAGGGTTGATGCTTGCACCAAGATCAGAGCTGGGATGTAGGGTGTGTGTGTGTGTGTGTGTGTGTGTGTGTGTGTGTTGCTTTGAATCTATTGCTTGTCATTTCCTCAGCAAGCTGTATTTATTTTCCCATTCCTCAGTCCTCTGTGGGTGTCAGCTAAGCCTTTTCTCATCGTGAGTGCAAGGCAAAGGTTAGGCTTTGCTTCTTAGAGGACACGGAAGCTTGCACGACAGCCGGTTTTGCAGAGTTTGACGGTTCCACTTGAGCTCCGCACAGCTGATTTATAAGACACCAAGCTCATCGGAGTAATCCCCTCTTCTCCCCTGGTCATGTCTCAATCTGGAAACATCTGAGAAAGACATTTCCTCGGGGATGCACAGGCAGCGCATTCAGGTTCCATAACTTTTCGGGGGCTCCCCCAGATCCACAGTTCACAGCTAGCGTCCATGCCTTGCTTCTGTCTTGAGCACTGGCAAGCAGGTCCCTTCCGCACTTGGCCTCTTTGACTTTGATGCGAAGTGACAGGGCGCACACAGCACACACTGTTCTCCGGCCTTGCCCAGCTTTGCCTGGGATGGCAGGATTAGGCAGGGAAACCTGAGCATGAGATGCCCGATGGGTTTAGTGACTTAATTGTCTGAGTGCTTGAAGCTGTGGGATTAATTCCACTGTAGGTACACTTGCTTCTTTCTCACTAATAAATGGGAGTTTGTTCAAACTAATTCATTTGAACAAAGACATAATAGAACCTCCAAAGAATCCCTGACACAGCTAGGGCACCTCCTCTTTCTCTGTTTCTAGGGAGCTCCCACATTTCCCCGCTCGCTCACCAATTTGGCCTTAAAACTACATAAACCTCTAATCTGAAACTGGCTTTTGCCAAACTCTCCCTTTCGTGCTTGGAGTAAATTGCAATGGCTGCTTTCTGCATCCTGGTCACACACATGTCTTGGTCAATCAGCGCAATGTCAAAGCCTTCTGGGGTTATTGTAACTCCAGCTGTGAGCTGCTAATAATAAACTTGCCCACAGGACAGTCCTGCCATATGGTGGATGGGCAATCAAGACTGGGCAATGCATTAGGGGAAAAAAAAAAGATCCAGTCAACAGTCGGTGGGTGTAAGTGGATGGCTAGGATGCTGACATGTGACAGCTGAGTTTGGGTGGGTTGCTATATCATTGACAACTATGACTCGCTCCCACTTTGCAGTGTCTGCCCCGAAACACAAAGGCATGGCAGTGGGTAAATGACCCGGCTGGAATCAGAAACGTAGACAAAACACACCGAAATGTATATTGTGGGTCAGGGCGTGAGGGCTGTTGAAAAGAAGCATAGTTCAGATTCTTCAGTAGGAAAAGGACTCAGCTCCACATGCTGGTCATGGGAAATGAACTGTGTGTTACAAGGCACATTTAATGGGAGTTTCGAGGCACATAAAACCGAGGCTGATGAGTGGTAGAGGGGTGAAGGGGGGGGCAGTGACCTACTTGGCTGACAGCATGGCTTCCCTCCCCAGGGGTTAGGGCTTGATGACTTCAGATTGGTTTTGAACTGGGGGTCAGGGCACTATGGGTGTGAGTGGGAAGACTTGGTACATAGCTGAACCGTGAGTGTGTCCCTAGAGAGCAAGCTGTCCTCCCCTGAAGGCAAATGGTATCATAAAACCTACAACGTGTGTTGATGGTCAAACTAGTTCTTAACATATCTCTAGGTCAGTTTCATCTGAAATTATAAGGAGCCAATGCAGAATGACAGAAGGCCATGTGAGGTGTTTGGACGTGTGTGCGTGTGTGTGTGTGTGTGTGTGTGTGTGTGTGTGTGTGTGTGTGTGTGATTGACTGCCAAGTTATATACCAGATCTCTCATGGGTGTGTGTTGCTGGGTCAGCCCTGAGAGCTGTCTAGTTTTTGCAGTACCGCACCTCTCAATTGAGTATTTCAAGCTGAAAATCCAGGTAATAATAGTCCACATGCCTTCTTCTTTAGATTTAAATATTCCCCAACCCTGCCCCCACAGGTCCTTTTTTTTTCGTACCTTCTCTTTTATTTTTTTCTCTCCTGATTAAAAACTGAAAGGTCAAAATATCTCCTGAGGCTTCTTTTCCATAGAGTAGAGATCCTGTCAAAAAAAGATAGAAAGGAAGAAGGAAAGGAAGAAAGAAAGAAAGAAAGAAAGAAAGGAAAAGAAAAAAAGGAAAAGAAAAGGAAAAAAACTTTCTCCCACTGAAAACAAAAGCCCTCTTAATTGCCACTGGGTGACCACACAATAAAGGTCCAATTGAAAGCCTAGAGACCCCATTGCTTGCCCTGGGGCCTGTCTGAATTGCTTGATAATTAGAAACACCCAGGGAACTAGCGGACTGCAGCTTCCTGCCACACACTTCCTGCGGGGACTTTATATGGTAGCCCACTTTTATCAAAGAAGAAGTAAACTACTTCTCCGCCCTCCTCCTGGCTCTGCCTTAAAGCTGGAATCCAGAGGAAACTGCCCTGTCCCAGAGGCATGAGTCTGTTCGTGGATGACTCCTGTGTGTGTGGGAGCGGGAGGGGCAGGGGGGCCAGGGGGCACACACACACAAATGTACTCATATGCATGCTTCCCCTCTACCCTAGTTTCTTGATTACTGAAGGTTTTATGAATTTCTATGAATTTCCTGGCATTCTGAGGCGGCATCACTAACTCAGTGCTTCTCAGCTGGGTGCACAGTAATAGCCTGGGGATGTTCCCGGCTGTCACAACCAGGAGATGGAAAGATCTCATGGAGCCTGTCTGGTGAGTGGAGGCCAGGAAAGTTGATCCAGGCTCCTTGGTGCTCAGTAACCACCCCTAACTAAAATTTACCTAGCCCTACTGTCAGCAGTGGCAAAGTTGCAAGGATATAGGCGGAGTCTATGGATTTGGGCTCCAAATAAAAGTAATGAAATGAAACTACAAAACTCCTTCTATCACCTCTGCTTCATTCCAAAGACCTGGCTCTAATTACCTCACCTCTGCTGAAGCCAGTTTTCCTTATGGTGTCATAGGTGGTGCTCAGCAGACTGCAGCCTACTATGGTTGCCTCCTTTTCTCCAGCCAGGAAGAATGATGCATTTTGACTCGTGAACGTAAAGTCCACTTGGAGTCAAGCCACACCCATTTCCTTATGTGTGCTGGGGATGGATTTAGCACTTGCAAGAATAACGATTTGATCCCATGGCCTATATAATATTTTCTATCTGGCCCTTGACAACAGCAAAGGTTTGCTGACTTGTACCCAAAGGCCAATGATGTGACTCACCTTTGAACTTACGCTGACGGAGGGTACCATGTTTGACCACAGAGGTTTAAAATTAAAGAGTGCAACCTTAAAATCCTGCCCTGGCCCTGCCTCTGACGTCAGCACCATGTTCTAGTTTGGAGATACAACGGGGACACATAGTGCAAAAGGGGAAGAGGTGTCTGGACCTGGAGGCTGTGGTTGGTCCTAAAGCAGCATGGAAAGAGAAGACAGCATCTCTTTCTGAGGCATCAGGAAGGCTGACATGTTGAAGGCTTTCAACCCATCTCACAGATGGAAAAAACAGAATCCATGAAATGATGTGGCGAAGGGCAAAGACTTAGCAAGGTAGAGGAACAGGTTTCAAACCAAATCCGTGCGCCTGCTAATCTTTCCATGTCAAAAGGATACTTCAGGGCAGCAGAGGGATGCAAATGGTTCCTGGGCATGCTCAGAAGGCTAAGGACTGCTAAACTAGGAAGGAGAAAAATGTTGGAATATGATCATGAGACGCAAATACAGCCAGGGCTGGCTGGAATAGGCAGATTACAGGAGTGGTTAGAGACAGTTAGGAGGGTTCTTCGAATCAGAATAGGCAGACAGCAGATGCTACTGGGAAAGTCTGGTGAGAGCTAAAAGAAACCACTCTTAGAAATAGATCTGAAAAGGGCATGTGGAAGAAATGTCCTATAATAAAAAAAAGATAAGCGTCTTGACAGCTTTATCTATAACTTCCAACACCTGAAAGCAACCAAGCTGTCTTTCATACGCACATGGAGTGAGGACTAGTGCATCCATATGACAGAACGTGGATTCATAGGTGAAACAAACTATCAAGTCACTAAATGGTGTGAAGGAACTTTCAGTGCATATCACTAAGGGAAAGAAGTCCACTGCAGAGGGTTATATGCTATGGAATTATTTTTAATGGCTGTCAGAGGTTGTAGAGCTGTGATGGATAACTGGTAGAGGAATTTTAGGGCAGCAAAATAATTTCTTGTATAACCCTACACTAGTAGGTACACGCCGTGATACATCTGTCAAAACCCATAGCATGCCCAACCCAAGGAGTAGATTCTAATGTAAACTGTAGACTTTAGTTAACACTGTAGTAACCAATGTAGCAAGATTGGTTCATCTGTTGTTAAAGGTGTAGTGAACTCAAGATTGTAAGGGTGAGGAGCGGTTGGGATTGGGTGGAAAGGATGCAAGAGAAAAACCATTATTTTTCATTTTCTGTAAACCTAGAACTTATACACACACACACACACACACACACACACACACACACATATACACACACATACATATACACACAAACACACACACATACACACACACATACACACACACATACACACACACACACACACACACACACACACACACACACACACACACACGGTAATTAAAGAAAAGCAAGCCAAGCTTGCCTATCATCTCAGTTATTTGGGTAACTGAAGAGGAGAGATCACAAGTTCGCAGTGCATCTTAGTGAGACTCTGCCTCAAAATCAGAAGTAAAATGAGAATTGAAGATGCAGTTTAGTGACAGAGTGCTTCCAGCATGCCCAAGGCACCAGGCTAAATGTTCCACTCTACCCTCCACCACACAGTAGACGGAAATTCTAAAACTGAACCAAGCAGTCAGTGCAGGGCCCACCACAACCTATGACCCTAAGATAATGGACATTTACCTGATTCTTTTCCCTTCACTGAAAAGTAAAATAAAGGTCCTTGGACCAGGAACATGAGCCCGGTGTGTGTTGGGAAATATGCAGCAACAAGTCAGGACACATACTTTCACTTGTCTAGGGCACATGACATCATTCCACACCCATCAGATGTTGTTGAGAATGGTGTCCACATCTTAAGCTAATCTTGAACAGAGTGTATTTCCTGTGGCCGATTAATTTGTAGCGTGATGGAAACTAGCAACTGGCATGACACAGTGTGCTGACGTTAGGAGAAGGCGGTGTGGGTTGTTAACATGTCTCCTCTTGCACATCTTGCCTCAGAGCTCATGTGCTGAGCAGCTTGACAGAAAATTGGCCATGGCTGCCTTGGAAGTGCCGGTGCGGCTGGCAATTGAGCGGAGAGCATCTAGTGTGCTCATGTTAACCAGCAGAGGTGGGTACAGTGTCACTGAGTCCCCAGTCACCTTGATCAGCTGACAGTTCCAGGACTCCTGCAGGGCGGCAGCCCGGAGGAGGGTGAGATGTGAGCTCATGTCAGAAGTATGTTTTTACCTAATCCCTCAGAAATCATAATTACACAAAGATGTCAGCAGGTCCCAGAGAAGTAATAAAGGCATCCTTTAAGAAGATGGTTCATGAGGAAAGGTGAACATGCAGACAACTGAGGTGGCCTGTTCAATTCTTTGTGAAGACACACCCAAAAATACACATCGGCTTTACGTTATGCACCTGTTTTCTATGCACACAAACATGGTTTTTCAGTTTAATAGAGAAACAAACATGGCCAATTTTTACTTGTAATTAAACTTCATATATCGAAAACTTAGACGGATGTGTGTTTGTGACTTTTAAAATGCACATATGTAAAGCATTTAATAGTGGAGTACATTTATCCACCAGTGGATTTCACAGTGCATTTGCATCTTTCGTGTAATATATACGCTGTTTATTTGTATTGACATTTATGATCGAAAGCCAAGCAGCCCCATGCAGCTGAGCTCTTCCTGGCTTTTGAAGCAATCCTTAGAAGTTGGTGCTGCTTGGGAAAGGGTAAGGATGAGGAGGAGCCTGAACGGTGGCTGACTCCAAACCACTAATAAGGGAAAATCATACATTTTAAAATAACGAAAAATTAAAAGCAAAACATAGACTCTACACAAGTCAAAAATAAGAGGCTATTTTTTTCCCCATGGAAAGACAGAACAGGCTTTTGCGTCCACCACCGTGAGATATTTGAAAGAAGGAGAGGTGTGAGGTCTGGGCAGGAGCAAGGAGACGCCCCCCGCCCCCATGGAGACCCCATCCAACACTTTTCAACGAGGATTCCAGAACACATGGCTTGTAAATGCCTGTATTGTCTTCTGAGTCACAGCTGAACATTTCATTTGGGGGCACCACAAAAGTCTTCTTCTTACATCCAAGACTTAGGGTTTTTTTTTTTAAATAGCGGCTGTGTTTGGGAAAACTCTAAAATCGGAAAGGATGTGGTCTGACGCGCTGAAGTGTGTAGCCACATATGGAATACACAGCAGCTCGGAGACGTGAAGTGCCTCATTTATCAGGTTTCAATGCAGAGTCTCGGGTTTGGGATCCAATGGAAATTTCTTACCAAGACCAGAGGTTGCTGAGTGCCTTTGCCCACTGAGGCCCATGAATTTTTCAGCTCCCCTCCACAGTAGTGGGCTCTGCTGCCCTTTGGCGCACATTATTAATGTCACTGACAATTCCGTTTATTCCCCTATCTCTGTATCAGTAATACAGCCTTATGAATCTAATAAATATAAGCCTAGACTTCAACTGTACATTGGTGAATTCTCTTTCCCTTTGCTAGCTCTCCTGCTCTTTGAGGCAAATCACCACACCGACTGAGACCTGTGCGGAGTGGAATGGCATCTCCAGGGAAGTGCTGGCAGTCCTTATGTTGTCATTTCAAGCTGCTCTAGAAACTCAGATGGTGACACCGGTTTTCAAACTCAACACCAGATGCTCTCTCAGAGCTTACAGTGTTCTCTAGTTTAAATTCCAACGGCTGTAGAGACAAACAAGCCGGAAGAGTTTTTCCATTCCATTCTGCAGAGCTACGTAGAGGCCAGGTTTAGTATGACGAAGCCGAGAGAAGTGAAATCAGAATAAAACAGCCGTCAAGTATAGCCTTCAGGACAGGCTGGGGATGGCTCAGTCGGCAGAGTGCTTGCAGTGTCTTGATGACTCTCAAGTCCTCAGTCAGTAAAACATCTGCAGGTGACACAGCCAAAGTGTTTCCTATTTCAACATAGGGGAGGATGGCAGCACCTTGGTAGTGGGTTGGGGTATCTTGGTTGACTGGGGTATCTTGGTTGACTGAGACATTTTATAAGGTTGGCTCAGAAATAAATTACACCAAAGCCCTTCATAGGAGAAGGCGCATACATGTACAAGGGAACAGACTGGACGGGTCTTCAGAAAGGCTCAAGTAGTGCCTGGAACATGGCCAAGTGAGCAGATGAAGACCCGGAATCTGGAAATGTCCTGGAATGATTATTTGGGGCAAAGGGTGAGGAAACATATGGTCCTTCTGACTAGCCCTGCCCCGAAGCTGGGTCTGCTGATGAGTGGGTCCCTGTCGGGTGGCGGCTTTTCCATCCAGCTCCCTTCTGCTGATCCCTTGTGAAACATCTTTAGGGGAAGAGGATTGGGGCAAAGAGGCAGATGAATTTTAAAAAAAGAAAAAAACCTGTGTGTCCTTCCTGATGCTAGCTTGTTGCCAGCTAAAAGGATATTCTGAGGAACTAACTATTCTAGAAAACTCTGGGTTTTAGGTTTTTGGTTTTTTGGTTTTTTTTTCTTAAGAGATCTGAAGAATTAGAAGGAGTGCACACTTGTAGGATTGGATTCTATAGAGGTGGCACAGAGTAATGTGATGATGTAATGATGGCTTTCATGGGGAAAAAAAAGTCCAACACTCTTTCCCATGAAAGAGACCCAGATATGTCAGCCAGTTCAGGTATCCATCACCTTCTTCCTCGCTTAACATGTGGTCTCCTCCTCATCCTCCTCCTCTTCCTTTAAGATTCATTTATTTTTATTTTGTGTGTATAGGTATTTGGCTCGCATGTGTGTCTGTGTACTACATGTGCACAGTGATCAGAGAATTCAGAAGAGGCCATTAAGTCCTCTGGAACTGGAGTAACAGAATGTTCTTTGTTGGCCATGACGTGGGTACTGGGAGTTAAACCCCAGTCGTCTGAAAAAAGCAACAACTGCTTTTTAATCGCTGAGCCATCTTTCCAGGCTTGACTTTCCAACATGTGGCTTCTGCCTCATGACACAACATGGCTGCTTGGGCTCCAGCAGTCGGTCTTTACACCAGCAGTAGAGACTATAACGGGCAAAGGAAAACACATCCACTCCTTGTAAACAAGGTTCCCAGATTTGGCATCTGGATTTTCCTGTAGATGCAAGAGAGAGCTTAGGATTCACTCTGGGGGACACTATGCCAAGCCTAAAATCAGATTATTTCATTCAAGAAGAAGAGAAAGAATTTTTTCAGCACAACCGTGAGTTCTAGCCACAGCAAAGCAGGAAGAGGCCCTCTTGGGCTTCACCAGGTGGTAGCAGCAGTGAACTGAGCTAAAGCTGGGATGCGAGCTCTGAGAGTCCCAGCCCTGCGGGCCCTTAACAGGAATTATACGCTGGGAGGCTTATAAGAGGGCGGAGTGGAGGAGATGAGGAAGTGTGCTTGACGCTGCGAAGACGCAAAGTCAGGAGCCTTCAGCTACTTCCAGCTCAGGCAGCTTTGAGCCTGAGCCCTGAAGATCTGCGTGGTTCTGAAAACCGGGTTGGCCTGCCAACACTTAATTCCTTCATCAAAAACATATAGACAGTCATACACTTTTAGATTGTATTGAATACTAAAGTAGATAAAGTACAAAGCTTTTGACAAAGGGAGTTTTCTAGAAGCAAGAAAGAGCTTCATTTCCAGAATCTATGAATTCAGATAGACCAACTGACCGCTGGTTCTTGTATCTAAAATTGATAATTGTTTGTTATTTCCTTAGCCAAAGTTTACAAAGCATGAACTCCCCTTCAAGGGCTGGAGGAGAAGCGACGGCTGAGAGAAAGATGTGTATAAGCAGGAATATGGACTCTTTTAACTCTACCACAGTGAGTGACATGTGGCAGCTCCTTCAGACATGATATTTTAAAAAAACAAAACAAAACAAAAGGAAAAGAGGAAAGGAGGGAGGAAAAGAGAGGGAGTGAGACCTGACTCATAATCCTTCTTACACACCTTCTAAAATGAAATTTACTGACTAAAAACAGATAAGGTTTTTTTTTTCATTCCCCAGGGAACAGGACAACGGGCGTAGGTATCTAACTTATTGCCACCCTCACTTTAACCTGAAATCTGAACCCCCAAGACTGTAGCTGAGCTCCACCTCATGTCATGTGCACTTTACTGGCTTCAAAGATCTCTGGTTATAGGCGATTTTCATGGCTGCAAAGTCAAATTCCAAAAGCAATTCATGTTTTGGAGATGTTGATGTATCACGCTGTGTTCTAATAACGGTTTTCAATGCTGGCTGGGACACAGATTACACTACTCTCGCTTGCCAGGGGACCCGGGCAGGAGAACCCCTCCGGTGAGCATCCTGGAGCCTAGGTGAACACTGTGAAGTACTGAGACACACATTTCATATCAGCAGATGACAGAGAAATGTGGGCGGGGGAGAAACTCCTTTTCCAGTCATCTCTCCTTGTATAAGGCCACACTGTGCTGACACCTTCCCCACAAATACACAACCATCCAGGAGACACACACACACACACACACACACACACACACACACACACAAGCTGTGGAGATAACGGTTTAATGGGCCTTCAAGCAGCACTGCATAACAAGACATGAAAGCCAAACCGCCTTGAACTGAGCTTGTCCAAGAAAGCACTCAAAAGCTCTGGAAACATCAAAGCTTGAAGGTCAGAGGGCTAGCATGAAAAAAAAAATACTCTCTTCCATCCTAGTGACTCAAACTCAATCTGACACGAGCATCAAGTGGGTTTTGTATGCCTGCCAAGAGAAAGGGAAAAAGCAGTTGCCCTGGAGGAACGCAGGACCACTGACCTCTGGCTACTGAGACCTCTGTGGCCTGCCTGGGTCTTCCCTCTGTCCTCTGCCTCCCCCCACAAGGACTGAAGTACTGTTTGGGTTTTGAAAGTCCTCCTTTGAGGTATTTGGCCTCTTTTAGGATAATAGGAAACACTGGTTTAGAACTACAATCAGAATCATTTTCCAGCATAGAAGTTTGACAATGGAGGAATTCTTTGGTAATGTTCTTAACAAGAGTAGAAATACAGACTGGCTCTTAGGTTTCTGGTGATAGTAAAAAGAAGCATGACCTTCATACAAACAAACAAACAAATAAACCAGTGTGGTTGGGGATAGTTTAGCAGTTGAGTGCCTGCCTCCCATGCACAGGACTCTGGGATCCACCCATAGTCCCTAGCACTATAGAAGGAAAAAAAAAAAGGAATGTGACAATATTTGCCTAAATGCAAATGCATGTGCAGTTTAACTAATTGTTCCACCTCTAAGAACCCAAACAATAAAAGCACCCTCTGCTTCTGTGACCTGATGCACATTTGGTATAGCTGGGGCATCACTACTGACAAAGCAAAGAGATTGAAAGAATCCCAAGGGTCAGTCAATAAGGGCCATGGATCAGTAGGAGCATCCATAAGTGAACACAAACAGTGACTAGGAAGCTTGCCATGAGCTCATCCTTCTAAAGGAAGTAGGCCCAAGATGCACCACCTGTGAGAAGAGCTTTACGTGGTTCACAGTTTGGGAGATCTCGGTCCATGATCAGTTGGCTCTCAGAGTCATACCAAAGGAGAAGCCTCACAGAGAGCTGGCCCACTGGGTCACCCAGAATCCTAGGACATAGACTGGGCCTCCAGGCCAGCTTCCCTCCCAGGTGCTCCAGCCTTCATCACGCCATAAAGTACCACCTCAGGCCAGTGGGCGTCAGCCCGGCTTCTCACTCTGCCATGAGCCCTCCAGTGGGCGTCTGCCCGGCTTCTCACTCCACCATGAGCCCTCCAGTGGGCATCGTCAGCCCGGCTTCTCACTCCGTCATGAGCCCTCCGAGAACTGTGATCCCGAACTTGCCAGCAAGCAGAGTCCAGCTTCAGACCAGCAGCTCTGCCTGGGTGCCAGAGACCCCTCGTCTGCCCTAGGGTTTCTGATTATGGGCAGTATTTCTGATCTATACGTGATTTTCTTCAAAGCTTCCTTCCTGCAGTCACAGCACCTCATAAGTGGCCACTGCTGAAGCCTTCAGTGCCTAGACAAATTACAGCATGGTTCTGCCAATGGGCGCTCTGGGAAGTCAATGAGTTTGTTGGACTTCCTTACAGAGCAAGGCTGAATTTTACGGGGGTGTAGATGCCCCTCCCCCAAAACCTTACCCAGCAGGGATGAGGACTTTTCACTATCTTCACCCATGGATGCCCAGCTCTAGCCTGCCCTGGCCTTTACACACGCTAGCCCCTTTATATTTTCCTGCCCAGGCCACATGCAAGCAAAGCAGAGTTTTGTGCAACAGGCAGCAGGAATCAGCTTGATAGTGAGGTGGGAATATTGTGTCCTTTTTTTCACCCCTCTATGTGTGGGTGTAAATGGTCAACAAGCCATACTGAGGTGAGGTTTTGCAAGGGGTGTACCAAGATGGTTGGTGGCTTGCCTTGGAGGACAGTGGCTTAGGACAGAAGGGCTGCTGAGGGCAGTAGGAGGACTCTGGCTCAGCACGTACTAAGATGCTAGAGGCTGTAGGAGGCTAAGTGTATGCTCCGGCTAAGCGTACACTGGGAAGCTGGTGGCTAGGAAGGATTCAGGCTCAGCACACACTGGGATGCTGGGGGCTATGGAGGACTCAGGCTCAGCACGTACTAAGATGTTAGAGGCTGTAGGAGGCTAAGTGTATGCTCCAGCTAAGCATACACTGGGAAGCTGGGGGCTAGGAAGGATTCAGGCTCAGCACACACTGGGATGCTGCAGGCTCTAGGAGGACTCAGGCTCAGCATACATCTGGATTCTGGAAGGCTGTCGGAGGACTCAGACTTGGTTTAAACTGAGATTTGAAGGCTGGCTATGTCTGAAAATCTTCCACCCTAGTAGGCTTGATCCCATTGCTATGGCAACAGCATTAACCCATTCATGAGAGGAGTCTTCACCATATAATCACCGGTTAAAGTGCGGCACCCACCCCCCCCACCCCCCACCCCCCCCCTCCCCCAGCTCTCCTCACTATTTCAGCACCATCACGCTGGAGATTAGGTTGCCAAGGCGTGGCCTTTCAGGAACACATTTGAGCTGCAGCAGACCAGGTTCAATGAAGCAACCAGACCTGAAAGTTCACGTCAAGATGGCTCCTGTGGACCTGGGGCAGAAGCTGGAGGAGTCAGGTGGCAAGCAAGGGGGCTGCGGCCTGGGCTAGCAGAAGACAAGGGTACTGGACACTGGAGTGACAGTCCTGTGGACAACAGTCGCCCAGTGTGGACCATGTTCTGTATTCACACTCCCTTGCCATGTACCTCATTTTGCTTATTAATTCACCTAAAATCTTCCCCAGGCATTATACACTGTCCGAAATTCCTAGGTTGGCTTTTAGAACTGTCTGGAGTAAACTTAAATTTCTGAAACTCTCACCAGCTAGGCTCAAGGTGAACAGGGTGAGTCATCTACGATTCACTTGTCATCAAACCAAAAAAAAAAAAGGTGCTTTTTCATCTTTTTTCTTGTTGCCTGGCCTCCATCCAACATCCAGCATCATTTATTAACCATATTTAAGATTCAACTCAGCACCACCTCTTCCATCTCCTGTAACATCCAGGCATGGGTGCTCTTTCTGTTTTGCCTCTGGCTTATCTCTGCTCCTGTCACCAGGTTCTTTATGCATTGCTGTGTGTGCTGCTGTGCTCCTGAGGAGTAAGTTGGAGTTTGGATTTTTCTGTACCATATCATTAAGCCTTGGACCTTATACATGATGCATATAATATATACATAATATGGGCTTGCAACATTTAAACAGGAGTAGCTTGCTGTGAGCCAAATTGTGCCCCTACCACATTAATATATCATAACTAACTCCAAAGGTATTTAGAGAAAGGATCCTTTGGAGGAAAAAAAATCAGTTTTGATGAAGTAGTGGGCGTGGTACCCTCCTCAGTGGGACCAGGGTCCTTATGAGAAGGGGCGCTGGAAGCTTGCTCTCTTTTTTTCTTTCTCTGCTACATGAGTGCACCATGAGAAGGGAATGCTCACCAGAACTCAACTCTGCAGCCCCTGATCCAAAGCTTCGCAGCCTCCAAAACCATCAAAAGTATCGACTTCTGCTGAAGCCATCCAGTCTATAGGATAGTATTAGGCTACTACACAGTAGATGTGGCCTTTAGTGGTGCTCTAAGCAGTGCCATTTTATACAGTGGTTAAGTACCAAATCCAAAGGGCTGCAGAGCAGCTCAGAGATCAACCCCTAGCCTCTTAACCCCAGGCAGTGCTCCAGCAAGCATACAAAGCTTGCCAAATCACACAAAATGAAAGAAAAAGCTCAAGGCAATAAGTGTGTTTTTCTTAAACATGTCCATACCTTAAACTCTTTTTATCCTAGCCTTGAAATAACAAACCAAAGGTCCAAGGGGACTTCTAGTGAGGTCTGAAATTAAGAATATGGTTTAAAGGCTGCCAAGGATGAGAAAGAAAGAGGCCTGTTTGGTTATGACAATACCGCCTTACAAAGTTATGAATTATGCAAGGGAAAACAGACCGCGCAGGATGCATGACCTCACGAGACTTCACGTACCTGTACACAACACTGCGCGAACAAGCACTTCAGAGCCCCACTTGAAACATTTTCTGTTATATCACAGCTTTACCCTCCTACAGTCCTTTGCTTCTCACTCACAAAGGTGCCTGCACGTGTCAAATTGTGGAGTCTGTGTAATCACCAACATAGCTATCACCCTCTCAGAGCGAAATGACACAATGGAGTGTCAGAACTGAAGACTTGAATACAGTGTGTGTGTGTGTGTGTGTGTGTGTGTGTGTGTGTGTGTGTGTGAGAGAGAGAGAGAGAGAGAGAGAGAGAGAGAGAGAGAGAGAGAGAGAGCGCCTGGGGGAGGGGGGCTTGCTATAGGGCTGCTTCTGTTTCTCATCTATTCCAGGCTAACATTCAAACCCACAAATGTTCCCCATCAGCCTATGCTGAAAGAGAAATAAACAATAGAGACGCCTGAGGTCAGCCCTAGCCTGTTCCCTGTGATTGGAGTAAGAATTCAGCCTCTGTGCTATTTCTTCCTGGGTGGAGGGTGTTGGATTGTTTTCTCTTTAGATGCAGGTCATCTGTGAGCTTCCCAGAGTTAACGAACGTTAGCTAAAAAACCAGGCTGGCTTACTTGCCAAAGCTTTTGAGCCTTGGATCAAGCTCATCAGAAGAAGACGCCATCCACAATGCTTCCTACCCAACTCTACAAGGGAAAGTGATGGAGACATGACTGTGTACTTGGCTTTTAACTCAAGTTAACTCAAGCCTGCCCTATGGGCTTCAGTGGAAAGACTCAGAGTTAGCCACCTGCTTCCAATGGAGCGGACGTGACTTTGAGAGTCAAAAGCAAGTATGGGACCAGGGTCTTATTCTTGCGAGACTAACAAGCACCACGTTTCTCAAATTCTCTCCTTACAGAAAGAATTCAAGATTGCTGGTACCTTGCCCCACTGAGAGCCCAGACACTCTTGATTTCAGGACAGAAGGTTTGAGATGGGTTTGGGCACTTGATTATGCTTAACACTTAGAAATGGTGCAGACAGAACATTTAACGTTTTTTCTTTATTTTTGAGAATTTCATACCTTACGAAATATAATCTACATAACCCCAATATACATTCCTACCCTTCTAAGCTCCCCAACATGCCAACTGGGTAAGATGTCTGGTTGGTTTTATTTTTAAGTAACCCACTGTGAGTTATTAAATAACTCACTATGAGTTAGTGCCACTCATCGGTGCACAGGTGTGGGACCATCTGATGGAGCGTGGGAAACTCACCAGTGGCTGCAGCTCCCAAGATAAATGATTATCTTCCTCTCTCAACAACTGCCCACTGCCAACAGCTCCTCAGCAAGGAGTGGAGCCTGGGGAGCATCTTCATCTATGCCTACACTGTATCTGGCTTGATCCTGAACATGTCTTGTGTGGGTAACTACAGCTGCTATGAATTCGAGACAGCACTAGCCATACCGTGTCCGGGATACAGGATGTCACTGGGTCCAGCTTCTCCCCGCCCTCCAGCTCTTATAGTCTCTCCACCTCCTCTTCAAAGATGTTCACTAAGCCTTGGTAGGGGTTTGATATAGATGTCCCAGCTGTGACTAAGCAAGCATCTTTTTTATTCTCAGCATGCGGACCAATTCTGCGTCTCTCCATTGCTGCCCCACTGCACAAAGAAACTTCTCCATGCCGTCACCAGGTCGGCATCTGGACAAACACACGGGGGCATTTTCTCGACTGATGATTGACGTGGGTCCCCACCTCTGGGTGGGTCGTTCTGGATGGTAAAAGAAAGCAGCCTGAGTAAGACATGTGACGCAAGCCAGTGTGCACCACCCCTCCGTGGGATGCCTCAGTTACTATCTCCAGGTTCCTGCCTTGAGTTCCTGGCCTGACTGCCCTGCATGGTAGACTGCAAGCTGCATGCAGTATAAAATAAACCCTTTCTTTCTTGGGGAAAAACAACCTCCTAGGGATACAAACACAAATATTTAGAAAGCAATTTGACAGCGTGACCATTTGGAAAACAGCAATAACGGGTTCTAATCTAAGGCTGTGACAGAATTGCGAGACCGGGCTTGACACTCTTTCCTGGAAATCAGGCCTCAAATCCAATCAAAGTGGTCCCTTAGCCCATTACGGTTGTGCCACTGTTGCAGCACTGGGCAGTCTAGCCTGGCAGGTCCGCATTGCGGCACACAGGATTCAGGGCTGGGTAAGATCACTGTGCCCCTGCATCCCGCTTGGCACCATCTGGTGCCATGGAAGCTAGCCAGCACAGCAGAAGTTTCCCGTTCCGTTTGAAAGCAATTTCTCAAAACCCCACAGCCTAAGTGTGGGATAGAAGACAATAAATTTCCCGTTAACTGCATTTTGCCACCATGAACAACTTTTAACACTTGGAAAAGGGGATGGCATAGTTTTAGGTTTTTTGTAGATCTTACAAGGGCCTGGTTTAGCAAACCTCATTGAATTCTCTTACCCATCCCTGTGCTCGGTTCAGTGCAGTTCACTGCTGTCATGGAACCTGCATAACGTTTATGCAGCATCAGGATTGTTGCTTCTTAACATGAAAAAAAAGAAGACTTTGGATATACTTTTCTTTTTTATATATTTTATTTTTTATTAATTTATTCATATTACATCTCAATGGTTATCCCCTCCCTTGTATCCTCCCATTCCTCTCTCCCTCCTATTTTCCCCCTACTCCCCTCCCCTATGACTGTGACTGAGGGGGACCTCCTCCCCCTGTATATGCTCATAGGGTATCAAGTCTCTTCTTGGTAGCCTGCTATCCTTCCTCTGAGAACCACCAGGTCTCCCCGTTCAGGGGACATGGTCAAATATGAGGTACCAGAGTACGTGTGAAAGTCAGACCCCACTCTCCACTCAACTGTGGAGAATGTCCTGTCCATTGGCTAGATCTGGGTAGGGGTTTGAAGTTTATGGCCTGTATTGTCCTTGGCTGGTGCCATAGTTTGAGCGGGACCCCTGGGCCCAAATCTGCCTATCATAGTTTTCTTCTTGTAGGTTTCTAGGATCCTCTAACTTTGCCATTCTCCCATGCTTCTCTCATCTACAGTCCCAATACACTATGGAATACTAATCAGCTCTTAAAAACAAGGAATTCCCGAAATTTGTGGACAAATGGATTGAACTAGAAATGATCATAATTAGTGAGTTAACCCAGAAGCAGAAAGAGTTAAATGGTATATACTCACTTATATCTGCATACGAGCCCAAGGGGCATGTCCCATGAAAGCCTTCACTAACCAGGAAACTGGGACAGAGGGGTGGATATACTTTTCGAGTAAGAAGTATTTGATGCTTTGCCAGTACTTGCCAAGTGGCAGCTTCTTAAAGGTTAAAGGTTACTCAGAATGTGGCATCTGAAACTGTGGGGCCAAACTGTTGCTGTACGGTCACAGTCAGGTCCCTTGTCCACACCTTGGACTTTGAATCGCATTTGTCCACGCATGGTTTGGTAACTTTAAGCATAGTATTGAAGAAATACCAGCTCACTCTGCTCTACGGTCTCCCAGATTCTGGCCTATTCGGTTTTACAGCACGTCGCGTAAGCCAGCATCACTTCTCAGCTCGCTGGCGTGGTCCCTAACCGTTGCGAGGCTGTCAGACTTACTGTGGTGAACCCAAGTTTTTAAAAAAAAAATTCCAAGTTTTTCCTGAACGCTCAATTTTAATCTTACCCATAAACACTATCAGTAATGATCTCTACCCAACAAGCTCACTTTGTTTATTCACGTAAATAGATCTATATCTGCAAAAAAAAATCTGAATATTCAAAGTTTTCCTGTTATTCCCACAAGTAGAACTGGAGCTCAAACCAGCAAGCAAGTTCTTTTCATCAAGGTATCGGTAATTTCCCCATGGACAGGAGAAGGGCTTCACAAGTGGAATATGAAAGTAAGACGCGTACTTAGGGATTGAGGTTTAAGAAAATTAATATTATAATGTGTTTAATGAATATTAATGCTTTACTAATGCTGTTGGGTAAGACTGGCTTTATTTTTTTTTCCCCCTTCACAAATTTATCATGGCGAGCTGCACCGGGACAAGCAGCACATGTCACTGCCTTGACTAACCCACTTCTGCTACTGAGCCTCTGGAACCACTAGGATGAGGATCAGCTCCACGTACAAGGTAAAACAAAACAAAAGAAACAAACAGAAAAACACCATCATCCCTCAGCATCCACAGGGAACTAACTGGTTCCAGCATCTCCTGTGGATCCTCAAATCCAGAGATGGTGAAGTCTCTTAGATAAAATACGATGGTGTTTACATACAACATACACACACCCTCCCGTGTGCTCCACTATCTCTGCCTCGTTGGTGTACTACCGTGTAGATGCTACCCAGCTGAACTACATTGTTTAGAGAAGGGCGGGGGAGGGGCGCGCCAGGGGGTGGGGGGGGAAACAAGACATGGTCTTGTAGAAAAGTATTATTTACAATCTAAAGTTATTTTAATCCTCAGCTGCAAGACATACAGATACAGAGGCCAGCAGCACTTTGACCCACGAGTTTCTAGAAAGTGCCATGAGCCTGCTGAGAGTGCCTTGAAGCTAGAGTTCCCACTGAAAAGATGGCCCTGGAAATGTTGTTGGGCAAGTTAGCAAACTTTGGTTTCCCCTTCTTGGAGTGGGAATGGCACTAACCGTCCCACGACCCCGTGAAAGTGTGCTTGAGGAGGAACTGAGCCTGAGCAGGAGGCACGCTGGTTCACTGTGAGTGACAAATGCCAGCTTGCAGTGCAGTTTGCTGTTGCTACCAACCTGTAGCTCACCTCTGCCCCTCAGTATGTTTTCCTTTTTTTTTTTTTTTTTTTAATAAACGGCACTGAAAGCGACGTCACAGCTCCCTCTGCACTGCCAGGCTGGTACCAGAGATACCTTAGTCCCTGAGTGTAAGAGAAGTCTGTGACATTTTGAAGTTAACAACTGGTCTGTTTTAATGCTTGAACATAGTTTCTTCCAAAACAGAGTCTAGACCTAAGACAACAGAGTCAAGCACCTCCCATTCTCAAGAGAAAATTAGATGAACCTATTGGGCGTTGAACAAAACAAAACAGAATAAAACAAAACAAAAACAAAAAACAAAACAAAACAAAACAAACAAACCACCGTTGCTCAAGGCAGTAACTGAACATTTCGCAGAGACTTGTGGGGGTGGTTTTGTGCGTGAAATTTCTCTCTTTCTCTGTCAGAAAAAAATTATAATGGAAAAGTGGGAGTCCCCAGGGATATTCGCTTCAACTCATAATTTATGAGGATGCAGGCCTTAGCCTCCTGAACCAGGGACAGCACAAACTCCTTAGGAAGCACAGCCCTGCCACTCTCTGCAGCATCCAGACCTTGGATTTCAAGGAATGAAATAGCGGGAAGTCACTGCATTTGTCCTATTTCAAGCTGGGTGTGTAAATAATAAAGGTCAAACTGAAAAAAAAAAACAAGGCGGGTAATTCCTTGGTGACCAGCCAGACCCCAGTTCCCACCATTAATTCATATGTTGATAGACTTCCCCAGGAAGCCTGGGAACAGAACAGAAGTAACTCAGCTTCCCCCCAAGAGAAAAGGCCTCGGTTTTTTTCCCTGGCAGATTCATTCCTAATCACATAGCAGGGAACCATTATTAACATCTGGATATTCAAAAAGGGCCACTGAATTATTATAAAAAATGTTTCAACTCATCAGCCTACGGCCCAAATGATCTACAGTGTGCACGAGGCTTTCCCCGCTTTAGTCAAGAAGATAAATGAAAAAAAAAAAACTTCTGTGTATTTCAACTGCCATTACACATTTGTTTCCAATCTGGGAACATTCAAGTCTGTCTACTGTACCTCCTATCCTAAGGCAGATGCGTCAGCGACGGCTTCTACCCCTCAGGCAGTGAGGTTCTTGGTGCACAGTTTAAGAAGGCTACTGCCAACGCTAATTGCTTGGAAGCAGCTGCAAGTCAGAGACTAACGCGGAGTTAGATCTTCTTTGATGAAAAAGTCTTTCGTTCCATACTTCCAACCCTCATGACTATCACAGACCCCGCTCTCTGCCCTCAGCCAAGGCACTAAGTAGGAGCTGGTGGCACCAGGTAAGTGTGCCCCACTCCTCTGTCTGAGCCCATTTCACCTTCCCTTTGCTGTGAAGCTCCATTCCCACCAGGGATCCACAGGCTCTTCTTGCAGCCCCAGTATGAATATATCAGGCTCCTGTGGGAAAACAAAACTATTTTTAGACCATTGCTCCCAGTAAGGGTGGACAGTTCAAAACTTTTCGAGCAGCACTTACTTAAACAGAGCCCACTCACTCCAGAAGAACTCCCCTGGGGGTAGATAGCTTGTCAACGCTCCATCAAAGTCTGCTCTGCCCTCCCTACCACCCTCCTCTCCCGTCATGCTGTGCGCACGTCTCAAGGTTCTGCCTCAAAGTCCCTGAGATTTGTTGGTTTTTTCTCCCCCTTAAACTGGCCCGATCTCTTTCAGTCTCAAATCTTGCCATCAAAGTCACCTCCTCAGGGGCACTTCGCCCATGAACACACACATTCCACTAGAGGAATCTGTTTTGTCTGTTTTCCCAAGGAGCCGTACTCTCTTTGGGTCATGTAAACTCCTCAAACCTAGCTGAGAACCTACAATGTCATGGGAGGAATGTGGGAGACCATTTTGGACAAGGCAGAGCTCTCCTGAGGTTCAAGCATAGGTTTCCCGGGGGAAGGGAGGAGCCCATCTCAGATGGAGGGACAGAAAGCAGGATGCGCTGGGCGCTGAAGGATTGCAAGAAGAGACAATGGCTCCCAAACTACTCGTCTACATATTTTGGATCAGCCAATACGTAGCTAAACTGAGTATGCCTTATGCCCATGTCTAAAATAAAGTTTTTACCTTCAGAATAAACTAAAGGTCCAGGTGCTCACCCAGCAAGGCACAAATACAGCTGTATAGCTGATCTCTAGCACCCAAATAAGCAACAGCTTTAACTTTCTTTTATTGAGTTGATATAATTATTGGTTTATTTATGCACACATGCACATGTGTGCTTGCATGTGGAGGGGGCGGGGTAAGGTCAACCTTCAGGAGTTGGCTCTTGCCTTCCATCTCATGTGTCCCAGGGACCCAGCGCACGTCATGGTGCTTAGCCATAAACCGCCCTTCCTCACCGAGCCATCGAACCCAGCCGGCCCGCAGTTTTAAACTCTTCAACGCAGGGCCCTGATTTTCTTCTTCACACATTCACTCTGCTAGTCCAGGCGAGAAGAGTGGACCGTTCTTCTGGAAAGGGACACGGAGACAAAGGATAGTTAAGATCTACTGCTACTGTACCGGCCACAGAGTGGACATAAGTGAAAGTTTTTAGCTATAGAGATGCCCTTTAACCATCATCTTCCAGATCAAGCCCAAGAACAACTATGCCAATTTCTTCCTCCACATATTTTCCAACCTTGTCTTCATCTGCCATGTCCCCAGAGACCAGTATTAGGTGAAAGTCTTAATGTCCCAGGCCATTCTCAATGATGCCTAGCCCTGTGGTTACCAGAACCTTCCATAGGTACCTGGGGGGGGGGGGAAGCAAGGATCCCTACAGGGAGGGGCGTTTTCAGCCTGACATGAGCTTGCTTGCATTTGCCAAGGACATAGACTGAAGGGCTGTCTCCCATGAGCCCCGTTTTCCTTTCATCTTCCATTATCCTTACAGAAACGGTTCGTTTCTGCCAGCCACTCTAACAACTGGCTTCAATTTTTACCCTTTCTCATACCCTCTGTTGGATAATTACCATAATCTTCATTCAAACTTTCATACATGGCTTGTAATTAACTATAAAGCGATCCATAAATCCCTCTTAGAAGTGGAAGGACAGGGCTCAGCGTTGCGACATGAAGGGAAAAAAGCATTGTCCTGTGTGCGACTATGAGACTCCTGTCCTCTGTAGGTACAAATGTCGCTTGTGAAGGCTTCGCCCGGGCTTCTTTCCAGTCCTCTAATGATGACCTGCTTCCTCCTTCTCAAGTAAGACGTAACCACACTGGAAATTAACTTGGAAGAATCACATATCCTGTCGGCTTGGATGACGGAATGAGTTGAAGAGCAAGAGAACGGCTTGAGTCATTTTACCCGTGTGCGGAAGTGAACCGCTTTTTGAAAGTGGCCTCTCAAAACTGCGACTTGCAACACCATCAGCCGTCCAGGGAAGAAGGATGAAATTCCAGGTGAAACATATTAACTGACTTATTTTCCAGCCTCTCCTCTGGCTCCACCTCCGGGAGAACTAAGGCTTAGTGATCCCAGGACACGAAAAGCAATTAAATTTCACTCGGTGTAAAGTTGAAGAAAGTGTCCCCTGTGAAAAGGCTGTGTCTTTGCCACGTCGCATGGGTGGCAATAAACAGCCAAACTCACTGGCTTTGATATAGTAGCGTGCACTTTCACGGGGCTCAAGTTGATTTCATTTTAAAAAGTAGAATTTATGGGACAGAGGATTGAAGGGTCTGTACTGACATGTTTAAAACCTCCTTTTAAAAAGTGGCAGATTGCATCGTTCCATTTAAGCGTTCACACCGCAGCCTGAAACATAATCTGTTTACTAAAAAAACAACTTTTTATTGCCCTGCGAATAATTTCCCATTGAAAAAGAAAACAATGTACAGTATTTTACAGCTTCAAAAAACATCTGGAAAGTTTTCTCGGTTGCTAAAGTGATGAAGAATTTGCATCCACATTTGAACTACTGATTTTTTAATTCAACACAGAGTGACTTCAGACATCGTATTGAACCAACTAATACTTCAAGTTTCCAGGGCCCACTGATGGTACACAGAGAAAGCAATTGGTCCCCAGGAAGGTGAGGGGTTCTCAGGGACCCTGGCCCTGTGTTCTCAGGCCCTGAGCAGTATAGTGGTGCACTCCTTTGGTCAGGGTCACTCCAAGCCGCTGCAGAATGTAGTCTATACCAACTTTACCTCTATTCACCTGAACACCCAGTGTGGGGTGCCAGGCAAGCAGGAAGCTTCCAGGAGAAGAGACAGGGGCCCTGGCTGGGCCACCTGCATCTCTGCCATCTTGAACTTAAAGGAGTGTGAGACCACAGCGTTGACAAGGCAATCCGCACCCCCATTGGCAAGAACACAATCACGTGACCAAAGGACCAGCAAGCTTGTCAAAGAAATGACTATTAGCTGTCCCAAAAGGACAAAAAAGGGACATGCCAAATGGTCTTTAGATCCCAGCCAGCACTTCGCAAGATTAATTTTTTTTTTCTCCAAATCAAGGCAGGTAGAATGTGTAGAGTTGGCTTCTCCATTCTCTCTTGGGGGGCTCTGTGAAAAGCCCTCTCTTAACAATATGAGGATGTGGGTGAGGCGAACAAAGCCATCTGCCTTGACACTTCATCCTGTTGTCGCCTTCTAAGCCTGTGGCTTCATTTACGAAAGTTGTGGGATGGCATTATTATAGAGACAGTAAATTTAAAACAATCCAAAGCTTTCAAAAAGACTGCAACTTCCTTAGTCAAACCCCCCCTTTTTGTATTTCATTCTATTTTACTCTCCCCCCCCCTCACCAAACTATTAGCTCTCCACAAAAGCACTTAATGAAAGTTAAGACTCTGGTGCTCTCTATACAGAAGCATCTCTGCTCAGTTGTGGAAATGCTGAGGGGTGAGTGGTGGGCGCAAGGCTTCAAGTGCATGCAGTGACAAGAGGCTGTTTCCTCAGGGACAAGTCCCATCTAGAAGGACGCCTTATGTACTGGGGGAGGCGGGGAGTGGCTTAGTAAGGTGCTGCCAGGAAAGTAGGAGGACCCAACTTTGAGTCTCCAGCACCCACTTAAAAGCTGGACAGAACTGATGGGATCTGGTTCAGTAAGAGACCTGATCTCAAAAACTAACGTGCAGCATGCCAGTGAGAGAGTACAAGAGGGTAAGCCACTTGCAGCCAAGCCTTACCACCCAAGCTCAGTCTCCACAATCACGTGGTGAAAGGAGAGCCTCAGCTCCTACGGGTTTTCCTCTGACCTCCATGTGCAGGCGCTTACACAACATAATTAGATAGATAGATAGATAGATAGATAGATAGATAGATAGATGATAAGTAGACAAGTATATTTTTAAGTGGAAATCAATAGAGGAAGACAACCAATGTTGATCTCTGGCCTCCATCTGCACATGTTTGCCCTTGTGCAAGTGCATGCAAAGATGTACATATACTATGCATACGTATACATGTGCCCCCCCCCCACACACACACACAACTGAAGGCTCTGTGTGGAATCTTTGGCTCTCAATGCACATCTTCTTTTACAATGACTCTTCTCTGTGTCACTATGAGATACCATCAACTTCATCAGCTGATGGCAATTGTGTATTTACTTGTCAGCATTTCCGTTAGTCCTGTGGAGAAAGAGAGACGCCCCCCCCCTTCTCTCTCTTGTATCACCAGCACAACCTTAGGCTTTGGCTTCTAATGGATGTTTGTGGATGAGGGAGTGTTGAGTGCAATTATAAAAAAAAGATGAGTTCCATAAAACTTCAAACGAATCAAAGAGCTAGCCAGGCGTGGTGGCCTACGATGTTAATCCCAGCACTCAGGAGAGACAGAGGCAGGTGGAGACCTGTGAGCTCGAGGCCAGCCTGGTCTACAATGAGAGTTTCAGGACAGCCATAGCTGTTACACAAAGAAACTCTGTCTCAAAAAACAAAACAAAAAGAAAGCCACCAGTGTTTAAGAGGGGCCACCATGCACCTGCAGGAAGGGAGTAGGGGTGGGGGAGGGGGCGCAGGAACTTGTTTAAGGAAGGGTAAACGCTCAACAAGCAGGCTCCCTGGACGGCACTACAGGTGGAGGGACCACTGTACAGATGCCTGGTGTATCTTCAGAACACTTAGTGTCCATATTCACAACACCTAGAGCACGTGAGGGGGTAGAAGAAGCAGGACGGGAAAGAAGGTTGCAGCCATTCCAGAAGGGCGTTAGCTCCCAGGGTACCGAGTGTCCTCAGCTTTGTGGGCACTGAAGTGCTGGGTGACGTCTTGGTACAAAGAGGGCTGATCCACCAAGGAAGGACGGTGGGGACAGCAAGAGTCATGGTAACCACTCAAGTGACTCTTCGTGCTTCACCAGAGGACAATGGAGAGCACAGAGACAGGATGGGGCGGGGCGGGGAACACTGGGTGTGGGGTGGAGGGAAAGCCTCCGCTCTTAGCAACCGGTTAGATTCAAGGAACCAAGAAGCACAAGGTCGATGAAAACATAAGACTGCCATTCAAGGGAAGAGGAAAGAGGGGCACTGAGGTTTGAGAGGGCCAGGGCGGGGAGTCTCAAATGTGAGGAACTTCAAAGCCATCAGGCAGGGCTTGAGTCAACACTGAAGAGGGCCACGTGTTGTAGGCCTGGTCATCTTGAAGTCGCTCACACAGGTTTTGTTCTTTTGGCGGGGGAGGCTCTACAAAAATGCTGTTGTCTGAATGGCTATCGGAGTTCATGAGCTCAGGCCTCAGGGTTGTATTAGTAGGAGGGAATTTTGGAAAAACAATTGTCATTAGGACTCTACTGGCGTGAAAGAAAGTTCCTTCCCTTTCCGCTCCTGTTCCCTTCTGCCACATGAGACCAGACTTCCATCCGCACAGAGGCACCATCTTAAAGCAGAGAGATCTTTCCTGGCACTGCCCCCCCCCCACCCCCGTTAGCGTGCTGATCTCAGACTACAGCTTCAAATGAACTTCTCTTTCTTACACATCAGTCAGTCCCAGGTATTTTGGTATTGCATCATGAACAGCCCAAAGCCAACTGTACAGCCTTTGAATTCATGTAGGTGTTGTAAATTGGGTAAGCATATGTAAACTTTGGAAGTACCGTATTTTCCTGACCTACTGAGATAGTTACTCATTGTTCTAACATACACAGAGACTTTTAAAGTGTAGCGAGATCTTGTGAGAACTCAGGACAGGGGTCTCACCACAACCTTCATTCACCTCCAACTGCAGTGATCTCCACTGAACGGTGGGATCCTCCTGTCAATAGCCAGGTCTCTTTCAGTTTAACTGCAACCCAGTAGCTACTGCGCTCCCCTTCTAGGTGAATTCATTTCTGCAATACATAATCTGGAAAGGACAGTGAGGGCTAAAGACTCACTCATCTATATTGAAATATTCCCTATAGACATCGAAGCAGAGAAAGACTTTATAGAAGAAAAATCTAACTTCCTTTCAAAAAAGGCAGCAAAACAACCTTGTACCACTAGCATTGCATGTGGCAGTTCTCAGATGCAAACCAGGTGCCATCTTTGGTGTCAAGCCTTCTGATTATCATGGGAACTGTCTAGCTTGGTGCTGGAGTCCTGGGCAAGCAGGCAGTGAGGGTTCCGGAGAGTCCTGTTAGTTTGCACACTGTGGCTTTCCCTTTTGAACACAGAAATTCACCCGAGGCGCTCTCTGAGATCCTTTCAGGCCTCGTGTGTGTGGAGAGAAATGAAGTGAAGATGTGGGGGATTTAAGTGAACTTGAAGATGAAGGGGAAAATGGTCCCCCCTCTCCTTCCTCATTAAACCCTGGGAAGATTGCTTCAAGAAGAGCGAGCGTGTTGCCCAATTATTATAAGAATATGTTCTTAGTACGCCTGGTCTTGCTTCGCAAAGCTGACTTTGGCGACCTTCCCTTTACCTGCACTGTGGTATAAACTCACACTGAGATCGTTGTCTCATTCTGACGCCAATTAGAACACGAGTTTTCGGCAGAAGAAACCACAGCAATTTAGTCCAGACCTTGGAAGAAAAGGAAACACTAATCGAGATGAAGACTGCCCCAAACCCAATTGAACAGGTGTGCATTTCCATAATAGCTGCACAATTCAGCGATGAAGTGGCGCTCGCTGCTTTTGCTGGTGAACTGAATCAGTAATCTTCGCCTGCCCTGTCCCGGTGATTGAAATAAATTACTTTGTTAAATTGCAAAGCAGGTTGACCCATCTGTTGGCCCATGAATGTTCAGATTCTCGGAGGGTTTATTACTCCAAATAATGCCTGCCATATGCAGTGGTAAACAGTTCCCTTAAAACTGACTGAAGGCTGTGGTGCTACTTCTGAAGGCAATTTATAAAGCGCTTCATGTTCCCCTGAAAGGACCTGCCCTTCAACTAAACTTCCAGAAAAGTCTAGCTGTCTTGATCAGTTAATCCTAGCTGAGACACCCTGCTCTCTGTGGGGGAAAGGAGAAGGTTGAAACGGAAGCACGTGCTTTTGGGGGCGGAGTGGGGGTGGGGTGGAAGGGGGAGGGGGGACCTACTATGTGTTGGGCAGAAGCTCACCTGCTGTCACATCTTCAAGAAGTGTCAGGACATCCCTCTGCAGTGGACATGTTATCCCGGGAAGCCACAGAGGTTAAGTGGCACATCCAGAGACAACTGCAAAACAGTCCATCTGGGTGCCAGACACTTGGTTCTAGGGGACAGTCTGAGTCAGGAGCGGTGAACCTGGGAGGCACAGTCAGGATTTTCCCCACCTCACAGTTTCAACCCACAGGGGAACCCAAATGCTAAGTGTTAATGGCCTTGGGCTGTTTGGCTAGTGTTTCTCAAAAGCATGAGCCATGCTCTTGCCTTCTTGGTCACTAAGGACAGGGCCACACTTTGACCTGCCACCAGCATGATTCTAACAGGAATGTGTACAGACAGGGATGCATGGATCTTCTTGTCATGTGTGCATTTCCTTGCTTTAGATCATGCTTGATTTCACATCCTGGGGGGAGAAGGCCTGCTCCAGTCACACAAGGTCCATAAACCGCTCTGCCTGTGGACCAGCCATGATTTGTTCATGATGTTGGCGGGGCCTCGCTGCGGCTCGGTTACAGATGTGAAATTGCTGATGGATGGCCCAAAGCCAGCACATGGCCGGCTCTTCTGGTATTCAACTTCAATATTAATCATGTGTAGAAAGGCATCTCCCCCCCCCACCACCACCACCACCGTGAAAAATGAAATGGCTAATATACTGTATGGAATGAGTGTTCGGGAACGATTTCTTTTCTTAACGGGAAAAGAATAAAGCTATTAAAAGAATAAACTCCCGTACATGACATGATGACAGTGGGGTTTCTCTGACGGGCTAAATGAGTAAGCTCCCTCCCCTTTGATTTATGCCGGCTCAGGGTCTCTTGGAGCTTCAAAAGGCAGGGAGCACATTTGGAAGCCAACGGTCTCCACTCCATTTGTCTAATGAGAGTATGAGGCCAAGATTCAGCCAAAGGTGAACGTTTGACAGACTGAGAACTGAAAAGGTCAGTCCCAAGGGCTCAGGCACAGGGGGAGGAAGTGATGCCTTGGGGGGTTGCCAGAACCTTTGGTAGAGGGGACTCACCCTTTGTTCTAAGAGCAACACACACACACACACACACACACACACACACACACACACACACACACACACACAGGTCTACCTCTGCATGAGCCAGCCAGGCCCTGCCTCTGTGGTTGGTCTTTGCCCCAAACCAGAGGAAATCAGTCCTTCGACTTTGCTGTCAGTTCGTATTGGGAGGAGGAGGAGGCTAGAAATCAGCTTTGTTCTTCTCCTCTCCCTAAACGTGCATCCTAGAACTGCATGAGAACCTCAGAAAAAGCTTGCTTCCCCTCAAGCCAGGGTAACTCACCCGTAATCCCTGCACTCTGGAGGCGGAGGCAGGAGCATCACACATTCCAGAACAGCCTGGCTCTGCGCGCAGAGGCAGGAGGATGAACCATTCGAGGCCAACCTGGGCTGTGTCAGAGCCTGCTCAAAACAAAACAGAAAGGCTTACCATATAAAAAGTAATTCCTCAGAGCAAATACGGAGGCCCCAGGTTTTCTTTCACATCGTTCTATCTAATTTCGTACGGTGCATATGCATGGTACGATTCTAAGACAAGAAATTAGCCTCAATGCAATACTGCTAACCAGACTACAGGTTATACTGGGATCCCTCTGACCTTTTCATTACCAGATCTCACCCAGAACTCCCTGGTCCTCCCTAGCACTGGGATGTCTTCTCTACTTGGTGCCATTTATTCTGTGACAGGCCACCCCTCCACATTTCTTAGTGTTTCATAATCTTGACATATTTTTAAAACCCTCTGGCCAAGGCTGTAGAATGCCCACCCTTCTGGAGCTGTGTCACGCTGAGGTCTAGACTGAGCTACAGAAGCCCACACCACAGAGATAATGTGCCCTGTGCAGTGTTTCAGGAGCACATGGGCCCTGTGTAGGTCTCGCTTCCCAGTGAGGCGAACCTCAGTCTTCAACAAAGGTACTGTAGTTTCCTTCAAGGGAGAGTTGTACAGATTTCTCTCCTTTCTATTAGGAGGAGGGTCACTACATCCGGCATATTCTCTCAGAAAGAGTCAGTTCAACTCTAATTCCTGGAGACATGTATCAGAAGAAAATGTACGCTTGTGTTAAAATCGCAGAAGCATTAGGTGTGTTTAGGGAAGACACTCAGAGGCTAGGAAAATAGCCAGCTTCTGTTTAACATTTCACCACCGTTTTAGCCTGCCTCCAGGAGCTGTGCCTGCAGGAACCATTATTGTGGGGTTCAACAGCGAGTTTCTGTTTTCCCCACCTTCTGTGTTGCGGTTGGAGTTCTTCTGTGTGGAAACATTGGCCCTTCTCCCGTGTTCTGAGTTATTCCTCCTTGTATTCGTATCTATATGAACTTGTTGATGTTTACTTTATCCTTTGGGCAACAATCCAGTACTACCGTTATTGATGTTTGCTCTCAAGTTTTCCAGAACTGACATTTGGAAACTATTTCAGGTTGAATCCCAGCCCTTCCTCACCCACCCACACCTTTCCATCCTTTCTTTACCATTTTGGCATCAGAAGATGCATAGGATGCTCTAAGCTCATCTTACAGCATCGCCATGTCAGCCCTAGAATTAGCCATTTTTCCGAGGACACTTTCCTCCTTTTATTGGAGAACCGTGTCCCAGGCTTAAAGTGGTGTGTTTGAGGTTTGTCCCACTGCTCCAGACTATCTTAGGAGGCAGGGCTGGGCTGTGTATACACATCCTAACCAGCGTCTACTTACGCCTGTGCCTGTTTAGTGTAGACGTATTGAAAGATGAGTGACTTAGACTGACTTTTGTGAGTCTAACCCAGCACCCTCCGCACCTCACACCCCCAGTCTGCATCTTCTCTCTTTCACGGTGAGAATCCTGGCTCTGTATCCCAATACAGCGGCTTAGTATTAGGCCATGGGCGAGCATAACTGCCTTTCTATGTCACTCCTGTACCCTGTGACATTGCTAAATCTATTTTTAGGTCCAGGAGTGCTCTGATATCCTCTATGGGATTTCATTTATAGAAATGAAGACAGTTGTATAATTTACAAATTGAAAGTGTTTCTCTCCTCTTTATATATATGTGTATACACACACACACACACAAACAAACAAACATATATATATGTATATATACATGTATATGTACAGATACACACACATAATTTTGGGGTTTTTTTTATTGTTTCACAATTTCAATCAACAAGAGGGCAAGAGGCAACCCCGTCTCATTCCCAACCTTCAGAGGAAATCTTTCATGCCCTCACCATTTGCTGTGTTGCTTATAGGCTTTTCCCAGGCTACCTTTCTTGGGTTGGGAAAGGCACCATATTCCTAACTTTTAGATATGTCAGAAGACCTTACTGTGTCTGTAAAAAGTATGACATCACTTTTGTTCATTTGGCTACTGATGTGCGTTGACTGCCCACACGAGGGGTGTGGAGAGCCACAGAGCCCTTTGTGGACTTTGCCCCAAGATGGCGCCTGGCATGCAGCCAGAGCTGCCTCGGTGGAGGTAAACAAGTCCTTATTTGGAAGACGCCCGCTGCTTGCATTAGCTCCGCCTCTACGAGCCTATCAGCGTGTGAGACGTGGCTTAGTGTGATTGGCTGTTTGGGTGGTATAAATGAGCGTGTCGGGAGTGGCTCAGGGATTCTCCGAGAAAGAAGAAACAAAGCCTGAATAAACTGCTTGAGAGAAGAACTGGCGGTCGTGTCTTTCTTGCTGGTCGAGCGAGGCGCGACAGAGGGGGGTGCATCGCTGTCACTCAGATGGCCTGACACGGCCCCCCCCCCCCCCGGGAAAGACCCTCACTTGGCCCTGAGGCATCAACAGTTTGACATATTGCTGCATGTAGTTTGCTAATGTTCTGCTGAAGATTGTTGTGCGTAAACTTACTCTAGCTTTTGGTCTACAGTTTTCTTCTCTGGTGATGTCTCTGGTTTTTGTATTAGAGTACAGAGATAGGAGGTGAAATACCCCTGAAGACTGCCTGCCACAGCAGTGGCAATAAAATGGAAATCGGGCCCAGACAAAGCGAGGAACTCTGAAGGATATGAATCCAACCATGTGATTTTAAAACACGAGTTCATAAAACCCAAACACATTCCACTAGTATCCAAATCTAAGCCTGTGCTTTCCCGAGGAACAAACAGGGTTGCAGGAGGTCTGCAGACTTCTCTCAGCCCTCTACAATTAGAAAAAATTCAGGACAGAGCCCATTACGGCACCTAGGATATGCTACTGTGTAATGCTGGCAATGTCAGCTGTACTCTGCCAAGGTCGGCCGACTAAAGTTCAAAGCTTACTCAAGGCCAAAGAAGCTGAGATAAGCCAGGACAACCTGATTTTAAACCCATCAGCCCAGCCACTCAACAGCCCTTGAAAATAAGATGTCTCTTGGCTTTCTGAAGGCGTTTGTTCCTCCCTGCTCCAGTATTTGGTGTGGCTGGCCCTTCGTCATTCAAGTCTCTGGTTTGGTGGCACCTTTTCAAAGCCCGTCCCTGGCCAGTCCCCGGAAGTCATTCTGTGCCATGTGATCCTGTTACAGACCCACATAGCATCGGTCCAGAGAGCCCCCACTTATGATCTCATTGGTGTAGGCCCGTCCAGCCAGAAGCTGAGCTCCCTGAGAATGGGTACCTACTCTGCGTGGCCCCTGGGATTCTGGTCTGGGTACTGAGCTGATGTACCAAGCTCTTTTCTAATTCTTGGCCGAGCTCCCAAATGCTCCTGCGGGGCAGGTGACCTCACTCTCCAAGACCGAAGTGTCAGGTGTTCCTGGATCAGATTGCTTCACCTCAAGACAGTCCTCAACTTTAGTTATCACAAAGGCTAAACTCCAAAGGGAAAAGATGACCACCATAAACTCTCCCTGACCAGGAGGCAACACTCGAGAGAGAAGGCTAACAGTAGTGCTTGGCCCAGACTCTAGGCTCTGAGATATCCCTACTGTACCTGCCTGGATGAGCTTGACAAATGCGATGCGAGTCTTGTTCGGGACCTTTGAAAGTGAACCTGTTGCCTGCATAGGTGCTTATAGGTCTTCCACTATGTTTGTTTTCTCAGAATTTTGCCGTTCCAGTGACGTTATTTCCTCTCCCTCCCTTCCAGCTTTGTGCTTCCTGGTCCAGTCCAGGGAACGGCTCTGAGCTTACTCTCTGTTTAGAATCCTTCTTCTGCCTATGTCTGAACGCACTTTCTTTTATTTATTTATTTATTTATTTATTTGGTTTTTGGGGACAGGGTTTCTCTATGTAGCCTTGGCTGTCCTGGACTCGCTTTGTAGACCAGGCTGGCCTCGAACTCACAGTGATCCACCTGCCTCTGCCTCCCAAGTGCTGAATGCACTTTTTAAGTCACTATTTTAATAACTAAATAATTTAAAAATTAAAAACGCACATGCTTATGTGATACATGATATTTTAATATACGTAGCTTTGCAGAATGGCTAAGTCAAGGGAGTTAGTAAATCTTACTTCATCTGAGTTCAAGGCTCTGAGTTCCCACCTCTCCTTCAGGGGTAGACACCCAGGTGGACACCTGTTCCTAATGTGGATGGTGGCTTCACAGTAGCCCCTGTCCTAGGAACAAGCCCTCCTTCCTAAGCCTCTCCTAGTAAACAGTAATTCAGGCTTAGAGAAGAGTCCCCATCTTTCTCCTATGTTCCTGCTGCCCAGCCTAGCCAGCACTCTCTGTAACAGCTTGGCTCAATGCTGAGACCTCCCAATAGGCTGCGACTACTCTCCCAACACAAAATCCAAAGCAAAAACAAAAATAAGGTACCAAGGAAGGTCTCAAGGGGGAGACTGGATGGAAGAGGCCGCTCCTGAAAGTTAAAAAAGCCAGAGTGTCGCGGTAAGAACCAGCATGCAAAAGGCTTTTGTGCAGGTGCTCGCACAGGTGCAGCTGTACGTGGGAGCTGAGGAGATTGGAGCCTATGTGTTGGCTCCATCCAGCAGTGGGCAGTGCATGTGAGACAGAAGGATGGGAAACTGGCCTGTTTTATTCCCCCTAGTGTTTAATAAAAGTTCATCACAGTGAAGACCACTGACTGCTTTTAGAATATTCCTAATGTTTAGGCTGTCAACACCTTGGCAATAAAAATTCAGCAGTCATCCTAATGCAAAAACAAGCAATCTGCAGGGCCGTAGTGTTAAGACCAAGGGAGGCAGTGGGCTTCAAGTGTGATATGCACAGTGCTCTGTGCTGCAAAGATGTCTACATAGCTGCTAGGGACTTCATTTTTAAGGAGTAGATAAGATGATGGGAAGACACCAAAGCATCCATCATGTAGAAAGGCTTAACTGAAGCATTTTACTATCTCAGGGGTAATGGCGGCGTTCAGGACTTCCGTTGACTACGCACGGAACTAACACTGCTGCCTCTCACTCTGGACTGCGTCCTGTTGGAGGTGCTGGAGGATCAACACTGAACAGGACATGGAGGGTCATGGCTCGCAACACCTAAGGGTGGGAGAAACAAGAGACTTGATACCCTATGAGCATATACAGAGGGAAGAGGTCCCCCTCAGTCACAGTCATAGGGGAGGGGAGTAAGGGGAAAATGGGAGGGAGGGAGGAATGGGAGGATACAAGGGATGGGATAACAATTTAGATATAATATGAATAAATTAATAAAATATATTAAAACATTAAAATATAATTGATTAAATAAAATCTGTAAATCAAAAAAATACATAATCCCCATAGGGACAAGCATTGGGATGACAACGAAGAAATGGACTATAGACAGAGATTAAAGAACGCGTGACAGGGACTCTGGGGACTCGTAGGAGATGGTCAGAGAAGGGTTCCTCAGCTTGCATCTCCATGGGAAGAATATGGGGTCCGGCTGTTGACCACGAAGACAGCAGTTACTTCTCTCTCCTCCCTTACCTCTGAGGTTCAGATGAATTAAACATATCCCTGCAGTCAGGTGCACTGGCCAACTATCAAACAGGGAGCCCCTGAGGAACGAAGCGTGACCCCTGGTGAGTCATCAAAGGGCAGCAAAGGCCCCATTGCAGACCAGTGTCACTGTCTCATGGCGGGGGGGGGGGGGGGGGGGGCTGGGTCGAGTCACACACAATGGCCTACAATGATCTCCTTGGCATGGCCAGTGTCCTCACTAAAAGGCTATGGTTTTCACAGATACCCAACCTTACTTGCTCCTGACTGCTTCACGAGCCTGTTCCTATGGCCTGTTGGGGTTTTGTACCTTCCTCTATAGCCATTTAGTGACTTTCTCTTCTGCCTAAGCCATCCAGAGCTCACCTCTTCTCCTTGCAACTAAGAACTTAGACTAAGGCCTGCAGACTTGGCTCAATGGTTAAGAGCACTGGCTGCTCTTCCTGAAGACCCGGGTTCAATTCCCAACACCCACGTGGCAGCTCACAACCATCTATTGCTCTAATTCCAGGGGATATGATAAGATCTAATGGCCTCTTCTGGCCTCTGAGAACACTAGGCACAAACATGGGGCAAAGACACAGAAGCAGACAAAAACACTCATACACATAAAATAAATGGTATATATTCTTATGAACTTAGACTGACACGCTATGGTAAGAATGTTGGCGTTTTCTGAGGACAGTAGGAAACCAACAGACAGATTAAAACAGAACAACATCACAGATGAAATCAAGACGCTAGACTCTACCTATTGGACAGGGAAGATATAAAACATTTTCAATTTCGCAGTGAGTTTATCAGGTGACATTAATGTGATGCCCTTTAACATGGTGGGTGCCTTTTTTTTTCTGCTGCCTTTCAACGCTCATCAGTGGAAGCCTGAAGTGCGCTGAGAGACCGTTACCGGCAAGAGTTATAGGTTTCCGTGGATAGCTCAGATTACACATGGGAGTGGAAACAGGGTTACCCTATCAGGTACTGGGCAAACTCTCCCCACAGCTTGGCATAAAGAGTGCTTGACTGCTGATGTGAAAAGAAAGACTCTACACGCCCTCACCAGAGAGTGTGTGGGCAATGGGCTGCATGCCCAGAGAATATGAAGACATCGTGGGGTACAGGGAGTGGGGCAGGGAAGGAGATCTGAAACTGCCCCGGAGCACGTAGACAACAGTGCCCTTCCAGGAGATGAAACCAAAAAAAAAAAAATCCCAGTGATGGTTAACATAAACCAGCGATTATGACAGTTTTAACAGAATCATAACTATAATTTACAGCTCGATAGCCTGGTAGAATTAAAATCGTTGCTTTCCCCCATCCTCTACTGATGAGAAAGTTGAGCTCTCTCTATCAAAGTGGAGACACTAAGTTCTTTCTTTCCAACGGCTAGCAAGGCAAGGTTCCTTGAGGAAGCAAAATGTACACAGATGTGTTGTTTTCTTCATTACTTCAAGGTCAGCAAGACCAGGAGCTGACTAGCAAGAGCAAGCAGGATCCCTCAGACATAGGAGGATGGGCCGAGTGGGAGCATCCGCTTCTTACAACAGCAGATTTGTTCCCACCAGTGATCTTGGGGGGGAGGAGGAAGGAGCTCCTGGGACAACTATCAACACAGTAGCAGCCTGGTGTGTTTTCTTGTACCTCCCCTGGGGAACTATTTTCTTTGCAAAACTACTGTACTTTTAATGGGCTGCCATTTGCTCATTAAAGTCATCTGGGAATTCAGTCAGCATATGGGCCACAAAATAGGACCCTGTATAATGTTTAGGAGTTTGTCGTTTAATAAAACATTTTATAAGCTCTGTGAGGACCTCTTAACTAATAACTGCCCTTCCCGGGGCCCAACAGCCCACCCCGTGGGATCTACAGACCTCCAGCACTGGAGGGGAGTTTTAGGGAGCTCTTTCTCCACTCCCATTTGTCTTTATTATGACACTCAACCAGCACATGATGAACAATCAGTCACTGTTAAATTGCGTCCCTGGGAATTGTACCAGGCTTGACTTCTTATCCTTCAAAGTCTTCTCCAATGCTTCCTCCTTCAGAAAAGGGAGGTCCGAGGTTCTGCTCCATGGGGGAATTTATTATCTTCTGTAGGGGAATAAAGGGGTCATGTGCGTGCAAGGGGCAGTTACGGCTGAAGAAGAGTTTCGTCCCTCTGCCTCAGGACCTGGCACCATCAGAGTCTCTTATAATGAGTGACAAAAATAAATTAAAAAGAAAATTTTAAAGGCATACTAGGCCCCAGTATACTTTGATACAAGGCATAGAAGGGAAACCCTTGGAAGACTTAATGGGCACTAAACTGAAAGTCACAGGGAGATCAAGAAGACAGTTCAGTCAGTGAAGCGCCCACCAGGCAAGCGCCAGGTTCTGTCTGCTGGAACCACACAAAAAGTCAGGCCCTATAAAGCCAGCGCTGGGGAAGTGGAGACAGTCAGAGCCCTGGAGCTCATTGGCCAGCCAGACCAGCAGAGTCAGAAAGCTGTAGGTTGAGTGAGAGGCCCTATCTCAACAAAGCAAGAGGGAGAGGAGTTGAGGAAGGCACTGGATGGCAAACTCTGATCTGTGCACACATGTACCTGCACACATGCACACACATATACCACATACACATTATATATATATATATATATATATGTTTTTTAAAGTTGCCTACTTCATCCCTATAGTGTTATTGCTTTTGACAAGAGAAATGAAAATGTAGCCTGCGTTCTTAGACTACAGCAGCAGCTCAGTGGACGCAATTACTGTACAAGTACAAAGATTCACATTCAGATCCCTGGCACCCACATTTGAAAAAACAAAGCTAGCTGGGCATGGTATAACCCCAGTGCTCAGTGAAGTGGAAAAAGAGGAGCTTCAAGGCAAACTGGCTACCTAGACTACACAATCGGCCAGCACTACATTTAGTGAGAGACTCTGCCTCCGTAAATAAAGTAGAGAGCAATCCAGGAAGATGCTCAGCACTGACCTCTAGCCTGCACATGCAGTTGCACATGTGCTTGTAAACATGTACACCAAGTGAATTCATACACACACACACACACACACACACACACACACACACACACACCACAAAAAAAGAAACAATGAAAGAAAGAAAGAGAGTATGATGGACAGCCATAGAAGTCTAATGGCAAGTCTCATGAATATACCCCTATAGGCTCATATATATGATTATTTGACTCCTGGTTGGTGGAACTGTTTTGGAAGGATTGTAAGGTGTGGCCTTTCTGGAGGAGATGTGTCTCTTAGGGTGGGGCTTTGAGCTTTTAAAAGTCTGTCCCTGTGCTTCTCTCTGCCTTGTGTTTCTGGATCAGATGTAAGTTCCGAGCTATTGTCCCAGCACCATGCCTGCCTGCCTGGTGCCATGCTCCCTGCTGTGATGGTCATGGACTCACACTCTGAAGCTGCATGCACCTAATAAACTTTCTCTTCTATTAGCTCCCTTGGTCGTGCTGTCTTATCACTGAAATGGATAAGTAGCTAAGACAATCACAAAATTTAAAATGTGGAAGGGCTCTCTCTCTACCCCCTCTACCTACTCTACCTTCTCCCTCTTCCTCCCTCTCTCCCTCCCACCTCCCTCCCTCCCTCTCTTTCCCTCTCCCTCCCTCCCCCTCTCTCGTGTACCCCTCCCCCTTTCATTCTCCACCCCATGCTCATTTAATAAACTCCTCTACAACATAAAAAAATGTGGAATATATAATCTGTCACCACCTTAGAAAACACAAAAGACACCAGTTATCAATGGACAAGCCTGTGTCCTTGAGTTTGCTGCTAATTTTAAGCATTTTTGCCTCTTTTTACCATCAGATCACAAACAAAAGAGTAAGCAAGGGTTTACCGGGAACCAACCTCCGAAATGAGACACGCCTTAGACATAACTAGAACGTGAGGTGCGATGGGGTTAAAGGGGAGACATGTTGATTAGAGTGAGTACGTAGCCAGAGTGTGAGGCCAGCAGCCTGCAAGCCCTGCCTCTGCATGGTGAGCAGGAAGCCTCTTCTGATTTCTCAGTGGCCTTGCTAACACCCTTGAACACCCTTTTCCAACACTCTTCACCACAAATAGACCCATCTCAAGTCAGCACAGTATCTTTACATATAAGAAGGCCTACTCTTTGAAGTTATTCTTCAAGAGCTGATAGGCCCTATGGTCACTAATTGCAGGGTGAGCATCAAGAGGGCTGCAGAGCCTCATGGGTAGCTCAAGGAGGAAAGGGGGCCTGGAGGAAATGCTCGGAAACTGTTGAGACAAACTACAAAATCCCAACCTGACTCTCATCTGCTATTCCTCCATCAGCATGCATTACTGCTTGCCAACTCTGATGGGCACTGTGCTCCGTGCTTTGCAAGCACTGCTGTCCTTGCCCCTCCTAAACTCCTAACTCCTCCGTGTTAGCTTCCTTTTAAAGGGTAGGAAAATTAAAGCTGAGAGGAAATTTGCCAAAGTTATAGCCCAACTATTTAGCTAGCCTAGGCATCTACAGTCTAAAACTGCTATCTGGGGCAAGGCAGACTGCCAGCAGGTTTTATTTTTCTGATGGTGACAATAGCAAAGAAGGCACAAGACAATGTCACTTGTAGTGAAAGTGGTCTGATCCCCCCTTAACCAAACTATCCCCAGCAGAAACCATGCCACCTGGGCATAGTGGCACACATCTTTAATCTCAGCACTCTGGGAGGCAAAGGCAGGCTAATCTCTGAGTCTGAGGCCAGCCGGGTCTACAGAGTGAGTTACAGGACAACCAGAGCTACACAGAAAAAACCTTATCTCGAAAAAACAAAAGGAAGGAAGGAAGGAAGGGCAGAAGGAAGGAGCCATGCCAGTACAGATAGGCAAAGTCAGAAAGGAGAGCATTCCCTCTGATCACAAGGCACGAGAGAGGGTTAGAGAGCTGGGGATCAGCAGGGCTCCTTCAGTCAGCTCTGTTCTCTCCTTCACTCCCACTCTTCAGCTGCAAAAGAAAAATTTGGGTTAAAAAAAAACAACCAAATAAATTAAATTATCTTGCTTTCCCCCCAAATGACAACTGAATCTTTTCCTAGAGTTTGTCTTCTCTCAAAGCTCAGCCCGCAGCACATGCAGAGAACAGCTCAGATCTGGGACCCTTCACAATGGGAGATTGATGAGCGAGGAGCTGTGTGCCCCCCTCCCTCACACACACACACACACACACACACACACACACACACACACATTGTCTGGGTGCCCCCTCAGGGAGTGCCGCCCACACTGAAGCCTGTCAGTTCCTTCCTCTTGGATGCTGCACCTCAGATGACATTCAGTGGGAGGCAGAGCCCAGTGCTCGGAGCTTCTCAGAATCTGACCCAACGGTACATCAAAGCATCTGACATTTGCCCTGGGAAGACCCCACGTCCCGTTCCCAAAGAGAATCTACCCACTGTCTGCGCTGACCAGGACCGAGACTTGGTAAGTGGTGACAATGTGCCCCATATAATGAGAACACAAAGGCCTCTCTACCCTTCCCCCAGGGTCCAGGGTCCTGTAGACAGAAGCTACAATAGCTGCCCCTCATTGTACCCTCACCATGGTCCAGACAAAGCACCAATCACATGACAGTTTTTCTTCAGAAGAGCAGGAACCAGGGGAAAGGTGTAGCTCCATCTCCCATTTCACAGATGGTAAAACTGGCGCGCAGAATCCTTCAAAGCTACTAAGAACCAGTTAATATCTAGTTCCAACATAAGCATTACCGGGATGCAGTGTCCCGGTAATGCTACCTGAGGGTCAGGGAAAGTTACTCTTAAACAAGTGACATTCCCGCTTCCTTGCCATCTTGTTTGGCTGTATTAATCACTTTTTTAAAGGAGAAATCAAGATAATGGGAGAAACCTTAGCATATTACTTGCAATTATCATCATCATCATCATCATCATCATCATTATGCTTTTAAGAAGGTTTTGCAAACACTCTACAGAGCAGGACAGGTGAGGCGGGAGCAGTAGGGATGTGAGCAACGGCAGCTTTCTTCTTCTGAGACAGCTGAGGTTATTCCAGTAAAGTTCAGTCCAATGAGAGCCTAGACAAAGTGCAGTGTCGGGAGGAGCTCGCTCTATTTGCAGCATTTGCTTTCCATAGATGTGGTCCAGTATAATCTTCCCCAGGTCTGAGTCCAAAAGGTGAAAACCCAGGACATGAGGGACACAATGGCTTCCCTAATACTGACTCTGCCCACTTCGCCTGATAAAGCATCTGAGAGTCTTTCCCTCACCTTTCAGTAGTATGGCATCTTTCCTGCTTAGAAAAATGATAACAGGGCTGGAGAGATGGCTCAGCGGTTAAAAGCACTGACTGCTCCTCCAGAGGTCCTGAGTTCAATTCGCAGCAACCACATGGTGGATCACAACTATCTATAATGTGTTCTGATGCCCTCTTCTGGCCTGCAGGTGTACATGCAGTCAGAGCACTGTATATACATATAATATATATATATATATATATATAATCTTTTTTAAAAAGATGATAACAAAGTTCTTTCCACCATCTTTCCACACCATCACCTGGCAGATGCTCTCAAGAGCATCAACAACACTGAGAAGAGAGGCAAACGCCAGGTCCTCATCAGGCCGTGTTCCAAAGTCATCGTCTGCTTCCTGACTGTGATGATGAAGCATGGCTACATTGGTGAATTTGAGATCATTGATGACCACAGAGCTGGGAAAATTGTTGTGAACCTCACAGGGAGGCTGAACAAGTGTGGCGTGATCAGCCCTAGATTTGATGTGCAACTTAAGGACCTAGAAAAATGGCAGAACAATCTGCCTCCCGTCCCATCAGTTTGGCTTCATTGTACTGACAACCTCAGCCGGCATCATGGACCATGAAGAAGCAAGACGAGAACACACAGGAGGGAAAATCCTGGACTTCTTTTTCTAGAGATGTAAAACATAACTAAAAAGCCTCCGTGGACAAAGATGATAGCAGAACAACACTCTGTCTCTCTCTCTGTCTCTCTCTGTCTCTCTCTGTCTCTGTCTCTGTCTCTCTCTGTCTCTCTCTCTCTCTCTCTCTCTGTCTCTCTCTCTCTCTCTCTCTCTCTCTCTCTCTGTGTGTGTGTGTGTGTGTGTGTGTGTGTGTGTGTGTGTGTCTGTGTGTGTCTGTGTCTGTGTCTGTGTGTCTGTGTGTCTGTGTGTCTGTGTGTGTCTGTGTCCCTCTCCCTCTTCTTCTCCCTGCCCCCACCCCACCCCTTGCCACTGCTCTCATTGTCCTTAAACTAAGATTCAACCATCTTTGGTTAGTTTTTCAAAGTCGGGTTTTCAATTCTTAGTCATTTAAGAAATTTTAGTATAACTATCTCAAAAATATTTAGCTAATGTATTTTTTAACTAATAGAGTAGTTCTAGGGTTAATGAAACATAAGTGTTTAGGGGTACAATATATACATGCCTATCCTCTTTGTTAAAACCTTATTTTTAATTTTATTTTTTAAAGAACTTAATGGCTTCTGGCTCTTTATATTAGCTGCCACTCCTGGCAGAAGTGTGAAAAGGCTAGTTTAAAAGGTCCAGGAGTGACCCTGAAAGGCGTTACTGCTGACGGAACCATTATATATGCATCAAGGAATCAGGTGAAATCTCACAGAAGAATATTTATAAGTCAGTCTTTATTGAGCCAAACAATATAATAAGAAATTATCTCTGGGGGCAGGCAAAGATACACTTCTCCATTACCGAAGCAAAACAAACAGGAAGACAGAATGGCTCTACCAGAATTTAGACCACAGCAAATAAACGTGAAGTATCTGATTTTAAAAAGAAGAAAGAAAAACGATAAGTGACCTCTGGACATAGCCTGACAGTCAAGAAACAAAACCTCGATTGTGAACAGACTCTATCTCCAGAGCAGCCTGAGGGAGGACTTGGCAAAATGAAGTTTAGGCTTGGACTAATTTCACATGCTAATGAGAATCTCCAGATAAAAGCTGCTTTATAATGGGCGCTAACCAGTTGGCAGATTAACACGATTGAGAACAAACAGAGCAGGAATTAGTCATGTTTGTCATGATACCATATGGCTAGAAAGAAACTGCCAGGCTCTGGCTTAGCCTATCACAGGGGTTGTTTAGGGAAACAATGTAGTTAGATGGCCCTGGGAAATCAGTGTAGAGCCTGACAGCCTTGTCACAAGGACACTGTGCAGGGTTCAGACGGAATCTGTTATTGTCCCATGGAAGAAACTAGAATCCATCAGGGATGTAGCCATTCCCTTGGCTCTCCAAAATTCCTGCTTCAAGCAAAGAAAATGTAACAAAACAAAACAAAACAAAACAAAACAAAACAACAGCAGCAACAACAAAAACACGAGTTCAAGAGCCACACTCCCAGTACAGCGCTGCCTAGCCTCGCGTGACCGTTTAGCTTAAGTCTGAATCACATCTCATCTCGACAGATCTAAAATCTGGTCACATTAACACACTTTACATCCCCCCCTCCGCACCCCCACATCCACATGTGGGCAATGGCTATCATGCTGACGAGGACAGGCAGAGAACATTTCAATCATGGCAGAAGTCTCTATCAGCCAGTGCTGCTCATGTGAGAGTTGTATAAGCTCTGAGAAGTGCTGGCCGTTTTGGAGAGGATGATGATGGTGATGGCCCCCCTCTGTGAAGTCTTCATCTGACTCGAAATGGCTGGCAGTCTCAGCATTTGCTCAGAGGGCACACACATGCCATGCATTGCTCCCAACTGTATGCTCTCTCCTTCTTGAAAATTTCCCTCATATTCACTCTTTGGAGGACAAAAGTGCAGGTGTGGGGGCGGGGGTCCTATTTAGAACATGTGCTAAACTTGAAAAAAAATTACAACAAGCAGAATTCATATTATCCAACCAATTTAGTGTTTCTTCATTTATTTTCCCCAACTCTGTTCCTGGATCATACTGGCTAATAACTCAGTCACTGCACATGCTGTCCAGAAGGTATATGTTTCCCGGGATAGAGCTAGCTGGTGTCAACGTGCATACAAAATATCAGTTCTATCTTCCCTTATGCTGTCAGTCTAAGAGATTATTATGTTATTTGATGGAGCCATAGACAATTTCCAGTTTTTGAAAGTCAACGATAGCATCACGGAGTGCAGGGCCACTTGCCTGTTCTCCCAGCATTCAAGAAGCTGGGACGGGAGAAGTTGGAGGCTAGCCTGGACGACATAATGAGATCTTGTTTTAAAACAGAACCAACAGATCAAATGCTGGCATCTTTGTATGGTTCTTATTCCAACCAGAATTTAGCATAGGGGCTCATAGCTCAAGTATTAGTTAAGAAATGCCTGAGTCCAAATCATACCTTGTCAGGCTGGAGAGATGGCTCAGTGGTTAAGAACACCATCTGCTCTCCAGAGGTCCTGAGTTCAATTCCCAGCAACCACATGCTGGCTCACAGGATCTATCACGAGATCTGGTTCCCTCTTCTGGTGTGCAGGTATACATGTAGGCAGAACACTGTATATGTTATAAATAAATCTTTTTTTAAAAATCTCACCTTGTCACTTAATGACTGTATGTCTCTGAGAAATTACTAGATGAATTATAAAAATAAATATCACTTGCAGACCAAAAGAAAATAAGGTTATTATGGAAAATTCCATTTTGTACGTCAAAAAATAAATCACTAATGTGCCCTCCTCATAAGCCATTTAGTTGTCAAGACAGCACCTTCGCCAGAGAACATTCATCTGAGAGAATGTGGAGAAGGTGCAAAGATGGCCTACCTAAGTAACTAAGACTTTAAGAAGACTCAGGAAGGCTATACCTCATGCCAGGCCCAATGAAGGCACTTCCGGTTTATCTAGGATGATGCATAGGATGCTCTTCTGATGACAGAAAGAAGCTGCGCCCCACACATCCAGACACAGGGGTTAAAATATAGACACTTGGTCTCGACCTCCACTAGCTCAAGAGCATCACCATATCACAGTGGTGTTCAGCATCACTTCTCCAGGCAACAGACTCCCCCCCCACACACCCCGCAAAAAAAAAAAATCAAGCTATTTTAGCTCAGATCTAAAGCTATGGAGTGGATAAAGGGCAGTGAGGGCTCAGCACTGAAAAGGAGGCCAGAGAAAGAGGCAGCCTGTGGCTCCCGGAAGCAGATGTCGGGAACTATGACTTTGAAGACAACTAGGCAAGGGCCAGGAAAGGGAGGGCATGGCAGGTTGGGACCAGAAGAGAGAGAGAGAAAAGAACTGTGGCTGAGACACAGAATCCAAGCAGTGAGGGAAAAAACTAGAAGAATCATGAAATCCAGTAGCAAATCTCACGGGGCGGACAAGCTATAAGCCAGGTGAATCCCCTGGGTGAGTTTTGCAGCGTATGGGAGTCGGGAGGGGAGATTAGCAAATTCTACTTTTAAAGGAATCCGAAAAGTCTGGACTTCTTTCTACTAAAAACCCAGCCATGTAAGATGTTCTGTTTCTGTTCTAGCTCGTTACTGGAAGTGAAGATGAGGTAGCCTTAATTTTTTTTTAATTTTTTTATTTATTATGTATACAGTGCTCTGTCTCCATGTTCACCTGAGTGCCAGAAGAGGGCATTAGATCACATTATAGATGGCTGTGAGCCACCATGTGGTTGCTGGGAATTGAACTCAGGACCTCGGGAAGAGCAGTCAGTGCTCTTAACCTCTGAGCCATCTCTCCAGCCCCGGTAGCCTTAATTTTAAACAACAGTCAGTATAGTGCTCACTCATTCACACCAGCTTTTAAAAATTAGAGTGTGTGTGTGTGTGTGTGTGTGTGTGTGTGTGTGTGTGTGTGAGAGAGAGAGAGAGAGAGAGAGAGAGAGAGAGAGGACACTTTCAGGGGTGGGGTCCTAGGGATCGTACCCAGCAGCAAGCACCTTTATACACTGAGCCCCACACCAGCTCCTAATGTAACAATCTGAAAGAAAGCAGATTTAGAGCGAGAGCAGTCTGAGTCACGTGACTCCGTCCCTTGTTAACCTTCATTGCCCTGTGGTAAGTGTGGGGGAGCCACACCTGGCAGATGCCTGGAACCTGGCAAATACTCAACAGGGCCTCTTCCCTGTATTGATGATTCATTCCTTAGCAGCTGAAACGGTTGATAGATTTATTTTCTTTGCTGTCTTTTGGGTCCAATCCGTCATTAACTTAGTATCCTTGTTGGACATACAGCCCTCCCTAAGAGTAAACAGGCTCCGTGTTTACTCTTTCAAAAGCGACGTTGATTTCAAAGCCCTACTTTTGTGCTTTTGTTCTTACTGCAGGCAACACCTCTAGGCCACTTGTCAACACTAGAAAGGAGTTCATTGTCTACTGATGACAACAGGGTAGGAAGAAAGTCCTCAAAAGCATATACTCCCTCCTCCACATCTGCCCCACCCCCACCCCCACCCCCCACCCCCACCCCCCCTCAAAAAAACCAAACCAAACCAAACCAAACCCCAAGCCATCTGCCCTCAGCCTCCCATGGAGAGCATCTGCTCCAGGCTGGGCCTTTGGCCCTCAAGGTGCACTTCTCTGTGGTTTACCCACTAAGGGAAGGTCTTGGGTCCCAGGGCTTTGGGCTTATCAGGGCCACACTGAGGAGACCACCCAGAGGGTGGCTAGAGAGCCTTCAGGATCCCCCAAAGAATGTGCAGGAGAGTCAAGGGTCACATGCTCCAACCCACTTTACTAAAAGTGTCCCAGGCAGACCCCAGTTGAAAGGTCATCTAATAAAGTGACAGGGTACAGCTGGGGGTGGGGTGCCTGAGAGGGGGGACAGAGAGGAGGACACTGAAGAATTTCTCTTCTGAGTAACAAAAATGACATCTTCTTCTGGCTCCCGCTTGGACTTTCAAGTCTGATTTTTTTTTTCTTTCGACGGCATTTCTCTGGCATTTGTAGCTCGTGTCTAAATCACAAAATACATGCCTTGTGCACTTTCTGGGCTTGCGTACATGCGCCACGGGGCCCAGCACCGAGAATGCATTTTCTCGCTTCATTAAACATTGTTCTGAAATGACATCCAAACGTCCGCTCTCCCCACCCATCTGGGGGGGGGGGTGGTGGTGGGAAGAGATTGTGTTACTTTCCCCACAGTGGGAACAGAAGGAACGGAGAAGTCACAAGCTGTGAGGTTTAATATTTTTCAATTTCACATGTCCAACTTCGAGAGCTCATTGCAGGGACAGCCTGGTCAGCCATGCCATAGGCAGGAAGGTCTCAGTTGTCTTGGGGAGAGTCCCCACGCTCCCCTGCAAATCTCTGATGTCTATAGCAGCAGCCGAAACTGGCCAAACCCCAGGGATCCTTCTCACTTCAGTGGGTGAGGTGCTGACTCCGCCTCCCACAGGCAGGCCAGGACACGCGTTCTGCTGACTTAAGACGATGCCACGTAAATTAGAACGCATGTAGCCATATGGTCCAAACCTGCGGCTCATATTTTATACACAAATGACTATGACAGGCGGTATTTTTGTGCTGACAAGTTGTATTTCACCCATGTTTACTTAGAATTCCATGCTAAAAAGCTGAGCAGTCAAACTTTATGCTATTTTCATGCAAAAAGATTTTTTTTTCACTGAGTTTCCTTCATATTAAAAGATGAAGAAAGGCCACTGGTCCATGTAACTTCAGCTTCCTCCTTCACTTTCATTAATCAAGCGTTCGGTCCTGGGTGCCTTACTTGTTCTGATAGGCCGGGTCTGAAAGTGGAACTTGAGCCCGGCCCCTCAGACAGGCCTGTTGCTGAGTGTGCTAAATAGCCATCTATCTGATGCCAGAGTAGGGTCTACAAAGGGTTAACAGGCACCCCACACTAAGAGACTTCTGGGTGTTTGCAAACAGAGCCAGCTCACTTTACCTTCTGCACACAGCAGCAGCCTGTCACTTGTAAGGTCTCTGGTTTAGTAAAGGAAATAGTCAAGTACTGACTGGATCAATCCACAGACAGTGGAGCAGTGATGCATGGCCCGCCCCATGTGTACCAACATTCAATTAAACTCATGATCAAGCAAAAGCTAGAGACACAGGGACTAAATCAAAGTTGCAAAAAGTAAGACACTTTGGGGGGCAAATCTTGAACTCACTCTGGAAACGTTCTCCAAGAGTATATGGGTTTTTTATGTATTTTCACACACCCACAGACAACGCCTCCTGCTTTGAAGAAAGTGTGTTTGACTCATATGCATTCTTTCCTCTGCCATCCAAAGCAACCTATTTGCTAAACCGAAACCAAGCGTGTAGTTGCAGCAGGTAATTTTCTAATTTCTGAATGAGCCAATAAAGAGCATTCTAACAAATCCACCCAAGTTACATTAACATTTAATGATGTTTGGGGGCAACAGATCTAGGGTCATTTCTTATAGATCAGAACTACTTCAAGTACTCAAGTCGCATAGTTACCAGTCCCCAGCCCTCCCCAGAACTCTGTGTACAAGCACTGGGGGCTTCTGTGGAGGCTCAGGGAAGACAGAGTGCTCCAGCTAGCTGACCTGGGTGTGAGTCCTGCCCACAATGCTCTCCTATGAAAGCAAGTCTCTAATGAGGCCAAGCTCAGTCCGCGACTTATCCATAGGGTGGAGTGAACAAAGCCTAACACACTTTTTGCCCTGATCCCAACCGATGCCAGGAGCTGCTGAGGGGCAGTGGTGCAGGACAGGGAACGTGTTCTGGGCTGACATTTGATTTGTCTCCCACTCCCCTGCTTGCCCTCCGGGCACCATCTTGGCTAACCCCCCCCCTCCCCAGGTGTTTATCTTTCAAGTCTTCACTGATAATGCCCTAGGGACTGATTCGTCCCAGGTGTATTTTAATGAGAGACTCTGCAAAAGCTTAAAGCCTGTAAAGATGGAAGGGAATAATTTTCTTTTAATGAACATGTGTCACTCGATTATAAAAGTCACGCATGTCTGCCACAGAAAGTGAGGAAATGCAGAAAAGTAAAAGCACAGAATTTCCCATCATCCCTCTCCTCAAACACCATGTGTTTTCATAGACTCTATGCCGAGGTGGGTATGGGCGGGGGGGGGGGGGGGGGTGCAGGCTACACTGACTTCAAGGATAAAATGCATAGGCAGCTCCATATCCTCCTTATTGCTGAACATCATAACCCAGGAGGCATTTCCTACACAGTCATATAACTCCTCACAAAGGATCAGTTTTGAGGGCACCAAACTAAGGGGCTCATTTTTAACAAGTTTGTTCTTTCATCATCACCTGAAAGGAAGCTTTCCTGACTCTAATAAGTGCTGGGGACAATAAATGCATAGCCTACGTGGAGGTGGGGATTTCTGACTTTATATCCTTTGGAGTAACCCCAATATTTTTCTTCCGCCCCGCCCATGGCAGGTGACCTTTAATGACTAAGAATAAAGATGGGTGTGTTGTGGTGACTACCCTGACTGCCACTCCTAACGTACCTCACTGCCCCTGCTTTGCTGCCTCATTCTGCAGAAGGCTGACAAGTGGCTTGTCCTCTGGGGGCTTTTCTCGTATATCCTGTTGCTAGGATACAAGCATGAGTCAACACATGATGCATAACGGACATGGATTTTCCCCCATTCACCACCTTTGCAAGTGTGTCTTGTAAAAACTTCTAGGAAATTTGAGATTTCTTAAAATCATTTATATATATATATACTAAATGCAACTTATTAAGCCACGTCTTTCAGTCTCTGGCTACCAAATATCCTGAAACTTTTGGAAACTCCCCCAATGGGTAAAGATTTTCATTTAACGGAAAATTACACAACAACAAAAAAGAGATGTATGTTTAATGAACATTTTATTGATTTATTGTTAGCAAACAGCCTTGATTCTTATGAAAACACGCCAAGGCTTTTTTCACCCCGCCCTGGAAGCGCGTGTCCAGTGGTGATAATTGACATCAGCTTAGGAGCTAGCATCGCATCACCCTTCTGGGTGGTTCAAGCCAAAGACCAGAAATTAGCTCATGGAAAACTACAAATAACCCACATATAACTAAGAGGAGGTTGTCGGAAATGCTCACAATAGTGAGGCGTTGTGGGGGAGAGCAGAGTTCAACGCAGTGAGGAGCCAGCATGGAATTTACTTGCGCCTTGCCAAGGGTCTCCTCACCCTCCACACGTTTTTCTTATGCACATTTAACCAACCTGAAATCAGAAGTATTTTTAAAGCTGTAACAATACTAAACACAAGCAGGTTTTTATTCTTTTTTTTTTTTTTTTTTTGGTTAAATTTCTTTTTAAGAATTTTATTTTCTTTTTATTGGTATGTTAATTGACATGTTCACACATGTACATAACACGTATTCTGACTAGACTCTGGCCCTAGTTTCTCTCACCTCCCTCCCATCCCTACCGACGCCCCATCATCACCACCATTAACCTTCCCAGAGTCATGATTTTGGATTTAGAGCCATCTAGGAACACACGCATGTTCCTGACCAATGCAGTCTAGCAATTATTTACATAACATTTGTGTTGTAGTAGGCTTAACAAGGAATCTAGAGATGATTTAATGTACATGAAGGAAGTGTCTAACTGCATCATTTATAAAGAACTTGATACCCGTAGATTTGGGTATCCAAGGGCGGAGAAAGATGCCCCTTAACCAACCCCTGGTGAACACCCAAGGGGCAGTGTGATTCTCAGCATATTGTGCTGTGAACTCCAGGTAATGCTGTGTTAGGATGTTATCTTAGCATACCATTGTACGCCCCCCCCCACAAAAAAAAAGACCTAAAGAGTTAGCGTATACCACTGGAAATGCTCACAAACCTAGGATTAATAAACTTGACTTTGAAAATCATTATAATGTCAAAATGTTAAAGTTTAAAACTACGTATTACCAATACAAATCTGCCTCTTCCACGAACTCTGGCACTTAGACTCTGCAGAAACAAAGGGACGCGCGGCTCAGTCTCCTCTCCCAACACACACTGCAGACCTCGCGCAACACTGAGGTGACTGAGACCAGCAGGAAGGCAAGTCCGAGTCTATGAGATGACACCCTGAAAGAGGGCTAAAGGAAGCAGGGCGGTTCCGTGAGATAAGGAAGCAGATCTGGAGAAGTTGGCGGGTATTTTAAAGTAATCTTTAATTATGTCAAGGGATATCTATGAAAGCGGGTGACCTTCCCCCCCCCCCCATCTCTTCCGGGACGGGGTCAAAAGAAATGGACTAAGCTGGACAGAGAGGGCTTAGGTAAGACAGGAGAAGGAATTTCCTGAATGTGGAGCTCGTTAAAGATTGGAATGAGTTAGTGAGGGAGTCTGTGGACACTCCGCCTCCGGGGAGCACTTAAAAATAAGATAAATTTTCATCTGTCAGGGGGGGGGGTTTAGAAATAATCCAACCAGAAGGTCTCTCAAAGCATCTTCCAGCCCTATAACCTGAAGGCCAAATTCCCTCCAATTTTATTTCTTGAGTTAAGTAGATGGGAGATGGATGCTGAGAGCAAAAGTCAGGGTTTGGCGGGGCTCTTCCTTTCACTTTATAATAAGACGGTGCGGTGCTTCTCTCGCAGAGGCTGAGCTGTAATCCTTCCTGCAAACCACATCAAGGGAAACTCGGCTGCTTAAAACTTGGCAAATTAACAACTGTCAGACACCTGTACTCTTGTCTTTGCAAATACAAACAACATCATCTACCACCCTTTGGTCTGCTGAGCACACTTTTTTTTTTTTTAAGAGAGAAGGGGGTGTTGTTCAAGAGCTCCTAGAGGCCAGAAGACCTGCGTTAGGTACCCTGGAGCTGGAGTTCCAGGAAGTTGTCAGCCACTAAATGTGGGTCCTGGGGAGTGAGGTTGGCCCCACTAGAAGAGCGGGGAGCATTCTTAACCATTAAGCCGTCCCTCCTGCCCCATCCAGTTTTTAATTTTAATTCTATCTTTTCCAGATGGCCCTTCCAAATACCCATTTCTGCAGCTCATCAGTCGCTAAAAACGGAATTTCAAAACCTGACCAAATGTTTTCCCTGCATTGACTTAGCTAAGTTTCTACCTTAACTAGAAGGCTCTGAGAAACTTCAACTGGAATGCATCCCATTCTCTTCATTTTTCTTTGTAGTGTTAATCTAGATAATCACCGAGTTTAGTTGTAAGTCCAAGGATAGAATACGCTGGCATTATAGAATACGCTGGTATTTACTGGAGGGTCAATTAAAAAAAAAAAGGTAAGTATAAAAAAAAAAGACGTAGGTATAGTTTACTAATCTTATTTTTTTCTTTAAAATATACCCTTTGTCTCTGGTCAAAACGGGGTTTGAAAGGGTTCTCTAACCAGTCCTCCTGCTCATCTTCCTCCTCCTCCTCCTCCTCCTCCTCCTCCTCTCTCAAGCCCTGCTTTTCTTTCCCCTTTGAGTTCACCCTCCTCACCACCTCAGCTGGGAGCATTTGTTCCCTCTAAGATCTTCCACTCTTTTGTCCAGCAGGAGCTCTCTGAATTCAAGTGTAGAGAAAAGGCATTCAGTATGGGTTGGAGAAGGAGCTAGCAGTGGAAAAAGGGCTCGGGCACACTGGACTCTTCTAACAGCTGCCTTTTTTTTTTTTTTAAGATTTATTTTCTTATTACATATATAGTGTTCCGCCTGCATGTACACCTGCACACCAGAAGAGGGCACCAGATCTCATTACAGATGGTTAAGAGCCACCATGTGGTTGCTGAGAATTGAACTCAAGACCTTTGGAAGAGCAGCCAATGCTCTTAACCTCCAAGCCACCACTCCAGCCCCAACAGCTGGCTCTTAAGGGGAGCAAGAGAAAGCCCTGCAAAATGCCATTCTTTCAAGGGCTGGGTTTGGAGAGAAAGGAGATCTGTGGGCACCTAGAGACAACACGAGCTTATTCGTCGGTGGTAAATTAAAGTAGGTCCTAACTGCCAGACCGTCCATGAGACTACCGCATGCCTCCCACTTTGCTTACAGATGAAAGTTAAGATGCCGAAATAACACTCTAACCGAGCCCTTGCTTTTGCTTGTATGGAAGCTTGTTAGAGAACCTCACATCCTAATGAGGATGAGGTAAGGAGGAGCTGTGCTTACCACAGGGGGAGGAGAAAGGTGTGGTCTCTACGCAAAGGACAGAAACCAAGACCACAGCAATGGTGTCACTTATTCAGGGTTCTCTCCATTCGTTGCCACAGGATGTCCTCTTGGGATGGCATTTATGTCTATAGTTAAGCCAATAATAGGATATAAATGGATAAGCAGACAATACGGTAATTTCTTTTTAAAAGGTTATAAAAAGGTTTATTTGCCTTGTGCGTCAGGAAGAGCAGCCTCCATGATCTTCTTACCTGAAGAGTCCCAAAGTAGCATGTGGCAAGAGACCGCACACATCATTAGACCCATCCCTAAACATATGCACATTTGTTCACAGTGAGATATTAGCTTGAGCTTCTGAAAAAAAGAAAAAAGAAAAGCCACCAAATAGTACAACATGTTATTAAATATTTAAGACATGGGGCATACGGATCAATGGGAGGCAGGGTTCTTGACGAGGGTTGGTCTCCGCAGATGCTCTGGGTTTGGTAACCTTAATGCTGTTTCTCCTCAAGCTTGCCTGGAAAGGAGGCTCCCGCCCCAGTTCTCGGCAGACCATACAGAATCCAACCTTCCTTTCTCAGAAAGAGAGACAGAGATGGAAGGTAAACAGAAAGCCACACATGGATGTGTGTGTGTGTGTGTGTGTGTGTGTGTGTGTGTGTGTAAGAGAGAGAGAGAGAGAGAGAAATACAGAGACAGAGACAGAGGCAGAGACAGACAGAGACAGACAGAAACAGAGAGACAGAGACAGCAGTCACTGATGAGTCCGAATTTATATTCCAACCCAATCTCTAAAGACAAAGGTGGGACTTTAGTTGGAAGGGTCCACTGCTTTGATCTGTGAACTGGTGATCATGTCGTTCCCGAGGCCTTGAGAGATTAAGAAAGCCAGAGCCTGCTTTAACACTGCTTTTCTCCAGTCACCAAGCACCACACTCATTAGTGGAAATGAGCGTATTTTCACAAACACTGAGCCTTTCCTTCAACCATCTTTATCTCAAGAAAACCAGCTTGCGTGGCTTTGTTTCCACCACCCACCCCCTTCTAGTATTGAAGATGCTGCAGAAATAGCCCTTGCACACAAAGGATCTGCTGCAAGGGCCTGGTCCTCTGCAGAAACTTCTGGAAATACGGTAAGTTCTACTGCAGCGAAACAAATCACCTTTTGAATAAAAAGCACCGAAAGTTAGAGAGAAGAACAGATGAAAGCTGCAGATCTCTTCGTGAATTATGTATGCGCCATGCCTCGGATGCTCGCAGGGGTCGTGAATTTAGAGATCTCAACAGCAACAGCAACAACAAGAAGCCAATATCTGACACCTTATGTTCCCGAAACTCATTACAGCTCTGGGAATGAAAGTACAGGGCAGAAAAGAAAAAAAAAAGCTACCAACAGGAAATAAATTATTTAGGAGAGGAAATGCTCTTCTTGTTGTTCCTCGCTCCTTGAGCTTTTCCCAACAGTTTCAAGCCCAGAAAAAAAAGAAAGAATCCTGTCTCCTAAATTATCCCTCCAATTAAAGTGATCTCTGGCCTGAAGTGGAAAGGCCCATCTATGCTCTTATGAACAAATCTGAAAAATGTGTAATGCACCGATTTTAACCCTTCCTTCTCCTTCTAAAATGTCCTAAGGAAATAAATCACGTCTCATCTAAACTAGAGGCTGTATTTGTTCCTTCGGTCAGACTTTTCCAGTGACTGAAAGCCCTGTTCCTTGGACTAAATCACAGACCCCGGGGTGAAGGCGTTGATGCTCTCTGTACCTGCAACCCTGCTGCATCCCCACCTACTCCCAGTGCCTTTCACAGCAGTTGTCTCTGGCATCCCAGAGCGCCTCAGCATTACTTGGTCTGCACCGAGCTGGAGCGTGACACATTTCACTCGTGAGTTGAGCCTGTGGCTCTAACTGGGCCAGCTGTGAGCTTTGGAGACTCTTGCTCACCTCGGGGTCTGCAGCGCCTCCCTCGCACAATAAAGCCCAACCAACTATGAACAAATGAAAAGCATTTATAAAGTGCTAAGGCCAGGCGGTGTGTGTCCCCTCCTTCCTTCCTTCCCTGATAATTTCCTTGAGAATCATTCTTTGTCCCCTAAGACATTTTAGTAAACAAAGGAATGTACCCTGTTCCAAAAGTCCTACACATTCTGGTTCTTTTTTTTTTTTTTCTTTATTTATTTATTTTTTTTTTACTGGAGTCCTCCCCTCTGCATGTGGATTGAATTTCCATTCTCCTCTCCCCATTTCCACCTTTCTTTATTTCTGTCTCCATCAGAGCACAGCTTTCCGTATGCTGCAGAAATAATTTTCTGCTGAATGAGGTTTGGTCATAAGTCAAGGGCAGATTTATTAAGTCCCCTGCACAGCCCTATTCCCGGGCACTATTGACATGACAGTTTAAATCTCTGATCACCATTACGTCTAACCCCTTCCCTGCTGAACAGCCCAGAGCCGGAGCCCAGTGGACCTGCCTGGTACTGAAAACGAGATGAAAGTGGCCCACAGCCCAGGTGGGCAGAGCTTCTTCAACAGGACCCAGTGTGTTCTGGGGGCACCCAGTGTATCCAGGAATATTCTGGTAGTTCATCCCTACCCAAGCCTACCTGCTTCTAACAGAAGGCCACCTCATTGTCACCACTGCCAATTGTGGGAAAACTCTACTCTAGTGTGTATGACCAGGATAGCTATTTTATGTATCAAGGCAGTTGGGTGCTCTGTGGGAGAGTGTTGTCACTTCTGTTCGGGTTTTCTGGTTTGCTTGTTTGCATTTTTTGGTGATTTTGCCTTTCTTTAACAGTTTACCTAGTATCTGGCATTGTATAAGCCTAAACACGTGTGCGCGTGCGCGCACAGACACACACACACACACACACACACACACACACACACACCACAAAATTGCACATGTGTGCACGCTTGTGCATGCACACACATACCTCCTTGCAAAAATAACAGGAAAGTGAGATTAAACATTGGTAAACTGAAGCTATATTGCTAATGAGAGCAATTTGGCCCATAAATTTCTTTATTAAAAATAATCTAATGATTTTGCCTAGAAATGGACTTAGGAATTTCTCTTTTCAGCTTTAAATGCTAAAACAGAAGGCAAAGCCTGTCAAACTCCCTTGGGGTAATATAGGAAGGTTTGGAGACAAAAAGTGGATGATCTGTGGCCTCAGGATGTATAGATTAACTCTATAAAATGTGTATAGTGGATGAGAGAAATCGTTGGTCAGGAGAAAGAGTCCCCTGAGGTTAGCATAGGAAGAGACTCCCTGTCCAAGACTCCAAGACGGAGCCCTAACTTCTCTTGGAAATGAAGGGTGGCAGGGTTTGTGAGAGAAAAGACGGCAGAGAGAATGGCTGGAGGCAATTGTCAAGGACTTGGGGGGGCGAGGCGGAGGGAGTTCCTTTGCCACAAAGAGAAGTAGAAAATCATGTCCAAACAGAATTAGCACAACCCCATAAACTCCCCAACCACGATGTCAGCCCTAGGGCATAGTCCTCTCAAGCTGTAATTACTTCTAGAAAAGTAAAAGAAATCTTGGCACCTCGCCATGGAGGGGCATCCTCTGAGAAGAGCCAGCCACGGGATTGTTTAGCGGGGTCATACATCTTCTGTTTTTTGTTTAGGTAAACACAAGTTTCGCCCACGCCCTGTTACTGCCAGAGACACTTGAAGAGAAATAAGAATACGTTTTTTTTTTTTCTTTCAACAGAAGATTAATTGTGCAGCCCCTGACTTGAGTGCTGGTGTGGTCCTCGGGGCCTCACAAAGTCTGCCTAGGAAGAAGCAAAGGAAAACCATACAGAAAATATACAAAGAGCTGAGGAGAGCAAATTCTCCAGGAACTGGCTCTCTGTTGTCTGGAAAAATCACCAAAAAATTAGTCAAATTCCCAGAAAGTTGGTGTTTGCAAAAGACCATAAGTGGTTTCCACTGGGGGTGACCCATAAAGAAATGCTATGCCGCTGTACTCACGGGACCTCCAATTAGCCCTACAGAACGAGCCTAGAGCCCTGTGCTCAGCCCAGAGCACAAGTTTGATTCATTGAAGGAGCGAAAACGCCTGCTGAGGTGCTTTACCTCTCGGTTAGTCCCAGATAGTCACTAACACCTGCTGGCTGCACAAGGTCACCCTCCAACTCACTTGCAGGATACTTTCATTATCTGCTAAATAAGCCAGGGGACCTCTTCCTGGCAGAGAAATAGATGTGTTCCCTCCCTAATCACAGCCGTTCATCTCCTTGGAGCATTGTACGTGGACCCTAGCAATGACTTCAGGCAGGCATTTATTTTCAGGGTTATGGGACATTCAGCTATATCTGCTCATTGTGTGAACATTATTTTAATCTAAGTGCTTTAATGTCTAATCGAAATAGTATAGATGTCCCACTCCTTAAATGTTTCCATTTTTTAACCATTCTAAAATAACTTCTGTAATTGAATCTATTCCCATAAATTCTTATTTATGAAAACAAGTTGCCCATAAACACATCTGAAAAAAAAAACACTTTCTCATCATTTCTTCCCCAATGCCTTAAAAGCCAAGAGTGTGACAGCCACATTGGAACTATGAAAATAACTGACAGGTTTTGTGCCTTTGGACTTTTTTTCCCCTTCTATGCCCTAAAGTTTCTGAGTCTTTGAAAGCCGCCAGGGACAATGACTCTGGTTTAATAACTGTGAAATGCTATTGAACCAGCAATAAAAAATATTCCCCACCACCAAACAATATGATGCTTACAATGGCCAGCCCTGCTGCCAATCACAAGGCATTCACGCTAAAGCGGCTTGAGGTCCTTTAGCAGTGGGAATGGGCCTCTGGAAAGAGTGTTTACATAAGCTGCAAGGTTTTGGTTGCCCTAGAAGAGTTTCTCGGCCGCATGCCACAGTTTGAATGGCACAGAACTGCTATATTTATGTTGTTCTAGAAGAAAAATGTGCCCCTTGTTTGCTGAATGAAGAAAGCGTCAGGGCTGTGCACTAGTGCTCACTGCCTCAGGCTCACGTATTTTTGCTCTTCTAGTGGCCGTCCGTATGTCAGAGCCCTCAGCCCATTTCTCCTCTAAAACTTCTTCTCTAGCTTGCTGATTTGGATGGATAAATTTGACAGGAGAGCAAATTATCCCACAGAAAGATGAAATGTTTTTAAGTTCAGGAGTAAGGCTGGGTCGATGGCTCAGCCTTGGTTGCTCTGCACTGGTTGCTCTTCCAGACGTCCTGTGCTCAATTCCTAGCAACCCTATGATGGCTCACAACCATCTATAAGGAGATCTGGTGCCTTCTTCTTGTGTGCAGGCACACATGCAGGCAGAATACTGTATACGTAATAAATAAATAAATCTTAAATCCAGGAGTAAAATAGGGCCAAACCTCACCTAAAGAAAGGGAGACAACTCTTTTTACTTAATGTGGCGAAGTGTTCTTCCTAGAAAAAAATTTTAAGAGCTCCAGCAATTGTCCTTGGAAAGACTGCGGGGATGCCCACTCCGGGAAGTCAACAGCCCTGTCCTCTTGCTGGGTGTTGCTTCTTTTACATGACTTGGGTAAACTGAGCATGCTCCCAAGAACACATTATGTGGCAAACAAGTGAGAAACTGTCCTCAGACCGGGGCATCTAGAACTAGTCACCACCCCAGATTGCTGGACAATGTCTAGTAGATAAACGCAGAAACATGGGCAGATGAAACCGGTTCATCTCGGGGGACGAAGGACCCCACTTGTGCGCTTTGAAGCCATGGTCTGATTCCTGTGGGCCTACCGGAGGCTAGCACACCTCTATCCTCTGCCTGGTATGACCTGGGATTTGATTCAGCACCGAGAAGATTCTAAGTTGATTCTTCCCCAGACTGAAAAGGGCAAAAGGAGAAAATTCTCAGGTGGCCAGAGTCAATTGTCACAGGGACAAACAAAAAAAAGTCATATTAAGGTATTAAGGTCAGAATTTGTCTAGATTTTTTACTTTGGATTGCAGAGGGGCAGTTCTGAAAGGGCTCAAACAAGGAAGGTGTAAATTGGGGAGGTAAATTCAGCGACAGGAGTCTTAGGATTCGACACTACCGTGTTCCTTGTAGAGATGAAATCTTTTTTTTTTTTCAAGGAATACATTAATCTTTTCAACATATGGAAGTAGTCTCTGTTTCTATCTCTCTGTGTCTCCATCTCTGTCTCTCTCTCTCTGTCTCTGTCTCTCTCTATCTTCATCTGCCTTTCTGTCTCTCTGTCTCTGTCTCTCTGTCTTTCTCTCTCTATCTCCATCTCCCTCTCTGTCTCTCTCTCTGTGTCTCTCTGTCTCTGTCTCTCTCTCCCTCCCTCCCTCCCTCTTTCCCTAGGTCTCTGAGATTATTCTCCATTCTTCATTCTTGGTTCCCTGATGGTTCCCCCGACTATGCCCACTCAGAGCAGAGTCTCAACAAATCCTTGCTGACACCCCGGTTCCTCGTTCCCTGGAGCTAAAGTGATTATTAAGTTGACTCACGAAGGGTCAAACTGCAGCAGTGTCACGTGGCCAGTCAGTGCTTACCACTGGGCCTCCACTGCAAGCTACCTCATCCAAGCCGCCAACGTTCCCAAACCGGTGTCTGCTCATCCCCAAAGCTAGGCTTAACTCCACTTGCCAGGGAGAAATGAGATATGCAGATTTACCAAGAATTCCACAAAGTTGAAGAGCCGCTTGAAGAGTGGCTAAATCTTGGGGATTAGTCTCTAAATCTTACTTGTCAGGAGGCCTTTGTGTTGTGAGTTAGAGACAGCTGTGTGTTATGACCCAGGCCCTGAGGACACAAAGATTAGAGCTGACCGGGTATGGGGTGGAGTTAGTACACGCCTTTCCTGTATCACATGGACTTAGTTTGTGCATGAACCTGTAGTGTCTGACCTGTTTCGTGTCTACAGATGGTGCTAGCCAGGTGTGGAGGGGCACATCTGTAGTCCCACCAACCTGGAAGGCTGAAGGAGGATCATTTGAGTCAGAAATTTAAGGCCAAACCAGAAACATGGTGAAAAGCCTATCTCTTCAATACAAACACAGAAACAGGCAAGCAAAAATGCAATGCTGCAGCCAGGTCAGACTGGAAAGTAAAGTGTCCTTTACTTACCCATAAGATTAACGGGGGGGGGGGGGGGGGGGGAGGGGGAACATCAGCATGAACCTATCGCACATAATACACCTACAAAAATGGGGGACCGGGGCAGCTGCTGCTGCATTTCTAGAATGAGGCCAGCCTCTCTGACATCTGAATTTGTTTGAGGAAGGCAAAGGTCATCAGAAAAAATGAAGATAAAACAGTCTGCAGATATTTTATCATTACAATAGTTATCCAGTGATTTATTGATAGAAAGTTAAATAATTGACCAAATCCACATCATTGTCTAATACATACTTATTAACTGGATGAATTTCAGGTCGCTTTTGCCTTTCCACTGAAAGTCAAGCACGCCATACTAACAGACTTTGTCGTCTTCCCAAGGGGGAAAGTGCTGAATCTGGTAGCAACAAGAAAGCAATGGACACACTACGCTAGCAGAGTCTGTTGGTAGCTAAAGCCCAAAGGTTGGAACTCTATGCACTGTGAGCTGGTCTGGGACTGCACTACAGTAGGCTGAAGGTGAGCTCTTGGTTTTGAAGAATGCTTTCACTGAGCAGGTGACTCCTCAGGTCAGCTCTAAGGGTTTTTTTTTCTTCTACTGTTTTCTTCATAAAGGACAGGACATCAGTGTCCTGCCATGGTAACTAACAGTGATGTTAAGAGCAGCCTGAAGGAAAGCCATGAAAGGTTTAATGAGATCGGATCAAATAAAGGCTTGGTGCAGCCCCTCGGAGCCTGCCCAGCAAGAAGAACACACAGAGATCAAAGGAAAGAGGGTCATGGTCAGGTGCTAGAGGCTTCAGCCATCACTGTGGACAGCTAAGTGGTTCTGGGATTAACTGAGCAAATACGCTGAGGAAAACCCTTCCCTGCAAGTCGGCCTTCCCTGGAAGGTTTCAGAAATGTCTACTTCATCAGGCAGGCATGGGCGTCATATACATCAACAAGGAGACTGGTTGGAAGTCCAACGGTTGTGGGAGGCACGGGAGGAGTGTATGGCCATTGATAAAGAATGTTTTTCCACTTGGCTGAAGGCTACATATGATAGAATAAAATGAGTAGCCATTAAAAAGGTCGGAGAGCTGCCTCAGTGGTTAAGAGCACTGGCTGCTTTTCCAGAGGACCTGGGTTCAAATCCCTGCACCCACATAGTGGCTCACAACCATCTGTAACTCCAGCTCCAGGGGGATCTGATGCCCTCTCCTGGCTTCTGTGGGTATGAGGCACACACATGGTACACACAACCATACACACAAAAAATAATAATTAAAAAGAATATAATGATACTGACAATAACAGGGTGACAATAACAGGGTAAAGTACATTGATACACATATATGAAAAGAAGGAAGCACATTGTTTTGTATACTGATTTTTAATTGATAAGAATATAACAGAAACAACACATATATGGGAGATGCAATGTAGTAAGAGCAGTTGTAAAGTCTGTCTGTATACTAACCACCTATACACCTACTTGCAAAAGTGTCACTGTTTTATTTGTTTCATAATAATGATCACACAGAACAAGTGGCTATTATAGAATTGGAAAGAAACAGTACACCACCAATGGCCATAGTCTTTGTTATTATAAACACATGTATAGTATAGTATATTGTTATATAAATTTTTACTACAAACATAAGAAACTATGCAATATACTTAGTGCACATTATCACTGTACTAATAACCCATATGGCTTCAACCCATTATATAATAATAATAATAATTTTTATTATTATTAATATTATTGTTGTTGTTTGTTGATGTTGTTGTTATTGTTTAGGGTTGTTGCCATTACAAATAATAAGTAGTACGCTGACTTGGTTTGACAAAAAAAAAAAAAGAAGGAAAGAAAGAAAATCACATAAGAACTACTGGTCAAAGGGGCTGGAGAGGCACAGCAGTTAAGAGCACTTGCTGCTCTCCCAGAAAGTGTAAGTCCAGTTCCCAGCACTCAGGTCAGGTAGCTCATAGCCATAGCTCCAGTTTCAAGGGATCCAATGCCACGTGTAGCTTCCATGAGCACCTCACATGTGTGACATGCCCTCACACACACACACACACACACACACACACACACACAGACAGACACACACACATGCGTGCATACATACACACGCATACATGTAAAGAAAAATAAAAAGGAACCTTTAAAATATATATAACTAATGATCAAGAAATTCTCCTGACCAGCCAGAGCTCTGACACCATTTCCAGCTCAAATTACTGATTTCCTACTTCAGAAAAGTGGTTCTTTGTTGACATTCGGTGTAACTTAGTCATGAGGCCTTCAGATGAAACTCTTAAAGCTTTACCCTTGCAAGGCTGGCGTATTTCTGGATGTTAAAGTAGTATGACTTTCTTCTTTAAAGATCTGAAGTCTAAACCAGTTTAAAATATGGAAGGACTCTGAGTATTCTCAACCAGACTTTCAAACTTGGTGTTCAGCTGCTTGTGTGTTGTAAACTCCAGAAAGGAAACTGTTGCCATAAACCCGTTCAAGACAGAGCAGCCAGTACGATAAGAACCCAGCTGCACAGATGTTCTGCGGGCATTGTTTAAGGATGATGGTTGAGACACGCACTGCGGCTGATAGAGGAGTGTAGTGTCTATCTGCCAGCGGGCCATGGGCCCCACAGGATTTGGTACTGGGAGGCAGGACAGACCCCACCAAACCCATTAAGACAATGTCTGTGCTGTAGAGCAGGAGCCTATATCACCAAGGCTGCCTCTCACTGCCCCCCAGCCATGGGAGATGACCCGAAGATGCCGAAAATCTACTTCTCACAGTGGTGCTTGGACCAACAGGATCTGAAGGCACCATAGCAAGACGTAGGATCGGAGCAGACCTGGAGCTTTAGTTTGTACACTTGCCTTCTTAGCAGGAGGAATCTGGGGGCTGGGACCTTTATGCAGAGGTTTTACCCTGACTAGAGCATACACGGTCATTCTATGAATTTCTGTCAGCTGTAAACTTCTGCTCACAAGTGTTTGTGTCATTTCTAACGTTAAAACAGAAACCACGGAGTCCACTTTAAGCTGCAGGCATGAAAGAAAAACTGTCTCCCCGGTAAGAAGGCTCCTGTGTTCCCCGGCAGTACCAGGCTGGGATGTTTGTTTTAGGCTGAGGGAAGGCAGGCAGGCAGAAAATGAGCTGGGAAATGGCTTTCCATTTTTTTTTCAAGTGTGGCAGCTCATTAATAACCAGTGAAGGATGGACTCCGAAGCCTCCCAGCACAATATCTCTGCAATTCACTTAATATTCCAGAGGAATATGCTCCGCGGGAAGTGTGCTGTGAACCCGACGTCTAACACACAGCCCCCTTCCAAACACCTTGGGAGTTGCAGGCTCTGGGGAGCTTCCGGACCTTTTGAGGAAATGGAACTGAGGGCGCTTCCAATATAGAAGTCTAGATGCTACAGGCCTAGCAATGTGTCTCGGGGATAACGTGCTTGCTTCTCATGTCCGCGGTCCTAGCATCCACCCCAGCATCACAGTGGAAAAGAATAAAAAAATTAAAAATTTTTTAAAAACCACAAAAGCTTTGTCTTGCCATTAATCAGCCCCAGGGTCACTCCATGTTTACTTTCTGTGTGCATATATTGTGGCAAAATGCTCAAACCTGTGTTGAGTTGCTCAGCTTTTGTTAACTTTTTTTTTTTTTTTAAGACCTGCCTTCAGCGTGACAAACTTTATCAGGCTATGGCAAAAAGCCTTTAAATCGCAGTTTAGTCTGCCTAAAACAGGTTGGTCTCCCGGGGTGGGGGGTGAGGGTGGGGGGATGGGAGGGCTAGGGGCCTATGGAAGCATGACTAGAAGAAGAAAATATAAGGTCTACATTTCAGCTAAAAGGGGGCAGAAGTAGAGAACAGAAGCCTTGTGCACCTACGCTGTAAGTAACATGAGTGGTCCTGGTAGCTGCTGAAGGGCCTGCTTCCCCTAACAGAGGAGGGGCGAGAGCAGGGAAGATGGCAGAAACCACCTTAGCCGCAGCCTCCTTTGGGAACAGTGTCCTGAGAGATGGGCCTCCAGGTGAGAAAGGACTGAGGAGGTATTACTTTTGCCTTATTAAAAAAAAAGGAAGGAAGAAAGAAAGAAAGAAAGAAAGAAAGAAAGAAAGAAAGAAAGAAAGAAAGAATCTCTTAAGGTCAAAGATGACAACAAACATAGAAGAAATAACATACTCAGGTTTATCCTGAGCTCAAACTCCAGAGTTGAGGGACCACAGACCCACAGCCAGGTCCCTGGATGGGACCGATTCTTGTCTGCACACCAGCCTTCAGTGCCGGGTGAAAATATCTGGAGTGATGTTCCCTGGCTTTCTCTCCAGCACTGAAAGAAGAACAAGTCCTGTTTGTTCAGAAAAACTTCTGCACTCCCTACCTCATTCTCTCCTCACCCCGTTTGTTTGGTTTTTTTTTTTTTCTAAAACCCTCAGAGGAAGTGTCACCTAAACATAAGGAATCGGTCATTAGTGTGTCTAACAGAGGACTTTTTTTTTTTCATAAAACTCCAAATCTATAATGAACAAAAGCAACTGTTCAGAACTCTCAGAAAGGAAAAAAATCACCCAGCAATTTTAAGTAAACGGGCAAGATTAATGGATTGTCATATAATGTGAAAGGAGAGCATTAGGAACAGGGGAAAGCAACGCTACAAAATTGGTTTGGAACGCAAGTCTACCTGAAGGCCCCTCAGCAGGAGCATTACTGTCTGCACTGTTTCCCACTAAGCAGGGTATTCATTTGAAAGCCTTGCCTTGCACAGTCATCCGGCACTTAGTGGTTGGTTTTATGTTAAAAATGCTTAGCGTGAACCCTGTGCTGAAAGTTTGCCCAAACATCTCATAGTTGACTGCAAAGCGGAGTGCCTGGGGAATCCAAGTCTGCGCCTCAAGAATGTGGGTGAAGGGGGACCTTCTGGCACCACACCTGGATTTGTCAAGGCCTCTTAGCGGCTGCTGGGAATGCGCCCTGCCTGGGGCCTGAGGCCCTCTTTGGGGGGGGCCCACCCGGCCCCCGTCACCCGTCTGACAGATGAAAACACAACAGGGTCTGTTGCGTGACTGACACATTCTTCTCCTGTCTGCCTCTGAAAGGACTTTATTTAACAGGCCTGGAGTCAGGCTTTTGACTGACAGATTGAGAAGGGTAAAAGTCATTCAGTTCCATTAAGCTCTGTAACTTCTCTGGAACAAAACACCTTTTTAAAAAAAAAAAGTGGGGGAGGTAAAGCTGTGGAGAGTGGGGGCGTGAGCTTTAGGGAGAAAAAAAGGGGATTCTTTTCAGGTTCAAAAACAATCCTTCTCTTTGCCTTCTGTCTATCAATTAGGGCGGCATTCCCAGAGGGAATACAGGCCCGGCCTCATTGGTGTCACTCAGCTGCCAGTCTCCTGACAGGGACACCAAAGGGCCTCATGTAGCGCTGCGGAAACTGTCTGTCAGGCCATCAGCAGCTGCTATGACGACATCGCCTGTTTTTCTAGGACTATTGTGGGGTGGGGGTTCACACCAACAGTGTAAGAAAGTCAGTTCCAAATCTCCGTTCATATTTTCTTTTTACACACACACACACACACACACACACACACACACACACACACACACACACACACACACACCTCTTCAAATCTCAGTATGAATTCTCCACAAAAATAACCCTAGGCTTCCTTGCCTGGCGGGCTACATGGTAAATAAGAAAGCGACCTCCAAGGACGCCTTAGAAAGGGCTCTGCTTCGGGGAAAACTCCGTCCCTCGCTCAATGTATTCAGTGGTGTGGGTTCAAATGAGTCCAGAGAAACAGGATTGGCAGTGAGAGACTTCTTATTCCTCTGAGAGACCTGGCCAGGCCCAGAGTGTGTGAAGAGCCATGAGAGCCCACAGTGACTTCCTGCCAAGCCTCAGCCTTGTTTGAGTTGCTGTGGGTTTGAGTCTCCACTGCGTTTTGCTTGGAAGCCAAAGACTCCAACTGAGCGCAGAACTCAGGCCAAACTCAGCACCAAGGAGTCACTTCCCACTTCTCTGCTTGTCAGCCTCACTTCCTGCCTTCTCCAGGGGCAGACTCACAAACTGACTTGGCTTTGCCTGCCCCCCAAAGATCTCAAGGCCTCCCTCAGCTGCTCCTGCTGAAGGAGCACCACATGTACCCGAGCTTTCTGAGTGGACTGAGGGAAAAATACCGCCCTCTCTATTCTACCCTCCCCTCTCTCTTGCCCCATCCTGCCTCTGGCTCTTAAGGTAAAGCGAAGAAAAAGCAGATGCGTGTGCTTATCCCTCTGTTTTGTAGCGGCTGTGTTTGTGAGTCACAGCACTTTTCCTGGAAGTCTTTCGCATTACAGGGAGCAACTTCCAAACAATAATGATAGCGCTTTGTACCAAACTGAGAGCTGGAGAGTGTGGCTGCCAAGCCCTGAGCTTGGGCTGCTGTGTTGCCCTGCTTCAGCTATGGACCTTTACCGACTATGAAGAGTGCTTAGCCAAATCCTTGCGAGCGCATCGCTAGAGCTGTCTCTCTCCATGCTGCCAGGGCCACTAAGCCCATGGGTTCTTTTCCATATTCTGAAAGTGCTGCTAGGGTCTTGCCCTTCTTGGGAGTAAATCTGTTATACACACTGGCTTCACCCAGATGCTGGGTCTTGGATGTGAAGACGGAGCCTAAGGAAACACAGAATCAACCATAGGTTTTTGTTTGTTTGTTTGTTTGTTTGTTTGTTTGTTTTTGGCATATGGGATAATACATGCCAAGAGAAGCAAATGGCCAGGATGATGATGACAGGAAAGAGACAGAGATGGTAACTTGATTGTCCCCTTCTTGCTCTCTAGCCTCAGGAAGACACCCCCAGGAGCCAGGCCTTGGCCATCTGCACAAACGGTGTCTGCAGCAGTCATGTGTGGCATGATGGTTGACTGGCAAATGAGCATCTGCAAACGCAAATGGCCTTGCAGCTTTCTGCTTGCCTTTGCTTCACATTCCCATCCCTGAGGCAGAAAGCCAACCTAAGGCAGTGGGTCGGAAACCGGGGCAACGTTCAGATGGCATCTCTCAGAGCAACACCAAGAGAGAATTTAGCACTGAATCCAAGGCTGTTGGGAGCAGAGTGCTTAGGACCAGTACCCTGAGACCAGCAGGGGGAGTAGCCCCAAATGGACAGAGGTCTTGGCTGACCTGGATACTGAATGGTGGCCTGTTTCCATCTACAGGGTCCCCGAGTTCTTGCTCAGTGTCCTGTGAACCCCCTCTCTGCTCTGTGAGTTCTCCATAAGGACATCAGATGGAGCGTTATATGACACTTGTGTCTCTGCTCACACTCTAGAAGATGACATCAAAACAGCTATTGACTTAGTCCTAATAATATAAGATATAAATAACAAAATATCTGTCCCGCAAAAAGCAGCCATCTCTGCCGCCTGTACTCTGAAGCCGGCGCTAGACATTTGCTCTGCGATGGATGCTGTGTGGCTCTTTCCAGCCTTTTGTTTCAACAGCTCTTCTATTGGGTACACTGCCTTTCTGGGTTTTCCTTCCATTACGCTAGCAAGGGTTACGTGAATAGTTAGTCCTTCTGGGCTCCAGAGACAGGGATACTCCCTGCGTGTGACGTCCCTGTGTGGTATCCTGAGCGAACTTCCTTTTCTTTGGGCAGTTCTCCTTGAGTGGTTGTGGATTGTAGAGAACCTCAAATTAAATGCCGAGTGTCAACAGAATACACAGGTGTTGCTCATTAGTAGTTGTTGGGGGGGGCGGTCTGGACAACGTGGACTCCCCTCGCTGTAGGTGAGTTCGCACCTCTCAAATTCTCCAAGATGTAAAAGAACAATACAGCCTTCCAGGTCCTCTCCTCTGCCTTCTTCCAGTCTCATCCCAAACAAAAACAAAAAACAAAACAAAACAAAACAAAAAACAAGGCTCAGCAAGAGTCACAAGACTTAGCGCTCCTCACACCAAGTCAGGAAAATTCCCAAGCCAGAAGGATAAATAAATTAATAGCACATCACTTGGTGGTGGCTTGTCACATCTTCCGGTCCATCGCCAGAGTGAGACGGGAGGGATATATATATATACATATATGCATATGTATATATATAATCTTATATATTTATATCGTATATATTATTATATATTATTTATTATTTATATCTTATATATTTACATATATGTGTGTGTGTGTGTGTGTGTGTGTCTGTGCGTGTGTGTGAATGATTGCCTTTGTTCCCACTGACAGAGATCTGTGAAGATGGGTCCAGCATGCTAACTGGCATACTGTAAATCTCTAAATAGCTCAGGTACGCATATTCAAAGGAGCACAGACCACCTCTACAGCTAAAAGTCATGCAGCATCTTACATTGTCTGCACACACTCATCTTCCAATAAACAGAGATAACTCTGAAGACATGGTACAAGTGGAGCAAGTGCCACATGCCAGAATAATCAAAAATAATTGACGGGGAAACCCCAACACATCATTCTTAATCAACACAACTGTGTGTGAGAAGTATATTTCTGGTACTTCGAGGAAGTGTTTGGAAGTGTCTGAAAAGATGAATGGAACTGATCTAGCCAAAGCACAGAGGCAGCTGTCACACACAAATAGCATTAAAGCTGCATGTTTCCTGGTTAAGCCTTTGATCCTCACCAGTGATCTTGGTCTGGGGATTAAAGATCCATAGGCACATTTATCTTGGCTTTACTTTCTTAAAATCTATGAATTATAATATCCTAACTTTACTAGAGTAATTATCATAAAAGTAAAGATTTAAAAAAAAAAAAAAAGAAACAGCTAATAAAGATCAGAGTAAGGGCAAACTTAACTGTGGTTGAGATTATTGAGGAGTGTGTATACTAGAAATTTAATCCAAATATTTGAGATTTCCCTGCTTCTTTCATAAGGACCACTAGCTTGAAGAAAGCCCTGTCTATGACCAGTAGGACACGTTAGAAGCTTTCTTCCTTCCTTTAAGTTTGCAGTCCATCAAAACAGAGCTCCTCCTACTCTGAATGCCTTAAACGTCCTTCTAGTTGGCTTTCCGCACAGGTCACCACATCGCCTCTCTACGCGAAAGAGCTGACCAACAGACTAATTGTACTCTAGTCTGTTTTCTTTTTCTTAGTAAAATTAAGTATTGACCATCTTCTACACAGTTGAATCTAACTCAGCTCATACTGACATGCTGGTTAGGCTCCTGTGGGAAAGTATCTCTGTACCAGGCGCAGTAACTCCTTCCTGCCTCCTGGGGAAGGGAGGTCTTCCTTCGGTGCTATTTGTACATTGAAAATGAGTGCATTTGAATCCCATGGTATCGTTACTGTAGTTTTGTGATTTTTAAAGGGAGTGGATGTTAAAGAATCTTTGCCAGAGGGTCTTGGTTTTGAAACGTTTCTCTGGGTTCCAGGTCTGTTTTCTTGCCCTTCCACCATTTGTTTCTCTGTCTCAAGGCGTTGACAGGTTCACAACACTAGCTGCCAATTCTTATTCGTTGCTGGAACCTCTTCATCTTCCCTGTGAGCTGGGGGCTTTTTTTTTTTCAATCTCCAAGTTTCTTCTTTTGAGACTCTGGAGAGAATGAGTCAGGAAAGAAGAATCCGGACCATCCTGTTTTCATTTGTTCCATACACTTGGTCAAAAATATTTTAAATACTCAGTTTTACAGAACTGATAGGAACTTGACTGCTTTCCAGCCATTCACTGGCTGGATGCATGAAGGTGAGACACAAGCAAAAGAGTAACCGTGGGAGCAGCACAGACCATGAACTCCTGAGGTTGCGATGGAGGACGGTTTTACACAGAACGGTCTCAGACACCGTGGCTAAGGAACGGCCTCTCTCACACCAGCCATAAATCAAGAATAGTGATTCTCAAGGCTCTGGTCACGCATGAACGGCCTCTGTTTCAGATCCTAGTAAAGATCTTGCACTCATGGCTGCAGTTTCACCATTTATTTCCTGATGTTTGCCGTTGGGAAGCTAAGCCAAACTCCAAACAAGGAGCCAAGAGCCTAAGGCCAACCTGTCCATGGCTGATGGAGGACCTCTTAGAAGCTTTTCCCCTCCCTTTAGGTTTACATTCTATCCAATCAGACCTTCCCCTTCTTTGACTACTTCAAACATTTGCCTAATATTTGGCTTTCTGCACAGGTCACCAGGTAAATACTTTCAGACAGCCTCAGAAAACATTTTGTCTTGGGCTCCCATGCGTAGAAGCAGAGTTCAGGCTAGATGGGTCCTGACTTTTCTAGACACAGGTGCTCTAGGATGTCTAAAACAGGAATGTGGTTATGCAGCTAATGTCTGGACATCGCTTCTTCAGGAGCAACTTTTAAGAAACTGTTGAAAGGCATCAGGATAACATAACAGCACAAGGACCAATCTGTCCATCCAAAGCTATCAACATCCACACCCAAGCAAAGGACCAAAGGCATCAGGATAACATAACAGCACAAGGACCAGTCTGTCCACCCGAAGTTATCAACATCCACACCCAAGCAAAGGACCAAAGGCAGCAACAAAGATGTCCTTTTGAGTTTGAGCTGGAATTTAATTCATCACCAGAGTCCCTCTCCATTAGATGCCCCTTTCGCGGTGATTTACTAGTAGTGAACTATAATGTAAAGCATTAAAATGGACAACAGATGCCTCAGCTGTTAAGAGCACTTCCTGTTCTTTCAGAGGTCCAAGTCCCAGCTACCCACATGGCAACTCACAATCATCTGTAACATAGTTCCAAGGAAGCCAGTGCCATGTTCTTGACCTCTGAGGACACCAAGCACATGTATGCTGCACACACATACATATGTACATACGTGCAGGCAAAACACTCATACACGTGGAATAAAATCATTGAAATCTAAAAAGTATTACATGTTTTTAAAAAAATTAAACAAAGGTAAAATAAATAAATAAATAAAAACTCACTTTAAGCAAACGTGAAGCAAGGACAAGGGGTCACTTTGGAATCGATGATGTCAAACCACAAAAATGTCCACACACTACGTAATGTTCCTTACCCTCTTCATACTCATATCGTGCCTGGGAACAAATCTGAATTATCTTACCCATACTTGTGCTACTTTTCCTCTTTTGAGAAATCAGTTGTCTTTCCTAGAACATTATCCTTGTCATCATTAACTGAAAAGCCAAGAACTGACCCAAAGTATAAAATATTTCAAAAAACTAGAGTCAACAGCTTAAAAACCCTCTACCACTATGACCCGTAATAGCACTTGGTACAGTGACAAGAATCTGACCTTTGGTTTAGGCCCTTTCCAGGGGCCTCTGTGATGTGGAGCTCACTTACACAGCCATTTTAAGTTTGGTTGCTGGTCTCCTCGATAATTAGAAAAACTACCCTAATTATCCTCTGCTCTTCGTATGTGCAGACTTTCCACGAAGTCCAGAGTTATTAGTGAGAAGGCAGGAAGCTTGGAGTGTGTGTTTAAACAGCTCAGCGATGAAGCCAATAACTTTGAATGAGAGGCGTCCTTATCCATCTTGCCTACGGGGAAGGGACTAGTAACACAGTCTTATCGGCACTTTTACTTGAGAAAATGTCACATAAAAACAAAATAATGTCACATTAGCCCCGTCTCCTAGAAAACAGAATCAAAAGCAGGAATTAAGTTCTGTTTTCTTTGGGAGGTGCAATTCCCAGGCAACTTAGAGCCTTAGACTATTTTAAAGAAACAGAAGTGAAACAGGAGGCTAGAAAGCAGCGCAAAGAAACACATCGGATGCTGCTTCACAATGAGCCTCAAAAAAAAAAAAAAAAAACCAGACGTGAGGAGGGAGAGGAAAGAAGAAATGTGTCTATCTAGCTCTTGGACACGTCCTGCTGAGCCCTGGTTAAGGCCAGGGAGCCCAGCCCAGCCAGCCAGGGCTTCCCAGTGGCACCCCTAGCCTTTCTGACAGAGCCCCAAGCCTGCCAAGTGGTAGGGCTTCAGAGGTGGCGGGAAAACCCCAGAAAGTCAGGCATGTTGGTGGGTGGGCATCTGGCTGCCTGACGGGTGGGTCCTTCTCAAAGCGACAAGCAGAGCAGGAACAGAGTAGAGGATCAGCTAAGTGGCGGGACGCAAGGTTGAGAAAACCCAAGGATGCCCATGATGGATACACCCTGCTCTTGCCAGGATCTACCGAAGCGCCAACCAATGTGCTAAAGTGTGAGGGTCAAAAGCAATAAACACTGGAATTTCTGACTCCAAATAGCACATTTAGAATGATTTGGATAAATATAATCTTTAAGTGGGAGGGGCAAAAGGCTAAAAACCACAGGTGCTTTAAAAGTTCTCTAGACCTATGTGTCATCAAAGGGAGAGCAGGCATAGGGGAAAAAAAGAAGAAAGTACTCCCTTGGGAATCAGGCTAGCTCTGTCGGTACTTAGCAACCCCGCCCAGTCACTATAGAAAGCCTTTCCCAGAAGTAAAGCAGTCAGAAAACTCTTAACACTATCCCTGCTGAAGAGTGCACACTCAACACCATCCCCTGCCTTCTGGTACTGATGCTTCTGACGTCCGCTGAGGACCTAGTCTTCTAGTCCTGGTCCCTGTAGTTCAGGCAGGCCTAACCCAACACCTGTCTCCAGCAGCCTGTACCACAGGCTCAGCCAGCCAGAGCCATGTGGTTCATGAGTGGTTCAGAGACGGTCTAAGTCAGGGCTCTTTCCCCATCGGCATCAGGACCCACGGTGATCTAATCATCCTTAGCAAGTTAAGTGAGTCTTAGCAAACCTGAATAATATGTAGGGCCGGCCTGGGAAAGAAAGAAAGTGGAATGGAAAGAGATTAGATTAGAAACACAGTTAGGACCTTGGTGTCCAACAGAACACTTTGGTTACTGATCCAATGAGGCCCCATTTAGGCTTAAAGTAATTTGAGTTACTTTTCTGTCACTTGCAGCTGAAAGATTTTGGATTGATGGGGCGGCAGGGGACGGCGGGGGCGTATATCTAGAGCTAACCACAGGGTAATGAGGCCAGTCTTGAAGTGAAGAGGAAGACTGAATTCTTTGGGAACTCTGGGCCAACACCATCGCTTCCTGAGTTGTTACCATCAACCTGGCCGAGTTTCACATCAATGACCTTTAAAGTGCCTCTAGCCTGACCAACTCCTGCATTCGGAGGCTCAGGGAAATGTTAGCTCATAGGCTTTTTCTCCTGGAGAGGTTTACAGCCATCCACTTACTAGCAAAGCAGGGTCGCTTGCTCAGCCTCCTTGAAAATTCCTTCAGGTTATTAACAGGGAAGGTCGCCAGCTGGAAAGGCAAAGCTTCGGCCAGTCGGTGGATGAGGAGGAGGCGAGCCTGCCAATCATCGCCGCACCACCTGCTGCACTTCGGAAAATTACCTCACGACATTCTTTGGTCCTTAGGTAAATCTTTAGACCTCATCCTTAGGAAAATGAATCACACGTGTGTCTTCCTCCCAAGCGTGATGTGCAGTGGTCTACGTGAAGTGCTGTGGCTGTTCTGGTTAACAGGAGGACATTCGAATGCATAGGATGCTGGGCATCCCCGCAGAGCTAATAAGTGCCAATGTTTGGGGAGCTGTCACCACTCTGGCGCTGGCCCTCAGTCAAGGTTTCCTTCCCTGTTCTCTCTCTCTCTCTCTCTCTCTCTCTCTCTCTCTCTCTCTCTCTCTCTCTCCCTCCCTTCCTCCCTCCCTCCCACCCACATACCCTCCATGTGTGTGTCTACATTAATTAAACCTTGAAGACTGAAAGGAATTTCCACAGGTGAAGAAGGATAAGGAAAGGATTCTACTAAAGACAGAAAGAAAATCATATCAACGAAAGCTATGAGAGGTTTTCTGAAAAAAAAAGAAAAAAGAAAAGAAAAGAAAGAACAGTCCAATGTGTTTAGAAGGTAACCCTGTCAGGGAAGGGCTAGGATGGGCTGAGTATATAGAAGGAACCAAGTGTGGTGTGCCTTCACAGTCCCCTGGGGCCGCCATCACTAAGTCGAGCTCTCACCCTGGTGGAAATGGGTAGAAACGGACACATGTGTGCAGAAGGGCTGTCATTAATGACTATTCCAGGAGAAACAGCAGACCCAACTGGCTAGACTTGGGACTGATAGGCTATTGAGAAGATGGAAACGGCTCCCTCCTCTAGGGTACATTTTAGGATGTTGGCAACTGCCTTTCACATTACTTATAAAATGGTTGCCTGTACTATGAAGCCAAGACAGTAAAAAACTAGCGATCTGGAGATGACCCCCGGGGAGTGCTGAGGACCTGGACTGAGGCTTTAGGTCCAGCTGCTCCTAACCTTCTAGGTACATCCCTGGACTTCACAGTTACACAGGTCAATAGTAACTTTGTAACTTCTCACTTACAAAGGGTCAAAACTCTTTGGTTTGAGCTGTTTGGAGCTAACAGAGTCCTGCCTATGTGCACAGCCATGTAGACCGCGCTCAGCGGTAAGGGCTGACTAGTGCAGAGGTGAGGAACTGTTGAAAGTCTGTTTTATTGGGGTCCTGCTCAAACTATGGCACCAGCCAAGGACAATACATGCAGTAAACTTCGAACCCCTACCCAGATCTAGCCAATGGACAGGACATTCTCCACCGTTGAGTGGAGAAAGGGGTCTGACTTTTACACGAACTCTGGTGCCCCGTATTTGACCACATCCCCTGGATGGGGAGGCCTGGTGGCTCTCAGAGGAAGGATAGCAGGCTACCAAGAAGAGACTCAATACCCTATGAGCATATACAGGGGGAGGAGGTCCCCCTCAGTCACAGTCATAGGGGAGGGAGTAAGGGAAAGATGGGAGGGAGGGAGGAATGGGAGGATACAAGGGATGGGATAACAATTAAGATGTAATATGAATAAATTAATAAAATGTATTTTTTTAAATAAAAAAAAAAGAAAGTCTGTACTCTTAATAAATGACTAGTGCACAGAGACTTACCCAGCAGACACAAAGATTGCGGAGGGATTGAATGACCATCCAAGGTCAGGGGATGTTAGTCTACACCTGTGGCTGGCCTCCAACACTCCTCCCTGCTACCCAAAGAAAGACCCACACGAAATGACATGAATCCGAGCTGCAAATCACCGCCAATGTTGTTCGGACTATCTGGATAGTAGATGTCTGACCCAACAGAGGGACAATACTTCAAGAGGAAGAGGTGACTTGTAAGGTCAATAACGCAGAGCCTGAAACGGCATCGCTGTAGCAAATGCGAAGGGTCTGGTTACTTCCCTGCCTGAAACCCAAGACCTGTGAAGGAAAAGAGGTGCTGAAACGTCTGCAGTTGGTGGTGACACCTGAGAACAGAGGGTGTGCCTACCTCGTGTTGGAGGAGCAAGCCTTTTTGCTGAAAATAGCTTTGACCCTTCTGGCCACTTTCAACATCTGTCTTGCAGGGGTTGGAGGTGGCGGGCGCAGGGGGGTGGGGGTGGGGTCAATCACTTTGTTCTTGGCTCAAGCCCATGGTATCCACTTACTTATCACATTGAAAGGGGACACTAGATGAACCTTAATTTTGCCTGCATTAGAAAATCTCAAGCTAAAATGGCCCCTGACCAGACCCCATAGTCAATCACAAGATGAACTTTTTGCAAAAAAGAAGCTACTAGAAGCTAGGAACAATGTGGGTTGGGCACCTGAATTCCTGGTGTCTCTGCAGAACAGAATGTTCTGAGAGGCTCCTCCTCTGAGCTGAATGAGTCTGCCTCTGGGCAAACATATTACCATGCAGATTTAACAGAGGAACAGGAAAAGAGAGGCTGGTAGGTCTTGTTAAAGCAGAAAGCTTCCAGCCTCTAGTGCTCTGGACTCTGCATCCACCAGGTAACTTGGATCACGGATAAAGTTCTCAGCTCTCTGGGACAAATGACAAAGCACGCAGGCTCTTCGTAAGCATAAGAGTGGACAGGCCCCTCAGCCAATGGACCACAGGCTTCACGCTAGACACAGAGAGGTACGTGAGAGACTGACTAACAGTGTGATGGCTAACCTTGTTGATCAACCTGACTGCTTTTAGAATCAACTAGCACCCAAGCTGCCAGCACTCCGGTGAGAACTTTTCTTTACCAGATTGTCTGAATCAGGAAGAAGGTCCATGATAAAGCTGGGCCACACCTTCTGGGGACAGCTCACATTAAAGGACATGAAAAGGGAAATTTTGTTTTTCCCTTACTTGTCCTCACACTCCCTGTCTGTGGTGACAATGGCCCATTCAGAAGAAAATTTGACTTTAACTTTCTCTTTAATTTGCAAGAATAATGAAGACAGACCAAATTGCTGATGCTAATTTGCCCAAATTCCTTCACATATGTGTTTGACATCTGGGCCAGGAGTTTTCCATGTGCACAGAAATAAACAGAACACCCTCCACTTATTTACTTCATAAGTGTTCAGAGCGTATGTAAAAAAAAAAAAAAAAAAAACTATACCAAAAAAAAAAAAAGGTGCGAGTTGTGATTCCTGAATTTACAGGATCACACAGCATAGGAATAAAACAGTACCTGCTCCCAGATATGTCAATATCCATGACATCAGGGTCTGAAGAAAACACATCCATAGCCCCAGTCTCAAGTCCGTTCTACACCCAGATGAGCCATTCTAGAGAAGATACGAAACAGTTCTAACTGTCCTGAGCATGTGGGATTCACAGCTGTTCTTGTAAAACTAAATGCCAACTGCCTCCCTGCCTATTGGCCAGTTGCCTCCTTTGAGGCATTTGTGTTTATTTATTTATTTATTGACTCACTTGCTAGATTTATCACATTTGCAGGCTGTGCCATTTGGCCCCTGGGTCAAGATAAATCACTTTTAAAACTTTAACACAACCCTTAAGCACCATGCACCCCGCCCTTCCTCTAACAGACTTTCTGAAGACTTTCCACGGAGAGAATTAGATCCATCTTACAAATAAATACAATGAGAACAATGGAGTTTAAACGTTCTGCAGATGGAAAAGTAACTTCTAGGGGGAATCTGGAGCTAGGACTGAACCGTTCTGCCCCAGCTGTTAAAATTGGAAGTTGTCACTGATTCTTAGCATGTTAAGTGGCCATGATTGTGCATTCACTGCTGTTTAGTGCAAACAGAAGCTTCTCCAATTAATGCTAAGAGTAGCATTTGTCTATAAGTAAAAAATGTAAATATTTATAATGAATTTTGGTGTCAACGCAACTTAGCAAAGCAACAGTAGGACGATCCCACCCACCCACCCAACCCATCCCCACCACAGCCCAGGGCCTATGACATCCCTAGCCCCATGAATTTTTAATCATGTTTAAATATCAGGCATGTATTTCTTCCTATAGAGCAGGCCTCAAATACAATCTGAAAGCCACTGGTTAACCCCGTAACAGTTGTGCCACTATTGCAGCACTGAGCGCTGCTTACATGGCAGATTCGTATCCCAGTCCATAGGTTGCACAGCTGGGCAACTGATGCCTTTTCTCCCCCTGCATAACATCTACAAGGACTGCCAATGTAAAAGCTGGAGGATGGGGAAAAAGGACTGTAAAATGTTATCTTTAGAGCACAACATGGCCAGTGTAAACAGGATCTTACAGGCGTTGCCACTATCTGCACTGGGACCATAAATAGTCAATTGTAGATCAAGGAGAGGTTCATGGGGCTCTCTTCCTCCATGATGAACTATTGTTTCCTAATGTGTTCTGGGGGACAGACAGTCAGCATCTTCAGTTGTGCATCCAATGATGAGGCCGTCAGGCTCCAATGGACGGTTTCAAACCTGTGCTGTGGCCAAAGTCAGTGTGTCACAAAATAAGACAGAAAGACATAACTGATTTACCAGTAGGTATGAGAAGACATCCAGCAACCCTAAAGATGATGCACCTTGGGATGGAATAGAAGAAAGACTTTGGAGATGCTGCAATGTCATCTTGGGGGGAAGAGTGGATCCTCCCTTCTCCCAAGGCCTGAGGTACATATGAAGACAGCTAAGAGGCCACAGATTCAGCATGTTATTGGCTAGCACCCTTTAAATTAAGCTAAATTATCTTTTCATAAATGCAATATACTAAAGATGCACCTGGGCTCATGGAATGAACACACACACAAAAAGCCAACTCACAGTTAATTCCCCAATCCTAAGACACATCCATGAAAATATTAAATTTCCCAACAGGCTCCAAGACCCATGCTCTCTGTACTGTGTGCTCTTCTCAACTCCCAGGAAACACGCTGAGACCAATAAAGATCAAACAGGAAAAGGAGTCTACTCCTGTGACCTTGACAAAGAGATCACCACGTGCCATCACCTGCCTTTGGAGAGGACATAACAAAAACTATACACGGCCTTTGGGAATGAGTCTACAGCCATGGTGAGCTGAATTCTGTCCACTTGGTAGAAGACTCTGCTTACATCAGATGAGACTGGACATGTTCAGTGTGATATGGATAAAGGCAGACTTCAATTTCTCAGAAGACTTCACAACCCCAGGCAGCAATAAGTCTAGCTGGTTGGTCTCTGGGCAAAGGATATGCGTGTGTGCATTTCAACATGACTTGATTACCTATTGGTAATAGCCAAAATAAGATGTATTTTGCCCAGTTGTTTCCTAATTTCTCCCAAGGGACGTTCCACTTCTCCATCCCACTGAGGGGTGCCTTGGCCAGAGGATGACTTTTGACCCTCAAAACGCAAAGAAGTTTAGTAGCTGCTGCTTCAGAGGAGGGCTTTGAAGAGCCTCAGAGTGAGCTCTGCTGTTTTCTTTCCTCATCTCAAGATAAACAACTTGCCCAACAGAAACTGCCTGATGCATTGTGGCTCACAGTGAAACTGACCAAACCAAACGATAACCAGCTTCTAAGCCTCAGAAATTTGGACATTATTTATTCCCGTAGAATAATTCCGTTTGCATTGATGGAGCTGCCCGGCTTAAACATGTAAGCAAGAGTCAATGGCAAATAAACGATCATGTATTCCAAACTACCTCCATCTGCAGATTTCTCCAAAAGATGAGATGAAAAAAAAACCCTCACTGATGTTTCTCCATTTGTGCTAAACTCTGCAGTGAGTTCAAGTACACCATCATTTATGCTTACTTGTTATCCTAATCGTCACTGGTGGGCACCCGTTAAAGCTTAGAAGAACGGAAGGTTTAGGAGCGGGGAGACTCTAGGAACCAGGTAATAAAAGCAAAATCTCTGTTGCTCCCCAGCTGTGACACAACCTACCATATGAGCGAATAAGAGCAACAGCTCAAAGTGACACTGTGTGCCAATGTTGGGCTGAGGCTGAGAGCACAGCTCTCTGGCAAAACCACAGGGCACGCCACCCTCACCTGCATCTTATGTGGGGAAGCTAAGGTCTGGAAACTTGACACGGCCATCTTTTTTCACAACGGAGATCTTAGTGGCAGCCGTTGCATACATTCATGGCACAGCTTATCTTCAGATCAGCTTCCGGGACGGGGTAGAAAAAGTCTCATTTGTGGCTAATTGGATTTGTGCCTATTTCTACTACATAATGAAATTCAAAGCCATTTTATTAGTCCTCTTGGGACTCTTTTTTTAAAATCCTTCCTCTGCTGTATTACATTAGCCTCACCAAGATGGCCCCATATAAAGCGAGGCCAGGCTCCTCTGATATGCTTCTTTGTTGCGCCTGCTCTTACCAGGGCACATAAAGGTCACGCTCTGGTTTTCTAGCTTCTCATCCAACTATTCCAGGAAGCCTACTAAGCCTACTAAGCCTACGAAGCCTACTAAGCGCCTACTAAGCACCAGAGCCAAAGTGACCCCAGACTTGCCACGTGTTCTCAGCGGCTCCTACTGTGTGTTTCCATTTGTAGCACTAAGGCCAGGACCTCACATCCCTTGTACAGCAGAGAGCTTTATAGACAAACAGCCTCATCCAGGCCCAGTGCCACCCCACACCCAGTCACACCCCTTTGGAAACTCGGCTGGGCCTCACCAGCTACTAGTACCACCCAACACCCACTCACATCCCTTTAGAAACTTGTCTGGGTCTCACTAGCTCTCTTGAGGATAACATGATAGAACGCACTCAATGTTTACGTCTCCTCGCATTGCATCTGTTGGCGTCTTAACCCTTGAATGTCAGGTCGAGCCTTTTGGTGGTGGGTAAGTCATGAGGACAGAGGAGTCACAAACAAGAGGCCAGGGGAGCTCTCTTGCTCTCTTTCTGGCTTATGAGGAGGCAAGGACAAGCCAGCTATCTGCAGCCAGGAATGAACTGTCACCGGAGCGCAACCAGCAGAGGCTTCCAGCTTCCAGAATTGTGGGAAGCCATTTTGTTGTTGCTGCTGCACCTGTTGCTACTATAACTGAGTCTTGACTGTCTCCAAAATGCTCGCATGTTAAAGGCTTGGTCTCCATGTGGCCACCATTGGGAGCCAGAATGACCTAGGATGTGTTGCCTACTATAAGGTTTCAGATCACAGGAGAAATGGGCTCAAAAGGACTAAGGAGACCCCAGCCTCTTCTTCTCTTTCACACACAGCATTAGGTGAGACCTACCACACACCCCCAGTATAATTTATCATGCCGTCACGTGTTCAAAGCAATAAGGCCAACAGGTTATGGACTAGAATCTCCAAAACTGTAAGCAAAGATAAAACTTTCCTCTTCGAAGAGACTTGATACCCTATGAGCATATACAGGGGGAGATAATCCCCCTCAGGAACAGTCATAGGGGAGGGGAATAAGGGGAAAAGAGGAGGGAGGGAAAAATGAGAGGATACAAGGGATGGGATAACCATTGAGAATGTAACAAGAATAAATTAATAAAGAAAAAAATGCAAAAAAACCCTTTCCTCTTCATAAGTTGATTGTCTTGGGTATCTGTTACAGTAACAGAAATATGACTGGAGCCGCTGTTCAGAAGCCACCTAGTCTCCAGCACTCCTTCCCACGCTAATATTCTCAGCGGCGGCGGCTGTTTGGAGAATGCTTGTCGATACCTACTGGCATGCTAAGCAAGCACTGAAGGCTGAGCGAGCTGCAGTGTCCTGAAGCTGTGAGCTCTGGAGCCAGGCTGCTGGGGTTGGCCCTGCCACCGCCAGCTGTGTGATTTCACCTCGGCTACTTAGCTTCCCTCCCACGGTTTGGTTCTCTAAAGCTGGCTGGTGGACACAGATGCTGAGTCAAGGACGCCGCGCGGCGTGCATGCGAACACACATCTGAAGTTCGGCAGTCAGTACCTGGTGCGCAGTAAATCCTACAGAAGAGTTTGCAACGCCTATTCCTCCCCAGCATCTCTCGCTCTCTCCCGGTGCCCTAGTAAGAAGAATGACTCCTGCCTTAGCCTTTCACCCTAATTGGCTCAAGCTAATGTTTCTCCGCCTCTTGTTATATACTTTCCTATTACAACCACAGAGCATAGAAATACGTATAAAACTCCACAAAACAGCTCCTGTTAAAGACATGCAGTGTGCTCTGGTATTCACTCTTCCCTCCTGCTCTGGCATGCTAGTCACAACTCACTAAATTTATTCTGTGACGCACCAACAGGTTGCTGAAGGCAGGAACCTGGGAAAACACCCAAAGCGAGTTAACCACTACTCCTTACATTTGAGGCACAGCTGTAGTCACTGTCACAAACTTGGCAAATTAGAAACCTTGGGCACAGAGAGGGAACGTTTCACAAGGTCATGGGACTCACCAGGGTCAGCATGGCACTGCTGAGGATTGTTCCGAAGCAGCCAAATGTCCTAACCGCAGCCCCACTTCTCTGAGTGAAGCCGAGGCTGTGTGTGGAGCATCAGACATCACGCTACCACCAGTATGAGGGGAGCAGCTCTGGGAAGAAGAGCCACTGTGGATGGCAGAATTACGTCCGATCCTCCACAGCACAGGTCACCCCATCCTCAGCTCCCTCTTCCCCAAACTAAAAAAAAAAAAAATCCTTTGAATTTTGGTTACTTTTTTTTTCTTGCTTGCTTGCTGATAAAAGCACCAAAACTGACCTATTGCCTCTTTGCACTCTGGCAGAAATTGTGTGTGTTGAAAGCGAAGCCCTACGAGTTATGGAGGCGCCTAAGGTCAGGCGGGTCCAAGATATGCATTAAGCTCTCCCTGCTCGCAGACACTGCACCAACCGCTCACAGGGAAATACTATACAGAACATAAAGAAAACGAGAGGAAGAGCTGAGAGGTGTATCACGACCCCCCCACCCCCACCACACACACACACACAATCTGTCACCTCACCTGTGACTGTCCGTGGCCTCCTCCCACTTACTGGACAATTACTTAGGTCCACACTTTATGTTCTCCTGAAGCTCTGGGAACACAGAGGCCATGGCCACATAGCATTAGAGCTCTGAGCCTCACACACCAAAGGCACACAAAACATACCGGTGGTAACATTGTCCCCAAATCACACTTTGGCCCCATTTAGAACTGGTAGAGGGAACATGAAGGACGCTACAACTTTCATCAGCTAGTTTGAGACAAGTCACACCCAGCTTGGCTCTGCCCCAGGTGTGGGCTGTATGCTGTCCCTCCCCGCCAGTCCCGTGTCCCTGCTGAAGAGGGAAGGGAGTGGGAGCGGAGGGGGTGAGGTTACCTCAAAAACACATAAATTGTTGGCACTGCTGTTGATGTGGGGACCAGACCAGCTGAATCTGACTCCTATGAGTTTTCAGGGCTGAGCTAATCCTTATCCTCGGAGCCAAAATCTCATCCACTTTGGGCTGTGGTCTCCTCTGCGTTCGTTCTAAATCCCAGGACCAACGGGTTGGCCAATGTTTTATGTAACTCCTGAAAGGGGCCCCTTCTAGAGAAGACAGCACCAATCATGGCTTTCACAGCTTAGAATCCTTCCCCACCCACCAAATCCAACATCAACCCTTGGCGCGCACTCAAGTTGCTGGTGACAGATCCTACATTTTTCCATCTCAAGTCATGTCTACTCCTCTCTCAGCCAGCTGAGCTTGTCGCTGTTGCCCAGTGTGGCCCGCAGGATCTGGTTTCCAGACCATGGACATGCCAAGGCTATGTGGCCATACCGTCTTTTGTAATCCATCCTAGAAGGCCAAGCTCCAAGAACAATCTTAAGGGTACTCTCTCGCTCTTCATACCTTCATGGCATTTTGTTCATATGTCTCCTAGAGTGTATACAATTATATGAGAGCTAACCATATCAACTGATTAATTACTCTTTACAATGATGTTGATTCGAAAATGCAAAGTCTCCACTCGCTCGTGTGCTGACCTGCTTGGTTCCTGGACGATGGTGCCTCAAGTTCCAAAAGTGAAGAGGGGCTTCAGAAAGGTCACTGGTGGGAGCCAGGGGGCGGGTCTCTGAGGGTACCCTGGTCCCAGCCCTTACCTGTCTCTGTTCTCTGCTTCTTGTCTCGCATGAGGTGAGCTGCCTCCTCTTCCACATGCTCCTGCCGCCATGATGGCCTGTCTTATCGCAGGGCTAGCATCCATGGAGAGAAGGACTGTGGACTGAAATCTCTGACGCTGTGAGAAAGAAGCCCTTCCTCCCTTATGTTGTTTCTGTCAGGAATTTAGTCACAGCGAGGACAAGGTAGCTAATAAGGTTGTTAATTGCTAATATTTACCAAGTCTCCTAACACCAGGTATGTGGGGTCAACCAAGTGCTTCTGCCATGAGACGCTGCCTCGACACAGGACCAACAAAGGACCCAAGTGATCACCAACTGAAACCTCCAGATCTGTGCACCGAAGCTTTATCCTCCTTAATACCAGAGGTAATTTTATCGTGCTAGAAAGCTGTCCGACACAATAATCACCTTCTCATCTCTGTTTGACTTATGGGTAACCTGAACCTTACAGTGTTTTGCATACAATTAGACCCCTTCTATAGAGTAGAGCTTGTATACCACGTTAACAATTGCCCTATATAGCATCTCCATATAAGCCCAATTAGGGCAGGCATTGTACCTGTCCAGGCATCAGCATAAAACCTCACCTAACCCTGAGTAGGCCACAAGTGCAGGAAGAAATCAGTTGATCAGAAATTTTAAGATTGTCTTGTGATTACTATTAAATACCATCTAAATAGCTTATTTTCCAGGGCTAAGGTAAAATTTGACCACCCAATATAAGTTTCTAAATATGTTTGCATATGTTTGTGTCACTTGAATGCACAAATGAAGCGCTTCTTCTTTAAGCTTTTAAAACAAATGTCATCTGTCCATAACTCCAGTTCCTGGTGATCTGACACCTTCTTTGGGCCTCCAGGGGCACTGCACACTCATGGCACCTATACACATGTAGGGCACTCAATACACAAAACAATAAAATACATAAAATAAGAACAAACAGAAAGAAAACTTTTTTTTCCAGAATGTCCTCTTTCAAGGCAAGACAGAAGAAAATCCAACTGTTCTCACAACTCGAATGTGAGCAGAGTGTGTAAGCCGAGATTAATGCCGCTAACTGAATTATCCACGCCCACACGTCTCTGCCATCCCCTCCATCTTTGTAGTTTCAGTCTAGGCTGCTCCGGTTTGTTTATGTTGCCATAAATTACAGGATGTGTGTTTTAAATGTCCAGAATACATTTCACTCAGAATGACAGAGTACAGGAAAAATAGTTTCCCATAGCCCTCTCAGGTGTCCCACAATGAACTGCATGTGGGAGACCTCTTCATGGCCAGCCCCTGGCAGGAGGGGAATGGCGGAAAGTAATGCGCCATCACCACCACACTGCCTCTGGTGAGTGGAAGGGGTTACCTTCATCCACGCAGGAGCTTCAGCCACTAGCCTCAGGCAAGAATACACCCCACGCCCCACCCCCACCCCCACCCCCTTGCCAACCTTGAAAATCGGTCACATATGTCTCCTGCTCCTCAGCTCAGCAGTTGGGCTACATTCGATCAGTTGGTTTCACCAACATCTCCTGAGTAACCCAAGACTTCATCTCAAGCCCCAGACAATCCCTCCTGTACAGAACCCCACCCAGAGACCTAAATCTTGACTATCCAGGGCCCCCCGCCCCTCCATCCTGGCTAGGACTTGCTGTGCTGATCTCAAGTCAGACCCAAGGCTCTGGGTCACACAGGGCAAACTTCTGACACCGTGTTGTTTGTCCAAAAAGAAAAGTCAAAGACTGGTTGGGGGAATGGAGGGTGGCACCCTACTTTCAGAGCTGTGTGTTTCATACAGCATGGTGATCACAGAAACAGATGTTATACAAGACACACACACACACACACACACACACACACACACACATGTTCAAGCACCTAGAAAAGAAAGAATATGTCTTCTGCCCCTCACAGCAGACAGGACCTGCACTCATCAGGTAAGAATACTATAGTGAGCCAGGCAAAGTGGTTCAGTTCTGTAATCCCAGCACTCAGGGAGACAGAGGCAAGCGGATTTCTGTGAGTTCAAAGCCAGCCCGGTCTACAAAGCAAGTCCAGGACGGCCAAGGCTATAGAGAGAAACCTGTCTCAAAAAAAAAAAAAAAAGAGAGAGAGAGAGAGAGAATGCTATCGTGTTGTGTGTTCAGCCATGTGAAGGCAAAGTTGGCGAGGTGCCGTGAATCAGGGCCTATTTTACGTGAGGAGAAGGTGTGGCTCTGGCAGAATTACTCAGCCCTAGTCACATGCAAATCACCCAGAGATTGGTTAAAAATAACTCTGCCCTGATAGTTTGTTCCTTGGCCACCCGAGGCCAATTGCATTCAGAAAAACTGGAGAAAGGGCTCAGACGTGGGTCAATCAGGGTTCTCGAAAGAAAAAGAATCAACAGGAAATGAATAAATAGATACTTATCTGAAAGCCTTGGCTCATGTGACTGTGTGACTGTGGAAGATGGCTCGAAACCTGCAGGGCGGGCCCAGCTGGCTGAAGGAGCCATGCAGTCCTCAGCTCCAGAGGCCCTGCCTTGCCCTTTTGCTCATGGGAGATCTGTCTGCTGCTCTGTGCAAGTCTGTGCCAGGAACTTAGCAGAGGCCTCTTATCATGCGTGGAAGTTGGGGGGCCAGGGGTGGGGGGAGGGAGGGGGAGAGTTAGGGGGGCTTTCAAGCAATAATGTCTAATGGCTTCTGTTAAGTGGTTATGGCGATTTGAATAAAAGTGGCTCTCACACAGGGAATGGCATTATTTGAAAGGATTAGAACCAGTGGTCTTGCTGAAGTGGGTGTGGCCTTGTTGGAGGAAGTATGTCACTTAGGGGGAGGGGTTGGGGGGGTTGAGGATTCAGGAGCTCAAGACAAGCCCAATAGTGGACTCTCTCTTCCTGTTGCCTGCCAATCCAGATGTAGAACTCTCAGCTCCTTCTCCAGCACCATGTCTGTAAGCCAGCCCCAATTAAGTGCTCTCCTTTATAAGAGTCCCCATGGTCATGGTGTCTCTTCACAGCAATAGAAATCCTAAGAGGAGGACCAAGTGAATGAATCCTTCCTATCCTGACATGTTCTTAGGAGTTGTCCTGTTATGAACCAATCCCTGGAGCAGAGTTGTCATTTCAAATATTACTATTACTTAGGATATATCCAGTAAAAACAAACAAACAAACAAACACCGCAAGGCCAGAACAGAGCTCTTTCCACCTTTAAACTGATTAGGAAGTTGGCACCCTTCTCCATCCCCCATGGATGCTAATGGCCGCTTTAATGCTATCATCCTGCCTGCTATGGGAGGTGCAGTCTTTCATCCCAGTGAGCTGCAGCTGCCCAGGCTGAGGCATTACACGCTGTCATAGAGCTGGTTAGTTTTCTTTTGCACTGCAGTATTGAGGTTGGGTGGATGTTGAAAGTCACCTTTGTCCATCAAGACAAAGGCTTTAAATGTTTGACTAGTACAGAAGGGTGCCACGGTGTCAGCCCCAAGGGGCCCCTTGCAGGGCCTCACAGCACTTACAGCAGTTAGAGGCTAGGGAATTCCATTGTCTCCACTGCACACGGGCTGCCTTGAGTCCCAAACTCCAAAACTTTACAACCAAATAGAATAGCGTTGCCACACACAACCTCTGCACTCAGGAAATTTTAACACAAACCCAGGATAAGGTTAATGTTTAAAAACAAAACAAAACAAAACAAAAACAAAAGCAAAAACAAAAACAAAAAAACCTTAGCCATGGAAGGAAATCACTTTCAGCGCAAAGATTTCATCTTACACAGTCCCGTGTGTTTCCCAGTGTGGCATTTCTAGAGAAGAAAGACCCACGGACAAAGGGCGTGGATAAATGTGTACCTGAGACTGGAGACAGACCTCTTCCAGTGGCAGGGAGAAGGAAGTCGAGGCCAAACTTTCCTATGCAGTCTTTTTCAACTAGAGCTTCTTTTTTGTTCCAACCCAGAAACATTAGGTGATGTCCGAAGGCAGTTTTGACTGCAGCGTCGGAGAATAGGAACGTCCCGTAGTATAAGTGTTTCTATACCCCCAAACCTCGTATTAAAATGTTCCTTCCTTTGGTGATATGATAGGCCTTTGGGAGATAATTGCGTTATATGGCTAGAGTTTTCCTGCTTTGAGGTCAGTGCCTTTGTAAAAGAATCCTGACCAGCTTTGGTAGCACATGCCCATAATACCAGGTACACAGGGCACTGAGACAGAAAGAGTGCACCTTTCAAGGCCAGCCTGGGCAAGTTAGCCAAATTTATAAAAGTAAAAATGAGCTAAGAATGTAAATCAGTCCTTTTCTATCATTCACAAGGCCTTGGTTTCAGTCTGTAGGATAAAAATAAGACAAAGATCTAAAGGAGACCAGAGAGCAACCTTGCATCTCTCCCACTGAGGTTAGTGGGCTGTTCGGTCCTTTCTAGACTGCAGAGAACTTGACTTTGGACTTCAAAGAGCCTCTAGAAACATAAGAAACTAAGTGGCTGTTCATGAGCCTGACGCGTGGCATCTTGTTATACAAGAGCCCAGGGGCGCTAAGAGAGGGTGCCACTGTCACTCACTGGATCGTGGCCAGGGAGGGCACAGAGCCCAGGAAGGGACCCTGGGACTGAGTCATTCTGCCTTAAGGGCAACAGTGTTCAGGCCGAGAAAAGGAGGAGTGACAAAAGGATGTCACAAATGCCCTAACAAGCCTTGTCAGAAATGACATAGCACAAGAATATTCCACTGTGTGCCATCAGGGAAGCAGGCAGAGGTCCCTCAAAAGCTCTATGCCAAGGTTTAGAATGTGGGTCCTTCTCAAAATGCTCCAAGGCAGCTGCTCACAAATCCTGGGTGATACTCTGACAAAACCAGGGCCCTCCCCTAAGTGCATTCACCATTCCTGCCCCTGCGTTCTTTCTGATAAGCTCCAGTGACCACACTTTCCAGCCTCCTGAAGTGAACTGCAAGGAACTTTCTCTTCTAGACAGAGGGGACAGTTCAGGACTCCCCTAAAAAGGAAGGCAAGAAAGCCGCTTGGCCTGACCGGAGCAGCTCTGTGTTACCACTGATTGGATCCAGAACCAGCATCCTTTCCTACGTGACTCAGGGTCTCTTAAGTGCATCTATTTCTTCACCCCGTCATTGTATGGCACTAGCTCCAAATTTTTATTGAAATCAAGAGCTGTTTTCCTTGCTGTTACACTAGGGACAGAACATGATTCCTTTGAAAACCTCAAAAACTTATTTGTGTTTCTCAGTGACAGCCTTCAAGTTTTCAAACAACAAAATAAAGACTTTTTCTTTTTCTCTTGCTGAACCCCACTTTTACGTAGCCCCGGGTCTCCTTCCTCCCCCATGAGAAATCCTCACATGCCTGCGTACACTAAATATTTATGAACATTATTTACGAGTTTTGATTGTTTACTTCTTGACAAAGTTTGAAAGCATGCCTGTGTATGATCTGTAAAGGCCCAACTATGACTAAACTAAACAAAGAAAATGAGCAGTTACTTAATATAAATGCAAGAGGTTAAACTTCAAAAAAAAAAAAACCCTGGAAGTTACTTGCTTACTATACCCAGAAGACCCCAAAGGAGACTACATGTGTTCTGTAGAAAAGAAACTCCAAGCACCGTGTCCTGACGGCCCCACTTCTGAAGTGCTGGGTATGTAGTTATTGAGACCATCAGGAAGTTCTTCCTGATGGGCCAGACACTTCCGGGCAAATAGGGTCTGATAGGCCCCCTCCTGAGCCTGGGCTCCAAAGCCCTTCTCCATGCCTGTCTGGAGCTCTGCTTCAACGGACAGGACACTCAGCAAATGTCTAAGCAGGTCCTGAGCAGACTCCGATTCCTCCTTCCCTGCACACAGTTCTTGGGAGGATCGAAACCCCACATCTGGAATTTGGCTTTTCGCTGTCACAGGATGTCTCAAAGGCTGGCTGCTATTTCTGGAGTTACATAATTTCTCCTAAGGAGCTTTTTTTTTTTTTTCCGTGCCTCAGAAAGAGTGTGGAGGAGACTGCGGAGGAAATGCCTGTGATGCTAAGTCGTAAGTGTGCGTCTGTGGGAATGAAAGCACTGAGGCACACACGTACGCAGGCTCTGATGGCAAGAAATATGAGAGGCAGGGCCTGCTGGAATGACCACGAAGAGAGCCAAACAAGAATGTGATGACAAGAGATAAATACTTCGTGGTGTACAAATATGGCCGTGAAGATTTCCACATCTCGGGGCGGCAGGGGTGGGGTCCGGGGGGGCGGAGATTGGTGGTCTGAGGTATATCTGGGAATTCAGACTATCTCACTCAGATAATATTACCAACTTTCATGTAATGATTGGACTAATGTCAGTAGACCTTGCCAGGAGGTGTCCTCTTATACTCATGTGACCATCTTAGAAATGAATGTTAGGCCTGTTGGGAAAGAGTTAAGGCGACTGTCTTCACGGGCCAGCACACAGCCGCACATAGGCCGACCTGGCCTTATCACAAGACCCTGTGAATTCTGCCGAAAAGAAATAAGCTTTGTACGCCACTGCCTGGCCTCCTGGAAGAAGGGTCCAACCACATCACCTTCTTGAAAGAACCCACAGAATTGGTTTTCCAACTTCCCTGTTAATGGAGAGAAGGAATGAAGATAATTCAAGAGCCATAGTGGGAGGAGTTTTCTCTTTGAGGCTTATGTTGAGCATTTGGCTGCACAGAGGTCAAGAAAAATTAGATTCATTCTTAAATTCTCAAGAAGTTTAATCTCAATAGGCATCCTGTGCTTACGCGAAAAGAGGAGACTGGAGCTGCTGTGTGGGTGTTTGGTGGCAGGGAGCGAGTGTGACACTGGGTAGCTGTGACAAAGGCACTGTCCCATCACAGTCAATGCTTTCTGAGTGTCCTAACCCTCTTCAAGAAGCCGAGGAGGGTGGATGTCTTTAGATTGTCCTCTCGTGCTTGCACTTGCTTGCTTGCTCTGAGATACTTACAGCAGGAGTGACGTCTGCATTTGCCATGAAGTTATCAAGTTAAAAGTTACATGCCTGCTGCTTGGAGTTCAGTGTTAACCGGTAGATTCCTGCCCTCCAGAAGCCTGGGGTCCAGGTGAGGATGCAAATTCTGACCTGGACAATTGCTGTTCAAAGCAGTCAGAGTAGATTCACATCCTGGTAGGAAAATCTGAGATTTTATGAAGCAAGGACAGGCACCTAGCTAAGGTCCTGAAGGGTCACACAGGGCATCATGGGAGAAAGGACGTTTCCACTGACATGAGAACAAGGGAGAGTTAACAAAGCTCAAGACAGATCATCAGGGCAGAGATATCATTTACAAAGTCTTAGGAAAGGAAGTACATGGCATGTGGCAGGTGCGAGTGATAGACAATAAACAAAACAGATTCTACCAACCAAGAACAACAGCTGTCTCAAGGTACGTGTACTTTAGGATGTAATGGTTATATAATCTTTGTCACAACAAGTCAATTCTGATGCTATGGGGACACACGAAAACTTATGGACAATAAATATATAAATGAACGTGTTCCAATAAAACTTTATTGACAGAAACAGATGCCAGGCTGGATACATCTCACAGTTTCATTTTTCTGGACCATCTACCTAGAAGAGAGCTGGGCCCCCATGTTTCTCTTCTGCCTCTTGTGCCATCATTTGTTCCTGGGTGCATTCCCTCACTCTTTGGAGGTCCGGTCTCTTTGTTAAGGCTCGTGAATTTGATGTCGGTTTCTAGACAAACAAGCAGGCTACAACTCTGAGTGTGAGCAGAATAAAGCCCCTTCATTAGGCAAGAGAGGGATTGTGGGTCAGCTGTGCACAGCCCAAGGGGAGACGTCCATCAAAGAACTCACCTTCCTTCCCTACCTCTCACTTAAGCTTTAGAAAATCCAACTAAGGCAGAGCCTGGTACTCTTCCTCGCTTCAGAAAATTCAACCAAGGCAGAGCTACCAGTTAGCATATGTAACAGTAGAATTTAAACTTGTACTTGCACATGTTCTCTCTCTCTCTCTCTCTCTCTCTCTCTCTCTCTCTCTCTCTCCTTCACTCTCTCATTCTGTCTCTCTGTCTCTGTCTGTCTGTCTTTATGTCTCTCTGCCTGTCTGTGTTTCTGTCTCTCTGACTCTCTCTCTCTGTCTCGCACACAAAATAAACACACATGTCCTGTTCCTTCCTCGCCATCTCTCAGGACTTAGGGACTAGGGTGTGTCTGCAGATACTAGCCAAAAAAAATGATGAAAAGTTGGTCAGAACCCATTGCTCAGCTGCCTTGAGCCATTTCTCGTGTCATTGCTCCTATGACAGTATTTCATTCACTTGTCTTTCTTGTTTGCCTTGGCGTTGGGGACAGTTCACTCAGACTATGCTGATGTGAGCAAACCCTGAGCATCATTTTGCCTTCCTACCATGCTGATGTGATGCTAGCTGTTGCTTTACAGTTGGATCTCTGCTTTTTCAGCAGCACCTTGATAGTGTACAGTCCTGGGAAAGAGACTGAGAAAATTGCCACAGTGGTCCCGTTGAGATAAAGTGAGGCTGGGCTGTGTGTGGTGCTCACTGACGTTCTCATGTCTCTAACTGCCCCTAAGACATCTTACTTAACCCACATCACCTCAAAACACATACCACCCATTTAACATATGAGTAAAGAGAGGTTGGGAAAGTTAAATTACTTCCCCCCGTCACACATCAAGTAATGAGAAGAGTTCAGGATGACTGAGGGGATTTCCACTCAGCCTGTGTCAACCAAGTCCATGCTGCTTGAAATACACAGTATATATACCCTAAAATAAATCAGTCCCCCCAAAGACTAAGAAGTTACTAGGTCTAACTGTGCTAAGTGCCTTAAGGGTTGGGGGGCTCGCATACAAGATGAAGAAGGAGCCTCTGCCTTAAGCAAACTGTAATTCCCTTTGAAGAAATAAAACATGCACATAGAAAACACTAAGTAGGGCTGCAGGGACAGCCCAGCAGTTAAGAGCACTGCTTTTTCAGGGAGCCCAGGTTTGGTTCCCAGGACCCACATAACAGCCCACAACTAACTGTTACTCAAACCCCAGGGAATCTGACGCCCTCTTCTGGTCCCCACATGCACCAGGCATGCAAGTAGTACACAGACATGCATGCAGACAGAACATCCATATAAAAATAAATACATAAAATGTTAACAAAGAGGATACTGTGTGAGCACGTGCATGAGTGTGTGTGTGCGTGTGTGTGTGTGTGTGTGTGTGTGTGTGTGTGTGTGTGTGTGTGTGTCCAACCATGTTCATTGTTCATATATGTTGGAACACATGAGTCAAAGTTCTGCCCAGGGCTGGCGAGTTTAAGGAAACTTTAACAAGAAGTGCTGTAAAGAAAAAGCACACATGGTTAGCAGGAACTGAGCTGAAGGGTTGTGGGATAAATAAAGAAAGCAATGATACTGGATAAAACTAGTTGATGGGACATTGGGCTCCCTCTCAACTTCCATGCATTTGATACTGTCATAATAAGAAGAAAATGGAGGAATCACTATGTTCATTTTGTAACTCTATAGAGTCCTCAGCTTTTCCCCTAGGTAGATGAGTTCATTTCTAAAACTTAAACTTTGAAAGAAATCCTGAGTCAACCAACCTCTTCCAACTACATGACAGACATCACTAATCAACCTTAGCCTGATTACCTCATTAGCCAGAGAAGCTTCTAGAATGTTGTCAAAGCTGCCTGCCAGAGAGAAGGCCCCCCAGGGTCGATGTATCTGACATGGAGTGTGCCTAGCTCACACTTCATCTGTACTATGTCTCTCTTCGTAGGCTCACGTCCACCCTGGGAACTATCTGCCATTACTGCAGCTCAGCCTGGCTGCTCTACCAGCATGAGGTCATGCGTGCGGATGTGCCCTCCGCCAGCTTGAGTCCGGCCTTCCATTCCTGCCAGAGCCCCTGCTGAGCCTGAACCACCAGCCCTCCTTCAGTGGCTGGCAGGAATGTTTTCCTAAGATGAGCATCCCCGCGGTTCTCAGAAAGCGATGAGTGCTAACAGATCCCAGTCGGCGCAGAAGGAAACCGGTCTAGTTATTTTTGGGTTGATTTCTGATTGGTGAGGTGATCTTCCACACTTGGACAGAAATGGCGTGCCAGACATGTCTGTCCCGGATACGCTGAGTTTCAGCCGCATCAGCAGAAAATGAAGGTGCTGGGCACACCCTGATTCAGCTCTGAGTGGCCCCCGTTTCGCCTGTGAGAAAACCCTGACACTGTGTATAAAGCCTCGGACCAGAGGACTTGACTTTCCCTTTTCCCAAGCTCCTTCTGGGCTACGCTTCTCAGCCAATTCTGACTCAGTCTCTGACACGAACCCAGCAAGGGGCTCCTTAGGCACTCCTTCACTTGAGACTGGGAAACAAGGGAGAAAGCGGCCTGTGCAGATCGTTCCTGTGACCACAGACTGTGCTAAAAACTTTCCTGCTCATGTTACTCTAATTATAAACTCTTTAAACATGAGATAAGGAAGAAGAAACCTATGTTCATTTGTTAGTCCCTCGATGTGCCGAGTGCAATGCCTGGCAGCTTGGATTGGCACACATGCCAACTGAGGGAGCAGTCACCAGGTGGAAATAGGGCCCAGAGACATTTGAATCCCTTCTTCAGTTAGTGATGAAGTGTTGATCCCACCTACAATTGAGAACTTGCTTCTTGGGCAGATGGTGCGTCCTCTGTGCTCCCACCATCTCTGTGGTGTTTCTTCCTATTCCACACTGTCTTCATATAGAACAGTGGTCCTCAAACTATGGGCTGTGACCCCTTTGGAGGTCGCATATCATATACCCTGCATGCCAGGTATTTGCATGATGCTTCATAACAGCACCAAAATTACAGTTATGAAGTAGCAAAAAAAAAAAAGTTACGGTTGGGTGTCACCGCAACATAGGGAACTGTATTAAAGGGCTATAGCATTGGAAAGGTTGAGAGCCGCTACAGGCAACTGAGGAAAACTGGGAGTAGGAGAGGTGGTCCTCCCCAGGGAAGAGCACATCAATTGGTTGTTCAGTGCCAAATGGTCAGTCCTGAAAACATATATGACATTATATGGATTCAACAGGTATATTTAGGAACGTATATATATGCAAATATATTCATACAATACATATATTCAAGGAATAACAGTTGATGAAAAAGCCATGAATTCGAAGGAGAGTGGGAAGAGGAGTATGGGAAGGTTTAGAGGGAAGGAAGAATTATAATTAAAATACAAGCTCAAAAATAAACAAAAACACAACAAAAAAAAGTCAGGCATGAGATGAAGAAGACTTGCATAAATACTCTAGTTTGTTAAACTATCTAAGATGTCTCTGTGCGTGTATGTGAGGTTTGAGCAAAAGTTATGCTCCATATAGGCGGACGATGCTGCTTCCAGGATACATGAGTTATTTTAAGAAATTCTCATGTGAGGCACGGGATACCTCCCTGGGAGTCACTGATCCTGAAGGCGCGCATGCAGCCAAAACAACACAGCCTATTGCTATGGCTCGTGGCTGTCCACCGTAACCAGATGGTAAGCCTCTTTTGCTGAAGACACCACCAATTTTGCATGCAGGCTGTAGGAAACTCTTTTCCCACTCACTATCTTACAGAGTGCCAGAAAGTACTATACAGGCTGCTGGGAAGGAAAAGATAACCAATGGTTTCAGCCAGTGCTAGCAGTATCAGCCTGCCAGGCAACAGGTGCCCGCTGGTTCAATAGTGGCATAAAGGTGACAGGGTAACCAACCTCCTTCTGAATATGAAGCCTGTTCTACAGAAGAATTTTATGCCTGGGACTGTAATCTCATGCCTGGGGAGATCAAGTGGCATAGCAGGGAGCCTAGTGTTGTTGTGCTAAATGGTCATGCTGCCAAACTTGTCTTCTAAATGTTTATATTTATACCCATTGGCTGGTGTTGCTTTCAACTTTGATTAGAGAAGCATCTTTTTGTAGTGGTCAATGCAGACACTCATAACTGGTCAAAAATGCCAAGTGTAAGTAAGCTCAGGTTTGGATGAGCCATGGGATGGGGATCTACACTGACTGAAAAAGAGAAAGCAAGCCAAGCACCACCGTTCATCTTTCTGCTTCCCGACTGTAAACGTGAGCAGCTGTTGTCCATTCCTGCCCATGACTTCCTTGCCATGATGGACTGTGGACCCTCAAACTGTAAGCTAAATACTGTATTTTTTGGACTATAAGATACACCCAGTTTTTAGAGCAGTAGAATAAAAAAAACAGTAAAAACAGCAATTGTACCATACGGTGCACCCCAATTCCCCCCAACACACATTTGGTGGGGAGAGTGTATCTTACGGTATGAAAAATACAATAACTCTTCCTTAAGTTGAAAAAAGAAAGAGAGAAAACAAGAAAAGAAGGAAGGTTAAATTGATCATTTATTTTGAAATATCCCACAAAGAGAACCACATAGTGAAGTGGCTTTCTTTTCAAATTTTATGGACCCCTTTCTAGACCATGAAAGAAAAGGAATATAACACTAATATCAGAGCCTTGTATAAGAAGTAAAATTACATATTTTTAAAGGCTGAGTAAAATACTAACACCAAATTTAATAATACCACAAATAGATAGCATATTGTGACCAAATGGGGTTCATTCCAGGAATGCAAAGTGTGCTTTTTTTGTAAATACAGTATTTCACCACATTAAAATAATAAAGCAGAAAATATATTCATCCCAAAAAAATCAACAAAATTCAATTCTTTGTGACTAAAACAAAAATTCTTAGGAAACTAGAAATAACAGAGAAAGCCCTTAATCTAATAAAAGATAAGTGCAAAGTTTTTCTTGCAGTTAGGAAGAAAACAAGGCAATTTACTCTAGAATTCCTTTTACTCGGTCTCATAATAGACATCCTAACCAGTTAAACAATGTAAGAGGAATTAATAGTTAAAAATAAGAACCCTGAAAAGAATTTCAAAACACAAAAGAAATAAATTGGAAAAGCCAAACATAAATCTTTAAAAGGAAAAAAGTAAAACAGCACCATTCGTAGAGTTCATGATTAAACACATGGAGAACAAACAAAACTACAGACCATGAAATTGATTAAAGAAACTTCGAGAGGCTTGAAAGATACTCAGCGGTTAAGAACGCTGCTTGCTCTTCCTGAGAACCCAGATTTGATTCCCAGCACCCACATGGCAGCTCCCAACCAGGGGCTCTGCGGCCTTCTTCTGGCCCCGTAGACACCCCATATACAAATGGTACATACACACACATACAAGCAAAACGCTCATACGTATAAAATAAAAATGAGCAAATCCTTACAAACCAAGTAACTTAGCAAGATCATTTACATAAAATAATTGCATAATTACTAAAAAACAGTTTAAAATGATTTTTTTAAATGTTGAAAGCAATAGTACCAAAGATCATAAAAGGTCTAGGAAGAAATCTAACAAAAATGAAAAAGATCTACCACCGAAAACTACAAAGCATTGTGAGAAAAATCCTGAAAGATCTAAATAAATCAAGAGATAGACCACATTCATAAATTAGAAGAGTCGGTGTAATGGGGGTGTTGATTTTATATTCCCTTATAAATTCAACATGACCCCAATAAAGATTGCAGCAGGCTTTTTTATGGCAAGCTGTTTGTGTATGGGTGAAAATAGAGGAACCCTCCGAGGGCAACCCAAAGTTTTAATCTACAGGGTGTACACGGTCATACGACAAGTCCTACAGAGCCACCACAGTAAAGACAGCGAGGAGAACGCAAAGACACACGGGCCAACAGCACAAAACAGAGAGCTCCGAAACAGCCCACACATCTGGAGATCCACCATAAAAGCACGCTACAGTTCTGTGGGGAGTGTTTAAATAGGTAACACTGGGACAAGGAGATCTTTCTCCAAAGAGCAAACAAGTAAATTTACACAGCACATTGGAAAAAATAAAAGTAAGGAGCCGGAAGTGGTGGCGCACGCCTTTAATCCCAGCACTCGGGAGGCAGAGGCAGGCGGATCGCTGTGAGTTCGAGGCCAGCCTGGTCTATAAAGTGAGTCCGGGACAGCCAAGGCTACACAGAGAGACCTTGTCTCAAAAAATCAAAATAAATAAATATATAAATGGATAAATAAATAGATAAATAAAATGAAGATAAACCATAGACTCAAATGTGCAAGCCAGAACGCCAGAAGGAAACATGGAACATGATCATAAATTTAGTGTGGGCAAAGATGTCTAAACAATGCACGAAAGTCACTCACAAAGTTTCAAAAACTGGGCTTTCTTCACACTAACTGTTTCTCATACTTCTGTTTCTCATAGTAACTCACAAAGAGAACTAACAGGCTGGGAGTGGAGTTCGGTGGTGGTCTGCCTACCTAGCAAGTGTGAAGACCCTGAGCCTGTTCTCTCATAGAAGGAGAGAGAAAGAACCAGTTAATAAGCAGCTATAGAGAGAAACGCGATTTTAGTTAAAATGCCTGCCCGAGGGCCAGTATCCAGGATGCATCAAGCTCCCCTACAAGCCAGCCTGGAGAATGGTGATCCTCTGGATCTCTCTGGGTACCAACCCCTGAGCAGTCACTTATGAAAAGACATCCTGTGGTCACTCACCATACGGCGCTTGTTCAGCATCGTTAGTCATCAGTGAGCTGAGGACTAAAGCCTCCCTGAAGTTAATAATTGAAGGCCACTGTTACGCACTGTCGCCTCAGAGTTGTAAATTGAAGCCGGAACGGCCCATGTGCTGGTATTTAGTGATGGACCAATGAGTATTGGGAAATGGGTCCCGTAAATTTAAAAGGGTGGGGACCTAATCCAACAGAATTAATATCCGCTCAGAGGAGCAGATGCCGGGGGCACTATGCCTAGCAGAGGAAAAGCCAGAGGTGTCACGGCAACCGACGGAGCCTTCTTCAGAAACCAAGTCTGTGAGCATCTTGACCTTAGACCGCCTTCATCCAGGACTCCAAAAACATAGAATAAATCCCTCTGCCTGCAGTAATTAATTAAAGCACCTGGAGCCAGGAAGTCTACCAGAACCAAGAATTCTATCCTATGACACAGCCATGTACATTCATAAAAAGAGTGCACATGTGAACACACAGGTATCTGTAAGGCCACTTCAACATCTCGATGTATAATAACCCCAAGCTGGAAATATTCTGAATTTCCATCAGTAGGAAAATGGTTTTAAAAAAAAATTGCGCAGGCCAACAATATTGCTAATGTTCAAAGAACTACTATGGAGTTTAAAAGCTCATCTCTGAAGGAGCATACTGTGTGGGTGGTTCCATTTATACGGCGCTTGAGAATAACCAAAACGGGCTGGAGAGATGGCTCAGAGGTTAAGAGCACTGACTGCTCTTCTAGTCTAGCAACTACATGGTGGCTCACAACCATCTATAATGAGGTCTGGTGCCCTCTTCTGGCCTGAAGTGTACATGCAGGCAGAGCACTGTATACATAATAATAAAAAAAAATAAATCTTTTTAAAAAAAAAAGAATACACAAAACTAAGCTGTGGGAGCAAGTTCAGAACAGTGGGGACATTCACTTAGAGGGGACACTTAGGGAACTTCCCGGAAGGCTAGCAGCACTGTAGACCCCAATAATTCTATGGGTGTCTGTATATGTCAAGTTTAACATTGTGAACTTTATCTTAGTTACAAGAGCATCTTGACTTCTTGGAATCAAAATGGCCACAGTTTTCCTTCCCAACGAATTCTGTCTCCATTTCGTCTCGGACTACAGTGTACAGTCGGATGGACACTTGGAGATTAGTGTTGTTTATCAAGAGTGTGCTGTTGTTGCCTCACTTAAAAGCGTACTATATCAAATGGAAATTTTATTCCCCAAAATTTATAGTTTGTTTGCAAGTGCTGACTGTATCCCCGTCCAGACCTCTGTGTGGTGCTCTGCTATGAAAGCTGCCCTGACCTCAGCTTTATTTTGTCAGAGGCCAGTCACGTGAGCCGATGACTGCACCCCATAACGAATGTCCTCTCGGAGCGAATCGTGCTCTTACATGGTTGCCGAATTCTGCTACAGCGGCTTAACACTGTAGAAACTTTATTTGTTCTTATTATTTGCTCAGTAGCAAAGTTAGCCACTGTGGCAACACAGAGAGGGGGCGGGAATGGGAGCGGGGTAGGCCTGGTAGTGTGGAGACACAGATTCAGAAAGTTCTGGATAGAATTATATTTCTTCTTAAGAAGACATTGAAAGACAGCCTTTGCTTCCCGTAGGAACGCCATGAACATAAGAGAAATACAGATCCATCAATTTTGTTAAAAAGAACCAGATTTTCTACATCAATATGGATTCTATATACAAGTTGACATTTAAAGACAGACACTTTTTACCAAGGAGGAGGTAAGAGAAAACAGTCAGGACCACTTGGCTGTGGCTGTCATCTTCTCACCTAAAAATAGCTGAAGCAAAATAAACGGGGCGACCGGGAGGTGGTTCCCGGAGACAAAGGAGATCGCAGAGGTCAAAGGTGGTATGACATCACAAAAAGCAATGGACGCAGATCATTTTTCTGTTGCCTTCTCTGCCTCTGTCTGCTGATGGTTCGGTTCTCTTCTGCCACTCAGCCATCTACACCACGGCGAGTGTGTCTGGAGAAAGCTGAGATTTCACCTTCCCGACCCCTCTGCCTGCATCCCATGTCACCAGTTCTCTTGGCTGGTGCCATGTGACTATACTGAAATGGCATTAGGGCCATGGTTCAGACACAGTGGCTGCTGTCCACGCATGGTGAGTGCACAACAAAAGGCTGCACAGCTAGATGCCACCTACACCCCGTTTCCTCACTTCCTCAGGCTCCTGAGGTCGGTTCTTCTGTTTCCAGAACGGACTAGTGTCCCCTCTTCATTCTCCATCTTGAAGACATCCCACCCCACAATAGGCTGTCAGCTTTCTCAGCCGGTCCCAGGCCCTAATCTCCCCAGTGTGCACACAGAAAGGCGTAGAACAATTGGGAAGATTGGCAGGTGACAAGCGCAGGTAAAACACTTTGGACTCTAAAAGCAGGTAGCTTGCAGACACCCCAGCTTACTTATAGTTGATGGACTTTAATACCCATAAGTAGCACTGATAGGCTACAAACACACATGAACACACACACACACACACACACACACACACACACACACACACACACACACACACACCTGCCCTTCCCAGATAGCACTTTACTCACTAGCTGGCCTGGTTGATACAATTTAGACAATAAATGCACCTAAAGGAAGGTGTCTGGGTGAGGGGGCTGCCATGTTCCCCCACGTAGCCGGGAATGAAGTTCACCTCGCACTGCTGTATGGGTAATTTTGAGTGCCCTACTTTATCCCACCGTGGGTCCATTTGCTCATGTGTAAAAGATGGAAGTTGGAAGCCAGGTGGTGCCTTTAATCCCAGCACTTGGGAGGCAGAGGCAGGCAGATCTCTGTGAATTCAAGAGCAGCCTGGACTACCAATCAAGCCCAGGACAGCCAATATAACACAGAGAGACCCTGTCGCAGAAAACAACAAACGAAAACAAAAAACAAACATCAGAAGTGGGACTACATCAAAGGATGATAAACCAAAGTCCAAGGGCCACATCTGGAGCCACCATCTCTTTTTACAGATAGATTGTAAGAGTCAGAGGCGAGGAGAACACCCACTTGTGTGCATGTATGAGGAGGACAGGGGTCAACTTGAATATTATTCTCCAGGTGCCATCAACTTGTTTCTTTGGACAGAGCCTGGAGCTCACTCATTACCCTAGGCTGGCTGGCAAGCGGCAGGGAGCCTCCTGGTTCTGCACTCACAGCTCTGGGGGTTATAAGATCCCTTGAGTTTCTTTATTTGAATTCTAGAGATTCAACTCAGATCCTTATTGCTCGCATGGCGAGAATTATCAAGTGAGCTATCGCTCTCAGCCCACAAATAAATTTCACTGGGACAGCTTGCCCTAGCCTTCTGGGTATTTTCTAAGGTTATTTTTTGTGACATCGCAAAAAGTTGCATGGTCACAACAGAGGCTATATAGTCGGAACATTCCGGAATAGTTACTCTCTAGAAAATGTGCCAAACTCTGGTCTAAATAAGCCCCCAAGAATAAAGCCATCTTTCCCTTGAACGTATGTCATGGAAAAGTAGTTTTTGATCTGAATTATCCAAATAATTACCACATCTCTGACTTTCCTTGCCTGTTCTTTCTGTTTAATCCAAGCCACATGGACGTATGTCAGCATGGGCAGAGATTCACAGGAAACGAGTCAGTCAACTGTGCGTTCAGTCAAAATGAGCAGCCAACCGTATTACTCATATTATCCCCCAGGGCAACTGCAGCAGTCACAGGAACTAGCCAGCCGCCGCCTGCCAGCTTCCCGTCCACTTCTCTGTGGTCGTAGAGACAGACAGACAAGGCTTGGGAGGAGACATTGCCTCTCATCGGCTCTTAAGGGTGTGGAATCACGGCCACCGGTAGATTCTATATGACGGCACTGTCTGGGGAGACAAGGAAATCTGTTTGGGAATTTGAGTTTTCTGTTTTACCTCTTGAAATAAACCAAGCTGTTGGTGAAATGCCAAAGACATTTACCACTGTGTGTAAGCCATAAGAAAAGACAAAGACTGGACTAATAAAATAGTATGCGCCATGTTTTCCGTTTTCCTGTGTTAGTAGTGTCTAAGAGCGTGCAAAAACACTATACATTCTGTTGAGATCATATTCCTGAAAACTGTTCTGGGAAACATCATACTAACAAACTTGGAAAAAGCAGAAGAGGGTGAACAGGAGAATCCCTAAACACACACACACACATTTGTGCACACACACAAACCATCCTCACAAAAAAAAAGAAAAGAAAAGAAAGAAATCCAAAAGCAATAACCAACCCCAAAATGCCAGGAAGCAAGGTTATAAATTTAACACAAACAGCTCCCTCTTCAAACTCCCAGCCCGTTTATCAAATTTTTAAAACTAAATGACAAGTTAAGATTATTAGTCAAAATATATAAATAAATCACCTTACATCTGCTGTGTCCAAGGCCTGTGAGTGATTTCACAGTGGTTAGCAGGACTAAGTGAATATGCAGGCAACCTGGCTCGGGAGCCAGCGGCGCAGGTACGGATGGCAGGCTGCCAGGTCTCCGACAGCACAATTAGCTGATAGGGCCGAACTCCGGGCCTGCACACAGGGGCCTGGAAAGGGCACTCAACCTTCCTTCCACGGGCCGGGCTGACAAGGCTTTTGGTCTTCAGTCCCCTCCGTACAATCCCATTGTTTATAGAAAGGCCTTTTTTTAGACATCTCCAAAAAGCAAGGATTAAGTTGACTCGTCATAAATTCTTCCTTCTAAAAACCAACTCACGGAAAAACTTTCTGAAAATGCAGTTTGTCAAATGCTTTGGGTTTAATGAAATGCCAAGGTCTGAGAGCCATAATTCATCCGCCGGAGCAGGAGGCCTCACAGAGATGGAGGAACGCTGGAGTTCTGTGTTCAAGATGAATTGCTAGAAAATTTGCCATCTTAAAAAAAGAAAAAGAAAAGAAAAGAAAAGCAAAACAGTGCTGGTTTTTTTGCTCGCTTAGATTTATACAACATTCTGTGTTAACCGCCCTGAGGTGGCTACGCGCCAAATGTAAACAGAAAAACAAGAAGAGAAAGTGCTTTGAGTGTTTTCTCATTGGTGAAGAAGAGCTGAGTCTCTCAGAGGATCTGAGAGCTCCAGACCCCATTGTCGCTGCTGTTCACAGGGTTGGTGGCATTGGAACAGGTGAGATTGTCTTCCACCTCAAATTCATTGGCCTGGTTGCCTGGGTTTCCCTACCTCAAGGCATACAAAATGAGCTCAGCAATTAAAAGTATTGGCCGCTCTTCCGGCCAACCAAGGTTGGATTTCCAGCACCCCCGTAATAATCCACATGTAACTCCAGACCCAAGAGGTCCAACACTCTCTTCTGGCCTCCGAGGACACCGTGTATGTATGTAGTACACAGACGTACACAGGCAGAGTCCCCATAAACATAAAATAAATAAAAACAAAATATGAAATACAGCTTTCAAACAAAGAAAAGGCCTACAGAGTGATATCACCTAAGACTGGGTAGAGGAAAAATAATTTTTATCGAATTCTCACAGATGGCAACCTGTCTCCAGTGCTCACCCAGTCAGAAAGAAAAATGGGAAGAAGTTCACACCAGCCGATATCAGAAAAGAAACTTGTTCTATTGTTTTATTTGTTTTTGTTGATTTGAAACAGGGTTTCACGCTGGATACGCTGCTGAGGCTGGCCTTGAACTCCTGATCCTCCTGCCTCCACCTCCCCGGTGCTGAAATTCCTTGTGCTACCATGGCTGGCTTAGAAAGAAAGATGTTTCCCCAAAACCCCCAGCCAAATTCTACTTGCTCACCAAGGGAGCTGAGGCATGTAGTCACGTAAGGGCACAACTGCCACCCCAGACAAGACTAGGATTCTCACAGGGAAGAGAGAATGGTTGTTGGGAAGGTTCCCAGCAGAAGCCACCAAAGCATGCGGTCATGTTTAACTCGCCAGAGTGACACACAGACTGCAGTGTAGCCAGCTTCTCTCATCTCCTGGTTCTAAACACCCTGGGAGTGGATTCCTGAGCCGGCCACCACACCTCATGGACAGTGACCAATAGTGGGATCAAGATGTCTCTGACACTGGTGCTGGAATCCAGTGGCTTTCCTTTTCTCTTACCAGACGGACCATAAAATATAAACCACACAGTTGTTGTTGTTATTGTTTTTAATTCTTTAAACACTCTTTACCACAGATGTTTCGAGGTTCAATGGTATAAGGGCAATACCATTAAAAACAATTTTTAAAAAAGGACATCAAGCTCCAATTGAAATGATCAGTTTGCATAATCTTAAGAGCAGCTTTCCTGTTCCAGTGTGCTGCAAAAAGTATTACCCCCCGCCCCCGGAAGGTAGAGATGTTACACTACAAAACAGAAGAAGTTGAAGCGGCTGTTCACTTCAACAAATCTCACTCCCTTATAATAATTTTTTTTGCATTATAATTTTTTATTAATTCATTTATATTACATCTCAATTGTTATCCCATCCTGTGTATCCTCCCATTCCTTTCTCCCTCCCACTTTCCCCCTACTCCCCTCCCCTATGACTGTGACTGAGGGGGACTTCCTCCCCCTGTATATGCTCATAGGGTATCAAGTCTCTTCTTGGTAGCCTGCTATATCCTTCCTCTGAGTGTCACCAGGCCTCCCCACCAAGGGGACATGGTCAAATATGGGGCACCAGAGTTTTTGTGAAAGTCAGTCCCCACTCTCCACTCTCCACTCATCTGTGAAGAATGTCCTGTCCCTTGGCTAGATCTGAGACCTTGATGCTCACTGCACGTATTGTCCTTGGTTGGTGCCATAGTTTGAGCAGAACCCCTGGGCCCAGATCCACTCATGCCTTATAATAATTTTTGAAAGGCCAAATTTCCCAAAGATGTACACGTTTATCTGCATCTCAGTCTTCTCTCAATGCCCTCCGTGTTAGCACTCCTCAGCGCAGACTCCTAACAGGGGCCATGTCTGTGCCTTTCCCCCTAAGACTGCTCCTTGCTTTAAGAGATTCTCCTACTCACCTCTCTATCCTCCGCAAACCTCAGAGTGACTGTTTCCTCGCTCAGGTTTAATTAGTACTTTGGTGGCTCACTGGGCACTCCTGTGTTCACTCACTTTCAATACAAACACGTAGTTTTCCAGATCACAGATTCCTTTCCAAAATACACCATGCACTGTGCAAAAGAACTTTCCATTTTGCTTTTTCAATTTTCAAATTATGAACGCATGGCCAAACAACCACACATAATGTTTCTGCTATATGCTTACACACACACACACTCACACACACACACACACACACACACACACACACACACACACACAAAGCTAGTAACATTTCAAAATAACTTACTGTCTTTGAGTAAAAGGAACAAGGTGACTTAAGATGATTTTTAATGTTGACGCTTTTCCTTGACATTTTATTGGGAACAATACAAGACTCTTCACTTTTTAAATATTAATGTGAAGCCAAAAATCACATTAGAAAGTGAAAATGCAGTGTTAGCTTTAAAATAGAGCTGTGCCCATTGAGATATTTTGGAAAGGAAAAATAAACCCATAGGCAGGCTATATAGATTGATAGATTAGTGTGGGTAACTGCTGTATTGCCTAGCTTAGATCAACTAGTCTTGTCCATATACGTATAAAATGTATATACAATGCATATAGTTAAGACCAGTTCTGCCCTTTTGAAGATAAAAATGTCAAAGAAAGATGTTGGCCTAGAACACCACATTTTGCAGGTAGAAACAGAGGCTCCTGGGATTCTCGTAACCCTTGATGTCGGGAAAGGGGAATCAATAAACATCTCACCAAAATGCAAAAGCCTTTGGATGCCGGGCTGAGTCGGGTTGTAACTCCATAAAAACTGTTTGAAAAACAAATTTTCACAGCTGCAGCATAGAGCAGCACTCCCAGCCAAAGAGGTCTCTGCAGCCCTGCAGTCTGAGTAAGTCCCCAGGGCGTCCACTAAGTGCAAGCCCTGTTTAAAGACTGTCTCCAGTGTTAACAGCCTGTTTTTATGTTTTTTTTTAAATAATAATTTTAAAAGCTAGTAGATGGCCACCAAAAAAGGATTTTTGCAGAAAATAGCCTTTGTTTTAAGAAAGTCATCTTTTATTAAAAGTTTCATGGGGAGGGAAAGGAAAGACATACAGCCAGGCGTGTGGAGTGGGAGAGAGATGCAGTGTGCCAGGAGAGGACCACGCTTACACAGTCCTTCAACGACGTCCTCAAAACAGTGGGAGGTCAGAGCCTCACAGTGCCTACGATGGGACACTCAGCATAAATGGTTCTGGCCCCAGTAAAATTCCCTACTATGATGTCAATACATGTGCTCTGTGCAGATCCAGGCTCGTTGGCCCACTCTGCCACAGTACAGCCAACCCTCCTCGGTGTGGTGATGCTGAGTTGGGCCTGAGCACCCTGGAATGGTGTGCTTGGGAACTGACAGGATGAACTCCTAAGGAAAGGTTAGGAAACTCTGCAGAGGGTGGGTCTGGAAGTGCAAGGACTATGGAAACATTGCCCAAAAGCCATTGCCCCTTGGCTGTGCTTTCAGGCAATACGGTCAAGTCAACTGTCCAACAAATCGTACACGTCTCCCCACATCAAGTGGACATCAGGTTCGTAAGGCTGGATGGTGCTGAAAGGTATGTCACTGCCCACCTCTTGGTTCCTGTGTTAAGGTGTTAGGGAGCTTGGGGTTTTTTTTTTCCAACACAATATTTTTATTATTGATTATTAGAGAATTTCCCATCATGCACCCCACTCGCACTTTCTGGTCCTCCCAAATCCACCTCCCCATCCTTGTGACCTCCTCCCCGACCCCCCCCAAAAAAGAGAAGAAAATATCCCAATTTATGTTGCTTACTGGAGCATGATCAAACTCCCAGTGACCAGCCTCATTAAAAAAAAAAAAAGAAGAAAGAAAGAAAAAACCTGAGTCCTTCTCCACCCTCAGCCGCCAGAAACCATCAACTGCGCAGAGCTACACTTCAGCATTCTTATCATAATTTTCAAGAGTCCTCTTCGATGGATTTCTGTCTGAGCTGTTACTTTGTGTTGGGGCCAGGAGTTGTCACTGAAGCCTTCTATGTCCCTCTTTCTCAACTGTGAGTCTGCAGTCACTTATCAGCATGTGTTACACATGTTGGGGACAGTGGACAGGTTGGTTGCTTTAAGGTCTTGTGGGTGGGGTGGGGTGGTGAGGTTTTGGGATTTTTGTTTTTGTTTTTGTTTTTGTTTTTTGATTTCAGCCTTCCTCACATGAAATTCATGAGTGATAAAGGGCATGAATATAACTCTTTCAAGGCAGCCCAGGAAGCACTTACAGAGACCTCAGAAACAGACTTGATATCTGTCTCCATAAAAATGTTTACAGGAATGTTGATGCTCACACACTGATGTTTCTATGAGGTGGGAGGGTACAAGGAATGGACCATAAAACTTGGGGTTGGAACCGGGTTTGTGTGCTGACCTTGCTCACTCAGAAGCGTTATAAAGCACTAAGCTGTCGTGTGGGAAGTCATTGAGCTTCTGTGTAGCATCACCTCGCCAGGTCCCTGTGCTGTTCCCGAGAGACCAATATACTTAAAGGCAAACTGCCCCCTCTGCCTTCAGACCGTAGGGGGTACCCTCCTGTCATGGTGGGTAAATTGGCACTAAGCATTAACAGATGATTCTCTCATCAAAAGCAATCGACTCAATGTCAACTGCTCCAAACACCATTTCTCTACATGCCAACTTCACTGTGATATGTGTGCCTGATTTTCCAAGTTTACTGATTTGCTTTTCTAAGTTCCTTTCAGTGCAATACAGTGAGCGTTACAGGGGATGCCTACAAGCTCAGGCGTCAGGAGGTTGAGGCAGGAGGATTATGTACCTTCAAGGCCAGCTCAGGCTACAGAGCCATTTCAAGGCCAGTGTGGGCTAGGTTACAAGATGCTGTTTCAAAAAAAAGAAAAAAAGAAAAAGTTCTGTTCAACTATTCACTAATTTCAATGAAATTTGTCTTGGTCTGAATGGTTTTTAACAGTTCTGTTGAATGATATCTCTTCAGTTGCAACTAGTTATGGTCAATTTTTGGTTGCAGCAACAAAAGGTATAAAGTCTGATTGGTCAATAGTAGAGACTCAAGATAATGTGGCCATCTTATGAATGACTTAAGATTTTTTTTTAAAGATGGTTTTTATAAATAATCAAAGTCTCATTATTTTACAAGGGGATGTTTTCACTTATGCTGGTTTCTTCTACACAACTCATATTGTTCTTTTGCCACTTTTTGCTTTGTAATACCCTACTGCTGAAGATTGCACATACCTCAATCACAAAGTGTGGAGAAATCAGAGTGGCGCAAACCTGGAAGTTTTGTTCTAGAGAGTGGAAACTGTACCTCCTGCTCGCGAGACAGCCCTGGGGAGGGGCTTCCACTCTCTGTGCCTTGTTTCCCGGAACTGGAAATGGCCAACAGCACCTACATAGAGGTCCTAGGAAGACTGATGACTTTTACCTGTGTGTCTGTGAAAACTGAGAACAAACTCTGATACAGTAAGGTTTGAGAGAGTGCAAATTGTTTTTGTAGTTTTAATTTTTTTTTTATACAACTTGAGTATTCCTTACCCAATGTATTTAGAATGTTCTTGATTGGAGGGTTAATTTTTAGGTTTTGAAATATTTGTGTATGTGTTATAATCCATTTCTCTAAATGCCCACTCCACTGAATTATGTCCAATTTTCCAAGTTTACTTATATTTTTAATAGTTTAGGACCCAAAATCCACTTACACTGAATAAACACAGAACCTTACAGTATCTGTACACAGTGTTTTTAGTACACCAGGATTTTAATCGTCACTTGCCACATGAGGTCAGGTATGCAATCCTTTTACATTTTTGGATTTTTGGATCAGAGATTCTGTATTAAAACATGTTGTCCTAACCCTTGGTCACCTTCAGTGAATTTTGAAAGCTCCCTAGTTGAATTCATTCTGCATCTTCCACCTACACCTACAGGAAGGGTTCCATCTTGTGCCCGCTGTGCTGTGCTGTGCTGTGCTGTGCTGTGCTGTGCTGTGCTGTGCTGTGCTGTGTGGGCAGGTGGACACACCTCTGTGAAGGCATGTGCCCACACTCTGGCCTCTAGACATGAGCTGTCTATGCGTCTGTGCATGCCACCGCGCTGATCAGTGGTTCTGACCTGGCATATCACTGAAAGCTCGCTCATACGTCTGTGAGAGTGTGGTCATGAATGCAGCAGTATTCAGAGGGGGACTCTCTGGAGGAGGAGGTCTCAGAGGATGACCATCTCTTCGATGGATAAACCCACTGATGGGCTCATAATTTAAAGGACTTTGGTGATGTGGTGAAAACTTTAAGATATGGGGTCTAATTTGGAAGAAGTAGGTCATGTGAGGTGACTTTGAAGGTTCTATTTTGACTCCAGGCCTTTCCCCTCCTTCTTTGCTTCTGGCCACCATGAGGTGAGTGGCTCTTCCCTACCACACACTCCCTGTTGTGACGTTCTGCCACAACAAAAGCGCCAAGTACAGAACCAAGTATCCAGAAGCCAAACAAGGCTTTCCTCCTTCAAGTAGATTCCCTCAGGTATTTGGTCACAGCAACAGAAAGCTGACTGACGTAACATCATCGGGTGCTTGGTGCTCGGTGAGCCGTCCACAAGCTGTCCACGCAGCGCATTCCCAGTGTCTGCACTAGCCTCTTGTGCTGGCGAACTTCTGCCCTTGTTTTGGGGTACGCTCTGCAAAGGGGGGGGGACCCTCTGCATAGTGTCCACTTAGCCATCTACGCTGCTCCCTCGGAGCCAAGGAACAAGACCAAGACAGTGTTGATGGCATCCCCATCTCAGAAGTGCATTCCTGAGATGAAAAGTAAATCAATACCAGCCTGGACACGGGACCATTAAAGATCAAATGGTAAGTTTTGCCAAAGGAACAACTAAATCCTAGCTGACCTGGCCCTCATCCAACCAGAATAACTGCCTGCTGCCTACACAATATCCCCTACTTAACCCAGATGCAGAAGTGAGCATCACCTTATCCTCTGAACAGGTCACAGAGCCAGCTCTGCTGCTGTGCTGTGGTGTGGGTGTGGGAGAACCAGCCAGCTGTCCTCTGGAGAGTCTGCAAAGTGCTCCGGAGGCAAGTGGGGCAATATAAATTTAAGGGATTCAGGCGTGTATTTGGAAAAGTAAGACCTCATTTTGTTGTAAGTGGAAACACTTCATCTCGCACTGCATTTTTCTTTTAAACTCGAGAGTGATCTGAAGTCTGTTGTGCTTTAAAAAGGGTTTAATTTGGTGAATCATTTGCTCTTTGTTAGAATTATAGAAATATAGCTTGCCCGCTCCCTCCCTCCCAGAAGTCCTGGGAGTGGGCCCATGTTTGACATGAAGGTTTCATGGGAAGTCAGGATGCATTTGGGCTGTGTAAGACCCCACTTTTTACTATAATGGAGAGGGTAGAGTGCATGCCAGAATTTCAGAAGTTCAAGGTCAGCCTAGTCTACGTAGTAATTCCAATCTAGGGCTGTGTAGAAAGACTGTGTCTCAAAAAAAAAAATCCAAAGGGGGGAAAAGTGGTCAGTGTTGACCTGATTGGCATGCTGGTAAACAAATGGAAAACAGGCCCCACGTGATCTAGGGCTGGCAAGACGCAGGTTCTGAGGCTCCTTGTGGGGTTATCTAGAGACTGCTGGACTCGCTCGGCTAGGGAAAAAGTTCCCAGGGCGGGTGTCAGCCTGTATCACTCAGAATTCACCGCACCTCCCTTTGCATCCTCGTCCAAAGATATGGTTTGTATGGGATGGGCTGAAGCATATTTTCTCCACCCAGGAAAATTTCACACAGCTTCAGAAGTCCACATAACTTACTGCAGAGCTGTCGGGGATCCCTAACTCACCCACAAACACATTCTCCTCGGCGGTTGCCTGGGCTCAAACCTACGCTGGAGAAGCTACGTCTTGATTCAAGCCTAATACTTAGTAATAAAGCTTCCTGGGAAAGTAAGACTGCCAAAGTTTAAGTGGTGGGTTTTTATGAGCAGGATTATGGTCCATTAAGGGACAAGGAGGAAAACACCAGCTTGTTTCATTTCGATCCCGTCTCCCAGCCGAACCACCATTCTATTTCTAATTAAATCGCCTCAAGAAAAATGCTGACATCTCTCCTCCAGACACACCCTCCTGGCCTTTGCCCCAAAGGCCGCCATTGTCTGAAGCCATATGTTCACGGCACCGGGGTTCTGGGTCTCTTTGCTCCAAGAGGATAAATGACGTATAAGTAAAGTGAACTTTCAATTAATTTTTTTTAACAGAAAAAAAAAAGAGTGCATGCAGTGTCTGAACAGACACGGCTCATGCATGCTGTGGTAACAGAAAGTGAAAATCCTTCCCGCTGAAGTTCCCGACTCGGAGCTGCATGAAGCGAAGTGCGACACTCATCCAGACACATCATCACCATGAGAGACACTTCAACTTCTACTTTTAACTGTCCACGCTCTCTGAACAGCGATGAACCGCCTGGTCCCCCCATTGTTCTTAAACCAGTAAACAACAGTTTGTCCACACCTTCGTACTGAGGTCTGACCATTGTTTTAGGATACGTTACATAAACAACTTAAGAGCGTTCTAGACAAGACCTAAAGTGAAATTTTTTTTGCTTGGAGAATTAATTATTAATTAATATTATTAAGTGATTAAGTATTGAGTTGAACAACTAATGAATTGATGTGGGTATGCCCTATCCTTCAGGGGTGACAGTGTGGTCATTTGTCCTCTGGACTTTTCCAATAGTGAGTTTGAAAAATAGGTATGTGGCTTTGACTGACTTCAAGAGGTCTGAAACTCACATTAAAAGATTCTCAAATACTGTGGAAATAAAGTTTAAAACTTAATAAATTAGGTTTGATTTTGTTTTGGTTTGGTTTTGGTTTTGTTTGGTTTTGGTTTTTCAAGACAGGGTTTCTCTGTGTGGCCGTGGCTGTCCTAGACTCACTTTGTAGACCAGGCTAGCCTCGAACTCACAGTGATCTGACTGCCTCTGCCTCCAAGTGCTGGGATTAAAGGCATCCGCCACCACAGCCAGTTTTAATAAGCAATTTCATAAGAGACGTTGGAAATCAATATCAAAAAAGAAATTTAATGGGCTGCAAACTAGAGTCATGTCTTAGCGAACATGAGAGGGCCCAGCGTTTTCCAAGAAACGGAAGCCTTTTTCTTTTCAAGAATATTTGCATCAGGCCAAGAGAGTTCAAACAAATTAAAATTGAAAACGAAACAAAATAGAATGTCTAATACCACCCAGGTTCGTCTGTTCTCATTCATCGCCCTCAGAAAACAACTCATTCATCCGTTTCCAAACCATCAAAACATGAAATATTTAGGAATTAAACTTTGACTAAAATATGCACGACCTATACATTGAGTATTACAAAACACTTAAGAAAAAGTCTTAACCTTTTAAAAACTGGAGATATAAACCTTTTTCATAGTTCAGAGGACCAAAACAAAAACAAACAAACAAAAAAAAAAAAACAAGGAAAACTTATCTGTAACTATAGCTAGGGCCCTGTAGCCCTCTGCAAAGGCAGCAGAAATCACCAGGAAAGCTTCAAGGACGTAGTTGTTGGTAAACATGGCCAACCAATTTAACCTCACTGAAATGTATAGAATTGCCCTAAACATCTATAGAATCTTCACCTTTTCTCCAGTGCATTCAAAACATTTACCAAGATATGAGTTTTAATTAATTTAAACCAATTCCATTTTTAAGTTTTATTTATATAGTGTGTATACATATGTGAGAGAGACAGAGTACCCCTGTGAGCACAGGTGCCTCGATTAGCCACTCAGCGTGGGTGCTGGGAACCAGACTCAGGTCTTCTGCAAGAGTGGTATACCTTAACCACTGAGCTGTCTCTCCAGCCCCGTAGTCAGTTTTTTAATAAAGTATCTTACTTGACCACAGTGAAACAAAACTAGAAATAAGTAACAGAAAGATCTCTGAAAAAAAACTAGAAATATTTCACCAACTAAAAAATATACTTTTAAATAGTCTATAAGTCAAAGAAATAGTCAGGAAATTTTAAAGTGGTTTGAATTGAATTAAAAGGGCATCATGCTCTGTTGGAATTGTGGGATGCAGCCAAATTGCATTAAGTTGCACTAGAAATCTATAAAGGTCTCAAGCCAACTACCAAAATCTTCTTCTCATTTCCACAAGACTGTAGAAGGAGGGAAATGAATTAAACTGAAAATAAGCAAAAGAAAATAAACATCAGACCGGTGAAAGAGGAGAGAGATGAGTAAACACAGGGAAAGAGAAGTTTGCTCCTTCAGAAAATTAAAAAGTCAATAAACTGGCACCCAGACTAATTCAGTAAAACAGAGAAAAGACCCACCTTAACAAGGTAACAAATGACAACTGTGGCCTCACTTTAGATTCTACACATATGGGAAGCATAAAGAAGGCAAATTATTATAAACAAGCTTAGGCCAGTAATTTAACACCCGAAATTACTTCTGTTGTTGTTTACTGTGCAGTGGTTTTTTTTTTTTTTTTCATTTTTCTTGTTCTTATTTTTTTTCATACTGTGTATTTTCATCATACTCTTTGCCCTTCTCCCAAGCCCTCCCAGATCCTCTCACTTCTCTATACACACACACACACACACACACACACACACACACACACACACACACACACACACAGGAGTCCATCTGTATTGCTCAACTAATCCTGAGCACAAGGCTCACCTTGGTGCGTGGTTGATATAGTCAGTATCCCCTGCACTGTGGTCTTCCAGCAGGAATCAACTGCAAATAGCTCCTCGGACAGGGGTGGGGCCTCATCGACACTTCCCCTTCCCTATGCTGGGATTGTGCCTGGGTGGAGTTTGTTCAGAGCTTGAGCATGTTGTCAGTGTCTGTGAGTTCATATGTACATCAGTCCCCGTTTCTTTGGAGTCATCCCCCAGGCTCTAAAACTTTCCGCCTCCTCTTCTGTATAAATCCCTGAGCCCTGAGGGAAAGATCTGATACAGACAGCTCATCTAGGACTGAATGATCCAAGGTCTCTCGCTGTCCATACATGATCTAGATGTGGCTCTCTGTGTTAATAACCACTTACTGTAAAAAGCTTCTCTGGGGAAGGTTGAGCACTGCACTGACCTACGGGTATGACAGGATGTCATTAGGGGTCATTTTATTGCTATGTTCCTTTAGCAGAATAAACATACTGAGTTCCCCCTAGGGGATTTGACCTATCTAGTCTCATGTTCTTGGTCTCATTAGCAGTGTCCGAGTGAGTTTCATGGTGTGAGCCTTAACTCCAACGCCCCCCAGGACCCTCACACACACGCAAAAAAAATGGCTAGTTGCTACTCTAACATTTCTGCCACTGTTGCACCAGTATTTCTTGCAGGCAGGTCACTGTTCTGGGTTACACAGTGGGTGAGAGTGAGGACTCTTTTTCTCCTCTGGTAGTGTGTAGAACACCTTCCAGTCCATGAATGCTGGTCAGTACAACACTTCTAGTCCAGGACTAGCTCGGTGTCTCTAGTTCAATGACACAGTAAACCATGCCTTCAGCAATAGGGCCTTACTGTCTGTCGTGTTGTGGACGGGAGCCAGTGGCATTTGCAATCACCTGTACTGTTTTGAGGGGGAATCTATGGGAGCCTATTCCTGATGCTGGGGCTTCACGTAGCAGTATGTGAGGTCTAGTTGGGGAACTGTCTCCCCCACATAGGGGAACTCCTTTAAATGTCCTTCTGTATTTTAAGAATCTACTAGAGTAATAGACTCCTCTTTTTTTTTTCAAAAGGCCTTTGATGTTAGTTGTCCGTCCCCATCTTCCATCCTTCACCGTTCCTCACATCCTCCTCCCCATGTGAGCTACTGTTCTAGTTTTCCCTTAATACCTTTATAACATTATATTCTATTCCACTTCCTTGGAACATGCCCCCCCCCTCTCTCCTGATCACAAGTTACCTGCGCCCTGTGGATCTTCTAAATGAGCACATGTATCTAAAGGTTAAACACTAACATCCATAAATAAGAGAAAACGCACAATGCTTGTCTTTCCAGGAGTGTATGGCCTCATCACTCGGGGTGACTGTCTCTAGCTCCCTCCACTTACTTGCCAATCTCATCCATCGTTCCTTTTTTCCTAACAGCTGGATAGTGCGTATCATATAAACGCACCGCAGTTTTCCCTGTCCACTCCTTAGCTGATGGGCAGAGAGCCTGAGGAACCCTCACACTGATTTCCACAGTGGCTGTACACGTTTGCTCCCACTAGGAATAAATAAATGTTCCTCTTTCCCTGCATCCTCACCAGCATCCGCTGATGTCTGTCTTATTGATGTTGGCCATTCTGACTAGGAAAAGGAAATCTCGGAGTAGTTTTAATTTGTAATTCCCAGATGGCTAAGGATGTTAAATACTTTTAAAAGTGTCTCTCACTCATTTGTGTTTCATCTTTTGAGAACCCTCTGTTTAGTTCCGTTTTAATTTATTTGTTTTCCTGATGTTCAGGTTTTCTTTTTAGTTCTTTGCCTATTCTAGAAACTCATCCTCTGTTAGGTGTATACGTGGTGTCTTAGTCAGGGTTTATGCTGTTGTGAGAAAACATCCTGACCATAGCCTGCTTGCTTGCGTGCACATCACCATGATGTTCAGTCTGATTTCTTTTACCACACAGGATCACCTGCCCAGGTAACACCCACAGTAGGTGGGGCCCTTCCATTAATCAAGGCCAGGCTAGGGAGAGGCATTTTCTCCATTGAAAGTCCCTCTTTTTGAATGGCTCTAGCTTGTCTCCAGCTAACAAAACACAGGCCAGCACAATTGGGAAAGACCTTTTCTTTAGGCTGGTGCTTGTGATCAAATGACAATGCCTTACATTGTGTGAAAGGGTTTAGCCTCATGAGATCCCATTTGTTGATTGTTGGTTGGTGCTATTGGAGTTCTGTGAAAACAGTCCTTTGTGCCAATGAGTTCAAGTACGTTCCTTATTTTCTCTTCTATCGGATTCAGGATTCCGGGTCTTATGTTGGGACCCTTGATACATGGACAACTTCTTGAACAATAGTAACTACCAAAAATTAGAGCCCAATATGGTAGCATAGGTCTACAACCCCAACACTCAGAAGGCTGAGGCAGGAGGATTGCTATGAATTGAAGATTGCCTGAGATTGTCTGAATTCTGAGAAGAAATACGTGGCATGGCAGCATTCTTTCACCTAAAGAATTGGAATCTGTAGTTAAATCCTTATTACAAAAGAAACTCCAGGACTGATGGCTTCACTGATGGACTCTACTAAATACTGAAGTAGGAAATAACACCCACTTAAACAAGATCTATCAGAAGTTTGAAAAGGACAGAATTCTTCCAAAGCTTTATTAGAGGGCTTTAGTATAACAACACAAAAACGAAAAATATTACAAAAAAACAAGCAAACAAAAAACTACAAATGTCTTTCAGAAACACAGATATATAAATGCTAAATAATCCTTTGGACATGAAATCTAACAACATTTATATACCTATATAAAATATGAAAATATATTTTTAAAAAAGAATTGGTTTAACATTTGACAATTTAAGTTACCATAGTAACAAAGGAAGAAAAATGAAATGGGCAACTCAACCAAGGCCGAGAAAGTACTTAATACCCTCTAGCATCTATTCATGATTCATATAAAAGAAAAGTCCCTCTGGCATCTAGGAAAGCAAGGGAGCGTCCCCAGCCTAATAAAGAGTGTCTAGGGAAGACATCAGACTTAACAGTGAAAGGCTGACTCTCCCAAGACCCTGAGCGGTACACGAAGTCTCCTCCCGCCATTTCTAGTCAGCTTTGTGTGAGAATCTCTCAACACAAGGCAAGAAGTCTAGTCAAGAGGTGTGCAGACACGGAAGGAAAAAGGAAACTTTTTTTTTCTCTGCTCACAGCATGAAAGTCCATATTACAATTCAGTCACATCTGCAGAACAGCTTCCAGAGCTGATGCGTGAGTACGTGGAGGCTGTCGGACCAAGAGAGACTTGGAAAGTTACTCAGGCTGCCCTTCTCTCAGTGTGTCCTTATACTAAATGAAAGACAAAAGTTAAAAACAATACCACTTATAGCAGTATTAAAGCAATCAGAAGTATAGATAAATACAGTGTTCCTGTAAGGCCTAAAAGCCAGAAAGCAGTGCTGAGGGAACCCTTCCAGACTTGGAGAACTGGAAGATTGTGTTGTTCACAGAGCCAGTGACCGGGCATCACAATGGTGTCACTCTTCCCAAGGCACAGACTGCACACAGTCCCCCCTGAGATTCCAGATACTCCTTTTATTTCTTTTTCTTTTTCTTTTTCTTTTTTTTTTTTTTTTTTTTTTTTTTTTAGGTTTAGGAAAATGGCAAAAGCCAAAGGCTGCAGTCCCAGCACTCAAAAGGCTGATACAGGAGGATCCAATGTCCCAGGCCAGCCCAGGATGCAAAGTGACGCCCGTAACCAAAAACTGAAAATACCACAAATAAAAAGGGAGGAAGAGAGACGCTAACAGGACAGTGATAACATTAATTTGAAAATGAAAATGGTACCGAGTATTCAAAGCAGTTTTGAAAAAGAGCAAAGTTGGAGACTAGGACCTACACTGTTTCAAGACTTCCTGCAAGGCTGCAGTGACTCAGGCCAGCATGGCGCCATCACACTAGGCAAGCAGAGCAGTGATGAAGAGAATCCAGAAAAGATCTACACGTGCAGACTCTTTATTGATAAAGATGCAAAGATAACTCCGTGAAAAAACAAGGGTCTTTACAAATGACCCCAGCATTTGCTATAGAGCAAGAGTGACGAGAATTCAACCCTATATAAGCAACAGTCTAAACTGGTCAATTTTTTTTTTTTTGCTGTAACCTTGCACTAGGCATAAATATCTTCAATATTACAATGAAAATGTCATCCACAAAAGAAACAGTAAGTTGGGTTTCATCTAAATGCAATGCTTTTCCTCTGAAAAACAGGGAACAAGGCGGTGTCACAGCATTAACACATAAAATATTGCAAATCACATACGTGGTAAAGGCTTGTGTCCAGACTGAAGGTGTAGCACCAGAAAATAACCCCCAAAAGGAAATGTTAAATATTTCGATCTCAACTTGTAATGTGGGTGTATAACACACACACACGCATACACACACATGCACACACACATGCACGCACACACACATGTGCACCCACGCACACGTATTGAAAAATAAGCACATGAACAAATGCTAAGAGATATTGGTTATGGAGGAGTAAAAAT